>NC_139253.1:23985590-25315356 GCF_977018435.1 Lepisma saccharinum
TTTTTGCCTTTTTCGGTGTTTTTTGGCTTATTGGTCCTTTCTTAGCCTTTTTTTAGGTCTTAACGGCTTTTTTTTGCAACTTCACTTTCTTTCGACTACGTTTTTACTGCCCATTCTCAATTCGGATCATCATCAGTTCATCACCTCTTATACATCCTTTCTGTAGTAAAGAAATAAAAAAAACAAATAAATACATATATTTTTGGACGACTGAAGCAGGTACGGTACAAGGTCCTTAAACCGTAACTTGTCTGGAAGGTCGCGCTATGTAAGTGGCAACTTTCTCTTTTGTTGAAGCTTTCAGTTTTTCGCACTGTGTGTTCCATACCACCAGAATTTTGTATTTTTTTTAATTCATTAAATATGTAATTAAAACTGAAGTTATTAATTAATTTGGATCACATTGATACGTCCTTTTTTCCCTTTTTAGGTCCTTTTTTTGATAGTTTTAGGTCATTTTATAGGTCTTTTTTTTGGCTATGTTAAGGTCTTCAACTTCCGAGCCGTAATGATCACTAACAGACCAAATTTGCAGTTTTCCTATTTTTTTCTCTAGCAACATACTAAAAACTTATTTGTACGAATTCGATTTTTCTGAAAAACTTTTAATAAGTTTTAAAAATGCATAAAAAATTCCGAACCGAAATTCAGAACCTATAATTTACAGTGCGGGAATACAGGGTGTCCGAAAAAGAACTCCGGGGTTTGGAGATTAAATATTTTTATTAGACTGGGAATCAGAATCATACACAGCACATAACATGAAAGTGTAATATCGTTATTCACTGGCACAAATGGAAGCAGCACTATGCTGCGATTTTGATGAATGTGCTCAATAACCAATTTCCAGGAAAATAGATGGGCAGAGAAGGTCCCATTGCGTTGAACACACGAAGTCCCTATTTGATGCCAATGGATTTATTCTTCTGGGGCTTGTTACGTACCCAATAGGACCAACTCATGTAAACGGTTTGCCAAGGTGGAATAGAGATGGCAACGCAAAGCGTGCAAGATTCAAGATTACCACGAGATACGCGAATGGCAGTGTAAATAAGCGCAAAGTAATTTGGAAAGATGAACAACAATAGCATCCATTATAAGAGGATGAAGAAAAGATACAAAAACAAAAAAATAATTATAACACCATTAAGCCTTGTTTCCATGATTATGAAAAACTAAGTATGCTGACCAAGGCAGTAATTTATTTTATTAAAAACATAAACTAAACGTAACGTTTCAACCTTCTAGCATGGTGATGACTTTTCTACTTGATACAGAAACTAATGAAGACCTTGCTAGAAGGTTGAAACGTTACGTTTAGTTTATGTTTTTAATAAAATAAATTACTGCCTTGGTCAGCATACTTAGTTTTTCAAAAAATTGATGTGAATACTTAAGAGTGGGCTGGAGGTTGGCATGAAAGTAGTTTCCTGGCCCGATGCGATACAGAGACACCTAGCGACATATCAGAGGACTAGGAATTCTTTTCGGCTGTCCTAAGCCTGAGGCCAGATAACCTTCCTTCCTTCACCACCCCCTCCCCTCCGCGTGACTCCCGCAGCGAGGTTTCCAGGAAAAGGACACCCACCTGTTTCTTTTAATTCTGGTTTCGGAGGCTAAAATTTCTCCACTGGCAAAGCAATTCGCATTTCTCTGCCTGCTGGCTGACTCTTGCATGGAACGAGAAGAGTGGAGGCTCCAGAGACAGAACCTTCATCACTGAAGTTTTGATTGAATAAATGTGGTTGATTACAGTGGCTACTATAATTATGTTGAATTTTCTTGTTGAGGTTGGAATTTTATCAATTGAGAGTAAAGAAGGCGGTAGAGAATATCAGTTGAAAGAAAGTATTTTTCTTTGAAGGGGGTGTTTTTTTATACAAAATCAATGTAATAATAATAATAATAATAATAATAATAATAATAATAAGGCAAGAATTAGTAACAATTATTATTTCAACTATTAACGAATCGAGTCCCTATTAGAGATGGGCAGGAGCGAAACTACCTGGAATTTAAAAAGGGGAAACGTGGACATGCGTAATAACATATGGAAAAACTGAAAAGGAGAAAGACGGACAAAACAATGTAACAAAATGTACAGTAGTAACAAAGATGTCAGGAAACAAAAGTATAATATTGAACATACACTTTGATGAAGTAGTTTTCTTTGTTATGATCTGAATTAAGTCCCTTTGCACAGTTCTCATCGTTGGAGTTCACAGCAGCTTTAATCGGCCAAGATTGATTGATTTTGTTTATTTTACTTCGCCTTTCTGCCACTCTTGGCTAATGATGATATGATGTAATCGATGAAGAGACGCTCACGAAGGACACGTATGCCCAGACCGGATTCGAACCCGGGACCACTGGCGTCGTAGCGAAATGAGATAAATACTCCGCCACGGGGCCGGCTAATCGGCCAAGGGTGGGGACAAACTCTCAGTGATGATGGGAATCCCCTGTGGAAACATATGCTCTCTCCTATTGTGATTTTTCCCAATGTTAATTGATTGCTTGCCAAGTGAAATTTCAGTCCAACTAATTATAGTATGATCTTCAAGATCAGCACTATACGTGTTACAAAGTACTCTTTAAAAAATCCCAGTGAATTGGTCAAAATAAAGTGACAGAATTTCGAGGAGAGGCCGAGCCTCTGTGGACCCACACTTGGTTACGCCAATATACGTAAGTAAACCCGTGGTGCTACAGCCCCTGAGGGCCAGAGCCCACCTACCGACTGTAGGCCTCACTTCCAGTCCAACCAGTTATGTGCGGTCAGCACGACGAACCCCTAATCTTTGTTGTACGTTTCCGTGACTCATTCATAGCTTCCCAATCTCCTCACGATGGTGGGTGGCAACCGGCCCTATACACAGGCCGAAATCTCAGGAGAAAAGTTGATACGTTTCCCCTAAGAGACTCGAACCTGCGCGCGTCCCGTAGACGGAGCTCAAACCATGATGCATCGGACCATACAGTCACGATGCAGAACAGCAGGGCCGTAGCCAGAATTTTATTTCGGGGGGAAGGCTCATCCCTTATCAGCAGCTGCCATCTAAGGGCGAAAAAGTGGGGAATAGAACCCCTGAAAATGAATTTCTCAGTATATTACAAGCTTCTTTCAAGATTTCTCCACTGGCAAAATATTCACTGCAAGGGAAGTGGCAACGGCAAACAGTCAGGACCTTCACAAATGAGATTTGGATTGAATAAATGTTGTTGATTACAGTGGCTGCTATAATTATGTGGAATTTCTCTTTGTGCGGTTGAGATTATAAATTGATAGTAAAGAAGGAGGTAGAGATTATCAGTTGAAAGTAACGACGAATCAAGTAAGAATAACTAATTGAAAGTACGCTGTGTAAATGTATAGCATACCAGTGGCAGTGATAACAAGGCAGAGGCATACTAGTCGCCATTTTCTTTTTTCTTTTGTAGGGGTTTCGTGTTGATACAAAATTTGTATCTAATAGTAATAAGTACAAAAAATAGTAACAGTTATTATTTTAACTACTACGAACAGTGCTGATAATAATTCGAGATGGACGGGAGCGAGACTATTTCGAATTTAAAGGAAAAAGTCTCGGATATGTGGAATGACCTAAAGATAATCAGAAGAGGCGAAAGACAAACCAATGGAACAAAATGTACAACTACAGTAGTAGCAATGATGTAAGGTAACGAATAGGTAAACATTGAACTTACAGTTTATGTATTACCCATCTTAAAAACAGCTCAAACGTATTTGAAACTTTCTACATGTTATCATTTTGTATCATTATGACACGTGCTTTCCCTCGAACTAATATTTATTGTTGTTAATTTCCTTTCTCGTTGCACAAATGTTTATTGCTCTTTTAAATTCTAGAAATATTTTTAATGTTATTCGTAATACCTTTAATTTGCTGCGAGATTTTTGTGTTAGTTAATATTAAGACCTATTACTGATGATGTCACAGAATAGTGACTCACCTGTATGTATATATCTTGTAAGACCTGATGCTATGGTAATTATGGACTGTGTTTAGTTTTTAGCTTTGGCTTTCGCACCCCTCAGGATAAGTCACGTATCATATCTGGTCATCTTGCTCCGAAATAACTACAAGTATTACGGTCACAATGGCAGTCTTACGGATGACGTCAAGATGGAATGTTTACTGGAATCCGAACAATTGAAATGTATCACCACCGAGAGTGTAGATACGTTGATTGATTGGTTGATTATTTTTCGTCGCTTTCTGTCACTTTTGGCTAATCACGACATAAAATGGTGATTACATGGAATTGATGAAGGGATACTCGCAAAGAACATCCGTGCCCTGGCAACTTATAATCCCCACCTCCCCATTTCTTTCAATTGATAATACGCACCTCTCCATTACTATCATGAGTGAATATATTTTACAGTATTTTTCAATAGTTGTTAACTCGACATAAATCTTCTTTACTGATTTGAGTTGATTTTTGTTATTTAGCGTCGCTTTCCCGTCACTTTTGGCTAATCGCGACGAGTTTAAAATCCTTTTTGCACCACAGTAAACTATTTTATGAACATGGACGTCCGCAGGATCTTTTCCAGGGCGCGGGGGGGCGGGGGGGGGGGGGCAAAGAAGGCAGATTTTCCCCATGATAGTGATGCCCGCTCAAAATAACATTATTTCAGTCTGAAATTATCACGCTCCTTAAACACAATTATAATGAGTAACATAAATTACTGTGATGGAAATTAAATTATCTGTGAAAGATATATATATAATTATTATGTGGACATTCATTCTCCCGTAGGGGGGACATGGCCCCTCTTGCCCTCCCTTCCGGACTCCCATGCTTATGAAGGTACAGGAACTTTTTTTCCTAAAGAGAAAATAAACTGAATAAATAACAAGCAATAGCTCTGTCATTGACAGCTAGCACTAAGTTCCTCTGCTTGAATGAGAAATGGATATTTCTTGCATGCTTTAGTGTATTAAATTTTATATGTATGTAAAGCAGAGGAAATATACCATCTTGCGTGAATAATATATTGTTAATTTCATACAGTGTTTATCCTCTGCATATGTTTCTAATTATACATTTTCGTAGTTGAAAATTACACGTTTGACACGTCTGTATTTGTATTTTATTTTCTGCTTCTGCTACATTTAACAATTAGCGACGAGGAGGATGAATGAAGACACGCACGCATGCACTCACTCACTCACTCACTCACTCACTCACTCTCTCTCTCTCTCTCTCTCACTCTCTGTTTTACACTCTAACACTATGTCCAGGCTGATGCCACGGCTGGAACGTGGAACCTTCCATGGTCAGACCTTCGGTCAACTGCTGAGCGCGCTCGGCCACAGTTTCCTTTCTTATAATCTTCAAGTCCCTTTGTGCAGTTCTCATCGTTGAGTTCACAGCAGATATAATGGGTCGAGGTTGATCTGTTTGGTCTATTTTACTTCGCCTTTCTGCCACTTCTTACTATTCGCGAAGATGGGAGGGAATGAGTGATGATATGAAATTGATGAAAGAACACCCCCCCCCATGCCCAGGCCTGGATTCGATTGATTGGTTTCAAACTGAAATTTCAGTCCAAGTAACGATAGTATGATCTTCGAGATGAGCACTATACGTGTTACAAAGTACTCTTAAAAAATCCCCAGTGAATTGGTCAAAATAAATTGACAGAATTTCGAGGAGAGGTCGAGCCGCTGTAAGACCACACCTTACGCCAATATACGTAAGTAAACCCGTGGCGCAACAACCCGTGAAGGCAAGGGCCTACTCACTCACAAGGGCCGGCCTCACTCGCACACCAATCAGTTACAGGGTGACGTGTGGTCAGCACGACGAACTCCCCAATCGTTGTTGAAGGTTTCCCCAATCTCATTCAACAGGTCCTATAGACCAGCCATGTCAAACTCAATTCGTGAGTAGGGCCGCATAACGATAATGTCAAAACTTTCCGGGTCACACATCTAGAACCCCAACACCTTGAAGTCCAGAAGTAAGTGGTTCGACCCAACGGTGCCGGGATTCCAGTGATTATTATTGCAGCATCGATATGTAAATTATATATAGACCTCCCCCCATATTTTCTCATGGTTATAGTATTTTACATGTTACTTTCGAGTATAAACTGGTTACAATTGTGCAAAATTTTTTGCAAGAAACTTTGTGTGCAATTATAGTTTCGTTTCGCACAGATTTCACAGTTTTTTTTTAACAAGCTTCTCAAAAGTCTGCAATAAGTTTTTTTTGTGAGCATGAAACTCTTAATGCAGACAACAAATATTTTGTCAGTCATTCTTGATCATTCGGCAAGGCTGTTTCATTAATCTTCATTATGGAAAACAACTTTTCACCAAGGCAAGTGAAAGCAAAATTAATAAAATTTCTACAGCAAAATAGCTTATTCGAGGATACTGCTATGGGAGATATGAGAAAAATCAAGGATAACCCACCTCGCGACATTTATTTTTCAATACGAGTTGCACTGCAATTCAATAAGTTCCATTCGAACGCAGGACTTGCACACACATCATCAAAAGAAAAGGGAGCAGAGCAGAACAAGTATATTGCCCTTCGCACCCTCTGAAGTCTTGAAACCTGTTTCCAAATTCATCAGGTAGTATTTTTACTGTGGACAAATATTCCTGCCATACCTGGTATTCCTGAGAAGTTGAGAAGGACAAATTATAACTTTATTAAAAAAGTTTTAATATAAAGGAAGACTGTAACTTTGCAAAATGGCCTCCACTTCCTTCAAAATATCAGCTCTTGTGTCACGGGGAGGAATCATTCAAGTAGTTTTACTGTTATATCGAGATGAGAATCGCATCCACGAATGAAGGGAGCTAACCGAGCTAGCTCGCAGACGTTCGTAATTTCACATATTGTGAGCGAAAAGGCAACACCACGAACAATTTTTGCTTTCAATTGTTTGTTGACTAAGTCATCAATCCTCTCCTCAACTGTATTTCTGATTTTTTTTTATATCTTTTTTATTAGCGTTGCTTTTCTGCCACGTTTGGCTACTGGCGACGATGAGGATGAGTAATGGTATGATGAAATTGATGAAGAGACACATACAAAGAACACCCATGCTCAGGCCAGGATTCGAACCCGCAACCTCTGGTGTCGCAACGGGCTGTGCTAACCACTCTGCCACAGAGGTTGGCAAATTTATTTCGTGATATAGAAATACTTCTGGATGAATAAACTTTATCAGGGTACAAATTTTCTACGCTTTTCACTATTCACTTCACAACAAAAGTAAGCATTTCACTTGAAAAATCTACATTCCTCGTCTATAGTCCTTTTCTTACTCCCACGAAGTTTGGGAAGCCATATGGTTCTCTGAAACTTTTACAGAAACTGACTTTTCTTCCAGGTAAATCCTTGAAAATCAAGAAACAAACTCACAGAAAGTATGCACGCTGCCCTCCCCCAGCTGGCAAGATATTTTCGTACTTCAGAAGTAACATGTCCATCAGCTTGCTTAGTTGACACAACATCTACTCTATAATGGAATGTATACCTGTGTAGGGAAAATTGGTCAATGTGTTGAAGTTTGGATGAGTCTGGTCTTGTATCACGAGAAAAGAGAAAACGGGATAACTACAAATGTATAGATAATTTCAAGCATGAAGTGTTAAGTGGGGCCAAGGCGGGCCGCATTAACGGATGCTGGGGCCTACATGCGGCCCGCGGGCCGCGAGTTTGACTGGCCGAAATATCAGGAGAAAAGTCGTTACGCTTCTTCCAGGAGACTCGAACCTGCGCGCGTCCCGTAGCTGGAGAGCCCAAAGCATGACGCCTTAGACCGGACGGCCATGATGCAGGACAGCAGGCCCGTAAGCAGATTTTTTTTTGGGGGGGGTGGAATGCTCATCCCTTATCAGCAGCTGCCATCTAAGGGCGAAAAAGTGAGGGAACCCCTGAAGATGAGTTTTTGTTTCCTAATTTTGATTTGGCAAAGGGGAGCTCTCTCACTGCACCAAGCGCCGTCAACCCTATGCCGGTCGTTTGAGTATCTTGAGTTTGAGTTTCTGTAAGTCGTCTTTATGTATAGATAGGCTAATCTACATTTATAGTGGGATTGAACTATTGGGCGTCCACCAGGTACCAAACTCGGGACCTTTTTTGACATTACGAGGGTCATCTTTACCATTACGCTATAGGGGAGGCAAAAATATCTGAAACTAAGAAGACATTTTGAATGGACATGTAGAATGTAGGAGGCAGGGTTCGCGCTGAAAAGGAAGAAGACTGAATTCTCCCTCCCCTTTCCTAACCTGTACATCTCTAATGTAATTCTCAACCAAGCCAAGGGTCTTGTCTAGTGTTGCCCACGAGACGAGACTTTGGCCTGTCTCGTCTCGTGGAAATGCTGTGAAATGCTGTCTCGTCTCGAAAATATTCGTTTGTCTCGGGACACATGATCAATCTCATCTCGTCTCGAATTTTTAAAAGCCTGTCCCGTCTCGTCCCGTGGGCAACACTAGTTTTGTCCTTCTACATTTTATGTCACTTTTGTTATTGTTATGGAGAATTCAAATTAATAATTTGTCTTTAAATCTCAAGTTAGCAAGTCAGCCAAAATTATGTTTTTATACTAAATTTTAGATTAATTGAAGATTTGCAAAGAAACAGTAGACCTTTTCATGATCCTTCCACTCCAAAAACAAATGTTTTGTAAGAGTCACATCAAGTTTATGTTTGGAAATAGTGAAGTTCTAGGAACCACACACACACACACACACACACACACACACATATGTAAGCAACAACGAGAGTAGGCTATTGTAATTTGGAGAGGATATGATTTGTGAGCGGAACAAGCATGGGAATTTAACGAAGTTCCTTTGCGAATCATCAATTATGTGTGTGTGTGTACACGTATTTCCTATCTGCACCGTTGACTCACAAAGTACTACATGTGAGGTAAAACTATCGAAATGTAAAAAGAGGAAGCGCTACCACCCTCCCCGCCGTTTCTACATTTTATTCAAATCGAACACCAGGCACGTATCGAGATATATATATATTTCGGAGGGGCGTCCTAACGTAATGTCTCAAAATAATAATATTAATAATGTTAAATTAAAATAAGTATAATTATATTAAATTAATTAATATACGTATTTTTATTACATTAATAGATAAGAAGGCGATATAACAACAGTGATACAGTATAACATCACGTATTCATTATCTAGCTTACGTGTAGTTAAGGTCGGCAAAATTTGTAAATAAATAGAAACTGCCCTGGCAAGGAAATTAATGCCAAATAGATAAAGAATATAATATTTGTTGAGTATGAAAAAATTATGTTAGATCCAGTTGACGAAAGTAAAATTCCTGGTAATATTTTGCATGTTATTATAAGTAGTAATAATTCTTGCATAAATCTTCTTTGGTACTGTCATTCAAAGTCGTATTGCTTTCCAATATTTTTGCGGAAATAAACAAATTGCGATTAGACAACAACCTTATTTTCATTACTTAATTGAAGTTATTTTATGATCTCATTAATTTTTGTACTTGGTAAGTCTTTCGGGGGGAGGTTAGGACTCCTGGACCCCCCCTGAATACGTCCTTCCCGGTAGGGATCGAGATAAATTTACTGTCACTGGTTCCAATTCACGGTAAATATGCTCTGCTTCTCTACACTCAAACATACACAAACTCATGGCCTTCCTGCTTTCTTGGTTTCTTGCCTGGGAAAGAGGCAATAAATCAAGCTGTGACAGCTACGGGACCTTCTGAGGAGGGGACGGAACCCAGCTGTGCAGAGGATTCAAACACCCGCGCGAAATAGCCCTCCCGTCACCCTGGGGCAATTTTCGAACAGAGACATCTAGTGGCCAAGTGGCGAACTATGATGAATGAAATTCGGCTGAAGCGGCCGTATCTTTCGCCGTCGATAATACATGACATTTTTAAACAATCATTTTGGGCAGTGCAAGTGACTTTTGAAAGAAAAGCCCTCCCTAGCTCAGTCATAAAAGGATTGAGCATTACGTTAGTATGCATCATAATGGCCATTTTCGTTGGTGCTACCCACAAATCCTATAACCATTCTGTGCTTATTTACGTATTTCCTTATGGGAAATTGAAAAAAAATAATGGAATTTGTGCACATTTAACGAACTGAAATTGCATAAATGTGTCATGTACTCAAAGTTTCATAAACTAAGTTCACATCCACTGCGTGTTTTCCGGCAAATTTTTGCCCTAAAACGTTATATTCAACAAAATGCAAAAAAGCCCATGTTAAATTTAAGCGCTTTCCACGGCGACCTTCGCCAAACTCCACCTCCCTCTTAATAAATTAAATTGATGCTCATATGTAAATATACCGGAAAACTAAAGAAGTGAAAATACTGATACAAAATTGTGAAAAAAGGACTTGGTGAAGAAATACCAAATCCGCAGAAGGAAGCCCAGATCCAGATTTCCCACAAAGAAGGAAGTCCAGGAGGAAGTCGATCCAGATTTCCCACAAAGAAGGAAGTCAGATCCGAAGTATAGAAGCAAGCATATACTAAAGAAGATTATACAAATTAGAGAGATGAAAGAAATTCTAAGAGCATACAAATTTAATGTAAATAAGAATCAGAGAAATACGTATCTCATTATGTAAATATATAAATCCATGTATCCTTGTTGAGATAATATAATCGTTTGAACATGTCCATTGGAAGGCACCCTGAAGATACATTAGCCGTGGTTTAATATTAAGATTTATGTACCTTCACCAAATAGAGGTAGCAAGTTACGTTAAACACCTCGTGTATCAAGAAAGAATCCAGCCCCTTCAGCACCTGCGCCAGCGAATGAACGCAGCAACACGAACAATTTTCAATGATCTGCTTAGCCGAATGTGATCTGAGGTACGCGTAGAATAACGCTTTGACGTTTTTTCGTGTTCTTATTGATGCACACATGGATTTTCACTAACAGGAAATGAAACTTGAGATATTGTACTTTCATTTTATATGCTGTGTATAACTTTGATTCCCAATCTAATAAAAAAAAATATTAAACTCCAAGCCCAGAGTTCTTTTTCGGACATCTTGTATAGATATACTGTGCCACACTTACCATATTGTTTTGTACAATCTTAATCAGAGTGGATTGATTTAAATCAGGTTGATTTAAATCACTTTAAATAAATATTTTCTAGAATAATGTACATAAGGATTTTGTAGATATCGGAAACACTTTTGGTGAAAGTACATTACTCTCGTAATCATTTAATGGTGATTATTAGGTTCTGAGAAAGGAAAATAAAGGAAATAAAATGTATGTGCTGATGGTGTGAAGCTCATACGAAAGGAAATGTAAGCACAGGATTTATCTTGATTTAAAATTCAATAATTTTATGGTCAAAAATAGCAAACATTTTGTGTAGATGAATATACAAAATACTAATTATGTTAAACCATAAATTGTGTCAATATCATTAAACTGTAAATAAACATGGCAGCTGATATTTTTTTAACTATCATTAAAAAATCTCCAAAATTCAGGCACAAAGACTATAAAAATATTTTAAGTTACAATTATAGAGTACATCCAGAATGTTTTAGTTTCACTCAGTGGCGGCGATTGTGTTCAAAAATCGGGGGGCAAGGTGCCAAAACTGGGTGGGGAGGGAAAATACAGTATATTTAATGGTGAGAAGCTTTAGCATAGTGCGGGGGCAAAAGTGGCGAAAAGTAGGAGGGCAACTACCCCCTCTCGGCCCCCTAATCGCCGTCATTGCCAGAAAGAATAGTTACTGAAATTATTATTAATTTCATTAACAAACTCGACAAACATTTCCATAGTAGTTACAGTATCAGAAACAGACAAATGTATGTTTACGTAGCTATATTTTTTATTTGCTTTAATCAAACTGTTCAAATATATTACTTTCTATAAAAGACATATATATCTATGTGCATGGTGCCAAAAACCATGAAAGCAATTTTAAGCATGTTTTTTTAAATAAAAATATCAACAAAAATATTTTTTAAATAAAAATCATGTTTTTTATCCACCCTGCTTCCTATGTAATACAATTTTAACTTGTTATATTGAATCGGTCACACGAACAACGTTGTAATTAACATTCTTGCCTGAAGAGACGACAGAGATTTTAAGTTGAAAAAAGTAGTGTTTTTTATTTTGAGAATATAGTAGTGAAGCGTTTTGTGAATAGATGAAAATTTTTTCTGCGTCGTAGAACGTCTTATTTGATCAAAAACTCATGAGAGAAAGCAACTTGGCCGATTATGTTGCTGTTTGTGTGGCATTTGGTTTAAAACAACGTTCTTCATGTGACCAGTTCAAGTAATTCGAATGTTTAATGCTAATGCAGCAGTCGCGGGTTCGATCCTTCGTGGGAGCTCCTAGCTAGTATTTTTCGTGGAGAGCTACATGAAAAAGGATGCGTAGTAGGCACTGGTCTAGCCACACTCGATACACGGACAATTAAAAAAGCAGCTTAGCAGGTTTCGTCATCCAACAGGCTGTAAAACCACACGCTTTACTTTATTTTATGATAATTTACTTATATTTCCAAATACATTATTAGTATCAGGGTTCGAAAATTAATAAGAGTTCAATTACTATTTTGTTTCATATTAAATTAAAGTTGCGTCTGAAAAGGAATGTTATATTTTTTGGTTGTGTATTTTAATAAATAAATTGTGATAAATTGCACAGTGTTATTAAATATATGAAATATTAATTTTTATTGTAGGAGATGTTAATAATCGTACCTTTTGTATCAAGGAGAATTATTTTTTTTGATTGAGTTGGTGTTTTAAGTCCACTTTATGCACAGTAAGGCTAATCGGGACTGGATCTACAGCTTAAAGTGGGATCCGAACCACTGTGCAATGTGCCTCCACCGGGTATCGAACTCGGGACCCATTGATTACAAGGCGACGACGATACCACTGTGCCATCGGAGAAGCCTGGAATTAAAATTTAATTGAATATTCTTTTATCTCGAAAGATGAGGATCTAATAAGGTTAATTTTAAGGTGAAAGTATTATATTGTTCAGTTAAAATTATTATTTGTAATAAAATGTTATTCGACTTATCTTATATCTAGTTATTGGGGAATTATCTTTAATGTAGCTTACATTTTAATATTTTTTGTATTGATTTATATTATAATATTAGTGTTTAGTTATGACTTGAGGGATGTTTTCCGTTACCTTTTGAAGACATTGCCAAACATAATTCGTTCATTTACGAAAACCAGCAAATGTTGCTTTTGTGGTTTTGTATTTATGAGCTTTCTTGGGGTAATGGCAATTTTTCATAATTTTTGGCAGTTCTCTATTGAACAAGTTTCTTATCATTTCCTAGTATAGGCTGACAAGTATTCCAGTACCATTTAACTTAAATTTTTGTCAATAGGTTAAACAATTAAATTTATAATGCAGCTATTTTATCTCTACTAAACTTAAAATACTTGAGTGAAAACCACCTTTATAGTTTTTTTGTGTGATTTTAGACTTAAATTATATGTACGTAAACACACACACACAGAAAGAGAGAAAGAGAGTCACATAGTTCAATTTTTATGTTGTCAATTCCATATTTGTTTGCTAAAATTTCCGGTAATAGCTATATGTGACCGTGTCCTACATTTAGAGGCAGTATGTCCTCCTTTTTCCTCTATTGATCTGGCAACCCTTACTCAAGAACTTTAATAGCTAGCACTCTTATCTCATTTATGAAAAGAGGCCTCCTCGATGACGCATTGGTAGTGTCGTCGCCTTGTAATCAAGGTGTCGCGGGTTCGATTTCCGGTAGACACATAGTAGTTCGAAACCCACTTTAAACTGTAGGTCCAGTCCCGATTAGCCTTACTGTGCATAAGGTGCACTTAAACTCCAAATTAATCAACCATATGAAAAATTCAAGCATACGTTATGATATATGACACCTATTTTTTTTAAAATAAAGGACATTTAAAGAAAAATTAAAGTATCAACTTTTCAACCCTTCAAGACTTCTTTGCCGATGGTGTCCGGCTGTAAATACAATAAAACGTTCCCATAAAATACTAACAATTACTTGGTAGTCTCTCTAAGCTTCTAGGTTCGAGTCCTGGTCAGAGTATGGACGTTTGTATTTTTTTCTTTTAATTATTTCATCTCTGAATTACTTATCCTTATCGTTATGATGTGTGGTAGAGAGACGCAATGCTAAGAATTACTTGAAATTATCCTTTTTCTATTCAGATATCCTTAAAATGTTGGTTCCGCAAACGATGCTCCAACATGTTTGTTTTCTGAAAGTGGAAAAATAATATCTCTGGGTCCTGTACTTTGCCCTCTATATTAAGCGAGCGTTAAGAATATCGAGAGGAGTACATTTTCGGTGGGAAAATTTCCCACCATTACCTGATGCCTATTGAAGTCCGTTGACTGTTTTGGTCCTTTGCTTACTCCCAGCTTGTCAGTAAACATGAGAACGTTCTTTGGCAAGTCCCTGCAGTTAACCTCAATATTTCATCATAACCCTCGCCTAACCGATCGTTATGGATGCATGGATTAGTTTCAATCGCTTCCCACACCGAAATATCATACAATAACTGTCGCCTTCAGAGTCGTAACGAGACGTTTGATGGGATCAGAGACACGTTTTGTGTCATAAGAAACTTACAATTATAATTTCGCAAGTAGCTGTTCTTTACTGCGACCTTGGGTGATACTGTGCAAGTCTTTTCTGTATTGCAGTTCTTTTAGAATTATTTGGGGTGAATTTTCGCATCAATACATGTGCTTTTTTCATCGTAAATATTCATTTATGTTCAGTAATTGAACCACTCTACCACTTTTATAGTGGATATAAATTAGTGTTACCAGATGTCGCTCTTTTTCAGACTTGTCTTGCATTTTAATATAATACCCGGCTTGCACGAGAAAGAAAATAATGATAATATATATTTCTAGTACCACACAATCTGCATTAAGAAAATACGAAACTACAAGGTTATTGTTTATCTCCAAATGAGATTTGTTGCTAATTTGAGTTACTTTATGCATTATAAAATACATTTTCCACGAATGACGTTCGAATTCATTATGTAGAGTGTTCTTATCAATTACTGTACATATTTTTGTTGATTTATTTTGTTTTACCTTGCTTTTCTGTCACTTTTCGCTAATCGCGAATATATAATTAAATTAAAAATATACATATGTTCAGATCAAAAATAATGATATGCATAGAATTATTGTGATATTTTATAAATCATTATAATTGAACTCAACCTAAGACAATTCAAATGTGTTTGCTAACATTTCCAACATTTTAAGCGAATGTAACTCTGTCCTACATTTTGGGACCATATACCTATCCTAATTTTTGTCTATAGTGATCTGGCAACCCTTGCATAAATGCATACACATAGAAACAAGTTAGAGGTTAGTTCCCTGTGTAATCGCGATATGTTTCATGGATAAATCACAATATTTGCATGTCTCAATTTATTTGTTATAATTTTTACGAACTAAATAATGAGAGGAATATATACTTATTAGAATAAATTATTATTTGATATTTGATTTTCTAAAACTTTATCTCTCTATTTCATGTAGTTTCCTTTATGCATAACTATATATCCCAATCGAGATAACTAGCATTCCATTACAGTGTCAGACTTGTTCTTATTTTACTCCAAAAACTCTATGTTCGTATTAAGACAAGGGGTCCCGGGTTCGATACCTGGTGTAAGTGCCTTCAGCTTTTGATCTGCAGCTACAGACCTCCACTGGGGAAATTGCTTTGATTGGAGATATTTGAGATATAAAAATATAACTTTCCGACTTAATTTGGCCTCATATACAACAATTGTTGTAAAGGATTGTGTATTGGATTGGATGTTGTTACCTCAGAGCCTCAACCTAAATCCATCGCTCTTTAAAAGCTACTTAAATTTGAGACACTGTTGTTTCTCCAGTGTCTTTTTTAATTTTTATTTGGCCTGAGTAGAGTAGCCTAAAATATTGGAAGGAATGTACAATGCATAATCGCCTTTTTCTTCCATTACATCTTGTGATCGTCAGATGGCCCTTTTCTTGGCTTAGAACAGTGTTCTGTGTTACACGGTAAGGATTCATACAACTGAATAACATTTGACAGCGTTTTAATACATAATAACAAAAAGAAGCTAAAAGGAATTGAAAAACAGTTAAGGGAGAAAATGTCTAAAGCAAGAAGTTACAAAATATTATGACACACCTATTTGTTATTTGTATTTACACATTAACTACTCGTTTCATAAGGGCAGTTAAGTAATTACCATGCAACTTCACAAATTACCCTGGTCGACATTTTGAGAAAAATGTTCCGATGTTTTCAAATCAATAGGGTTTCTGGAAGTATTTTGAATGTTGATTACGGAAATAACATCCATTTTTCCCCATCACGTCAGAATGATTTACAATTTCACAATCAAAATTCTCATATTCGCCATTACTACATTACATTTAGGTATTACAAAACACAACAAAAGGGAAATTCAAGGGAAAGTCAAGGGAAATTCAAAATCAATAAGTGATTCTGGAAGTATTTGCAATGCTGATCACGGAAATTACATCCATTTTCTCGCATCACGACAGGATTTTTAAGAATTTTACAATCAAAATTCTCATATTCGCCATTAAGTCGTATTTATTACACAACGCAACAAAATAAATTAATGCAAGGGATATCTCGGTTGTTTACAAACCAATAGTTGATTCTGGAAGTATTTTGAATGCTGATCACGGAAATGACATACATTTCTCCACATCACACGTCAACCCACCATATTACAACAATGAGTATTGGACATTTTGTGAAGGAAATTTTCATGAGAGATTTCGAAAATAAAACTACTTTATCAAAGTCCATACAATTTTCATGCCATTGTGTCATGTGAAGGTGGAAGGTGGATTAATCCATACCATTCTCTGTGCATTTATTTTTCAAAATTTTGTTGTAAAGAATCAATATTTTACCACCATCTATTGGGAAAATAATGAAACTACATTAAGGTAGTTAATACATTGCTGTTTTCTGAAAACACTAGACGTGATGGGTAAAAATTGATTTCATTTTTGGAATCAGTATGCTGAAATTATTCAGAGACAACAGTCATCTGCGAGACATGCAAACTCATGTCGACCAGTATTATCCGTTGTAATTTGAATTACCACTTGCAATGTATTACAATAAACGTGCGGTTGAGCCAAGTATTAAATTTTTCACATCACAATTATACCTCAGGGCCAGTGATGTGTGTCTACGCGTAAACAACGATAGTCTACATTCTACACGTAGACTATTTTATACACGTAGATTACGTAATCTATGTAAACAACATGGCGAAAGGTGATAACTTAGCAAAGGGCGCCGTGGAATTATAATAAAATTATACTGCGTATCATTTGCTGATGTGTAAGAAAATCTTTTCATACTTTTTCTTCCAAATTCGAACAATTTCTCACCTAGGAAGAAACCTAATATAGGAAATATTCTAGTGTTTTATGGGGAAAAGACCACTCTTGCCTCACGACTGCCATCTGTTGTTGTTTTTTGCATACTATTTTGTTGTAAATAGGATTCTTTTCATTTCGTTAGGAACCAATACAGTTGAAAATTTCACTTTCCTTTCATGAAACCCTTGAATATTAATTTTAATGCACTTTAGATTGTCTACGTAGTCTATGTAAACTACAACCCAATGTAATCTACGCCTAGATTACGTGTATACAACGCATGTAGACGTAAACGTATAGTCTATCACTGCTCAGGGCTCTCTGAAAGGAGGGGGGCGGTCTCTTGTAAAATTTGGAGGTTTATTTATTTTGTATAAACAACGTTACGGATATTAATGCATGATGAAGGGCTTCACGTTTAGTCACTAACAACTTTCATCTTATTCTGCAAACTCTTTCCGAAATATATTTCTATATAAAAGCATGTTGAGGATTACTCAATGTCAAAAGTTACTTCATGTGTATATATAGCACTAGGTATGCATCGATACCGATAATTTCGTAAATATATAGTGTCAATACTCCTACTATACTATAAATTATATTGACAGCCCGTGGCGTAACAGCCCGGCCTCACTCCAACCAGTTACGGGATGACGTGTGATCAGCAAGACGAACACACAGTTGTCGTTGAAGGTTTTCTATGACCGGGTTACGATACCCGTTCGTAGCTCCCCAATTTCCTCACGATGATGGGTGGCCACCGGTCCCATACAAAGGCCGAAATCTCAGAAGAAAAGTATTACGCTTCCTCCAGGAGATGTGCGCGTCCCGTAGACGGAGCCCAAAACTTGCGCCTTTTAGACAGCACGGCCGCGGGGCGAAAATGTTTACAATATACCCTTCTTTAAATTTAAAAGAAGCGATTTGCAAGTTATAATTAGAAACACTTTTCATGCGAGGTGTGGATTTGGATTGAATAAACGACTCTAGGAACGAGGATGCTTATCGTTGAAGACTGTCGTGTGGATTAGTTGTTAGCGTACAATTAGTTGCTTGCAATAACTTTTAGACAGTGTGAAATCTCCCCACTTATAAATAATTCAAGTGTAGTCGTCTTCTTTACAGTGGATAAGAATCTCAGCGAAGCTCCAACAAAGGCTTGTGATACAATGGCAAAGGTTCTCACATACATTATTGTAGCATTTTGTCTATTAACACTTTTTCGTGTTGAAATTTCGATTACCCTTATCATGTATTATGACTTGATAACCAGAAGCTTTACAAATGTGGCTATGGCGAAGAATGGATCGTGTGAAATGGATAAACGGAATGAGAAATAAAATTGGTGCAAGAACAGCAATGCTGGAAGTGGCTGAGACACTTCTAAAATACTCACTGGAAGGAGTGGTCAAGGAGAAAGGATCAGTTACAGTTCTTGCCTTGCAACCAACAAGTCCCGAATTCGATTTTCGGCGTCGACTTATTTGAGGGTCTCGTAAATCTTGTCCCCATTTTCGTATTTGTCCTAAAATTTTCTTTATTACCTATTTTACTATCCGCTTCGTTTTCGACATAAAATATTCCGAACATTTGACACCGTATTATGAGAAGGTCGAGTGGCTGAAATTAAGTGATAAACGGATTTACCACAACCTTGTCCTACTGTACAAAGCCCTAGAAATAAAAGATCCAAAATACCTTTCCGGGCGGTTTCAATATCTTTGGGACTTTCACTCCCGCAACACCAGATCACGTGTAAAATCTCTGTTATCCATTCCTATCCACAGATCTAACTTCTACGCTAATTCGTTTACCGTTACCTCTGCAGGAAACTGGAACAGACTGCACCCCGAAATCCAAGCCTCCTCCTCAATTGTAACATTCAAAAGACAATTAAAATTATGCATGCTAAACAATTGGACCTAGATTAAATTCCCAGAAAGAAATGCGTTATACATTTAGCCCACGAAATATGCTTTCTATGTATGTATTTGTGTATGAATGTGTGTGTGTGTGTGTGTGTGTGTGTCCATGTAGAAACTGTATTGCTTTTATTTTCTAAGTTACATTTTTTCATTGTGTTAGTAGAAATAATGATCAATGTACGTAATTAATGGTTAATCCAGGGCGTGACTGCTCGTATTCAAACTGTATTGCTTTCATTTTTATTTTCATTTTACTTTCATTACTTTATTTTTCTTTTATTACTTTATTTTTCATTTATCTTTTTTTTAATTGTATACAATGAACTGTAAAGAAAAAATGATCCCTGTAATTAATGGTTAAGTGGAAGAGAAGGCATTAATGCCTTAACTTCCCCATGTAAACAAAGTCGTAAATAAATAAATAAATATACGCTTTGTGTTTGCTTCTACTAGATTCGACTGCGGGTAGCGTAGATATTCACCCAGACGTTGAGAACATGGCAATTACGTTAGGTGAGATTAAGTAGCAGTATAAAAACAAAAATAGTAGCAGAAGTTGAAGAAGATGAAATAGAACAAGAGGAAGAATACGAAAAAGAATATAAGTTAGACGTAAGAAAAGTTGTCTGCTCTCGTGTAGTGTATAACAGTTCATGCGTAATAGGAAACCGAAATATGACTCAAAAATTAAGTTTGTGTGACGCGTACATTGAGTTGCACTTGTTCATTAACCTGAGGTATATACACACAGATATACTATGTATTGTTGTATAATTGTATTTGTGTATTACTGTATTATTTATATTTGTCGCAGAATATGAAAGCAATTCTATAAAAAATATTTTATAAAAGAAGAAGGTAAGCAAATACTGATATTTCATTTCAATTAATTTTGTTCAACAGAATTCTGCTAGAGAAAAACTACATTTTCCAGTAGTGACTTGTTGAGAAAAATCCACACTTAAGAATGTTAATCCTCTAGGATTGTCCGCCCCTATAGCCGGCCCTGCATGGCAGAGCCTACCGGTAGCCATGCTGCCGTGCCGCTAGAGTACGCCGCCGCCATAGCAACGGAAGACCTGGCTTAATACAACGCGCTCCCCGTACTTTTCCCATGCAGGTAGTATGGAAACGGATCGCGAGGGATACATTTTGTTGTAAGTGACAGCGTTCATCAAAGAAAATGGTAATATGTATCTTACACCATTGTAAAGATTAGATTCAGAAGAATACATAGATCTTACGATTTCTTCGGTTTAGCTACATTAGGCTTACTGGCGAGTAAGGGAACGTGAAGTCACATGGTTCTTTGTCTACGGTCAGCGTATGTTTCGCGTATGATTGCAAACCTTAGGCATATTTCCTGCCTTTGCACTACTGCGCATTAAAATAAAGTACAATGCATTTTCTCGCTCAGAAGAATGTATGTGTAGGACTATATTAGTCCATAGTCAATGGATGGCCCCAGAAATTTTTGTAGGAGTGGTCAGGTAATTGACAAATTTGAATAGTAGTAGTGTTAGCAGAGCTTAAAGTGGTTTCATTCAACAACCAGAACGCGAACCACAATGAATAGACACGACTACTGCCACTACAATAATAATAACAACAACAATAATAAATGTATATTGAGGTAACAACGGTATTATTATTATTAGCATTAGTACTCCATCCAAAGTAAATATACGCACAAGCTCTGTCACGTCTGTCGTTTCAGGAAATTTGGTTCCCATTTACATCTTAAAGGAATAGTACTTACCAAAATATATTATTTTTCTAAATTTCAGGAAATACTGAATAATCGTAACTCGTAAATAAGCAAATGCTAACCGGAAATATTTACTTCCATTTATTATTAAGGATTGACATAAAATAATACAATTGTTTATAAGTGATTTTATTTATCACAGTACACAACTGACAATGGAAAACTGATAGCAATAGGAAATAATTCTCCTCAAGAGGCTTATCTTCTTGCTTCTGGTAAATTCACCCCTCTTCAAAGGAATGCATATCGCTTTGGGCATTTGAGGACTAACTAACGAAAGATTAAACATGTGATAAACCTGTCGCCCTGAAATGCCTTGTGCCTGGAATCTACTGACTGCTCACCGACAGGAGTCAAATTTAGTACAAGAACTGTCTCTGTTCGTCTTCATCTATTGTTTCCAATAGGAATTCACATAATTAAGGATTTACTTTTGTACAGTCATTAAACCGCGGTAGCTCAGTCGTTAGGACGTGTACCATGCGAGAGACCAGGGTTCGATCCCGGCGGGGGAGAACCGGGACTTTCTCAACCTGTTGAAGCGGCTCCGGCGCCCACCCAGCGTCGTATAAAATGGGTACCTGGAGGAAACTCTGGAGGATAAAGGCGGCCAGGGGCGTGGTGCTGATCACATCACCCCCAGCTCGGCCGAGATCAAGAAAGTGTGCCCTAACTCCACACCCTCTATACGCCTCATGGCGTGGTGCAAAGCACAGGGGAGCACTTTACAGTAATTAAATAAATAAAATAGGTGTCCAATGCCGCAGCAACGGAGTTCCGATGCATTCCGGTGCCCTGAGTATTAGCAATAATTATTATTATTAAAGTTATGATTGTACAATGACTATTATTATTATTATTATTACTATTATTATTATATCCTTTGGGAGATTCTTCTACTCGATCCACCAGATGAGTTAATAACTAGCACAACTGTTTTTCATTTTTTTTTTCATTTCCTGTAGTTGGTGTACTGAAATGCATAGTTATTCTAGATTGTTACTAAATTTTACCCACAAAAGTTAGGCGAAATTTTAGTCCTAAAGTTTGTTATGTGATCTCTGACATAAAACTCTAATTTTTGGAATTTTGGAAACTGTGAAACCATTTAAGTAGTGTAATTGGTGGTACTACTGGTGCGAGAAATGATGAACCCCCCTCATGCAGATTTGGCTACACTTAAAACTTGCTCAACATGTCCATATGAGCTTTTTGCTCAAGTGTGGAACCCTGTCTAATCCAAGATTTTTGTAAAAATGCCCTCGGGAATTTCCTGTGAAATGATGAGGCCCCTCAGATTGATTTGGCTACACTTACAAAAGCCACATCTGTGAGATTGTTGTCCATAAGCTTGTTAAAAATATGCCCTTCTTGATATTTTTTTTGGATACACCTAAAACTATGCCAAGATACACCCACACCCACACATATTTACTTCCGGTTTAAGTTTAATTGGGCACCAGGCTCAACTTGTATATCTAGTATTAAGATAATGTAATTCTTCTAGAATTGTTCTATGACTCTCTCATTTCTTACATCATAAACATATGATTTTTCACCTATAAGAATAACACTACATATAGTGTCATCAGGGAGTGCATCATGGAATTCACAGATAATTTTAATGTTTGTCCTGTCATTAACCACAACTTGTTTCCTTTTTGAAGTGTTGATGACAAACATGGGTCTCTGTGCTTTGAATTCATCTGGTGTGTAATACATGTCAGTATTGCCAGTAGTGACCCTTTTGTATGCTGTAAATGCTTCATATAATTTAAGAAAATCATCCTTGGACATGTCTAAATTATAATTTTCTCTATGGAATACCTCATTTCTGCCATTTTTAAGATATATGTTCTTGATGTTGCAGTTATCAAATCTACTTGAATTTTTTTCCTGATTATTGTGTCTTCCAGTCTGAAACAGTACCACCACAAAATCCGGCATGTCATATTGTATACTGGAGAATGAATTTGTAGCATCAAACTCATAATAAGTACCAGTGGCAGGCTTCTGTACACATTGATATGTATAAAATTGTAAAGGTACTTGTGGATTTTTTATTATATCTGCTTTGTATTTAAGAGCATAACTGGCTTCATATTCAACAACTGGGATTCTTAGCTCCATAGTCTGAATAATGCATTTGCCTTCATCAGGTAGGGTATTGGGCAAAGCTTCCCCTGTAGGGTTTAATGTACTGTACCTCATCAAAGCATTATTATCATTGGCAGCTCTTCTAAATGTGATTCTTAAACCACCCTTCCACATAATATCTTTGTAATCTGAGAAGAATCCTGGCAACAGGCGCATTGGGAACAGCACCGTGTGGCTCTTGGATAATATTTTATCACCAGCCTCAAATCCACCTATTTTGTAGTAAGAAGCCTCGGTTTTGGATAATTTTAGTGTGGCCAAAGCTGTGGAGGTAATGCCGGGATAATCTACTCTGTTTATAACAACACCATGCTTTCTGATCTCAATTTCAGAGAACAGATGCGGCACAAAATTGTCCACCAATCTTATATTTGAATTTGCCGGATAATCTGTACCATCGAGCTTTACAACATCAAATTTGATGTATAGATCTGCTCTGTGGGGGTGTATAAAGCCATCCCCTACATCAAGATCAACCTCAATCTCTGTGTTGGGTTGATTTAAATTTGCAAATGTCCTCCTGTTTGGGGGGAATGATTGTAGCTCATAACTCTCAATATTTTCCATTTTTTTTGTATGTATTTTTATTTAAATATTAATCTCTATGATAGCAGTTGTTGTGGCTCCAGCAAAATCAACTAATTCTTCTTTTTCATTAGTGACCATCAATTCAATGTTATCTATTCTATTATGGCACACAGGAAAATATAATGTTGGGGATGGAGTGTAGATGATTGGCTCCATAAATTCAGAATTAGGTTTAAATGTTGCAATGATCCCAGTTTGTTTGTGAGTGCCTATGCCATTTGATTTGGTGATCATACCCTCGGCCACATTACAGTGAATATTTAGAGTCTCTATGGCTAAGAATTTAGGTATATTAATAGCAGTGTGTTTGATGGCTGGTTCAAGTTTTGTGTTGTTCTCAAATCCTAACAGCTCTCCTATAGTACCCAGATCCACTGTTTCTGTAGCAGATACAATCTCTACTCTGTGAGTGACAGAATTTTGAGTTAATACTATACCTCTGGGTAATTGAGCATTTAGAGTGGACAGATTATATTGCCCTGGAGTGATGACAATATTTTGATCACCAACTGCAATTTTGTTGTTGTGGTGTGTAATATTAGGGATCAAGTACATGCCATAAAATGCTCTGAGAGCTATTGTTTTGGGATACACTATATCATCATGTAATTTGAGTTTCAATATTGAATTTTGGCTGGTGAGATGGAATACCCCCATGATGTTTCAGATACCACAGGGCCTTTTGAAAATTTTCAATTGATGGTTTATTTATTTGAGACATATATCTAAGAACAGATAAACACAAATGTCCACAATTAACATCTTTGAAGTTTTGAACACGGGCATTATTGTAATAAAAATTAGCTGATTTTAGATATTTTACTAAATTTTCAGGTGGAACACCTCCAAATGAATCAAACACAAATGCCTTATTGTTTAAATATTTAAGATAACAGATCCAGTGAGTGCCCTGATTTTTGTACTTATCCAAATTAACAATGCCACACTCTTTGTTGAGTGGTTGTTCTGGTAAAGAATCAGACATGTACACACCTCTAAAATTTTTGATGCCCAGTGGCTTGATTAAAGCTTCAATATCTTGGTTTGTAAGCGGCTCTTGTTTTTTTTAAACTTATTCATGGCTCTCTTAACACCTTTGCCTTGTTTCTCCATGGCCAGGTTATGGCGCTTCAATTCATCTAATTCTGCCCTATTCTTCTTGGCATCTATTACTGTTTTTGCTATGGCAGCTGATCCCCAGCCAAGCTCCCAACAGCCCCAAGTGCTGCTAAGATGGCCGGGATAGTAAATATGAAACCCCCCACATGTGATTTTTTTCTAGATTGTTGTAATTTTTTTAATTGGGGGGTACTAAGCAACAATTTCATACCATGGCCCTTTGCAAGACAAGAATTTTTTTTCTTGCGCTGCTTTTTGGTTAAAAGGCTATCAATAGTTTTAAGAGATTTAAGACCTGCATAAGGTATTTGATACATAACACCCTTGGCCTTCATTCTAGGTTTATTATATATATATATTCACAGCCCCCACCCCAGTTTTTGTTTGGTGTTCATAGCTATGGTGGTCCCCAATGCTGCTATTCTCTCACTCAAAGAAGCATCTTTGCTTACAAATCTACCAAATGCAGCCTCTTCTAATTTTTGTCTGCAACATGTCTCTTGTCAAGATCAGAATGTGTGTTGTATGCTATGTCATGGTCTCTACAAGCAGCATCTAGGGGATTAACACCAGGGTTCCCTCTGTTTAATCTATGGTCCAATTTTGTGCCTGGACCACAATACTGATAGCCTGGAATGTGTAGTTCAAATGGCAGCTTGTTTATAATGTCATTAACCAACCCCCGGCCCTCAGAAATATTCCAAAATTTAGGTGGTAGAGTATTAATAATTTTTATAAGATATCCAATGCCCTTAGTGTCATTCACTATAAAATTAGACAATTTTGTGCTTATCATGTCCATAATTCCAACCTTTTCATTGTAAAAATTGTGGTTGCCAGCATTTTCCTCCCCAGCTATCACCAATAACCTATCTACAAGTTTCCTGACATCATCAACCCACACAAATTCTTTAGGCAGGGTGTTGTATTGTTTGATTCCACTGCCAGTCTTGATCTGTGACCATATGGGCTTGATTAAGTTGTTATATTTTGCTCCACTGCTAGACTTGACTCTTTTTTGTGTGGGATCATTGTTCTGGTATAGAGCATCTGATTTTATTAATATTTCTTTGTAGTGCTCATAATCTTGATCTGTATAGCTACCAGGTCTCTTCCTAGTCATCAGTTCCCACAACCCAGGTGTGCCGGGATATTTAACAAAACCACCTTTTTCTCCAAGATGAGATTCTGAATATACAATTATATCATCTCCCATAAATGTTACTCTGAAATTGCCAATTCTATGTATGATGCTACCATCACGCTCTGTGTCAGCATATAAGCCAAAGACCTCATCTTTGTTGTCTTTAGGTGTGCTTAAATATTTTTGAGCAAGAAGACCCAATTCAATAGGATCCTGAGTAGCTTCAATTCTTCGAGGAGCAACAGGACTAGGTGTATGAATACTAGAAAGTGGGGTGATTGGATAATCTAATATGTTCCTTGCAGCTACAGGTACAAGCTCTGTGATCAAATTTTGATTTTGCTCTGTAACAGTTTTGATATTTTTACCTAATTCACTAATAGCATCTATAATAGGCTGTTCTGTTTGTTTGTGTTGTTCATAAATTCCTCGGTTCTGTGATTTCCATCCCTTAAATCTTTTTACAAGATAATCTCTTAATTTAAGATCATCAATGATTGGCCTTTTCATGGTTTCAATGTCTAGAAAATTGTTGATTTTATTTCTGTATTTGCCACTATTGGGTTTTCTTGTCATATCAATTGTGACAAACCCATCACTGTCCTGGTTCCAGCACCTACTGCAAAACTTGGAAAAATCATTGTAGCTCAAGTCCCCACCTACATATTCATCATGTATGTGTTTGAGGTTGGTATGATCTTGATGAAACACACATATAAAATTGCTGTTGTCTCGGATCAGCTGCTTCGGTATTTTTGAAAAAGTCTGTGCCAGGTAGAAGCAATCAATGTTTTTGTGTCGGCCCTGTGTAAAGAAATTTCTAACCTTGTTCTGATTATCCAGTATAATGTCATCAAACACAACAACAGAATTATCGAGACATTCATGAAGTGGCTTAACATCTGATTCAAAAGTGGCAATATCCAATCCATCATATAGCTTCATCAACTGCTGATATTTTAATTGTTCCAAGCTCTTAGAGAAGACATACAAGTGCCTGTTTTTCCAGTCTAACCAGTTGGGTGCCAATAAAAAATTATCAATCATTAGTGTAGTTTTACCACAAGCCGATGGCCCAACAATAAGACATCTAATATTTTCAGGCAGCAACTTGCCATTTCTCTTAATCTGCTGTTCAGGTTCTGGCAGCCTTTTTATAACATCCCAGGTGCTCATATTATCACTTTGTCTGCATCGATCCAGCTGTGTTCTGGAAGTCCTAGCCATTTGACAAATAACTTGTTGCCTTTTCTGCGGATGATTTTTTCTATGAGATATGTGTCAGGCTGCTTAGTTTTGCTGAGTTCTTCTTCATAGAATCTGCCTTTGAGAATTTCTCCTCGGTGATCTTTTATTATATATGTGTTAAGGGTCCCGGGTTTAACTTGAACCACTGTAAATAATTCAGTGCTCCAGTTTCTTGTAAAGCCTCTTTTGAATAAGTGCTTATATTTGCTGATTCTTACTTGATCACCCACCTTGTATTTGGCTTTTCTTGTTGTTGGTTGGTATCTAGGATAATAAACAGTCCTGATCAATTTTTGCTCATCAGATGAAGTTACTTCAGAGGGTTTCATGTTGATTGTGGAATGGACCGAGTTGTTATATTTATGTAGAAGTTCTGGAAGAATATTAAGCCATTTATAATTACCTTGAAGTGTAAATTGTTTATACATAAGATTTTTTAGGGTTTTGTTGAATCTCTCTACAATTGAGGCCTTGAGATCACTGTAACTCGAATAATGTGTTATTGACTGGCTTTTAATAAATTGTTGGAACACAGAATTATAAAATTCTTTGCCATTATCTGTTTGCAAATAGCGCGGTGATCTTCCACTCTGATTGATGATTGTCCTGAAGGCTTCTGTAACACATTTTCCAGTCTTGGATTTGAGTGGCACAGCCCAGGCAAATTTTGAAAATGTGTCTATTACAGTAAGTAGATACTTGTAGCCCTTGTTGATTTTGTCTAAGTTTTTCAGCTGTCCACTTGCCATCTCAATCAAGTCGCTCTGCCATAAATCATCTATGCCTTTTGTGACTACTGGCAGTCTCTTATAATTATGTCTGGCTTGTCTGTGTAATTCATCAACAATAATTTGTCTAGACATGGTATGTAAACAAGAATATTGCAACTATAGGGTGTTCAGCAGCTGATACTACAGGATTTTCTAAATATAATTTGTCTCCTATTTGTATATGAAATTCCAGAGAGCCATCATCTTCAGCATAAGAAGTTTCTAATGTATTGGGATCTGTAAAATCCTCTAACTCTACACTGGTGATTTTTGGTTTGTTGTCAGCATTTGTTATTGATAAGGTGGGGTAGTGGTGTGCCTGTGGTTGAAGCCAATATTTGATCTTGATTGGTCTCAGTGTGCCCCCAACAAAAAACTGGTAATAAAATTGTGCAGGGCACAGCATATATATTTTGCCACCTGGTGTAAATGGTGAATCATATTCATTGTTGGGGATGCTGTACAATTCAAGAATTACTGTATGTTTTGGATTCTCGATTATGCCGGTTATTTCTTTTTCTGCTGTAAGCAATCTGCTTGTTACAGATTCAAGGTGCTCATTGATGGTCCTAACAACATCATCATGGCCTGGCTTGATTTTTATGTCCACAACAAGTTTCTTGTATTGTTGCACAATCTCTTGAAGCTGGGTGGCAAAAACAGACAGAGCATTTGCTTGATTGGATTCCATGGTCCCTAGCTGTTGCTTGATATTAGCTACAATTTGCTGTAAATTTTCAATAACTGCCAATTTTGAATTTTGAGCAGTAAGATCATGGACCTGTCTTCTGATATCCTCAAACAGGGCATGCAGTTCAGTAATATGTTGATTAGTTGGTAGAGTGGCCACTGTCTGAGTAAGTTGTTTGATCTACTGTCTGGATATTCTTGATATCTTCTGATTTCAATATGCGATTCACAGCTCTCTTAATATTTTTAAGTTCCTGTGATGTAGGCAGATTTGATACAGTATTTTGCAAAGATTCAAGTGCCAATTTCACATTATTTAATTCAGAAGCATCAGCCACATTTTGCATAGCATTTTGGAGCAGGGCTATATCTGCCCGAGTGGGTGTTGATTGTTGTAAAATTACAAGTTTTGTTTGGATATCATCGATCAAGTGATGAAAATGAGATAGCTCAGATTCAGTGTTGAGGTTTTCAAGCTTTGTGATCTGTTGCTGGACACTGACAAGTGTGTCTACAATACCAGGCAGGCGGGATTCTTGTACATTTGTCAAATCACTTTGCACTGCTGCTATTTTACCCTCAAGATGGGTTATGGTACTTTGAATTTTTCCAAAATCTTCATATGTTTCAAGTTGCAGCTTGATGTTTGCAACACTCCGAGTTATTGCACTCAAAGCATCAGAAGATGGCAAGTTGTTCATAAAATTTTCAAGTGTCTCAATTTTTTCTTTAACCTCGGCTATGGCATTGTTCAAGGGGTCCAGATTAGGAATCTCCAGTGATTGAATCTGTTCCTTTAGAGTGGAAATCACTAGATCAAAAATCTTCTTGTGATTTTATGCTTTTGACAATTGTTTGGAGCTGTGTCTGGACATTATTTATCTGCTCTTCCAATTGTTGTTTCAATTGCTCAGAGTTGGTAGCCTGGGTCTTAAATTTGGCTTGAAGAGCTGCTACAGCCTCTTCTAAACTTTGAAAATTATCCAATGTGGCCAAGTCAGTATATTTCTGAAGCAGCACTTTGAGTTCTGAGTCAATTTTAAGAAGAGGGTCCATGCATTGTGATTGCAAATTTGTAATTTCTAGTTGAAGACTGGCATTGAGTGTGGTTTGTAAAGCTTGTAAATCACTTCTTAATTTCTTGACTCTGACATCAAGCATCAGAATCTCATCACTGTGATCTTCATGCCTTGTATGGCCAAATATATCATTAGGCATTTTTGTTTTAGTGGTTATTTATTATTGAATATCTCATTCTTAATTCTATAAAAAAGGTATAAGCTTGTCATATGATCCCGGGACCTCAATATATAAGCAGTCACCAGCAGAAACAGTATATACAGTGCCAGAAACCATGTTTCAGTGCTTAATTCTACAAATATTTCTCCCTACTGAAATCTTGACATTACCCTCAGGGGTTGTAATAAATTGCAATTGACCACCTACAGGTAATTGGTAATGATTTAAATTATTGTTAAATATGTACAATGTTTTACCTGTTTCATCATCAACATCTGTAAGTATGCTGTTCAGATGAATAATTAACAAAGCACTTAGTTTAGATATTATATCAGAAGAGGGTTGTGGTGTTGGCATGTCCATAATAGCCTGTTTTTTGAACCCAAATAAGTTCATAGGCATGTTTATTTATTTCAAATCATGCTCTATAATTGGGCATTGATTACCACTTTTCAAATCACAATGACCCCATGGTAAAGTATGTATGCCACATGACAAAATGCATCTCTTGTCATCATGTGGGTCCAGAGCCACTTTTCTTACAATATTTGTAGTCAACAAGTGATCCACACTCTGAATTCTATTTTCTGATGTTCTGATTGTGCTACATGATTTGAGGCAATTTTTGTAATCTTCAAATTCAAGCTCTTTGTCTACAGTCACTCTGCCAATGCCCTTGGCCTTTTTGGCAACAGCGCCACTACATGTTTCAAAACTGTACATCTTGGCTCTTAACCCAGCAAATGCCACAATAACATCACCAAGTGTCTCATCTTTTAACTTGCCAGGCACCTTTTTGTTGTGGTGTTTAATTTTTGAATGTTCAGTGGTATCAAAATATTTAAACAATTCAGGCTGTGCCATATCTTGATAAACATCTTCTGTTTGAATATCAAGAACAAAACTATCTGTGTCCATGTACATCAGTTTTACACGATCCTTATAAAAAGGCTTCAACACATTATAAAACAATTTTAACATGTGTAATTTGGCCAATTCCAATATCACAGCCCCTACATAAATAGGCTTATCAAACTTAATCTTTGTTTTTTTCATGTTGAAAAGTGCCATATTCTCATCATAAATTCTTCTGTAGTTGAAGTTGGGCTTTGCAATCAATTTTTTGCTCCGGCTGGGGTCAGTAATTATTTTAACATCAATATGTTTTCTGACATTTTCAATTGTTTTGCCATACACTGAATTGACCATCAATTTAAACAAGGTCTTATCAAATTGGCTCATTGCAGATGTTCGAAGCTCTGTGTTTGTATCAATATATGGCTTCAACCATCTTGAGTGCCTGAACCTCAAAACTTTTCCAACTTTGGTCACTTGAACACCATGATTCATCAGGAACTGGAGGTTTTTGTAATATATGACATAATCCTGTTTCGGCTCTAGAGTCATCATCAATTTCTTCTGTTTAGAGCCAGGTGAACACTTAACCTCGGGAATTGGGGGCAGATCAGAAAATGTCTTGTGTAAATCATCAGGAATTGTCAGATCAACCTCTAAGAACAGGCCATAGTTACTGTCATCAAAGTCCTGAAGATCTTCAATATTGAAATCTTCAACCCACTCAAGCCCTGCATATGGCAATTTATCCATCATAGCATAACCATAGAGGCTGTTGGCATCTACATACAGTATATAATTTGATGGCAGTGCTGGATCATAATCAGGAATATATTTGTTATTTGCTCTGGCATATCTCTGAGAACATTGCACCATGCCTCCTCTTATACATTGTTCCATAAACAGATACATATCTTGATCCTGGATCAGATCCAATTGCATTTTAGTGTTTAAAAACATTGCAGACCATGCTAGACCCGGAGCACTGTAAAAATACATTGGATCCAGCTTATAATTTTGCATGGAAGATTTTCTGAATGCCTTCAGTATATCAGCTAAGAGGGTCACATCAAGTTTTAAATAAGCCTTGTGATAATCACCAAATGTCTGGCATTTTAAATTGTTCCACATCAACTGGGCATGGTGATAATCTTCATCAGTGATTCCAGATCCTCTGATTTTGCTGTAAAACTCTTGTTGTGGTGGCAGAGAACACTCATCAAATTTAGAAAAATCTGTAACATAATCATATGGATATACACCCTTCCGCCTAATTAATTTCAGGTCCTGATTTGGAAACGAAGCACATGTGATTTTGAATTGATCATCAGATAATTGAGTGGCCAGTGTAGCCAGGCTAGCCGATAAAATTCTGTATGAATCAAGAAATCTTAAGTGAATAGGAACACCATTAACTTTAATTATTTTGCTAATGGCAATATATTTTTCATTATTTTCAGCTAAAATATTTAAATTCTGCTTGTCAAACCCCTCGTACCTGATCAGATGATGAAAATCATAATTGGATGCACCATGGCAAAATATGGGGACAAATTTTGGTCTCTGGATCTTAATATTACAGCTATTACACAGGGCCATTAAGAATTTACCATCTGTATGGGAATGGTGTTTCACCTTGATATTTGCATCTGAAAATTCAGAATCACATACCGGGCATTTTTCTGCATTATTGAAATCTTCAATCTGTTTCTCTGTTAAAGGCAACATGGGTTTTGATTTTAATAAGATATTAGATGCTATGTCATGGCACTCATTTTCCATTCTATGTGCAAATTCTTTGATGGCATCTGCTCCCATGTATATATCTTCTTTACTAACCACACCATCCTGTACAATCACATAATAAAAACTAGAAGGTTCATGTAACTGGTATGGTGTAATTGAAGGTTCATCTGGATCTGGGCTACATAATGCAAGAGGTTTGAGGTTTGATTCAAAATCACAGACTATATATGCTGGGTGTTCCAACAAGGCTTCAAATTTTTTGAATTTGGCATTTTCACTTGGATTAGGCATCACCATATGAACAGGTTTATGGTTGCCACAGTATTTCAGATGCTCAATTAACTTGTTTTTAGCAATTTCTGCATTCTCTTCCCGAACCCCATTCACCATTTTTCTACCATCAAATACAGTTAAACATCTTCTGCACAACTTGTATATTGTCTTAGATTTGTCTAGTTGTGTTCTGACTAAAGCTTCAAGATTATGTTTCAGAGTGTAATGATATGTGCCGTCTCCTTCAATTAAGAGCAGATCAATCGGAACAGCAGAATCATCATCAAATATACTGATTCTGAGAGGTGCTATCAAGCAATTGCCACGGCCAGTAGAACAAGTAAATACATTAATAGATAATTGTTTACCATTGATATTCCTGGCCTTTTTTAAAAATTTATCAATATTCTGAACAGACATTGGATATTCTAAACCCTCCATTGCTTTATCAAAATCATTTTCATGCTGTTTATAATAAGTTATTCTCTCAGGATTCCTTGAAACTGGATACAAAGCAGCTAAAATACACCACAAAAAGCATTTCTCATCATTATTTTTTTATATTAACCACGGCTTGTTTGTTTTTAATATTAGCAGGTAATGGCAAATATGTAGATCCTTGTAATGGGCTGAATTCAGAAATATTAACATAGAGCTTGTGTGGAGATCCGCATAGGCTCCATCCAGACTCTTTTGCTGCAAATTCAGAGTGTTTAATAATCCATTGATCTATCAAACTGCTTATTATTTTGTCTGAATTTGTATTTGAATATACAGGTACAGTTTCTGTTATGTGGGGCTGTGTAAATTTGGTGCCGTTTGGTTTCTTATATTGTGTAAACAATTTGAGGGACAGCTTATAAGAGCCATTTTGTGCATTTAGAATTGCCTGTACATCAGGATTTATACTGTTCAAAAAATTCTTAATACCACATTTTTGCTCTGATACAAAACGGTGATCACTTAATTGGCCATTAAAACTGCTATGGATGGGTTCATAGCGTGGCTGCTTTGCTGCTCTAGCATTAACAGGTGCTTCATGCTTCCTTTTCAGACCAGATGTAGATGGTTGAGGGGGCAATGTTGATGACTGTGCAGAGCAAGTATCTATATGTTTATATGTGAAATATTCCATGCTATATTTTCTATGGCATTTAGGGCATATTTTTGTGAGAGTTCTGCATTTGTCTGAATTACAATTCTTTTGATGCCTAGCCCAATTGGGACTGGATATATTCTTATTGCATTGATTACAATATTTTTGATTTGGCATTTTTGTTGTTGTTTATTATATAAGATTTTCTGGGGTTCAAATCAAAATTCTATGCTTAATAAAAAATATCAGTTGGGTTCAGCAGTGTGATTTCTGTGTGTGTGTGTGTGTGTGTGTGTATGTGTATGTGTGTTAATATTTTTTGACTTTGGTATTTATATAAAATTTCTTGGGGTTCAAATCAAAACTCTATACTTAATAAACCTATGACAGGTTGTCAAAAATTCTGTCTATTAAATCAAATAGATTTGTAATTCAATTTATACAAATCTGCAATATTTTTGTATTTAAAAAATATGAGCAGCACTGCAACAACACACCCTTACTCTTCAACAACTCTCACAATACTGGCTGATATGCAATGCAAAATCTCTTTATATACCCTAAGCACGGACCGCATTGAAAATATCTGAAACAATAAGCCAATCAGAATATAACACATCATCACATTATGTCATAACCAACCAATCAGAAAACAACACATGTCTAATGCATAATATTGGGTAATAATTTGTTGCAAAACATGATGCAATATAAATAAACCAGAAATAGGCCACAAGTGGACCGGAAGTAGGCAAACCGGAAGTGGACCGGAAGTGGACCGGAAGTAGGCAAACCGGAAGTGGACCGGAAGTGAACCGGAAGTGGACCGGAAGTAAATATGTGTAGGTATATGTGTGGGTAGGTGTGGGTGTAGGTATGGGTGTGGGTATGGGTGTGGGTGGGTGTGTGGGTGGGTGTGGGTGTAGGTATGGGTGTGGGTGGGTGTGTGGGTGGGTGTGGGTGTGGGTGTATCTTGGCATAGTTTTAGGTGTATCCAAAAAAAATATCAAGAAGGGCATATTTTTAACAAGCTTATGGACAACAATCTCACAGATGTGGCTTTTGTAAGTGTAGCCAAATCAATCTGAGGGGCCTCATCATTTCACAGGAAATTCCCGAGGGCATTTTTACAAAAATCTTGGATTAGACAGGGTTCCACACTTGAGCAAAAAGCTCATATGGACATGTTGAGCAAGTTTTAAGTGTAGCCAAATCTGCATGAGGGGGGTTCATCATTTCTCGCACCAGTAGTACCACCAATTACACTACTCATTTATTCCTTGAATTAAATTGTAGAATGAGAAAACGTAACCGGGTTTCTGTATTTTTCCAACTCAATGCAGTTTTTGCTTTGGTTATTCTGCTCTCTATTTCTCTTATTAACAATAACCTTTCTGCTTTTTTTTCCTTGAAATGAACTATGTGAATTTCCATGGGTGTCCAAGAACCGATTCGACTCCCCTTCCCGACGCCCATAATTCATGCTAATATTTTTTTTGTCTAGAAATTTCGTTCGCTCTATTTATTTATTTATTTGCCAGAGAATTCCAAATACAGCGTTGGCCATTTTACATTGGAATGTAAAAACAATGGAAATTACAGCAAAAACATCAATGGATTGAATGAAAGTAACAATAAAGAATAATAACAAACTAAAATAAATATGAGATAAAGTGAATTAAATGTTGTTGGAAGAAAAGTGAAGAAACGAAACACTAAATGAAAGTTATCAGTAGCTACTGCTGATATTTGTGTTTAGAGGGTTTCAATATTTTCTCTCCCTTACTATAATCTCATGAAAAATAAATTGCAGAGTTACATAAACTCGCTCACCTGTTAGTCAATTCGGATCGACCTGAAGATGTTTTTAGCTTCGCAGACCATTATTAATTACAACAAATTGTTTTCATTCGATTTTTTTTTTTTTTTTTTGCTTAAAAGAGCGTGATAAATTGGATTAAGAACCACAAAATAATTACGAATCGAGGAAATGGCACATATTGTGTTCAATCATTTTGTCCTCGTGATAACCTCGTAACAAAGGAATACAGGCCACATAGGTTAAATAATATTTAATCTGGTTCCCGTAAATATCTCTTCGCTCACACACAAAGCTACTATGAAGAAAACGGCTGTAAACATTTCGAAAAAAAGTGCTAGTCGCAACATGTGCGACATCATCTGCGTAGCACTTTCCTAAATATCATATTCTATTTCTTTCATGCTTCGTCGCACCTTTCCTTCCATGACACCTTCTTATCTTACGTATATAAAACTCTGCTAGTGGTTTTCCTTATGTGCTAACTCTGCCTTCTTCATTGTTTTCGGCTCATCTTTCCAAACTATACCAACGCGGAATAGCGTTTCGCTGTGTTGGCGGCTTAGCAACCACCATAGCAACCGGTTGTATACAGCCAATATGGCCGCGCCCATGCACGGGACTAGCAGACGACTTTACCAGCGTATAGCCTAGCGAATCATCAAAGTCAGGGTTGTTAACGGCCTAGGAATTTTAAATATATTCAATTCCGGTCCAGGAGAGAAAATAAGCAAACTTAAATGGGTTCTGGACCGTAAAGAACCTTTTTATCTCTAAAGTATTTCAATTGGGTCCAGGAACCTTTTTCCCGGATCAATTTTAATATGGTCCAGGAACTTTTTTTCTGGATCAATTTAAATACCTTTTTCAATGAAACAATACATATCTTGGACCGAATTTAAATTGTGCGAGAAAATAGGTTTCGGTCCTGCAGCGGAACCCAATAAAACCCATTAAAATTTATGGGTTCCAGGACATTTATTAACCCTGATCAGAGCACACAAGCCCCACCACCAACTACAAGATCATGCAACCACTAGGTGAGGAACAACAACTGTATTGCATTCAATCTGAAGTTCATATCCTGCTGCTCAACCCAGGGCTTCAGGATATAACAATTTCTTCTTAATGAAATCCAGTTCAAATGACGTTTCAATTTTATATGTTCATAAAGTGAACTTCAGAATATTCCTTTTTTGTTGTTTTAGTTGATTTATGTCGCCTGTGTACCTTTGTAAAGATAAGAATAACTTATGAACGTACGAAATCGATGTGATGGAGCCACGCCCTAGCCCAGAATCTAACCATGAGCCTTGTCTTCGCTCTAGATCAGGATCGAAATTTCATCAATCATTAGACATTTCTTTCACCAGAAACTACCTTATAATCACACATACACGCATAACCTTCTCTGTCCTTTCCTGAACATCATTTTTAACCTCATAATTTGACTTAAATTTTAAGGACAGAAGCTATTACAGACGGTAGTGAATATTATTGTTGTAGCAGTTCACAAAGGTTAAAAATAATATGTTCTAGATGTGATAAACTTGTACACCTTTTCTTTTTTACAAATTTATTAAACACCTTATAAAGATTTGTTTTAAGACTTAACAAATCCCACTTTTTCTGCACTTTCATGGATACTTTTGATAATATCAATGTGCATTGTTTCATTTACAAAACAATATTATATCTCTAAGACTATGCTGGCATCTATAAATCACAAATATTTGGAAGATCATGGTTCAAATGTTTTCGTTTTGTTTGCAAATATCTTAAACACTGTAACCAAGAATGTGTTGTTAGATTTGTTTATATTATATTTTCAGTGCAGAGTTTCGAAATTAAAATGGACATATAATATATTTTTCCTGAAATTTTCTATGCAGTCTTTCAGTACGGCTGGTTATTTGCCTCTGTAATAAATTTTCTTCTCTCTATCTCTCTCTCTCTCTCTCTCTCTCTCTCTCTCTCTCTCTCTCTCTCTCTTACACATACACACACACACTCTCTTCCCAGAACTTCACACGGCCTGCTCCCTACCTAAATTCACCTCCAATCTGCTATTCTCCACCCTTTACACAAGATCCCTTGTCTAAATTCAAATCTTTATCGTCTTGAAATCCTGAACAGTGTACTATTTTAAACAACCCTGTTTCAAGTATCACATTTCACAAAACACATCTTTTTTCCAGCCTGATTTATTATAAGTAAACTTTCTGGAGCTAACAAACTGCTCGAAGTTTCTTATAATTTTAATTGTGCTTCCAAATAAATGCAGAGATTTTTGTCTGCCGAAATGCCATTTTTTACTAAGCAAAACTATCTGTCTACTCGTACATATATTTTTCTTTCATTATTAATTGATTCAGAAAATTTCAACCTTGAAATCTCCATCGTCGTCTATAATTATGTAATTACACTTATATAGGTTCTAGTTTATGTCGTGTGAAATTATCTACAAGGTTCTAGGTATCCTTTCTTCGTAATTCCCTTTTCTTCTGCATTAAAATGGTTCCCAGTGCCTTCTAACTATCCACGTACTTGGTAAGGATATTATATTACCTATTAATATTTGTTTTATTTCAGATTACAAAAATTTACATAAACTGTTACTGCAGTGACATCTCTAGTGGAATTTCTAAGACGTCATATTTTATCCTGATCTACATTTTTTATGTCTAAATTAATTTAATATCGTTTCTTACTTTTGTGAACGCAATGACGCTGGTTTTATTGCTCATATAAATGCACATTTTACCACATTTTAACATTGACATATTTTGACATGAAAGCATATTTTTGGTCATATTTATGGTGTTGTTTAACATTTCACCAGATACTGTTTATAAATCATGTTTGTATTATAAATGGATTTTGTTTATCTTCTTTTCCATTTCTTAAAAATATGTTACGCAAGTGAAGGGAGAAATGTGCTGGAAGTAACTCCCTCCAAAAATATTAATGCAGTTTTTATTTTATCAATTTATATAGTCAGCAATATTCTATAGAGGACACTTTACTGCGATTTAAAATAATGATTTTGATAAATACTAACTAAAAGGCTAACTTTAGCAATATTATTATGTCATATTCTCAGTTTTAGGATATATATTTGGTATTTTTTTTTAGCATAAATGTATGTATAGTTATCAAGTTTTTAGTTCATAGAAATATGAGCCCAAGATATCAGAACACTACCTTAGTTCTACACCTGTTAGCCAGTCACAGTATATTCACTATTCTCTTATGTGGCCTCGACCCTTTAAACTTTTAGCCAATTCTGCTGTACTGTCCTGACACAATGTTTTCTGTGTTCAGATATACCAAGTCAAAAGAACACTTTCGGTATAAAGAGAACTGATAGTTGGAGAAACGTTGCATGATACTTTTAGAGCCGGTGGTATAACGATTTTCCTTGTTGACACGATGAAATGGTTTATCTAAACGGACACGTGTGCTTATCCTTGATATAAATTCTTTCGAAATTCCTTAGAAGTATGAATATTTTCGGCCTCAAGAATCCCTAATCAAACACGCAAGCATTCTCTTAAGAACAGATTACATTTTGTGGAGCTTTTGCTTGTCTGGAAGGGCTGTATGTGTGGCATACTAAGAATTCTGAACGTTTTTGGACACCTTTGAACCTGTGTCTGCCTTACTGTTAGAATTCATTAGACCTTTGCGCTAGTGTGACTGAAAAGGTAATCCATAGACATTGTTAACATAAAGTCGAATCGAACCGTTACAAAAGTGAACCCTTTCCCCAATAATATGAGAAAATGAGGGGAATAATGTAGCAGCTCTTCTACCTTTCGCGTGTGTTGTGAAGTTAGGAAGACTCCGAAAATTTTATTATAGTTAGCATTGCCTGAGAAGCATTTCATAAAATTTCGAAATTCTTATTTTCCGATAACCTACATTTATATTTTAAACATAACGTTTCCCAAAGAGACGGTGCTTAGGCTGTATGCATACTACAGTGTATACTATATGACACTGGCGTCTCTGGCGTGGGTACATGGGGGTGCGTCAACCCCCCCTAAAATATAAATATATATTAGCTCTAAGCAACATATTGGTGTATTATTCGGAATGTCCCATAATAACTCAAAGGTAGTATAGACAACCATTCATCACCGTACGGTCGAAGCCGGGGGTCCGGGTTCGAATCCCGACCTGGGCATGGGCGTTCTTTGTGACATCAGTCATCATGTCATCACTCATCATCATCTTTAATTTATTAATTTAGCAAAATTTAATTAGCAAAAGTGGCAGAAAATGGAAGTAAAATAAGGCTCAATCAATCAATGTACTGTCATAGAAAATTAATAAAGAAAAATAAAAATCTTCCGAAATAAAATTTTAAGTGTTCCATTGCTTCATCTACAAATTTCCTGAAATTTTCTCTTGTTTTTGTGTTCTTCTTGAGTTTGAGATTCTGTTTTTAAGTTCATTTTATGCACAAATAGGCTAACAGTGACTGGAACCACAGTTTAAAATGGAATCCGAACTGCCATGTGTATCCATGGGATATCGAACGCGAGATCCCTTGATTGCCAAATGCCGACGTTACCACTGCGTCATTGGGGAGGCCCTTGTGTTCTTAACTACTCAACCCTGAGGTTATTTGCCCAAGCTCTTCTAACTCTTCACCTCCTTCAAAGAGTTACTTTTATCTAATCATTTTCCCCCTCACGTTCCTCTATTCTCTTCTTCCCTTCGTGTATCCTGTTTCTTTATTTATATCTGAGTTCTCTTTCATTCTCTCGCATGACTACTTAAGAGGTTCAAGATGGCGGACAACAATTGATTCTATTCCAATTAAACTCGCAGTGGTCTTAGGACTACAACGTGGTAGTAAAGAATTTGAAATGTGGCTTGAGGTTCAGGTGAGGCCAAATGCCTGGAGGGGTGGCAAGTTACCAAAGTTTCAGCCATCTTAACTAACGTCAAATTAGAGATTTTGAGTTGAAATCTTCACAGCTGATATAACGTGGAAGACTTGTGTAGTATTGCTGATTGATTTGGTTTATTTTACTTCGCTTTTTATGCCACTTTTGACCAATTTGCGAAGATGGGGATGAGTGATGATATGATGAAATTGATGAATGGACACTCACAAACATCCATGCCCATGGCCGGAATTCGAACCCGGGACCCCTGGTGTCGTATCGCGAGGCGCTAACCACTCCACCACGGGGGTCGGCTTGTGTATAGTATTGCATTTGATGCCAAATCGGTCAGCGTATTTCAAGATGGCGGACTGTAAACCAACCATGATAACGTTTGGTAAATTCGTTTGGCGTGGTCTACACGAAACAGATATGTATGCGATTACGCATGTAAAATTATTGTATAAAATATACACACAGAAAATTAAATGCATCAGTTCAAACATAAATGCATAAAGTCTGGAGCTCAGCTCAAATGTTTATCGAGAAAGATGCAGTAAGGTGCATCAAAAAACGCATCAATTGATGCATTAAAGGTCAACGTAGAAATACATACTCTCTTGCATCACATGATGCACTTTGGCGTCACCTTTAAGAAACTACTTATAAAATGCATCTAACTATAAACCTGATTACTGGCAATGGCCAAAAAGTACATTTTCGTGCATCAACCTATACGTTTCTGTTGCATCAAATAGATTTGATGCCTTTAGTTATCTGCGTGTATGGTTTAAAGGTAAGCGATATGACATTTTATATATATTTTCAGGGATTTGACAACCGTTAAGCAGTCTTTTGGCAAAGAAAGCCGCATTACCCGAATGAATATGAAAGTGTCGGTGGATGGCTGCTGTAATTATGACAATGGATTTGGTGTAATAGTCCGGAGAAAGATAAGGATCATAATAACTGCTTTGAGGAGCAAATAATATTGGCTTGTGAAGTGCTTTGTCATCATCCAAACCGGCCATTAAGCCATCCAGATTGCCTTGCAATTGGAAATTGAAATGACTCGACTGAAATATCGTCGGTTTGAATCGAGATGCGGGAATAAACGTCAGACGAGGACATAAATTTTAAAATATGGCCACATTTACTTCCGGTAATTGGAGATTTTTTAATGTCCCATAGAATTCTGTTGCCATATTTTCCCTGCGCATTTGTCGATACATGATGCAATTTTTCCCAGCACTGCCAGCGATGGCTCGATCCAGAAAAAAAAAATTATACATATAACGGAAACGTGATCTGCAGCTTCAAGTTTCGTGTTCAATACATGTAATTTACGCGGACATTTCAATAATGTTATAATTAAAACTGCATGTTGTTAAATAAACACTAATTTATAAAATAATCATTTCATACACTATAGTACAACATGTACACCATTGCTTCACTCCATTCTAACAACAATCCTTATCGTTTATCCTTGTCGCCAATTGTTATTATTAAAACTACATGTTGTTAAATAAACACTAAATTTATAAAATAATAATTTCATACACTGTACAACATGTAAACCATTGCTTCGCACATTCTAACAACAATTTCACAGAATATCAACTGTTAAGTTAAATCTGGCCATCCATATACTCTTACTCTTAACAAATCATATCCTAAATTCATTGCGGTGAAGGCACATAGTGGTTCGTATCCCACTTAAAACTGTAGGTAAAGTCTTGATTAGTCTTTCTGTGCATAAAGTGGACTTAAAACAACAATTCAAACCTAAATTCATAGCTTCATTATACAGTAAAAACACTAGAGTTTGGCCTTGATAACTAAGTCACCTTATATGTGGATTCAGTGGCGTGCTCAGGATTTTCGAAAGGGAGGGGTTATGTGTACATTTTTTAAGTAGTCAGTTCTCATTTTGCCATATTTTTCTGCCTTTCACTTTCTTTTTTTTTTTAAATACTGGACCAAAATGGGGGGGTTATAACCCCCACCAACCCCTCCCCCTTGGGCACGCCACTGTGTGGATTTTACATTTCATATTAGGTGACTGTACTCTACAATATATTCTTCCCCACTGGTCACTGAACGTTTTCGGATAACAATGCTGCTCTCATACTCTTATGTAATCTTCTTTATCCGAAATTCGAGAATTTCACAATTTTCAACAATAATTGGAAACCTATTTCATAAAACATGAAACGATACTGTAGGTGTGTAGCATATTGTCGAGTGTGTTAAGGCTGAGCCTCTGGCCGACTCCAGCGAAGCCGCTTTCGAAAATTCCCTCTTTGATTGGTTCATTTGGTGTTTTAAGTCCACTTTATGCACAGTGAGACTAATCGGGACTGGACCTACATTTTATAGTGGGACCCGAACCACTATGTGCCTCCACCGGGTATCGAACCCGGGACCCCTTGATTACAAGGCGATGATGGTACAACTGCGCCATCGGGGGGAGGGGGGGGGCGAAAATTCCCTCTTCTGAAAAGTTATATCTGCTTAGAATTCCTTCTAGAACATTCCAGTGAATTTTAATGTGGTTTGCTTTCGCTGTTGTCTATACATTCGCACTAGTTTCTTGGCTACCTAAGCCTATTTCCCACCACAGATATCTAGACAATAGATAAAGCAAATCACAGGAAAATTCACATGAATGCTCTAAGCCTATTTTCCACCACAGATATCTAGACACTAGATAAAGCAAATCACAGAAAAAATCGCGTGAATGCTCTAAACCTATTTTCCACCACAGATATCTAGACAATAGATAAAGCAAATCACAGGATAATTCGCCTGAATGCTCTAAGCCTATTTTCCACCACAGATATCTAGACACTAGATAAAGCAAATCACAGGAAAAGTCGCGTGAATGCTCTATCTATTTTCCACCACAGATATCTAGACAATAGATAAAGCAAATCACAGGAAAATTAGCGTGAATGATCTAGAAGGAACTCTACACGGATGTAATTTTTTAGAATGTGGAATATCATAACGGTTTTTCTAAAGGATAGAAATTTTCAAAAAAAGAATTGGTTAGAACAGATCAAAAGGTTAAGCGGTGAAAAACAGATGGATGTTCTGTGTTGATTTAGTAAATACTACTTTCACTTTTAACTAACACAATTTTGTGACATCATTATTATTTTCTTTAAGGGATTTCTTGTTTACATTTTCTAGTCAAGAGTATGAGATGAACTGCTTTTACTTAATTGCGAATCTAATATCAATTATCTAATAGTTCGATACCGGTCGTATCTGCACTTCTAGCACATCTCAAGTGATTAGTATTTGCAATAAGAATTATTTAATTGGCGGTAAGCTTTAATGGTATATTCTGCTTGATGGAACATTGAAGCCGGGAATATGTGGCATAGAAATTGTTTAAGGGATGAAAGGGTTCAATGAAGCAAACCCTTTGCGTGTTCGCTTTGCTTTCACCTATCTATTTTTGTAATTGTGTAGCTGTAATGTCCCTTGTAATAAAGGGGTCCCGAGTTCGATGTCCAGTGGAGGCACATATTGTTTCGAATCCCGTGCAGTCGCGATTAGCCTTAATGTGCACAAAGTGGACTTAAAACAAAAACTAGAAAATGGTAGAGCAGTCCGCTACTTTCTATCAAGAATCTAAGACTTTTTTCGTAATTTCTTCTTTCTCCTGAGACGGATCTTTGTTGTGCTTACTTTTGCTTTTATTTCCTTATCTCAGTTCCAACGAGCCAACTTTCGTAGCGGAGTGGTTAGCGTAAAGCGCTTCGACACCGAGGCCTAGGTTTGATTTCTTGGTAAAGCTATCCGCAGATAACCAGAGAACAATAATTTGCCTTATTTGGCAGATTTTACGTTTACGAAATCATATTTCTTTAAGTTAAAGAAGGTGTTATGAAGAAATAAGGTTTCATGCAAATACGAGTATTAAATACATTCACTTATATTTTCCAAAAACTAATCGCAACTTCCTTATAATAATAATTGCAATATATTTACGTAAGACTGTAATGTATCTTGTTAAATCTTAGGTGAAAGGACACTACGGAACCCGCCTCCCTCCCCACATTTGGGAAAACTACGGAACATGAAAAGGCCATTACTTTTAAGATCTACACCTTCCTTTTTGCCAGCGATTGTGTAAACAACCGTTTATCACTCTTTTCTGAAATAACTGGACACATTGTCCAGCCAAAGATTTGTCTTCTCTTTACACTTACTTCACCACCTATTTTTGCTTACGAAAAGGATCAGTGTGTCTAGTGTTTACAATTTCTCAGTAGTTGTCCACATTGACGGCTCCGGAATAAAATAAGTGGGGAATAAGACGGATGGAAATATATTTGAGGGGTATTCACATTTAATATACCCCTACATACAGGTAAAGGTAAAGTGTTCCCTTGTGCATAGCACCACGCCATGAAGGCGTATAGGGGTAACGCCCCACACTTTCTTGATCCGGTCGTGAGTGGGGGTGATGTGATCAGCATCACGCCCCTGACCGCCTTTACCCCCCAGTGTTTCCCCCAGGTACCCATGTTATTCGACGCTGGGTGGGCGCCGGGGTCGCTTCCACCGTTAGAAAAGTTCCCGGATTTGAACCGGCCGGGGATCGAACCCGGGACCTTTAGCATGGTAGTCAGACGCGTTACCGACTGAGCCACCGCGGCCATATACCCCTACATACAGTACACCAAATGTCTCCGTGTCTCTACTTGCATGTATCCTGTTGCGACTGTGTTGAAAATTGGCAGGTATTCATACATTTTCAACTTTACATTCGCTTTATACTCACAGGACAATTGGTAGTATCTACGGCCTTGAAAACAATGCTAAACCTGATAGTAGTCCATTTTCCTTCAATTAGAACCAGAAAACATTGTTTCTATTTTGCATTTTTCAACTTTCTTCTTGATTTTAGGTCATTTTCCTGTATCCCCCCCCCCTTTTCTTGCATTTTAAAATCATTTCAGGATGTTTCTTTTTCTCTCTCGCCATTGTTTCGTGAATTTTAAATGAATTTGCTAGCATAACTAACATATTTAAATTCCCTAACCCGGTCTCTTTAGCAAATATGCTATTAATCGAAAATATGGTCATTCCAAAGGAAAAATATCGTGTCATTCTACAGAATGTTGTGGAGGTTGTGGAGTGGTTTTGTTCAAATTGACCCAGTAAGACCTTCATGGTGGGGTGAGGGGTACCGCGAGGTTCCAGAGTTGCAGCTGGATGGAGTCCTTGTACGAATTGCATGTCAATTCTAGTATGCCCCAATCTCCACCACGTGTCATTCTACAGAATGATGGGGATCAGAACCAGTCACTTCCACAATTAATCAATTGGTGATGTAACTTATTCATCCTTCATCCTCGATGATGAGAGCACTTGTCATTAACATGACAAGTTAAACGCTTGGCAGTGCGAAAGGCACAACTAAAACTAAACAGCTTAACAATTAGAAAATACAATGGTCACTCATTGGGTTTTATGAACCTTCGAACCTGAATCATGGCTGGGTTAGGATAATTACCTGTCTATCTGAAGAGTGATGAAAAATTCGAAGAATAAAATAAACTAAGTCCTCTCTAGGCTTCGTTGCAGGTTGACCAGGACTCGCCTCACTTTCCCCCAACTCTTTTCTCCAAACTCCTCTCTCTCCTCAATCCAAATCAAAAGTCAGTCCCATCTCAGTCTGTCTCACCTCTATATTCCCCAGGCCATGGAGACCTTCCTTCACGCCGAATCGTGATTCTTACTGCCTCTATTGTAAACAGCTGACTCCATAGGCTGATGGAACTTCCTATATCCTGAATACCTCAGGAAGCTTGCATAGCACAACACTGTGCATTATTTACATACCTCAGAGTTTGAGACAACTGAGATAAACAAGTGAATACGCTGGTCAACATGAAGCATCAGAGAGGCTTTAAATAAAATATAATCTTATGGATTGATACGATATTATTATTAACTGAAATCTCTGACAGTGTGATTAAACAATTAATTGTGGTAAATTTATTTTTCCTCCAGTAAACTTAAAACACTTCGGGTAAAGCTACTTTGAGGTTCCTTTCTGTCATTATTTTATCGCTTTAATATGCAGTTTTCAAGTAAAAATTGATTTGCTTTATTTTACTACGCTTCTTTAGTCACTTTTGTCTAATTTGCGAAGATCTGGATGAGTGATGATATGACGAAAGTACTTACAAAGATCCATGCCCAGGCCAGGATTCGAACCCGGAACCCCTGGCGTCGTAGCGCGATGTGATATCCACTCCGCTACGGAGGCCGGCAAGGTGAATGACTTGTACAGAAAAACCTTGCGCTGTATTTCATGTAACAGAGAAATAAGAATAATGGAAACCAACCACACTTGTACTTAATTACCTTTACCCTTTCATTCGATAGTTTAAACCACCAATCATCGAGTTTTACGGAATCATTCAACTACTCTTTTGTAATTTATGAAGAAAAATCAAGCTTACATTTTAAGAGGGAAAATTATTTTCGGGCCATTTTAAAAAAAAAATAGGTCATTTTTTGAGATTTTTTAGGTCATCAACTTCCGAGCCAAATCAACTTCTTGCTTACAAGCCCCAGGGTGCTCATGGTTCTAGGTGTTTACTATATATTAGAGAGTTCAAGTATGCAGACATGGGCTGAATCGCCATTATTTAAGTTTTTATTCTATATATCGCTGTTGTAACGTGGTAACCTGTTGCTGTTGGTTTCGTTCACTCGCAAGTATGTTATAATGTAAATAGGATATGTTATAGTAAATAAATATATCATCTATCTAGGGGTACGGGGACTTCTGGAAGGGGTCGGTAGAGGAGGCAGATCGACAGGTCTCCTTATCTCCCCCCCCCCCCTCTCGGTCCTCACTTGTGATCAATGGTAAAATTTTCGTCCGTACCGTAACCATTCACTTCACAAAGAAAAACACTATTCTGTTCTATCTAGTAACTAACACTAATCAGTTATTATTATGATTACCTCATATATGATCCCACATTAATTGGAAATGATTTACTCTGCAGAAAAGTAATAAAAATTGCAGGGATGCAAAAATGCTCCTTTTCTCTTTCTTCTCTCTCCCCTTTCTTTTTTATTTATCTCTTTCTACCCTTCCCATTCTCTTCCCTTCTCCTCTCCTTCTTCTCTCTCCGCTTTGTAACTCCTTATTTCTCTCTACCCTTCTCTTTCTCTTCCCTCCTCCTTTCTGATAGCTAGATCTGTTGTCTATCCTGTTAGCAGCCATGCTTCTATATCAAAAAACTGTTACCTGGAATGGAAAACTGGGAGGTAATAAATCAAGGATCATTAAATCTTTTCTCCTTACACAGTTCCACTTTTGGCATGGTTCAGAGTTGAACATTTAAAAATATTCCTAAAAAAATTCAATGACTGACTTTACCGATTACGTAAATGTATCTGTTCATGTGTATAAAAAGAAAGACGTGCATTAATTATATTAAGAAAATGTGTAATGCGGCATCCTCATACGATATTTGCCAGTGGCATGCTCACGATCGGGGTTTCATTCAGTTTAGCCCAGATTTTCTGCAAAACGAGAACTTCGAATATAAAAAGGTAGGCAATTATTCTGCAAGATATTAAAAATAACTTCTAGTACCCTCTGTCGGGTAGGCTATATTCTCCACAAGAAATTTCTTTGTTCGATTTATGTATTTTGAAGTACGATATAACAATGGTGCCTACATCAAATAAATTTTGCGGGGGATAAGATCTGCTCAGAGCCCGAAATGGGAATTTTCACGAAAAGGACTTTACTTACATTAACATACTATTTTCATATTGTTTTTGTCTCCGATTACTAAAGGGACAAGATTAACGACTAGAGAAATAACATACTGTATTAAAATTAACTATAGTTAGTACTATTAAAATATTTATATAAATATGAAATAATATGAAATGCATTGGACACGAGTTTTCTGGGATTTTTCCCCCTCTTTCAAATGTACACAGACGAAAAGCGTGAACAGTAGTCAGCTCGCCCAACTGGGGAAAAATGTTGAATTAATTTACATATCATCTGTATTGTGTCTTGATATTTATATTTAAAAATCAGTCTGTGTGTGTAAAATATACAGGGTGTCATTTTAATGGCGTCCACGGACCACGGAAACGTATAGAGAACATCAAAACAAACAACCTTTCCCAGCAACATTTTTCTCGTTGGTGCATTGTTTCGGGCCTACAGTAGTTCAAAAAAGCCTGTTTTGCATCCTGAATGCTGACAACCACACACAACATTTGATTGCATTTGTGACGTCATATCCCGTCGTGAAGCGATGCGTTCCAGGGTTACCAGGAACACACATATTCTGTGAAAAATGACGTAGCTACAATCAGCCACATTATGTACCGTAAAACAAAACGAGAAAACATGTTCTGTAACCTAACAGGAAGTAAACAAACGATACGAAAAATGGTAGAAAGAAAATATAATTCAAGTGGAAGTGCTCATATCGAATTTTGTCTCAGCTTACATGTCAAATATTTGCAAATCTAGTTACCAAGTTGGCATCTACAATTTAGTTTATCCACTTCGTCCTCCTGATACTAGTTGTCTGTGACACATTGAACAGATGACAAAATAGAAATGAAGGAACTCAAAATTTAAAAGGTAAGCAACACATAATATAATGTATATTCAGGGCATAATGAGGCAAGTGGCAAAAATGGTAGTAGTAATACAAGCTCTCCGACGACTGTGTTTATCTACGCACCGGATACACGTGTAATAGTTTGCAACTGTGAACAGGGCAGTATATTCGCTACTGATTCATCATTAGATCGTTACTGTGGTGTACGTGTTTTAGCAGTAATGTAACAAAGAGAACCTCGGATTCTTTCGTTATCAGCACAAAAGTACCACAAGGCATCTGGACACAAACCTGAAGATATCAACCTTGCAACGAGATTTGCAAATATAATTGACATGTAACTGGGCCTCAACAGCCACATGTAAGCTGTAAGCCCAATAAAATGTGGTTGGTATTTTGTCATTTTTCACAAAATTGTTTGTGTTCCTTGCAACCCTACCGTGCGCCGTATCGCCGCAGGAAATGACGTCACAGATACGATCAAATGTTGTGTTGGGTTGCCAGCATCCAGGCGGCAAACGGTATTTTTTGAACGGCTGTAGCGCCGAAACGATGCACCAACTAGAAAAATGTTACTGAGAAACGTTGTTTGTTTTGATGTCCTCTATACGTTTCTGTGGCCCGTGGGCGCCATTAAAATGACACCCTGTATATTTACTATTGTACCTTTGCCTATGATCAAGGATTGGATTTATTGTTCGATTGACTTTAAATGTTACTGTTGGGTTAATCGGAACAAAGAATAAAGGACGACAGAAAAGCACCAAAAAAAGGAATATTCAAGAAAGAAAGGAAATACTGGAGATGGTGAGCTGGTTGCAGTTCCAGCGCTCGATACTCGTCTCCAACTTATTAAAGAACAAGTGCCTAGGTATTTTTTGCGTAATGGAGTACACAATGAACACGAGTCAACGAAGCTCACGAAGAAGACGACCCGTAAAATCCGATAATCGTGGATCCCCACCTCTGCTACAAAGCTGGTTTCAAACTTTCCTCTCATTTCAAGGAGCTGCTATGATATACGAAATCCTGAAAAATTACGTGAACCTTCGTTTGGTTTGCATTCGCTGTTGTGTAGCTATTATCAGGTCCGTACCCAGGATTTTCTTGAGGGAAAGACCAGACCCGAACATGTTTGTGTGTGTGTGTGTATGTATATATATATATATATATATATATATATATATATATATATATATATATATATATATATAGTGTGTGTGTGTGTGTGTATGTATGCATGTATGTATATACGAGGGTGAATCAAATGAAAAGTGCCTCCCCCATGGCGCAGTGGTAGCGTCATTGCCTTGTAATCAAGGGGTCCCGGGTTCGATACTCGGTGGAGGCACAAGTGGTTCGGATCCCACTTTAAAAAACTGTAGGTCCAGTCCCGATTAGCCTTACTGCGCATAAAGTGGACTTAAAACACCAACTCAAACCAAACCGAATCAAATGAAAACCTTTAAAGTTCTGAAAAACATATATGTGTTCAGTGGAAGTGAAACAAATTGTTACAAAGTGCTTGTATGCCCCGGACGAAAAAAGTGTTTTTGTTGGTTGGTTGACCTCGTCATCAGAACGGAACTTCTGTCCTCCTAGGGCCTCTTTAAGAGGTCCAAATAAGTGGTAATCACTTGGGGCCAAATCTTGGGAGTAAGGAGGATGGGATAGGCACTCAAAATGCAAGTCGTTAATTGTCGCAACAGTCATTCGGGGACTATGTGGCTTAGCATTGTCATGCTGGAAAATGACACCTGACGACAGCAGTCCGCGTCGCTTTGACCTTATTGCAGGTTTTAGATGGTTCTTCATGAGATCACGATATGAAGCACTAGTTACTGTGTGTCCCCAAGGCGTTTAGTGCTCCAAAATATCGCCGTTTTGCTCCCAAAAAAGGGTCAGCACGACCTTACCAGCATATGCTTGTGAAAGAAACTTTTTGGGTTTAGGGGAAGATGAATGGCGCCATTCCATACTTGTTTTCATTGTTTCGGGAATGTAATAATGGACCCATGTTTCATCTCCAGTTACAAGTCTCTTGTTTGGAGCGCCGCGAAAGTTCCTCACAAGCATCAACACGTCGCATTTTCAGCTCCTCTGTCAGATGACGTGGTACCCACCTGGCCGACATTTTACGAAACAGGAGCACGTCATGAATGATGTTATGTGCTGAACCATGACTAATACCTATAATGGCAGCTATTTCATACACGGTCACTCGGCGATTATCTCTTAGAACGGCATCAACAGCCGCTATATTCTCCGCCAACTCGATGTGCTTGGCCTGGGCGAGGTGCATCTGCAACAGATGTCACACCACTTCTGAATTTCCTATTCCACTCATATACCTGTTGCTGTGACACACAAGCTTCACCATACTGCGTCTTCATTCTACGATGAATATCCATAGCACCATAGGTTTAATACCCTCACTCGTAAAAAATCTGATCACAGAACGCTGTTCTTCCTTGGTGCAAGTTGTTAGTGGGGCGGCCATCATGAAACTGCTCCTACAACGAAGACTGGTCACCAACACTCTTCTACCATGTGTCGCCCCTGTCAACACACGCTTTTTCAGGCACAAAACTGTTCAATCTGTATTATATTAACCTATGTTGCAATCTTTTCTTTAAAAATGTGTTATTGTTAATTTTACAATAGGTAATGAATTGTTTAACTTAAATCAGGAAAAAAATGCTGAAACTATGGAAATATAAAACAACTATGTAGTAACCATGGTAAATTGTAAACAAAATTATGATATAAAAGAGCTAGACTTTTGTGAGCCTACGGGACATTCTCCTGGTTGCCGAAAGGCTGATGGTTCAGGGGACGTTGGGTAATATCTTGCTTCAATCTTCGGATTGGCTGGTGTACTCGTACTCCATTTGGCAGATATTCCACAAACCCAACTCTGAATAAGGCGTTCTCCTGCATCATCAAAAAGACCAGGGTTATAAACTTCGGTACAGCTAAAAGGTTTAGGCCTACAAGTTGTATCGGGTGAATTGTCTGTTTGAAAAGTGTTTGTAACTATATCATCGGAAGTTTAAATAAATCTTCGAGTAAAAGATCTTAAGGATCTTTCATTTTAAACCTACATAGGTGATAATTAAAAATAAATCCTGCACCACAGACCTCGCAAGGGCTTGGTCCTACTAACCCTTAGAAGCCTTTGAGAAGTCCGATAAAAGGGTTGGAACCGACTAACATAAAGGCCTAAAGGCTGAAGGTGCGTGTCAACCACCTATTGTAGAAAGTAAAGTACGAGCAACAGCACCACCAAATCTCATCACAATAGCATAAATATTAAACAGTTTATGATACTTTTAAGGTTTTCTTTTGGTTCATCCTCATATACATATGTACTACTTTTCAAGAGACGTATAAACATTTTATGGGAATTAAAAATAGCATAACAATGTCAATGTCTTAGAGCATCTAAAAATATACTGCAAGAAACATGCTTCCCTTTCTCGTACAAAACTAAAAGGAGGACTGGAAGGCTGTACGTTTTGGGTGACAAAACTGAGGGGGGGGGGGGGGAGGACAATCTACTTTCTCTTGGAAGAAAAGTTTGAGTTTTTTATTTAGGTCCACAATTATGCACAGCTAGGCTAATCGGGACTGGACCTACAGTTGAAAGTGGGAACCGAACCACAATGTGCCTCTACCGGGTCAAGGTAGACAAGGCTTAGCATTAACAGGCCATAGTGCAGGGGCAACAGTGGGAGAAAATGGGGGGTGAGGCAAATAAATGCCCCCAAGCCCCTAATCGCTGATGCTGCTGGTAACCTTGCATCAATGGTTATAAAACTAAAACTACTCAATATTGCGGACTGAAAATTTCTGGAGCCTGCCTCTCTATACTACAAACACATTCATTTATGCAAGGGCAAAAATTGAAATTTTTACAAATTTGAATAATCGTCAATGTTATTTTCGTGGCTTCTTATAGGTTCACATTTAAATATTTCATGGTTCGAGGGTGGGGGCACGGCCCTTCCTATGGTTACGACCTGGCTATTATCAATAGTTTATTAAGCCTTATGTAGTCACGAAACTATTGGGATATTGCGATATTTCGTGGCTTACGTAGCCACATACCCTGAAAATATGAATGTGAAATATCCAAAAGGATTTAAAAACCGAAACAGTCCGTTGCCATTTGTGACGAGACGGAACGGGAAGGTTCTACATAGATATTCACGAACCGAAACGCTGCTCCGGTACATTCCCAGCTCTGTAAAGAGAAAGTACCTCTCATTTCCTTCTTCTTTTACCCTTCCTTTACTCCATCTTTCTTTTTCTTTCTTTCCCTTTTATGTTTTTTTATTTATTTATCGGCTTCTGTACAAGGCTTTAATTAATGCGTTTTCTTATACTTACCATTTCCTTACATCTGTTAACAAATAAAGTATAAAAGATATTAAAAAATAAAAAGAATACAGCAAAGAATAAGTACCGGGTGTCCCAGAAGTCTTTCCCTGATTACAAACTTTATTCATATCCGCTATATGCAAGGTAGAGATGTGAAAGTGGTGCCAAAATGTTGGAAAACTAACCAAGTTTTTTTGTTGAAGGTTTGAGTAACGTGGCTGTAGTGTAGCAGTGTCAGTGCCCAGAAAACCGGAAATGTTCACAAATCAGGAAAAAGCTCAGCATGTCCTCTGGTATCACGACACCCGGTCACCAATAACAGTGCAGAGGAACTTTCAAATGTACAGAATTCTTTCGTCTAGAATATCTGCCATCAATAAGTTGGTATTTTAAAAATGGAATTTTTCTTCATTCCCAAATCCTGTCAAGTCCAAGAAACATTGTATGAAAAGATGCAACCCGATGTCAAGAGCATTAATTCCGGATTCCTTGGCACTGACACTGCTACACTACAGCCACATTACTGAAACCTGTAACAAATAAACTTAGTTAGTTTTCCAACATTTTGGCACCACTTTCACATCTCTGCATTGCATACAGCGGATATGAATAAAGTTTGTAATCAGGGAAAGACTTCTGGGACACCCGGTATATCGTTTATAAACGCAGACACACACATGCTCATAAACATTCTTCACCCCCCTCTTTTCTCTCTCTCTCTCTCTCTTTTGCTGATTAGTACCTCAAAACACTGGCGTACGCATGGGGGAGCTGATGGGGCTACAGCCCCTCCCAAAATGTAGAGAAAATGAAAAAGAATCAAACAACAGCAGTGAAAAAACTTGAGGAGAACCTAAAGTGGTAAATACAAACGCCTAGAAAATACCACCAATTATCACTTTTAGAATGAAAACTAAAAATTGTAATAACAGAACGCTTTATTGTGTATCCGCCTATAACAAAGTAATATCACTTTTAGAGTTTCGGCACTTTCGGAGAAGAAATCCTGCCAGTGCCCCAAATGCGAATGTTTTTTTTCATAACTTGTATTTATTTTCTAAACAATTCAGCTTTCGTTGGAAACGTAACAGATTACCCAAGCCCCGTATGCGAAATATGGAGTAAGACGATTCCATAGTGCAGACACAGGCGTGGAAGTAAAACAGAGTGTCACAACGTCTTCCTTCGTCACACATAAAGAGGCATCGCAGAGCCATTGAAATTGACAGAATTTTAATTAGTCAATGGAACAGTGTAATAAATCATGATAAACACACGTCGCATGGGAAAGAAAAGGGCTGTTGTGCAAGCCGATGTGAATATGTGTATGGGTGGGTTCTGTGATGGGACTTGATAAAAAGTTTGTGTTCTGGCGAGGCTTTTTCCTTATGTCACGCACCGATGGTGAAATCAGGGCAGCTTCTGTCTTGTTTTTTTTTTCCTACCTGGCGCATGGATAGGCTTTACAACGTTGACGGTCTCCACACACAAAAACACGTGCAACAGAAGAAACGATTTAATTTGCATAAACCATGCGTGCACCAATAAAATTACAGGAATCCGCGACTTTTTTCTCAATATCCTTGCTTATCACACTCATACTTCAGTATTTTTTTTGTCATGCAGAAACATCAGGTTCCTACATATGTGGAAACAATAAAAAATACAAAAAAATATATACGCGTTATCTGTATGCATTTCGTTTTACAAGCAGTAAATAACTTTATTAACTACCATATGCAGCTGCTTAACTGCATCGTGTTCAAGTATAAATCAATTTTACTGGCATTTTATCAGATCTTTTCTGTTTCAAAAGCAACGTTTCGCGTTTTTACATCGAATTACAAGAACGTAAACCTTACTGATTACGTAAGTGTATCTGTGTATATATAAAGAGAGAAGTGTATTAATTAAATTAAGAAAATATATAATATACATACAATATTATATATAATACCCTCAAGAATGTTAATACCAGTGGCATGATCAAGAACGGTATTGGCAATTATTTCAATAATTTTTGCCAATTTTATCTGCAAAAGGAGACTTCCAATACCTTTAAAAAGTAGAAAATTATACTGCAAGCTTGACACGGTCGTGCCAGGTTCAACCATAGGATATTAATAGCCATTAGAATATATTTATCTCAATACAAATTGAGAATGAGCAACATGAGACTGTATATTGGTATACGCATGATACCTCCCAGGGCACGGAAAAACATTAAGATTTGCAGTAAATAGAAACAAAAACACAGAACTTACGTTTTAACATATGAATCCAGAATCTATTTATCTTGATTATGCAATTTAAAAAGAACCAAAGTTGTACATCATAACGAAACTCACAAAAAATCACAGTAACAGCACAATTTCTTCTGTTATGCACTTCCATTAATCTCGTAACCTCCAGCTACAAGATTCATATATACCAGGCGGGATGGTGTACTTCAACAGTCTGTTCATACGTCCGGGAAGGACATGTCAAGCTACCAAAAAGAAACTGCAGTACCCTCTCTTAGTCATATTTTCCTCACGAAATTTCCTGGTTGGTTGATGTATTTCGAAGTATGGTGTAACAGTGGTACCAACGTCAAATATATGTTGTAGGGTTACAATCCTCTTAAGGATTTTTTGGGAGGCACAAAAGTACTGCCCTCTCCTCCAGATAAAAGGTAGTATCCTAAATGGGTACTGGCGTTGCTCCGATGTATTGGAATCCTGGACTTTCTCGTTATTAACATCAAACATTTTACAATACGTCAAGAATGCACAATTTCCGAGAAACCTGACATCCATTATCAATAATAATTTATAGCAAACTATTCAGCAAAGCTAAAAATAAATTATCATTGTCGCGTCCGTCCATAGTCTTTGGCAAGTACCAATATTTCAGAAATTGCTGTAATTTTAGAAGCAACATTTAGAAGACTAGTTACTATAATTGAAGACCTAAGAAATATTAATTTAATGCAACTCGAATCATCTCCACTGTCTCGTCCACATGTCTACCAGGGGCGTACTAACACCAGAAACTGGGTCCTGCCTAATGATTATATTGTGGGCTCTCTCAAACTCAAACTATTAAGAAAATACGAGAAAAATCATATGGAGCAGTGGTTATGAAATTTGTAGAAATGTATCATTAGAGAATATCAACCAGAAATCGGCAACGAATGTGCATAAGCAACTTAACTAAACGCTTGGATACTTACGAATAACATCAGATCCCGTTCCGAGCACACCACTGATCACTTCGTAGCATAACATCTATTAGAATTTTATTATTTTAACTTCCCCTATAAAATCTACTTTTATTCTACTTAAGTTTACAATACAATAGCTGGTTGCTTGTCTCAGATGTTTAAAAATAGATGAAAATAGGAAAAAGTATGAGCATTCATCCCCTCCATAGCGCAGAATCTGGGAATCAAGATGCATTGGAAATTATTCGAAGACATGTAGTTAATTCTTCATTCTATGCTGCCAGAAGCCAATGGTTAGGACAGCACGCATCTCTTGTCTAAGGATATGGAGGAAATACACTCTCGGAGGCAATGACTACACTGTATCAGAAGATCTGGAGAGAAGAGAAATTACTAGTAGAATGGAAAAGAACATTATTATACCACTGTATGAGAACGGAGACTCAACTAACTGTGAGAACTATTGTGCAATATGTCTGTCCACCGTGGCACTTAAGGTGTACTCAAGAATATTGGAAGTAAGGCTAATAAAAGATATAGAAAAGGATATTGAAGAAGAACAGGCTGCTTTTCGTTCTGGGAGACAAACACAAGTTTACGTATATCCTATCCGAACAATATGTGATAAATACTTAGAAAAAGGAGAAAATATGAACTTAACATTTTTAGATCTAAAGGCTGCTTTTGACTCTGTACACAGAGAAGAAATATGGACAATATTAGAGAAAAGAAAAATCCCTGGAAAACTCATTCGAGTAATAAAATCAATATATAAAAGGGTAGAAGTAATAGTAAGATTGGATGGAAAAATGTCAGACACATTTAAGATGGAGAAAGGAGTGAAACAGGAGATAGCTTGAGCCCGCTACTCTTTATAGTATAAAGATATGCAAAAGAAGAACAGCAAGAACAAAAGTGGGTAATTGGAATATGAGACCGATACATTGCCAAGCATTAGTATATGCAGATGACATAATTCTAATAGCAGATACAGAGAACAAACTACAGGAGGCGGTTACACATTGGGCAGAAGTGCTAAAGGCTAAAATAATGCCCGTAAATGCAAATAAGAGCAAGGCGATGCAAATAGGAAGAACGGAAGAGGTACTAGAAAGAATACACATAATATGCGATGGAATAGAACTGAAGCAGACAGAAAGATACGAGTACCTAGGAACAATCATAAACTAGACAGGAAGAATAGAAGAGGAAGTGATGAATAGAGTAAGGCAATCCAACAATGCATACTACCAAATAAGGCAGACCATTTTTGGAAAAAGGGAAATTAACACCAAAACTAAACTATAAGTGTATAAATCAGTAGTGGAACCAATTCTACTACCTAGGTATACGGAAGTGAAAGCTGGCCTGTAAGAGATAAAGAAGTAAGACAAATAACGACAGTTGAGATGAAATGCTTCCGTAGAATAGTAAAACGAGAAAAGATAGAGTATGTAATGAAAGAATCAGAGAAGAATTAAATCAGAAGCCAATAGAAGAAGAACCGACACAAAGACAATTAAAATGGCGGACATGTGGTAAGAATGGACGAAGATAGAAAAGCAAAAGAATTTATGGAAGCTACAACAGAGGGAAGGAGAACAAGAGGTAGACCCCGGAAGACATTCAAAAAAGGAATGGAAGAAATAGGACAAAATAAAGGAAAGTTAATAAGAGAATTGAAGAGGATAGCAAAGGAACGGGAGAGATGGAAGGAGTGAATAGAGGGCAACCCCGATGCTATGAGGCAAAATGGGAAAGAGGAAGAAGAGGAAGAAGGAAGTTATTCGAAGTCATGTAGTTAATTCTTCATTCTATGCTGCCAGAAGCCAATGGTTAGGGCAGCATGCACCTGTTGTCTAAGAGAATGAATAGATCGCTTTAACATACCGATATCTAAAAAAATATCGACATGTTGAAATAATGATACATCTATAATAGCTGTTTACATATCTGTATATATTTAAAGATAAGTGCCTTAGATCCCTGTCATAATTAGGCTACATTTAACATAGTTATAAAATAAAAATTCTTCTTTCTTATCATCAGGTTGAACTCCTTCTTTCTTCATGGTGTATTTGAAGTTAAATTATGTTTAGGTTAAGAGAGCTGTATTTTCCTTATTTTTCATGTCTTTCTTGCCAGTTTTGGCTAATCGTAACCATGAGATGAATAATGATTAGATGAAATTGATGAAAGGACATTCACAAAGAAACACGAATGCCCAGCCCAGGACTTAAACCGGGAATGACAAGACGAAGAGACGAATGCACAACACACTCGGTCACTGAGATTGCTTAACGTTAGATAGAGGCTATAGATAGATATCACATTTCAAAATCTAAAAGGTTGCAAAAGATCATGCGAAAAATATTTGACCCATGGCCTCGCGCAGAGAATTTTTCAGGTGGGGGAGTCAAAATCGGAAAGTTGTGTCCTTAACTTAGATACATTGACATCATGTTATCAGAAGAAGGAAGGAGAATTTTAGAAGAAAGAGATATGAAAGAAGCGATAGAAAATGAGAGAAAAAGAGAAAGAGACAGAGAGAATAGGAAAGACAAGAGAAACATAGGTCAGAGACAGTTAAAGAAAGAGAAATAAAAAAGCGACGCACACAAGCACACACACATACATACATAACACCACATAAAGAGAGGGGGAGTGAGAGAAAAGTGAAATACAGGAGCGAGGAAAGCCTACAGAGAAAGGAAAGAGAAATAGAGACGCAGCAGAGAGAGAGAGAGAGAGAGAGGTATGAAAGCTAAGGAAAGGGAAATAAATAAAAAAGAGAGAAAAAGAAAGAAGAGGAATAAGAGAAGATCGATAGAGAGAAAGAATAAAAAAGAAACAAGGAAAATGGGAGGAAAAAACATATGCAAATAAATAATCAAGAAGGGAGGAAGTAAACACGATCGAAGAGGTACTAAAGCTGAGGAAAGCAGATCGAAAACTGTAAAGAAGATACTAGGAAAGAAGCAGACAAGGAGTTACACATGAAAGGGATGGAGGAAGAAGAACTAGGCAATTTTCCTTACCCAAGGGGGTTAAGTGACCCGCCCTTGCCCTCCCTCCCCCCCTTAATTTGACCACATGAAGCCTCAAAAGGAATTATATCTGCATGCTACAGCAATCGAAATCAGTAGATTGCTCAGTAAGTACCACACAAACTGCAGTTCTCTCAGTAGTTGCAGCTTCAACCATTTTTCTGCTTGCCCTTTGCGAGAAATCTCTACATGCACTGTACCGTATTGTGAGAGTTTATGCGTGCTTGGATGCAGAAGACACGGGGGAGATGGCTGTAATGAAATTCGCATATCTTTCTACTTAACACAATCCTTATCCTTCAATTAAAATTCCCCTGCGTTGGCTTCATGAGTAATTAAAAGTTCTTCTTTTCGCACCTTGGCGTTCCCTTACTAATTAATGCATATCTTTACAAGCCTGGTCTGTTTGCTATAACCTCGAAGCCTTTGCACCTGTCTGCACTCCTTTGCGATTCTCACAGGAATGCAATGTTGAAAATCTTCGCAAAGATTCCTGATGAACAAGGTGTAGGAATGCATTATTACATAGTTTACATGCCAAACGAGTTGGGTGCTCACACAATTAAGGTGGCGGTCTCGTATTCTGGTTCACATCTGACAGGATTTCCTCTGTTTAACTGAGGGAGCTTTCAGATCAAAGCTATAAGCTATAAGAGGCGACAAGTGTCGCTTGGAAACGAACGAACCTATGTACTAAGTGCAATCTTCCGAATTCAAGCCGCACGGTAAGCTGCATGTGTCGCTCGGTCTAAGCCGTTTTCTTAATATCAGCCCCGTATGGTTCGCTGCACTATTTGACACTCGGTGTTGTGCAGGTGTATTCTAATCGGGACTGGACCTACAGTTTAAAGTGGGATCCGAACCACTATGTGCTTCCACCGGGAATCGAACCCGGGACACCTTGATTACACGGCGACGACGATACCACTGCGCCATCGGGGAAGCCCCTGGCTGGTGCAAGGAAATGATGTTCAATCAAGTAGGCGATAAGCGGTGTTCAAGTTCAAAATATTCAACAAATGCCTATCTGCTGCTTTAAACGTTCATTTGATTGGTTAGCACGCACCACGTGACCATACACCACACACTAGAACGTAGTTCAAACGGTGCAGACACCAAATACACTACTTGACACCAAATGAACGAAGTAGAAAAGTCGGTGTTGTACCGTGTACCCAAATAGACGCGTGAATGCAAAACGTCCAGCGATCTAGACGGGGCTATCGTGTCGCCTCGGTCTGTTGAGAGCGCATGTTCTGTGCTCATAGATTGAAAATGCTCGTGTTGCCTACTGCTTGTCGTTTCGATTCGAAACCACGTGTCGCTTGTAGCTGTCTAAGTCAACTCAGGCAAATACTGGAATGGCACCCTTAACGAAGGGTACCATCTTTCCCTCTCCTGTAAGAATATACTGTGTAAAATTATCAACTAAGGATTACTAATATATATAAACAAATTACAGTGACTCCCCATCTCTTCTGTCTGCCATGTAATCAGAGAATCTTAACTTTAATTTCTAGATAAAAAGAACTTGGACTCACCGCCGTGGATGAATTGTCAAGCCTGTCGAACCTTCGCTAAGATAAGAATTATATCAGATTATTCCAAGCCCAGTACTACGCATACTAGGGCCTCCCAGAGAGTGTGGTGTCATTTTGTATTCAAAATCTCCAAGTTAGATTCCCAATGGAGTCCGCCCCAGTGAAAGATGTCTGTTCCATCAACCATTTATCCTCATCGTCACGATTAGCCCAACGGATAGAAAAGCCACGAAAAGTAACCGACATAGAAAGATTTCCAGTGAAAGTATGTAGTAATTAGAGTCCTGATTAGCCTATCTGTGCACAAACTGGCCTTTAAACAAACATCGAAACGTTTTGATTAAACGGGCTATTACAGATTTTACACGAAATACGTTAGTGGCTATTTTGCGATTTGCATGGTAGAATTCACAAAGAATATTGTATAGCTAAATGTAATATGCGTTATATACGTTCGCACTCAAAGTTTGAGAATTTTTTTCTCATAATTTATTGAACTTGTCAAAGTAATGAATACATACATACATTTGTTAACTATATCTTAAAATACACAAAAAATAATTATTTTACTTCGCTTTTGTACCACTTTTGGCTAATTTGCGAAGATGGAAATGAGTGATGATATGATGAAATTGATGAATGGACACACACAAACATCCATGCCCAGGCCGGAATTCGAACCCGGGACCCCTGGCGTCGTAGCGCGATGTGCTAACTACTCCGCCACGGGGACCGGTTGATTTCAATAGAAGCAGACAACAGACGTTCTGTAGCCGCATTTCTGCACGTCTCAGTGGGCCATGTGCTTAAAAGGTATTGTTGACAAACTCACACCGAGGACTGTAACAGTGGCACTGCTCTAAACTTAACATAAACTCGTTCTTGAAGGCCAAACCAATCCCTACGGGCAAGCTTGCCAACACATCCAGATGCAAGCCTTATTAGCTTATTTTTAAAGTATGAGTGCGTGGACTTTTCGAACGCACTGTATAATTTGTGAACGTTGAAAGATATTGAGTTATTCCAGAATGTCATAAATGTATGGGAATCATTTTTAATCGTGCGTAATAGTCCGGTGACCTTTTCTTCCTAAATGCACATTTTCCGTCCCATCTTGAACAGAAAACCAGCTACTTTTCACGTTCGAAAGAAAGCATGTGACATTTGGAAGCTTTAATTTCAGATATATATGTATATTTGCCATTTTGAAAGTGGTTTCCATATTTACCTATAATTTCAATTCGGTTCGTTCTTTATTATATGGAAAGTAGTGTATTTTTCACTTTGATTCATTCATAACAATATTAATACTATTAAATGAAAAAAAATATGAGTAGGTATATATGAATAACTATTATGTACAATGAATTTATCTGCATTTTTAAATTATTTAAGATGCATTCTTAACGGCATTAATTAATATTAAATGAAAAACTCTTGTTAATAGATAAATAGGATTAATTATTACGTACAATAAATATAAATTCATCTAAATTAAGTAACATCTGTCAGTAGCTTAAGTATCTTTTGCTCCAAAAATACAGTTACTGTATTTGCCGGCGTATAAGACTCATTTTTTCCCTTTCAAAATAGGTCTGAAAAACAGGGTGCGTCTTATACGCCGATGCTCAGTTTTTAATTTCCGGTACTTTCAATTCTGATTTAGATGAGGTTTCAAGCGACTCTTAATTTAACTCTGGAGAGGAATATGTGGGTTTGACGAAAAAGATTTTTTTTTCCTAGTTAGATTAGGTAAGTTATTTGTTGAAAGTACACCTACGTATTCCTTTATATTTGAAATACTGAAAAAATAATTATAATATTCAGTGATGAAGCTTTTCCCTCAAACACGGCTAATCCGAAGTAATGAAAGCGTTGAAAAAAATAGGTATACTCACATACAATTTTAAGACCTAACCATCGCAATTGTGTCATAGAAATGTATTTATTATTACTATAATTACTATTATTATTATTTTACTTAAGGGTTTTGCTTTGTACCGAAGGTGTATGTATATCTTTGATATGATAAAAAAAACTGTAATACAATTGAATTGAAAATGTCCAATATCTCGTCAGTAATATATGATGTGCACATCCTTACAATAACAAGTGCCACCTCGGTGGCCGAACGCGTTGAATTGTAGATAGACTTTCGATCTCGCCACCGAAGTTCCCGGGTTTAAATCCCGACATGGGTATGGGTGTTATTTGTGAGTGTGCCTTCATCAACTTCATCTAATCGTGGCATTTTTTTTTTTTTAGCAAAACGTGAAGTCGTGTATGAATATACGTACCTGGACAATGCAAAGGTATCAAATATGATAGTTAAGAATAGATGGGATGGTGGTCATGCATAATTTGAAAGAATGACGAGAACACCGACTTGAAGCATGAAACTGTGATGCGATGTTGCAATATACGAAAGCCGGTATTTGTAGGGTTCATAGTTTTTAATGAGATCCTAACGAATAGCACGTAATTGATAGAAGTTGTTCGGATAACTTGGGAAAAACGGTATGAGATCAGAAGGGAAACCAAGATATGGAACTCCAATATTAAGATGATTGATTTGAAAGAAATTGGTGAGGATGGTCAAGGGTGTGAAGCTATGGGTAGTTCAATATAAAAGTTTCCATATGCTGTAAAAAAAATATTTTTAAGATACATTAGAAAACTATACATACATGTGTAGGAGGATCCTTCCTCACTTCTCCACATAATCCCCATAGAGATGCAGGCATTTGTCCCACCGTTGCACCAATTTGTCCATTCCCTTTGCAAGAAAATCAGGACTCTGGCTATTGAGCACTATTCTCACATTCCGCTTCACTTCTTCATCTGTTTCGAAACGGTAACCTTGCAATTCAGACTTTAACACCGGAAAAAGATGGAAATCACTCGGCGCAAAATCGGGGCTGTATGGAGGGTGGGGCAGCCAGCCGTTCCCAGCCCAATTCTTCAATTTTGTGTAGTGTTTGCACTGCTGAGTGGGGGCGAGCGTTATCGTCAAGAAGAATGACACCAGCGGACAGGAGACCTGGTCGCTTATGTCGAATTGCGTTTTTCAGTTTATCCAATGTTTGACAATAACGGTCAGCATTAATTGTTCTTCCTCGTTTCAAAAAGTCCATAAGCAGAACACCCTTAGCATCCATGCTTCTGAACTCCTTATGACGCGAGCTCGCGTTTTCCGAACAAGCATTTACTTCTCGCCCTTGAGCGCATGCGCCTTCACGTCTGATAACGAATCGATTGTTGTTCCTTGTAGACGAAGGATGGCGCTTGTCAACTATGTGCTTCTTTTTAATGGCATTGGTTTATACAACATTTTATAGCACAGGGAAACGTATATATTGAACTTCCCTAGTACTATCAGGAATTCAAGAGTTAGTTTGTGTCCCGTGCACACTGACACCCTCCGAGTTTATGTTAAGAAAGCACAGGTTTGTAAACATGTAGTTAAGACATATGGGTAGGAGGGAGTGTGGACACACACACATTCACAATCTCTGCCATTTGTGGAAGTTTTGTGATCAGCACCACCTTCCGACCTCTTTTATCCCACAGGTTTGCTCCAGGTACCATTTATTTAGAGGTCTAGTGAACCCCAGAGACATTGATGAAAAAAATTTCACCTCAGACGACTCATGGACTGCACCACAGCAACCTTTCTTATATTCAATACATTTATCTGTTTCAACAATTATTTTCTTACATCCCCCCGTCAAAGCAAATAGTTTGGTTCAAACACTGATGCTTAGTTCAAATGATGTGTGAGGCCGACCTTCGTGGCGGAATGGTTACCACAGCGACCTACGACGCCAAGGGACCCGGCTTCAAATCCGATATGAGTGGTCCTTGTGAATGTCCCTTCATTAATTTCATCACATCATCTCTCATCTTCAGATTAGCCGAAAGATTAAAGTCAAGACGCACACTGGTTCAAGACTGGTTCGAATTCCACTTTGAACTGAAGGTTCAGTCACGATTACCCTATTAGTGCATAAAGTGGACCTCGTACAACAACAATTCAAACATAAAAGATCAAACATAAAGGAAGGCCCATATCCTTACTGGGACTCGCACCCACAACCTTCGAGATTGTGACCATTCAGCTGGAAACATGCAAGTGAATGTCTCATTGTTGACATAAATGAAGCAAGGGTTGTGCAGAATGTTGCTTCAAGCGCGGTTCAGCTGCGAATCTGTCCCTGAAAGTTTAACGAGGTCCCATCTCCAGAATGGCTGCCGTGCAAGCACTCGATGCGAAAGATCGGAATCTATGAAGCCCACTGTTGAGAGATCAAAGCCAATTCGAAGAGCATTAAGCTCTCCATGCGGCTGAGGCACTAAAACTCAAACGCACACAGGGCACTTCCGCCCCTGGTTCGGTTCGCTTTGTAGTGACTCCTCGGCGTCTTCTACTATTCACGTTTCGCTGCCTTTCCCAAGATCTCGGCTTCTTCCGGCTGACAGCCACTTCCTCTGTTCTCTCTGTCCCTGTCTTGCTGTCTCTCGCTCCCATTCGCACACTCTCCCTCTCCCTCTCCCGCTCCTTCTCTCTCTCTCTCCCAACAGTTCTCTCCTTTTCTCTATCGCTCACATATTGTTCTCTCTTCCACTATTTCTCCATCTTACACATACACACATTTTCTCTTTCTTACTCTCTCTGTCTATATCTCACACACACGCTATTCTCCTTCACTAATCACAAACATGAGATTTCTGTCTCCTACTATTTCACTTTCTCTCTCTCTCTCTCCTTTCATCTCTCTTCGTCCATCACCTTCTCTCTCTCTCTCTCTGTCTCTTACACTTTCTCTCCCACTCTCTGTTACACACACACATACACACTGTATACCTCCCCCTCTCTTTCGCATGCACATTACTTCTCTTTCCCTCTCCCTACTCTCTCTGTCTCTCTCTTTCTCCCTCAAACATACACAGTGGTGCAGAAACTGGAGATACAGGATTACATTGTAACGTTACGAAACCGTTACGAAATTTTCTCATTACCTTTTCCATCATTTTAACCTCGTCGTACATGATTTTTTATATTTTTTTAAAATTTTACGCCGATTTTCTGGCATTTTTTGTTAATCGTGACGATGTTGATGGGACATTCACGAAGAAGAACGATGCCCAGACAGGGACTAGAATCATTGATCTTTGGTGGCAAGATCAAAGTGAGAAACCGAGCCCCACGGAGCCATTTGTTAGATGACTAATGAAAGTGTGAATTTTCTTGAAAGAATTTAAGTTGAAATTCCGTCACCCACAATGAAAATAAAATAGCATCACTAAATATTATTATCCTATTACACAATCAACATTCAAAGAATGTAATGCTATGGGTATAATACAATACATAGCTACATTCCTAGGACCTTTCTTTAGGGGGGGGGGAGTATGGCAACATTTTTAGCATTAAGTCATATTTTAGTATTTCTATCTGCATTCGTCGTTCTTCCTTTTCGCGATACCTAGGTTAAAGGGTATGTGGTTATCCTCATCAAACTCCCTGAGCACACAACTGTATGGTTTTCTCTGATTATGATGATGTCCCTATTGTACTGATAAGCTTGTAGTTCTCAGATTTAGCAAAGGCACAGATATTTTGGCGCCTGAGTATCTAGTTCTACATGATCTGACCAATATTTATGTTTTCTGATTTAATATCATGGTGAAATGTCTAATGATATTTTCCTTTCTTTTAGTACACAGCTGGTACGTACATTAACCACACGGAATCTTTTAATACGAAATAGGCTTGTTACTCTGAGAACATTCCTGGAGGTACTTGTAAGTATACTATTTATAAATAAAGTGTAGCATTCATATTGCATGCTGCATTTATATTAGGTTCTGAAGGAACGGCATATTGTAGAGTTTCTTTTTCTTTAAATATATGTTTCAAATTAGTTAATTTAAGTAGCTTTAGTTGTAAAGCAAATTCGCATGGTCTTTTAAAGCAGTAACAGGGTAACATCTTAAGGCAATACGTTGTATATTTTGAGACACAATTTTCAAAAGTCTGCACAGAAAAAAAAAAATTTGTTTGAATTAACCAAAGATAATGCTGGGCACAAAAATGCATCGTAGATTTTACTAAAGTTGTTGAATTATTATTATTATTATATCTAAATTATTTAGTAATTCTAAACGGATGAGCCTGATTGGGTCAGAATTACTAAACAAATTGGTATTGGTGATTGAACAATCATTTATTTGTTGCTTGTTTTAAGAAAAATTGTCTGTTTATTTCAAACATTTTCTTCAGTGTAGCGATCTGTACCTTGATCCAGAAATGAATTGAGTAATTTAAATATAGAAAATCTTTGTTTGGAATAACCAATAGGTATATAAAAAAAATAATTGCTCAACAGAACCAAATCCGTTTAGTAACCGTGCACATTTGTTTATTATGTAAACAATTTGAGTAAAATAACCAAGTTTAGTTAAGGCTACCAAATTATTTGTTTATGATTACCAAAACGCTTAACCAAACTTGTTTTGTTAATTCAAACAAATCAGTTTTTTTGTGCAATATTTCTAAAATTTAAGTGGCTGACACAACATCCTTTTCAAAGGTAAGGAATGTTTTGTGTTTTGTGGGGATAGCGTACCCCTTCCCGGTTGTTATCTAGCTTTCTAGACCTAGTCCGTTACTTACTTTCACATAAATTGCCTTCCCGCTTGTCCTTACAACACTGAGGCAATGCTGAAATATTGGCTTCCTGATAGGGGTTCGGACCTGGAACCATTTGCACCAAAGTCAGGAGCGCTTACCATCTGACAATGCGGGAGCCAGTTAAATTTTACCTTTCAGTTAAAATGATATCACCAGTGCGCTTGTTACGGTGTTCTAAATATAACCGTTTTATTACTTGGCCAGTCGGTGTATTATTACTCGAATTTTTCAATCGTTTTAATGTTCGTATTTATTAATAAACACAAACTGTACAAAGATGTCATCAGTTTTTACCTGTGTTATTAATTACCTGAACATTTAGAAATTGTCAATGACGTTCAAAATATAAATGTTATTAATAAATAATTTGAACAAGCAAGAAAAGAAAAATGTGGGTTTAATTTAGAAAAATAAATACACACATACATCCATGTATCTGCAGAGGAACATACACTCGTATACAGAGGAAACAATGTGACAATATATTGTGTTTATACATACTTGGCTACAATCTTGTGAACATTTATTAATTCCTTTTTTGATTAGCGTAAATATAATCATTTGTAGCACTCATTTGCGAAATATCTTTCTCGAATATTTGGTCTTCAATTGTCAGCATTTTTGTGAAATTGTCTCTCTTAACTCACGTTAAAATAGTAGCCTTAAATTAAATATGCGTGTCCTGCACAGATATTGTTAATTTGTCAATTAATGTTTTCGTCGAAAACAAAACCATGCCTTACTTTGTAACTTACACTTTTAGTGATGTATATTGAACACATGAAAAGTCTCGATACAGTCTTGTAATATAAGTTAATGGAATCTCAACATTCTAAGTCATTATTGCGATTCAACAACAAAACGTTGACTCAAATCTAGTGATTATATTTGCGTGTGTAATCAGTAGATTTCTATGAATGTTTTATTAACATTTCAAGTGAAAATTTCTTCCGTTATTACAAAGTTTGTTATAAATACACTTGTTTTCTCTTCAGACTGGATGAGTACAACTAAAATGTAACCTCATCAGTTTGGTTTGTGTGTTTTCAGTTCTTAAAAGCAACAGTCTAGTTATACTTTTTGAACTCTTGCCTAAATTATAACGGACTAGTTCGTGGTACTGAACATAATTGTTCTCTCTCTACATCAACAGCAATTGTTAATACTCTCAACCTACACAGCCAAATCGCTGTTGACATTCACACGTTGCTTCAGTCTCTTAGAAACTCTGTGGCACAGAGTAGCGCTTCAACTCTTTCCTGGAGGCTTCTTTCGCACCCTGACAATCCTCATCTCCCCATGCGAGAGATCCTTGTAGGTGACAGTTGCGTTGTAACCGTGCTTCCCGTCGGCTTTGTAACGCACGATCTGGAGCCTGGAGTCTGGAAGAACGACTCTGTACTCTCCAGTGATGACTCCGCCATTGCTGGCCACGTCATGAGAATAGTCAGTCCCTGATAGGTCATCTCTTACTGAATAGGTGCTCCGAAATGGCCCTGGGGTGATCTCGTCTTCGCTTTCTGTACTGTCGACCGTGGAACTGTCGACGCGACGCTGAAAAAGATTAAATATTCGTATTCAAAATATAGTGCATAATCAACTACTGAAAAGTTATGAAAATATTTTACACAAATGTTTGGAAATTGCAACGTACTATCAGAACAGTTAATAAAATTGTAGAGTTTTTAATATTATTGAATACTTTCAATGAAAATATATTTGGTATACAATTAATATATCAATCCAATTCACTTGTTCAATTATATTAGAAAATTATACTCTCAGGGTTCATGTTTCGCGTAATAATTATATATTTGTTCAGTTGATAATTTCAAATATATTTATTTTAATTTATGAACAGCATATTCGTGGCTGTTACATTATATCTGATAAAGAATCATTGAAGACATATTTGTGACGCCTCCGAACGATCTGACTTCAAATGCCAATCACAGCATATGTGCTTCATGTTCCATTGTGTTAGTTCTCTCATTTATTTCATTTATTCATCAAGATTCACCAAACAGATCCTAATGTTTTGTATTGTTATGAGTTTTCCATTAAAGAATGGTTACATGATGATTGCTATGAAGTGTTAAAAAAAAGCATTCTATCTGACTTAAAGTTATACTACACACGGACAAGCACAGTTTTTTCAGTTAGGCGGTTTAATTTGTAAACATTTAAATGCCAGGGAGGTTCCTCAGTATGGAGATCTCCAGTCAAATATCAAGTATACCAGCCGACTTCTGTGGTGGAGTGGTTAGCACGTCACTCTACGATGCCAGGGGTCTCCGGTTCGAATCCCGGCCTGGGCATGGATGTTTGTGAGATCCCATTCATCATATCATCACCATCTTAGCAAATTAGCCAAAAGTGGCACAGAAAGCGAAGTAAAATAAAGCAAATCAATCAAGTAAGTATCCCACAGACAGAAGGTTAAAGAGAGTGGAAGCGTTAAAAGGAAAGATAGAGATTAGACATAAATAAAGCAATAAAACAGAAGAAGAAAGAAAGGAGCAAAGGAAGCAAGAGAAGAAAAGAAAGGAACAGAGAAGAGAGAAATAAATTATGAAATAGATAAATACCTAAGTGTAGATGGAGAAACAGCTCAAGGAAGAGAGAGAAACAGATACACATAAGAAGAAAAAAGGAAAACAGAAAGAAAAAGAGAAGGAAAGGAAAAGAAAGATGGATGGAAGAAAGAGAAACATAGAAACACAAAGAGAAAGAAAGAAATTCGAAATTCTCTAGTGGCGTCACTGTTTTGGAGCAAAACTTACAGTTACTGTGCATCTACGAAAATTATACATTATGGGAAAATATTATAAAGTTTTCAGTTTCAGTTAATGTGAACCTCATCATAATCTCACCAAATACTTAATTTACGTCACAATACTCTCTAATTACTACTTATATGTAAGATACATGTACAGTATATGTATCTGTTCATACACACGCAGTATATTCATATCCTTCATATTCGTGGTAATTATTCATAAAAGGATATTGAAGTGGACTATGCATACAAACTGGACTTGTAACTATGATCATAATTCTTAGAATTTCTTAACGACAATCCAATATTTTAGTTACACTATTTAATAAATTAACATAATGGAGAAATCCACATAGTGAATATGGGCCTCCCCCATGGCGCAGTAGCAGCGTCATTGCCTTGTAATCAAGGGGTCCCGGGTTCGATAACCAGTGGAGGCACAAGTGGTTCGGATCCCACTTTAAGAACTATAGGTCCAGTCCCGATTAGCCTTACTGTGCATAAAGTGGACTTAAAACACCAACTGAACACATAGTAAATGTGTCCTTCTTGTTATGTCTGGAAGTAAATAACGAACTGAAAAACAGGATATTAGTTGTACCCATGACAACAAAATATAAATATTTTCTCAAGTTGTCTCAAGTATAAATTAGATGTAGTAGCTGTCCAGGAAGTTAGGTGGCCAGGAGAAGGGAATTGTAAAACTAAAAATTAAAATATACAAAACAGTAATTTTGCCTGTAGTATTATATGGATGTGAAACTTGGTCCCTTACATTGAAAGAGGAACATAAATTGAGAGTATTTGAAAATAAGATCCTTAGGAAAATATTTGGACCTAAAAGGGATGAGGAGACAGGTGAGTGGAGAAGGTTACATAATTTAGAACTACATAATTTGTATTCATGTCCAGATATTATTAGAATAATTAAATCAAGAAGACTTAGGTGGGCAGGTCATGTGGCACGAATGGGAGAGGAAAGAGGAGTTTACAGGATTCTTGTTGGGAAACCTGATGGTAAGAGACCTGTAGGAAGGCCAAGACGAAGATGGAGGGACAACGTTGAGATGGACCTAAGGGAAATCGGTAGGGATGGAAAAGAGTATATAGAACTTGCTCAAGATAGGGAAAGATGGAAGGCCTGTGTTGGTGCAGCCATGAACCTTCGGGTTTAAGAAGGCTAGAGAGTTAGTTAGTTAGTTAGTTAGTTAGTTAGTTAGTTAGTTAGTTGTCTCCTTTAATATTGCTTAAACAATCAAAGAACCTAAATTTGAAATTTTACCATGTTTTGTTGGAAGAAGCATTCAGAAAACATTGCCAAGCTCAAATGACGCTCTTATTATGAACAATTATTTACCAAACTGTAATGACATGTAATTTTCTGCCCTTACGTTAAATCACTTTGTCACTGATTAGATTTGCAAATTAGTTATGGCTAAGTTACTTACAAAAGTATGAATAAAACAGAAAAATCCAAATACTGTGGGTCCCGGGTTCGATACTCAGTGGAGGCACATAGTGGTTCGGATCACACTTTAAACTGTAGGTCCAGTCCCGATTAGCCTTACTGTGCATAAAGTGGACCTAAAACTCCAACTCAATCAATCAATCCAAATACTGTAAATTGAATTAGCTATTAAATTATGGTAAATCCATAATATATTAATAGTAAACCTACTTACGGCATCCCTGCCAGTCTTATCCACACTCCTCTTGGTTGAAGTTGACACAGGCGGTATGTTGGCTGATTCGACTTGTTCTGTTCTGTTGGCTTTTGTTCCATTTACACTACTTTCTACAGTTGCAGAAACTCTCGACGAAATATTCGATGGCTTCTGCCCATTTCCACTGTTTGCTGTCGTTGATGGTGCAAATGTAGTTTTTAAGATTCTTTCCGTCGTAAAAAGTCCAATGTTCTTTGGCCTATCAGTAGCAACACTAATTGTTCTTGAGGGAATATGAACAACACGCGATGAACCTTCTCTTGAGATTACTTTTGAATTTGGAGTAGGATAGACATTTTCTTTTCTCTTGGATACTTCTTTCGAAGCAGCACTTTCCCCTCTAGGAATTTCACTTCTGGGGCTTGTGGATGATAATGATCTTTCTGTAGATTGTCTGTATGAACGCGATTCGTCCTTAACATTAACTACAAATTTGTAATTTGTTCCGTTTGATGAACTTTGCGTCCCGTTAGTAATTACAAGGGCCTGTTTTGGATTATCACTTTTTTTAGTGATCGTGACTTGGGAGTTTTCTGGTGTTGAAATACTCCTTATTGAGCTGCTTGAACTTGTTTTTATAGAAAGTTTGTATATCGGACTGTTTTTCGTTTCTGCTGGAATGTAGAGCTGGGAAATATCATCAGATTTTCTATTTGAATCTGAACTTGAAACCGTTTGAGAAAAACTACTGCCCACTTTTCTTTCACTTGTTCCTGCTAGACTCAAATTACTGTCAGTTGTTGAAACGTAGCCATTCCCAATATTTGAACCTTCTTGCTGTCTACTACTTGAATATCTGGATATCGAAGTGCCTCTGTTGTAGTTATCGAAGTTAGTTGGTTGTTTAGGAGAAATGTAGCTGTTTTGCAAGCCAGCAGAAGAAACATTCGCTGTATTGAAGTTTTGACTCTGCTCACTGCTTGAACCACTAGATATAGACACATCCTTATTATAACCATTGACATTTGTTATTTGTGTATTCAGGCTACCGCTTGAAGAAACCGATCCCTTTGTAATATCTTTGGTATATGAACTACTTGCACTTCCTTGAGTTGGAGGGAGATATTCTGCAGTTGAGGAGTTACCAACAACACTTTGATTACTGGACGAACTTGCACTGCTTCCTTGAACTTGTCTGTGAATACCTTCAGCCTTGTCCTGAGAGATTTGTGTGGAATACCCAGGAATGCTTGAGGAAGGACCGGTACTGGATGTTACTGGTGGAAGATAGGAACTGCCCGCTCCAAATGATGATGTTTTCAAGTTCCCTTGAACCTGGCTGTCAACATATTCTGCCTTGTGTCCGTCAGCAAAAGATGAGTGTGGTCGTGTGAAATGTTCTTGACCTCGGTTTATAAATTTAACATTTTCATTCTGGTTCCTGGGGCTGTAGGCCTGTTGTGAAAATTCAGAAGAAGCGAACGACGTAGTTTGTTTCGTGTTTCCACTTTCTGACACAGACACTTCTCTGTGTGTGCTTACTGATACCCTTGGAGGCAAAAATGGTTGCTGTAATTGTTGTACGTGACTTTTAAATTGTGTGTTGTATTGAGGTGGAAGGTACAATGGTCCGTGGCTATCTCCTGTTACTGAGGTTCGGTTTTCTTGAGAATTTGTGTTTGAAACTGAAGATTGAATATTATTTCGCTGGTTTTCTAAATTAGATTCTGATTGTCTTGATACTTCTTGTGAGTAACTTTCGAATTTAGAAGAATGTTGAGGACCTCCACTTCCAAAAGAAGTGCTTCCTTGTTGATTAACTGTGTATGACTTTGAAAGATCAGCTGGTGAAGGTTTACTTGTTTCACCCGGCGAGCGATACAAGCCCGAAACTGACTGTTGTGTTGTTGTATACGTATTGTATTCTCCATTTCCTAAGGCCAGTCCACCTGTGTTTTTACCAGTATTTCTGGATTGAAATTGGTTATAATTTTGTCTTTGTCCATCTCTCAAATTCAATGTCCCAGAGAGACTTCCGCCTTGTGCATTGCCTCTGGCACTTTGTGGTGGAAGGTATTGACCGTTTTGGTGCTCAAATGTATTAGTAACTCCAGTTAAGATTCCAGGACCATTGCCATTAGCAGAGTTTGGAGGAAGGTAGGGTTCATTCTGTTTTCCAGTAACTTCTCTTCCAAATGACGTTGAATTCTTATGAAAAGAGTCAACGGTGCCTGGTTTTTGCACATGCTGATGGGATTCAGTTACGCCCTCTCTATAGTTTGAACTACCAGATGGATAATTATTTTGTGTATAGATGTTAACATGTTGAACACTTTCAAACGAATTCTCTAATCGAGTTGCTCCTGGTGGTAAATACTTCCTGTTATTGTTTTCCAAAGATCCTTTGTTACCTGAATTTCCCACTGAACCTCCTGCTTTTATATTACTCGCAGAGTATTGTGTATTATGTATCTCAAACCTTTTACCACTATCAATCCCTGAGGGTCCATTACTGTTTGCCGAATACGGAGGAAGATGAGAAGATCCGTCATTCTGCGAATTGCTTGAGCCAAATGATGAACTTTTTACAAATTGAATATTGTTTTGATGTACTGTTGCAGGAGTTGATTGTGTAGTTCCTCTATAATTCGATACTAACTGTTCAGGAGTAGGGGTCGGCACAAAGGGGATATTTCGTTGCTGAGATATGCTGTCCGGAGGTAGATAAGGTTTATTCGGAAACCTAACTCCGCCAAAACCTTCCGAATTTCCAAATAAAACTGAACTCTCCTCGTAGGTATTGCCAGATTCGTGAGATGAATTATTAATCTGTGGAAGACCAGTTGTTGAGAATAGTTGTTGATAATATCCAGATTCTCTAAAATTTTCGGTCGATTGTGTTTGAAGAATTCCTGCTCCTGATGAAACTTCGCCAGTTGTTGGTGCAAGATATGCCTGATTGTTCTTGGTTTGAGAATTTCTGTGACCATCAGATCTATCTTTGGTTTCATATTGAATTTGCGATTGGTCGACATGTTGAGGAATGTTGAATGGTTGTGGATAACTTACAGCTCCTTCAAAAATTTCTCCATTTTGTACAGTACTTTGTATTGGTGGAATATAGGATTGCTGTTTTAGCTTAGAATTTTCAGCAACTGACTTAGAGGCATCGTGCTGATTGTACTGGCTATAAGAGTGGAATGATTGCCCATTAACATTGGCCGTCGGTTGTAACGTAGATGATGGAAATCCTGAATATCCTGTAAACTGAACATTATCATCCGATCTGTGTCTAAATGTAGAATCTAAATTAATGTGCCTTGATTGTGCAGAAGAAAATTGATTACTATGTGGGTTCAAAACGCCTTGGTTCTCACTAGACACATCTGTGTGCTGTGCTTTCACACCGGAATCTGAAGAACTCCCCGTGGAATAAGATCCAAATGTTGGTGGAAGGTAAGACTGGTTATACACTTGAACTCCTCCACGTTCTCCAGGAAGAGATATGTCTGAGGGAACATGTTGATCTTGTGCTCCAGAAAATACTGAACCTGTCCCAGTATTTAGACGGTTTTCATTTGTTTGTGGAGGAAGATACGGCTGGGTTGTAGATGCTATGTTATTGTTGCCATTCAATGTTGCTCCTTGAACTGAGTTGTCAACACCATGATTTGTTGTAGTATACGATCCACCTTCTTGGTAATAGTTGGATTGCCCAAAATTTGCATTTGTTGACCCTGTGCCAATATTTTTATTTCTTTCATCGTTTATTACTGGTGGAATATAAACCAAATTTTGGCTTCCACCTGTAGAATGAATTTCCGATGAGGTCTGTGTATTTATCCTGTCTTGATTTAGTAAGCCACTTTCACCCAAAACGGCAACATGGGGTCTTGCTGGACGAACAGGGTTAGGTATAAATTGAACATTCTTTGACGAAAATTGAATGTTGGTTGCGTGTACGTTTGGGTTTGGAGAACTGTTTATGTTTCGTATTGGATTTATTCCCAATACCACATTATTATTAGGCTGCGGAGGTAAGTACCCTTGACCTTGCACCGTTACATTTTTCTCGATTGCTTGAGTAAAGGTATTCTGATCATTCTCCCGGTATACAGGCTGAACTTGATGTAAAGAATTCTGTTGGTTCAGTGATACATTTTGCTGGTTCCCGACTCTCTCATCTTGAGAAGTTGTTGCTGTGGAAGAAGTTGGCGGCAGATAATTTCCTGTCGAGGTATAACCTTTATTTTCTTGCCTGGATGTTGTAAAGGTCACATGTGATACTCGTCCATTGAAATTAGGGCCGTCGTGTCTTTGAGTGTTGATTGGTAATTGATGATTTATACCTGTATTCTGCTGTAGACTTACATCTCTCTGTATCCCAAAGTTTGATTGTACTTGCGGTTTCGGGTTCGAATATTGTTGATTGTTTAATTGGATCACTTCTCTTTGTTGTTCCACAGTTGATGAATGAGGTCTTTTGACGTTCGTATTGCTTGCAAGATTTACATGACGTAATGGAGGCTGCAAAGTTCTTTGTGGAAAGAGGTTTTCTACTTGAAAATTTTTATTAGATATATTTTGATCTAATTTTGGAAGGAATTGTTCTTCTATGTTTACATTACTTGAGATTTGGTGATGTTCCTTTCTGTTTGCCGTGTTCGTCGCTAAGTTTATGTTTGGAGAAGATGGTGGAATATAATTCCTGTTAACTTGTTGTGAATGGTAATTTTGAAGCTGTTGGAACGATCTGTTATCTGAAGTAATTCGGTTCTGTTGGGAATATCCAACATTCCTCGAATCACTTTTGTATACATTCACACCACCATTTGTTGAATGATAATCCAGGTTTTGACCTTGTTGATTTGCCGGTTGCCTGTGAGTTGATTGTGAATAATCGAATGCATGGTGATTGTAAACTTGACCAGATTGTGTATTGGTACCTCCTTGCTGCTCGTATTTCTGCGTAGACTTCGGTACAAATTGCTGTGGATGGTTTACAGTCGTAGTCTCAAAAGCTGTATTTCTCCCTTGAAAGTGATTTCCACTTGCCTGTGGTGGGATATAAGATTCACTATTATCTGGTACAAAATTGGACTTGTTCTCTTCTTGAAACTGACTGAAATTTTTGCTGGTTGAGTATTGCTGATGTTGTAATCCTGTTGGAAATTGTATTTGTTTATTGTGTTCCGAAATTGGTGGGAGATATGATCTCACTGGTTGGTTATTACTTAGTTTACCACTCTGATTTATTTCAATTGAATCAAAATTGCTTCTAGGGTAAGATTCACTTTGTGATACTAATCCAGATTTTGCAAGCTGTTCAGGATTATTATTTTGTACTCTAGATTTTTCAATGTTTACAAAACCAGACGAAACTCCTGCGTCTATTGGTTTGTTTTGATGTATGCCAGGTGCTGGTAAATAACTTTGATTTACATTGACATCTCCAGTTCTGCTGCCTTGAGAGTTTGTGAAATGCTGTGAATTAATAGTTTGTCCCTTTGATATCGAAATAGTTTTCCTCGACACATCATCAAAGTGTTGTCTTCCCACTGATGGTGCTTCGGTAAATCCTGGAACAACATATTGGTTTTTTAACTCCACGTTCCTATCTGGCTGTTCGTTATCAACATTATTAAAAAATGAAGGTGCTGAAGTGACACCATGAATTTCTTGATTATGAATATCAACGCGGTCTGACTTGTGCATGACGGTTTTCAAAACAGGATTGATATGTTCTTCAGAGTCAAATGTCGAAGGAGAAATGTTCGATTCAATTTGTTTTCCTGCTATATTGATGTGGTTGTTTCCAATCGATGGTGCTTCACTCCTTTGGTCAGTATGATCCCTGGCTATTTCAAAGCTTTGTCCAGACAAAATATGTTCGGTCGTAGGTGGAGGAAGATACGGTTGAACTTGTTGTGGAGTTGGGCCATTGAAATTTGTACTAATTGATTGCTGTTGAGAGAAATTTATACCTTGGTTGTTATTCGATCCTTGCGAATAGTCTTCATTGATTTGGACATTTACAGAAGTATAGGGATTGCTTGCTGGTCTTTGTGGCGGAAGATATTGTGTATTTTCCAGCTTAAAAATCTCCTTTTGTGCTTCCTGGGTATCATGTGGCTGCAGCGAAAATGTACCTGCCCCTTTGGTATGATTATTTCTTTCAAATCCACTTCCAGTAACAGTACCAGTCAAAGAATGTGTTCCAGTTGGTGGACGGTACAATTGATCTTCACTTATACGGTGTATTTGGTTGCTGTTGCCTGATTGATGGTGTGCACTTGAAACAGAAGAGTGTGTTTTGTTGCAATCATGATTTGCGTGTGTATTTGTACTGTGCACTGCATTGTTTACCCTTTGATTGGTGGCAACTTGAGGTGGTACATATGTTGGATGTTGCACGCCGAATTGTGTTTGACCAATATTATTTGATTGCTTAGATGTTATCCTCTGATCAGAATATGTTTGCGATATCACTCCTTGGTTGCTTTGCACTTGTTTGCCGTTTATTTCCCTACCGAATCCATTACTTTCTGTCCTATAGCCTGACGCGTTTGGAGGAAGGTTCAGAAGATTTTGAGAATATGATTGTAAAACGTTACTAACTGGTGTTTGGAAAATGGCAGAATCTGTTCTCGACCGTTGATTCCCTTGCTCTTGTTCTCTGTTTATTGTCTTATATTGATTACTTAAGGGAGTAGTGTTACTATGCGATGCAGGTGGAAGATAAGATTGACTTCCTTGCATTTGTTTTTGGTCTCTGCCTGAGTTTGTGTTATATCCTTCTTGAAGAAACGAAATTTGTCGATTTTGATGGGACTCCACTGATGATCGTGGAACGCCTGGAGTTCCTTTTACTCTTTCTGTATTAGTTTCTACTTCGAACCTTGTGTTGGCAAAATTTTGGAATTGTTGATGTGGTTTATGTGCATCTGCTACTTCTTGTCCTGAAATTGGTCTACTACTTTCCTGAAGAAAATTATTTGCCTTGTGACCTGTGCTGGTCTCTGATCTGTGTCTGTATGTTTCACCGTCTATTACTGCAATAATAAACCTATTATTTTCAGATCTATTGTTAGATGATGAGTTTGGAGGGAGGTAAGTTACATTGTGGTTTTGGAATGTTACATTTTGACCTGAATTTGCTGTGACTGTGTTCTTGAAAAAGGTACTTTGTTGGTTACTAGTTTCATATCCTTGATTGTTACTTTTTACATCTGTCGTTCCGAATGACTCAAATCTCTGCTGTGTGTTATTATGACTTTGTGGTGGGAGATATTTATTTTCTTTCGATAATGTTCTCTCTCCAGAATTTATATTACTTGATTCTTGGAATGTCTGTTGTGGCGTGAGATTTATTTTTTTAATATTTTGAGAGTATTGAGACGAAGTGAACGTGCGTCCAAAGGAATTGATTTCTGGTGTAAAACCACTGCTTGGTTGTAGTTGTAAATTTTCTTGATTAAATGTATTCTTACCACTTGAGTTAAAACTGCTTGATTGTTCTAGAAAGGTAACTTTGCCTGTGCTAAATTCTTCAAACTGCCTTTGATTTACTTGTGCTTGTCTTTCATTATTAAGATTGTTTTCCCGTCTGATATTTCCACTAGATTCTGGAGGAAGATATTTTGGATCATCCACTGCCAAGGTCCCTGTATTAAATCCTTCAAACTGTCTTTGATTGAATTGTATTTGTTCTTCTTTATTAAAATTGTTTCCATGTGTGACATTACCATTTGATTCTGGTGGAATATATTGTGGACCATTCTCTGCTCCGCTTCCTGTGCTAAATCCTTCAAATTGTCTTTGATTTTCTTGTGCTTGTTCATTATTAAAATTGTTTCCATATCTGATGTTGTCACTTGATTCTGGTGGAAGATATTGTGGACCATTCTCTGCTCCGTTTTCTGTGCTAAATCCTTCAAACTGTCTTTGATTTTCTTGTGCTTGTTCATTATTAAAATTGTTTCCATATCTGATGTTGTCACTTGATTCTGGTGGAAGATATTGTGGACCATTCTCTGCCCCGTTTTCTGTGCTAAATCCTTCAAACTGTATTTGATATTCTTGCGTTTGTTGCTCATTACTAAAATTGTTTCCATGTCTGATGTTGTTACTTGATTCTGGTGGACGATTTTGTGCACCATTCGCTGCCCCATTTCCTGTGCTAAATCCTTCAAATTGTCTTTGATATTCTTGCGTTTGTTGCTCATTACTAAAATTGTTTCCATGTCTGATGTTGCCACTTGATTCTGGTGGAAGATATTGGGAACCATTCTCTGCCCCATTTCCTGTGCTAAATCCTTCAAACTGTCTTTGATATTCTTGCGTTTGTTGCTCATTACTAAAATTGTTTCCATATCTGATGTTGCCACTTGATTCTGGTGGACCATTCGTTGCCCCGTTTCCTGTGCTAAATCCTTCAAATTGTCTTTGATATTCTTGCGTTTGTTGCTCATTACTAAAATTGTTTCCATGTCTGATGTTGCCACTTGATTCTGGTGGAAGGTATTGGGAACCATTTTCTGCCGCATTTCCTGTGCTAAATCTTTCAAACTGTCTTTGATTTTCTTTTGCTTGTTGTTTATTATTAAAATTGTTTTCTTGTCTGATGTTGCCACTTGATTCTGGTGGACGATTTTGTGCACCATTCGCTACCCCGTTCCCTGTGCTAAATCCTTCAAATTGTCTTTGATATTGTTGTGCTTGTTGTTTATTATTAAAATTGTTTCCATGTCTGATGTTACCACTTGATTCTGGTGGAAGGTACTGTGGACCATTCATTACCGCATTTCCCGTATCTGACTGTGTGGAATAGGATTTGTTCGAATAGGATGAAGAAAACGTTTCTTGGGTGTATCCTACTCCCCCCGCTCCTATTTCGTCACTTTTAACCTCAGGTGGAAGATTATGTTGGTTGGAGTTGTTGTAAAACGTTTGTGAAGTTGTTCCTGTTGTGTAATTGTAACCAGATAAAACGTTCCCTGTATGGACTGGAATGTTTTCAGCTTTTGACGGAACATTTTCATTTAAAGTACCGATTGGTGGTCTATTCGTGGTTAAAAGAGTCCTATCAGGTACATGCTGGTAATTGTTACCACTGTCATGAAAAGCTGTATTCTGTCCTCTATTTATTAGTGATGCTTGGAATTCATTGCTGTATCCTTTCTGTGATGTGTGCCTGGTGTGGCCACTATTAATGTTTTCTCTGTTGTTTTTGATATCCTCAGGTGGAAGATACTGCCCATTTTCTCTAGTATTAAATCCTTGTTCGAATGTTTCCGTTGTAGACTGATAAGAAATATTATTATTCAATCCTTTGTTCTGAAAATTTATTCTTGGAGGCCTTGGAGTAATGCTAATTTCTATGGAATGCCCTCGTACTGCATTCTGACTGTCCAGTGATGGTGGTAGATACGGTTGATTAGTTAGTGATTGTCCTGTTTGAGAGTTTTCATTGTATGAGCTGCTGCTTTGATACTGGTTTATGTTTTGTGATCTCGAGGGATTATCTGTTACTACTTTTCGTGTGTTTGAAGTTTGGTCAAAATTATGGTGCGAATAAGATTGACTCTGTGGCTGAGAACTATCACTGGATTCAACAAAGGTACCATTGTTAATTGTTGCATGTGTTGAAGTCTGTATTGTATTTCTGTTTTCTTCACTGCTGGTTTCTTTTGGTGGCAGATAATTTCTATCGTGTACTTCTGTTATTGCTGAAGTTACAGCGTCATTTCTGGTTTTACTTGTTGAACTTCTTCCTACATTGTTGTAATTTGATGGATACCCATCGCTGACTTGTGTTGGAGGGATGGAACTTGTGTGGCTTTCTTTGGAATCTTGTACATTAGAAATACTTTTGGAGAATGAATTTTCATATTCGCTTTGTAGAATACTCTTCATTGTACTAGAATAGGGTGCTAGAGTTGGTGAGCTGTTGTCAAACGGAATTAGTCTTGGAGGTGAATAAAGTTCAGAATCTACTGTAAAATGTTCTTCTTCACTGCTAGATATTCCACCTTTCACATCGGATCCAGTTTGTCGAGTGTTTGTTTCTTCTGTTTTGGGTGATGGTGGAAGGTAACCATTTTGAGATTGTTTACCAGATTCTTGCGTAAACGCGTGACTTTCTTTTTCATATGAACCTCGTGACTGTTCACTCGATTCCCTTGATTGCGATGGCCTGTTTCTTCTTCTATCTGGTCTGAATGTTCTTCGGTGGGGTCCAGAGAGTTTGTTTAAAAGTTGTTTGTTTGGTCTGGATCCCCGATACACTGCATTTGGAAGTTGTGAATTGGGGGGATCGGGTGTGAATGTTTGCAACTGTGCACTATCTTCACGTGAAACTGGAAGATATGAATTATCTGGTGGTGAAGGAGAGCTGCGATCAACATTTTCACGACGATGATCTTGATTGAAGGTGGAAAACTGTGATGATTGATCGTAACCAGACTCTTGTGGAGTGTATGGAGTCGAAGATGGGGCAAGTAGATAAGTTTCTGGAGTAACTACTTGGTGGAAAGCATCTGACGATTTATAGGAAGCTGCCGTGTGTGCTATGTCTCCACTATAATCTGAAGACTTTGGATAGTTTCCTGATGCTACTTGTAAATCATGTGCATCGGCTCTGTTTATTGATGCGGGTGTTATAACAATAGGAACTTCATTACCGACATTGCTCGCGGTATTAATTTGATTTCTTCTTCCTTGTCCAATATGCACAACTCTCTCTGTTGATGTTCGGGTGTTTGGTCGTAAGGTTATGAAGCGACCTCTTATCGCATTCTTCCTGGTTGACGGAGTACTCTCACTGGACTCTGATGGAGGGAGATATGTTGAAGACGCAATGTCTTCAAGCTTATGTGAATTGGTTCTGTTCTGATAGGACCTGGAAAAGTACCTTGTGAAATTGCTTTGGAGAGGAGGATTGGGACTTGGTAGGAAGGGAATGCTCTCGTACTCAGGAAGAGATTCTTCGGGGCCATCTGATTTATCCTGCAGTTCTTTATACGCGGTACCGTTTCTTCTAGTCTCGTAATTACTCTTCCCTGGAGGAAGATATTCGTTCCCTCCCAACTTTGAGCTGCTTTCATGCTGTCCCCGAAAACTGTTCCCTACTGCTCCTGGAGGTAGCCCGTGACTGTTAGTTACCGCTATATTGAAGCTAGAGTACTTCCCAAAAGAATTTCTCTGATCGGAATTTGAGAGTGGTTTGTCACGTTCAATGTTCTGTTCGCTTTGTTTGTACTCATTACTCGCACCGTTGACTCTTGTATTTTCATTCTGAAAATAGTCACTGGCGCCTGACTGTAACGTGTGTTCGCGAAGTGTGTCTTGGTGGACAAATATTGAAATTTTCTTTCCTATAATACTATCTTCTCCGGAGAATGCGTTTCCGGATCCATTAGAGGAGTATTCAGGATCTGGTGGAAGATATGAGTCACTGGAAGATTTCGATACCGGGTTATCAGAAAATGAATTCGATTCAAAAAAGCTGGATATTCCAGATGATGATTGGTCTCCTGGCACTGTTTTCCTTGATTGGTGAGACTGAGAGCTGAATGCAGTTGAGGTTATCAATGGTCTCTCGGTGTGAGGCGGAAGATATCCTGTTGTTTGTCCTCTTGTATTGTGTAAGGTGATTGTTACCAGTATCAATAATACCGTCACCTACAAGAGAAAAGTTGTTTTAAAAATTCAATACCTCAAATATTAACAGTGAAACATTTAACTGAAATATGCAGAAAATGAATTTTTAGGGACATCAACAAAGGAGACAAAAACAACCTGCAGGGATTATTTGAACCAATTGTATGATAACAGTTAACTTACGCAGACACAGGTAAAATAACCAGAGAACATAAATGGAATCAAATTTGTTCCAAAAAATACACAGAGAACACAAACATTACATAAAGTATGACAAAAGTAAATCATATAATTTAAGAGTGCATAAACGAGAACGTAGAAAACAGAATCAATGAAGGAAATAGAAACCGGTTACAATATCAGGGTGGCTACTCGCCAGGAATTCCTTGAATTCCGGGAATTATGCGTGAATTATTGGCTCCGGGAATTATACGTTAATTCTACGTGAATTTTTCTTCGTAGACGTGCAAATTTTATTTATTCAAAATGCCATTGAATTTATTCATATTTATAAATCCCTGAGGGAAGCTTTTCACAGTTCAGCTTTTATTTTTATGGAAGAAGGAATGGAAAGTTGTGTGGAAAATGAAACAGAATTTTCTCAATCCGTTTACTTTGCTAAATTGAGTTTGAAATTCTTATACAATTAATAATCTTTGGTAGGTTAGTATATCCCGTAACATTTGTGACTTGTGTTTGTAGATATATTTCGATTCTGAGTAAATTGAAATGGCAAATGCAATGTCCGCACCTAAAATTAAATATTTTAAGTATCTGTACCGTTTAATTGAATTGAATTAGAATTTAGGGATGCATGGAAATCACACAGTCCCTTTATATGGAAAATATATTTCTGGATGTTGAAGAGAAGTTGAAATAGAGAGAACATCTGGTTGTACCCTTGAATTTTTGGAAAGTTCGCCTTGAAAACCGGGAATTATATTTGAATTTTTTCATGGCCCTAGAGTGGCCACTCTGAATATGGATATCAATTAACTTAATACATGAACGAAAATGAAATAGAAGGTATTTGAAAGAATTCGTACAGGAAATGTAGAATACAGTGCAGGTAATTGTTGAAGAGCATATATAGGTTCATGGATGCAAAAAGAGGAACAAGATAAACACATGCAAAGTTCCCCTACAGCGAAAAACAAACACCGCTTCATATGAGCTGGTGGTGACTTCAACATTAAGTAAAAGAGAGGGAAGTTAACTTTTAAAAGGAAAGTTGTGATCAAAAAGGAGAGTGAAGCTGCATTGGAAACAACAATCGAAACTTTCCAAAAATGAGGATAGGAACTATCCGAGAATTTTAATGGGGAAGGAAGCCACCGATATAGTTCTTTCAGACGTCCTTGGATCAGTTGTCTAATGCTGTACGGTGGGAATGTTTGTGTGCAGTGCATGTTTTCCTCATATCTATAAATCGAGACTATTTGAGCGTGCGAAAACATGCAAAAGTGAGACGGAGTTTAGAATCAATATAGTTTTAGATGAAGTAAAGGTAAACGTTCCCCGTCCATATTAGCCCTTGCCATGAAGACACACATTGGAGGGTGCTCAGATAGTCTCCTACATTCTCGACCTTGGCCTTTTTTTTTTTTTGTGACATGATCAGCACCACTCTCCGACAGACTTTACCCTCCAGGGATGCTCCCAGTTACCAATTTATTTGAGGCTGGATGAACCCAAGATCACATTTATGCAGGTACAAGGCCGGCACATTCCGATCTTAAATGGCTCTGCCCGGGAATCGAATCCTGTTGTTTCGCGTGCCAGTCAGACACCTTAGCACCTTTAAAAAAATTAAGAAGTAATCGGTAATTTTTCCTTTCATTCTCTTTCTTATATATCAGTTTTACTCATATCTCTAGTTTCTCATTCAGGAGAAACACAAACATCCATGTCTTACCGGGACAAAAAAGGACATTTACAAAGCAGTTATAATTTGCATTCAGTAATGTAATTGTTTTAATCGATAAAATAGAACGGAAAGATAATTATGTGGAAACCTAATTGCAGACAATATGAGGAAACAAATATCTTGAAATGTGTGGAGGCAAAAATATAATAAGAACACTGAAAAAATATATGATTCAACTCAATATAATACATGCAAGATACAAGTTAAAAAGAGGTAATTTACGCCGGAAGCAAAAATGAAAAGAATATAACATAAAGTAAAATAAAATGTTACTTTAACTTAATCCAAACAAGAGACATCTGTATGTGACAAAATAAAGCACTATACATAAATACATATAATACATATAATAAAGCGATCAGAGATGACGCACACTATATTACAAAATTAAAATTGATTGAGTAGGAATAAGCAAAGTGCTAAAGGTACGTTAAATATTTATCCTTAACTCGACATAACATTTAAATACAGAATGATTCAAAAGTCGTCACACATAGCATACAAAACAGTTTTGTGGGTACACAACATGTGAATGCACATGTCAATATTAGTTACCTAAAACTAAGCTTTCGTCAATGACATTGTGTCACTTTATCTGAAAGAAAAGAACAATGAGTGTGCTATATATGTATGGCGACTTTTGAATCACCCTGTAGAACAAAAGATTATGCCATAAGAAACGAACATAGACATTAAGTCTTCCATTCATGGTGTTTTCAATCACATAAGATTTAGATGAGTCATAAACCCAACTCCCTTCACTTTTAGCATCCTACCTGCAAACAGAATTCCGAGAATTACGGAACCACGTCCTGTAGCCACCCTGTAGCCCATAAACAAATCACACCTGTTCGTAGACGGTGTGAAATTTATAGCTAACGTCTGGGAGTCATTGTGATGACACCATGATAAACAGCACGCGAATGAGACAAAAATACCATTGCAAGAAGTGACGGGATTTGCTACATTAAAAGAAATGACATTTGACGAAAGGAAGTGGGATTTGGCAACAGCGCCTCTAACGGCGCTTGGAAACATTAATGTATCAGTGATTGCAAGATATAAGAAACTCTCCCACAATTTAGTTCTGCTTTATTGCAACAACGTTTCTGATTCGTCACGTAGATTTGAGTGGAGATAACACCACTCCGAGGATAAGTTCTCTTGTAGGTTTCGCTCATAGCGGAGGAAGCCTTCCATTTCCTTCCTCTTGCCGTTAGGAGTGACAAAGGAAGACTTTCTGTTGAAGATAGAAGTGTTTTAATTACAGCTAATTATATTACAGTTTGGTACACGATTACAGCATGTACCAAAGTAATACAGTACAGTTCCAGGAATATTGAGAGTAAATCCATTTTACAATGTACAAATAAAAGGAAGAAGGGCTGAGATGAATAGGTGTTAGTGAGGACATCGGGATGGAATGGAGTTGAAGACTGTTAGTGCATGATCGGTTTTGCGATTGGAATTTTCCAGAAAATAATATTTAGACAGTCAAGTCACGATGCAATTAATGAATAAGAAGCGAATTCGCCTGACACGGCATCATTTATCTTTGTCCGAAAAGTCATCGAATTACTGGGGCTACACCATAGAATACATTTTTTTTTAATTAACATAAATAGCTGTATGAACATATTCATTTTAATTTCAATACATTTGTTTTAACAGCTAAAATATTTAAGTCTTTTTAATGCAATTTCGCCAAGAAATGGTAGGTACTGTGAACATACTACACCTAATTGTCTTGTTGTAAGTACGTATAAAACCAGTAGTCAATTAGGTCTGTGGTAACAATTGTTTAGTACACGTTTGATTACTCAAGGATAATCTCACAGAACATGTAATGAATAAAGTGGAAGTGTTATGAAGAGAATGATAATATATTAAAACTCTTTTACACAATGTTATTTCCATCTCATATTTTTCGCACTGAGTGGTGTGCTTCGCAGTGAGCTTCTTTCAGTACCGACAAGTAGGCCTACATATATACGGTGTGCTTTATAGTGTTCGTACGAATTTTGTACCACGTACTACCCACTGGCGTACTCAGGGCAGGGATGGGGCTACAAAATTTTGAGAAAATTAAAGACTTCAAAAGAAAATAATAAAAATTGTGGAAAACCAAAGTGGTAAATGCACCCCCCCCCCCTTAAAACAACCCCCGATAACAATTTTTGTCGTTGAACAAATTTCAAAACGAAGATTAAAATTGTAATTACGAAATATATCATTGTGTATCCTGCCCCGTCAACCTTTTTCAATTCCAGTCCCACCCGAAAATAATTCTGCGTACGTACGGTAGCCAAATATATTCTTCTTACACATTCACTTACCAATAATTTTGACAGTAATCTCTTCCGCCCATCTCCATCCAAAAAGAAGATTTTTGGAACTTTGATTTATAAAGTCTCAAGCACTTAAGTCGAATCAGAAAAAAAAGAAACCAATCATTATAAATCAGTCGCTGATCACAACCTTATTCGTATTGTTGTGACATCATCAATGTTGTACGGTAACAGCAATAACCTCAGAGGAAATTATTTGATTCCTTGCTTTGATTTTCTGTTTTAAGTCCACTTTATGCACAGATAGGCTAATTGGGACTGGACCTACAGTTTAAAATAGGATCCGAATCACTGTGTGCCTTCACCGGAAATCTAACACAGGACCCCTCGATTACAAGGTGACGACGTTAGCACTACGCCATCGGGAGTCTACCAGAAGAAATGAGTGGGAGGAATCAGATTTAATGTACCCATGAATACTATTCAAAAAATGCGAACACATTTATTTATCTAAATTCAAACGCCCAACCCGCCCCCCCCCCCTTCCCCTGCTCCATTCTGACGTCACTGGCCCAGTCCAAAGGAATTACTCCTCATACTGAGTACATGTGCCATGAATGTAGTACACGCTCAACGACATATACCACTAATGATAACCCCATTTACAGTTATTGCACTATGATGACAATCAAGTCCCTGGGCACGAACACCACCTCGCATCCCCTTGATGACCAACACACGGTAGAACATTAATAAGGTCGGCATAACGATCTGTAGGGACTAGGAATATTTGTAGCTACAAATTTGTTTTTAATGTTTACGTCTGCCAACTCCATTAAATTTAATTTTGCCTCGTGTAAATTTGCTTCTCGAAATTACTCCGCTGGATCGCTGATCGATGTTCTAAGAGGACAGAAAGGTTGTTGGCCTATGTTCTCGTACAATGGTAAAAGTTTGTCCAATGAGAGGTCGTATTGAGTGATGTCGTCAAAGGTTTTGATTGGTTGGGTCCATGAGTAAGGGAAATATTTGCACGTGGGTTCTGATCTGATCAGGGTTGTTGGTCTAAAAACCCATAAATTCTAATGGATTATATTGGGTCCCGCAACAAGACCGGACCCTTTTTTCTCGCACAATTTAAATTCGGTCAGAGTTACGTATTGTATGTAACTGGACATACAGTTTAAAGTGGCGTGCGAACCACTGTCCAATGCGCCTTCGTCCAACGTGGGACAAGATGGGCCAGAAGGAAATGGTATTGATGGTCAGGAGAGGCTTGATCTTGCGAAATATAGGGGCAGATGGAAGATTTATGTTGCTGCGGCAATAAACCTTCAGGTTTAGGAACGCCAGAGTGGGGCAAAAGAGTGGACAACTTCATGGAGATTGGATGCCTCTGACTGCAGTGCTTGTAGCATAAGAAAGGCACGCTTAAATACGCTTCTTCAATACATGAGATGGAAGACACAATGGAGAGAAATTCACTTCTACCGGTATATAGGTTTATATTATTTTAACGTTTTCTTTTAGTTGTTGATAGTAATATGTTCCTGTGTAGGCACACCTAAATCCAGTAATGGAAAAAAACGTTTAATTCACACATTGGCTATATCCTCCTAAAAAAACGAAAAATTGTGGACGAACCCTTATGATAGAAATGTGCCTTAAAATACATCATATTAACCATCTTCGATAGAAAATGAAAGCATGTTGTCAGCCATGAACGCTAACAAGCGACTGCCCAAGATTGTATGTTCTTTCAAACGGAAATCTCGTTTGTTTTTCTTTAGTTACATCATAATTAACCGTGTTTCCTTTGTTGAAGCAAATGAACCCGGTGAGAAAAAACAAAGGACATGCAAGAAGGTTGTTAGCGACCTTGGACTAATCTTCAGAAGCAGCTGAAATGTAAAGGTTTCTCAAGTTCAAAGGCACAAGCTTCATTTACTTGCTGGTGTACCATGTGCTCGACGACAGGGTTTTTTTTTCCTTCCTGAATGTAGTGATTATGTTAAAAGGAAATGAGCCATTATAATTAAAAGGTTTCAAGTCGTTCCAGTTCAAATGTTCTTACTTCGGTGGCAGAACCCATGTTGATCGACCATTAGACAGCCTGATGACCCATTTTCTTGCATTCCACCAATATGTGACATACGTTGTGGGCCAAATTACATGCTGTCTATTGTGTAACACTTGACTGAAGACACACCTTGTGTTTATCTCTGTTTCAATTGGCCAAGTCAAATTAAAGGTGAAACTAAAAGTGAGTGGAAAGGAATTTCTCTTGAAAATGCCACGACAGAAATAGGTAATGTCAATTTCGAATGATTACATAGGGTTTGAGGTTTGTTCTATGCCCACTTTATGAACAAATAGGCTACAGTTTAAAGAGGGATGCGAGACACTATGCGTTTCCACCGGGTATCGAACCCAAGGCTTCTTGACAACAAGGGGAATTGTCTGTAGTGCAGTAAAAGAATCGCACGAAATAGGAGGTCGCGGTAATGCTGAAGCAACTAGAATCTATAATGAGGCATTCAAGGTTTACGTTGCCACTAAACCAAACAATCGTGGAGGCCCAAATGAATTTCTTAAGAGTTGGTCTGTGTAATATGTGACCACTGATCACACTTAGTCCATACACGTATCCTGATGTCATTATTTTGAAAATCAGAAAACGTAAATTCATTTGAAGTCGTTCCTTAATTCAGAAGGCTCGGCTCATAGTGATGACGTCGTCACCTTGTTATAAAGGGGTCGTGGGTTCGATCCGCAATGGAGTCAAATTGCACAGTGGTTAGGATCCCACTTTAATCTGTAGGCGCAATCCCGATTAGCCTATTTTAGCATAAAGGGGGCAAACAAAATGTTGTCTCCAAGAAGATACGGAGAGTAAAATGAGCTACATAAATTTGAAATTGAAATATCCAGGGAAACATTCAAGAAGTTGCCATATTGAAGCATGAAATACAGGTAGCCAACACCAAAGATTCTACTATCATTTTAAAGACTTTAAAATGGGATCTGAACTTTAAAAGAAATGTGCCATAGCGCTACTACAATTCTATTAGTAACAAATAATTTTTTCAGTAATGAAACAACTAAGTCAGTGAGATGGTTGGCTTTGTTTTGAAGCTGTGAGGTTAATAGTAATTCCATTCCAACATTCGTTTTTTCTTGTGGAAGAGAACTGAAAAAGTAGACTTCATCAGAAGCATGGTTTCGTCAAGTTGTATTGTATTGTCCTGGTAGAAACATCACGATACTAGAGTAATCTCACTGAATAAAACATAACGTCCCAAGAAGAACCACATAGAAGTTCAATCTTATTTACCAGTCGACAATTCATCTTCTTCTGAAGGAGGGAAAGTAATCCTTTTAATGAATCCCTGGTGTCCTTAACTAAACTGAACAAAATTTCCCTTAAATTTTTACTCATTGACTTCTTTGACTTCTTATAAAATTATTCTTTTTGAGCAACGTCAAATTAACTTCTTAATTATTGCCTATATTTCGTCCTGCGCAAAAAACTTTTATGACTAGCCTTAGTTTGAAGATGCATGTTAAGTCAACACAAACTGGCTGCCCTAAGGTGTCAGTTACATGGCTGTAGGTGGGGAAATGATACCCTAGAGGAGATATACGAGGATATAATTGCATGTATAAAGGTAGTACAGCTTTGAAGTCCAAGAAAGCATTGTCCACTTTTCATCTTATGCACGTTGAAGTGGCGTTACTAAGAAAAGCACTAACCTAACTGGGAATCAAACCAAGAACCATCCACGTCAAACGTTATGGTCTTGAGACAGTCGGTCAAGGTCAAGGTAAAGAAAGACATAAGAAGAAGATTGAAAAATCCTGCAAAATTCCAGCTGCCTTCCATTTTCATTGAGGGTGAAGATGACAAGATTTAAGGTCGTTAAGATTTGCACATCTGTAGAAATAGAAAGTGGTATGTACACTGAGAGAAGGACAAATCAGTATATGCAGCGTGCTTTGGGCAACTTTCATAGCCTATTCACTTCCAACTGGACAATCACCTTGTCCTCTTTTCCTTCAAGCGACTATTGTCCACGAGCTGGAGGAAACTAACCCTCATACACGCTCTAACCACTCTGCCAATGTGGTCTGAAGTAACTACATGATACGAACGCCATTCAAGGACCGAGTATTACGATTCCGAAAGAATGGCATCTGTACTACCAGTACAGCCAAAACAAGTGGTGAACAAAGGTTCATTAATGACTGTGGTACGTACAAAGCCAACCCATCTTCCGCGCCGCGGGGTCTGTAGGGCCTGAACAGCTTAGAGTTATTGAATATACATAGGAACATGCACTTCACAGTAGAAGAGTTGCTTCATTTCTTTTTTGTAAAAAAAATTAAATTAAATTAAACCTGAAGCAGCATTAACATACACCCTTAAAAAAAATACACGTAGGTAGTGCAATATGCTGAGAACCATCGATATCCGTCGTAGTTTATTTTAAATACATGAATATTACTTGCTGTCGTAGATATCCAGTAGTGAAAGAGAGCACTGCTTGAATTTCATTTACGAAACATCCAGAATAACTTACAGTTACTTTAAAAACAACATTAACCGTAACCGAGTTACTTTTAAAGCAAATAAACTTTAACTCGGCTACTTCTGAAAACTTACTTTCTGAAGACTGTTTTAAACGTTCTAAATTACAACTGTAAAGTAATCGTTGAATTTGTGGATTAAAGATACATAACTTTACTTTCTGAAGACTGTTTTAAACGTTCTAAATTACAACTGTAAAGTAATCGTTGAATTTGTGGATTAAAGATACATAACTTTACTTTCTGAAGACTGTTTTAAACGTTCTAAATTACAACTGTAAAGTAATCGTTGAATTTGTGGATTATTAAAGATACATAAATTTACTTTCTGAAGACTGTTTTAAACGTTCTAAAATACAACTGTAAAGTAATCGTTCAATTTGTGGATTAAAGAAACATAAATTTACTTTCTGAAGACTGTTTTAAACGTTCAAAATTACAACTGTAAAGTAATTGTTGAATTTGTGGATTAAAGATACATAAATTTACTTTCTGAAGACTGTTTTAAACGTTCTAAATTACAACTGTAAAGTAATCGTTGAATGTGTGGATTAAAGATACATAAATTTACTTTCTTAAGACTGTTTTAAACGTTCTAAATTACAACTGTAAAGTAATCGTTCAATTTGTGGATTAAAGATACATAAATTTACTTTCTGAAGACTGTTTTAAACGTTCTAAATTACAACTGTAAAGTAATCGTTGAATTTGTGGATTAAAGATACATAAATTTACTTTCTGAAGACTCTTTTAAACGTTCTAAATTACAACTGTAAAGTAATCGTTGAATTTGTGGATTAAAGATACATAAATTTGCACCGCCCACCAAAATGAAAACCTTTATTTATCTCTACCTATACCACCGAAGTAAAAAATCATAAACACGCCACTGAAGAAATACAAACAAATGTAACATGTCAATGTGACATAATGCATCTCGATTTGTCTCCGCGATAGTCAATAATCGATGTATGAAACTTGATATTTCAGCTACATAAATAAAGTTAATTAGCTCCATTGCCTCAACAAAAGAAAAAATATTAAGCGGATTTTGATGTCCATTGTTGTTGTGTCATTTCAACAAAAAAATTGATTATTATTCTCCAATACATATATAATTGTTCTCCGGGACACTACCTGTTGTTAAAGAAACTGTCATTCATGCTATCACGAAAAATCATAGAAATGAAGTTGGGGAATCGTAGCGCTGTTTTTGTTCTCATTTTCGTCTGTACAGAGCAACTCCCTTGTGTTTCAACAGTTCACGCCTCAGTAGCTGCTCTGAGTTCATTTGCATGGAACACGTGGTACAAATTGCTTCCGTCTCTATACTAGGCTGTGGTCTACTGGAAATATACTGGAAGTGTGGTCTCCATTAAATGCAGAAGTAAATTCAGATTATACAGCACACGTACGGGAGAACACAAGACTGTTTTTTTTTTTGTTTTTTTTTTAAATTGCATCTGTGGTCAATAAGAACAATAGAATCTTCCAATCTTATTTGTTGAATGGTTAATTTTCATGTGAAAACTTATCTTCCTACCATAATATGGTTTGATTTTTCCCTCCGTGTGTGTGTATGTGTGTTTGTAATGGCTGTCGCTATATTCTTCTCTTTCTCTCTCTATCTCTGTCCGTGTGTGTCCGCCATAATATTCTCTTTCTTGCCCCGTCTTTCTTTCCCTCGTTCTTTCTCTATCTGTTCTAGCATTACTTACGTACATCAAAGGCTGCCAGTCACTCTAATATCAACCCTTCTTTTAAAGGAAAGTAGTACATATGTAATCGACAACAATAAGCTCAGGTTCTGCAGCGATAACAACTAGTCTTGCATTGCTGAGGATACGGGTTTCAATCCCGGATGTACACATTACTGGTTCTGGTTCTACTTTAAGCTGTATGCCCGGTTTTAATTATTATTTCTGTACATAGACTTTAAAAAAAAGTTTTCCAACTTTTACAAGAACAAAGACAAATTTACATATTCGCAATGCCGGATATGCATCCTTATGGGACGATAAAAGATATATACGGCGATAAGGTGAGATCCTGGAAAGAATGTTGCTATGAAGCTTCGAAAGTTTCAAAAATGAATATTGCATTCTTTCCCAGCCATCTGTATATTGTTTCTTGATTGATTTGATTTATTTTACTTTACTTTTCTGCGACTTTTGACTAATTGCGAAGACGGGGCTGAATGCTGATAATATGAAATGAATGAAAAGACAATCACAAACTTAGTCCGGCCAAGGAAGACTAAACTACCTGGAGAGGACGATTCCAAACGCGAGAGGGGAAGCAGGGAGAAGCACTAGCCAAACTAGCCTGTGATATTTCGCTTGTACCTGTATGTGTTCGCTTCTTGTGTTCATTACCGCATGCTGTGTTGTGTCTGTGAGTTGTGATGGCTCTTACAATTCGCAAGAAACCGTTTTGAAGTGGAATAAAGAAAATTAAGACGTTTTGGCCCCTGTTGCACATTTACAAAACACCCTCGTTATACGTACTAGAAAATGTCACAAACCATTCAGTCACTACATTTATATTTATAATAATACATACAATCAGTGGCGTACGCAAGGGGGGTTACGAGGTTTAACCCCCCCTTGAGCTTTTGAAATATTATGAAAAATGCTGTGGAAAAAATAAAAATGACCAATTTATCACTGTCAAGGACCTGCGACAGTACTACTACTAATAATAATAATAATAATAATAATAATAATAAAAACAATAATTTGAATTATTATTCTCATGCAGCACGGAGAAAAGCACAGCATTCCAAACACGCATCTTTAAGAGTGAATGTCTTGATAATAAACACGAATTCTTGAAAATAATAAATATATAAGAGCAACTATGATTTTAAAGAGCAAGAAAGTTGTTTTGTATCTCAGCTGCAACAATGTTCAATGATCATGTATTTTCTTGTGTGAACAATGAGCATTAACTAAAGAAAGTTAAAGGCTAGGCCGACAAGAATAAATCAGTCACCAGTCCGCCTTCCCGTGGCACGTTTGTAATTTCTGAATTCAAACGACAATAAGCTTAATTATTGTAAAATGTTTTGTTGGTAACAACAGTTAGACAATCCAGATGTGAATTATCGGGGACATTTATGCGGCGACAAAGCCGGAAAAATTCCAATCAATTCCGGGAAACGAATCCGGATCTCTCGCAGCTTCTTGGATGAGTTCCGTACTTTGATTATTTCAATTTATTTTAATATATTTTCTTGTTTTTATGGATTTTCTTCACACTTAAAATGTCTCATCTCGTTGAGTAGACAATTATTTCGTAAGAAAGAAAAAAATGCTCTAGAATTTGTTAAAATTTGAATTACTAGAAATTAATTTCGTTTTATTGCTTTCATAAATACTATATTTATGTAGATCTCTACTACTTAATAGTAGTAGTGGTGTTAGTAGTATTATTAGTAGTAATTCAACTAATTAATTAATTATAAGTATTATTAATTAATTACGAGTATTATTTAATTAAAGTATAATAAAACAATGGTAATGTGAATTTAGAGAAAGTTTTATATATATATAACCCCCCTCTTGATGAAATCCTGCGTACGCTACTGCATACAATAATACTATTATTAGTGAACACTGTCCTGATTAATGCTGTGTACATTTATGCTAATTATAATATTTACTAAGGAGATCAATTTAATTGAATGATCTAAAATAAAGCTACTGGTTTACAAACTAGTTTATCTACTAATGATCTACTAATGTGACGTGTCTATATATTTTCGAGGCGATATTACTACGTTGAAACTTCATTGGTGTTTCCACAGTAGACGATTTTGAAGGAATCTGCTTCCGCCCAAAGTGCCGTCACCCTTATTTAGCCACTGAACACGTCCGGTTGGCGCATGCGCACTTTCGTCCATGGGCGACACAACACGAGCCCCATGGAAGATTATACTGGCCTTGAGTTCAGGCACCAGACCCTTGCTAGTCTGCAAAATGCAGTCCAGGATGCACTACGTGGAAATGAGGTTCATATTTGGGTGTTCTCAGAAAGGATCGGCCCTTACACCCCATTAAGTGTTTCTGCCCAACACATCACACATTGCTGTCGGCAAGGGTGCTCATCCCCCCCAAAATCATATCATGCGTCCCCCTCAAATCATATAATTTGCGCCCTCAAACCATATCCTAATCCCCACAACGTATTTAATTACGACAGCGTGTCTACCGAAAGTAACTTTTTTCTTAGCTTTACTGAACACTATACTTAATCTGCCCCTTCTCCCTAAACAGGGGTGCTCATCACTCAAGACCACTCCCAAAATCGTTCATCGTAATCGAGAATTTTGCTTGTCTTGTAATGCAGCTGTAGTATATAAATTTTACATTCACCTCATTAAAGCGCCAAACACGCATCCTAGTAACACATAATTGCGAGCGAAGCGAGCAAGAAAATTTTTACATCCATTTCTTTGCAGGCTTTGAAGAATATTAATTTAATGGGATGTTAATACTTTCTTAAGATCCCGAGATATTTAGTCTTTTCCAGCTTCCCCTTTGGCACGTTCGGGGTCGAAAACGTGTGGATATGATATCGCTAAATACAGTCTCCAAAATTTAATGTTCGAACTCTCTCTCCACTACAGAAATCTCTTCACAATCTAAGATTTAATACTTTATCAAGAGCTTCATATCCGCCCCCCTTTAAATTTAATACTCAATCCTACCACCAAAATTTCCAGGCCAATTTTAGACTTATATTGATATTAAAGAGTGGATATTGGCTCCTCCAAAAAAATAATTCTCAGTCTCCACACCAGAATTTCCGCAACAGTCTAAGACAATAGTAATACACAAGAATTGGATACCCCTCCCCCAATTTAATTCTCAATCCCCCTCTAACTAAAATACCCGCCATAATCTTAAGACCTAGAGTTGGATACTGTTACCCCCAAAGTTTAATTCAGAATCCCCCGAGAACCCAGGTGTCAATTAAGGCCTAATATGTAAGAGTTGGATATTTCTCCCCTTCCCCTTCGATAATACCCTTAAACGCTTTCTTTTCTTCATCTAATGGATTAAATATGGAGCATTTAAGGTGCAAATTTTTACGTATATTTTTGGAAAAAGATATATGATGTTGAATTTTATATTATTTGAAGGAAAAAAAATCCCTCCCATAAATCTCGATGGCGCAACCTGCTCCATAACCCCCCTCCCCTTGTGGGGGGCACCCCTGGCTGTCGGCACTCAAATGTCAACACCTCTTCCATGCACTTAGCCTGCATTGTGGCAGACTAATGAGGCTCTGGCGCCTGAATCCACAGCCAGGACAATCCTCTGTGGAGTTTGCACTGTCATCTTACTCTCATCCTTCATCCTCATTTAGCGATTAGCCAAAAGTGGCAGAACAAGTGACGTGCAATAAACTAAATCAACCCAAAAATAGCAACAGTAACGCAGTAAGAATGAATGCATTTCCGGACACGAGCGTACAGGAAATATTTTTTCCATATTCGTTTTGTGCACTGCTTCACTACGTAGCACGTAAACAATCCACTCCAACACTACACTAGCAACTGCAAGAACACTTATCTGCTACAGGTACACACGGACACACAATACAGGATACAATTACACACCTTCGCCACACTCATATCTGCTCCCTTCCTTCTCCGGTTTCACTATCACTACAGCCGCCATTCCTGTCCCACGGCACGCTTTTATACGTCCATGCATATTACGAGTTTTAGGTGGGAGAAAACTTCGCTGCACAGGTCGGGGGAAACCTCGTAAATCGAATAAAATTATTTCAGAGTCCGGATCCGTGAGAACCAGATAATGATGCAATGTTTTCTGCCACTGTGACTTCTCGCACCAGTTCGCGACAAACAGTTCACCCTCCAGTGACACGTTCTGTTTCATAAGAATCGTAAATATTGATAAATGTACACACGCATGTTCAGCTTCTCAAGATGTAATGAAGATTTTAACCGTGCGGCACCTCCAAGTAGGATTTAATGATATGCTGCTGATTTGTAAACAGGGCTGGGAAAGTAAACAACTCTTTTCCGGGTAATAAGCGCCTATGCGACTGTTACATGGGTGGCTGGCTCTTAATGCCTTACTTATGCACACTCTTACTTTCAATGTTATTTGTAGAAAGTGCGCGATCTTCTAACTAAACGCAGCTCCTGGTGTCGTTACTCTGTGGATTTCAAGTTTACTGTTCAGAAGTAACTGAGTTATAGCCCTTAGGAGGCACCGAGGGGAAGGGATAGAGTGCAAGACTGTTGACGCATCCTCTTCCGCAACCCTTAATTTTCATCCATTAATTATAATTACAGCACAATATAAAAACGCGTAGTTCAATATAGCAAGTATCATCATCCAGCAACTAGATAGAGAGCATCCCCGCTGGGGTAGTGGTAACGTCGTCACCTTGTAAGCAAGATGTCCCGGGTTCGATATATGGAGGCACATGGTGGTTGGGATCCCACTTCAAACTGTAGATCCAGTCCCGATTAGCGGACCTTCCCGATGGCACAGTGGTAGCGTCGTGGCCTTGTAATCAAGGGGTCCCGGGTTCGATACCCGGTGGAGGCACAAGTGAATCGTATCCCACTTTAAGCTGTAGGTCCAGTCTCGATTAGCCTTAACGTGCATTAAGTGGACTTAAAACACCAACTCAATCAATCAGTCCCGATTAGCCTATCTGTGCATACATTGTAGCTGCCACGTTTGGCTAATTGCAAAAATGAGTATGAATGGTGATCAGTTGAGATGGGCGAGAGGACAATCACAAACATTTACGGACGACACAACACGATCCCCACAGAGGATTACATACTCGCTGTGAGTCCAGACGCCAGCGCCTCACTACTCTGCAAAATGTAGTTCAGGTTTTACTACGTGAAAGGAAAGTTAATACTCTTGGGTGTTTTCAGAAAAGATCAACCCAATGACGACATACCATAAATATACAGTGTAATAATGTAAGCCAACTCACAATCAACCTGGTGCGAGCGATCCCAGGTTCTGCGTTGACCCAGCGCCATGAGGACAATTGGGGACTTATTAAAAAGAAGAAGTAATGGGCTCCGGTCTTGAAAGACAAGAAACAGCGGCGATGGGACTCGATGCGCTGACCACGCGTCACCAAATGAAAATGTCGCTCTGGCAGTCCCTGGCTCTTAAAGGGTTGTTGCGCCATAGAGTTTAGTTTTTAGATTTTACTCACAATCAACCTCCATGCATGAAGTTGCTGTTAATACGAACTACTGTTCCTTAACGATTTCATTCATCTCTCTCTCTCTCTCTCTCTCTCTCTCTCTCTCTCTCTCTCTCTCTCTCTCTCTCTCTCTCTCTCTCTCTCTCTCTCTCTCGCTCTCTCTCTCTTGCCCCCTCTCTCCTCCTCTCTCTAACACACACGCGCGCGCACAGAGAGAGAGAGAGAGATGAATGAAATCGTTAAAGAACAGTAATTCTAATTGTATCTCTCTCTCTCTCTCTTTCCATTTCTATCCGCGTTTTTCTCTATCCTTTCTTCTTTCACTCTGTTGCCTGTCTTTTGCTCTCTTTGTCCCACACCGTTGCCTTTTCTCTCTCTCTCTCTCTCTCTCTCTCTCTCTTTATTTCTCTCTCTCTCTCTTTATTTCTCTCTCTCTCTCCTCTCTTTATTTCTCTCTCTCTTTATTTCTCTCTCTCTTTATCTCTCTCTCTTTATTTCTCTTTCTCTTTATTTATCTCTCTCTTTATTTCTCTTTCTCTTTATTTATCTCTCTCTTTATTTCTCTCTCTCTTTATTTATCTTTATCTTTATTTCTCTCCCTCTTTATCTCTCTCTCTCTCTATCATTATTGCCTTGTAATTAATGGGTCCCGTGATCGATGCCCGGTGGAGGCACATTGTGGTTCGGATCCCACTTTAAACTGTAGGTCCAGTCCCGATTAGCATTCCTGTGCATAAAGTGGACTTAATACACCAAACTCATTCAATCAATCAATCTCTCTCTCTTTCTCTCTCTCTCTCTCTCTCTCTCTCTCTCTCTCTCTCTCTCTATCTGTGTGTGTGTGTGTGTGTGTGTGTGTGTGTGTGTGTGTGTGTGTGTGTGTGTGTGTGTTAGAGAGAGGAGTAGAGAGGGGGTGAGAGTGAGAGAGAGAGAAAGACAACGGAGTGAGCGAAGAAAGGATAGAGAAAAGGCGGATAGGAATAGAAATGGAGAGAGAGAGAGATACAATTAGAATTATTAATAACATTAACAAAATTTCTTTTAAAATTTTCAGTAGTGTTCTGGCGCCGCTTATGGTTATAACTTATAGTTCAGCAGGACTTAGCCTCTGTAACAGCGGTGAATATGTAGAAATTATCCCTCCTTTCGAAATTCCACAATATGGAAATTTGACAAGAATTCTAACACTGAAACGTCAAAATTTTAACTCACAGGTAAAATAAAGAGCTTATAAGGAAAGTTCCCTTTTCCTTGTTCAAAAATGTGTATTATTGTTTACTGTGAAATATTTAACTACAGGCTTTATGAATCTATTTGTTTCAACTGATGTGTTTACTTTTCTGTGTATGCACCACCCCCAACTGTCCAGTCAGATGAGGCTTGACAACTCAGGAGCTGTCCTGCTTTGTCTGTGGTTCTTTTCTGGGGTGGAAGGGACAAAGGCGTCATGCTCTGCCATGGAGAATAATAATACCTCACACTTCTCTGTCTCGGTCAATCAAAATGTATAACTCAACCACGTTAATTACAGTAACTTACAAAGAGATGATGATTGAGCTACCACCCATTCCCTGGACTGGATTCGAAGCCAGAACCTTCTATTAAGTTGCTATGACCTGTGTCATCCCATGAAATCTGTCATCGGAACCACACTGTTCATTTATCCCACAATCTAAATCTTCCAATCTAACTCTCTACCCTTGATATACTAATTATTCTTAATTTAATTTTGAGTAAATATTTTTCTGTAAACTGACTTAGCGTATAACAGGATTAGGGCTGAGACGATACTGATATCGGCATCGGTGTCGGAAAGTATCGATTGGAACTTATTTATCGATACCTTTCCGGCATTTTACACTCGGTCCACACGGGCGGAAAGAATGCTTAAAAAGTGCTTAACGTCTAAGCATTCTTTCCTCATTGTGTCCGTGCAGAGAAAATGCTGACACTCAGCGGAAACTACAAATACTTCAAGTGACAGCAAATTATATTTTGGTGAGGAATGTAAACATATAAAAATGATATTTTCACCAAAACAAAAAAGTTGAGCCCCTTCCCTTTTCGGGAGATATTTATTAGTAACATTTTTTTAATTACTCAGCCAGATTAATGTGTTTGCATGCCGCGTGTTATGAATAAGCTCTCGTACATGAGTCATGACTTACCAACAGATTTCCTCTCTGCATCTGAAAGCTGAAAAATCCCTGCACCATATTAAAATTGATGCGGCGAAAAAGGTTCCTGGACCGAAACTGGTTGCTACCTTATTGAGCTGCACTATACCTATAGAATTGGCAAATCTACGGCCAGTGAGGTTGTCAGAAAAATTTGTCGTGCAATATGGGACACTCCTCATCTCAACCAATGGAAGAGATGTGGAAGAATATTGCAAACGGCTTCGAAAATCATACTAATTTTCCACCCTGCATAGGAGCAATAGGCGGGAAGCATGTACGTGTGAATAAACCAAAGATGAGTAGTTCGTTGTACTACAACTACTGAAAGCTCTGCGAAGTTTGGTAACAAAGTACAGCAAATTTCATTCCACGCCTAATCTTTTCTGTTTCTGTCTTTATATTTTTCACACCAAATATCCCAAATACATAAGACTTCTGTGTCTTATTTATCTATATCTAGATCACCCATCTTCACTTGCAAAAACAATGTTTATCAGAAACACAACGCTAGAACTCAGCACCACGTGGTGTGAAACAATGCACAAAGCGCGTCACGTGATCATTCAGCCCAGCAGACGTGTGGGCGATAACATAAGACGCAATAGAAATAGCAGTCAGTCCAGTCTTCGTTCCGCACTTTGTCCGCTATGAGCGATGCTTACGGAATGTGGCAGACGTTCAGCATCCTCAGGCTAGTCAGTCCGTGTGGCCGATCCTATTACTTCCTTCAGCCATAACAACCAATGCTTAAAGAGTGCTGAAACGCTAAGCACTTTTTAAGCATTCTTTCCACTCGTGTGGACCGGGGCTACACGGACTCTGCAAAAATGCCGTGAGACACTTTCGAGGAGTGTAATTGTCCTGGAAATTATGCAAAAGTCTAAGTTTCTGTTTATTTTGCACCAGTTTTGTGTAGAAAAGATTAATTTTGAGATAAGGTAACATGTAATTTGGTATTCTGATGTAATTCTTATATATTTAAAGCAAAATACATGGTAAATTGATGCATATGATTGTAGTGAAATACTTAAAAGTAATATTAATCTATATTTGGAACGCCTTGTAATTTTTACAATTTTCAAGTATCGGTATCTGTGGGAATCGGTGATAGTATCGTTTCAAAGTGGTATCGGCTCAGTCGTAATCAAAATATTACCGGTAAAATTAGTACATCGATTTTGTAGTGTTTTATTGTCCTAAATTCAGAAATGTTACAAAGTATAAGTGCAATTCACTAGATACAAAATAAAGAAGGAAGAGAGAACGGGTGAACCATAATTCAGAGGTAATGACGTCCTGGATTAAATTGAAGCCACCAGGACATATGCCCATACTTCCGAATGTATACGGGAGGAGGAAGGACATCATGTCCGACAATCGCGAAAGAACAACCGGTGCCGTAACCAACGCTCCAACTTGCACTGCACGGAGAAGAGGAAAGTGCATTAAATCACACGAATCCAACATTTCCCACAATGAAATTGTTACGTAAATGCTCCCGGAGCGACCGACGTCTTCACTCTGATCCTACGAGAACAACCAGAGCAAGACGACATAAAATATTCTCGCAGCAGCATTTTGTTCTGCAGAAGGAAGAAAAAATGCTAATTAATGACTAGGTATCGTGCAACAAGCGTGAGATCCCAGGGATCGCCCCGCCACCTGGCAGTTTGTAAAAGCCAAGTTTTTTTCAGGTTCCCTGGGCTCGTGACCCAAACACAAAACGTGAGATTGTTTACGAGGCAATTTGGTGTTTGTACAAATGGCGCTCTGGCAACAATTTCCGCCTGGTTGCGCATGGGGCGAGGAGACAAAACGTTTGGAGTTTGGGCGCTCATGCAGACACCCGAGTGAAGCGAGTCTCGCCCTGATGAAAGGCTCTGCGGAGAGCCACCGAGGGAGATGTGAAGCAACGTGAGTTTAGTTCCCATGCTACCCCCACAAGTAAGGGAGAGGGTAAACCTTCACGGTTTTGTTTTCAAGAAGAATCCTTGCGTATATAACCGCATTATTACTGCTTTTGGGCAATTCCGTAGTTACGGACGTAATATTTTGAAACATTGGCCTTGCGTATTCTTTAACTATTCACATGAAAGCTTTGATATTGCTTTACACAGTTAGTATTGACATGAATGTTACGCAGTTCTGGCTGTAATTGTTATTTATATATTGATAAAAAATGTTGGATACTGTTGCAGACGTAAACATGTGGCAGCATATTTACTGCATACGCGTGCGCAGACTCATTTGGGGTTATCAAGGGGTCCCGGGTTCGATACCCGGTGGAGGCACATAGTGGTTCGGATCCCACTTTAAACTGTAGGTCCAGTCCCGATTAGCCTTTCTGTGCATAAAGTGGACTTAAAACACCAAATCAATCAATCGATCAATTCGGGGTTGCCTTAGGGGGGAGTTTCAATTGCTTTTCTGGACAGCATTCGCATAACTTCATGTTTCTATTTCACGGAAACATTGTCACTTTAACATAATGTTTCTCTATCATAGTGACGATATTATATTATTTAAACAAACGAAATAAACAGTTGAAAATCAATATTTGTACACAATAACGAACTCGAACAAATGTAATGCAATACAATGCGTAGTCAATTACTTCATAAAATGGTCACTTGATAGATAACACTCTGTGCGATTTATAAAGTGACAAACGTCTTCTCTACAACGTCATAACTGATTGTTATAGTAAACAATGCCACATTGTTTTGGGAGAGGGGAGGGCTATCTTAATTGAAACGAAATAATTAACATGGATATTACGATATTAGTTTATTAATTAAAGATTATTCATTATTTTAATGGTAGTTTCTACATTTTATATTTTTTAGGGCGCGTTAGGGGTGCTCAGGAAGCCCTCTGGCACGCCTGTGCGCACGCCTATGACTTTAGTGTAGCAATGCTCTGAATACCGGGAAAATTCATGAATCTGCTAAAGATGACACTTGCACACGCCAGGAGTCAAGACATGAAAAAACATGCAAGTGCATTTGCTTTGCTAGTTCACAACCATGACATAAACCAAGGTTTATCATTTCCTGCGATCTTTCTTAGAATAAGTATCGGGCAATCTATCTTTGTGATTATGTGGACGCACCCACATATTGAAAAGAATTCCTTTTATTCTCAAGACTCATTTCCACTAACATCAATTTTTGCCCGTTATAAGTGATAGGACGAAATGTAAGAAGAATACACGGTTAACAGAGGAGTATGTCACTATCAATCATACTGTTTAATACGAGCTAAGCTAATTCGGCAGATTAAAAAAAATCCAGAATGAACAATACTAGAACAGCATACGCTGATGATATGAACCTCATTATCAGAGTCAAGAGAGACTTAATACAAGGTTTTAGACAAATGCAATCAGCAGATAGGAAAATTGATCTCGAAATAAATGAGGAAGGACAAAATACATATGGAGATCGGACTGAGGACTCTTCACTATAAAAACAAGAGCGGTAGAATTTCGGTTAAGTTGAATCCATGTTATTATTATTTATCTGATTTCGTTTCTTGTCTTTATATGTTAGCGTTCCCAGCGATAAGGATGAATAATAAATGCCGAAATGATATGACGGAACAATCACAAAGGAACATGAATGCTTTACTCATAAATCGAAACCAAGGTCCTTCGCTTCAAAATGTGCTTCAAAAGGCCCTTCGCTTCAATCACTCACCATTTTGTTACGACCTTACTTATTTTGTAACTTTGCAATTACATGTTAAAAGAAAAATTGATACAGTGTTACCTCGAGTTCTTGTTAATGTCTATGATACTACATGTTACATGGCTCAGGTTGTGACGCAAATATGAACGCGCCAATCAAGGCGTTGTTGAACTAATGTATTAATCTTTCTGTAGCAATCTAATGTAGTTAGCTCGCTTAAGACAACGGGCATTTATTATGATGTAAATATGGATTCGCCAATCAAAGATTATCAATGTTTGATGAACTAAGCTAATTGTAATTAAATAATGGCGGAACATTTAAATTTATATATTTCCAGAATGTAAGAAGATTTTATCAACGTTAAAGAAATAATTGTTAACTCAAATGAATATGTAAACTTTCTTTGTAAATTATTCATAGCCAAACTATGTATTTTTCAAATATCCTTCTGTTATAATTTGGAATATTGTAATAAGAAATTACCTAAAGACAGGGGTTCGAGGCTGGAACTTTAAGTATAAATACGAAGAAGTTTGTTCTGTGAGGAGGTCTGTTCTGGTGTCAGTCTAGGAAGAAGTGAATAGGTGTAAACCGCTCTTCTGTAAAACTTAGACTGGCCAAATAGGAACGGTCTAATCTAGGAAGAAGTGAACAGGTGTATGCCGCTCTTCTGTAAAACCTAGATTAACCGAATGGGATGTAAGTTCCAATTTAGGAAGAAGTGAATAGGTGTTAGCCGCTCTTCTGTAAAAGCCTAAATTGGCCATCTCGGGTGATAATTCCAAGTCTACGAAGAAGTGAACAGGGGTATGCCTTTCTTCTGTAAAACCTAGGCTTGGGCCACTCTAGTTTGACCTTTCTAGTAAGTTTTAAATTATCTATTAACAATTGATCTCCAAGTTCCAGTTACGAGTTACCTAGCCACTGGCTGTAAGTACTCAAGCAGTAAATAAACATTTGATTAAAACTTCACGACTTTAGTTGGATATGTTCTACACCTACCCTGAAGATAGGTTTCAGTGTAGACCCTTAGAGCCTCAATGCTCCCGGCTATAGGAGTAAAGGGTGAGGAAAGTTACTAGGAACTAACAATTTTCAATGCAACAGTTAAAACGTGTAATGTTTCATTCTAAACACGAACGCAAATGTTAACTTTTTCGCTCTAGGTGAATGTTGGAGTTGCACCTTTATTAAAGGCCACGGATTCTTTCTCTTACTTTAAAACCTATCTTTGTTAAGTCTACTAAGCGTAAAACAATCTGGATTAAAATTTTAACACACTAAATCTGTACTTTTGTGTTTTGTTAAATTACATAACAATTGCCTCTTATAGAATGTAGTTAGGAATATTTTTATGTTTTGCTACTGGCACGAAAGATGACTCCTTCTACCTAGTAGGTGAATATTGTCCTAATTGCAAATTTGCAGTCTGCTTCCGTGTTGCAAATTTGAGGAGGCCTTCACAATATACAACCGACCTCTTGCTCACTAATTAGAAACGCAACTACCACAAACAAGCATTAATTTGCTCCACATGACACGTATCAAATTCTCCCTGCACGCGGCTCTTAATTCAACAAGTGCGTCATTCTCATTATTCTGTCAGTTTTCGCTACCAACATTAAAGTTTGACGAATGTGTAGCAGTGTGTCACTAGAGAATTTCGTTCGGATGGGTCAAGGGTGGGCAAAATATTTCAGTTGGACTCTGCTTGTGGTGTCGTGTCTACCAACATTCTCTCTATCTCTCTCTCTCTCTCTCTCTCTCTTTTCTTCATTATCTCTTGTCTTTCTTTCTAAAAACTCTCTCTCTCTCTCTCTCTCTCTCTCTCTCTCTCTTTTCTTCATTATCTCTTGTCTTTCTTTCTAAAAACTCTCTCTTTCTTTTCTTCTCTTTTATTATCTTTCTGCATTTATGCATCTGCTATCTCTCTCTATGTTCCTATATGTTTCCCCCACTCTATCTTTCTAATTCTGCCTCTCTCTCTCTCTCTCTCTTTCTTTGTCTGTCTTTATTCATACCTCTTTCTCTCTCTCTTTCTTTATCTTTCTTTTATCCCCTCTCTTTTTATACCTCCGCTTTCTTTATCTCTTTCTCTCCACATCTTGCCATACTCTTTCTTTCTAAATATCTCTCTCTCTCTCTCTCTCTCTCTCTCTCTCTCTCTCTCTCTCTCTCTGTCTATCTTTCTTTTATCCTCTCTCTGTTTATACCTCTACTATCTTTATCTCTTTCTTTCCACATCTTTCAATACTCTATCTTTCTAAATCTCTTTCTCACTTTGTCTATCTTTGATTTATCCTCTCTGTATGCCTCTGGTATCTTTTTATTTCTTTGTCTCTCTTTTCCCTCTCTCTTTCTTTTTTTGTCTGCCTTTCTTTGCTCTCTTTATTCATACCATGGACTCTGACTCAGAATTGTTTGCCTTAGGTCTGGATTCTTATTTATGATTTCTTCATTCCTTCCTGCAACTGTGGCAGATTGGAGTGTTTTCAGTGTCCCTTTCATGACGGTTAGTGTGTCATTTCAAGTCGTTCACGTTGCTTAACTTCTGGTCACCCATTCGTTAGCTGATCAGGCACGAGCCTGCCTGCATGCCTTTACAACTTTTCACTGATTGTACGAAGCATGCATGGAGTTGGCTTCGTCATTTTCCGTCCATCCTGCGGAGTTACAGGCGTGGATCCCTCCGAGGGCAACTGCAGGAATTTTTCTCAGGGGGGGGCAGTCACAGAAACTTTCGTTTTTGTTGTTATCATTATATCTGCTTTATTGATTTGATTTTCGTTATTATTAATTATTACATTACTATTATTACTACCACTACTGCTACTACTGTTCCTTTTCAATTACATTTGCAATTTCCATATTCTGTATATCTTTATACAATTTGCATAACTGTATACTTACCATTAATTCATGTAGGACAAAATACTGTTTTTTTATTGTTAGATAATCAGTGTAAAATAGACTGTGGGATTAAATGTAACCCTATTTCAAATAATAATAAAAATAGTTGCTGTAACTTACAGAAAGTCAGTCACAGAAAATAATCCCATTTGTTATAAAATACCACCATTCGAATTACATTAACTCTTTCCAGAAATCTCAATGGATACCTCTGTCCTATTTAGCTGATCGCCGGGTTGAAATGATATGATATGAGGGCCCAAAACTTCATTCTGCATTTCCTCATGAATTCATCAAGAGTTTCCTCATCCAAGACATCATGTATTTTCACGTTTGGCGTGAATCTGTCCTCTGCTGTTATAATTATGAGCACTTTGCTCTACACTGCCTGTAGCAGTGTAGCCGGGGCCAACATATCACCGTGAGTTTATGTAAGGGAAAATTGCTCGCTACAAAAACCGAGAAAATCAACAATAGAAGATTAAATTTATCTTGTCATGCTGTGAGCAACACTATATTCCTAACGGTTGTATTGTTGTTGCCTTGACTACAGCCAAGTAACATACGTGTGTAACAACAAGTTTCTCAGAGATTAAATGTATATGGACGAAATAACAATTGAAGTGACACAAAATGAATGTGCATGAAGATTTCTGCAAACAAATATTGGGTGCTCATGTAAGTTGTTGGTTACAGTATTACGCAATAATCAAATGAATAAAGGGAAATTACTAACTTAATCAAGAGTTAGAGCTGCATTTTATCTACATACTCGCGTTATGATCCATGGATACTAATAATTTTGTATAAATTCGTTACTAACACATGCATGCTCTGGCTGCCATTGGGTTCCAAAACCGGGGTGTCGAGGTGCCAAAACTGAGGGGGCAAAGACAGTTTATTTCCTTTTGTAGATAAGGTTTAACATAGTGCGGGGGCAAAAGTGGCGAGAAGTGGGGGGGGGGACAACTGCCCCCCTAATCGCCGTAACAGCATGCATGCAATGTAACTAACTAACTAACTCTCTAGCCTTCTTAAACCCGAAGGTTCATGGCTGCTGCAACACAAGCCTTCCATCTTTCCCTATCTTGAGCAAGTTCTATATACTCTTTTCCATCTCTACCGATTTCCTTTAGGTCTATCTCAACGTTGTCCCTCCATCTTCGTCTTGGCCTTCCTACAGGTCTCTTACCATCAGGTTTCCCAACAAGAAGCCTGTAAACTCCTCTTTCCTCTCCCATTCGTGCCACATGGCCTGCCCACCTAAGTCTTCTTGATTTAATTATTCTAATAATATCTGGACATGAATACAAATTATGTAGTTCTAAATTATGTAACCTTCTCCACTCACCTGTCTCCTCATCCCTTTTAGCTCCAAATATTTTCCTAAGAATCTTATTTTCAAATACTCTCAATTTATGTTCTTCTTTCAATGTAAGGGACCAAGTTTCACATCCATTTAATACTACAGGCAAAATTACGGTTTTGTATATTTTAACTTTTAATTTCTTAGATATTAAATGAGAAGACAAAAGTTTATGAAGAGAGAAGTAACATGCATTTTCTGAATTAAGCCTACTTTTTATTTCCTCTTTAATATAATTTTCATTTGTTAATATTACTCCTAAGTGGACCTCCCCCATGGCGCAGTGGTAGCGTCATTGCCTTGTAATCAAGGGGTCCCGGGTTCGATACCCGGTGGAGGCACAAGTGGTTCGGATCCCACTTTAAACTGTAGGTCCAGTCCCGATTAGCCTTACTGTGCATAAAGTGGACTTAAAACACCAACTCAACTACTCCTAAGTATTTGAATTTGGAAACTGGTTCAAACGAGTTGTTATCAATAATTAGATTTTGATTATTACCTAACACTTGGTTTCGGCCTGTAAGCATATATTTAGTTTTCTCTTTGTTAACTTCCAAACCTATCTCTTTAGCAGTTTTGAAAAATATTTTAGCATTATTCTTAATTGTATTCACATCATCCCCCAGTAAGTCTACATCATCTGCATATGCTAACAACTCAGTCACACCATTTAATTTTAGTCCTTCTTTAGTTTCTCTTACCTTCCTAACAGCATATTCTAAGGCAAAATTAAATAGCAATGGAGATAATGCATCTCCTTGTTTTAACCCATCATGAATTGTAAATTTGTCAGACATATTAATACCCACACGAATTTTACTTTCTGTTTCACTGATGCATATTTTTATCATACTAATAAGCTTCTTAGGTATTCCAAACTCGACTAATATATTATATAATTTATCTCTTTTGACCGAATCATATGCTTTTTTGAAATCAATGAATAGCTGATGGACATTTTGATTATATTCCCACTTTTTTTCAAGTGTCTGTCTGATGTGAAAAATTTGATCCGTAGTTGATCTGTTACGTTTAAATCCACATTGATAATCACCTATAATTTCATTAGCATATGGAGTTAGTCTTGTTAAAAGAAGGTTAGACAATATTTTGTATGTTGTTGAGAGTAGAGAAATTCCACGGTAATTACTGCAGTTCATTTTATCACCTTTTTTAAACACAGGAACAATTATGGATTCTTTCCACTGTTGAGGGATTTCTTCTTTATTCCATATTAAACAAATTAATTTATGAATTTGACATATTAATGAATTTCCATCATATTTAATTAACTCAGCTGGTATTAAATCAATGCCAGGTGCTTTGTTATTCTTTAGCCTTTTAATAGCATCTTTAACTTCAGTCAAGTTAGGTTCGGGAACTAAAGGTTCTACTGTGTGGACTTCATTTACTTCTGATTTATCTCCTACATGGACATTTAAAAGGTCATTAAAGTAGTCCTTCCATCTATTTAGAATATCGCTTGGGTCAGCTAGAAAATCACCGTCTTTATCTTTTATCAAGTTTACTTTAGGTTGCCACACCTTTCTAAACTCATTTAAACCTTTATATAAATCTCTGATATTGTTATTTTTGCTGTTTGTTTCAATTTCGTTAATTTTGCTTTTCAAGTAATCTCTTTTTTTACTTCTAAACGTGCGGTTAACTTCTCGCTTTATTCTATTATAATTGTTTAGATTTGTATCATCAGAGTTATTTAACCACCTAAGTCTAGCCTGATTTCTTAATTCTATTATATTATGACATTCATTATCAAACCATGGCTTACTTTTTCTCGGTTTATGGTATCCTATACTTTCTTTAGCTGCTGATTCTATTGCATTACGTATGTGCTCCCAATTCTTATTTACGTCTGTTTCATTTATATTTTCATCATCATTTAAATCCTGCAAAACATCAAATCTATTTGACAGTTTAATTTGGTAATCTTTCTTAATTCTTTCATCAGTAAACTTTCCTGTATCAAATGCATGCAATGTACACGACACTTTTAGTTGTAGTCACTTCCATGTTCACTTTATTACTTCTTAATCCTTAGTTAACTTTTTGCTTATAAGTAACTAAGCAGCAAAAGTTTAAAGAAGTATCCTCATACGAGGGTCGTTCCCTTTGTCTGTCTGTGTCCTGTATGTAACGTTAAGTGTTCGGCATTTGTGCCGATTTTACATTTCTCAGACAATCTTTTAACTTTCCCAACTCCTTATCATCCATGTTGGGAGATGGTGACAATCTTTTAACAAATGTTTTAGCTCTTTTAGAAGAACATGCCTCTTACATTGTCTCTGAGGAATTTGTTTGTGTCTCCCTACCTTTTAAATGTGTTATGTTTGCCCGGAAGAGGTCCCTTTACAAACGTGTGCTTTTAATAATTCTCAAAGGGCTTTTAAAACGTTTTACCTTAAGATAAGGGTTTTAGATAAGGTGATTTTTTCTCCTATATACTGAAGGGTGCAAAATGGCTATATGTGCCTATGCACCATTCAGTGTCAACTCTCAGTATCTTAGAAATTACCACAATTTAAACCAAAGTTTTGATGGAGCGATAAATCTAGCAAATAATAGCTCAAAACAACTAGAACCAACTCGATTGAACAGTCTATTTATATCGATTGTTGCCTTTCGATATGAAAAGCGACATCTATGTCCATGCCGTGAATCGAACCTAGGAACTTCGGTGGCAATCTTGTTGCGTCGATCGTGAACATTTAAGGTCTTGTTTGCATCGTGTTCAAGCGATAAGCAGATCCAGCAACACCACAATTCTCTGTGGCAGGACAATTAGGGGCGGCTATATGTACAAAGAGGACAGAGACTTGACAGAGTTGCTTCTTCCCCATCGATTATTTAACTCGCGCGTGGACTCGACAGATCACTCGATCAATGTAAACGCTTTCTGAGGACAGTAGAGTCTGTGTTCTGGTAGAGTAGAGGTAACCTTGTTGTATAAGTTCCCTTATTAATGTTTTTTTCTTCTTTAAATCAATCAATCATGAATGGGAGGTATTCCGAGTCCGACACCATAAAGTTTGTGGAACTGTACCGGCAAACATGAATATGGAGTTTATGCAGTGTCGATTATAGGTTCAAACAGGGGCATATTAAAACCTAGAGCAGTAGATGTCTTGATGGATTTGGTGTAGGAGATGAAAAATTAAGAATAAAGAATTTACGTTATACGTCAAACCAAGAATTAATGATTTTTTTAAAAAAAATCAAGGAAGACAGGTTTCTTTCTGGACATGTGCTCGTTCATAAGCCCCACTTTCTGCCCCCCCCCCCGAAATTCCAAAAGAATTGAATTATACATTAAAAAAATATTCTAGTCAATCTTGCTCCCCATATTTATATGAATCGGGCACTTATATATACTATGAGTACATACTCATTTCTCGTAAATAAAAAAAATGTATAAACCATTTCAGACCTTTTTACTCGCCAACGACGGAGATCACGGATTGCGAATAGATTCATTCTGCCAAAAGAGCACCAAACAGCTGCAGCCACTATTCCACTTTGCTAGTATCGAGTAGAAAGATTGTAAACAGCTAATCAACATAGAAAGATTGACTCGAGAAGGCAGATTAGTCCCGTATTAATGCATAGATCGCCGCAGCGTCTTGTGGATAAATCGACGCCACGTATTAATGCATAGATCGCCGCAGCGTCTTCTGGATAAATCGACGCCACGTATTAATGCATACATCGCCGCAGCGTCTTCTCGATAAATCGACGCCACGTATTAATGCATAGATCGCCGCAGCGCCTTCTGGATAAATCGACGCCACGTATTAATGCATAGATCGCCGCAGCGTCTTCTGGATAAATCGACGCCACGAATTAATGCATAGATCGCCGCAGCGTCTTCTGGATAAATCGACGCCACGTATTAATGCATAGATCGCCGCAGCGTCTTCTAGATAAATCGACGCCACGAATTAATGCATACATCGCCGCAGCGTCTTCTCGATAAATCGACGCCACGTATTAATGCATAGATCGCCGCAGCGTCTTCTGGATAAATCGACGCCACGAATTAATGCATACATCGCCGCAGCGTCTTCTGGATAAATCGACGCCACGTATTAATGCATAGATCGCCGCAGCGTCTTCTGGATAAATCGACGCCACGAATTAATGCATAGATCGCCGCAGCGTCTTCTGGATAAATCGACGCCACGTATTAATGCATTGATCGCCGCAGCGTCTTCTGGATAAATCGACGCCACGAATTAATGCATAGATCGTCGCAGCGTCTTCTGGATAAATCGACGCCACGAATTAATGCATAGATCGCCGCAGCGTCTTCTGGATAAATCGACGCCACGTATTAATGCATAGATCGCCGCAGCGTCTTCTGGATAAATCGACGCCACGAATTAATGCATAGATCGCCGCAGCGTCTTCTGGATAAATCGACGCCACGTATTAATGCATTGATCGCCGCAGCGTCTTCTGGATAAATCGACGTCACGAATTAATGCATAGATCGCCGCAGCGTCTTCTGGATAAATCGACGCCACGTATTAATGCATAGATCGCCGCAGCGTCTTCTGGATAAATCGACGCCACGAATTAATGCATACATCGCCGCAGCGTCTTCTGGATAAATCGACGCCACGAATTAATGCATAGATCGCCGCAGCGTCTTCTGGATAAATCGACGCCACGTATTAATGCATAGGTCGCCGCAGCGTCTTCTGGATAAATCGACGCCACGAATTAATGCATAGATCGCCGCAGCGTCTTCTGGATAAATCGACGCCACGTATTAATGCATAGATCGCCGCAGCGTCTTCTGGATAAATCGACGCCACGAATTAATGCATAGATCGCCGCAGCGTCTTCTGGATAAATCGACGCAACGTATTAATGCATTGATCGCCGCAGCGTCTTCTGGATAAATCGACGCCACGTATTAATGCATAGATCGCCACATATATTAAAGTATAGATCGTTCCACGTTCCTTTGGAAAACTGAAATCTCAGATCAATGTATAGATTGCTTGAACAACTGAAATCAAAATTTTCATGAAGAATGTATTTTTTGAAGAATCAAGGTGTATATGTATCTCACAAGAAGTGTTTCTTTTATAAAAGAAAATTGTCTGAAATTTCAATAAAGAAATCAATTTGTAAAATTGTTGCACGAATTAATGCATTGATCGTCGAGATTGGTCTAATGATTTTCTTGGTTTGGTCTTCTCTTGTGATGATTTTCTGCAGTATCCTTTCTGCACATGGCGATTTGCTGTTATTCATTGTTAAGCTCGTTTCAGTTCGTTAATACAATCCTAACTAAAGTTTATTTCTTTTATTTAAATCCGTGAATTTTGTTTGTTGCTTCTATTCTTTCTGTTAAGTGAAGCAGTTGTACTTACATGAAGTATTTTTCTTTATTCATTACCATCTAGTAGGTAATTTTGCATATATTTATTATTGCTTTGTTGAAATACTACTGTAAATGTACGTGTCACTTTCACATGCACAGCGAATTTCACTGGAAAAATTACAATAAAACCATACTATATGATTCCACTTATTTGATATATTACCACAACGTACATAAAGATAGTACATACTTCATACACTGCACTTTATGTACCAAAACTCAGAGCACGACTTTTCTCGTGTCTAACGTCTGGAAGTCATCTTAACTCGGATAAATTCCGAGTTCAAAAGCTGAGCAAAATGTCGGTTATTCTCAGATAACTTATTTTTAAAGTATGTTCTATAGCTGAACTTTCTTTTAAAGTATTATTATTATCGTTATTATTGGCAGTGAACTATGGAGCTCTACAGCTATATGCCTACGGAAAAAAAATAGAATCAGTTCATAAATTAGGTATTTATCAGATTATTATGTATGAAAACCCAAAATAGTTATGTATCATTTAAATATGAGGAGTTCTTGAAATCACTTATATTACGCAGTATTCATAAGAAGGAGAAACATATGCGCATATTTTCCTTTCATCAAAGATCGATAGCGGCCATTTCAAGAGAGTTAATTATTGCATACAAGGTTCCCAAATATAACACTAGCCCAGGCCGGATTTCGATACCTGGGACCCCTGTCGTCGTAACACGATGTGCTAACCACTCAGCCACCTAAATTTCAGTTGTTAACCTAATTGTTGCAACTTCATGTTCCTTTCTCACAGACACTACTAGGTAATTAGGCTATATGAAGATGGAATTTTAATATTATGAGCAGGCCCATTCCCATGATTTTTTTTGAGGGAGAGGCCAGATCCATATATATGTATATATATATATACGTGATGAGAGATAGAGAGAGAGAATATGTCTAAATGTGAATTAACAGAAAAAAGATACATTTTCGCATATCAACTGCAGTTCAAAAAGAGTTCAGACAGGGATTAAAAGTAATGAACATTCCTGAATAAATCGGCAAATCGGACGTCTGGCAGCCTTGTATTAATGATTATAAAACTAAAATTACCAGACTGCAGACTTCTGGTCTTCATCACAACAAACACATTAATTTATGCAAGAACAAGATTTAAATTTTTACAAATTTAAAAAATCGTCGATGTTTCATGGATTTTTATAGATTCACGTATAAATATTTCGTGGTTCGAGGGCGGGGGGGGGGGCATGGCCTCCATGGTCCCTCCCCTGGGTACGGGTCTGATTATGAGTATTCGTGTTTAGCATAAGGTGAACAGATTTTTAAAACAATGAAACGGGACAGTTTTCATATTTCCCTGGAGGAAAATTGAAATTGTTTAATCAAATGCGACGGCAAAATGTACACATTTTATATAAAAGCTGTTTCGTCAAACTTATGCTTGAAATAACCAAATACTGTGTAAATACGAGGGCTGCTGGAAAAGATTCTGCAATCAATATGAAAAAAGAAATTCTGAAAATGGCTTTATTGTTTTTCAAAGTATTCACCCTTAAGATCGATACACTTTGCATACGCTCAAACAAATTTTGAAAGCATTTTTTCCACTCTGAAGCTGATACCTCAGAAACCGCTGTTCGGGATGCGTCAACAGCTGCTTCAGGCGACACAAATCGCTCACCACGCATCTTATTTTTCATGTGTTGGAACAAAAAGAAGTCATTAGGTGATACATCAGGTGAGTACGGACAATGAGACATTTTTACTGGACAAAAAATCAACAGTTTGGTGCGCTGAGTGGGAACTGGCGTTGTCGTGGTGAAGAATAATGCGACGATTTGGGTTTGTTTTACGCAATTCATTGATGACCTCTGGCAAACAAATTGTTGTATACCACTCAGCATTTACAGTCCTTTGATCTTCAAAAGCTATTGTTGCCACATGTCCGGTATAACCGAAGAAACAAGCAATCGTTTGCTTGGCAGCACTCCTCGAACGAACAACTTTTGTTGGTTTCTGCTCACTGTGAAACACCCAAACAGTGGATTGCTGTTTAGTTTCGGGTTCGTATGAATAGATCCAAGTTTCGTCCCCTCTAACGATGTAGTACACCAAATTTGACTTGCCTCGGTTGAATTTTTTGAGTATTTCTTTACACCAATTTACACGAGCCTGTTTTTGAGCTTCGGTCAAGTTGTGTGGGATCCAACGGCTTGAAAGTTTTCGTACGTTCAGATGACCATACAAAATCGTATGCATTGCTTTCATGTCAATGTTCAAAGATGTTTGAATCTCACAGTACGTCACATGCCGATCTCTCTCAATCATTTCACACACAGCATCAACATTACTGGCAACAACAGACGTGGATGGACGACCTTCACGACATTCATCACTGAGAAATGTGCGACCACGCTGGAATTCGGAAAACCAATTGTACACAGTCCTATTGGATGGTGCTTCATCCCCAAAAGCCAAATGAAGTCGCTCGATGCTTTGTTTCGGTGTTAAACTACATTTGAAATCATAAAAAATCATTGCCCGAAAGTGTTCACGAGAAATTTCCATTTCTCACACGAAACTACTTCTTCAAACTGCTGTGAAAAATATACGAAAACGTTTAAACAAACAATCAAAGATAATTTAAACATAAAAAAGGTCTATTCTTCCGATTTTTATAATAGCGGAACACTAGCGCCACTGTTGGTGGTAGTTTGCAGAAACTTTTCCAGCAGCCCTCGTAACTTTCATAATATGGTGATATGCAGTGCACTCGAACCAATCAGTCCTTTAGAAGTAGAAGTTATTCGTTGATATTTTGCCGATGAATGGATCTTCTTAAGTACATCCTTCTTTTCAAATAACATTTTGTCAAAGTTTACGCACGTATGATTAAAATTCACCCTATTAGTCAACATTGCTTTCAAAGTATGTACTGAGAGAGCGTTCCTGTCACTTGTCCACGAACCATTCATGTGCAAAAACACTCGTTCAGTGGGGGTATTAGTTCCAAATAGTGAGAGAAGAAACTCCGATATTTTAAGAAAATTGTAATATGGCACATCGTTGACATTACAATGTGAAATAATTTCTACCCAACAATCGCTAGGTGACAGTGGCGCAGGAATGGTGGCGTTGGGGGTGGCCCTCTAAATTTTTGAAGTCTTTGAATTTAAGACTCCCCTTCAGAGATTTGCTTTACCTGATAATTTACAATAATCTGAAGTAGCAAACATAGGGCTATTAATGATGACAGTGGTTAAAATATATTTTAAAATATCAGCTTTCAGATTGTATTATTATCCACTTGGGACCTTAGTGGATCGTCAAAACAATTTTACTCGACAAGAACAACTTCCTACTATTTGCCGTTATTCTCAGTTTATAAACTGCACAGGGCTCCTCCGTAAATCGGTTTGCATTTATTTTCAGGGTGGCTAGCCACCGGGAATTCCTTGAATTCCGGGAATTCTGCGTGAATTCTTCTCCGTAGACGTGAAAAATTTCAATTTTTATTATTCCAAGTTCCAATGCATTTATACATATTTATTAATGCCCTGAAGTTTTCACAGTTTAGCCATTATTTTTATCGAGGAAGAAAAAGAAGAAATGTGTGGAAAATAAAACAGAATTCCCTAAATTCCTTTCCTTTGTTAGTGTCCTTTGCAGAACAATCTATCTAACAGACTCAAAATTATTGAAAACTAAGATATCTGAAGTTGATTTGGTACATTTGAGTTTGAAATCCTTATGCAATTTACAATTTCTTTTGTAAATTAATTTATCCTGTAGCATTTGTGACTTGTGTTTGTAGATGTATTTCGAAACCGAGTAGAATGCTGTGAAATGGCAGTGTAAACTCTGCATATTAAATTATAATTTTAAATATATGTGTTTGAATTTTTTGCCTTGAATTCTTGGAAAGTTAGCCTTGAAAACCGGGAATTATACTTGAATTTTATCATTTTTTCTTGTTGGTTCATTACTACCGCAATCTTCTTGCTATGTATAAATGTAAATGAACAAATAAGCCTTGTGAATTGAAGGTTGCATTAGCATTCGTCGTGCTCGGAGAAGAATAAGTGCGGGCCGATATGTGAAGGAGTTCTGTGTGATTTATAAAGTGAAAAGCACCTTCTTTACCACTGGCGTACGCATAGAGTTGGGTAATGGGGCAACAACCCCCTCCGAAATTTTGAGAAAATCAACATTTTCAAAAAAAACCGCTAAAATCTCGGGAAAAACGTCAGTGGTAAATGAAAACTTCCCTTGGAATGACCCCTGATTGCCATTTTTGAGAGTGGAATTTCTCAATGTACAAAATATTTTATTGTGTATTCCGTTCCCCTTAAATATAATAGGGCCGGGACTTGAACCCAGAATCGTTGGTGGCGTGACCGTGGCCAACAAGGTGGCGTAAAGAATCTAAGGATCCTAGGTTCAAATCCTGAACAAGGCAGTAGGTTCCATCATCGGAAAAACCCAAAGGTGTAGAAAAGAGGTAAAATAAACAAAAATGTACAATAATGGCATAATACCTTCATCTCAGAAAAGGAACGCAAGTGTAATCCAGATTCCATTCATATTAATGTGCAATTTTGGATGAACTGTCATGAAAGCTGCTGTAGTACTCAAAAACGAATTTGTTAGACGACCATGAAAACGTAAGTACATTCAGTGTTGAAATAGAGAACGAACATCATCACAGAATATCTGCGCAACGGCCATTCGTTGGTACAGAATCTCTCGTGTTGAAACACAGACTAATGACGAGCTCTTAATTTCCTTTGAGTGCGTGTAAAATATGATTCACTCTCCCACGCATAAAAAATAATGCTTCGTTATTAGGGAGATGCGTTCACCTGATTGCAAGCTCGGTATGTGTTTTTGCTGATGCTTAAGTACCTTCAACTCATAATGTATGAGGCGACCCCATTACCAGAGCATCTGGTGAACCCTCGTCGAGTGTCTATTGACACTTCATTTTTTACTTTTTGTGGCCCAAACAGCTCTCTGTTGCTAGAAGTTTCAGGCACTTCATATGAAACGCGAGAAAGATATTGAAAGTTCAAGTGCTGGCACAAGATGTCACTACGGAACATTAATTCATATACCATTAAGCTTCATGAAAAATTGAACAGCAATACCCATCGAAACTCTTGTAATATAACACGATCCTGCTATATCATTGACAACATGCTTCGAACCATGTGCATCACAAAAGATCGCAGATTAAATGAAGAACGTAATAAATAAACCAGGAATGTATAATTGATCATAATTTTCTTATCCTTGCTCATTATTCTTTAATTTTAATTTGTGTATATTTGAGACATAATCTTTATTATTATTATTATTATTATTAATATAGCTAAGCAGGTGGTCGAGGGGGACTCCAGCCCTCCGTGAAAAAGTTTTAAGCCCCCCGTCTCCTACAGAAGTCGAAAACCTTCTGGCCACTGGACTATAGACATCAAATTGTAACCCGGCTATAATTTTTGATTTCAAATGCCAAAACACAGGTTTGTGAGTATGCAGGCGTTTCTTTGCACAGCACATTTGCTAAAGATTGAATTCATCTCATATTTCCGAGTACAGAAATTACGATTGTCTTCAGTGGCGGCGATTGGGTTCCAATACTTGAGGGGTGGGGGGCAAGGACAGTTTACTTTATCTTGGTATATAAGGTTTAGCATATTGCGGGGGCAGAAGTGACGAAAAAGGGGGCAACTGTCATCCCCGCCCCTAATCGCCGCCACTGTATTCACGGCTCTTGAAATAAATCGTGTAATAAGTATTTTATGATTCTCGCGAAGCAAAATAAAGTAAATGGGACTACCACATACTGTCCTTTCGTTTAGATTCTACCAAGTTTATTTAACTAATTCGTTTTAAGGAATAATATTTATACATTGTTTTCTTATTAAAGCAGTGTACAAGAAATAAATACTGCCGTTGGGCCTTTCTTACAAGAAAATAGTTCTCTATCGTCAAAAAACAATAATATTTCTCTGATATTTCAAATGTCCACATACCAGTTCGTCCGTGAAATGGTAAATAGTCCAATTCAGGACAGGTAAAAGTTGTTCTGTATATAGGCCTACCAGGTCTGAGCAACCCGCCCTGTTCGTGAAAGAGTGTTCTCGTATGCACGTGTGGGCTGCAGAGCGAGCTGAGTTACTGTAGCGTTGTAAGAGCGACGGAAAGGAGAGAGTGGATGAGATTGAAAGCTTTGTCGGTTGCGTTCATGCATCTCTCGTCATCTGACGCGTAAATAATAGTACATTGTAATCATGGTAGAAGAAAAGGGAGCTGGTTCCATGACCAAACGCACACGGTTCCATTACGCCTTCCTTGCTGTTTACTAGCCTTGAGATGCAGTATACAGGCGGGAATCTCGCACCGCACGGAGCACTCGCTGGCTTCAACAAATGCAAGCTATTTGTTTCAGTCTCGTATATACTCTGCACAAACACGATTTTTTTCAGATCAGAGGACAATTCTTTTTCTGATTCGTTTGAAATTGATTTCCCCTCTCTCCAAATGTTACTGACAAAATACATTCTGTTTATGCATTCACTAATTATGCTGTATATACGCTACAGTGTGATTGAAGTGCGTTCTGACGGGCTGCTCCCACGAACCACGATGCCAGTGGCAAAAAAGAACACCTTGTAGTTGACAAATCCAGCCGGTATCTAGCCCGTTAGCTAGTCCAGCAAAAAGGAAATTTGCTCCGTGGGTTTTGGGCTTTAGCCATTAGCTGTAGTTACACGACAAATTTTCAAAATCAAATTATATTACTCTAGTATACAAATGTACTAAAGTAATATCCACACATACACTTAAGAATACAATACATAGAGAGACAAAGGGATACGAAGGAGACATAAATATAGAGGGAAATAGAAATAAAGAGAGAGCTAAAGAAACAGATAAATAAGAGATAGACAGAAGGAAAGATAGAAATACACAAGGAGATAGAGAGAAGGGAAGGAGGAAAGCCAGAAATATAGGCAGAAAAAGATGGACAGAGAAAGAAAGTAAAATGGAAGAGGGGAAAGAGAGAAGAAAGAAAACAAGGGTGATAAAAGAAGGAAAGAGAGAAAGAAGGAGTGCAAAGTGAGAATAAGATAACGTTATCAGTCATGGCCTGGCCACCAAAGTAGAGTAGCAGAGACCGGGGTGAGTTGAGCATGTTTTTTTGTTTAAATTTCTGCAGCTCTTAAAAATTACTATCTACTATTGATGAAATGCTACGAGCAATACCTGTAGTTTCCTTGACCACTGTGTATTTTTATTGCACCATGATGCTAATACTTGTAATGTTATTGCTTGTTTTTTCGAAGCGTGTCAGTATTGTCAATTCACCCCGTATATGGGGTCAGTTGACAATATATGTAATTCTACCCCTTACATGGTTTGGAATATTTCATTTCAAACAATATACTGCCTTAAAAATTACATATTACAAAAATGTTTTCAAATGAACCGTATAATATGAAACATAAATGATCCAAACTTTTAAAAAAAAAGTTTACAAAAGTCTTTAGGCCTACTGAATTTTTCTCCCGAAGTGATCATTTTTATTGTTATATCACAAATACAAATGTAATATACTGTCCTTCAATCTTAATGTAATATATATTATTACAAACAATGTGTCTATATGCTAAGATGTTTTTGATGAAACAATTAATTGAAGAACAATTTTCTCAATAGGTCTACAGTATTGTCAACTAGCCCCTTCCTTCCTATTGTCAACTCACCCCGATCGCGATATTGGACTTTCTGGTCATGCCTCTGCTGAACATTGCAGTTTAACAAAGTATCCGATCGATAAAATTCACCATAGTCTTCTGGATAGCCTTACCATAAACTATGTGCTTACTTTCTTTGAAAACGTATAAGAAAGAATATAGAGTTGAGCATAGGCGCCGACTCCATGGGGCTTGAGGGTGCTCGAGCCCCCCCAATGTTAATGATGTGGGGGCAGAGCCCCTCAAATAATTTTGCTCTGAATTATGCAACATGAACTTAACTTTAAATACACATTTTAAATGTTCTAGACCATCAAATTTGTGGGGCTGAGACCGTTAAACCATCAACTTTGGGGGGGAGGGCTATGAACGGAGACACATGACTTATTACTATAGGTATACCAAGTATATAATTATGAGTATTGTTAACATTTTTACTAAAAAGAGTTTCAAATTACGAGGTGATATGACAATTATACCAGTATGTTGTTTAGTGAATTCTGAACAATTTGAAGTCGTAAACACGATTTTCAGGCAATATTGATATGTACGATATTTAGTTATCCTCGAAATCTCTTCTCTAGTCCAAAGAATAAGGGGACAATAATTCTAAAGTCTTTGAGTTTATTTAACACTGGCTTCCAGTAAAGTACGCAAGGAAAGCTTATGAAAAGTCTGTATTGCAAAAGCGGGAACGGCTATGATCAAAGGCATTATTGCTAAAGCTATGTGTTTATTTATTATTGCAAAATTAAATTTAAAAAGTAAAATATTGTAGCAAGAACAAAAAAGTAAAACTATTTGCCTGCGATTTGTGTTAGCATTTATGTAAATAATTAAATAAAACTGTTAAATATTGTAAATATTCGCTATTTTTATGGGTACGTCAACACTAAGGTTCATTGCACCCGTCACATGTCCTTTCTTTACAAGTCTGTTGCGGTCATTAAAGCACACCCATGCCCTCGCCGGTACTCGAACCAGAGACCTCCGGATCAAAGCGAGTTGAGCCGACCACCCAACACGCTCGACTACCGAGGCCGGCATAAAACTGTTATGTTAGCCTCTTAATGTAAATACATAGCCTACTTTTAAATAAAAATGTTAATTGTTATCTAAAAAACAAATGAGCAGACACACGTTTTTCATGTTACATCTCATTTGCATGAGGAATATAATAGCTGCTTAAAAACTGCTATACGAAGACGTAATTTGTAATTTTAAAAAAGGGAGGGAGTGAGTTTTTCATGTTACATCTCATTTGCATGAGGAATATAATAGCTGCTTAAAAACTGCTATACGAAGACGTAATTTGTAATTTTAAAAAAGGGAGGGAGTGAGTCATTCATTCATTTATTTCAGTGATCAGAGCCCCCCCCCCCCCCAATAATTTTGACAAGTCGGCGCCCCTGGAGTTGAGAAAATGTATTTCGCAAGTAAGAATTGATGTTATTTGTCATGCACTAGAAACTTCGTGAACAAGACACTCAACTTCTTAGTTGTGAGTTGGTTCTAGAGATGACACACATTCACCGTAACCCTCAATGTTGTCAACTAGTAGGAATAAAAAACACTTTGTCAACTCTCCCCTATGGGCAACTCCCCTCGGTCTCCCCTACACCTGAAAATAGTTCTTCTGCTCCTGGCTCCACCGTAAAGAGTTTCTCTGACGACGCTGGTTAGAGAAGGGCCTGCAGTGAAACGACAGTATTGAGGAATATCCTGATGAATGTTATAGTTGACTTCAAAAGCTCTAATACCACAAATTTTATCCTGAAGAAGAATACTCGGTGGAGGTACATGGTGGTTCGGATCCCACTTTAAACTGTAGGTCCAGCCTCGATTAGCCTTACTGTGCATAAAGTGGACTTAAAATACCAACTCAATCAATCAATCCTGAAGAAGAATACTGCCAAAATTCTTATGTTTGCACTGAAGAAGAACTACCCTGGAAGCTCTCTCTTCATATTACATTGGGTGTGTGTTATATTTAAATCTACTGTATTAATATCAACATTGACCATGAAATGTGTCAGACAATCATTTGATTAACGCTGGTCCAATTTAATTGATTTTCAGTAACTACAAGAACTGTCTGTTGTTTATCACATGACGAAATTGATAATATAGTGGCAGTGATATGGCAAGGAATTTCACAACGAAGGTTATTGCTTCTTTTTTAGCTGTTGGTTTTATATTTTGCCATCTTTTCCTCCAACTGGCGTTCTCGGTTTTAAAGAAGTTGGCCAAAACTCCACCTCCTCCCTCTTGAATACCATTGTATGGCTGTCCACTTGCATGTCTAAACTCTACTTCTAAGATACAGTGAAGAAGTTTCTATCTTGCATGTGCCCAGCCGGGCAAATGCCAAAGAACCAATGAAAACCCATGTCTTGTCTTGCGATAGAAAATATAATAATAAACTAAGGAAATTTGAGTACAGGGAGGAGAGATTTGACAAAGATAAACTCCAGTTTACGTGATCAGGAAATGCAGTAATCGTGACTCGACGTCTACCACAATGACGTGTTCGCTTCCTTGTTAAAAACTCCAATCTCATTGGCACGCATGCGGTCTGGCATTTGGGGCCAAGGGGTAGCGCCTACGCGATGCGGCCCCATCGTCTGCGTCACATTGGTGGCAGTTCGTCTTTCCACATGGCGACCGCAACTCTTCTTCAGCGCACGAAATCTGCAATAGTTGCCAGGTCGTGTTCGCAAACAAAGGCGGTGGGTTTCTTGCGTGTTGCTTGTGGGCCACGTCATGTAATAACGCTTTATTATACTGCAGTAAATATGAACAGGGTTACCAAATCAAAAATATATTCTGCTTTGTTACGTGGACAGAAGATGGCAGTACTTTTACGTTTTTCATTTTTCAGATCAAACTTGTGGTAATGCGAAACATTCACGCCTCTGTTAATTGAACTATCTTTGTCATAAAACAGGACAATTACTATATTTATTTCAGATTTTGATAAATACCTGAACCAAATTGTAAAGCATTTCTTTCATTACTCCCTAAATATATTGAGAGCTATCTCGTAATAAGTTCCAGCAACCAATTTTCAGTTCTCGAAAAGTCTATGGACAAAGTAGGATAAATCCCCTCGAGTTACCCCTCAAATCCAAATTGTTTGCCACCTGGAAAATTATGTTAAGTAGGCAAAGGTGGCAGATTTTTTTAAGTTCAGGGTCTGTCTTATTATATCGAAAATGAATAACATTAGTATCCCAACCCCTGCATACTTAATACACAAATATCCAGTAGACAAACAATTTGGATAATGTTTCCTAGATGATAAGAAATAACCTTAATGAAACCAGTCTAGAATGAATTTATCCTGAGAAGCGGGGTGGGGAATTTTTCAAGGTTCAAGTGATATAATTGAAACGAATAGCAGGAGTCACCCCTTCCCTTTCCTCCTTGCTTACTTAAAATGCAACTTTCCAGCAGAAAACAATTTGGATAAGGTTTCCTGCATAGCCAGAGATAAAATAAGTACAGTGAGCGGAATATACAGTTATCCCGAAATGCAGGGTGGGAGTATTATCCGGTTCAAGGTCTATTTACTGATAATATTGAATTGCTTAGCTTAAGTTTCCCCACCCCTGCCTACGAGTATTAAACTGACAAACAATATGGAGAATGTTTACAGCATGGCAAGAGAAAACATGAAATATCAATATAAATTTATCCTTAGAGGCAGAGTGGGGATTTGCTTGGACCAATGTCTATAAAATGATATCATTGAAATGAATAGAATGAATGTCTTCATCTTTGTCTACTTAACATGAAACGTCCTATGTGGTGAGTCACTGTATTATGATTCTCACAGAGGAGAATAAATTTGTATTGGTCTACATTCTGTGTAGTTTGAAGCGCTCTGTTAGTTCCTTGTAGGACAGAATGGATTAGAATCGCCATCCTGGGGGCACTTCCCTTCCCTGCTGTCAAAGCCAGTCCGGGAAGTTTTCGAACCAACCACAGAATCCCATCTCCAATTTGACTCCTTTTTTTCCTCTCTAATTCATCCCCTTTCCTCAGCTTCTTTTCCTTCTATCTCCATAATTCTCATCGGTCTTTCCTTATCCATGGTTGGCCGCGCAAAGAAAACTTGACTAATGGAAAATACACATTTTTTCTTAGACCCTGTTCAAAGTTCATCGTTAAAACGTTCCTTTAATATCGAGGCACAGAGGAGGCAGAACATAATTACAGAAAGCACAAAGGAATGGCCTGGAGGCTGGAGTACATGAAACCAATTACCTGCTGCGAAGTCTTTTCATAGAGCTTACAAGACCTAAAACAACATCACGCAACTCTTATCTGCCCCATTTTCTGCTTAACCTTGCCCTCTTTCCTTCAACCCCACCCCCCCCTGGAGTACCGAATTCCGTGCTCCAAGGGAGGACTTTTTTGAAGTAAGCTCGCAATAGATAATCATCCGTGAATAAAAATACCTTCCAAAACATTCCAGCTATGTAATGAATAGGCCCCAGGGCTTCTTTCGCCTTTCTTTAAGAATGAGATGGTTTGGGGGGGGGGGGTGAGACTGTGTTCAAGGGACTGTGATGGAGTATGGGTGAGTGGTTATGGCAACAGGCTTGTAACCAGGACGGTTGTGTTCAAATCCTGTCGCACAAGAAGTACAAGCAAGTTGAAATTAGTATTAGTGCAGAGCAAAGTCAAGTACACACATCTGAGTTGAGAAGGCAATATCGCTAATCAGAAATCGACTTCTATTAATATAAGTTCATAATTGTAGGTATGCAATGTTATATTCATGTTCTGAAGTCTCTTAGACTTTCGATAGATGGCTCTCATTCTATAAATTTTCACTCTTCCTTGTTTATAATAGATTCTATTAGAAATTACCCTTAAAACAATTGAGTATTAATAGTACTGTTATCGTTACTCTAATCAAGGTTAAAATAGTCCAATCGAAAATAGTAAAAACTATATATAATTTTAGATTTCTGCAAGATACTCTTGGTAACACAGTTCTTATTAATACAAATAAACCATTGGACGTGAAAAGTCTAATCATATACTACTGTAAACCGTTCATTTTTTTTAACATTCTTAAGGCAATCTTGGTTATAAATTAACCCACCGACGCGCATTCTCGTTAACATAATTTGTAGACAACACAAAGTTGAGTTCTGAAGTTATCCATGGTTCCAGTGATAGAAAGTGTAACACACTATATAGACCAGTCAAGAAGGGATGATTTTTGGGTCCAATAAGGAAAAATAATCAGGGAAAATTGGAATAAATTGTATTATGTTAGTAGGACTTTTCTTAATAACATACTAATTTTGTACCCCTATACCACCCTGGATTTGGCCGCCATCTTTGAAAAATGGCGCCTAAAATCGTTTTCTGCAAATATCTATCTAGGAAAGCATTTTAACGAAAATAGGTTATGACAAAAATTAATGTACATAAAATTCTCTACAATAAAGGTTCTGTACATTTTTCTTCTAGGATGCACCGTTTGGGCGCTGGACGAGCGAGTAGTTTTACACTTTTTCCCCGCCCCGTTTTGCAAGAGCGAAACTGGAAGAAATACTTGAGGTCTTTATTTCTTTTTAAAATACCTATTCTAGACGTTTAAAGCACGTATGATTCTTGAAAATGTATTTTCATATGGAAATATCTGAATATTAATTAAACAATTTTGTAATATTTCATATAAAACAAATGAAAACAATAACTGTATATTTACTACTGTTGGAAACTAAAACAATTTTCTTTAAGTTTTATCCCTTGTCTTCTGCGGCAAGTGCGTATCAACAATAGCATCACAGTTTACGGGAGCTGCCAGATCCAAACGACAAGCCACAAGCGATATTGGGATTTCACACAGAAGCTGCAAGTCATACGAGCCATTTTTAATTTTTCTTTCAGACCAAACATATCCTGCACATAGAAGCCCCTAAATATTTCCTATGAGCTACTGTTTGCAATGATAAAACCTATTGAACCCATAAATGACATTCTGTAACAAAGAACAAAAGTAATAATTTCAGTCTTATAGAAGGGTAGTACTACAAAACATCATGCAAGAAATGTTTTCTTGAGTTTCGCCCTTGCCAAACGGGGAAGGGGGAAGGGAATGAGAAATTACTCGCTCCTCTAGCGCCAAAACGGTGCATCCTAGAAGAAATATGCACATAACATTATTTGTAGAGAATTTCATGTACACCAATTTTTGTCATAGCTTGTTGTGCGATAGAATGCTTTCCAAGCGAGATATTTGCCAAAAACTGATTTTGGGAGTCATTTTTCAAAGATGGCGGCCAAATCCGGGGTGGTATAGAGGTGCAAAATTAATATGTTATTAAGAATCCTTTTAAGAAGACAATAACATTTGTTCTAGCTTCCCCTCATTTTTTCTTATTGGACCCCCTTATTGACTGGCCTAATAATAGGGATGTTGTAAGCAACGATTACTTTTTGATTGACTGTACCTTTAACTTGATCCTTTATGCAGTAACATAGCCTACTTGCAGCAAGTATTGAGGCTCATAATGCGTTTTGTAACTATGCCTCAACATTCTTAAGGCAGCTTAAGATTTGAAGTAGTTCTTTTGAATCAACTATCGCCAGCAGGAAAGGTGGGGGGGGGGGGGCAAGGAACACTTTCACTTTTATCAAGTGTTTGTCTCATGTTAAAAATGTACTCTTAGTTGATCTGTTACGTTTAAATCCACATTGATAATCACCTATAATTTCATTAGCATGTGGGGTTAGTCTTGTTAAAAGAATGTTAGATAATATTTTATGTGATGTTGAGAGGAGAGAAATTCCACGGTAATTATTGTAGTTTAGCGACTCTATTTGATATCTGCGCATTCATTGTGAAAAGTGCAGAAAGACAAAGAACTGTTCATCAACAAACCGATAGATCTTTATGTAAAGGAAGCAAGGCGAATCCAGTTTCTATCGAAATGGTAGACTGTAGTCTGAACTTGTATACAACACCAAAGTATTTTTATTCAATTTGAATTTTACGATTTGTAAAGTAATTAATAATAATAATAGTTTATGTGACTGAAAGGCAAGACATGAAATCTTACTCTGCCCCCCCCCCCGAGAAAAATCCTGCGGGCGCCCTTGTATGAAGAGCAGAGAATTGCCCCCCATGCATCCACCGAAAGTGTTCGGGCGAGTAGTTAAAGGTGGTGTATTCGTTCGGGCTCGAATCGCGTTGGAAGTCATCCTAGCAACTTATTTGTGTTTTTTCCTCGCTCAGGCCAGGCAAATACGCGGTTTCTTCCACTTCATTGTCCCTTCCCTTCCATCCTACGTCGTCACACTTACCGGTCGCGCTTAACCTTCCGGTACAAATAAAGGACGTAAAGTACATCAGCCAATCAGACAACATACAACGCATAATGCTATATCTTTGTATGTATGACATGCGTGCATTACCATAAGAATTGAAAGTTGAAAACTATGCTCATTTACAATTCCTCTAATACTGTTATCAAAGTTAATATGTTTCCAATTTAAAGTTTAACGATATAGTAACTTACAGTTAGTTGCTTAAGAAGTATCTGTTACTTATTGAATTAAGAAACTGTAACTGGTTGCATTTCAGAGTTAGTAACTGATAATGATTTACTTTTTAAAAATATAGCAACTGCAACTGATTTAGTGTTCAAATGTAGTAACTGCAAGTTACTTACTTTTCGAAGGTAGTAACTGAGAACTAGTTTCTTTTCTAATAATACTTACCTTTCTGAGGTAGTAACTACAAATAAGTTTATTTGCAGAGGGAGTAACTACAAACCTGCATTTAATAATTTATATACAAGTGCACAATATGGTTTCAGAGCCCATCTATCCACTGTGAAAGCGAATGAAACCATTTTTTCCACAGTGTTAGATGCATTTGAATCCAAACTTTCTGTAAGTGCAACACTTATCGATCTGAGTAAAGCCTTTGACTCTGTTTCCCATCAAATATTAATAAACAAATTACACTTCTATGACATCAAAGAAACTGAACTTGCTCTAATAAAATCCTACTTATCAAATAGACAACAAATGGTCACTGTAGACAACATAAAATCAGAATTCTTAAATATAAAAAATGGAGTTCCACAAGGTTCTGTCCTCGGCCCATTGTTGTTCAATATTTATATAAATGACTTACCTAATATTATTCCTCATAAGACTGTTTTATATGCAGATTATACCACATTCCTTACAGTGGGCAGTGACAAATTTACAGTTGAGAAGCTTGATAAGGAAATAGAGGAAAGGTCCACTTTTTGGTTTGAAACAAATCAACTTACAATTAATGAAAATAAAAAATAAAATATTTTTTACATTAGGAAATGGCCATGAATGGACTTCTGTAAAACTTCTTGGTTTACACTTAGACTCCAAATTATCTTGGGAGTCGCAAACAAATCACCTATGTTCCAAACTTGCCAGGGTGGTATTTCTACTTAAAAAGCTTAGAACATGCATTAGCAAGGACTTGTTGCTGCAATCATATTATGCATATTTTCATAGCCTTCTGACTTATGGAATTCTCTTGTGGGGAAACTCATCTGGTGCTGGGGATGTATTTATCTGGCAGAAAAAAGCTTTACGAAGCATGGCAGGAGTCTTTGATCAGTCTGTTTCCTGTAAAAATCTCTTTAAAGAACTAAAGATAATGACTGTGCCAAGCTCATATATATTTACCTGTCTAGTGTATACAAAAGAAAATGTACATAATTATAACGCAAGACACACTGTGCACAGACACAATACAAGATTCTGTTACAAGCTCGACACACCATCAATCAGATTAAGTAAAACACAAAATAGTTACAAATATTTAGGAATTAAGTTATACAACATGTTACCAGAAGCTGCTCACAGTGTCTCTCTTAAAAAATTTAAAAGTGTACTTCAACCCTGCTTAAAAGAAAAGGTCTTCTACAATCTAGAAGAATTCGAAATCCATCCCAAAAATGATTTAATATTCTAGAATGTATTGTATTCTTTATTTCCTGTTTTATGAATTATTGTTATGTATATTGCCACTGCCATATTTATATTATTTCATCGTCACTAATATTATAATTGTCTTATGTCTATGTACTCTTACTTTATATATGCATATACTCTCATATTAGTATATATAACATATTGTAGTTCCATGTAATCCCTCTCTATATATATAATTATATATTTACATATATACAATAACAAATATGTAACCAATAACGGACGACATCTATTGCATTGTACAATGTCTAACGATGAATAAATATATTGTATTGTATTGTATTGTATTGTCTAATTTTCAATGGCGGGATCAGCAAACAAGTTATTTTGAAAGCTAGCAACTGCAAATGAGATACTTTTCTAAGCTTGTAACCGTAAATGAGTCACCGTTACTTGAAATGAGTCACTATTCGAAGGTAGTAACTAAACCTGAGACCCTGAGTTATTTACAAAATCAGCAACTGACACACTAACACTTAACTAAGTAACAATAATTGTAAGTTAGCTACTACTATAATGTAACTTTACTATTGAGCTTCTATGCGGTTGGTTCTTTCTCACGGAAATAATAACTGATTTTCATGTTATTCTAAGCATTTCGCGTGTTCTTCGTGTAGCTCCAGATGAACATGTTCGCAGGTGGCGCCACAAACGACGCCGGAAGGTCCGGAAAATCAGAAGACTACAATTTCCGGATGAAAAATGGATCCTTAACGGGGGCTCCCTCCCGAAACGGTGGGGTCACTAGAGGTCACTAGGGGTCAAAGGGGAAGTCGACCCAGTAACCCCAATGCTTTCAGAGTGGCTTGCGAAATTACCCCTTATCACGCACACGCACACATCTGACATAGAACGGAAGGTGTTACAGAACGAGGCGCTCGTAAACACGAATAAGTTATCTCCCCGTTTCGTTACGTATTTTGCCCATTGGGCTAACAAAGGAACGACCCCTGAACTGAAGATTCCAATGAAAACACAGTTCTTGTTTAGTTTTGGGTTACGCATATCCATGGTTACCTTTGCTAATAAGAGTTTGAAAACACAAATACTCCGTTCTGTTATTCCGAGTTCAAATATTTTGACATCTCTGAGCTTATCTAATGAGAAAGCTCGACGCGACTCAATGTTCAGTTAAGGTTCATGTTAGCACGTAACTGGAAAATTTCGGTTTTTCAATGTACAGTTAGCTCGTAACTGGTACTCTGGTGGCGATTATCTTTACTGGTACTTCTTCTTGCAGTTACCAGTCTAACTGGAAGTTACGTAGCAACATGGCTGCCTCATGCAGCTATCGAAATTCAACACTCGCAACTTCACTGTCAGATTATACAAGATATGATTCATAAAATTGTTAAATTGGTACAGAAGAAGTGTTTTACTTGGCAGATCTTACCAATGTCCATGCAAATATGGAAATTAAGCAATGTAGTTGCTACAATTCGCTTGGCGAGGTCGTGTTGGAGAGTTTGTGACCAGGATATCCGATCTACCAGGCGGGATAATGCCAAACAGTAATTTGGTGCAGTTTTTAGCGGCACCACCTTGGGGAGCGTGTTGTGTTTTGTAATACGCGTTCGAGCCCTGGTCACGGTTTTTTTTTTTTGGGGGGGGGGTCAATTGCGTGTGTTGCCTTCAATTCATGCTTTATTGTTGAATGATCTTCTCGGACAAATATTACAGTAAATTTTAAAATTATTTTTACCTTCATATTTTTAGAACTTGACCTGCAAAGCATGCTTACTATTAAGTATTAACATGTTATTTTTTCGCTCAACAAACATGCATAGAAAGGTACAGTGTCTCTCAAAAGTTATAGGACAACGACCTTTTAAACTAGGCAAGCCAATTTACACAAGGCGTTGGTGGGTTACGTGTAGAGTTAGGCTCAATTTCATGGTTGTCACATGCAAATAGATATTTATGAAATACGAAAAAGAAATAAAAACAAGTATTATTGTATAAAATTATAAAAATATCACTATTATATTGCAGGTAACAAAATTCTTTCTGAAAGAAGAAAATAGGTTTTCTAGTATTTCATCGTTGATGAGTCTACAGAAAGAAAAAGAGGTGAGAGAAAACGAAAGGTGACAAAGGAGAGGAGAAAGAGAAAGCGAGAGGAGAAGATGAAAAGTAGAGGAGAAGAGGAAAAGTAGAGGAGAAGAGGAAAAGTAGAGGAGAAGAAAGAGAGTATAGACGAGGAGAGGAGAAGTGGTGAGAAGAAAGGAGAAAGATTCGAGGAGAGGTGAGGAAAATGGAGCAAAGAAGAGAAGAGAGTAGAAAGACGAGAGGAGGGGAGGGGAGGAGACGAAAAGAGGGGAGTGGGGAGTAGAGTAAAAGAGAGAGAAGGAAAAGAACGAAAGAAGAGGAGGAGAGTGCAGTGGAGTCGGAAATCGAAGACAGGAGAGAAGATAAGACGAGTGGAGAAGAGTGGGATGGGGACAAGATGCGAGAAAAATAGGGAAGACGATACGAGATAAAAGCAGAGGAGAAGGAGAGGAAAGAAGAAGGAGAAGGAGAAGATAAAAACAAAAGGAACTGGAGACGTGAGGAGAGAAGAGGTAGTTACAGAAAATATCGTCTCGGTGACAAGAATTGATGCATTTATAAAATTTTCGACATGAAACACTCAACAACATTTTGAAATGTATTGGAGAATGTATTAGATCGGTGCGAAATTCCTTTTGGTTGAGTTCAGAGTAAGAAAAAATATTCCACGTAAGATCTTTGATTTTACGTGCGATTATATCACTAAAAGCATGAATGTAATTTTAATATTTGTAAGAATTATCCAATTTTTCTCCACTTCTCGGTTCGTTGAAATGGAGATTTTGTAAGTTAATATTTCCCCTCCCCACATTGTTAATTCCAAACTGAATCATTCCGTTTCACACGGCGTGTGAATTTAGCTTGTTTTGAGTTTTCTTTTAATTCTTGAAGCTCTTATTGGGTCACATAATCATAATCATAACCTTTGTTCATTCGTTGACCCATTTTTTCATGGGTAAGGATTTCTTTAGTTACGCCTTCATGGCGTGGTGCTATGCACAGGGGAACACTTTACCTTTTTTTTTTACCTTTTTTACGTGAAAATATAAGGTATGTTATACAAGCAATTACAGTATAAGAACAAGAGATTTTTACATGATTCACATATGTGATAAGAAAATAAAATAATTGTACATTACATTCACAATATATATATATTAATATAATATATCTATATATATACCGGGTGTCCGAGAAGTGTTTGTATGAAAACAAAAATTAACTGTATCCGCTATATGCAACATAGACATGAAAAAATAGTACCAAAATGTTCGGAAACTATTCAAGTTTTTTTTGTTTCAGATTTCTGTACCGTTGGAGTAGTGTAGCAGTGCCAGTGTCCAGCAAACCGGAAATGTACACAAATCAGAAAAAGGCTGAGAGTGTCCTGTGGTTTCTCGAGAGCAGGTCACAAAAAACAGTGCAGAGACAGTTTCAAACATCGTGCGTATCTGGGGTAAAGAGCCCCCTCATGAGGTGAGGAAGTCGACCATGGGCAACCCGAAGGTGAACGTTTGGTGCGCGCTGCTGCATGACAGAATAATCGAACCATTCTTTTTCTGTGAGGACACCGTAACATCTGGAGTGTATCTCGACATGTTGCAATTGTTTGCTGTTCCTCAATTGCTAGAATACCACCCAGATGTTATCTTTCAACAAGACGGTGCACCGCCACATTGGAATCTGGAGGTTCGTTCCTACCTTGAACAGACATTTCCTGGAAAATGGATTGGTCGAGATGGACCGACGGCGTGGCCTGAACGATCTCCAGACATAACCCCTTTAGATTTTTTCTATGGGTTATGTAAAAGACAATGTCTACAGAACTCCTGTATCCGATCTTGCAACTCTGCGACAACGGATAACCCAAGTCATCACATCAATCCCTCCTGTGATGTTGGCTAATGCATGGCGAGAAGTTGAATTTCGACTAGATGTACTCCGTGCTACCAAGGGTGCTCACGTGGAGATTTATTGAATTCTTTCCTATTGCCAATAAAACTTGAATAGTTTCCGAACATTTTGGTACCATTTTTTCATGTCTATGTTGCATATAGCGGATACAGTTAATTTTTGTTTTCATACAAAGACTTCTCGGACACCCGGTATATATAAATACATGCATAACTATTTATTTTTTAAATTAGAGTTACATTGTTCCTTCTATGGCATTATTACATTTATTTGTCTACTTGATATTTGTACCCAATCTAATTTATAGTTCATTAATGTCATACAGGTATTTTTTGATTAGTTGTAATTTTTTTCTTTAAGGCAGTGATATTTATTAGCCAAGAGGGAAGGTTGTTGTGGAATTTTATACCTGCAGAATGTATACACGAACATGGTGATGGACAATTTGCACGGTAATACTGATGGATCCCACTGTACAAAAAGTAAGTGTGCATTAGAGAGTGCATCTATGTTTCATTGGAGCTCCTCGCCTTTTATTTGCATATTTGCTCTCGAACCATCAAAACGCACACGCATGCATGCCTCTGGAACAACATCCGGTGAGTCATCGCCGCTAAAAATGGCTTTTAAAAAGATTTCCGAAACGAGGTCACTCTGGACGCCAGGGGAGGTTGTTGGACTCCATCAGCTCCCAGGTCAGATTAACCGAGCACTAATGGTTGAGCAAGCGGCGATGCAAAAACCCACACGTCAGAAGAGTCGTTATGTGCAGAGCATTTGCGTGCGAATGGGACGTTGGAAATCCAAGGCCATGGCATGCTGAACCGCCTCTCGCGTGGGCAACCATGATCACAGGGGCTGACAAGAGGGCGGAAGTTGGACTTCTTTACCCCTTGCTCTCACTTCTAGGGAATGACGTGGAGCAAGCTACCAAGTACCTCGCTTTTTTTGGGTTATGATGAGCTAGGTCTACATTGTGTCAGCCACGTTGACGGTGTGATTTGTCTTCTTAATTGGGTACTCTGAATCAGTATGCGAATTGACGGGCAGATGGCGGAAATTTCCCACCCACACAAAGAATTTTATCCCCGGCAAAAGAAAATTACTTTTATCCTTGCCAGGTATTTTTTATCTCCTTCAAAGAAAATGGAATTGAAAGTACAGGGTGACTCAAAAGTCCCTGACCACCCCTTATAAAATAAAAGGGAGTGTAGACTGCAGCAATTGGTCATGGTAGTAATATGTTAGACCTAGGGGGAAACTTTTGGTGCATGTCATGACAACGTCCGCCATCTTGGTGACCGCCATCTTGGATCCAACTTCATTTCTTTAAATGGGAAGGGGTATGTGGGGTATGGTTTTGGGCTATAATTTCACCAGGAATTCAGTGGTGAAGTCAGATTTATGAAAACTTTAATAATGAGGAAGTTATAGTCATATGAAAGTTACACAATGTGTTCAATATGCTGACCTTCTTGTGCTATGCACATGTTGAGACGGTTCTCCCATGCTCTGTGTACATGGAGCAATATCTCAGATGTGATTTGTGCACAGGCATCCTATCCGTTGCTCTAAGTGACCCACATCCCGAATCTTTTCGACATACACGATTGATTCACTTCACATGACCCCACAGGTAAAAATCGAGTGGGGTCAAATCTGGTGATCGGGGAGGCAATTCCATTGGCCCGCGTCGACCAATCCATCGACCAGGGAACTGGAGGTCCAGATAGTGACGAACCTGTCGCCCATAATGAGGTGGTGCCCCATGCTGCTGAAAAAATTAGGGGAAGCTACCATCCTCCGTCAAAACTGACGGAAAAATGTGTTCTTGTAACAACTGCAAGTAGCCCTCTGCATTAAAATGGTCATGACTGAAGAATGGGGCAAATGATACGTGTCCCCCCAGATCCCGGGCCACACCATAACCTTCCCAGCACCAACCATATTGCTCGGATCTCTCCACGACGGGTTCTCGGAGGATCAATACCGCATGTTCTATTTATTCACTTCCCCATTTGCTTAATAAGAATGCAGAATATGCAGTGCGAAGTGTGTGTGGCCTGGGGAAGTTGCTCCACAGCCCATTCACAAAACTGCATTCTCCTATCGGGTCGTTCTCAGAGAGAAATGGTGCTCCAGCTGCAGCTTGTACGGATGCCACTTAATCATCTTTAACATCCTTGACTGCGGAACATGGTCCGCTGAGAACCATAAATGACTGTGAATCCTGCCCGGTAGGACCAACAATGAACGCAGAATCCGGTCCGTAGAGGACCAAAATGAATGTAGAACCTGGCCCGTTGATGACGAAAAATATACGATGATCCGGACCGGTAGGATCCCTCTGTAATGGATTACATAACTATAGGGCTAAGTTCACCGCGATCTTCTTTGGAGTTACAAAGAAGACACAGGCACACACACTGATAACTATAATTATGTATTATAATGTATATACACATAACACTTAATTACACTTCCCTGCACTTCTGCCTAAGCTGGTGTTACAATAACACGACACTAATGAAACGTAGCCACGTTAGGCTTACGGTATCCATAATTGTCCGCGACGGTTTCCGACTGTCTTCTTCACGAACACTGAAACTGCAGAGTGCAAAGATATGGCGGTAACAAGACACCGCGCTCAGAATGAATCAACCAATGGGATTGCAGGTTTCTTAAGGCATTTGATATACACAATTGAAGTTATATATGAATATAAAATATATAAAGAAAGAATTATCGTGGTTAGTTTTATAGATAAATCTCCAACAACCCTCCAAATGAAACTCTGGCTGACACCACATTGCACAGACAATCGACGTGTGCTGCGCTGCGCTGCGGAGACTTGGCGAACGATGCTAGCACTGCGGTAGCTGTTCCTCCGTCAGTGGCAGTTCAGAGCCTACCAGATCGTGGCTTGTCCTGGACTTCACCGCTCTCTTCGAACCTGGTCACCAATTGGGACAATGTAACGTGCGACACTGGGTTCCGTTTGTTGAAATCACGAGCTACAGCACGGGCACTTCTGGCCCCCTCCCCCCCACAGCTTGATGATCTGGATTCGTTCGGTCTTGGTCAATGGCATGGTTCAGCACCTGCAAATGATACGTAATTATTACTTTCATATGCTACCGCCTCCTCGCTTATGGTAAAGTAGAGCCCCAAAATGTTGGGCGCCACGTGATACGCCTCAGTGGGTAAGGCTCCACGTTATGGGCGCTATGTGCTACCCTCCTTCGAGTATGGTACTCAAATGTTATTTACCACGGCTATAAAAATATCTTAATCTCAGGGGATAGGTTCTATATTCAAGAATTCCAAATAAGAAAGCGTTTTATAGCCAAAGGGATATAGTTAAATGCGGATCTATATTCTGAAAACTGATGTGTGTGTGTGTGTGTGTGTTGATTCAAAAATACATAGGTTATATTCTTATATATATATATATATATATATATATATATATATATATATATACAGAGTGTCGCAAAACTCTTTCAACAACGCTTGGGTGCTGGTAGATATCATAAAAACTTTGGTATACTTTGCTTTCCCTATAAAGTTTACCTCGAAAGCGCTTAGTTTCTGCGCTATAAGCGCTTAAAATCTATCCTGTACGTATGCAACCCAACCCAGCAAACGCTTGCTCTGACATAACTACCAGGTGCGCGTGGCAGGGTTGCCACTAGCGTTCCTCATTAAGAGAGACGACTTCAAAACAACAATCTTGCCTGAGCAAAATCCAAAACATTAATGATAGTTGCGATGTTGTAAGAAGCAGTGACAGTATTTATAAACTGACCAAGACAAAATAATGGGCAGACTGAAATTCAAGATTACTCATTCCAAAATATCTCCATAATTGATTGATTGATTGATTTGGTTTATTTTAAATCACTTTTCTGCCACCTTTGGCTAATGCGAAGATGAGGATATGATGAAATAACAAATGACACCAATATCTAGGCCAGGATTTAAACCCGAGACACCTGGCGCCGTAGCGAGCTGTGCTAACCACATCACCACGGAGTGTTTCGAGTGTCATGCAACATCAACAATTGGAAGGGACACGTGAGATATGGGAAATCCACGAACGAACAAATGTAAACATGATGTGTTTGCTGCCTCGTTTCGAGCACGCAGGCTGTAATGTTATTACAATTTCCTTGAAAATTATTCCTATCTGTGCTAGCGTTATTGCTAATCGTGTTCATCTCATAAGGAAATAATTGCAAGGCTCTTTTAATTTAATGACTGATTGATTTGCTTTATTTTACTTTGCTTTTTGTGCCACTTTTGGCTACTTTGCGAAGATGGGGATGAGTGATGATATGATGAAATTGATGAATGGACACTCACAAACAGCCATGCCCAAGCCGGGATTCGAACCCAAGACCCCTGCCATCGTAGCGCGATGTTCTAACCACTCCGCCACGGGGGCCGGCTTTTAATTTAATGAAAAACGTCGTTTTGACATGAATAAATTCACACATTAAAACTAGTGCTTATTAAAAACCAAAGCCAAGAAATACATACTTATATGAAGCGCTGAACTGTAAAGGGCACCTGTATTGTAATGTAACATTTTCGGAAGGCACCAAAATGTCAACTTTTAGTTCAGCCTGGAAACAACGTTTTGTAGCAAATGAGCGAGATTTTGACATCTAGATGAACTTCCGGGATAATTCTTGTGAATTTATATTCTTCTCATTGTACGTCATTTTTCTGCACATTCAGGTAAATAGTAAATACGTGGACGAAAGATCCAGTGACACCTTTATCCAGGTCGGAACTCGTGTCCGGAACATTCGGTAGAGAGATCATGTGTTGATCACTAAACGTACTCAGTCACCAAAGTGGCTCAAGAATATTCATCTGCCGGAGATTTTTGTTTCTTTTCAGTATAGAGGTTTGCCTGCTTTTTATAACGAACTCGATTCGCAATACCGATAGTTCACAACTTTCTAATAAATAAATTGCAATAACATTACAGTCTGCGTTTTCGAAACGAGGCAGCAAACACATCATGTTTACATTTGTTCGTTCGTGGATATCCCCTAACTCACGTCTCCCTTGCAATTGTTGATATCGCATGATACACGAAACACTCCGTGGTGATGTGGTTAGCACAGCTCGCTACGGCGCCAGGTGTCTCGGGTTTAAATACTGGCCTAGATATTGGTGTCATTTGTTATTTCTAGGGTGGTATTTGTAGGGGGATGAGGGGATTTCACCCCCTCTGGGAACTTGTGTCCCTTACTCTGCTTGATAATTTTTATACATGGGGGAAATGTTACATGGCATAAAGACACTATCTCATGCTGTCCCTAGACAGTCAGTAGAATTTCCTCCCCACTGGAAATTTCTTACATACCACACTGGTTATTTAATCATATCATCCTCATCTTCGCGATTAGTCAAAGATGGCAGAAAAGAGAATTAAAGTAAATAAATAAATCAATCAATTATGGAGATATTTTAGAATGAGTAATCTTGAATTTCAGTCTGACCATTATTTGTCTTGGTCAGTTTATAAATACTGTCAATGCTTCTTATAACATCGCAAGTATCATTAATGTTTTGGATTTTGCTCAGGCAAGACTCCCAAGTTGTTGCTTTGAAGTCGTCTTTCTTAACGAGGAACGCTAGTGGCCACCCTGCCACGCGCCCCTGGTAGTTATGTCAGAGCAAGCGTTTGCTGGGTTGGGTTGCATACGTACAGGATAGATTTTAAGCGCTTATAGCGCAGAAACTAAGCGCTTTCGAGGTAAACTTTATAGGGAAAGCAAAGTATACCAAAGTTTTTATGATATCTACCAGCACCCAAGCGTTGTTGAAAGAGTTTTGCGACACCCTGTATATATATATATCATTAAAAGGAAATCGTCTTCTTCATCTTCTTCAATATAGATTAATTATTCTTCCAATAAGAAAAGCTTCTTCTTCTTTTCTATCTCCTTTGATTTTTGGAAAAGGCTTCTTTTTCTCATATATTTTCTTTCCTTTTAAAGCACGATCTTATTTGTTAATATATATATATATATATATATATATATATATATATATATATATATATATATATATTCTTTATATGTACATTAATTCCAATAACGTCATCTGGCCTCTTTTTTCTTTATACCTTATATATCTTTTCTTTAATTTCCTCGTGGGTCTTTGTCATTACTACCCTGGCAATTTTCATAACTGCATTTACTAGTACGTCTATGATCTCTGGATTGTAGTTACTTTCTTCTTTTGAAATATCATATCGTAAGCCCAACGGATCATTACTTCTAACTGGGGGTTGGATAGTTTCCCCACCTTCTTGTCTTCTTACTTCCAATATATATTCCTTTACTCTCTTGTTTGTCATTATACAGTCCCGCAAGCTATACTTATAGAAAAAGGGGTGTCTAAACTGACAGAAGCGCCACCTCCTATGTAACGACCAAAATGGGAATAGCCCAGGATCGTTAATAGCAAGCGCAACCGTAACTGCTTCGGGGCGTCTAATTTGGACACAGTGCCACCGAGGGACGGACAACCAGCAAAAAAACTGACGACTTTCTTCTCGTCAGATGCATTAAATAAAAATTTTGAACGGTAGGATCAAAAAGGATACATTTCTGAATTCATTTGCTCACTTATTAACTTTCCTAATTGTTTCATATATAAGCATATTCCTAATTATCTTAATTGGTTATTTACAACATTTTATTCACTCCTTCTATAATTTTTATACTCTTCCTTTATGTATTTTGCATTTACTATAATATATAAAATCACTCTTCTCCTCTCCTAGGTTCTACAATTAACTCAGCTCATCTTTATATGGCGCGCTGCCATCTATCGTCGCTCTCGGGAAACATTTCTTCTTTGCGTCTCTCATTGTGTCGTTGGAACTGCCACGTGAGAATGTCCATAACTTCCTTATCGTTAGTTTTCATAAATCTGACTTCACAACTGAATTCCTGGTGAAATTCTGGACCAAAACTATACCCCACATGCCCCCCTTCCCATTCAAAGAAATGAAGTTGGATCCAAGATGGCGGACGTTGTCATGACATGCACTAAAAAGTTTCCCCCTAGGCCTAACATATTACTACCATGACCAATTGCTGCAATCTACACTCCCTTTCATTATTGTGTACTATTTCTTCACTATGAAACGAATACAATTGAAAAATCATTGGTGTTCACTCATCAAAGATTTCCCTGCCGCAAAGTATGCAGCCTTGTGGATTAAAGAAGGACACCATTATGCAACTTACCAACCTCACCGAGCCGAAACAGCAGCAGGCTAGTTTCCACATACTGCTGATATTTTACATGTATTAAAGTGTTCTCAAGAAACTTATAGGTAGATTAGATGGACTGGACATTGACTTGGAACTTCACAATTAAAAGTTTGGTCAAGTTCTTGGTGTTACTAGTTCGATAGTTCTTTTTTTGTATGAGTTTGGGTGTGAGTTTGAAGGAGTTCTTAGAATGTAAATTTATGGAGTGTTTCTAAATTACGTGTAACTGTTATTATAACATTTAATAAGCTAGGTTAGAACCAATGTTCTAAGGTATTTAGAACCGCAAGGCAATAGTTTAGTTTACTGACTAGTAACATATACAAATTTTCATACGCCCCCCTAAAAAAACTACCACCCAAAATGAAATTACAAACACGCCACTGAGTGGGCAACTCCCCATCCCCCTTCAAAGGAATAAGCTTAATTCGCACTGCTCTGAAAGAATCAGGGACTTCCCACAATTTTCATTGTTGCCGAGACTCACTCCACAATGCAATCTGTACAGTGTTGAATCCAGCCACTTTCGTCCGGGGGGGGGGGGGGGTATCAAACTTCATGGAGAGATGTCTTAGGCATTAAATTATAATACTAATAAAACAATACTAATGCTTCAATATTGTCCCTTACATCTGATATGTAAATTAAGTGTAATTAGGTAACTATCAATAATAACTATTAATACAGGAATTATTATTATTATTATTTTAAGAATGAGGTTATGCCGGCCCCCGTGGAGGAGTGGTTAGCACATCGCGCTACGACGCCAGGGGTCCCGGGTTCGAATCTCGGTCTGGGTATGGATGTTTGTGTCCATTCATCAATTTAATCATATCATTACTCATCCCCATCTTCGCAAATTGGCCAAAAGTAGCACAAAAGGCGAAGTAATATAAAGCAAGTCAATCAATCAACAATGAGCTTATGAGAGTGAATATATTAATACATGCAATAATTTACTTCTACAGCAAACTAAGGAGCATATTTTTGGGTAACACCATCAGCGGGTTCTTCGCCCGCTTTAATTTACAACTTCACAAGCGTATCCTGGTTCATTATATTTCTTAATTTAGCAGTTAACAAAACGGACGATGATTCAAATACGTTCATTATTTTGACTTTTAATTATAAAGTGGACTGAAACAGAACTTATTACAACGAAGAAAATAACAGAAAAAGTAGGTTGTACATTCAGTGGCGTGCCCAGGATTTTCGAAAGGGAGGGGTTACGTACACTTTTTCTGGTAGTCAGCTCTCATTTTGCCATCTTTTCCTACCTTTGATGATCTTTTTTTTAGGAATACTGGACCAAAAGGGGGGGGTTATAACCCCCACCAACCCCCCCTTGGGCACGCCACTGTACAGTACATTAAATTAAAGAGAATAAAAGAAAGCCAATGTGAACATTGTTGCCAAATTTCTCAGCTATTGTCCCAATTCTCTGGGCAGTTGCTGAAATTTTCGGGAGGGATTTCCCCCGGGTCATCACCTGAATACATCACTGAAGTACTAGATACTTAGTAGTTCCCAAATCAAATGTGCATGACAAAATATAAATAAGGCATTTTGACATGAAAATATTTGAATGGAGGAGCACATTGCCTATTTCCGTTAACACATACTTGAACTTGGTAATGGTATGCCTCTACATTGCCTCTACATGTTAAAACTCTGTATCAGGATATCAAAAAGAATAAAAAATGTAGAATTGTTCTACAAGTACAGCTCTAAATTTTTGAGCTGCCTACACTGTTAGAAGTTACCGTTAAAATTTAACCGTCCGCCTATTAATTCACAAAAGCGGGACGTAACCGTTTTTACATTCTTCAATATTTATTTATTTATTCATGCATAAAGATGCATAATGATTATAAATTGCAGTGAGTGCCCACAAATATATTTCTAACACCTGAATTAAAATTACATTAATTAGGTTATTTATGTAATGGCCGTTGCCACTTGCCATGGTCATTGTGGTTGGGTGGCAGTGGAAACTGACATTGACAATATGTGACGTGATTCGATTTGATTTTTATTTGGCGTCGCTTTTCTTCCTCTCTGTGCAAAGATATGGCGGTAACAAGACACCGCGCTCAGAATGAATCAACCAATGGGAGTGCAGGTTTCTTAAGGCATTTGATATACACAAATAAACAATTGATATATGAATATAAAATATATAAAGAAAGAATAATCGCGACGATGAGTATTAGTGATGATATGATGAAATTGATATATATGTCTAGGCCGGGATTCGAATCCGTGACCCTGGCGTTACAGCGCGTTGTGATAACCACTCCGCCACGGAGGTCGGTGACAGTCTGTGAAACAACAGCATGCTTCACGGAATGCCGGGGAGCACATAGAGGAATTCTTATCCGGCAAACCTCTTCAAAGCACGATATGCTGACTGTCATAAAACGCAACCAGTTATGATAAAGTGTGAAACATATATAAAACAATTATGCAAGGTTTATAATGTCGAGAAGCATAATTCATGAGTAAACTTTAATATTGAAATTATGCACTTCACACTTCATTGCACCTGCAGCTATGAGACAAGGAAGGTCAAAGAACATTGGCCATTAATTCCGCACCCCACTTCCGTTGATATCGCACAACGTAAGCCTTTATTTTAATTCCTTGCATAAAGAGCCCTGTCCAAAGCTTGCCTTTTTCGGAATAATTAAGGAAATGAAGATAGCCGGGAAGGAGGATAAGGATAAACACGTTTTGCCTCATCCTTATTCATGCGCTGGCGTCAAACGCCTTGGTCTTCGCTTTCTTTATGGGATGATGTGACGCCTAGCTCATTGTTCTTGGTTATGCTATATTTTACATGATCTTTCCATTTCGAAAGCAATTTACCACACTGAAGAGCTGCTCCCCTTATCTATATACAGCACTGCATGGTTTAGGTCTGCGAATATACAGAGAGTCGTGCGAAGTCACGAACCTTCAGTTTCAGCTTGGAAGTAAATGCGGAAAAGTGGTTTCTAGTTAATGATTACTTTCTCGAACTTTAACCATTAAATTCGCATCTTTCAACACGTGCCACCTCTCTCTTTTCTGTTGACTTGTTTTAGGGATGGTACCGGGGGACGAGACAAGATCAGATGTGGTGCAGTCGCGTCTATAAACTTTTGAGGTGTATTTCTTCCTTCTCTCACGTCCGTCCCTTCTTCTAAACTCTGTTGAAATCTCTATTTCATATTTATAGATACTTCTACTCTCCCGAAGTATCTACAGATTTAATCGCTTGTTCGTCCTTACTTTTAGATTCTACTGAAGTCTCGATAAACTTTAATTGCTTGCTCGTCCTTACTTCTATAGACTCTGCCGATGTCTCCATAATCTTTATACTTCTAGACTCAACTGAAGACTCGATAAGCTTTGATTGTTCGCTCGTCATTACTTCCAATCTTTACTGAACAACTGCTCGCTCGTCCTTATTACTGAAGTCTCGAAAAACTTTAATTGTTCGCTCGTCGTTACTTTCAATCTGTACTGAAATATCTATGAGCTTTAATTGCTCACTTGTCCATATTTCTAGGATCAATTGAGAACTATAAACTTTAATTGTTCCCTCGACTTTACTTCTATACTCTACCGAAGTCTCGATAAACTTGAATTGCTCCTTCCCTACGTTCGCACTTTACTGAAATCTTATGAATTTAATTACTCTGTCATCCGTACCTCTAAACTTTCCTGAATTTACTATGAACTTTAATTGCTCGCTCGTCTCTACTTCTATACTCTGCTAAGGTCCCGATGAACGTTAATTTTCCGCTCCCTTCTTTCCTGAAATATCTGTGAACTTTAATTGCTTTCTCGTTCCTGTCTTTAACGTCTCCCGGGGAAACTTTAATTGCTCGCTCGTCCCTACTTCAAGACTTTACTTAACTGTCTATAAACTTTAATTGCTCGCTCGTCCCTAATTCAAGACTTTACAGAACTATCTATAAACTTTAATTGCTCGCTCGTCTCTACTTCAAGACTTTACTGAACTATCTATAAACTTTAATTGCTCGCTCGTCCCTACTTCAAGACTTTACTTAACTATCTATAAACTTTAATTGCTCGCTCGTCCCTACTTCAAGACTTTACTGAACTATCTATAAACTTTAATTGCTCGCACGTCCCTACTTCAAGACTTTACTGAACTATCTATAAACTTTAATTGCTCGCTCGTCCCTACTTCAAGACTTTACTGAACTATCTATAAACTTTAATTGCTCGCTCGTCTCTACTTCAAGACTTTACTGAACTATCTATAAACTTTAATTGCTCGCTCGTCCCTACTTCAAGACTTTACTGAACTATCTATAAACTTTAATTGCTCGCTCGTCCCTACTTCAAGACTTTACTGAACTATCTATAAACTTTAATTGCTCGCTCGTCCCTACTTCAAGACTTTACTGAACTATCTATAAACTTTAATTGCTCGCTCGTCCCTACTTCAAGACTTTACTGAACTATCTACAAACTTTAATTGATCGCTCGTCCCTACTTCAAGACTTTACTGAACTATCTATAAACTTTAATTGCTCGCTCGTCCCTACTTCAAGACTTTACTGAACTATCTATAAACTTTAATTGCTCGCTCGTCCCTACTTCAAGACTTTACTGAACTATCTATAAACTTTAATTGCTCGCTCGTCCCTACTTCAAGAACTTTACTGCACTATCCATAAACTTTAATTTCTGGCTCGTCCCTACTTCCAGACTTTACTTAACTATCTATAAACTTTAATTGCTCGCTCGTCTCTAAAGCTAGACTGTGCTAAGATCTCGGTGAATTTTATTGTTCGCTCGTTCAGTAGCGTACGCAGGATTTTATCAAGGGGGGGAGTTATTTCTAAAACTTTCTCCAAATTCACATTACCATTGTTTTATTATACTTTAATTAAATAATAATCATCACAATTAATTAGCTGAATTACTACTAATACCACTACTACTATTATGTACTAGAGATCTACATAAATATAGTATTTACCAAAGCAATAGAACAATATCACTTTCTAGTCATTCGATTTTTATCAAATTCTGGGAGCATTTTTTTGTTTCTTTGTTACGAAATAATTGTCTGGTCAACGAGGTGAGACATTTTAAGTGTGAAGAAAATCCATAAAAACAAGAAAATATATTAAAATAAATTAAAATAATCAAAGTATGGAACTCATCCAAGGAGCTGCGGTGGTCTGGTTGGTTGGTAGAGCGTGTGACAACCACGCGGGAGATCCGGGTTCGATTGGTTGGAATTTTTCTGTCTTCTTCCCCTCATAAATGTCCCCGATAATTCACATCTGGATTGTCTCTCTGTTCTTATCAACAAAACATTTTACAATAGTTAAGCTTATTGTCGTTTGAATAAATGTCTAGTAAACAAGGTGAGACATTTTAAAAGAGAGACATTCAAACATGCTGCGGTAAACAATGGGAAGGCGGACTGGTGACTGTTCTTGTCCGTCTAGCCTTTGTCTATACATTAGCAGCTTACAACGAACCAAGAACTTTCTTTAGTTAATTCTCATTGTTCACACAAAAAAATACATGTTCATTGAACACTGGCGTACGTAGAGGGGTGGCTGATGGGGTTACAGCACCTACCGAAATTTTGAGAAAATCAGAATTTTCAAATAAAAATTCGTTAAGAACTTTAAAAAATCAAAATGTGTAAATGCGAAACCTCTTTTAAAGTGAGTCCCGATTACCATTTTTGTCTTTGAATACAATTTTAATAGACTGAAAAGCTCGAAAAATACGAAATATTTTATTATGCATCCTGCCCTCCAAAACGAAGGCACGTGCTATCCACATTTACTATTCCAGCCCATCCCGAAAAAAAAATCCTGCATATGCCAGTGTATTGAACATTGTTGCAACTGAGATACAAAACAAGTTTTCTCTCTTTTAAATCATAGTTACCCTCATATTTTGATTTCAAGAATACTTGTTAATTTTCAAGGCTTTCTCTCTGAAAGACGCATGTGTTGGGAATGCTGTGCTTTTCTCCGTGCTGCATGGAAATAATAATTCAAATTATTATTATTATTATTATTATTATTATTATTAGTAGTAGTAATAATAGTAATAGTATTGTCCTAGATCTTTGACTGTGGTAAGTTGGCCATTTAATTATTTTTTCCACAGCATTTTTCATAACATTTCACAAGCTCAAGGGGGAGGGGTTAAACCCCGTAACCCCCCCTTGCGTACGCCACTGCGCTCGTTCCTATTTCTAGTCTCCATTGAAGTTTCAAAGAACTGTAATTACTCGATCGTTCATACACCCTTTATTACAAGGAGACTGTGAGATCCACTTCGCTATCAGAGAGGCCCAGCCCATTCATCCCTTTACACAGTATATAACACTAAAGATGCAGCATCTATTACCCTCTATATGTGTCTTGAAAACCATTTAGATCCTCTATTTCCTTGACCACACAATGATGCAAGGGGGAACATGTTTGCGAAACAAACTTTCCGGTGCTACAAAATGTCTCATACTTTGTTACGCCGTTTTCACACCAGAGCAACATCAACACCTGGTCGTATTCACACACTGAATTGAACAAAATAGTAATTGCAGTTTGGAAAAACGATCGTGGCTAGCCAAGACAAAAGGGGGCGAGAGATAGAGAGAGAGAGAGAGAGAGAGACTTCAAGTGCAGGGCATACAACATCTGAGTGATTGATTTTTCGCGGGGACGTGGCATGATTAATAGCTTCATGATGTTAATGACTTGAGGATGTCACAGCTGATGGATTTATTTCTGTTAGGGATATACCTTTAAAGCCGTGGCCGTTTTTGGAAATGAATAATGATCCTTCTCAATGGGGAGGGATTAACGGTGGAAACCGGAAGGGGTTTAACTAATAAAATAGCAAAGCAACTTCGACCACGGGATTATGAAAGGACCCAACTGTTCCTCACCTTCAATGAGCATTTGTTGCAGTTATAATACAAATGCCTTATCGTACCTAACAACGTGTACGGAAGCTTTTGAGAACGATTTTTTTTTCGAACATGAAAACGTCCGCGATCCGATAACATGAAAGACGGTATTTTTTTTTATGGTACCGAGGCGGCCTTGTATAAATCGAGACAGTACCCATCGAACCTTATCGAGACGTGGCCGATAACGATACAGACCACTGTGAAATCGAAACGTAAACGAGACTTAGGCCGTGTCGGAATTGTGCAAGACCGTACTTGAAGCGAGCATCCTCCGAGTATGGTCTTTTAGTGCGGTCTTCAAGTAGTGGACTGGAAATGTTGTCTTTCGAATTGCACTTCGACTGCAGCGCCAAATACGATCAGTAGATAAAACTTAGGACGAAGAAATCCCTCAACAGTGGAAAGAATCTATAATTGTTCCTGTGTCTAAAAAAAGGTGATAAAATGAACTGCAATAATTACCGTGGAATTTCTCTACTCTCAACAACTTATAAAATATTAGCTAACATTATTTTAACAAGACTAACCCCATATGCTAATGAAATTATAGGTGATTATCAATGTGGATTTAAACGTAACAGATCAACTACAGATCAAATTTTTCACATCAGACAGACACTTGAAAAAAAGTGGGAATATAATCAAAATGTCCATCAGCTATTCATTGATTTCAAAAAAGCATATGATTCGGTCAAAAGAGATAAATTATATAATATATTAGTAGAGTTTGGAATACCTAAGAAGCTTGTTAGTATGATAAAAATATGCACCAGTGAAACAGAAAGTAAAATTCGTGTGGGTATTAATATGTCTGACAAATTTACAATTCATGATGGGTTAAAACAAGGAGATGCATTATCTCCATTGCTCTTTAATTTTACCTTAGAATATGCTGTTAGGAAGGTAAAAGAAACTAAAGAAGGACTAAAGGCCGAAACCAAGTGTTAGGTAATAATCAAAATCTAATTATTGATAACAACTCGTTTGAACCAGTTTTCAAATTCAAATACTTAGGAGTAATATTAACAAATGAAAATTATATTAAAGAGGAAATAAAAAGTAGGCTTAATTCAGGAAATGCATGTTACTTCTCTCTTCATAAACTTTTGTCTTCTCGTTTAATATCTAAGAAACTAAAAGTTAAAATATACAAAACAGTAATTTTGCCTGTAGTATTATATGGATGTGAAACTTGGTCCCTTACATTGAAAGAGGAACATAAATTGAGAGTATTTGAAAGTAAGATCCTTAGGAAAATCTTTGGACCTAAAAGGGATGAGGAGACAGGTGAGTGGAGAAGGTTACATAATTTAGAACTACATAATTTGTATTCATGTCCAGATATTATTAGAATCATTAAATCAAGAAGACTTAGGTGGGCAGGCCATGTGGCACGAATGGGAGAGGAAAGAGGAGTTTACAGGATTCTTGTTGGGAAACCTGATGGTAAAAGACCTGTAGGAAGGCCAAGACGAAGATGGAGGGACAATGTTGAGATGGACCTAAGGGAAATCGGTAGGGATGGAAAAGAGTATATAGAACTTGCTCAAGATAGGGAAAGATGGAAGGCCTGTGTTGCTGCAGCCATGAACCTTCGGGTTTAAGAAGGCTAGGGAGTTAGTTAGTTAGTTCGTTGTTTTCCTCGCGTTTTAAACACTTATTTTTCACCATAGAAATCACATAGCATTTTCAAATGTTCGTACACATACATTTCCACACATTAGAAGAACTATAACCAACAACTTGCTGACCCATAACGTATATTTAACCTGTGTTGCTGGCTTTCTATCTCCGCGATTTTAAGCAAATGAACAACGAGTGTTGAAATCACGTGACCGAGTCAGCTTCCATCTGCACTGCGAGCTATGCACTTGCGTACTCCTGTTCTTGGCGCTTTCGAACTGTACTAGGTGACGTCACTTCCGCCAAAACCATGCTTTCACGTACTTCGTACCTTTCGGACAGAGCCTGAGTGTTCGAGACTGGTATTAAATCTGAAAACTTTGCCTAACATAATTTATTTTACTGTAACAGTTATAAGAGCCGCGGTGGTGTAGTCGGTATGGCGTCTGACTGCCACGCAGGAGACTCGGGTTCCACTCCCGAGGTGAGTGATCTAAGGTAGGAATTTTTCCGGCCGCATAATGCGGCTCCGGGGCTCACCCAGCCTCAAATCAATGGGTACCTGAGAGCAACCCTGAAGGGTGTTAAAGACGGCCGGAGCGTGGTGCTGATCACATCACCTCCAAAATTGAATGATCGAGAATATGTGGGGCCATACACCCACATCCTCTAAATGTGCCTTCATGGCACGGTGCTACATGCACGAGGAACTTTACTTTCACCTTACTATAAGAGTTATTCAGACATATAAAGCGGGTCCCAGGTTCGATACCCGTTGGAGGCAAATAGGTGTTCGGATCACACTTTAAACTGTAGGTTCAGTCCCAATTATCCTATCTGTGTACATGGACACTGGCATACGCAGGTTTTTTCGGGAGGGGCTGGAATTGTAAAGGTTTGATTATGCATAGCTGCTTTGCAGGGGGGCGGCATACTCAATAAGATATGTCATGTATTAAAAACTTTGCACTCTAAAAAATAGCATTTAGTTTGCATTTACCAGACTCTGATCTTTCCCGAGTTCTTCACGGCTTTTATTTGAAAATGTTGATTTTCTCAAAATTTAGGAGGGGACTGTAGCCCCTTCAGCCCCCTCTGCGTACGCCAGTGCACATCGATATCCGCAGGATTTTTGCCAGGGAGGGCCGAGTAAGATTTTTCCCCGGGGGAGAAAGAGGCATATTTCTCCCATAATAGTGTTGCCTCTTTAAAAAACACATTTTCAGATTGAAGTTATTGTTCCTGCAACACCCGTCCATTAACAAAATTACTGAGACTGGAATAAAATATACGTGTACGTAATATATAACATCCATTTTCCAAGGGGGGCACGCCATTTGAGTATTGTACTCAGGCCCGTAGCTAGAGGGGGGCAGCTGCCCCCCTGAGAACCTGCTTTGACCCCCCCCCCCTGTGAAAAATACAGAACACATTCCTACTTGTAATTCTCACTAATCTTTACAATTATATCATGTGTTACTCTAGCAACATAACAAAGACACTTATTGATTTTGTGATTTATTAGGGTGTATGGGATTCCGTATAATGTATCAGGATTGGGAAAAAATTCCCTTCCAGATCCAGACCTTTGTGATGATCTGCATGATGCAATGAACTAGAGTAAATCGAGGTTTGGTGCAATAATGTTCAAAATGTGGAAGGAGAGCTGATAGTCTGTCCGTCCGGACAGGATGCCAAAACTGGCGGGAGCAAGGACAGTTTGAGTTTCCTTGGTAGATAAGGTTTAGCATAGCTCGGGGACAAAAGTGGGGAGCAACTGTCCCCCACGATCCCCCCACTCGCCGCCACTGCGTCCATCCATCCACTTGCTTGCTACTACAGGAGCGAGATTGTCGCCCAAGTAGTTGACACACTTCGACTTGTACTAAAAGTTGCCACATGTTCTTTACTGCAGTCTTGCTTGTACTTTTGTAGTGTTCGACATCAAGGATTCATGATTCAGTAGTGTTTATGCTGAGAACAGATTTCGATTTGTTTCTGTTTCTGTGGTGTTATGGCTGTGGCCAGGCACGTACCCAGGAATTCCCTTGGGGGGCTGAACACCATTTTTAATGGGGTATAGATAGAACCTCACTATGTTTCAGGCAGTGGTGGCAATTGGGTTCCAAAACGGGTGGTGGTGGTGGGGGGGGGGGGGAGTGCAAGGAAAGTTTACTTTATGTCGGAAGACAAGGCTTAGCATTAAGAGGCCATAGTGATAGCAGGGATGCAAAAATATGGGGAGCAACTATCCCCTAAATCGCCACTGTTTAAGGTTGTCATTTTAATCGGAAGGTGAAATTGGAACATTTTTTACCAATTGACCCCTCTGTTTCCATGCACTAACATTGTGTGTCGGAACTAGGGAAGGCCAGATCCGGATCCGGATCCGTTTTGCCATCCCACATGAGCGCTTCTTTGGAAAGTAAGAATGTGTTTATAACATATTGTTACCTGCTAATATACATATATTATATATATATATATGTGCGCGATTTGTAATTAATACACTTACAAGGGAGGTCTACGTCTCCCCCCCCCCCGATTTCCATGAAACTTGGCAGGTGTATAGAGGGGCCCAAAGGAAGAAATACGTGTTTTTTTGTTTCGGCCAAAATACTGTTTTAGGGGGGCAACCCCCCCCAAATGTTAAGATGAGGACAAATTGAAGTGGGTATTGACCCCTGTGTCCCCCTCCGATTTCCATGAAATTTTGCAGGTGTATAGAGGGGTTCAAAGGAAGAAGTACGTGTTTTTGTGTTTCAGCTAAAAAACTGTTTTAGGGGGCAACCCCCTTCCTCAAATATCAAGATGAGGAGAAATTGAAGTGGGGATCTGACCCCGAAACCACGTAAATATTGGCATAGGAAGAAACAGGGTGCATAGGACCCCTCTATACACCTGCCAAATTTCATGGAAATCGGAGGGGGACACAGGGGTCAAATGCCCACTTAAATTTGTCCTCATTTTGACATTTGAGGGTGTTTGCCCCCTAAAACAGTTTTTTAGCCGAAACAAAAAAACACGTATTTATTGCTTTGGGTCCCTTTATACACCTGCCAAGTTTCATGGAAATCGGAGGGGGACACAGGGGTCAGATCCTTATTTCAATTTGTCCTCATTTTGACATTTGAGGGGGTTTTGCCCCCTAAAAACGTTTTTAAGCTGAAACAAAAAAAACGTATTTCTTCCTTTGGGCCCCTCTATACACCTGCCAAGTTTCATGGAAATCGGAGGGGGACACTTAGATAACCTCCCTTGTTAGTCGTACACTTTGTAATTCTATAACACTGCATATATTATAATGTTTTATTTTAATTTGTAAAACTGTAACTGTAGAACAATTGTATAATTTTTGTATAACATATCTATTTTGTTAAATGTGTTAAAGGTTTCATCCTGGAATGGAATGTCTCACATTTATGTGTGTTTTCATTTCAAATACATTCGAATGAATACATATTCGTTTCAATGGCATTTACAAAATCACCTCTGACATTTTATGTTAAACAAGTAAGATTGTTTTTGTGCACGAGTGTGTTAGCCGATGCGTAGCAAAGTATTTTAGGAACACCACTTGAAAAAATCTTGAAGGACTAACTAATGAAAAATTTCTTTGTAATCGAAGATCATAATACCTTTCAAGGTGTGGTAATATTATAATGGGATTGAGATACGAAACTCTCGGATCCGGATCCGGAACTTTTGGATCCAGATCCGGATTTTTCGGATCCGGATCCGTTTGGCCATCCCTAGTCGGAACCATCTCAGTATTGTATGTCCATTTCTTCTCATCAGGCATAAAATCATCTACTATGTACCAGAAGTGTTTCTACGAAGCTGTTACACATGCACGGGACAACGCGAGATTCAAACTGTGGTCTGCGAACTGGACGCAGACAGTTCTCGAATATTTCTCTCTGGTTCGAGCCTGAACACCACTAATGTGTCTTGTCCACCCATGTTTGCAGCTCTTACAGCCGAAACCCACCAAATTGTTCATATTCAGGCCTAAGAACTCGCAAGTGTTCAAAATTATCTGTCAGAGCTTCCGCAGTCTTATCGGCACGAAACAAAGGAAGTCTTCCAGAATACAGCTGGATCGCGAAACTAATGCACAGTGTAAACCCTTCTGTTCCGAACACTTCTAATGTTTTGTCTCCCGATATGATCACATGCTTACTCATTTATATCCAGTTATGTGCCCAAGGAGGGTATTCCTTAAAAAAGATGGCAAAATGAGGACCGACTACCAAAAATAGTATGTGTAACCCCTCTCCCCTCCGAAAATCCTGGGCACGCCTCTCTTTATTTCTGACACATTTTTTAAAATCAACTCACCAGAAGTTTTTATCATTTCGTATTGGAGACTGAAATAAGATGCGTTCTTTCTGCAGGTTTGGATATTATCCTTTAGGCTGCTGTCGCCTGCCGTCGCAGCTAACCTTAGCAAAGCCCTAATTTTCCATCCTTGCGACTAATCTTCAAGACTTAGGAAGATTTCAGATTGAAGGGACACGCGATACATGTCGTTTGGATTGAGCCAATCAACAGCAACGTTTCACACCGTAGCGACACAAAGGGCCGCACAAACCTACTTTCGACTTGTGAAATCCTCAGGCGACACGGTGTGAAATCTCCATGAGTAGGCCACTGTCATCGTCACCTAGAAATGGTAGCTCTTGTTGACCACAGAAGAAAAAATTATCCTCAACCGGTGGGAATGCTCCTCAGTTTTCTTCTTTCTCCTTTATTATCTGTGCTTGTTCACTATACAGGCAACATCTTACAATTTGACATAGTATACGCAGGACATGTAGACATTTTATCGAAAAGTCAGTCGAAGTCAAGGGTGACTCGGTGACACATAGACACTGACTGATCACTAATCGACTGTAAGAAATGAAGTCTCATTAACCGATTCTGTTAGCCGCGTATTTATATCCTCATTATATTATTCCGCAGATAAAACTATTCGTTAATATTGCCAGTGGTTCGACTTCTTCTCGTGCTTTCCAGAGATTAAAAATTACAACGAATCGCCCTACGTGTGGCGCTACCTTTGTTGTGCAGCTTCCAAATGCTGACAAGTCTCTACATAGTGCTCAAGTTCGCTGCGACAACACCGAAAGCGCAAGAAAAGTTTACGTGCAGTATTATCAACAACAGGGTTACAGAACATTCTCCGTTTTGCCTCGATAATTATTTTTCCTTAAATTATTGTCACATTATTCGAGAAGCCAAAATTCTAATTTTATGTAGTGTAAACTGAAAAAATTCCTGGCGGTGGGGAGGCTCGAACCACCTCATCCCCACCTTGGATACGCCCTATTAACAATAACAGGGTTATAGAATATTCTCAGTCTTACCTCGATAATTATTTCTCTCCTTAAATTATCATCACATAATTCAAGTAGCCAAAACCCTAATTTTATCTAGTGTAAACTGAAAAATTTCCTGCGAGGTGGGCTCGAACCAGCTCCCCCACCTTGGATACGCCTATTACAATAACAGTGTTATAGAACATTCTCCGTCTTGTCTCGATAATTATTTATCTCCTTAAATTATCGTCACATTATTCAAGAAGCCAAAATCCTAAATTTATCTAAACAGAAAAAAATCCTCGAGCACCTGATTCCCACCTTGGATATGTGCTATTAACAATAAAAGGCTAATAGGACATTCCCCATTTTGCCTCGATAATTACTTCTCTCCTTAAATTATTGTCACATTATTCAAGAAGCAAAAAACCTAATTTCATCTAGTGTAAACTGAAAAATTTCTTGGAGGGAGGGCTCAATCCCCCCGTACCCCAACTTGGATAAGAGGGTTACAGAACATTCTCCGTCTTGCCTCGATAATTATTTATCTCCTTAAATTATCGTCACATTATTTTATTTCACGCCACAAGAAACCACAAACCTCATTTTATCTAGTGTAAACCGAAAACTTTTTTTTGGAGGGGGGCTCGAGCCCCCCCCTTGGATACGTGCCTAGCTGTGGCTAAATCATCTGTTCATACAGGAAGCCACACAAATACAAGTACGTGTTACGAATCTCCATTTGAACTGCTCGTGCCTTGAATTCCAGTATTTTGCCCTCATATGGTGATGTGCTGAAATGCTAGAGACTTACTCATCTAGAATTGAAAAGGGGGGGGGGGGAGCAAAGAACCAGCAAATTGATTCGTTTATGAAGTGGCAAAAAAGTTGGAAGAAGTGTGGTTGTGTTCTTCACTTCCCACAGTTTCCTTACGTTAGATTAATCGTATGATTGCAGAATATTACAAAAGTGTCAGGGCTACTTTGAAAAATGAAAAAAAGATAAGACAACCAACTAAAAATAGAGAACATCAAAGACAATTCCAAAAAACAAATTGATATATCTAGTTGTAAATGTGTATAGATTTACATTCATGCAGAGGTGAAGTCCAAGAAAATACCAGAACAGGAAAGAATTTATTTTGGATCAGAGGGTGGACAGAAAAATGGCCACAGGTGACGTCGATGTAGTGCAATCTGAATCGCTTCTGAAAAGGGAGGAAAGAAGAACTGGTAAACGTGCTGGTGTAGATGATTATTTTCAAAAACCGTCAACCAGTGGGTTGCAAAGGATGGAGTGTGATTAAGGAAGTAGTGGTGTCAGTTCGTCGTAATTGGAGACCACGAGTGACAGTGATTTCAAGTTGTTTTGTTCCCTACAGCCACAATCAAAAAGACGAAAAAGACAACCTTCAACATAGACGAGGGAACCACTTCCAAGCGAAGCTAAAGTAATGGACAAAACTGGTCACTGTTATCGCTTCTGCTGCTTTAGAAAGTGAAAATTATTTCGCACGATGGTCAACAGAAAGTGACAGAAGTTCAGAGAAAGGTTACAAAAAAACGCAATTTGGTTCCCCAGAGATATGATAAAAACATTACACCTCAAAGTTGAAGGTAAGAAGGATGATACCATACAACATTAACAAAAAGAAATGGCGATCAAAAACAACAGCGAACTGTAAAGGAGGATCATTAGTTTTGGTTGGAGAACCATCAGTTGCTACTTGGGATTAATATACACTGGAGGGAGCTCAAAATCTTTAGAGAACCATACTGGAAGATGGTTGATGGGTGTCCTGAATTTCAATGAGCTACCACTTTGACAACTGCTGAAAACAATTTATGGACACACAACAGGAACTATAGCACTTGCAGGTTCAATAGGGAAAATGCTCCATAATTGTGAGCAGCATCCAATTACAAACTTGGAGGCTATTCCTGTGGAAATTCCAACTTCAGATACACAAGATTTTGAGCTCAGATTTACCTTTCGTAAATGCATCAAGCTGTCGTCAATGGCAAGTGTGACACATGGTTATCAAACAGGAAGCCTGGAAAATAATATTGCAGTTGGTGGCTTACTACCACCTGTAGTGTGCTTCGGATTTACATATCGACAAAAAAAGCAACTGAAGATTCTTGCCAAGTTCGTTGTGTGCATGTCCCTACAAAATCGAATCCAGTGTGCAAAGATGACACTACACACTTGTTAATGGATATTAAGCTCTCAAGGTAACTTGAAAAACCTTGGAAAACTGTAGTGGTTAAGGTTATTGCCAGGAATTCATATTTTGCTCACCCAGAAACTTTGCTGAATTCATATTTTGCTCGTCCAGAGACTTTGCTGATTATGTTGACAGATGAAGGAGATGAAGTTATGAAATGGCTGCAAGATATATGTTAGATGCTTGGCCAATGTATTTTAGACGATGATCAGAACGCTACATTTTAAAAGTAGCTTCGCTACAGCTACAGCTACTCTTCCAAAATGTAGCTTTGCTACAGCTACAGCTTCCAAAAAAGTAGCTCGCTACGCTACTCCTGTTCGCTACTTGCTACTTTTCCATAAAAACAACTCAACCATATGGATATTCCAAAGAAGAACCCAGTATGATAGTTGTACTTACTGGAAAATAGAAACTGTTATTTATTATCATGATTCCAGTCATTCGGTAATTTTGATCGCAGTGTTACTTCAGTTACTTATTTTCAATATAGTGTTTGAGAATAACGTACCTATGTAAGCGGCAGATCAATTCAAATTTGATATATGAGTATTGAAATTAGGATGACACAAAATTAATGATTACAACTATATACAAATAAAATTTGGTAGAATTATTTACATTTATATATCAAAATATTTTCCTTGAGAATAAATATTGAGTTAAGTCACATAGTGGTTCGAAACCAGTCTCGATTAGCTTATCTGTGCATAAAGTACTCAAAATAAAAACTAGGAAAGATGCCTGGAGGATGGGATCCTCCTGCTCCTCCACTCTCCATGCTGCTCATAGTCTTTCATCATTCTTCCTCATTCTCACAATTAGCCAAAACTGGCCGAAAGCGACTCTAGATAAAATTGATTGATTTTTTGTCTTAAGTCCACTTTATGTACAGTAAGGCTAATCGGGATTGGACCTACAGTTTAAAGTGCGATCCGAACCACTATGCCTACACCAGGTATCGAACCCGGGACCCCTTGACTGCTGTAGATAATGGAATTACTAAATAAAACATTGATCTTCATTGTCATGATCAGCAAAATTAACAGAAAAGCTAAAGGGAATATATTGAGAAAACTGATGTGTAAATCTGAGAGTTCTGTTAACATACTGAGCCATTGATTGCTGGCACTATTGCTGTCATTATAGTGGAAAACGGATCGCTCGTTTTTGCACTGCAAGTTGTGTTTTACACAGTAATTAATGACATTTTGCTGCCTCTTATACTAGGGATATCTACACTATATATTCCGGGGGTGGCACAAACGAGGTATTTTTCTTTCAGGGGTGTCAAAATTAGGCATTTCCCCAAAATCTCAAAAAAGTAGCTGTTAGCTGGAATATATTTATGTATGTCAGTTAGAGATCTGGATATTAGAATTATTAAGACAATGAAATAAATTACGCGGATACCTATACTGCGTTATAAAGATATTTATACATTATCCGTATTTCCATTTGTCTTTATGAACCTCCTGCAAAAGCAAGCATTATTGTCGATTTTTTTTAATGCTGTTGCCACATTCAAAATTTACCTCAAAATGCTGAGAAGAAATGTAGCTGTAGTGAAATTCGCTACAACTACAGGAATTTTGTAGCTTTGCTACTGCTACAACTACAATTTTCAAAATGTAGCACGCTACTTTGGACCACTGATTTTAGATGCTTGGCCAAAGTAAATATATCCGGTAAAGTACTGATACGATGTTCAAAACAGAGTTTGGTTTTTATGGAAAACTTAACATTTTCAACTTTTCGACAAAATTTCTCATTTTCCCCAGTCTTTTAACCAATTTAAATTTATAAATCATATTCGAGTTTTTATGCATAATTAGCACAGACTGCGATGTGTGCATTGTAACAGAGCCTACTATAGTTACCCATTTGAATTACAGTGACATTCAGAAGTTAGTTGATGATCGCAATATTGCTGAAACAACTTCCCATGTCACGAATTAGAAATAGTGAGTGATGCTTCAGCCTCAGTTTGTGGTGAAAGAGAAAGACATGCTTACGTATATTAGACCTACACTTGATGTAAGGAAGCAATTACCATCCTATGCAGTGGCGGCGATTAGGGGGGGCAGTTGCCCCACCAATTTTTGCCACTTTTGCCCCTGCACTATGCTAAACCTTATATACGAAGGGAACTATACTGTCTTTGCTCCCCAGGTTTTGATCCTACAAGAAGAAATCTGATTATTTTGCACAAAGAAAGAATTAGAATAGTATGGAGGGAGAGCGCCATGGGAAGGAACTTGCTGGTAGTCACTTCCACGTGGCAAGTTCTGGATTGGTACAACCTGCAGCATTACACTACACTACACTACAGCTACACCACACACACACACGCACATACAAATACAGATTGGACTCATTACTGTATTTGTCTTTATTTAAAAACACTTTTAATACTTACATTTCACCATAAAAGTTTCAGTTTGCATCAAGCCAAGAGCTGCACATTTTTTTTAATTAATACAAGATAAAGAGCCCTCTCAAGGCCTGACTAGAAATCCTTCAAAATGGCTATAATTTGTTGCGAGATGATTTGGGTACGATTGTGCTTGTTTTCATAATGTATGTTTTTGAATTTCTAATACCAGTTTTAGACTGAAGCATCTCCTTTAACATTTTTACTAGCATTAATGCTCCAAAAATATTATTTTAGTTTTATAGCAGACAATACTTTACATGGAAGCTTTCATATAACATTCTGGATAGCATTTGCAATTGCAATGCGAAACTTGCAGAGAATTTTAGATAACATATACAGCATGAAAGGAACACAGAGTTACACCATCTATGGTTTGACTCATGTTTACAATTGAAACAACTATAGTATTCTTCCATACGTGCACTATATGTGCTATAAAGTATGTATTTAATCAGTGTCATTGATTTGTACCTAACACCTTTTTATAGGAAATGTTATTCCTCTTGGTTGAAGATAAGACTTTAAAAATGTGAAACGATACATTGTTTCAGTTGCAGCCGGCAGCAACTATGATGGGTAGTGCCAACGTGATCAATAGAAAAAAAAACTCCACAATGCCCCCCCCCCCCCCTGGAGGTTGTGCCACTGGCCAAGAAGTTTATCCTCATTTGGTAACGTGGAAAACAACATGTGTTTAAGTAATAACGTACTAATCCGATTCATCTTCACTCACTAACCTATCTTTATACACTACAGGACACTTCCTTAAAAATATAACAATTACAAGAGGAAAGGGAAAACAAATCCTATCACCTTCTCCTCCTCCATGCACATGTATTCTAACTTGATGTCGAAAATATCTTTGTTATGAAAAGAAATTGTCGAAATGCCAAAGGAAACTCGCATCATCATGGGATTTTTTACTTTTATATTTTTAAAAAAGTCTGGATGGCCCTCTTGGTGCATCTATCTATTATAAAAATGTTCATTTAACTTTGGAAAAATATTAGGTTCGTATCTCCAAAAGTAGGCAGAAATTACTTCTCCAGCGGATCTTACAAACCAGTCTAATTTAGCGACTTTTTCTGAAGGAGGCAACTGTGTCGTGTCAACACTGCGAAAGTTCCCTCGCCAGGCCAGGGGAAGACTGGCACGGTTTCTAATGGGCTAACCCCGCCCCCTGCCACTTTGTTCTCGGCTCATGGTGGGAATGTTCCTCGCTGAGACTTTTTCAACCCTCTGCACGTGTGTCAACTTGGTTAGGTCCATGGGTTAGGCCAGCTCTTCAGCGGCACGGACTGTTGCCTCGCGAGGGTACGAACGAAACAGCTGACGATGCAGTGAGGAGGTTGGGGCGATCGTCACGTCAGTTTGACCGATTGCAAGATTCGAATCTCCTTGTCCAGACATGCATTGTTTACATCTCACTCAGCTGCCATTACATCTGCACTCATAACCTAGAGGTTGATTATGCTATGCGAAATGCTAAGGAAATTAGAACTGAACCTATCCATGAAAAATTCCATGGAATATGCCATGGCATCAAAATGCTTTTTCTTCACATTGCATGGTAGAATTCATCTACAGAAAGCCTAAAAATAATGGGCCTTTTTCAATACACCCTACTGGTGAGTGCTCTGTGCACCAGAGGCTTCTTGTCTGCACAATGCACCTCAAGGCCTCCTACCTCACCTCCTCCCTCTTTTCCATCCCTTTTAAACCATTACAGTAACCTTTGTCTCTCAGGGTTTCATGCGTACATATAAGAGAGCTTTTTCACAACTAAGGCAGACGTTGGCCTAGATTAATTCTTCATGAAATTTGAGGTAAACATTTGTTTCACCTCTGGATTTATCACAACATGATGTACCATTACTTACTGCGTTCTCTTGCCATTGGGTTGGCATGAAATGTTTTGGTGAATGTAACGACAATTTTGTATATCGTCAAATCAACTATTACTAATTGCAGATGTGCACACCCACAAGTATTAGCAAAAACACTTGTATGCATCTTGTTGTGTAGTAAGTGCTAGAATAAGAAAGGATGCAACATATGATTGTCTTATTTGCTGCCAGCGATATTTGTTGGGAATGGGGGAAGCAGGAAAATTTCCACTCCCTCTGATACTGTATCCCGTAGTAAATTTTATTTTTTAATTACTTTTTTCGCTTTTGAGGGTGATAAATATATGGATAAATAATACCCTTATGCTTCAAAGGAAGTTATTGGGATCTGCCCCAATCTGAATTTTTCAAATTTCACTCTAGTCTGTGCTTTTATTGGAGGAAAAGAATAATTCGTAAAGAGCGTATATTTAAAGTAAGACTCAATCAAACACAGTTTCAATTAAAAGAATTAAGATGCACATAAAGTGCTTGTGAAAATTAGCCTTCAGCTCAATGGAGCTTGAATATGTAAGCGGATCTGAGAAATTTAAGGTTACATTATACTTATATGTTTTTTTTTCTAAATCACAGTACGGTTATGGAAAAAACATTAATCACTTCCTATAATTTCTAAAAAAAAATGATAATTATATATCTTCACCAGTTCACGTTTTCCCCGTGTAACTTTACATTTACACACACAAGTATAAAACACAAAAAAAAGCAAGTTTCATCTTGGCGAGTAAATCCTCTGGTTCTGAATTTAAGCAAGTAATGCAATCTAACGATGTACTGTTACAATTGTTTGTGGGAATTTGATAACGTATTGCCAATTAAAGTACTGAAAAAGTAATGCATCAGGGGCATTCCATTGTCATGGGTGGGACACGTGGACTACATTTTTTATATTAAATTAACTATTCTACTGATAGTTAAGCAACATTTTCTTATAGTTTCTGTGCAATGAAATATGAAGCTTAACACTGTTGATTAAACATAACTAGCCTTAAAATACTTTTCCAGTTTTGTAGCTATAAGTGAACAATTTTGTATTACGGGTGGGACAGACGAAACACTGCCTCTTCACTTAAAAAGAAATTTATATAAGACGTAAGCGAGTTACTAAAGATATATCCACGAAACTTAATTGTAAATGTTCTATTAATTTCGGTAGCCTCTGCCACCATCCACTTGGGAACTCGATGGTGGCAGAGGCCACCGAAATTAATAGAACATTTACAAGTAAGTTTGGTGGATATATCTTTAGTAACTCGCTTACATCTTATATTATCAACAGCGTTGTTTATTCCCCTTAACAAGAAATTTATTTTATGTGAATTGTAAAATGATGAAAAAATAAATTAAAGACAAAGAGAGGAAATAGCTGACCTTTGAATATTCTATTGGAGTTGAAGGGGAAGTGTAACAGTTAAAAAGGAGAAATTAATTGTGTTTTGGTGTCATGGGCAGGACACAATAGAAAACACAACTAAATCAAAAAGTTAAAATAAACAAATAATATGTAAAATATCTTCTACTTTCTAACTTAATTATGTATAATACTTGAATTTTTAACAATTTTAGATTGTTTACTCACAAGGCACTTTCACATGGAATGCCCCATTAGTTACATTTGTACTGCCAACTCTGCTCCAGGTTATATAAACATAATTAAAATAACTACTAATGAACCTTTCTTAGCATTTATTTACATAGTAGTTTCACATTTGCACAATATTAAAAGTGCACAGTTGTTTATATTGACACAATGTGTGTTTTGGAATAAGGAGGAAAAAAAAGGTGTTACTGGACAAAAATTAACAAATACAGAATCTACAAAAAATACACTCTTTCTATTTTCCAACAACTGAGTCAGCAGAATTCCAACATTTCTTTTCCTGATTTCTCCAACTGAAAACAATTGCTACAAACCAGCATCAGACATAGAAAATATCACAACGGTAGAGTATCACATTAAAAATCTATGAAATAACTCAACTACTTGTACACGGTACAGAATTTCCTCTTTACTACAAACAGTAATAATATTTGGTAACAACAAAAGTGTATTGTTCTTTTGTATGAAAAATTTATTAAAAATTGGTACAACCACTAATATTTGCAACGTTGGGAGACCAATTTGTCCCCTTTTCTGATCCATGTGCTTGTATGTAAATGTACCAAGTTTTAGCTAAAAAATGAATATTTGATTTTTTTCAATAAGAATTAGTATGTGCACTATGAAAGCAATATGCACTAATGTTTTGTGCCCATTTCAGATCTCTTCTCTGGTCTTGTATTATAATCTTTTATTTCTAATTCTGATAATATATATCAAATATTGTCAGTCTTTTACTTTGAAATTTAGGAGCAGAGTATTTTATCTTAAGTTGGTTCTGAATGGAGCTATCTATGCCCTGAACTATTAACCCTGATTAGTGATGAAACAATGAACACTAATTTTCTCACTGATTTAGAACATTGGTCTCTTCCATTCTACAGTGATGACTCCAGATGTATTTCAAAAATGCATAAAACTTATCCCACTTCATCTGGTGAAAACTGTTTACACATTTTATTAAAGGTGCCTTGGTTATTTGCAGTACATGGTCCAAAAACATTTTTTTAGAAGCTTGTATTCTGTATAGTTACTTCCAATGTATCATATCCAGAATGTAAATACCCAAATATGCAACTAATACAGCTTGTATTTTATGTGAAGGATATATAAAACAAAGCAAACCTTATTTCTCTTATTAAACCTTATTTATGGTTCTTACAAGCACATAAACACAAAATTTGGTGCAATGTTTTGGGAGAGCAAACGCTCCCTTCATCAGACATTTATTCTTAGTTTGATTAATGTACGTTACATTAAAATTGTCTTTATGTACTTATAAGAACAAGAGAAATAATTCTACACTGCAAGCAAGACATACATACAAGAAAAGCAGATCTTCTAGTACAAAATAAGTTGTAACATACCTGTGATCAATACATTGCTTTAGATTCCAACTAAGTCTCTTTTTCACAGAATTGTCAATTGTAAAAAACGATAACGGTGATCTTTTTTAAAGCAAAACATTACTATTGAAAAGCACATTTAAGTATGTCAATTATATTTGTTGGATGTTTTTAACAAAATTGCAGTGTGAACCAAAGTTTTTCTTGAGAGAATAACACTGTCATTAAAAAGTTTTTAGTGTATGGGCATTCTTAAATCAGGTTTTACCACAATGAAAATATAAAAAGTAAGGTTTAAGTTTTAAAATAAAATGACAATTGCAGAAGGTTTTAAAATACAAATGTTCTCTCATACACTTTGCAGTCAACATCATGTGCTCTATGCAGAGTATATCGCATGAAGTTTCAGAAACGTTTTCAAAATACTTTAAAAACTCACTGTTTTGAGTGGATGCTAATTCAGCAGAAGTTACCAGGACTGAGCTGGTCATGATCATTAAAAATTTTAAGTTTTTCCAGCTGTTTAATTGTACGTTTTGACCTGCATCAGTGAATGTAACTTTGGAAGACACAGTCTTCAGAAATCTCGGGTCACATTTGACAACACTTGTAATGATCATTGTGAATAACATGAATAGTGCACTGGGAGGAATATGAAGGAATTTTTAGGCCTGGAATTATCCTTAAAAAGTAAAAGATTGAGCATTTATGGCATTACGCAAATCTTAGCTGTAAAATAAAGATATTAAACAAATTAGAGCAACAGTTTTCTTAATTTATTTTTACACGGCATTTGCTCCTTTACAATGTATTGTGCTTCTTATTTCAATTCCTATAGTTTTTATAGGATCAAATTATTGTCAGAGCTACATTATAAGTCACAGTAGTATTGATTTAAAGGCAAGAAAAATATGCTGGAAAGTCATTTCGCTGAAAATAAGATGCAGGATACTGAAAAATCAGCCAAGATATTTGTTTATCCAATCGAATATTACTCATTTTATTTAATGAGAGGCATTATTACTTGAGATTGATGTCTTCAAATCTGTTTAAAATTTTATTATGCCCTATTAATATTGAAACCCTGGACTATCAGAATATACCATAGCATATACTATAAGTGCTACAAAAAATACTGGAAGAGCATCAGTTGGAAGTAGGCACAACCCTGCTGTTTTATCTAGAAGCTGTGATCGCCTCCATCCTCCCTGTTCAAAAAAAAAAAAAAAGTATCGGATATGTAATGGAGTATCAAAGTAAATATATGCATCATAAAAGGGTGTACAAAAAGTGACTCAGGGTACACTAACAATACATCCACTTCGTTGGATTTGTTTCTTACTTAATGGGATCAAATAGTAATAAAACCAATGATGCACAAGAGTTGTTTAAGAGCAGATCTGTGGTGTTGGTAAAAGAGAATAAAAGCTTCTGAGAAAAGAAAATTACAATACAAAAATGCATTGCATCATTTAAATAATCTAAATTCTTAAATATTTTGTGTAAACCTAACTGAGTATGACATCACGACCATCTTATATTTGCATTCCTATGATATACAAACTATAAGGTACCTTTGTACTGACAGCACTTTTCAGTAACAATTTGCAACATGGAAGATTGTACACATATTAAGCTAACTGTAGAGTTCAGTCTTTTAACAGGGAAGTCTGCAGTTCTAATACACATATTTAGTTACTGGAACATTCTTCAAACATCATACGGAACATGAATTGACTAGGAACAGTGGACTAAATCTCCGTTTCAGCTGACGATATTGAACTACATTGAACCCAATGACTGACTGCTGCATCGTGCGAACCTGCATTGTCTATTCTGTGTCCAATTTGCGAGTCATTGCTCGACAGTGATGCTGAACGTGACCGAGGACTATGCACTAAAACAGTACTTCGCCAAGAACCACTACTGCTGGAACTATACGTGGTTCGCTGTGCTACATGACTGATGCGACCTCCGTCTGAGCCATTACATGTAACTCCTTGAGCCTGAACGTCAGGCTGCCTGCCGTTGACACCATAAACTACGGAATACGAATGGGCATTGTCTAGTAAAATATTTGTCGAAGTGCCCTTAGAACTAGGTTGCGTGCTCATTCCACTATTTCTAGACATTCTTGCGATGCACATTTTGCCTAGTGGTTTTATAGTCTCGCCGGTAGAAGTGACAACTTCAGTTTCCTCCAGCTTTCCGTGTTTTCTTCTAGTTTCACTGTTGATTAAATCACAAGAGCTGCATTTATCTTCACTACAGGAACTTGTTGTTTGCGTCCCCTTCTCCACGTACAGGCTGTTTTCCCCCTGAGAACAATGACATGTATCACAGTGTTTTTGTTGTGATCGTTCCTTCTCACGTTCCTCCAAAACTTTAGCCATGATGGCAGCAGAAACAATGTCTATCGATTTTGATTGCTTTTGTTCACTGCTACTATCTTTGTCTGGAAAAGAAAGCAAAAGTGATGTTATAAAAATTGACTACTGTACATGATGAAACAATATATTGTAGTAAAATGACTATACGTTAGAGCAATGATTGCCAAAGTTTGCGCTGTGGTGCCACAGGAAATGTTCCAATATTTTCACTGAAATGACACTTGTTAGTCTACTCATGGTTTTAGAATCGGACCATCGCATCAATCCAAATATGTGGTTATTTAGTATTTTCACACATAAAATGTTTCTGAATTTGAAATATGTATTTATTCTTTAACTTAAGGCAACCAACCTAACCACACTAATTGAGCGTTGCAAGTGTTAGATAGGCCTTCATTCTGACTTGGGCACCATCGAAAATTCTTGAAACAGTGAAAGGGTGCCATAAAATGAAAAAATTTGGGAACCCCTGCATTAGTGTCTTGATAATTCAAGTCTCAATAGCGTGATGCTCCATATAATATTAGCCCCGAAAAGAAATTAAAGTAAAAAAACAAAAAATTGCTGCATTGGAGGTGGCAATGTGCTACATAGAATAGTAGCCAGAGGCAATGCCTACCGACAATCTGTTATGCCACATCCTGAAGCAGAAACTACTTGACTATAAAGTAGAGTTGAGCCGATATCGATGCCGTATCGGAAAGTATCGGTTGGAATTCATCTACTGACACCAGCCGATACTTTTCCAGCATATTGGGCTTTAACGGGGTCTGCAAAAATCCCGTGCGACACTTTCTGAGTGTAATTATCCTGGAAATTAAGCAAAATTCAAAATTTATTTTTATTTTACACCAATTTTGTGATTACATAATGTCTATTTTAATATTCTGATGCAAGTCTTGAATATTCTACAGCAAATTTATTGGTAAATTGATGCATATAATTGGGGAAGAATATTTACACACCAATATTGATCAATATTTAAAACATATTTTAATTATTGCAATTTTCAAGTATCGGGGTCGGTGGGAATCAGCAAGAGTATCGGTATCGGTTCGAAGTGGTATCAGCTCAGCCCTACCATAAAGTTCTTGTTGAACATTTTTTTCCTAACATCATTTTTACTACTGTACTGTGGTACATGACCTTCCTGCCTGGTGGGAAGTCAGGAATTAAGAAGGTGGATGGTCCCCCCAATTCCTAAATAGATGAGGAGTTGGGGGGGGGGAGTCAGTTTTCATTTGTGAATAGTAAGTGATCAGTTGCAGGTATAGGTTTCCTTTATGTATGGGTTCAATTTCTCCCGTAAATAGCATATCACAATTTAGCCTTTGTTTGCTTCCCTTCCTCTTATTTGAGTATTGATGCAGTCACAATAAGAGATGATTCCCAAACATCCTGAGCATTCTCCTTTACAGCCCCAAGGGACTCTGTATGTGTAAGAGGGTCATGCACCACACAGTACTGAGCAATGGAAGTACCACATTCATAACAATATTTTATATCCAATTTTTTATGTACTGTTCTCTTACCTCTTCCAATCTTTCCCAAGTTAGTCTGTACAATAGGAGTTTTTGTACTTCAAGACAGTCTCAGTGCCGTTCATCTCAAGTTATTGGGAATCTACTGGTTATATTACCTTTACTATGAAGGAGGTGGCAACATGGAGAATTGTGAAGAACTTTAATTAAATAATATTGTATTACATCCTAGGTTGGCCCAGGTTCAGCTCAGTTTTCCCTATACAGGTCCCCCAAAGAAAAATACCCATCCCAGTGGAGTAGCACAGTGCCCTGGGGGCCCCTTGTGACTGAAATATTGGGGGCCCCTTAGAAAAAATAATATCAAAAATACTACAATCGATGACGTCAGAGGGTAACGGACGTACAACAGTTAGCTACCCTCTTTGAAGTGTTCAACAATTAAAAGAAAATTGAACTACCTTGTCACACAATAGCTAAAAATTGAAAATAATATGTAGCACTTAACAGGTGTGGACTATGTGGGAAATTTATCGTAGTTCTTATTTGAATATGAAAAGGCTTGAGCCCCCATGAAAATATTTGGTGGGAAGTTACATTTTAAACACCACATATAAAACTAATATTAGTGGTAACAGTTCATGAATTAACAAGTTTTCATGTTTGTGTGACAATAAAAAACAGACTGTCCGAGCAGCTGAATCTTCTTACTGGATTCATAACTGCAGACAATTTATATTCTAAAATATTCCGACAAACGGTATATCTATAAAGGTAAGATATGAGGTACTTTTTTCCAATTTTAGGCGATCTACGAGCAAGTAAATTAATACGGCATTTCTGAGGGGCCACAGGTTAAGTTGCCAGGGCCCCTGATTGAGCCAGTAAGCACCTGCTTATTGTCGCAGACATTGTCTTATGTTATGTTACTGAGAACACACTCGACCACCTTCCACATGAAAATAAATAAAACAGTCGTGAAGTTATTTGTGGTGTCCACTGACTATGTTGATATGTTTTCTAAGTTCAACGATCGAGCGTTTCTATTTAGTGCTCTATTGTCTACTTCGTATTTTAAAAAAATAACCAACATTATCTTTTGAATTTCTGAAATTATATAAAATTTCAGGAGCTCAGAGAAAACATTGGGGGGCCCCTACACCCGGGCCCACCGCTTTGCAGGGGTGGCCGCTACGCCACTTACCCATCCTGAACAAACGTACCAAAAAACCTAGCAGGGATTTTTCTGAAAATTTCAGATCATCAAGATTGCAATTGTAAGACACAATGAAAACAATATATAGTAGAGCTTATGAAACTTCCAGTGAAGCATCTGAAGTGTCCTTCCCCCACAGGAAATTACACTGGTCGACATGGGTTCTGATGTTTGGAAACTAATTGTGGTTTCTGAAACTACATTTGATGCTGATTTCAGAAGTGACCTTGTTTTTGTTGTATCACCCTCAGTTATTTAGAAATCTTCATTGTTGTATAAATCGTAATTCCTGCCCAGAAATTAGAAGTTAATAATATTCCCGATAGATGGCAGTGCACCTCTTATTACATTATATGATTAACAAAATTGCTGAAGATGCCTAGTAACAATGAATGATTCAATAAATTTGTTTCTAAGTTTTGTTATTCGATACCAACTAATGCAAATAGTACAGTTTTAATTTATTTACCGTGTATAAGGTTACGTGATCCGAAAACCTTAGTTAAGTATATTGTAGATATTATATATGTACATAGCAGTAGGGAATGCAAAATATTTGATAAAGTTTTCGTCATTGTCGATAGTTTGTACTGTGTTGTGTCGAGAGGCAATGTCGTCGTCGTCCAGGAAGTGTTTGAACTCGCCCCATGTATTCTGTTACATTTGTGGAAGCTATGTAGTGAAGAGGCAAAGACAACGTATCACCACATTTGTGAGGTCTGCTTACCACGAATATTTTGGTGTTAAAGTAGGTGATCAGGACAAAAACTGGGCCCCGCATGAAGTTTGCAAAACATGTGTGAAAGCTTTGTGATTGTGGAAGTGTGGCAAGAGGAAAGCATTGCCATTTGGAATACCAATGGTATGGCGGGAACCAAAAAATCACATTGATGACTGCTATTTCTGTGCTATAGATGTTAGCGGTTTCAGTGCTAACAACAAGAGCAATGTGAGCTATCCCAACAACATACAATCGGCCATTAGGCCCGTGCTTCATGGGCCAGATGTACCTGTACCTGTACCACGTACGAGCACTGCAGCACTTCAAGTGACACTGAAGTTGAACGTGCACACTATGATGACAGTGACGATTTCTGTCCTGGTACAAGTACAGGCACTCCGCAACCTTTCACACAACATGAACTGAATGATCTCGTAAGAGACCTAAATTTACCAAAGGAGAGTGCCCAACTTCTTGGTTCCCGACTGAGTAAGAAAAACCTGTTGTCTCCAGAAACACATTTCTCATGGTACAGGCATCGAGAGACAGAGCTACTCCCATACTTTACTGAAGACGAAAACCTTGTTTATTGTAACAACATAAGGAAAGTCATAGAATTTTATGGTATTTCTTACAATGTAAGTGAATGGAGACTTTTCATTGATGCATCACAGACTAGTCTGAAGGGTGTTCTGTTAAATAACTGTAATGTGTTCCCAACGATTCCAGTTGCATATTCTGTGTCGCTTAAGGAAACTTATGAAACTTTGAGGTTCATGCTACTGAAAGTGAAATATGAAGAACATGGTTGGTCTGTCTGTGGAGATTTCAAGTTTATAGCTTTGTTGTTGGGTCTCCAGGCTGGGAACACAAAATTCCCCTGCTTCTTGTGCGAATGGGACAGTCGGGACAGGGAGAATCATTGGAAAGTGAAAACGTGGCCAAGTAGAGAATCTCTCTCTCCAGGAAAGAAGAATGTGACACAACGGCAATTAATTCAGTCGTCTAAAATACTGCTTCCTCCATTGCATATTAAGTTAGGGATAATGAAACAGTTTGTGAAAGCGTTAGACAAAGACGGCGAATGCTTTAAATACATTGCCAGGAAATTTCCATCCGTCACTGAGGGTAAGCTCAAAGAGGGTATTTTTGTTGGCCCTCAGATACGGAAACTGATGTTGGATGCAGATTTTGAAGAAATAATGACTGCTATGGAAAGGGATGCCTGGGTAAGTTTCAAAATGGTGGTTGCCCATTTTCTGGGCAATGAAAAACATGTTAACTATGAACATTTTGTGAAAAATCTGCTAACGAATTTATGTAAACTTGGTTGTAAAATGAGCCTCAAATTGCATTTCCTTAACTCACATCTAGATTTCTTTCCGAGTAATCTCGGACACTTCAGCGAGGAGCACGGGGAAAGATTTCACAAGGACATAGCAGAGATGGAACGGAGATACCAGGGACGATGGAATGTTTCCATGATGGCAGATTTTTGTTGGATGTTAAAAAGAGATGTTCCTACTTCGGGTGTCGGGGAAGGCAGAAAGTCAAAAAGAATGAAGTTTGATCCTGAGTCTCAGTAATTCAAAATGCACTATGTTATATCTCTTTCTAGACATGTGTAAATAAAATGTACATGAATATAGTATATAATATAGATTTTACAATCTCAATATATGTCCCACTGATTACTATATTTGCAAAAATTATTTATTCTATGTGTCTGTAATATGATTATATAAACCCCAAATGATCCCAATAATACCATAATAGACCCCTATATGTTATTCAGTTTTCACGATTTGTGAAAAATTGTGACGTGATGGAGCAAAATGGTTTTCAAATTTGAATTCAGCATGAAAAATCCTTTCAGAGTCACCTATTCATTTCAAAACATCGTTCAACTTTTGAAAAAATGTCGACCAGTGTTATGGTCATTTATTCCTTAACATCCCTCAGAAATGTTAATTTTTGGTAAAATTTCATTTTAAGTCAATGTTATTCTTAGACTAATCAGGACTGGATCTGCAGTTTAAAGTGGGGGTCTGATCCATAATATGCCTCTAAGCACAAATGGATGACATCCCAATATGTTATACAGACGAAATATTTTTTTCTCTCACTTTTCTGTCAGGCAATGTTGTGTATAGTTTACTTAAAAAATTGATGCAGTTTAAAGGACACCTTCGATCTGTACCCATGTAAAAAAAGGAATCCAAATTACACTAGATCACGTAACGGCCTTACAGAACAGTAATGGGTAAGGTAATTGTAGCCACTTTTAATATGCAACAAAGTTGAAATAAAATAATCAGAGTGGGAATTAATAAAAACAAGAGGTTCTGAGTGTGTACTCCACACGGAATAGGAATATGACTATGTATTTTCTAAGAAAATTAAGCACTTATTCTATAGTTAAACAGGAGAATTGAGTGAATTTTGTGAGTAATTCAGAGAAGATCTCTAGTGAACATATAACTGATTCTTTACTTAAAAGAAAGTTGCAAGAAATTGTAGCAGTATGTTCAAAGAACACATGTGGATTAAGCATTCAGTGACAAATCAAGTAAATATGCTTTTAATAGTTGGTAAATAAAGAATTCTGATACATTTCAGGTTGGAGCAATGAAGCAAATTTGATTTTACCCAAAAGACCAACAACCAAAAAATCATTTGCATATGTTTCATTACAGAATAAGTGTCAAAGAACAGTGTTTGGAAATATCAAGTTAATTGTAACATAGCTTTTTTCAAAAACTTGTAATGGAATTAGGAGCTACTTTTACAGTAATTTTTCTTTATGTTTTCTCACAGAAGGAAATTATGTTTAGCCAGATTTTAGCAATATCTTGAACCAAGTATCCACGTGAAAGAATGGGCAAGTTGATTATTAAAAATATGAGGAAAATGTTCAGAATTTTAGAACACCTACAACATCAGAGTATATAATCACAAATAATCATCCTGGACATGCCACAGCTTCTTGGCTTAACAGTAATAGTACACTTATGGTTTTCTCAAACAAAAAAAAATGTTAATCTTTATTTCCAAGTAAAGGAGTACACTTTGAATCTTGCTGAACCTATATTTTATACGTAAAAAAATTTCATTAATCTTTATTAAAACAAATGATAACTTTTTGATAATCATCTGTAAATAAAAGAGTACTTGTACTTCATATGTGAAACATGATCAAGTTAATTTTATCTAGAATAAAGAAAACAAAAAGTAACATTTTTTAAAAAAGGAACAGTAACTTCAACAGAGTTACTTTCTAAAATGAGTAACTTTTTGAGGAAAATGATTTGATCTGTTACCTCTAAAAAGTAATTTTACCACACACCCACACCATATGTAACATTCAATAAATTATGAAAAGTTATTAGTTTCCAAGAACGAAACATAATTTTGAAATATAAGCAGTCTAGGATATAAATTCCTAACATATCATGAAAAAATATGTTATAGTGCAAATGCACTCAAAATGTGCACATATGAATAAAATTGTAATATTAATAGAAAATATGATTACACCGCACTACACACTTAAATCAATACTAAAATTTAGACTTTAAACATATAGGAATATGACTTTCAACTTGCCTCCTATAGTTTTATTTACAGAGTACACCATTGCTGTAGGTGGAAATGTAGGAATAGGCACTTTAATAGTTTTTATTTCTGGTTTATTTTGGATTCCATTTCCATCCTTTTTCTTGCAGCTAATGTAGGACTTTACTTTTTGTTGAAGATCCATTGGAAGCTGAAAGACAATCAACAAACAATTACATTGCACATAGAACATAAAAATTTATAACAATCTAACAGAAAATCTTATGTCTGTTTAAAGGTATAAGATGCAGCTAATAATTCAGAAATGTGTTTCGCTATGTATGTGTATGGTATTAATGTAGTATCCATTATATCCCTGCAAATAACACTCATATATCTTCATTTATTATATACCTCTATAATGTAAAATATACATTCATGTTTCAAGAAATGGAAAATGATGTGAGCCTTGAATATACCTGAAGCAAGTACTTCCCATATTGTGTTCAAATTTCAGTGACTACTGCCACCATTCAGTTTGGGGCTTGTTCCTTTACTGCCTCATGGACTTCCAGTTTGCACAGTTTTGCCAAAAGCCACTGCTCTTTCTGCAACTCTTGGGTATGATTTGTTGCAGTAATGATATCCAAATATGGTGTGCTTATCCATTAACTATGTGGAAATACTATGGTATATGGCTCTTTGATTGACTTTATAATCAAAGAAGCATGATGCATTTTTCACATGAATTAAACATGGATGATGGACAAGCACACCATATTTGGATACTATTACTCTAACAAATCCCATCTAACACTTGCAGACAATGTAGTGGCTTTGTCAAACTCATGGAAACTGAAAAATTCACAAGCAGTGAAGCAAAAAGTCTCTACTAATAGATCAAAACCAGAAACCGTAAGTACAGTGCATCCATTTCGATCTTCAGCCGAGAGATCGGTAGAAGCGTAGCGGGCGGCGCTGACGGAGATGCCGACATTTGCGGCCTGTAATGCCCGCTTATTTTTATGGACATATGCAAACATTTATATAAATATTGCAAAACGAGCACTAACCTGTGTTATAACATGCAAAAGTTCTTCTGTAATTCATCACACAAATAAATACGCTTTAGAAACGATGTTAAGAGCCACAGATAATAAAGCATTTTAATCATAGTTTTGACCAATAACGTCCTGCTTAAGTTTATATCCTTGAAAGAGTTTTGTGGCGATGGGAATCGTTTGGAGGTTTCGAATGTGCAACACTGTATCAAGATTACGCTGCAGATGAAACCGTTAAAAGTGAATGGTTTTCGTGAGCTTCCTTGCAATCCGAAATCTCTGAGCTCGAGTTTTTTTGTTCCTTCGCGACTAGATGAAGACTGAGCTGTGAATATAGTGGCAATGTAAATCAAGAGCGTGTTAATTTCGTCGTGTTATTCTTGTTTACTTGCAGTTACTTGTTTGTGTTATTGCAGTGTGTTGTGTAAGTGAGACGATTGGAATGCCAGCCGCAAAGTTCACGTTAGAACAAAGATTTTTTATGTATGACACGTACGTGAAAACAGACTCGTGTCGAGACGTGTGTAGGCAATTTGTACAGAAATTCCCAGGCGTTTCAACTCCACATAGAGATACAGTTAGACATCTTGTCCTTAAATTCCGAGAAACTGGATCATTAAATTTTAAAACACCTAAGCAAAAACGACGGATTCTAACCGAAGCAAAACTCGATGATATTGGTGCAGCGTTAGAACGTTCTCCAAACAAACCTCTATGCTGTATTTCACAAGAGATGGGCGTGTCAAAATCATCGGCACATACAGCCACTAAGCTACTAAAATTAAAACCATACTCTTATAACACAGGTTAGTGCTCGTTTTGCAATATTTATATAAATGTCTGCATATGTCCATAAAAATAAGCAGGCATTACAGGCCGCAAATGTCGGCATCTCCGTCAGCGCCGCCCGCCACGCTTCTCCTGATCTCTCGGCTGAAGATCGAAATGGATGCACGGTACTTTTCTTGGGTATAATGTTACAGCATACATTTTTTTAAATGTTTAGTAAAGCCTTGTAAATAAATTAAACACTTATAAACATGATATAATATTATGCTTATCAAAGTTTTACCTCTTGTAAAAAATGAACTGTGTGTTTAAAACCCTGCCAACTACACCCTACGCTTCAGAGACATGTGCATGAAACAAAATTGGCGTTTGTTATTGTCCTATCGTGAATGAGGCCCTGTCAGCATCGTGTCTCATCTGTATCCTGGTGGTAAGTGATATTCGATTTATCAAAAGCTGAGAGATGCATCATGTAGTTGAAAATAAATATGCTCTTTATTACGATCTCTACTTTTTCCATCTCCCCAGCATAATGACATAATTTCATCACAAAAGGTGTATTGCACGTTTTCACCTTGTATAGGATTGACACAGAAAAATCATAATTACTGTGTAAAAGAAAACTAAGATAAAACATGAAAATGGGCACATTTGGAAAGATAAATCAGATAATGAGATTTGTTGTAGATTATTTTTGTGTCTTGAAATGTCAGAAAGTGTCAAGATCCCAACCAATAGTAACGTAGTGACACTATACATGCTAGTTTGTATATTTTCATTGCAGATGTCCCTACCCTGTACTTGCCACATTCACGCTAAGGTCCATAGCAATGATAGTTGCAGAAGTAAACACCAAGGTATGTACTTTTTTGCCTGTCCTTTTAATTTATTTTGTCTTTGGAGGTACTATGCAGAAAGAATATACTGAATGCAATTACTGAAGATACTTATATAAACTAACTCAACTTCAAGGACTGAGGCATACCAAGCACCTTTTCATTGGCTGTTGCCTTGTCAATGCATCTAGACCACTTGCTGCTGTTTTCTGGCTTATCACACTACAATTCTCTACTATTGCTTTGAGTTGGCTCCCTAATTGTACTAACACTGCTGGGTGAATATTGAAATTGTGGAGCTCCCACCACGGATCAACCAGGACTGGTTACACCAAAGACGAGAGTGCAAACCTTTCAGCTATGCAGGAGCTCTATACTTATGCAAAAGATGCCTCATAAACCAAATACAAAATTTTAATTCTGGAATTAAATATCTGTACGATCACAGAAAATGCTAAGTCAAAATAAACTTATCACCTCTGTCCAACTATTCTATACGGGGTGGTAGAGTTTCAATAGTTTTTTTCAAATCCCTGTCTAGTTCACTATTCAGAGACCGAGATTAAGAAAGGAAACACTCTGTAATTTTTTTAACATCTGCATAGGCTACAGTTTGGCAATGAAGACTGAAATATAGTGCATTGGCCAGTGCCAAATATGGGATAAGTCACCAATGTTTTGAATATGACAACTGCCTTAAAATTAGATATTTGAAGCTGAAATCAGTTATATTTTGTATTATCCTTGCGCATCATAGCATGTAGTTCCGTATTTTTCCATATTTGTACATGTATTAGGTTTTGCCACATATTTTATATATTTTAGTTATTTTTACATAATATTTAAACATTTCAGAACATTTCTCAACATATATTCCATATTTGTAGAATAGCATCATGTCCCTGTGTGACTGAAAGACTTGGATGAATTTCTTACGAATAACTGACAAAGTCTGAAGCGACGTTAAACAAACGAAAGCCTAAAATATTTTTTTATACCCCCAACTGTCTTAGTTACAAGTTTTCTGTCATCCGAACAATAATGCTTTTTTCTTTTTAAAAAAATATCAATTTAAATTTTAAAAAATCATCAACAATGATTTTCTAAATAAAAATCATGATTTTTATCCACTCTGGTTGGCAGAGTGTCCCATTGCTAACTCTACCCTCGCTACTATTTGCATGCCCGACAGCAGCGTCAGAAGCAACAATTTTGTGGCACACGTATGGAATTTGCTTCTGGCTTCTCTTCAAGACAGCCATAATATTAGTTACAATGCTGAGACTGTATTTTATGTAGCTTGTGTAGTATCTTATATTATTAAAAAGGTAATTTTTTACAATTTTACTACATATAAATCCGTTCCTTGCTTATAACCTACCATAATGAAACTTTGGAAAACATGCTTGGCATGGTCGACATTTATCTATCAAGGTCAGAATGGATGTGACCCAAGGGAATCATGGGTCCTGCGGAAACTTCTGCACCTTTTGCTACAAAAGAAAACCAAACATATGCAAATAATGCACATGGTACTGTTAGCTACCACAGTAGTAGAGCTAGCTTTAAAATTATAGTTTTCAAAATATATATGTATATAATAATATATAATAATAACCCATGGCTCGACAGACCTTGAAGGGCCTAGGCCGATCTCCCGACTCCCTCCCACAATCCTACCTAGAGGTGTGGAGATCTTCAACTGGCAATGGGGTAACATGGGGTCAACACATCGAACCCCCAGCCATTATAAGATATATCCGTAACCAGGATATGTATATAATAAACTGATAAAAATCTGTTTTAACCCTTACAATACAGCTTGGTATGTATGCTGTACCAACAGGTACTTCCACCAAATATGCTTGAGAATGAGCCAATCAAGAGGTATGTTTCACCATTGAAGCATGCCAGGCCGCAATAACAATCAGTTATATATGTCCGATTGGTGAAATCCTCAAGCACACATTTTGCTTCGGTGTGAAATCTTCCAGCTGATGGAACAAAATTGTTCTGTGGAAGCATATGCGTTTCTAATCTAGTCTGTACTGAACAAAACAAGGTATGACTCTTAAATTGTCTTTACATCTAAAACTAAGCGATCATTCCTCCCAAACTAAAAATAAAATAAATGGTGATGTGTCTCGCTGACGTTTGAAACTAAATGATCATCCAGCCCTAGACACAACATCTGAAACTAACAGTACAGCTATAATGAAGCTATCAGGTGAGGGAAAAAAAAGCGTCATATGTTCCTCCCTCCCTCCCCAAGAGAAAATGTGGTTACTCTGCCACTACCAACAAGTGTCTGCAATTTCTCATTACTATGTATTGGAACATGAACATGAAAATACACATTCCAAAGTTTGAAGTAGGGATGGTATACTTGGTATACTAGTCTTGTCTTTTCGTCCTTTGACACAGAAAATATACATTAGTAAACAAAACATAAGAGAGATGTACCACTTGCCAGTCAATTGATTCTGTATCAGGTGTCTAGACTTCGGCACAGTGATCTTTTGATGTGACGTGAATTTCAATATATGCTTTCAGCAAATTATTTCTAATTAAAATTAAAAGTATACTCAGTTCTACATATTCCTTGATGTACAAGAAAACTTAAACTCATCAGCTCTAGGCTTTGCAGAAAGTAAGTGCCATCAACTGTGGGGCAAATAAACAGGTTCCCTTGTGATTTCTGATGCAGAAACAAACTTGCTCAAATGCAACTCTTCTACTCTTGACAATAATTGTGTCGACTGGCCAATTCTAGATTTGGAAAGGGAAGGGGAGATTAGTTCAGGTACCATCTGCACAAGGAATATGGACCACAAAGACTGAAGTAGGTGGGTTGGATTTGCCTATGAATCTTTGAACCGAAGAGTGCTCTGCTCCTAAATAGACACAGGCAACTCTTTGGCTACAGTGATGTATGTGAAAGAATGGTCTCGCACGTTGTTACCCAAATGGAATACACCTTTCTGAGCTAGGTCGTCTCCTGTCTGAGCTATCATTGCAGACTGATGTCAACACGAGATTTTCTTTAATATTTGAATACTCAATTACTTGTTGCCATATGTTGGGAACTTTGACAGAATAAAATACACAGTAAAAAGTTTCCAGCATTAAAAATGGAGAGCCAGAGTAGGGATGTTATCAAGATGGTACTTGGCAGTCTCATCTCATAGGTGGTCTACCTTATTCTTGGACTCCTCTCCAGTTGCAAAAGCCTGTCTCTTACTGGGACTTGCCTTGATGTCTAAATACCCATTTCGTTCTTCTCTTCTCAGTCTCATTTTTACCATGGTCTGCATTATTGTCACAAGTTTGAAGGATCAGTTTTGTCTTGTTACAATTTTCAAAAGCTGTGTTGGTTTTGTCTTGACTTTTTCCACCTTGAACTTTCTTTTTTTTAACAAGGTTCAAGTTCACTCTGCTGAGTAAGAAAATCACAATACCAAACATGCAGTGTTTTCCAAGATAATAAACACAGCACAAGGTGTTACAGTGCATCTCAGACAATATTTAATAATTGTTTGTGTATATATATATGTACCAAGAATATTACTTTCTATATTGTTAATGTCACTAATACTAAATTCAATTTCTAAATTCATGTGTGCAAAAAATATTTTAAGTATCAACATTTCAGCTTTACTTATGACACTTTTGTCAGACTAAATGACTTTACAATGACATTTTCTCTACACATGGCTCAATTTGTAACACTATTATAACAAAGCTATTTGGAAAAAAATTGCTAAAGTGACATGTTTTAATAAATTTATTATTTCATAATATTTCAGTATAAAAAACATAATATCCATAAAAATGTAATATTTCAATAATATTTCAATGTATTATTTTCTTATGTATGCCATAGTATTAGGTTTTGTTTCCAATTTCAATGAAAGATTTGTTCATAAAGCTGAAACATAGCTACTTAAAATGTTTCTTGCCGATTTTATTTATACGAGAATCTGACACACATACCAAATCAAGTTTCTGGGAGACAAAGTTGGAAGGTTTACACTGAAGTAACTGAATGGCAAGATTCACATCATTTCTATACCGTTCCTGAAAAACAGAAAAAGGATATCAATTTTTACATGAAAAATAACTCATACGAGCCCAAATAAACTGTGCATAAAGTATGTGTACTCTCTAATTGATATTAAATATGAAGCTTTCATTGTTATTTCATTCTTTATTTTAAAGCATAACTGTTTAGCGCACAGATATTTTATTTGTATTACGAATGTTTCCAGTAGGGATGGGACCAATTAATCGGTACTCTATCGGTATCGGCCGATATAGGCATATTGGTGTATCGGTTTATCGGTAAAATTACCGATTATTTTACTGATCCGATATATCAATAAATATCTTATAATTTACTGCAAAATTCTGCCATTTTGTTGTAATTTTTATGGACAATCTCGATGCCCTACTTTCTAAAAAAGTAATTGTCTAAATATTAACCTTCTTTTACACTGCAGTCACCTCGAAACACATATTTGTTAAGGAGATCAAGGAACATTTCATGTTCTTCAAGTACCATATCTAATTTTATATCGGATCGGTAGAATATCGGTTATCGGTATCGGTAAATTTTATATCGGTACTTTATCGGTATCGGCCAAAATTTCATATCGGACCATCCCTAGTTTCCAGTGATTTTTACGTTAGGGATACAATAAGTGTCAGCACATTGTTTCCAACTTCTACTATAGCCTCACAAGTTAAGCCCCGATATGCGAAGATCACTGCAGAGCATTTCCAATTACATCATCCTCCCCACCACTCTTCTACGTACTGGTCTGGCCTTGAGAGTACGAGTGGTGCCAACTTAGCAAAATTAAGCTAAAACAAATATGACAAATAATTTTTACTGTGTAGATTGACCGTGCCGGCTCATATCAGTTTATCAGTGGTTCATTTGATTTAATCCGGTCCTTGAAAATGCATGCGGTGTGCGGATCGTAAACTGCAGTATTACGCACGCACGTTAACGTTTATAACAAAGAGAAACAACTGGGCGAATGACTTCATTTTCTGAATGCGACATCGAGCAGTGGCCTGGTTTTTTTTAAAGCCGAGTGGGGTAGGGGCTATTTTGCTTATCGTACAAAAATCACTACGAGAAGGCAATCTGATAACACACTTGCCTTTGTTCTTTTTTAAAGCACTGAAATGTTCTTGCTCTTTACTCTTGGCTGCATATTTTTGAAATGCAAAAATCAAATCATGCCGGGTCCAACGAAATCCACAATCTGCTCTGGAAAGCCTCTTAGAGGAAATCAGAAGGAGTTACATAAACTTAAGTATAATGTTGTCGAGTCCACAAGCGCCGCCATGGGAGTATCTAAATGGATGGTTTCTCAAGTTTTAAAAGAATTTGATTGGATTGATTTGTTGTTTTAAGTCCACTTTATGCACAGTAAGGCTAATCGGGACTGGACATACAGTGCCTCCACTGGGAATCGAACCCGGGATCCCTAGATTACAAGGCTACGACGCTACCACTGCGCCATCGGGGAGTTCACGTTTTAAAAGAAGGAAAAGAGTCGTTGGTGAAAGGTGAGCTGAAGTTCTGTACTCAGACAGGTAGAAAACAGCCCAGGAAAAAGCGAATACAAGTTTCGTTGAAAATCCTCAGACCATTCTGCTCCCTCCAGGTTGCAACACTGCGAACCAACGTCACTCCGAAAAGTGGAGTGGGGAAATGTGGTGTGAGCTGCGCAACAGCTATTCACAGTCTCTTGTTTTTAAACTTGTCAAGTTGTAAGTACATTTTCACCACCCACTTATGCAAAAAGTCTCCTGGGTGCTCTCAGACCTTCCTTTGAACTCCACTGCCCCTTGCTTAGCTTGAGCAACTTCTGTTCCTTAACCTGTTGCAACTCAACTGGACATCACCGATTCCCTTGCTTTTGTAGGCCGGCATCAATTGGCTGTCACATGCTCCCTGCTTTTGCCTGGGTGACCTCAACTAATCACCATCCATTTCCTTGCATTGGCCAGGTGTCTTCGCAATTCTTTCCCCTGTAACTGTAGCACATGATATCACCGACGGCAGCGATTGGCTGATTGGAAAAATTGTTGGCCCTACAATAAAATTAGGTCCCATAACTCCCCTAGTCACGTCACTGTGAGGTATAAATGGATAGTCTCTGCCCTCCTTTTCTAGATCTTCAAAGCAGTGACATCATCCAACATGATTCACTCATGACTGTTACCTCCAAGCAGAGATAAATTACGTGAGAAAGTCTTATTATGCATTAGGTTAACTTAACTGGGCCTTTGCTACTAAATTCTAAAGCCATAAAATTATGTATGCAATGAAAGCGAAATGACTCAAGTAATCTAATGATACCTGAAGATATTTTCGTTCAATCAGATAAATGGCTAATGTTTCAATTCCTAGTTTACTATAACAAGTAATTGTTAACAATTTGGAGTTATAATTTACATTTAACTTTTGCACCAATTAACAAACAATTCTTAAAAGTACCACACTAATATTTAAATAATTAATCACTAATTACAACTTGGACTTGGCCTGTGGTTTTATGTCTCCCAATAACCGTGGCACTACAGCTTTACATCCCTGGAAGGGCCTTGGCCTATCTCCCGAATGCCAGTGTTCTTCCCACAATCCTACCTAGAGGTGTGGAGATCTTCAACCGGTAATGGGGTGATGTGGGGTCAGCATGTTGAACCCTCAGCCATTATAGGAGAGATTTCCAAAACCGGGTTACGCTACTCACTTATGGCTCCCCAATTTCCTGACCATGGAGGGTTGCCACCGGTCCTATACACAGTCCAAAAATCCAGGTGGACTCAAATCCATGCCATCCCACAGTCTGAGTCCAAAGCACAGAGCCTTATGCTGCATGGCCAGGGAGAAGGACTATATGTCCCCACGTATATGTTAAATATCTAACTGGTGTGGATGTTTCCCCATGTGTATGTAGTTACGCTACCCAAGACCAAGTGGCTGAGCTGATTTTCTTGCCCGGACATGAGCCCCCAAGATTACGTAGGATGTGATTTCAGATCATGTGACCTGAGTGTTGCTAAGTTATTTACCGTACATCTATGAAACAGGGGGGGGGGGTAATAAACAAGATCTACAGGGTGATTCTAAAGGTAGGGTACAAACGAAAACCACAGATACCTCCCATGAAATAGAGACGAAAGTGCCCCTTCCACTTTGCCGAGAGATGCCTCCGTGAGGAGCTAGACAACGCCGAAAACGTGTGAAAATGAACTTCACACCGCTGTACAGCCAGTACCAGTGAACATAGAAAGGCGGAACAAAAGAAGTCAAAAGGAACACCAATGTCGCCAATCCGAAAAACACCAGGCGGCAGCTGCGCAACGCATGCGCATAGGGTTCCACAAAGGAAATAGAAGTGTCCCGCAAGACAAGTGAAGGGAAAGGGTAGCGATCGACAACGGTAGGGACAAAAGAAGCAGTGAAGCATGAAGTAACAATTGCACAGCGGGAAACAAACACCATGACTGAAGCAGTGCAGTCGAGAAAAGTAGTGCGGAGTTGCAGAACCACGGGAGGACGACGTAGGACGAAGAAACACACCGAGAATGCAAGGAAAGTGGTCCGTGACACTCGACAGGCAACAGACGCGTACATGGTTCAGCCATGATGTTTGTTTGCCGCTGTGCAATTTTTACTTCATGCTTCATTGCTTCTTTTGTTCCTACCGTTGTCGATCGCTACCCTTTCCCTTCACTTGTCTTGCGGGACACTTCTATTTCCTTTGTGGAACAATATGCGCATGCGTTGCGCAGCTGCCACCTGGTGTTTTTCGGATGGGCGACATTGGTGTTCCTTTTGACTTCTTTTGTTCCGCCTTTCTATCTTCACTGGTACTGGCTGTACAGCGGTGTGAAGTTCATTTTCACACGTTTTCGGCGTTGTCTAGCTCCTCACGGAGGCATCTCTCGGCAAAGTGGAAGGGGCACTTTCGTCTCTATTTCATGGGAGGTATCTGTGGTTTTCGTTTGTACCCTACCTTTAGAATCACCCTGTATAAGGTAACTGAAACCAGCATAAGTGTGCTAAACATGTAAGTACATGCGTTGTAAACAGTATTACAGTATGTATGTGAGACCCTTCCTACTAGTGTTGCAGCGAGTGTTTTTGCTCAAGAATCAAACAGTTCACAGGGACGACACTAGATAGCGTACAGAATTGACAGCTTTTACGCTCGAGTGAAGATCGCTCGAACAGACAAAACAATCGGTATATGCTCGAAGCCCAGTAGTTCACGTATAATTGTAATTTGTCCCTCAAATATGGATCGTGAAGTGAAAAATGCAGTGAAAGGTAGAAGTGAGCTTGGAAAAATCAAGCAATGGATCCCTTGTTGGATAGGACATGTTGATTACTAGCATGCCTTCTGTGTGTGCAGACATTTTGCTAGAACTGTAATTCCTAAATAAATGTTGGGTGTAGATTTTGTCAATTTTATGGCCTCCACAACAAATGTCAAGTGTAAACTTCAGTTTTAAAATACACATGTTTTTTGTTGCCACAGGAATGAAGGGAATATTGAGGGTGTTGTGGCAATCTAAGACACATTATTCACAGTGATTGGTGAGTGAACGAGTTTCAGTTGAATTTGCATTCAATATCATGATTGAATGAGTGTCAGCGTGAATATGTGGATGTTGCAACATTTCATACAAAGATTTCGAAACATGTTATCAGTTTACTTCAATAAATATTTTGCATCATTACAAACAACTGACAATGACAAAAAACATTTAGAAATTTAATACAGGCACATGGATGAGTAAATATAGTGATGCCACAACAATTACAAAAGGTAGCTTACGTTTTCATCTTGTAATCGATTAATTTTTACTCTTGCTTCCACAAGACGTTGAGTGAGATTAGCCATATCACGTGTCAATGAAGTCTTCTCAGTTTCAAATTTATCTACTATTTTCAAAAGTTTATCTTCCAGACTTTGATTTACTTTTTGAAGTTTCTTATGACCTTCATATAACCTGAAAAGAATAATTAGAATTTAGTTCGAAGGAAGAACAGTACATGTTAAGAGCTAAAATTAAATCACTTAAGAGAATAAAAAAATATAGTCATAATTCATGATACTATCAATTTAGATATAGATTTTTTAAAAAAGTTAAATCAGTCTTAAAGTGAAAAATAAGGACAAGTTCTGTAACAATTTTTATCCTTTCATTAAATACACTGAGTGCTCACTGAATTCCGACCACCCCTCTAAACAACAAGGAATGGCCCAGCAGCTGCTTTGATCACATGAAGTATCATGGTGAATGTATAGACACAATGCCATATGTTAGTCGAACAACACACATTAAATGGGAGGTGGTCAGGATGTAACGTCGTTCCAAAAAGGCATGATCGTGGGTGCCCGAGCATCAGATGCGTCAATAACCCAGACAGCGACACTTGTCGGATGCACCTGTTCCAGTGTAGTGAAGGTGTACAGAGTGGCAAGAAAATGGGGCAACGACCACCAAGAGGCAGAATTGCAAGGGCATATAGAAAGTGATACCATGGGGAGAGCATCGAGTCAAACTGCTTGTGACAGCTGAATACACCATCAGCATCCAGGAATTACAGGACCAATACAACAGTGGATGCACACAACACCTATATCCCACGCAACTGTGCAGCACACACTGGCATGCATGAAGTTCCACAGGAGATAACCCACTCATCACGAAGCGTCAACACCGATTTCATCTTGCTTGGGTCCACGAGCATGCTGATTGCACCGTGGGCGATTGGAAAAGGGTGTGTTGGTCTGATGAATCACAGTTTTTAATACACCACTGTGACGGGCGTGTGCGTGTGTGGTGCCAACAGCACGATATTATGGACCCTTTTCCATGGTGAGTACTGTACAGGCAAGTGGGGGGTGGCTGTATGGTGTGGGGTTGCTTCTGTTGGCATGGACTGGGACCATTGGTGTGTATGGACCGCTGTGTGACATCCATTGTGTATCGGGAAGTATTAAGGGACCACTTACACCCACACGGAGCCAGCATTTTCCAAGACGACAATGTACGGTGCCACCGAGGCAGGACTGTACTTACGTGGCTGGAGGAACATTCCACAGAGAGGAAGCATATGAATTGGCCCCCTAACTCCCCAGATCTTAATCCCATAGAGCATCTGTGGGATGTGGAACGAGCTCTTCGAACCATGCATCCTGCACCTACGTTAGTTGGCTCGTTATGGGATGCCATCAGGAATATATGGTGTCAGATCCCCATGGAGATATATCTGCACCTCATGGAATCCATGCCACATCGTGTACAGGCCGTCCGCAAGCCCAAAGGTGGACCAACAAAGTATAAGGTAGGTGGCTGAAATCCAGTGAACACTCAAGAGAATATTGTCAAGGATGCATTGTACAAATGACCACAGCCCAAGAGCAAAAAATTAACATTTTTTTAAAGGGAAGAAACAGAAGTCAAAATATAAGGCTAAAATAAGGTTGTAACATGTCAGAATGAAGATGTGTAGCATAAAAGACCCGTGATTTCCATTCTTGAAGGTTCTGTTTGTAAATCTGGTGTTAGTCTTAAAATTTTGCATTTTATTATGATTTAGCTAACATGCCTTAAGTCTTGGAATTAACAAGTATTTTTCCATACAAACCCAAGTTTTCACTACCTGTATCCACACCAACACACTAAAATTTTCTCCCACCCATGTAGTTACAGGAGCCTCAGTGATCTAGTCGGTAGGGTGTCTAACTGCCAAGTGGGAGACCCAGGCTCGACTCTCAGGGTGGGTGATCTAAGGTCGGGATTTTTTTCGGCCTTGTCCCCACATAAAGTGTCTCTGGGGCTCACCCAGCCTCAATTAAATGGGTACCTGGGGGCAACATGGGGGTAAATAAAGGCAGGTGGAGCGTGGTTCGGATCACATCACATCCTAAATGGGTGAGACCCCTATATATGCATCATGGCATGGTGCAAAGTGCACAGGGAACTTTACCTCCCTTTACCATGTAGTTATGTAAATTTATTACCCCCTCCCCACGCACATGGAAGTATATCTTAGTTAAATAAAGGTGACACGTATGTTGCACTAAAGACAACTAGACAGTAGTTTAGTTTGGAAAGAGACCCCAGATTCCTTTATTATTCCTGAAAATTCTTCGTAACATACATGAACACATTACAGAAAAGTTTATTATCTACAAATTTCAATACCACCTCTGTGAATGTAATCTGAGTACTTGTCTCACAATCTTGTCTCCAGAAGTTATATTGATTTGAGTTTTGACCATAGCATGAGTGTTTAATTTTGTTTGTTCTTTTATCTATTACTTGTCACTAGCATTAATCTTGTCATAATTAACTTACAGTGATAAAAAAACAATATTAGATAACAAAAAATGTAAGAAAATTTTAATGCATACAAAATTATAATGAGAAAATAATTTCTTTCACTTTCAATTCTAAGAGTGATTAGATGCAATACATTACCTATTGTACTTTTCTTGCCAGACAATTACTTCTTCTGTTAAAGCAGCATATTCACCATTGGGGAACTTCTCAGCTTCTGATAAGAAATTGGTTTCCATTTTTACAATATGATTTTCTCGTTCGAAAAGTCGTTGTTTCAGGTTTTCAATTTCAACATGCAAATGCAAACTCGACTGATCAGAACAGTTCTCGCACAAACAGCCACATTTCTGAAAGAAAAGGAAAAAAAATACAAATAGAAGTATCATTACAAATAGACATACTCCTGCAGGGAACTAAATTTGAAATTTCCATGCATGTTGTCTTACAGTATATGTATCAAAACCACAATGTACCCTCCTTGTATTAAATACCAAAGGTTTTCCTTTCATCTGTCTTCCATTCATTTTGACTATTTTAAATCTTGATAATAAACAATGAATCTGTTTTTCTAACATTATTGTCAACTAAGAGACTGCAAGTTCAAGCTTTCATGGTCAAATACATTGCATATTTTAAATATACTCCCATTACTTCAAAAGATATTCAATGCACTTTCAGTGAATATAAATCTGTTGTTAGGAACAATAGGAGGAGATTCACGTTTCAGCACTTTAGATGAAGTTTGGAAATCCATCATTTAGGCAACAAAAAATAAAGTACATTTTGTAATTGATATTTGCATTATAATTAATGTCATGTAAGCTTAATGCATTTTATTTAGGTAAGTGAGCTGCTTGCTTAATGAAAATTGCCATTTCTCACAATTGTATGCCCATTTTTAATTCCATACTTTGATTAAAATAATTAAATATATTTACATATACAACACATTTTTGATACATATAAATCCGTTTTCTGGCAGTAAGTGAGTCAGTTGAGGATTGATGAGCCCTTTTAATTGCACCAGATTAATTTTTATTTTTTTATCCCTGAAGTAACTGAAACTTTTTTGTCAAGGAGGTGGGTGAAGCAAAGCTTGCACCATACTCTTTATAATAATTGACGATTTATTATTAGGGACAGCTTAATTTTTAGACATCACAGAAGGGGCAATCGCATTTTTGAATGTAATGGAGGATAGGGAAGAAGGGGGCGATTACCATTAACTGTCACGTTACCTGACAACTTGTTAATTTTAGATGTCTCGGGGAAAGATTACTCAATTTTAGATGTCAGGGGAAAGAAGAGTGCCTAAAGAGGGTTGGTAAGGGGGAGGTTGCAACTCTCCCCAGCATTCCTACGAAGAAAATCAAATGCTGCATTAAAAAAGTGGCAAAATAGAGTATTGAATCCCCCTCCTTTAAGGTGATATCCCCTTTTGAAAATCCTAGACACGCCACTGTCAAGGGAGGGTAACCTTTCTAGACGCTAAAGGGGGGAGGGTCGCAGTTTCAATTTCCTTCATTGGCGACTCGCTCTTAGTTTAGACGTCTCAACTGGTGGTGACAAAGGGAAATTTCACACCCAAGCGACACATGTCTCTTGAGAACGTCCCCAATCGAGATCAGCGTTTTATCATAGTGGCATGACACGTCACACAACCCTGGGTTCGATTGGTGAAATCTTCAAGCGGCATGTGTCGCATGTCACTTCGGTGTGAAATCTGCCTAAATGAGGTCCAAGGTGAATCAATCACCTTAAAAAATATTTTGAAAAAAGCCAGTCCCTGCTCCTTTCCAGCCCGCCACAACTTCTGATGTCGCTGTAGTCTGGGAGGACTTTTCGCTCCCCCCATCCACGAAGTTGTCATAGTTAATTGCCTGGCTAATGAGAAAGAAATCACTTTCTACACGGTAGCACGACTATTGCTTTCACGAATGTGCCCTAGGCCAGCAGTTTGTTTCCTTGATGACCGCCTAAGCGAGATATCTATAGGTTCGCTAACACAAGAAAATGATCCGAGGTAGGCGAACACGTATGCAATCAAGTTCACAGAATTTCAACTACGAAAAGACGAGTGTGACGTTCGGAAAAAAGGGGGGTCCGATCATTTCGAAAAAAAAAAAGTATTCTTTTCATCATTACTATACCCTGTCCCATCTATCTCTAGAGCAAAGCCGCGCATAGCGGCAGAGAAGGGAGGAATCGAGTGGGCAGAGCGAAGCAGTACACGCTGCTGGGAAGGCTGGTAACTGCAGTCGCTTTCCGTCAATCCACTCAATCACGTTTCCTCTCACGAGTTTATTGGTGGAGCCGTCTCGCGTCACTATTTGCGCAGAGACTTGTTTTCGCTAGCTTGCTCCAGAGACAGAGTATACTTATTTAGGCAAAATAAGACAAGTCGTTATGAAACAACATGCTTTTCAGTTCCTTCTGAGTTTGTACACGAGGAAATGTAATGAACAAAAAGAATGTAAATTTTTACGACAGTTCTTGTTATCAAGTATGACCTGAATTCACCTGTGCGAGGTGATCACCTTGTGTGGACAAAGCATATGATAACAAAAAGCAGGAAATAGTTTCCGCGCTTTCCGCCTCGCTAAATATCCTTTAAAAACGAGAAATAGGGAAAGTTTTAATATACTATTTTAGGAATTGAGACAGGGGGAGGCAATAGCGTACGCAGGATTTAATCAAGGGGGGTGTTATTTCGAAAACTTTCTACAAATTCACATTACCATTGTTTTATTATATTTTAATTAATTAATTAATAATAATTAATTAATAATTCTTATAATTAATTAATTAATTAGTTTCATTACTACTAATAATTACTACTAATGCAGCTGCTATTTATGAAAGAAATAGAACAAAATTACATTTCTTTTGTTTCTTTGTTACAAAATAATTGTCTAGTCAACGGTTATTTGTCCATAAAAAGAAGCAAATATATTGGATTTATTGAAATAATCGAAATATGAAACTCATTCAAGGAGCCGCGCTGGTCTAGTCTGACAACTTCGTGGGATATCAGGGTTCGATTCCCGGAATTGGTTGGAATTTATCCAGCCTTGTCTCCGCACCCAGCCTCATAGCAATGGGTACCTGAGAGCAACCCTGGGGGATGAAGGCTGCCGGAGCATGGTGCTGATCACATCACCTGCAAAATAGTTCGAGATCGAGAATCTTTGGGGCCCACCACACCACTACGTGTGCCTTCATGGCACGGTGCTATATGCACGGGGAAATTTACATTTATGGAACTCCCCCAGGATGATGATGAAGCGCGAGAATACGTGTTGCTAAATTCCACTGAGCCTATGTTTTCGTTGAAAAGTAAGTTTATAGACATTCCAACACATTTATCACATCTAGGTGATTCACAAAGCACTTCTTCAACATTATTTAATGATGTGGATGTAGACTCAGCATAACTTGAGAGTTCACAAGGGGATGTGAAATCAGTACCGGGAAGAACGTTTGCAATAAGGTCGGCACACTGCGACGAAGCAAGGAATTTTTACAATTCAAGCGAGAGTCACTGCGCGACGTTGCAAAAAAATTGCAAAATTGAACTTTGCGTCCGCTTAGATTGTGTTTGGAATGTTGTGTTTTTCTTCATGCTGCATGGGAATAATAATTCAAATTATTATTATTATTACTGTCGCAGATCTTTGACTGATAAATTAGCCATTTTTAATTTTTTTCTACAACATTTTCCATAATATTTCAAAAGCTCAAGGGGGGGTTTAAACCTGGTAACCCCCCCTTGCGTACGCCACTGGGGGGAGGTGTAATAAATACAGGAATATGATTAAATTGTTTTCCGAAACGCCTATGTGGTATTTTCATGTAGAATTTTAAGGGACGCTGAGAGTAAGACCGACGAGGGGCGAATTAATGGGGAAGAATTGTCACACCAAACCTTAGTATCCCTGCCAGGAACGGTTTAACCCCCACCCCTATAAATAATAGTCACATTTGTAACAAGGGTATCTCGAATGTTGTTCGTCTTGCCGTCCTCTACAAGCTGTAAAAGCTCGTCGATGTTTTACGGTGACGCCCTGTATAACATTCCAACTGCTTTAAATTTGGGTAATATTACTTAAAAAAAAAGGTGCAATTTATTAGTCTTGTTCTTTACAGTTTTGACACTACGAACTTAATTTATTGTGTATCTTCGTCTGAAGAAGCCCCTGTTAGAGGGTGAAAACATTACGTTTTTTGTGTATATTTTTTATACAATAAATGTTGCCTTTGTCAGCATTTTATGTTTTATTAATTGTACAAGAGATAGCGAAATGTATCCTTTTCCTTCCGCTGCCGCCAACACCAGTTTCGCAATAATATATTTATACAGCTTCAGTACGGAAATGGCGAGGAAATCACGAAACAAATCGAATCGATACCTGAAAGTTTTATGATACTGACTGCACGTTCCTGATATTTTTTCCCCACAAGTAGGTCACTGTGATGCATCTTCTAAACAAGAAACGATATCGAGCTACCGAGACGAGACGATAGACAAGTGGAATTGTGTGGAGACTTCTGTTTCACGGGAGGTAAAAACGCCGAACGTCACCGCGAAAAGAAGCAGGTTGAACGAACACAGCGGAGCCAATTTATATGGTTCCGTAGTGCTCGAGCCTACCGAATAATTTGACAGTTCTCTGTATTGATGATTGGTGACGAAATTCATGGAAAATCGGCAAGCACTTTTCTAGTTTCTATGTAAAATCTTCAGCAGTTCAAGTGAAGAAGCAAATATCTTCTCGGATTTATATCTGCATAGGTGCGCCAACGCATTGTAATCAATGGATTCCGGGTTCGATTCCAACTTTAAACTGTAAATTCAGTCCAGATTAGCCTATTACAAAAAAACTGGATATAAAACCAACTATTCCTCACAAACGACAGTGTCTTAACGTTTGATTGATTTGTTTTATTTTACTTCGTATTTCTGCCCCTTTGACTAATCGCAAAGATGAGGATGAATGATAACATGAAATTGATCACGAACACACATGGTGTCCTGGGTTCGATACCCGGTGGAGGCACATTGTGGTTCGGATCCCACTTTAAACTATAGGTCCACTCCCAATTAGCCTTACTGTGCATAAAGTGGACTTAAAACACCAACTCGAACAACCACACATGGACAATACACAACACCAGGGGTGCCCATCCCCCCCCAAGATCCTGAACGTAGCCCCCCCCCCAAATTTGTTCATCATAATCCCCCCAAATTATTTTGATAAATATACAGGGTGTCTCAAAGGTAATAGCGCAAACTGACAGGTGAAAGTATACGATAATAGAAACAAAAAAGTCTCAGTAAACATGGGTCTGCAAACGAGCCGTTTTCGAGATAATCGCGAATGTGTGATTACAAGCAGCCACTGGCTTCATTGTTTGTAAACGTCGTCCTAGTTGGTAAAATGTTAATAATGTGTGCAAATGTTCTGTTTGATTGCAACGCTACCTCTTGGAAATGTTGTGTTTGATTACAATGCCACCTCTCGGAAATATTCTGTTTTGTAAACAAAGAGCAATCCTCGGAGTAAAGCATTCGGTGTTTACAAAATGCAATCGATGACGGTTTGTAACCACAAACCATGAATGACACTCACTAACAGTCTTGTATGGGGTAATTGGCATATTACAGCATATACAGGGTGCTCGGAAATTCCCTCTTACAAACTCCTAGGGCTAGTAGAGGGGACTGAGTAGATAATATTTGGAGTAGGAACCCATGTCCAACCATGACAATATGTCGGATGTGCCTGTGTTGGTATGCAACCGGGTAGGCAGTACATGACGTCATAAGATCACCTGATGGCACCAAGAAATGGGGATGGGAAAGTGCTATAATATCAAGTAAATGGTAAGACAATCAATCCCAGCTTTTCTATATTTGCTCATGGGCGCCAAAAACAAAAAGGGTGCATCAGGTGATCTTCTGACGTCATGTACTGCCTACCCGGTTGCATACCAACACAGGCACATCCGACATATTGTCATGGTTGGACATGGGTTCCTACTCCAAATATTGTCTACTCAGTCCCCTCTACTTGTCCTAGGAGTTTGTAAGGGGAATTTCCGAGCACCCTGTAGAAAAGTAGCAATAAACAATTTTTATAAAGCAACACTAATAATTGAATGTGGTTTAAATATAATATAACATTACGATGGAGTATTACAACGGAGGTTCTTAATTAATACACAACAAGAAAAGAGAAAGGAGTCTCTTGTGTAATCCATGACAGCATGATGGAACAACACAAACCCCTCACGGCATGGGTGCACGGAGCGATAATGTTAAGAATGCAGGAGAGTGATGTGGTTCTCGCAGTGATACCATAACCCCTCTCCTATTGGCCCAGCATTCCTACGAAAGAAAAAAACACACCTAAAACGCACGAAAATATGGCAAACCCTTCACGGTCATTTTCCTCCCCCTCCCCTACGTTACGAAAATTCTGAGCATTGGTGCTATGTAACCCCGAAAGGTTACTATACAAAGTTTTCCCGCTCTAACCGTTTAACCTTACAAATAAAACTGAACATTTACTGCCTACGACATTCCACGAACGCAAAGGAAATTTCAAATCTCATTGTATTTTAAATACATTTTAAAAACTACAAAAATGCATTTCTTTCAAATCATGTGATGTCCCTCTTTTTCTATCAATACAACATTTATTCCTAAGTATAAGAATAACGAAAGCAATTACTTACAACATGGTGCATGAGAGTGAATGTTAATGTCCGCTGATACTCGCATGACACTGCAACAGTCTTACACACCCACCTGTTGGGTGCTGGGTGATAAAAGGATAAAATATTGCGACAAATTGAAAGCTGTGACACTTTCCACTGGAGTGAAGCGTTTTTTCTTCAAGAGATATAAGAAAGTTAAGGTGTCACAAAATAGTACAAATCATCATGAACATCCATAGGATATTTCCAGGGAGGTGCCACTGAAACATTTTCTCAAAATGGTGCCCCCCCCCCCTCCGGGGCTTGAATTTGAAATTGTCATTTCTGTGAGGATATTATACTAGTTGTATTTGTAATTATCAGTTACGTTTAATAATTAATGGAATGGACTGTCGCTGAAATAAAATTGCATCTATTAACATTTTCGTACTTGTAAAATGTGTACTTGAATTATAAACAGTGGAAAATATGGTAAGCCTTGATATGTCTTGATTATTTGACAAAATGCAGAGGTATAACATTTTTAAAGTGAACGTGAGTTACCTGCAAAGGACCAAGGTTCGAGTCCCGAGGAGAGGTTGACGTGTAACTCTGGGGTTCTCCTAGCTCTCGTCAATGAGTAGCCGGTGGAGGATTTTAATACCGTAGGAACATGGTGCTAACTACACTAACTTCATTGTGTTCGAGATTCAAAATGTGTGCAGCCCTCCCTCTGCGTTTTCATGGTGCTCAGCGTTCTACAAGAAGTAACTTTTGTACGTGAGGCAATTTTTAAACAGCCGAAACAAGATCCTATAACGGAGAGTTCAGCGTAAAGCAAAGCCAGTGGTCCCCGATTCGAACTCTGAATAAGGTGTGGAAGTATAATTCTGCTTGTTCCCTCATCGCCGCCGAAGAGGCAGAAAAGCTACGTTCGATAATCGAAATGGAAAAAGAAAGATCTTGTGGTGTGTATGGTCTAATATGGATACTGTTGCCAAGTCTGGATCTCTCTACGAAACTATACACATGATTTGCAGACAAATTTACACTATAAATACAACTTAGGTGTTTTCATTCAAAAGTGGCAACGAGCTACGTGCGGGGCAAACAACAGCAAGCCGTGTGGAGAAAGCATAACATCCAGTTGCACCGTAACTATTATGCACTTGAGTCGAATGGGATCTGGCACTGCATACCACGAACAATTTAGATTCGCAAGTGTAACAAGGCATTGGATGAAGAAGTAGCGTTCCAGTGAGTTCTCAAGAGCAACGAGCTTATCAAGGCTGATAAGAGCAATGAACCACTATGAAAAAAAAAATCACGTGTCTTGATTTAATTGTTATCCACGGCGTCAATCACTTTTACTGCCTTTGTTTCCAATCTAAGATTTTCCGGTGGCAATTTTAAAAGCGATAAGTTAGAACTGTGGCGATTTTATTTACTGAAAAAACTCCACGTCCATAAATGCATAGTGCTATGTGTTACAAGAGAACAACATTCGAATGCTAATCCAGTTTGCATTACAACCAAATTGGTTGTCCAAGTAGCTACTTTGGTCTTGATAAATAGAGTTTTGCCATTATGTCCGTTGTGCCACAAGTTAACAAATATTTTCTAGGAATTCTTGTATCACATTTGTAGGAAATTTCTCGTTGTGCCTGTGCTAAAGTTCTAAAACATTATTTCTGTTTAGAATTCATTGTAAATCATTCCAACGTGTGGTTTGCTTTGGCTGTTATCTAGATATCTGTGATAAAAATATAGACTTTGCTGTGTCACGAAACTATCATAGCAAAATGTCAAGATTAAAGATGGATAAATGTTACAAGAAGGGAGCCCAGATTTGAATTAACAGGTTTATATCCTGTGACTTTGATGTACATGTTGTACACTTGTAAAAAAATGTTATTTTAATAATAAAGAATCACAAGGATCAATTGGGATAATAGGCAAGTGTACGGTGTTATAGTGTTGTTTGATTTATTGAAGGACATGTAGTTTAATTTTACACAAAAGAAAGTCACGTGAACATTCACTTGAATGTTTCAGTAGAAATATTTTCAAAATCATTTTTTTCGAGAGGAAAGCAATTTTCGAAAACTAATATACCGCCGCGGACCAAAGATCACCAGCGGCCACAAGAACCGCGGTGGTCCAGCCTGCAGCGCGAAGACCTGGGTTCGAGTCCCGAGGTGGATGATCTCAGGTGAGAATTTCTCAGACTGTCTCTTCATACAGTGGCTCTGGGGTTCACCTAGGCTGTAATCAGTGGCGTCTCGTGGCCTCAAATTTGGCCGGGGCTTATTTTTTTAAAGAATTTAAAATATAATGACAATTCACATGAATTACAAAAAAGGTATTTTTTTCTTCTAGACTACAAAACTGGACTTACTTTTTTGAAATAATTTAAAATGTAATGACAAATTACATGAATTACAAAAAAACGGGTATTTATCTTCTTCTAAACTACAAAACTGGACTTATTTTTTTTAAAGAATTTAAAATATAATGACAATTCACATGATTACAAAAGAAACAGGTATTGTTGTGAAACATACCTTTCTACGAACGTCGACTCCTGTTCTTCTGCTCAGCAAATTTTGTTATTACTTCTTCGTTGAAGCCCTCTATGTTTGAAATGTATTCTATCTCTATTGTAAGCAAGTGCCAAGGCATTTGGTCTGTCTTGTCCCATTGCATTTCTTAAGCAGGTTATAATACGCTTCAATGTGCTGAAACATCGTTCAGATTCAGCTGTTGCCACTGGAGTTATTAAAACTATGTTTGTCATTTTTACTGTTTCTGAAAAGGTACCCTCTAAATAATTTTGAATAAAAAATGAATGCAATATACTGATACAGTTTATGTTTTTCAACTCTTCACTACAATAAAGAACACGAAGTTCCCTCTTTAGTTTTCCCTCTTCTATGAAGGGATAATAAATCTGGGAAGGTGCCTCTGTTTATAGATTGTTCTCTTTCATTATGTCCTCGTAGAGCAAGTTCTATTTTTCCGGACAAATTCATTGTGTCTTGTAACTGACAGCCTATGTCCTTCATCAATTTATGTTCGAACATCAACCCTGCCAAACTCACTCAAACATAGCGAATGAAAGCCACCAAAACACTACAGAACAACACCCGAAATCGAACGCGACGCAATGGAACTAGCCCCGAATCCGCACTCAAATCCATTGCTCCCTCCACCCCCCTCTCTCTCTCTGCTAGCATGTGGACTTCACTGTAGCGTAGGTGGGTGTAGGCCACGCCTTCCTTTGCGACGTGACCCGGAAAACGATAATTGACATCAATGCCGCTAGGAGCGCTGTCGTATCCATTGCAACAGACGATGAATTTACGTGGGTAAAAATCGCCTTTTAAAAGACTGTGTGATAGTTATGCGTTATGGTGATTGATAATTACGTGAATACGTCCGTTTTTCTTTAGGGGCTAAACCCCGGAAGCCCCAAGGGACGAGACGCCACTGGCTGTAATCAATATCGACGTCATCGCTGCGACTCATCTGAAACTGGGGCCTCCCAGATGGCGTAGTGGTAAACGTCGTTCCCTTGTAATCAAGGAGTCCCGGGTTCGATACGCGGTGGAGGCACATAGTTGTTCGGATCCCACTTTAAACTGTAGGTCTCGTTCCGATTAGCCTATCTGTGCAAAAAGTGGACTTAAAAGAAAAAACTCAAAATCATCTGAAACTGCTTATGGATCAGAACAGCCACTGGATAATAGTTTTTTTCCATTTGAGCACGCGGGAACAAACATAATTGTAAGGGCTCATGCACGGAAAATTGTTATGAATTCCGAGACCGACCTCCATAGAGAGAGGACGCCACGGCAAGTGCGAGAAGGTCACGATTGGCACATTTTTTCACGCACACACGGAAAATTTACCGCCAGTAAATTCTACGCAAACATGGCGTTAAGAGATAACCGTGCGTTAACCAAACACATTTTAAAGCTACGGCGTAGCCTCAAAGTGATCGCTGGTGGAAACAACAATATACACTGAAACCGTAAACATCAAAAGCTTTCATGTGACGTTCAACCTCAAACACACAACACACCGGAAACAACACAATTGCATAAAAACATTCGTGAAGTGAACCTGCAGTATTAACATGCAACTTGCCGATTTCTCATCTGTAGAAATTGCAACGTATCAGCATTCCACGATTAAATGGCATTCGACAAAATTTATTATAAATGTTATGAATTTGAAGATGCAGATGGAAGGAAATTGTCGTATTTAACACATTGAGTCCATTGCCAGGGTGGTCCTATCGGATTCTATTTACAATACCCCTATGCCTTGCAAGCAGGGTGGTAAATCAATATGTCAGAAATACTCAAGATCGATATCTACATTTTCGACACCATCGATATTTAACGTGCTTGCGGATTTCATGTCAAGGATTTATTACATAAGAACTGCCAAGTGCGTGGGTGGGTGAATAGTACTTAGTCGACAGTTTGCTGCAAAACGGCAAATATGGCGAATATCAATCTTTTTTGGCTCCCGGGTTCGAATCCCGGCCTGTGCATGGGTGTTGTTTGTGAGTATCCATTCATCAATTTCTTCATGTCATCATCATCTTTGCAATTAGTCAAAAATGGCAGAAAAGCGAAGTTAAATAAACCAAATCAATCAATCAAAAACAAATGTTTGTTAATATTAATAATTTCTTGGTATAAGCGCAACAATAGCACATAACTTTCTGGCGAACTTTCCAACCCAGTTGACAATGCCAGGTTGGTTACTTGGATGGTAACACAATTTTCACACACAAATCTGCGTTTTCCGGAATCTTTCCAAGGTGTTTTTCAGTTATTTTGAGAACATCTGTCGCCCAAAACAATTTTCACTGATTTTAACTGTTGTCCCAATGCTTTGTGGGTAAGACTGAGTTGTATAGCACTTGAGCGTATTTTATGATCACAACTGTGCTCATGAACTTGATAAAAATATCGAAGTAGTTTAATATATGAAACGTCACGTTTCTTTGCAGCAGCATGACAGCAGAGAACTGAAGCCCTAAAACAAGATAATAGGAGACTTTACAGTTTTGTTTGCTGGCAAGCAAAATAAATCACCGGTTACTAAATGATAAGCATAGTGTGGTAGTAAACATTTTCAACTCAAACATGTTCAAACGACTACAATAAAAGATAGCTCAGAATATTTGCTTTCTTGGTACCGCCAATGCTCGCATTCCACGATCGTGTAGAATATATTCGCGCAATTTACATTTAATCATTGCATAACTCGGTCAAAAAAGCAGCCTTGAAAAGGCCACATCCTAATAAAATTGTATTCATATATATGATAGTTATTTATCAATCTAATATTCGGACTTTTCTATCAAATGTTAGAAAATAATACTCTTTGTTGTACAATGCAAGAACTTTTGACTTATTTAACGATTAAACATTGTCCTAAAAATATTTTGTATATTTAGGAGAATGTTTTATCGTTGATTTTGTGGGTTTCTGGAGATTAAGAGGTCGTGCGTGAAGTTATTGCCACGTATTATATCTGAACCATAATGCCATTCGAGACGGAAGTGCTTGAACTTGTACGCAGATATAATCTACTATAGTTTGCGAGTTTTAACTTTGTTCTTTTCACACCAAAAAAATGTAGTGCAATCTTCCTTCCCCTACACGTGATCCGGAACCACCGTGCAATGTGCCACATTCGGGAATAAAACCGGATTGCGTTATTAGTTTGCCTTTTAGAAAATGTACTTCATGACCTTTCAGGATGCTTGTGGTGTGTGTCCCAGTAACGCTAGTTGTTGCTGTTGTTGTTTACATTCTGTTTGTATGTGCCAGCGCTTTGTATTCTACAGTTTACCGGTTCCTGCAACAACAAGGCAATGGCTGGTATTTGGAAATATACACTCCTCAGGGTAGGGTTAAAAAGAATGCTGGATTCTGAAGACTGGAAACTATTTTCCAAGAAGCAAAAAAAAACTAAGAATAGGAAAGTAGCCCAGGACTGTTCAAGATCCGGGAACCCCTACATTCCAATGGGCTCCGTAACAGGACCACAACCTTTTTCCTCGCACAATTTAAATTCGTTCCAAGTTGCGTATTGTTTTAATTCAATACGGTACTTGGGCCTTATTTAAAATGATCCGGAAAAAGGTTCCTGGACCGAATTGAAATACTTTACAGATAAAAAGGTTCCTTACGGTCCAGAACCCCTTTACGCTTGTCGATTTTCTCTCTCAAACCGGAATTGAATTTATTTAAAATTACTGGACCTTTAACAATCCTGTATCCAGCCTACACTGACGGCACAATAGTATCCAGAAAAAAAATGCTCGTCTAATGAACACGAGGATTAAAATATCACGATTGCGGAGTAATTTAATGTTAGATTTAAGCATAAACGCTTACTCGAAATTCTGAGAATTAGTAGGGCAACAGATGGACTTTGGTTCTGCTGTGATACAAGTACCAAGATAAAAATCGCACACCTGTATACTCGTTCCAAGGTAATGACGTGAATTCAAGAAAAATGCAAGGACTTGTCAATGTGTCAAGACCATTATCGCATACTTTGTTAATTAGACTAATTCGTTATAGAAGCGTCAGTAACAGTGGCGTAGCGCAGTTCTCTGGGGCTCCCCTGCAAGTAAAACATTGGGGGCACCCTTAGTGACAAAAAAATTACCGAAGTAAGAGTTCGGAAAGCAGCAGTGTTGCTTACTATCAATCAATTTAACCATATGCAGGGAATTTTGTCTCTCTCAGACTCAAAGAAAAGGGCTAAGGGAAAGATTGCAGCGTAAATATTAATTAACTGGATTTTCCACGTTTACAATTAAATAATGTAAATGTGAAATATTCCTGAAGTTTATTTTAAAAAGAAACGTGTTTATTATGTTCATGACGAAGTAGTGTTCACAATTCCTTAGAATGCGAGGACCCCGGGTTCGAATTTGGCCCGAGCTTAGGTGTACTTCATCGTCGCGAGTAGCCGAAAATGGAAGAAAAGCAACGCTAAATAACGAAAAGGAAAAAACGCAATAAGAATAAGCGAGACAGGAATAGTGCTGTTGCAATTCCTGAAAATGAATGGGAAAAAATATTTCGGAAATAGTGTTATCCTAGTCCAGGATAAGGCTTGAAGAATAAATAAACTCCTTTCCCATACACTTTGGCAAACAGAATCGCAAAGTTGGCACTGAATATGCGATCGGAAAAATAATAGAAATCCCAAAGGAAGAAGAGTTTGTTAGAGCCAGGGGAGCACATGAGAGGAGGTACCCCCCCCCCCCCAAATCAGTCATCCAGGCTATTAAAAATAAGTCAATGGTTGTCCTCTGATTTTTAACTAACAGTAAATGGAATTTTTGTAAAATAAAAATTGTCGGGCTTTACTTTTTTTACACGTGCACGTTGGTTTCGTAATGGAGCACAAAAATAGAATTGTGACTCTCGTAAAATTCTTACCGAATGAATAAATGTCTCCGTAGATTACAGAATAATGACTCTTCATTTTGAAATAAATAGTTTAAAATAATAAAAAAATGTGCCGTTGGTTAATGAGATTCGTCGTCACATAGCAGAATCCGCTATATTGACGGAAACTAGAGAACGGTTATCATTTAGGGTTGCAAACACTAAACTTCCACAAAAGCACGATTTACCAAAGTCTTCATTAATTTTCATGCACAAGCTTCACTTGTATTTTGTCAGCTATGTGTTTAGCATATGAACCCTATCTGATGAAGCATATTGCTTTAAAATTAATGTAATAAGCGAGAAGCGACATCAAAATTTCGAGCTGGAGAGGAAAAGATGCAATCTTATGGATAAATTACTGGAATAGCTTGGTTTCTTCACCGTGGCTTGTGGCCATGTCGGTTAACGGCCAGCTTTGTAAGCTGAAATCCTAGGTTCGAGTCCCCGTGTCTCCAAAACATTTTTTTTTTACCAAACATAATGTATTTTATTCTCGTTACACCAATTGCAGCCTGAAACTTTGTTATTGTTTGCGTGCCAATAACAAAATATGAATTGAAACTATTACTCGTTCAGAGAACGTGACTGTTACTCGAGACTACTTGAAATTGAGATTTTTTAGTTGCTGCTAAGCCTCGATATTTACAACAAGTGCTAAAATTGAAAACTGTTGTGTGATAAAACACACCGTTAATATTCTCACGAAGAAAACCACTGAAATTAAGTGAGTAAGTTGTGAGGAACATCAGCAGATGTATTTTAAGATGTTCCGTCATTCACGTGTCACTCTCCTCGTTTTATACATAGATAGATATTTACAAGTGACCCACTCGATGAATGCTCGCACCTTAAGAGTAATTTTCAGATGGGAAAGAAAGGAAGCCTGGTCCAAATTGTAATGTCAATCTGCAGATTGTAGATGTTATTATCAGAAACAAACAGAATTAATCAGTAACTACAATTATTTACCTAAACATCATTCATATAAAGACATATTTTACAGCTCTATTCTAAGTGCCATATGAGTTATGTTTAGGTAAATAATTGTAGTTACTAATTAAATCTGTTTGTTTCTGATAATAACATCTACAATCTGCCCACGAAGAAATAGCAGCGGACTCCAGTCTTGAGAGATAGATAACAAACCTGCGATGGAACTCTATTCACTGACAATTTGTCACTCAATGAAATACCGCTGGGACTAACGCCCCCTCTAAACAAAAAAAAAGTTATTGCAGCAGACATCGTGTTTAGTTTTGGTGTTATTGGACCTTTTTCTTATTATTCATAATTTTAACGATGTAATTTCCTTTCGATAGACCAATGATCATATATTTCTTAAATACTTTTTCATGAACCAAGAACCGTTTTATTAATGGAATAGTGCTCGAATTTGCATAAGCATCCTCCTCCACCTACTGCATTGTCTTCAGTTGATCCATACAAGGATCCTTCCTTGTATCCCCAAACTCGAACAAGAAAATTCGCAGCCAGGAATATTCACTTTGAACACTGCAGATCACAAAATTGTAATACATTGGAAAATAAGAACTGGTTCGACAGAAATATCCACAAAATTTCAATACGTAGGAAAAATGACATATAACTCATACTCTGTATATCCTGCGTGGAGAGGAGAGAATAATGGCCCTTAGGGCGAAGGGATAATTGCCCCTGGGATCCACCTCCTGAGCCCCTTTGTAAGTAAAACGTAACAGGTGTGGACAATGTGGGAAATCCATTTCAGCTCTTATTTCAATACGACAAGATTTGGGGCCTCATTGAAAACATTTGGTGGGAAGTTACATTTTAAATAAGGCATCGACTGGTTGAGCAAATGAATCTTTCTACTGGATTCATAACTGTAGACAATTGACACACTTCGCTAAGTTTACGACAAACTGCGTAGCCAAAAAAGTGTCAGATGAGGGATATTTTCCTATCGACGGTCATCTGCGAGCAAGTAAGTTAATTCTGCATTTCGGAGGGGGGCCACATTACAAGTTACCCGGGCCCCTCTGGCTGAGACAGTACGCCACTGCTTATTATCGCAGACGTCCTCATATGATGTTTGGCGCATTTTGTTCCACTAAACTGGACTGACTGTGAAACAATCTATAATTCCAAATGTAATCCCAACTAGACACAATAGACGAACTTCCACTAAATATAAACTAACTTAATTTCTATTTCGGTTACTTTCCGTCTCTTTTCTACCTATTACGTCAATCACGACCACGAGGATGAATTATGATCTAGCGAAATAGATTGTAGGACAAACACAATGATTTTTTTTCTTTAATCAGGATCCAAAGCGAGTCGAGCTGACAATTACGTCACCGAGGTCGGATAACATGTTTATACACACATACTACGATTGCCCCCGGCCTGGGCATGGATGTTCTTTGTAAGTGTCCCTTCATTCATTTCATCATATCATCATCACTCATCCCCAGCTTGGCGATTAGCCAAAAGTTGCAGAAAAGCGAAGTAATGTAAAACAAATCAACCAACTACGATTGCCGAATATAGAGATGACAAGTTTAACACCTACCTTACGCGCACAAGTTAACTGGGTCAAACTACAATTAAGAATTGATTCAGTCAAAATTTGTCCTCATCGGAAATCGGAAGCTTGGATACGAGGGGACAAACTTTTAAATGAACGAGAGAAAGCTTGATGCCTTTCGTAACAATCCAAGCAAGAATATCCAATAACTAAAGATCCATTATCGTGCAATTGGTCGAAAGAAATTAGCACTTTTTCGCGTTTCAGATGATCGAGACTGGAAAATCGTTTGAATCTTGTATCGAGGAAGGGGGAAGATAATGTTCTTCACCAATAATGTACGCTGGCTGAAAAAAGGAGACATTTACAACATTCTTACGAAATAGAGTCGATATCCTATAGTTTCTGAAATTGTTTGAAAAGAAAATGTAGCGGCGGCGAGTGTGATGGTCGCACCAGTGGCGGATTTGGGAAAATGTTATTCCGGCACTTCATCTGCACGGAAAGAACACCTGAACATCGTCATCTAGCAGTTACTGCAACGTGCTGAAAATTAGCCAAATTTATTCCGACATATTATGAGGTGATCCTTTCTGAAGACAATCAAATGTCAACCTCCCTTTCACGTAATACACCGTGGAATACATTTTGCAGACTAACGAGGCTCTGGCGTCTGGACTCGCAGCCAGTATAACCCTCTGTGGGGCTCATATTGTGTCGTCCTATTTGTTTACGATTGTCCCTTTATCCATCTCATGAAATTGATCCTCATCTTTGCGATTAGCCAAATGTAGCAAGTAAAATACAGCAAATCATTCATTATACCAACAATAATATGTCGATACTGTTTCCGCACGCTTACCTCTTCCCCCTTCTCTTTCTATGTAACTCCATTTGCCTTTCGTCTTTCTTTTTATCTCAATTTGCCTCTCGCCTTCCTCTCTTTTCCATTTTATCTTGTCTTCTTTCTCCATTCTTATCTCTTTAGATCTCCATTTTCCTCCGCCGCCTTCTCTATTTCATTCCTTTTTCTCTCCTGTGATCTCCATTTGCCTCTCGTCGGCTTATCTTTTTTCGTTCTTTTATCCTCTCTCTCTTGTTATCTCCATTTACCTCTCGCCTTCCTATCTATTATCCCTTTTTCCTTCTCTTACTCCATGTTACTTTCGCCCGCCCTTCCCTGTCTCTACACATTATTATACCTGTGATATTAATATATTCGTAGGCTTTCCCGATGGCATAGTGGTCAATTCGTCGCCTTGTAATCAAGGATTCGATACCCGGTGGAGGCACAAGTAATTCGGATCCCACTTTAAACTGTAGGTCCAGTCCCGATTAGCCTTCCTGTGCATAAAGTGGACTTGAAAAAACCAAAACTCAATTGGTATATTCGTTACACGTTTTTATGTCTAGACATAAAATCCTACAAGTTTACTAGAATATAATAGTTTCACCGCTAAAGAAATGTAGATCTGGGTTGCCATATTACACTAGTACAATCGAAATAAACCGAACTCTCGAGCAATCTTACGAAACGACAAAAAAAAAAGTTCCACACCTAATTACCAGACCACGACGGGTTTCTGGTTTGGGGCCACATGAAATTAATCGTTACGGCAGGTAAGCAATTTCCTGTTTGCAAGACCACGCTCGTTTCGCTGTTGACATTCGAGATGGAAAATAAAGTTGAGACGCAAAGACACGGTGCCATAACTAACCTCATTCTCTTTGGCTAGCTGTCAATAGCGTCTCGCCTTTCATGATGTAGATTATAAATTATTGAAGAGTGCCAACACGACGAGGAACAAATAATGTAAATTTTAACCTTTAGTTACAAAAAAATATATAATTTCTAGAAAGCAAATACAAGGCATAATTTTTCAGTTTCATTTTGTGTTTAGCTCATTCTTTGGCATGGAATATAAACAAAGGTCCCCGTTATACAGTTTCAAACATGGACGTGGAGCAAAATTGAAGTAGGAGTTTATTTTCGGGAAGGGGAGGTCCAAGTTTATATATTACAATGTACAAATTATTTACATTTATGCGAAAAGGGAAATTCCGATATCCAAGGAGTGTGCTTAAGGCAGGGGGGTGGGGGTTCAAACTAACAGATTTCCCCATGCTTCAATTTACATTTATTGATTGCTATGCAGCAATTTTTTTTTTAATAGTCAGTCGAATATAAACAGGAATTTCGCTCTGGCTTTTTATCACATGAAAATACTCCAAAAATACAAATGGATCATTTTTCTATTCCATTACAATGGGGAAAACATTTGCGCAGGATGTGTCGACTTTCTGGTCATATTAATGATCCTGACATAGAAAGATGGTAGTTGGTGCCAAATTGCAGGAGAAGTGCTCCACCTCCTCATACCTCAAGAAACGTTGACCTTCCAATGCCTTCTTAAGTGATCCCAACAAATAATAATCAAAGGGTGAAAGATCTGGGTTATAAGGGGGGGGGGGGGGTTCCAGCACAGTCCAGTGCATTTTGGCAACTTTTTCTCGACTTAAAGCGAGCAGAATGAGGTCTTGTGTTGTCGTGCAGAAAAATGGCACTATGGATATCCTTCAGAACACCTTAATACAGGATGTGTTGACTTTCTGGTCATATTAATCTTTAATATATACAACTAAGGTGGAAAATATTAGGGCTGAGCCGATACTCTTACCGATTCCCACTGATACCAATATTTGAACATTGTAATAATTAAAATTTGTTCAAAATATTGACCAATATTGGTGTGTAAATATTCTTCTCCAATTATATGCATCAATTTACCAATAAATTTGCCTTAGAATATTGAATATTACATCATAATATTAAAATACGAGGTTTGGCTAGAAAAAAACTGATTGATGCTATGAAATCTTTTATTCGGCATTTTGTACAACAGGAACTTTATCTCCTTCAAAGTACTCCCCTGCACAACCTGTACACCGCTCCATACGAATTTTCCATTGCTGGAAGCAGTGTTGCCAGTCATTTTCGGAGATCATGTTCATTACATCCGTCGCTTTTCTTTGCACAGCTTCTACTGTCTCAAATCTGGTTCCTTTTAGGGCGGACTTCACTCTGGGGAATAAAAAGAAGTCACAGGGAGCAAGGTGCGGCGAATATGGCGGATGTTCTAACACTGGGATGCCATATTTAGCCAAAAATGTCTTCACTGACAGGGCCGTATGGACAGGAGCATTGTCTTGGTGTAGAATCCATGACTTCCGTTGCCACAAATCAGGTCGTTGTCTTCTTACTCGCTCATGGTTTTCAGCACATTAATGTAATGATGTTGGTTTACAGTTTGACCCTCGAGTACCCAATGAACGTACATAATGCCTCAAATGTCGAAAAAGACAATCATCATGGCTTTGAATTTGGACTTGCTCATGCGAGCTTTCTTGTGACGTGGCTAACTCGGGGTCTTCCAATGCATTGATTGGCACTTTGTGGCAGGGTTCATCGCAGGTTATCTATCACTCCCTCTAAGAATGTAGGGTCTGTTTCAATGTTCTTCAAAGTGTCCGTACAAATGTTCACTCGAACTTCCTTCTGTTCCAATGTCAGGTTCCTTGGCACGAGTTTTGAACACACTTTACTCATGTTCAAATTCTCGTGTAAAATTTGTCGAACACTTTCTTTGTCTATTCCTGTGATTTCAGCAACTCCTCTAATGGTCAATCGACGATCTTTTCGAATCACATCACTCACTTTTTGAATATTTGTTTCCGTTTTCAACGTACATGGTCGTCCTGAACGTGGGTTGTCTTGGATCATTTCCTGTCCTTCTTTAAACCGTTTAAACGACTCAAACACTTGTGTGCGTGATAAACACTCATCCCCGTACACAGATTTTAACATGTCGTACGCTTCTGTTGCAGATTTTGGCATAATTTCGGAATTATTTTTTACTTCTCTAAAATATTTAAAATACAATATTTTTATTATTTTGCTTTGTCCCGATGACAGGATGCCTTGCCTCTGACAATAATACCCTTCACATGTGAGTGCAATCCAGATAGACTTTCCTTGTTTAAACACACAACTTGCATGCAACCAATTGCCTACCAGACAAAGCTGTACCCACCAATTTACACCAGTATTATCAGTTCTCATTCAGTGTTGCCAGATTCACCTATTTGGCCATGACATGACAGAGGGGTAATTTCAAACCTTATCCTTTACTTCATTGGTGTAAACATTATGGATGGTTACTATGGAGGTCTTGTAAATAGTGTCATATCAAATGTCAATTATCATAATTATTATTATTGCTTGTCCCTAATTGTGTTTCAAAGTCTCCTGCTAATAATTCACATTTCAAATCAAAACTAAATAAATAAATAACGACCCTAATAATTTGTGCATATATTTACATTTTCCTGGCTCAATAGGGGTGACATGATTCTAGAGTCCTTGTTTCTTTATTTTCTTTGTATCTTTATATCGTTAGGTTTATCACGACAATGGAAAGATATAACAATGATGGAAGAAATTAATAAATATAATTTGCTTATCCTGGATTCAGACCCAGTATCCCTATTTTCACCCTGTGCACATTAATCCCTCTAGACCGCAGAGTAGTACTATATATTGTTTACATAAAAACTGTAAATTTTGATTACAATGGACTTCCGCAAGAAAATCTTCCTTCCCAAGTGAAATTCCTGGATCACTGTATTTTAAGTTAACTGACCACATGCAAAAACAATATATTGTAATTAGTTAGTAATTAAGACATTGTACAAATCACAAATTTAAATTTCCTAGACCTAGTTTTGCTGATCAGCAACCTACACTAGCTTGGTGTGTGTTTTTAAATCACATGTTCGGAAGTAGGTTTGAATTGATTTTTTCTCAAACAACATAATGTAACACAAATAACCTGGAGTAAGAAAGAAGCATGAATAATCAAAAGTGACATGAAGGCTCATAATACATTCCATCTAAACCAGTGGTTCCCAAAGTGTGCACCATGGTGGCCTGACTGCCTTACAGGGGTGCTGTCAAATGTTCCAATATTTTCACTGAAATGACACTTATTCCAAATACGCAAAAGATACTGTTTACTATCCTCCATTACCCACTACCATTGAGGAACTGAAAACACGCATAACAAATTACATCAACAGTATTGCACGTGATATGCTATCCCGAGTGTGGCAGGAAATGGACTATCGCTTAGATATCTGCAGGATATCGCGAGGCAAGCACATGGAACATTTGTGACTTTGTCATAAAAACTTGGTGGGTTTTCTAACATTTTGCAAAAAATTGCATGTATCTATCTTTATTGCTAAAATACAGTGCTTGTTTGTAACCCCGACAATCATGTACGGAAACCCTGTATATACAATTCCTAAATGCTAAGCATACGTATTATGCTCATGCACTGTACTTGTAAACAAAATATCTACAAGCTTAACAAACAATTTGTCCATGAATGCAGATGTTCTATGTCCAATTTGTCAGATTTTCAGGAGTGGCTATGATGTTTGACTGAGGATATTTACTTCTGGCAAATTTTGGATACATAACAAAAACTAAATACTTATCATTATTGGCTGTATGTAGGTATTAAATGATAACATAGATGAAACAACTGCATAATAAATGGGCCACAGAAACAAATACAGAAAAGCTAGAATTGTTCACAATTTAGATAGAAGATGTTATGTTATGTTTCTTTAAATATAGTGCTGCTTTTCTAAAATAATTAAAGTGTTTGTTAAGCACACAAATATTGTTTAAATGAAAAAGATGCATGTTTATTGCATTGTAATAATGAATGTTTCACTTACTTTACATATTGAAGCCTTATCTGCCATTTTTCTCAACTATGGATGATCCTTCCTTGTAGAAAAAAAAGTACAAACTGGTTTCTTCTCAAGTGACAAACAAATTTCTGAAAAATGAAAACCAAGCATTACTGGAGTATTGAGCAAAAGATAAACATTAAAAAAATAAAGTTTAAATGAAGGCCTTATGATTGGCCATCACAGCTCTGTACGTTTTTTTTTTATAGATATTCTCAAGAGCACCTTATTGCAAAACAATATGTCAATAATATGTACATTGTACAACCAGTGCTCAACGTAGGAGCTTGGAAAGTTTACGCAAAGCACCCCCTTCCCCAATGAAAATTCAGAAAAAAGTATTACAAACACAAAAAACACTATATATTATTAATAGTGTTTAGGATAATAGGAACTTTATCTACAGTTTCAAGTGGGATACAAGCCGCTACGTACCTCTGCCATAATCAAAACCAGCACTCCTTGTTTACAAGGCCTTAAATTATGTATCGATGGTAGTTTGTTGTACGGTTATTTTAGGCTTACGTAGGTTAATCGTGGGATAACAGTTGCTGATCGGAATAACGGATTTCTTCATTTTTACTCAAGAAATTACTTACTGGAATGAGTTTTTTTAGCATTGGGATACTTCGTAGAAGTATTTTCTGCCATTGTAGAATCTACTGGAGTGGAAAATCATGTGTTTTTCACGAAAAATATCTCTGCGACGCACAATTGCCGTTCCTGTTCCTCGCTTACTAAACGTAAACCGGATGTTGATGACGTAACATCGTGCCAGTGTTTCCAACGAAGCACTTGTTTTCCAAGAAGATGAAAAAACGAAATATACATTCCCGATATTACTACGACCCCAAATTTTAACTATGTTTGCCTAACCTACCCGAACCTAACCGTAAATGGTTTGTAGGGTTATCCAGGAATGGGTTTTGGGGCTATCCAGGAATGGGTTTTGGGGCTATCCAGGAATGGGTTTTGGGGCTATCCATGAATGGTTCGTCGGGCATTTTTCGGTTAAGTAGGTTGGAAACACTGTAAAGCCACTAATCATCGACACTACTGAAGCTGTACCTGCCATATTGTGTCTTACGCAAGCGAAAGAAGGACTAACAATAATCACGGTTATTGACATTATTTTCATCAGAAAAGCAAAATCACACCTTAAACAATCTTCCGCAATGCACAATAGGTAAGTACGAATGTAAAAAGTGACGAAATAAACGAGTGAGAGGTGTTCGGCCAATCGACAACAGGTAATAATCGTGGTTGCATCTGGACAACTGAAATGTGCCTCATAAAAAATCAAAGGTAACATTATAGTATAGGGGTGATGGATTTCATCAAATTTACAGGAGAAAGTACTTATGGAGATCGTTTTCTGTAGTGTTGTGGAAATTCGTGAATGTAGTTTTGATCCATTTTAATGCGAATACATGTTGTTTTCTGCGAAAATCTCTGTCCGACATGCTGTTTCTGCTGCCGCCATTTGCTTTCTGCACGAGAGCACAATAGACGAAATCCCGTAGTCAGTGTTTCAAACTCTCCGTGCTTTCACTAGAACATGACGTGTAGAGTATTTTTTTTAACTATGCTTGCATAACCTAACCTTACGGAAAATGGTTTTTGGGGCTAACGTGAATGGTTTTTGAGGCTAACATCAATGGTTTGTGAGGCTAACGTCATTGGTTTGCGAGGTATTAGCATAATTTCAAATCCGGGCACGAAAGTAGGTATTTTCCGGTGAACGAGGTTGCAACATTGCATAAATCGACAAAACACTCGCACAACGCGCGATGAACCAGTACAATGTCGCCATAATGTGTGTTACAGAATCGAAATAACAAGTAATAGTAAGTACTCGAAAATGTAAGAAATAGACATTATCTTACTTAGAAATGCATTATTTCACCTTAGGAAATGTTCCGCATTCCAAAATAGTACGTTAGAAATGTAAAAAAGTGCAAAATATATGATTTATAGGTGTCACCCCCATACTATAATAGTACCAAATCAGACCCATATATACTTCATATGTGAATAATAACAAGAAACAACATGTAAACATTCAGCAATTTGGAATTCTAAAGTTGTTTTGAAGAGTACCACGGATGTCATTACAGTGAATGCATGTTTTCAAACACTGGACAGAAAATGTACGACCATCATTCAGTATTGTCCGACAAAGAGAACCATCCAAGAATACAATTTAACGTCTAGCAATTAGTGACAGTTTTAAGGGTGGGGAAATAATATATTTATTTCAAAAGTTAGAGAAGAGAATTTTTTGGTTTTGTTGCTTCCTATATATATTACACAGATTACGTGTTTTAGCAACACTAGGAGTCAAGTCTCAAAATATATGTAGGACACTACTGTAAAAACATTGCTTCTCCCAAGCATGGGTCATGCATCAAAGGCAAGGCCACGAACACGTCAGCTATCACTATTTCTAGCTCAGCTGTTGTCAAGTCTAGTATCCTATTTTATATTATATAACAGTACAGTTACATTATTAGTAGTACATATACTTCGAATTAATCATGAAAGAAAGTCCGAATTGCTGAACGTACATTAGAACATTTCATTGGAGCATTACTGGATGTTGTGTGAAAATTTACAAATAGTACATTGACAAAGTAACAGTTGGAACGTCTTCATTCTCTACTATGTTTGTGTCAAATAATGTACGCCCTATGCTCTAAAAGCTCAAGGAACATTATAAATACTCTCTACTAACCTCTATCATCTGCCACAATGTTTAACCTACATATCAGAAAAACGACATAACTTCTTCCACATATTACCACAATTCACCCATCTTGTACTGCTTTCTGCTTATTACCCCTCCCTCTCTGCCCCATTCCAAGGTTGCCAGGAGCTTGGCAGAAAAAAATACCATGTGTGCTCAGACTTGTGGGAAAAGAAAATGAATAGTACCCGAAGTCGGCCGCATACGTAAAAGTACTCTCATGGAAATCACTATACTTTTATAGTTAGATATCTCTTCGTACAGGAAATATTTGCCCGATGCCCTACTTAAGTTGTTCAGTATAATTTTGGGTGAATCTTAATCCACTTTAGAGTACTCGCGACGATGAAGATGAATGGTGATTAGAGGAAGCGGATGAAGCAACGGCCAACAACGCGGTTGATAAGTGGTAATATTTATGCATCAAACCGTATCCAATGAAATGTTACTTTGGGGAAAATTACTAAGTACAATCAACTTAAAAGTATGGCAACAGTGCTTTATATAGATGTCGCCGTGATCCTGCCAGCTTTGCGTGCGCCATTTTGTATTATGTTGCAAAACCAATGTTGTCTAGCAAGATAAGACGTTTGGAGACTGATATTTTTCAGTTCTGATTTACAGTTAAGGTATATAAATTAAATTATATAATATTTAGTTGTGAGATAGTTTACCATATAAGTATAACTTTATGAATATGATATTTTGTGAAATTTCATTTCATTGTTGAAACGTATTCTGTGATCGGTGGAGCATACTGACTGCGGAATCAAGTCAGTCGGGACCTCAGAACTGAGTATGTTTGTTTTAGCATAGAGTATTACTCTGTGTTTTTTAGTATAAGAGTTATAGTGTTATGATACGTGCTAATTGCAAATTACTACACACTACAATTAATGTGTACTACACGTATGTAGAAATGAAATTCTATGAGAAGGGCTTCCCAGGGCTTGTATATTTAATAATATATTTTGTCGGTGAATATGAAGAAAATAGCTCGAATTGGAAGCTATTATATAAAGTGTCTTATGTATTTTAGTCTTAGTTGACATATTCTACACACTTGCATTTGTAAAAGAAATGTTAACACAATAATCAGAGTTGAATGACATTTGGACGTTAGTAGAAAAGGAATTAAATGTTAAGTATCCCCGAAACGTCTGAAATTCCTTTATTTGCTTCTTTGTCACATTGGTACTTACGTATTCTGCATTCCTAAGGATTCTTAAAGGTGCCATTTCTTTTTTTTTCACGGAAATAATTATATTTTCGACGTATGAAGTAAGTTTTGTTCGTTTCTTTGTCCCTTCAGTAACACGCTAAATGGCGGTCACAGTTTCACTACCATAGTCGGCATGCAGTGTTTCCACCCAAAAATACCTATGTAGTCCCACAAACCATTGACGCATAGCCCCACGAACCATTTCCGTTAAGGTTAGGTTAGGTAGGGTCACGTATAGGTTACAATACTTAAAAATTGGTTTAAAAAAAAATATGCATAGCGCCCTACAGCATTCTCGCATAACCCACGAACCATTGACACACAGCCCCACAAACCATTTGCAGAAACGTACCTTCTTCAGTTACAAAAACACGTGTTTGGAAACACTGACCGGGATTGACTGGGATTACATCATCACACACAGGCTACATCCACCTGGAAGTAAATGGATGCAAGATCTTTCGTGCATCGGTCACACATTTATTTCGAAAAATAGATGATTTACCAACAAAATTGAATGAACGATGCGAGAAAACACTTCCCCGAACTTCCACAATTCTAAAGAAACTGCATTCGGTAAGTAATTTCTCCTGTAAATTTGAAGAAATGCATTTCGGGGATACTTAAATTTTACCGAAAAGGAATCTTACATTGCCCATTCTCCATGAAGTTCTTACCACGAAACACATAGGTTATTTAGGTGCCCGTGACCTTCTGTACCCCTCGAGAAAGTTAAATATTTTGCACGGTTTATGGAGATTATGTTTATGAATGTTTTTAGCTTGCGGAGTTTTGTTATTGTCAAGTAAAGTAAGTCTGTTACTTTACCGTGAAGTAGAATGGCCCAAAAGCTTCGTGCAAGTGAATATAGCACCCAACGTGACATCCCACAACAGCAGCTATAATTTTAAGTTGTTAGGTTCAGAGCTGATAGCAATTTCCGACATGATCTTTTGCAAATTTAGATTTTTACTAATAAAAAGTGGTGAGAGGAATGCAAGATGATAGGTTTTTACTTACACGGGCCAAACTTTGGGATCAAATACCTCTGTTGTTTGTATTTTCCACATACTTGAACCAATTTTATATTAACGTAAATCATCAAAAACTGTTGGAAAAAATGACGTAATTCTCTCTAGGGCAGGGAGCAGGTTGTACAGTGAGTCAACAACCCTGGTTGTGGGGTGGTTAGCACATCGTACTACAACGTCAGGAGTCCAGTGTTCGAATCCTAGCCTGGGCATGGATGTTTGTGAGTCTCCATTCATCAATTTAATCATATCATCACTCATCCCCATCTTCGCAAATTAGCCAAAAGTGGCACAAAAAAGTGAAGTAAAATAAACCAAATCAATCAATCATACAGACACTCAGCGATCATTGTAAATGTACGAACAAGAAGTGATAACCTTGTCAACACATTGGATCAGGTTTCTGTCAAACTTTTACACTGACCAATGTTCTGGTGATGTGGTGGTCACATTGCATCAGGAAATTCGTCAGTGTGATGGTAGAGTTTGATGTGCAGAATGTACTGAAACCGCGGAGAGGATGTTACACCGGAAAACCCGTTGCTGATAATATTATTGAAGAGTGTGAAAGGCATGGGTTAATGAGATTTTGAAATGTTTCTGTATTTTTATTGATTTGAAACTCTGGTTCCTAACGGTTCCATTTGTTTTATGATATTTTTTTTCAAATTCTCCAAGCAGGAAGACTAATTGTTGTAGAATTTTGGCAATCATTGTCACACAAAATTTGAACCTTCCTTAAAGTAATGAGATACTTCTTGATTGATGTCTCTAATGATATACATTTTTAAGCCAAGTCTATACACCTTTGATTGCATCATTGTTACCCAGACAATGCAAGACCTCAAGTATAAATAGTACATGCACTATGCTTCTGGTAAATTTGGCTGAAATAGGAAACCAATGATTTCATTCAAATTGCTGGTCAGTGAAATATGGCTGTGTATGCCAGGGTAGCTCGGCTCCAGTATGATTGTACTTATTTATATTGTGTTTGTTCTGTGATGTATGCCAGTTTAAAAGTTAGTTATTATTAATTGTTTAAAGTTAACGATGTGTCCATATCCTCGCAGAGGAAGAGCAAGTCTTAAGTGTTTAAGGCTCTGCTGGAGCTTTGACCAACGCGAGAGCAGTGCTTTTCACCTCTTCAAAACTTTTATGATATTCCAGAATCCAAGAAAAATACATCTGCTTAGTATGATATTCCAGAATCCAAAAAAAATACATCTGTTTAGAATTTCTTCTAGAACATTCATAACATTTGCTTAGAATTTCTTCTAGAACATTCATGTGGATCTTCATGTGGTTTGCTTTCACTATTTTCTTGATATCAATAGTTTAATAGACTTACGTAATCACAAAACTGTTGAGAATAACTAGGGCAACAGCGTAATCAAACCACGCGATGATTTCCTGATGCAGTGTGACTGTATGTAGGTGAGACTTCGTAACCATGATGCCGTCACCATCCTGTTTGCTTCCAAAACGATTGCTATTGTCGGACGTTTTGTGGTTCTCTCTTCAGTAGGTTGGTAGTTGTACAGCATAAATAAGTTTCTCAATTTTAGTTACATCTCTGGATTTGATTGAACAAAATTAAGATCTCACTTGACAGATAGTAAGGATTCTCATTATACTTTGTGTTGAAAGAATATAGCAAAAGTGTTGTGCACATGGTCATCCATGAGGGCTTGCATTTATCTGCAATTGAATTACTTTTTTTATTCGAATTTTTATTAATCGTAGTCTAGTTCTTGTGTTGTGTTTTAGGAGAGAACACATATGGTTTTTATCAGTGCAGTACTGATTCATTTTCCCCCTTTTTTCAAATTTGTTCTTGATAACAAGGCCATTTCCTAAGTATTTGTTCTTTCAATTCTGTCACTTCATTTTAAATTACTGTGTTTTTTGCCGAGTGGCATGTGGCCCCATAACTGTATCGCTTGCCCTTGCAGGGACAAACATAAAGCCCCTCAAAAAAAACTTTTCAGTGAAAGGCCTCAGAACAACTTACGAAACAACTTGGATAACACTCATATTGAATTACTTTTCCATGTTGACGTGTAGCTAGCAGAAAATGTGTATTAAAATCATACTTTTTCAAAAGTAGCCACTTGTATTTGTCTGGTTTCCCTTACTTTTCAATTTTGATCATCAAGGTGGGTTTTGAAAAGACGTCCACTGCAGCTGATTAATGTTGAACCATGGTAATGAGTGTCAATGGTTGATTTATTCAGTTTTACATATATATATATTTGCATTAACTCATATAAACACTTTTTTTTCTATGTTTAAAGAGTAGGTACATATTGTACGTAAATTTTACAGCGTCTACTCTGTCCTTGAACATGAAGATTCATGAATGAGAAGTGGAGATAATGCTTCTTTTTGTTGTCATTTACATGTTTTATTTGATTCATGTGTTCTCATTGATTTCATGTAACTGCAGTTCTTTCTCAAAGGCAAATGTTTAAATGGGCCGGATGTTGATGACCCTACAGAAATCAGTTTGTTAATTTATTTTTATTACAAACTTTAACCTAATGTATTACCGTTGTTTAAGAAGTGGGGGAAATTACAATTAACTACCAAACAATTATAGATAGTATTAAAACTTCAATTCAACTGTGGTGTTAGATTTGTTCTTTAATTCGGGCTTTGTTAAGAACAATTGGTGAAGGTATATTCAGTTTGATTTTCGCATGTTTCTTGAAAGCATGTTACGAAAGGTTAACCAGCATGATGGTGATGATGTCCAATTTTTAACTTTTTCTTGTCCTATTCTACTGGTAGGTTATTTGTAGTTTTCTTAGGAATCATTTCTTAAGTTTAAAAAGGATCAGTTTGTGCTCCACTGGAGATTGAACCCAGTCCTTGATTACAAGGCAAAAGTATTTACCCACTATGCTATTGGAGAGGCCCAACCGTAATGCTGAATTTATGTTGATGGGATTGTGTGTGATTTTTTTTTTTAGTGTATAGTCATTCTTCTGGCCATGTTGTGTGTGAAACCTGTAATATTGTTACACACATGCATGAATACTATTCATGTCTCTTAGCATATACTGAACAGACTTGCTAATTATTTACTGCATCTTTTGTGCAGAATGATTTTTCTTCGCATTTGGCATTTTGTTCCTCTTCTATATTTCTATCCCATTTTTATTTTATATGTGAAAATTTACTTCTGATTGTAATCCCACTCTATGATTACGTGAGTAGGTTAGACAAAAGAGAATTAGCATTATAATTACCGTGTTTAGCAATGTTTTTCGTCTGGAGACAACTTGAACTGCTGTTACACTTACTCAAACAGTGGAACCTTGATTTTACGTTTTTCGGGGGACCCAGGTGAAAGAACTTAAATGATTTTATATCAGTTACCTTTATTGGAACTGCGAAGTTTGAATGTATAATGCAGGAAAATGTAAAGTCAGGGTTCCACTGTATTACTTCAAGTGACATTTGCTCACATTTAATACTTTGTCACTTAAGTGCAAATTAGTTTCTCCAAACTTCAACTTTACTTCCACATTCAGTATCATAAATGCCTTTCTCATGTACTTGTACTTGTAAAAATCATTACACAATCTTACACACATTACACAATTCTGATAAGGATTCAAAATTGGCTTTGAAAATAAATTAGTGGGTCCAAATATCAGCACATGCTTTCTTGAGTCTCAGAGGTAAATTCCTTACAAAAAAAAATCTTAGCAGTGAGAAAACCCGAAATTTTAAATTCTACACAAACAATAATGAAATTCAAATTTCATTTGAAGCTGTTTGCTTAATGTAGTTCATGTTATTCCTTCATAACTGGGAATGGGACATTGAAATTAGAAAAATGTTCTTACATACTCCTAGATTTTTCAGACTTGTACTATAAATGTAAACAAATGATAGGTGTTGTACCAGAGACAAGAGAAGCAGGTCAATGGAACCTTTTGTGCGTGTTAGTTTGTGAATTCAGTTTTTACATTTTCTACTTGATATTTGGCTTCCTTTGATGTGCCTGAATGTGTTAATTTTTAGTATGAATAACATATGGTGTCTTACACATTGTACAATTGTACATATTGCATTGCGCAAAATAGTGGGGAAAGTGAACGCAGAATTTGCTGAAATAAATACATATTTTTAGCTTCATTGCTATAAAAATCATGCCCCTAATAATAACTGAAATTGCCACAAATGAAAGATGTAATGAATGTATTAATTATTTTACGACTTGAACCCTTCATTGTTGTGTGACAGATTTGAATATCTCCGTCTGTGTCTGTGAACCTGAATTGACTGTGAGAATAGTTATCTTGCACACAGTTGATGTGATACTTGATTTTTTTTATATATGCAAAGTGTTTTATTGGTATAATATTTTTCCCCTCATAATATCATTTTGTACAAGTTAGTAATTGTCTTTATTTCTTCCTTGTTGGTCTCAGTGGTTAGCATAATGTATTACTAAGCCAGAGATCCCAGGTTCATACCCTGAGTAAGGCCTGTATGTATCATTGTGTTTGTCCCATCATCCATTTCATCACACCATCATTCATCCTTGTGTTTGTGATTAACCTAAATGATAGAAAAGTGATGTAAATTAACTGAAATAGGTTTATTTCATCCACATTGTTTGGCAAGAAGCATACGTCATCGAGTAATTTACTCAACTTGTATTACAACCATAATGACAATCATTACCATATGAACTCAAGCACATAAGTTTTACATCCCCATCCCCTAAGAGTAGACCCTCCTCCCCCCAAACCCCAAGATGAAGCTTCAGTGTTCATTTTGTAGATTGAAATTCTTAAAGTTCAAGTTGTCATTTTAATACTTACCCTGGCAAGTTTTGGGATATGAACTCTGCGAGTACTCTTTTTGTCCATAATGAACTGTACTTTCAACGTTAAATATTGCAGCAGTTATGTATTTTTCCAGACTTAAGGGGAAAAGAATCAGATGGGAAGAGAGTAATGTGACACTGATGTGTCAAGAAGACCTAAAAATAACAACTGGTATTCAACTTCAGCAGAATGTTTCTAGTGTGTTTTTATTTTTGTCAAACTTTGCATGATTTTAAAAAGCATGGACTGTTGAAAGAAAGCAATTTATTGCACACAGCTTTACTATGGGACAGATTTACTTAGAGATCATTGAATTTGTAAGTTTGGGTGTTGTCACATTTGTTGCAGTGTATTTGCACTAGTGTTACTGTATTTACTTGCATAAGATTCTGCAGCTTCCAGTAGTATTTTTGAATGTTAAAAAGTGTCAGTATTAATAATTAAATTATTTCAAAATCCTGTCCACATGTAGGAATTACCTGTAACTGTTGGTAATGATGAAACACCAAGTACTTAAGTGTATTACCTGACATTTATGTATGGTAAAGTAGGTTATTGCTTTGAAATCATGATACTTTATTATATTGGTGAAAACTTTTCATGTTGCTTTTCCTCAGAGTATATTAAGATGAAAACATTGTCAAAAAGGAGTAACAAGTGTGCCCATGGGATCATTTTCATATTTATTATACCCCAGCTAAGTATGAAATATAAAACCAAAGCAAAAGGCTTTTCTTAGGTTGTAAATATTATTAACATTAATTTGTTCTTCATATTAATTGTTGTCTTGCGGGATAAGCACTCTCATTCCTCTGATGTTACATTGACTTCTCAAAATTTTTCTTACATTGACGTAGGCACAGCTTTTATTACTTTCTGAATGTAAGCAAGATACATTTCATGGCATATTGTACTGTGGAATGTTTCCAGTGTTTGACATTAAGAATTCCAGTCTCCATTCATTGATATATTTCAAGTTTGAATAGTACTTTTATTGTTTATTTTAGTATTTTACAAGTGGCTTACAAAAATGCAACGTGTCATTATTTGGAATTTTATTTTTACCTCTGAACTTTCCCATTTTACCAATTTGTTTTACAAGTTGTTCTACTCCCATTACTATTTCACATTCTCAGGACTTTTAAAGACATGTTTATTTTCTATTTACTACTGCTATGGAAGCTCATAAAATATACTTCAACTTATGGTATGCTTTCGTTGAATGAGTAAATTAGTGCTCCAGTCACATTATATTTAACAACTTCTGAGGGAGAGCAGCATGGATTGTGTTTTTAATACAAATTCTATATTTTTTTTTCATTTGACACAAGATAGCAATATTTCTCAACCATAATTTTCATACACACAATTATGTTCCATTGAAAATTATATTTGGGTCATAAATTTTGAACATGAGGTAAATACAGTAATTCAGATTATTCTCTTGCTTTTTTGAGAATACCATAGCTCACTTTCTTTGAAATCTGAAACTGAAAATCTACATGTTACAAGCAGGGGTGACTCACATTTTGAGAATTCCATATCTGGTATATTTTGAAAGGACATGGTGAAATAGTACAAGCAAGATTCATATTTTTTTTGAAAATATGATTATTCACTTGATTTAGTTTCTGGTATAATTGCTAGATTACTTTTTATTGTAACACAAACTTCCATATAGCTTGAAGTACATAAAACATAGATTAACTCTTGTATATGAAGAGGTCTTCATGCTTATGTTGCCAAGCAGTTCTCAAATGATTAATCTTGTCCGAAGTTAATATGATTTTCTAGTTTTATATTCAATTTTCCATGCCTAACGGATTGTAGGGCCCAATTCAAACTACATAGAATGAATCATATTAGCTTTAATGTGGTGCACTGCCGTGGCCCAATGTACTCTAGTTGAAGTTTTTCTTTTTAATATCAGATGAGTCATGAATAACAAGACACATTAATATTTTCAATATTCATCCAAGATCAATCATTCAGTATACCTTTTGCCTACTTTTGTGTACACGTGTTTAAAGAGTCATACTTAATCAATTATTGCAATTTGCACATTCCAATATAATTAATTCTCTTATGTTAAATAATTGCCATTAGGAACATTTGCAAGCAGGATAGCCCGAGAATGGTTTTAGGTAAACTTAAAATAAGACGCAACTTACACCTCATGCCATGATTTAACCAAGTAGCTGAAGTTTAGTTTCAGCATTTACTTACTTTTTACTCAAGCTTTCACCACATCATGTAACTTCTTCAAGAGTTACCAGCCTGAGATGAAGTGGGAACCAGTGACACGGCATGGCACTCTGCGCACTATCTTTTCCCTTCAGTTTTAACCAAACTTACCTTTCCCATGTTTTACACTGTCTTAACTCCTGGAGAAGCTACATAATGATAATGTGGTGAAAACTTGAATAAAAAGTAAGTAAATGCCAAAACTGAACTTCTTCTACGTAGTGAAACTTAAAAATATTGGCAAATGTAAAAAAAATCCAGACAAATGTTTGTAATTGAGGGATATGAATGGGCTGTTATGCTTGACCTCTTTCCTGTTTATATTTCTCAAAATAAACTCTGCGTGCCTTCCCAAAGGAGCTCCACTAAATTGTACGAATGAGGTCACCATGTAGCATTGTTGTTTTCATTGTCTGTAACATTATCTTGTTACAATGTACAGTTGTTCCTCAGAACTTGGTTGCCTTTTAATCAATAGGACCTGGGTTTGGTTCCTAGTGGAGATACATTGCAGACTGGTTTTGATCCCACTTTAAACTGTAGGTCCGGTCCTGATTCCAAGCACAAAGTGAATTGAAAAACAAATGTTATCGTTGTCAAAACTTGCTTGTACTACTTTCAATTCACGGCTCAGCATGACGTTTTAAATTAACACCCACTTGCCAATATATTTCATGCTGGTATATTTAAACGAGGTGAGTACATATAGTCTTGTTTGGCATGGTGGTATGGTTGTTAACGATTTCCGCTGTCTGGTGTCTTGGTTAGTTGCTTTTTATATTTTCTTTCATGTTTCTTGTATTGTAGTAGTACTTAATTCAATTTTTATCTACAATTAACATTTACATCCATGTGTACAGTCAGGGACAAGTCTTCCCACATTTGTGTACCAAATTATTTATTTTGTGTCCTTTCATTAGGTTGAGAAGCACTGACGGCACCATCATCCCAAGGGTAGCAGGGGTGCTACCCATAGTGCTATACTTGAGATATGTAAAGTGAAGGAATGCAAAGGCAAGTCTTGTAAATGAAGGTGTGGGCAACCATTGTCCCAGACTGTACAGTATAACTGGCAGAGTAGCGTATACAGTAGTTAGTGGTTTGTTGTAAGTTTTGATAGAGCCTTTTTCTTTATTTTTTTAATACCTGAAACAAAGTGCGAATTTTTGGTTGGAAGAATTTTTCTGAAACTTGCTGAGAATAACTGCGTTTGTTTTCATGAATGGGCCAGTCTAGAATTGAATAAGTATAATGTTTTAAACAATTTACAGAGATTGTATTTTGAGATATGTTAATGTAAATGAAGTTATGAAGATAGGTTGAGAAAATGTTCAATTTAAAATTTGTTAGTTTTCTGAAATCCATTCATGCCAACTATAAATAATTAAATGATATCTATTATAAATTTAGTTTAGTAGAAGTGATCTTGCCAGTTTTTATTGAGAGATTTTTTAAAGATGAATATATATATATATACATACATACAGGTATAGGAAAACATCCAAATTGCAAGAGATAAACAGATTATTTTCTTTCAAAATGTTATATCGTTCCTCATGAAAGTTCAATTCAGGTTAGTTTTGAATGAATTCAGTGTTTTGCATTTTTCTATGTGTACACATTGATTTCATTTTCTTTTACCAGTACACCTCTGCAGTCAGGTTTTAGTCAAATCACCAGCAATTGAATTGAATTGACTTTATTGCTGGGCAAAGTTCAGTTGTTGCAGGTCTACCACCTAACCCCAATGTGTTCCCAGATTTTTAAATTTGAAGGTCTAATATCAGTATAATACTCCAACTGAGCCATTCATTATGTGTATGCTTTTTTCCCCTTTCAATATGTAGTTAGAAAATCATCATCACTTCTACAGTGCTGAATTTTACAAAGGGTTCTTATGTGGTACAATATTGCTATTTACTGAAGAACAGTTAGGTTGAATAGGTTGCTTGATAAAATCTGTACCATACACTTCAGTTTCCATGGTACCTTTCTGCCACCCCTAGTATCTACCACAGATTAGTTGTTGATGCTGAATTGATATAAAAACCACTAAAATGAGAATTATGGTGTAGGAAATTATGCTACTGCCACAATAGAAATGTTTGCGATTTGAAATGTTATTGCCTTTTTTTCCAAAGGTATTACCCTGTCATTTCTGCTTTCCATTCAATTATATTTTGTCTTGAAGAAAATTCCAGATTTTGTCTTTAAGATGCAGGCTTACAACAATAGAAATACTAGTTCTTTATCATTTGATTGATAGTTCACATACTAGGCTTTATATTTAAATCTGAACACTATGAAATAACAATTATTACTAGCAATGTATTAGCTCTGCATATGGAGCTTTCATTATGCTATTTTAGTCAATATATTTGACCTGATAAAAAGCTCCTTGTGCAGAGCTGAAACATTCCTCATACAAATTGTTTAGTTTGTAGTCAAAACTTTAACTCAGCCCGGAATAAGAATATTTATTAACCTATGAATATAAGTGTAACAACATTAAGATTCTTCATATATCTTTAAGAATTGCCTAACAACAAAGTGAAAACTTCATCTTTGAATATTCACCCGAATATTCTGTCGACTAAATTACTGGTCAGTTATCTATGGTTGTAATGTAACATTAATTACAAGGATTGATTGAATTTTGAATTTCTGTCATTCTGTATAATTGTGATCTAGCCAGAGAAAAGAAGGAATATGCTTAAAGCATCACAATAAGGGGATGATATGATTACTCTTGCAATTAATTAATTATTACTTTTGCAATTAATTAAAAAAGACTCTTTTTCGAGTGTGCATGATATATTGGGACAATTCATGTATAAAGAATCAATACAATACATTTGCAGAGCAGTCCCTGACGTTCGCTACGAGACTCGCCGGCAAGCGGCCTGGCGTCAGCGCTTGCCTTTCCCGGCGAACGGGGTCCGCGACAGTCGCTAGAGTCTGCTATTCAAATTACAGTTTTCATATTGTGTACTAACCTTGACTACAGAAGGTGTTGAAAATGATGTCCCTCTGCTGCAACACATTCCTGGCATCTCCAAAGGAAATTGGCATTTACACGTGCAAGTTCGTCTACTGTAATTCTCCCGATTTCTCGTACAATACTTTTTTAACTCACGGATGGTGTGCGGATTGTCTTTGTATACTTTATTTTTTAAATTTCCCCATAAATAAAAATCGCAGACTGACAAATTGGGGTACCTAGAGGGTTTTTGAAACACCCGTTTCTTGTGAGAGGCGGCGGATAGATTTCCGAGGAGACTGTTCTAACCTTTGCCCTATCTCATAACGGTTTTTTCCTCAGTAAGTGCATGTTGGTTTTTCTTTCTACTTTTATTCAGAACTGACCCTGTTACTCTAAACTTTTTTATGAGGTTTAATATAGTGGTCCTATGTGGAACGGAAACACCAGGAAATTTCATTGCAAAACGTCGTTGCACTTCTAAACAATTCCTTTTTCTGAAGTAACACTCGACAAGATAAATCCTTTGTTGTAATGTAAACTTTTGTAGTGCCATATTAAGCCACAATCTTGAATCTTCAACACACGGACACGACACAACACAACTTCCGAGGGAGGATTATACTGGCGTCAGTCTGCAATGTCAACAGAAAGGGAAAGTGAAAGACTGTCGGGGACCCCGTTCACCGGGAAAGTCAAGCGCTGATGCCGGGCCACTTGCCACCGAGTCTCGTAGCGAATGTCAGGGAATGCTCTGTATAATGACCATGTAAAAATTGACTGTGGTATTTTATGTGCATTTGCCCTTGCACACTTAATGGAACATTGGCTTTATGCATGCAGTGCACACACAAGCTCTTGACACAATTTGCGACTTTTTTAAGCGTAAGTAAGACACCAAGATATAGGTAAAATTAACTCCAAAGTAAATAATAAGATTTTACTTGCCAATGTTAGATTTTGTCACAGAATTAGAGAGGGAAACTTTTATCATGAGAAATAACTTCTTTACTAGAGACTTTAATGACATTTCGCAAATATGATGTCCCCTATAAACTTAGTGTTACAGTAAAGAATTTATTTGTTCATAACAGAACATTCTAATCACATTTTTCATGCATATGTTATCAGAACACAGTATAAATTGGCCTGTGATTTCTGTGCCTTCAGTATGCCATTTTGATTGTATTTGTTGAGAGAGAATGTGTGATAATATATACAAATGTGAAGGGTGAATTTTTTTTTCTCCATAATTTCAGTCTGATTTCGTAACAATTAAATGACCTGAAAAATTTACACATGCAGATTTAGTGAAAAGTTAGAATTTGACATTTTTATAGTTTACTTGGCTATTACAATGTATGTTCATGAATTCTTGTCTTTTTTTCTCTTTCTAGTATGATTTTTCGTGCCAATTTGTTTATACATTATTATATTTCAGTTATTTTATGCATTATAGATTATAAGTACAGCAACTGTGATATCTCATTAGGTTATTCAGGACATTATGTATAAATATAAAATTGTACCAGGATAACAACTTAATTTTTCACAGAAATAACATCAAAGAGTGGAGAAATTTGAGGAGAAAATAACTGAAGATTCAAGGGCCCTACTCACAACTTAATATTTAGTGAGGCAGCTAATTATTTTTCTTGTGAAATTTGAATGTTTTCTTTCAGCATGTTTTGAGCATTACTTAAGTAGTCTTACGTGAAGTACCTGATTTATAAATACCACAAAATTCAAGCTTAGTTGCACTGTGTGTGTTTGTGTCTGTAATAGTTCTTATTTGTGCACAGTGTACATTTTGTTGCAGAAGATGCTTATAGGTTTGTGGTCAAATATAAAGGTCAACCTCACAAAACACAATTGTATTTTGTTTTAATAGCAGCTGATATATACAGGTTGTCCTCAGCAACCAAATTCTAAGAAAATTGGTGGGATAGGGAGAGTGGTTCTTGACCACCATGCAATCTGTTTGACACCAATGAATTTCTTATATTAGGAATACATAACTACACATAAAACAAACAAACAAAAAAAAGTTCATTCCCCTATCAACTGCACCATAGCATAACTGCAATCTTAGAAGAAATGTTCCCAACTTAAAAAGTCAGAAAGCAGCAACGATAGGCTTTAATTCTCTGACCACACATCACCCAGTGGGGAGGCCCTCAAAAGGCTGTTGCACCATGCAATTTAGTTCAGAGGAAATTCTTTGGTATATGCTCAACCCATAACTGTGGAGATGTAAACAATGCAAACGTTGACTTAAACTTTTGAAATTGTACTTGGGTAATATGAACATGAAAATGTATGCACACACATCCATGCATTTCTGCTTCAACAAACTTAGAAATGAATTTAATTCAATTTTATCTTTAATGGGAAATCTAGGAGTTATTTTTCCAATACTTTGTATAAATTTGTTTCCTCGTACGTAATTGATAATGGCGAAATGGTCAGAATTTTGTGGAATATTGTATTTGGTGTACTCATTTGGCTATTTGCCCTTACCCATCTTTCACTAACATGTTCTTTTTTCATAAAGTACAACAAGATTCATAATTTTATCTTTGTTTATGTCACAAAATTGGTAATAACTGATGTGATAAACTAATGCAACGCCAATCTCGTACCATGTTTTTAACAGTAATACTTGCATTCTTTATGTATAGCAACTATCATATGTGGTCCAGTTGCAGTGTAGTGGATTTAGATGATGTACCAATACATACATTGGACATTCACAACATTAAGGCCTAATAAAAATTACAAATAATCCATGAAGACCCTGAATAGTTCATTCATCTCCTTGATGTACATAACCAGATGATCTTAATGGGTTTTGGGCATATGATGTCTGTATTCATGTTTTGGGGAAAGAAAGATACAAATTAATATACTGAAATGAAGCTCTCCAAGCAACAGTACTATTTCCCAAGAAGGTGGTGGCAGTGGCCACAAGAAATTAATAGAACATCTTAAAAAACAGTTCCACAGAAAAGAGAGTACTTCATTTTAGTATAGTAATATATATTTACATTCTTGAAAATATCAATATGTCAAAATTTTGCACTAAGTGAAAGACTGCTTGTAGAAAATTTGAGACTGCAATTTTACCAGTGTGCCCTTATCAGCTGATGCGAATAGGTGCCAGGTAATGTCTCCTGTTCCTAAATTTGGGAGGTAAAACTAATTATTGTGCTGAATTATTTGCCACAATGTTCTTCCAGTGTGCTTTATCAAAATATTTTGGAAGCATTGATGGTAAATACATTATACACTGGCGCTCAACTGCTAGATAAATATTTTTGAAAGTACATATTGCAGTAAGATTGTTGTTAATGATGCAGTTTGATCCGACCTACATACTTATCGGATTTGATTTGTTCTGATAAAAGAAGACTAGTGTTGTGACTGTCTTCCATTTCCAAAATATCTTTTGTTATTTCCCCCCTTTATTTCATATTTCTGTACATTGTATCAATTCATTTGTCCCTAGAAAGAGCTTCCTGAAATCAGTTTGCTGAGAGTCCTTAATCAGCTTCCAGGTAAGACACTTGGAAATGAAAGTACTAACTCTCCGAATTTTTTACTATTTTCAAGTAATGTGGATATCCTGATTTTGAAGTTAATGAAATATACTAAATGTTCTTTATGCATCAAGGACTGTTGCTATAAGTGCGGCAACATAAATAAGGAAGAAAATGTATTTGTTCACAGAACTGGATTTCTCGTCATGTCTTTCCCTGGCCGGCCGCCGATGGTTCCTGGGATACCTGTGCCACCGACCATGACAATGCCTTACATGGTACCAGGTTAGTATTATGAGTATTTATTCATCATAATTTACAATGTATACATTTGCAAAAATTTCTCTTTCTGTTGCTAATATTGATATTTGTACTAATTTGATATTCGCATTGCTAAGGAATCTTATTTTAATGTAACCAGTAAAGATTAGTTAAATTCTGTTGAGTCCTGTTACACAGTTATCTTATGTTCACATAAAAGTTGCTCACTTTTAAGAGTAGAGAGAACAAGAGGAGAAACTAAAAGGGCCCCATGTGTTGGTTCCCATTAAGAGTACAAAGTTTTTTATCCATTTGCTTTAAACCCAATTCCATTCATATTATTGCTCCCAGTTTTTATTGATTGACCATGTTGCTTAGTACATTGTTCTGCATGACAGGTTAATTATGTCTGCCTGTTTTTTTATAATTTCAGCTCCACCACCAATTGTTGGAATACCAATGCCTTCCGTAAGTATTTTTTTTTCTTTCATATTCTCATAGCGTGCAAATACACAGACAGACAGAGAGTGAGAGACAGACATGTACAGGGGGGTATATCAAAATGAAAACTAAACACTAGCCTCAAAAAAAAATCAAAAAAAAATGGCTGAACCTGAAAAATAAAGAAAAATGCGAAGCAGCCTGGCTCCACCTGCATACATTTGAGGGTATGCGCTTAGTCATGGTGCCTTTCATTAAACCAGGACATCATTTGCTCCAAATATACTGGTTCCTCGTTTTTTTATGATTATTATTTCATTTATTTATTTCTTGTTTACAATATACAGATTACATATATCATAGAAAGAAAGAAATAGTAATATCATGCATTTAGGTTTCGTAATTCAACAGTAATGATTAGACCCCTCTGGCACCCACAGCAGGTAGTATTTGTCACCCATGGTTGTTTTTGTTTTTTTACACATGATTAAATGTAAGTAGGGAGTGATATCATTGCGGAGGGTGAATTTTAAATATGACATACAATGTATAATGTTAAAAATTGTTGATATATTTACTTATATTATTTTTTATTGTAAGAACTGTAGTGTTATATATTATACAGGGTGTCTATAAAGTCACCTAACATTTCTGCATGAACATGATTTATGGTACAAAATACAATATGTACTGAAACATATATCACAGTAGGACACAAAATCAGTATAACTCAATGTGACCATCCCACAAGTCTAGGCACATATGCCAACAATCCACCACAGCCCGAAACACCTCCAACATAGCTGGTGTAATCTCAGCAACTGCGGCCGTAATGCGTTGTTTCAGCTGGGCTATGCTGTGGATCCTCGCCCCGTACACCTTAGACTTGATAATGGGGTCAGATCGAGGGGGGGGGGGGTGTCAAACTCCACGTTGCGAGACACAACCAATCCATCTACCGGCGAAAACTTCGTTTAGGTGATCACGAACTATGATGGCAAGATGGGGTGGTACCCAACCTGTTGCTGCATAGTAAGAAGCTGGGTGTGCCCCAATCCACCGTGCTATGAGCCACAGTTGGTAGATACTGAGATTATGGATACTGAGTCACGTGGTCGATGCGGTGGGGCTACGTGTGATTGCATCCTGTACATTTTCCACAATTTGTGGTGTTATGGCTAGTCTAGCAGGGTGTTCTTCATCCTCAACACTACCTATTCACTTGAATTTGTAGACCAGGTTCTTAATAATCAGCCTGGTGGGGCCTGGTTTTCTGAATTTCCGAGTGAAGTCCGTCCGCACCTGTTCATACGTTATTCCACGCAGACGAGCACAAACAACGGCTATTCATTCTTCTATAGTGAAAAATGAAAAGATTTGTCATTAGTTCATTGAAATGTTAAGTGACTTTATACACACACTGTATTTTATAATGATGTATAAAGCTACCTATTAAGGTTGTTAGCCATCCTAGTGAAAGGATATTATGTGGTTTGAGTGAGTGTTCTTTTTGAACTTTGTTGTGACACCAGGGGTCCCGGGTTCGAATCCTGCTCGGGCATGGTTGTTTGTGAATGTACATTCATCAATTTCATCACTCATCCCCATCTTCACAAATTAGCCAAGAGGCACAAAACGCGAAGTAAAAGAAATCAATCATTCTTTGAGCTTTGCAATTACAGAATCAGAGATGATGAAACAATGTATCCAGAAGAAAACACCAAATCAAAAGGTACATGTGTTGAACATATATGCAGTCATCAATGTTTGACTGTTCTTGCTTGGGTGGTGGTTGGTTGAAGATACTAAAAATGTCTAAAATAGATTGTACCAGCAGTGTTGTAGATGGGTAGGGAGTGGTTACTGGGTGGCTAGCTCGAATCTGGGGCCTATGGTGGCATATATAACTTTTCCCTGAGTTTGAGACAAGAGATATTGGGGTATGAAACAAGTTTGTGAATAACTACATTCTGGAAAGTGTCAAAGTTCATGTTGTGTTCACAGCAACAGTGGAGTCATTTGTAGGTGGAGGGACAGTTGTTGCTGATCCTGAGGTTTTAAGGGTGATAAAAGACAACCACTGATGTGGCAGATAAGAATTTGTATAAGCTTAGAAGGTGTCAAATGCTTCTGGGCAGGAGTGCCCTAATCATATCCTTCGTGCCATCAAACCATATCCTAATCCCCACAAAGTATTTAATTACGACAGCGTGTCTACCAAAAGTAACTTTTTCCTTAGCTTTACTGAACACTAGATACTTGATCTGCCCCTCCTCCATAATCAGGGGTGCCCATCACTCAAGACCGCCCCTAAAATCGTTCATCACAATCCCCCCAAAATAGTTTGGATGAACACGTAACAATTGAGGTCTATTTGAATTAAATACCATGTTAAACTGTCCATATTTTTAAATAGTTCGATATTCGAAAACTTAAAGCTAGCACATTGATTGTGCCAAAAACGCATTCTTTCTACACAATAATGCAAGCAAGAAAATTTTTACATCCATTTCTTTGCAGGCTTTCAAGAATATTAATTTAATGGGGTATCAATACTTTCTTAGGATCCCGAGATATTTATTCTTTTCTAGCTTCTCTTTTGGCACGTTCGGGTTCGAAAACGTGTGGATACCCGTATCGTGAAATAGTGTCTCCAAATTTAATGTTCGAAATCTCTCTTCACTACAGAAATCCCTTGACAATCTCAGATTTAACACTTTATCATATCAAGAGCTTCCTGTCTCCCCCTTTAAATTTAATACTCAACCCTACCACCGAAATTCCCATGTCAATTTTAGACATACGGTACTGTTGATATTGAAGAGTGGATATTGCCTCCTCCAAAAAATTCTCAGTCTCCACACCAGAATTTCCGCAACAATAGTAATACACAAAAATTGGATACTGTCCCACCAATTATTAATTCATATCCTTATCCAGAACCCACATGCCAATTAATGCCTAATATGTAAGAGTTGGATATTTCTCCCCAGATATTCCCCCCTTTCAATAAAAGCCTTAATCACTTTCTTTTCATCATCTAATGCAATAAATATGGTGCATTAAGGTGTACATTTTTTACATATATTTTGGGAAATGTTGAATTTTATATTAATTGAAGGTTAAAAATCCTCCCCCCAAATCTCAACGGTGCAGGCTGTGCCATAATCCCCCCCTGTGGGCATCCCTGCTTCTGGGATAAAAGATGAAATTAGTATCATAATCATTCTTGAAATTAGTGTCAAAATCATAATTATTCTTGATTGCTGTGATTAACATAAAGACTGTAGAAAAACAATTGAAAACAACTTCAAAATATATTCTGTTCAGGTGTGCAAGTTACAGATTAGGAGAGCTTGGATCTTTAGGTGCAAAATAAATTAAGAATACCTTAATTACATTCATGTGTATCATATAATCTTTCATTTCAAACATTACAAAGAAAGTATTGTGAGAAATGAAGATGTAGTTTGATTACGTGTACACTCACCAGTAGAGAGAATCCTTGAGTCTTTACCTTCACTCATCCCTGGCACTGGTTTCTGAATACAAGAGGAATGAGTTGTACTAAATTATGTTGTGCCTTTCTATGTTGGTGAACTCAAAGCTTAATCGTTTATAGATCAGGAAGTGTTTGTATCCAGAGAATTGCCTCCACGTCAACCGACACTAAGGGGGCAAACTTCAGAAAAATCCTGTCCTCTAATGATAATGTCACCACTTACAACTCGTTATATGTCCGTATTTTTTGCCAAACTCTGTTCCAGTTTGTGAAGAGCAAATCCTTAGAGGCTGTACTTGGTTTCTGTGAAGATCCACCACTGATCAGAAGCTGGTTGTTCTTCTTCCTCCAGTTGCTTTATGGTTGCACAAATTAGTTCAAAGGAGTGAACACAAAATTGTCACATAATTCACTCAATGCAACTATGTTGTAATGGCAGAATAGGTGCAAATAAGGGGGAATAATGTACCACGGAATGGGTCTATGTATATGGCGATATATAAGATGAGAGACTTTACATATGGAAGAGCCCAGCATTATTTTTTTGTAGGTGCTGCACCTAAAGGTCCAGGCTCTATAGATTAAGTAGTATCTACATTGCTGTTGCTTATATATTATAAAAGAGAATAGTATATAATGTGACACACATATGGTGCATATTTGTAATTTATATTGTCTTCTCTTGTAGCTGATAGCACCACCATTACCCCCGCTGCCTCCGCATCCACCTCCGGTTCATACATATAGGCCACGGCAGAACAACTCCAGCATCTCTCGGCCTAACTCGTTCACCAAGAGAGCTCAGCAGGAACCCCAAGGACCTCCAGTCACAGTGTTTGTAGGGAACATCACAGAAAGAGCTCCAGATGCAATGATAAGGCATATTCTTGCTGCCTGTGGCCATATAGTTGGGTGGAAGAGAGTACAAGGTGCATCAGGTAGGTGTAAAAACATTGATCCTTTAAACTTTAAAATCTCTGAAAATGGTCAACCACAAATTATTATTCCGATTGTGTGGCCACTTTAGTTTTCAGTTCAACCTGTATGCGAAATTTGAAGGTTCGTTCCAAGGTTTAGTCCCAACCTGTGCATTGTTCTTTTTGGAGTATCCCATCTAATCATTATTTTATCATCATCATCAAAATTAACCAAAAGTAACATAAAATAAGAAAACTGTAAACTAAGGCTGAACCGATGTCACTTAGAACTGGTAATTTTACCAATTCTCACCAATGCCGTTACTTCAAAATTCTACAGTAGAACCTTGATTATTTGTTTTCAAGGGTCCAAGATGAAATAACTTAAATTCGAGGAAAATTTTATGAATATTTTGTTATGTTTGAACTATCATGATTGAATATATCATGCAGGAAAATGTGAAATCTGAAAACATAAAATTAGAATTATGAATTTTAATGTATCAAGTTTTCATTGGTATCATACCATATCATTCCATTAGAGTTTTGCTGTAAAAATAATCATGATTTCACATGATGGCTTCTATCCATGATTAAATTCAGGGTGCCTGGCAGTCAAGAAAGTCAAGAAATTATGCTTGTGGTCAAGAAATTTTTCTATTTTTTACGGTATAGTGAATTTACTTCATTATATACCTGTACTGGGATTTGATAAAATTGAATATTTGGAAATCTAAAATTGTATTGAGTTGTGGTTAAAATTTGTTTAAGAATTATGTTCTTGTATGCGTGAAGTTTTGTAAAAATATTAAATCAACTAATGTGGCCATTCCTGATCCATAGAGGCACATATTTTTGGTAAATAAAAAGGCAAAATTTCGGTACAAAAACTGAGTCAATTTCGGGTTCAAAAGCGGTAAATAAAATAATATATCGGTGTTATAGCGGTGAAAAAATGGATGAAAAGTGGTATATAAAAAGACATATTGGTTTTAAAATTGTGAAAATAATCCTAAATTTGATTTAAAAACTACACTTATTCCACAGAATTAACATTTCACTTCTAATAGCACATTTATGTAATCATCAGAGTATTAAGTTTATTTCTGTGTAAAGGAGTCCATTTTTGCTTCTCCAATATTAACAGCAGAATTAATAAATTTTCCGGGAATTGCATAACTCTCAGGATAATTCAGACCTCGGAAGGTGTCACGGCGGTGAATAAACCCTGAATTTCATGTTTAAGAGTTAATTTCGCTTTTTGCAGTTCATTTCGCATTATTTCGTGACAAAATATGGTCACAAAATGCACCTCACACCTTTCAAAAACATGAAAAATTAACACTACAATGTGTTTTTTCAAATTTCGTTTTTTCGTCAAAAACGAAATATGCATGCCCCTACTGATCCAGAATGAAGTCTGAAGCAATATTTTTTACATGCATTAATAATTAAAGCAAGTCTAAATCTCTTTGTTATTAAAGTACAGCTTCAGTTTTCATCTTAACCGGTCTTGTGCTAGTTTTTTATTATATAAATAAATATATATTTTCTTAATTTCTAACTATACATAAGTAGGAGCCAATTAAATATATGTTGAGTAAAAGGTAAAAATGTCAAGAAAAAGGAAAGAAAGGTTAAGGAAAAGAATTGTCAAGAATTTTGGATTTGTTATTTTGGTAGACACCATAAAATTCCAACCAATACTGATGTTGCGGTAACTATTTCGACTCAACCTTAATACGTGGGTTGGAAATTTAATAGTGGCAACTATTTATTCTCAAATGATACAAAAGATATACATCTGTGAAACTTTTACAGCCCTTCGATGTAGTCACCAGCATTGTGTACAACCATTGCCAGCAATGTGGAAGCTGTAGTATTTCTGTAGCAGCGCCTGTTCTGTTGATTGTTTGAATGCAGCAGTCTATTCCGTGAAGAATCTCTGGAACAATTAGGAAGTGAATGCCCTTCATCTTAGGGATCAAATCAAAGTCACAGGAGCTGGTAGAGAATCTGCTAGTTATATCAAGCTAACAAATCAGCCACAGGTTGCAACGCAGGTCATGTTCCTAAAATGAGCAGTAATACTGCGCACGGTCTGTCCTGGAGGTATGGCGCGAATCACAAGAACTTTCACATTAGTGGGGTTCTGACTACACAAATTTAGACCGCCAACTCCCAACGATGTTTTATTCCTCTCATCACTGCGCATGTGCCTAGTGTTAGAAGGAAGAGTCCATTTACTGGGAGGTAGCTTAGGTGTCAAACTAACATGAGAAGCGCCAGTTCCATTTCATGGCGTACATACAGCAGTGTTGCCACTATTAAATTTCCAAGCCACATATAAATTTAAATTTGTGAATGAAATTGTTGTTTGAGTTTGTTATATAGAATGCCTCATTATGATGCAATTGTTTCTCTGTGTTGTTAGAGCTATATAATAATCTGTTCCTGTATTTCCTCCCACTTTAGCATTTGGCTTTTGCGAATATGGAAGTCCAGATTCGGGTCTTAGAGCAGTGAGATTGTTACATGACTTAGATGTCGGAGACAAGAAACTGGTGGTTAAAGTTGATGCCAAAACCAAGTCGGTCTTGGATGAATTCAAAGGTAAGTGTTATTACACAGGTCTATTGGTTAATTATTTCCAATAGGGATGTGCCGAAGCCGATTACAGATGTATGAAAATCAGCAAAAATCCGATATTTAAACCGGTACAGATAATACTAGAGTTTATCTTCTAATAAGTTGTATATTTTAATTTTGTAAGATTTATTGAAAATTTGGTTATGGTTCTTCATCATTTGTAGAGTTTTTGTAATAAAATTATTGCAAACTCTCAGAGGATCAACCTACCTCAAAATCAGAAATAAAACAGTACATTGCTGAACCAACTATTCCACATGACCAGGATCCGCTGTTGTATTGCAAATTCAAAAATTAGAATCCAAACCTGAAGCAAGTGGTGAGAAAATACTTGCGGCATACTTGCTGCATCAGTATTCAGTGTTGCTGGACAGATTTGCGATAAGAGAAGAAGTAGGTTACTTCCAGAAGTGCTTCAAAAACTCGTGTTTCTGAAGTTGAATCTGGCAGCATTAAATTTCCAACATTAAGAACAGGAATTAATTTTGCATTTCCAGGAACTGCTTGTCTACTAATAAAACTCTTGAGAATCTGTTGTTCTTATAGATTCACATAACCACTTTTTTTAGATGCAAATGTACATTTGAATCTCTCGAGAATATAGGAGGGTCACAATTTATATTTTGAGCCTTGGCAACACTGATTGAAGTTAGGCACGATTTGACGTTTGAACGGAATCGTCTGGCATTTTTGACCATAACGTACTTCAAATGTTTTGTCAATAGCTTGATTTGTGTTGTTTATGTTGCCTTGGAGATGCGCAACAACAATAAAATGGAATTAACTCGTGAACATTTTCGTGCGATGATTTTTTACGATTTTCGACGTGGATTATCAAGACAAGAGTGCATCGATCAACTTACTTCCACATTTGGCGATGAAGCCCCATCCTTTGCCACTGTGAAACGCTGGTATAACAAATTTAATTGTGGCCACCATTCACTCACCGACGAGATTCGCGAAGTTCGTCCAAAATCAGTTGTTGTTCAAGAAAACGTAATACTTAAAGATCGTCATGTGACTGTGAGATTGAGGCAACCATAGGCATTAGTTCCACCAGCATATATAAAATATTACATGATCATTTAGCTGTGAGAAAGGTATGTTCTCGTTGGATCCCACACAATTTGACAAAATCTCAAAAAGACGCTCGCGTCAATTGGTGCAAACAAATGCTCAATAAATACAATTGTGGTGCTTCAAAAGAAATATATAAGATTGTAACAGGTGACGAATCATGGATATATGCATATGAGCCGGAATGAAAACAGCAGTCGACTGTATGGGTGTTTCAAGATGAACCCAATCCAACAAAAGTTGTTCGCGCTCGAAGCACATCGAAACAAATGGTCGCCTGTTTTTTCGGGAAAACTGGTCATGTGGCAACTGTGCCTTTAGAGGAACGTAGAACGGTCAACTCTGAATGGTACACAACAATTTGTTTGCCAGAGGTCTTCGGTCAGATACGGAAAACAAACAAACGCCGTCGGATCATTCTTCATCAAGACAATGCCAGCTGTCACACATCTCGTCTAACAACCGACTTTATGAACAGTCAAAAAATCGAATTGATGGGTCATCCGCCGTACAGTCCTGATTTGGCACCCAATGACTTCTTCTTGTTCCCGAATGTCAAGAATAAATTGCGTGGACAACGATTTTCGTCGGCGGAAGATGCCGTTGATGCGTTCAAAAACCATATTATGGAGGTGTCTCAAGAAGATTGGAAAAACTGCTTTGACAAATGGTTCGAACGAATGCAAAAGTGTATTGACCATAAAGGAGAATACTTGGAAAAACAATAAAGCAGTTTTCAATGCCAAATTCCTGTTTTTTCATTGTTAGGCTCAAAATATAAATAGTGACCCTCGTATATATATATAAAGGATTTTCCAAGAAGAATGATATGATTTTGAAATGAACTGGCAACTATGCTTCAAATGTTATAACTGTCACTAGTTGTCATTTGTGTTTAGTATACTGTGACAATTCATCATGGCTAAATACACGCTTCAAGAGTGTTTGGTTATTATCCAATAAAAAGATATGAAAATAGACGTTCTATTGAACTTGAAACGGATCATAATTTTGGGCAAAAAATTATCTTCTCAGATGAAGCTTATTTCTGGTTAAATGGATGTGTTAAACAAAATTGTCATTTTTGGTGTGAAAACAATCCACAAGCACTTGCATCTGCAAAAGGTCACTGTATGGTGTGGTTTATGGCATGGTGGCATCATCGGACCATTTTTTTTTCCACAACGAGGAAGGAGATGCAGTTACAGTGACTGGTGAGCGGTACCGATTGATGTTAATAGATTTTTTATGGCCAAATTTAGATGAAATTGATTTGAGGACATGTGGTTCCAACAAGACGGTGCCACATGTCACACTGCTAATGCCACTATCGACATATTACAAGAACAGTTTGGTGAAAGGATAATTTCAAGAAATACAACTGTAGTTGGGCTCCAAAAAGTTGTGATTTAACTTGTTTAGATTGCTTTTTGTGGTGTTATTTGAAATCTATAGTCTATGCAAAAAGACCACGAACCCTTGATACATTAAGATTGAACATCGAATGCTACATTCGTGACATTAGGCCCGAGTTATTGCACAAAGTCATTGAAAATTGGGTTCATCAAATTCACTTGTGTGCACGAAGTCGAGGTGGGCACTTAAATGATGTGTTATTCAAAACATAATGTAATAAACTATGCTTCAAAATAATACAAAAAGTTTGGTTGTATCTGAAATAGTTTTTATTTTATTTCATTGTAAAATCATATCGTTCTTATTGGAAAACCCTATACATATGATGGCCAATAGAAATGTACATAGCAAATTTTGTTTTTGTCATGCTGAAAATAACATCCCATTTCTTTTGAATAATCTTATGTATCGTAATTGGTTAAATATCGGCACCGGTATCAGTTCCTTCCAGAAATTATCTGTGAGTACATCAGCATCAATAAATTTTCAGTTTCATCACATCCCTAATTTCCGATAAAATTGTTTTAGTTTTTTATCAACATTGTTTTTGTCTCCTCTGTGGCTGAGCTCATTGAGTGCTGGACTTGCGATCTCACCTCTTAGTGGCTCAATTTAATTTAATCATCACACGTCCTCAATGTCACTATTAGCTGAAAGTGATACAAAAGTGACACTAAATGAAATTGTCTGTACATGATCAAATTAAACCTGAAAATGCATTTAACAATGCTTAAAGCAAGTGATGTCAGAGCACACGTCAGGTTCCTTCTTGAATTCTTAACATCCAAGAATTTCTTATTATGAATGGTTCCAAATAAAGCCTGTTGTGACACTGTCAACCAATTAGAGCACATGCTTTTAAAATCTATTGTTGAAAAATTTATCAACATACAGAAACTGTGGTGAAGATAACAGAAACAACATGTAAACACGGAAGTTGTGACTTGTAATAAAGAATAGGAGAAACGGTGGAATAATCTTGTATGTATTTATTTAATCTCAATTATACAAGAATAAATAATGGATATTTCTACAGCTGTGAGTGATGTGATGATAAATTATATTCGACAACAAACTGTGAATTATATTCTGTACAGATAATGTTTTGTGATATTATATTGTGCCATTATGATTACACATTTTCTCTGATATCTGAGATTACATTTAAACTACAATAAATATATCACATTGCTTTCAAGTTCGATATACATATGTGTTTCTTTTGGAAGGAAATTATTATTATTTGTTAGGACTAACCTATTTTATTTATTTTTCTTTCTGTACACTCTACCACCTTTTGGTAAAATGTGAAAATGTAAAATTTTTGTTTGCTCCTGTATGGGTGTAATTTCAGACTTTTCAAGATTTCCAATAAGAGCATTGTTCTGTGGCTTTCAATTGTCAATTTTGTTTAATCGCCATATTTCAATGATAATTGAATAGTGTACAGATGGCTTAACCAAATATAACATTGCTTCTCTTTTCTGAACAAAGTTTACTCTTACTTTGTAGCTGACAGAAGAAAGAAATTAAAATGTACGGATGACAAGTCACCTGTCATTGATGAATCTAATGATGAAGATGACTACATGGATGAAAATATGAAGCAGAGTGATAGAATTGCCAAGGAGAGAATAGCTGCCATCATGAGGGATTATGATTCAGACATGAAGAATTACACACCCTCCAAGAAACACCAGGGTATGCTTTATGATAATAAAACTTTACCTTTGTTTTTCAATTGTCCGTGTGTGTAATCAAGGGGTCCTGGGTTCGATACCTGGTGGAGGCACATAGTGGTTCGGATCCCGCTTTAAACTGTAGGTCCAGTCCCGATTAGCCTTATTTGCATAAAGTGGACTTAAAACACCAAATCAACCATGTTCATGTTGCCATTCTTATGTTAAATTTAAATGCATGTTAGTTTTTCTATTCCTCCTTTCTTTTTATGCATTTATTTAAGATTTTCCATTGAAATTTTGTTTGAGTTTGTCTTTTAAGTCAACTTAATGCATAGATAGGCTAATTAGGCGTGGATGCTTAGTTTAAAGTGGGATCAGAACCACTGTGTACCTCCACCGGGTATTGAACCTGGGATCTCTGGATTACAAGCTGATAACATTATCCCTGTATCATCAGTGGCATTCTGTTTTAATTTAATGATAGCATTTACGGTATATACCTAGCACTGTATGGTTTATGTTTCCAACATAGGAATTTCTGTGTTTCCACATAAAGTTGTTACATAATCAGTATTCAATATTGTAACAGTTGGCCTTAGTGTTATGTCATTACTAGGTAGATATGTGCTTTTTATGCCATAAGCTGTGAACCAGTGAGGTTTCTGAATGCCTACCTGCATATTAACTCCTGATAATGTCAATTGTTTCAATGTTCTCATTTGGTAATCAAACTGTAAAGTACTTCTTCATCATTGTCATTATAATGCAAAGTTTGTGATGCCCAATATATCAGAATGCTGTGTGTACATAATCCACTCATCTTAATTTTTCAGTATCACTTTATTTTTTAAACATGTTGGTTATGTGAAATAAAATGTTGACAGCGATACAATTATAAAATTCAAATCTTCTTCTGTATTTGATCTTTTAAAAATTAATGTCCATTTGTTCTTTTCTTTTGAAGATCAACTAGAAAGAAAGATGCAAAAAACTCAAGAAAAACTTACCAAATTGAATCAGGTTGTTGATCCTTCCCAGGATGAATCTGGTGTAACAAGTCCAGAGAGGCGAAGCAATGTAAGTAATCAAATATGTTGAAAAAAGACAATTCATATTTTTGGGTGTTTAATCATGGTTGAACAGTTACTACCTGTGAAATTAGCGGGAATTTTTCCAATACGCAAATTAGCATATATCAGATCATTCAGATCCTACAGTGATAAATGTGCCCCATCGCTATAATATGTATAACAAAACTAATCGATAATAGCTTTAGCATTTACTCAGTTAACAAGATTTTTTGAAATTTGAGATTATTCCAGAATAATTTGTGCTTCCATATTTTCAATTATAAAATTTGATATGTCATTGGTTTTTCCCTTCTCCAAATGTTATCTGCCCTGAAAGATTTCTAAGTCCAGAAATCGTTAAGTTGGCAACATAGCTCTTGAGCACCAGCACAGAGTAGCCAACTTTACTGTCGATCTACTAGGCGAGAAACACTGTGGTGAAATATTTACATGCATGGTTATAAAATGAAGTCAACGTATTAATAGAGAACAAAACTGAAAACTTAAGTATGACGAATAATTTTAGAGAATACTTGCAATTTGGCATGTTGAAATTGGAATCAGAGAAACTGTTGTGAGGTTGGAAACACTGCACTCCCTTGAGGAAATTGCTGTCAAATTTGAACACAAATCGTCATAATTACGAATAGTTTATGCAAAATAAATACTTTGCAAAATACTGAGGAATGAGTGAAAATTAATAATTATCATAATTTGCATCAAAAATGTGTTCGTCACATTGAAAGTGGTAGCTTGCGCAATCATCAAGACGTTTGCTACCAGCGATGTTGTTGAATCCTTGGTAAAGTGCTTGCGTCAGAGCTTTTTCCTATGAATTAAGGGGCACGGGTTCAAATCCAAAACTCCAATGTTTTTTTTTTTTTATTATTATTTTTTTTTTTTATTTGTAAGTATGGCATTGAGATACATTGCGTATGGAGTTTAGTAATTATGTTGAATAATTTTGTTTCAGAATGTTCGCAGTAATTAATTCGGGGTAGAAGCGATGAATGTTTCCATCTGCCCAACATATTTGTTTTTTTTTTCTTTCTGGCACTAAGGTATACATTTCAGAGATGACATTTATTTCAAAGCAATAATGTTCCACTAGATCTAGGAAAGCTAGATATGAAAAGTCTGAAATTATCTTGAAACTTATTTGCATAACATGTCCTTGATTATTATTGCCATCCATTCTAAGCAATTCTTTTTATTTCTTTTTTTAAAAAACAAAAGGAACTTTTATCAATTTGGATCGAAAAATACATAAAATTATCATAATCGAAGAGAAAGTATTTGGTCAAACAAGGAATGTGATGAATAAGCTATGCTTCTCATGTGCTTTCTGTACTTGTCACGATGTATTTGATTGTCTGCTGCAATTGAGGTAGCTAATTTAAGGTTTACAACTCTTGGAAGGAATCAATGTTCCTTCGCGTACGTGAAGTGTCTGAATGCAGGCATCTTCTGTAATTCCAGCTTTCATTCATTGCTACACATCCATCTCTGTCATAAGCTTGCAGTTAATGTAATATGTTTGGTGCAAAAGTGATACAAAGATAAGATTGAATATGTCACCTATCGGCTTCAAACTTGAAGGCAACAGTGCAAGGGAGAAAGCAGCTCTTTGGCTGCGAGGACGGTGCGTTCTGCGAGAGCATGCACTGTGCATGTCCGTTTTCCTGAGACGAAGTTTCGGTATTATCCACTTCCATGTATTTTGCCCTATTCCTACCTCGAGCTTCTGCCTGCTGCCCGGTGCTTTCACCTGGGTTCAACTGGGAATCTGCACCATTGCGGCTGGCTCGCAGTTTTTCTTTCGCAGCAAAAGAATTTGTTGTGGTGCACCTTCAAGGACATTACTTATTATGTAGGATTTTTTTGCGAAATGGTGAAGATATTGTTTGTCTATTCTTGAAGTGAATACCGTACTACCGTACATTACTGGGAGTTCTCTTCTGCTGTGTGCTATAGAGCCAACCGCACCTTCATAGATTAGTCACAGTCCTATAGAATGACCTTAAAATTATTTTAAAATGCCTAAAATAACTTTGACTCTGAAAATGAATGCTTAATCTTATTTTTTTTAATATTATATTATTATATATGTATGTATGTTTGTTCTGGCATAACTCTCGAACGCCTGGAGCAATTTCAACCAAACTTGGTGCACATATCACTTGCAATCTGGAAAGAAATACTGTGGGGGTAAGTCACCCCTAGGGGTGGGGGTGGGAAGGGGGTGACGTAAAAAAATCGAAAACGACCGACATTAGTGTGGAATCCGTAGTTTTCGGGGTCGCTAAGATGAATAGTGACACTCCCAATGCCGTTCAACTCCAAGTTCATCACCTATCAGGATTGGGGGTGAGAGGGGTTGAAAAATTAAATGTCTAAAATTACCTAGATTAGTGTTGAATCCATAGTTTTCGGAGTCACTACGCTAATTGGTGACATTCACGATAAGCAACCTTGGTACACACATGACTTACAATCTGGAATGAAATATTGTGGAGGTAAGACACTCCTCACATCCATAGGGGTGGGGGTGGGAAGGGGGGACGTAAAAATAATTGAAAAGGACTGCTATTAGTGTGGAATCCATAGTTTTCGGGGTTGCTAAGATCAATAGTGACACTCCAATGCCGTTCAACCCCAAGACACCCCTGGGACCCCTACGGGGGTGCGAAGGGGTGACATGTAAAACGACCGATATTAGTATGGAATCCATAGTTTCTGGGATCGGTAAGATGAATAGTGACACTTGCAATGCCTTTCAACTCCAGTACATCCCTGGCACCCCTAGGGTTGGGGGTGGAAAGGGAGTGACATGTAAAAATAATCGAAAACGACCTATGTTAGTGTGGAATCCATAGTTTACGGGTCACTAAGATGAATAGTGACACTCCCAATGCCGTTCAACTCGGTATAAATAAATATCCGGGCAATCAGCTAGTTTTTAATAAAGTAAGAGAGAGTAATAATTCAATGAAAGCAGTTTAGTGGTAATTTAGTTTTCTTTATTTTTACTTCAAGGTTACATAAAAAACCCTGCAACTTTTTTTTTTTTGTATAAGTCATTCACCTTTTAGAATGGACCTTCCATGATATAGTAGATGACCAGAATCTTTAAATACAGTTGTGTTTCGCGTACAGAAGTAAAAAGGTAAAGTGCTCCCCTGTGCGTTGCACCACACCACGAAGGCGTATAAGGGTGTGTGGAGTTAGGGCCCCCACACTTTCTTCATCACGGCCGAAGGTGGGGGTGAAGTGATCATCACCATGCCCCTGGCTGCCTTAACCCCCCAGAGTTTCCTCGAGGTACTCACTTTATAGGATGATATAAAAATCCTGGTTCAACATTTTGATTAATTTTACTTTAAAAACAGAGATTAAAGTGATAATAAGAGACCTTAAAAGTAGGCTTCACACAAATAAGTTTGCTATAATAAAAAAATCCAAAAAAAAAATCACAATTATTTAATGCATTGACAAACATTTCACTTAAAAATAATATTTTAAGTTTTTGACTTCTTTTTATAACCATGCATGTAAATCTTTCATCACGGTGTTTCTCGCCTAGTAGATGGAACTGCAGTAAAAGTTGGCTACTCTGTGCTGGTGCTCAAGAGCTATGTTGCCAAATTAACGATTTGTGGACTTAAAAATCTTTCAGGGCGGTCAGATAGCATTTGGAGAAGTGTACCATGGTCAGCTACACCAATTTTGGATTTGGAGTTGAACACATTTGACGCCTTTTGTGGACTGGTGAAAACTGTTGGTCCAGTGTAACCTTTTATGATTGAGTTGTCTCTTCATTATTTCATTAAATAGAATCTGTCTTTGCAAATTTTCCGCTGATCTGGAAATCCTGGTCCAGCCCAGGAAATCAACCTGTATGAATATATAATGCTAAAATACAGAAATATGCCTTAAAAACTCTCTCTATTATGGCAAGTTTGTTTTTCAGTGAATGTATACTTATTGAAGATACTTCATTAAATCGATCAAAAGATACCATTGAAATATTTCAGCCATATTATTTCAGTCCCTTTTCTGATAGCCTATGCGGCATACAGTTTAAGAAGCAATATCGGGCAGGATCATTCAGAGCCTGTCCATTGTATTCAGCCAGTGGCAGGAGTGCGACGTTGTACAGTTAGGAAACTGCGGTGTGCAAGATAAATGCCGTGTTCTGTATTTTTCTTGCACGCAGGAATTTTTCATAAAACTTACCACTTTAAGGTCCATCATGAGAAGGGGCATGATATTTTGAATCTGACACTTTGTCCCATAAATTTCAGTCGCTTCAGTTACGGTTTCTTGAAGAAACTCTGGAAAACAGCATGTCTCCAACACAAACACAACCTTTCATTTTCCTTCCATCTTTCTTTTTTTCGTTGCAACCATGTTGACACAACTGAGTTCTTGTTTTGGGAAAACAATGTGTGTTAATTTCGTCTCAATATGCACAATGGCCCTTTATTGTCGTGGGCATTCTTGACCATTGAGAGTCTGAGTCATTTTGAGTTCATCATTTTCATAGCAGGATGGTGTAAAATTAATCGCATATCGTTCACTTGTGCGCCACAAAAAACAGTTGTGTGAGAGGATTCCATACAACCCTTTGTATAATAAATAGTATGTCAGGGTGGCGACAGACCTGGAAAACCGGGAAAAGTCAGGGAATTTGAGGTGTCAAAAAAAGTCAGGGAAATGTCAGGGAATTTCGTCTTCATTGACTTCGAACACTCTTTTGACGAAAAATGTTATAACTCGGGCACTATGGGAGCAATCTACTTCGGATAACTTTTGTTTTGCAGTTAAAACATCAGCACATGCAACGGTGTACAATTTAGAACACCGGATCGAGGAAGGGGGCTTGGGGGCACGTCCCCTGAATTTCAATGGAAAAAAACAAAAATCTGGAGTTTGCCCCCTCTTCTCCCGCTATTTTGGAGAGAAGGCGCGAACTTCAGTATTCTTTTCAAAGAATGGACATTTCTCAAGAGAATGAAACATGTTTTATGTTCTTGGGTGCCATACAAGTTGAATAATAAGCCAAAATGTGATTTTTTTTGTACGAAAAATAGGTAATTTGCATTTTTGGAGGAAAATTGTTATAACTCTGGCACTAAGGGAGCAATCTACGTACTTCGGATATTTTTTTATTTTGCAGATAAAACATCATAACATGCAACCGTGTACAATTCAGAACGCCGAACCGAGGAAGGGGGTTTCGTGGGGGGGGGGGGGGGGGTGACCCCCGAATTTCAATGGAAAAAACAAAAATCTGGAGTTTGCTACATTCTTTTCAAAGAATTGACATTTCTCAAGAGAATGAAACATGTTTCATGTTTTGGGTGCCATACAGGTTGAATAATAAGCCAAAATGTGAAACTGTTTTTTACGAAAAATAGGTAATATGCATTTTTGGAGGAAAATTGTTATAACTTGGGCACTATGGGAGCAATCTACTTCGGATAAGTTTTGGTTTGCAGCTAGAACATCATAGCATCCAACCGTGTACAATTCAGAACGCCGAACCGAGGAAAGGGGGTTTGGGGGGGGGGAGCGACTACCGAATTTCAATGAAAAAACAACATAAATCTGGATTTTACCCCCTCTTCTCCTGCTATTTTTGGGAGAAGGCGCAAACCTTAGTATTCTCTTCAAAGAATGGACGTTTCCAAAAAGATTGAGACATGTTTCATGTTCTTTGGTGCCATACAAGTTGAATAATATGCCAAAATCTGATTTTTTTTTTAAAAAGAAAAATTACGAAAAATAGGTAATTTGCATGTTTGGAGGAAAATTGTTATAACTCGGGTACTATGGGAGCAATCTACTTTGGATAAGTTTTGGTTTGCAGCTAGAACATCATAGCATGCAACCGTGTACAATTTAGAACACCGAACCGAGAAATGGGGGTTTGGGGGGCGCGACCACCGAATTTCAATGAAAAAAAATAACATAAAAATCTGGAGTTTACCTCCTCTTCTCCCGCTATTTTGGGGAGAAGGTGCAAACCTTAGTATTCTCTTCAAAGAATGGACGTTTCCAAAGAGATTGAAACATGTTTCATGTTCCTGGGTGCCATACAAGTTGAATAATGAGCCAAAATGTGAAACTCTGTTCGGAAGTGTGGCATGGATATGTTGCGGAGAGGGGGGAGGTTGGTCATCAATATGAATTTCCCAGGCTTGCTCCAGAGCTGTGTCAGAGTTTCCACCCAAACATAAGAGTATGAAGGTCCAAAAAGCACATTCATTTCGTAATCAGCACCATGATACCTTATGGTATCATCGGGGATAGTAAAGGTTAAGCCTCTAAATATTACGTGGAAAATGCATTGAATTTTCATTTTTTCTTGTCCGTATGGGAGTAGTAAGGGGACTTGTGAACAGAGGGGATAAGAGCGGATGGCGCTGTCCGATAGTTGTCGGACGTCGTAGTAAGGCATTTTGTTAGGCAAACTGAAGGAACATGGAAACAAATATGTTCCATTGATACATACGATTTTTGTCGAATATTGCCACCCGACAAAGTATCTCACTACAACATGCGACAGAAATTGCATGGACTGCAACATCCAACAAAAATCGCATGCATAAACAAGAAGAGCTTTAGACTGCAAATATGCTGCTGGAATTTTATTACTCTTCTGGCTCACTTCACCTTATTGAATGTAGCAGTGCTTACGAAGGTTTTCTTTCATCATCCTGACGCATTACTGGTTTCGCACAAGTTAACATACGTTTACAATGACATTGCAATATTCTTAGATATCAAGAAGAATCCAACCAAACGGGATATATATTGAATACTATCACGATAAAGTACAAAAAAACAACTGCATTGGTGGACGTTATAAAAATTGGCAAGTGCATCTCCCAACCGTAAATTTACTGCAACACTAAGTATTGCAATGAAATTAACGCCACTCTCTGTCCTGTCTGTTTAATGTCGTGAGAGATGGTCTTAAATCTCTCACTGAGTGAAGTTAATGTCCAATATTATGAAATAAAATACTAATAATAAAGACGTAAATATTTTAATATCATATTTACTCGAATCATTCATTCATAACAGCAAATCACTTCCTTCAGAAATTGACTTTTCTTTGCCAGCCCTGCTAAATTTTCACTTTCCGTCTACTGATTTATACGAGGGGTGGCCAGAAAGTAATTTCCAATTTTTCGCAAACGCCAAAACCGTGAAAAATGATAATTGCTGCGAAATTTTGTTTAGGAATGTGCAGTGATGTCTGGACACATTTTACGCCCGTTCGAAATATCGAAATAATGTGAATTTGGCAAAAAATGCGAATTGCTGGCGTTTTTAGCGATTTTTTTTTAAAGAAATGTCCCAAAACAACGAAAAATTCCATGAAATCTAACATCCTTGTCTTTTCTAGGCCATGTTTGTGTACATAGAACATGCACGTTTTCCAACATTTTACTCAAGAGTAAACTATAGAGTTATACGTACGTGGAATAATTCCGACAGCCACATTAAATCATATATTTCCCACGCTTTTTCAACTTCTATCAAAACCATTTGCATCACGGAGCAAAGTGGCAGAGTTCTCACAGGAGATCGAGTGCGTTTCTACCGTCACACGGGATATGTTTTGAATTACCAAGCTAAGTGCGCACTATTGGCGAGTAATAATGGAGCTCAGTTGTTAGGGCATCTGACTACTATGCGAGAGACCCGGGGTCGATCCCCTGCGGGGGAGAACCGGGATGTTTTCCACCTATTCAAACTGCTCCGGCACCCACCCAGCATCATATGAAGCTGGTACCTTGAGAAAACTTTGAGGGATAAAGGTAGCCAGGAGTGTGGTGCTGATCACATCACCCCCACCTTCAGCCGTGATTAAGAAAGTGTGGGGCCCTAACTCCACACCAAAATTCCATTATCTAAAATCCTTACCTTAAAATTAATAAAGGGATATGGAAAATAACTTTCCCAAAATAACTTTCAAGATATCAAACTCTCGCGAAGAGGCGTAAGCCATGTGACTTACAATTTGAAACAGCAGTTTAAAAACACCATGAAGGTATAATTTCAGATATTTGCCAGAAAATGCACTAAAATGAAAATGTGAATTTTGGGAAAAATAACACCGTATAGTAAAAAATAAAAAATAAGAAAATACACCAATTTGAAAAAAAATTAAAATATCAAGGTCCCTACCGATTAGGCATAAATAAAACAAGAATATCAGTTGTAATTTATTGCATTAGTAACAGTGAGTCCTAACCTAATTTTCGGCATAATCACCACCGTTGTTCTGGCATGTGTCGTAGCATGGCACTAAATTTTGTATGCCCATGGTATCTGTGTCTGACAGCAAAGACGAACTATGTCTACCGCAATGTAGCTGTCAAATCCTTGCCTTACCTGAAACCTATTCAGTTAAACAATGAGATGAAAGTCAGTACATTCAAGGCCAGGGCTGTACAGGGAGTGGTCCAATATCTCTCACCTGAAGTGATGCAAAGGGCCCATGTGTACTCAGCTGTATGGGGTTGTGCACATTCGATTGGCCTTCTGTGAATTGTCTCCACCATCGTCTGACCGTACTATCACTCACAACGTCCAGTCTGCACAACTCACACGATTGCTGGTGGCTCTGTGCCGAATTCTGAGCGTGCAATGTAGGCTACATCGCAGTCGGTGGGATACTTTATGAGAGCTGCAATCTTTAACCTAGAACTGTCCTAAACCGGCTGCATTGCAACTGTACCAGATTACAGCTACATGCCACTTCTTCCTCCGTGCATGTGTGTGTCGCTCTCCGGCCACTAGTGCTGCATACAGGCACCATTGGAGCTTTTACAGGATGCCCCTCGTATATGAACTTTCAGAAGCTTTTATTATTAGTGTTTTCCTGTTTTAATGTGTTGGTTTAAGTAAATCAGGACAATGCAATTCTATAAATTCCATGCGTTAAATTTCTAATACTTACATACCCTTTTCATCAGTATTAATGGTATAACTGCATGTTGTCAGTTTCACAGCACTTCACTTGGATATACTGTACTAAAGCAGAAATCCCATTAATAATATAAGGAAATATGACACTTTATTTTGTTCGATTCAGTTGTTTCACTTATATGCAAGAGTTGTTTGCGTTACAGAGAAGAGAGAAGTAGCTTTATGCATTGAAAAATGAGTCCGCACTCATAGGTTTTGCAAGAAGAGGGTTCCAAACCTCAGTGGAAAGATCAACATATAATACCGAAAATGTATAAGGAGACTGATAAATTACAAATTGTATTTCTTAATCATTCACTCTTATCTCATTTAGTCTTAACTTTAAAAATAATCAAGTATTTTATTTTAAACTTACTGCGTATGACAAAATTCCATAATCCTTCCTTAGCTTGTGAATTGTAATAATTTTCCAAATTCACTATTTTGCAGTTTGAATTCAAATCATAGAGAATAGAGAAATTAAGTCAATTTAATAGAAGATAATATTGGTACTTAGCAAAACCATACGTGGATCTGTATGAGTTTATTATTTCCATTTGCAAAAACATTGATGTAGTTTAGTTTGTAATTGTCAGGGAAAAATGTAAATTTTGTCCTGGAAAAGTCAGGGAATTTCATTTCTGTTTGTTTGTAGCCACCCTGGTATGTGTTCCGTGAGTGTTATTTGATAATGTCACTCTCGAAACGTAGCACCAGTAGTACAGTCAACAAGGGTAAAATAATGCATTCACAACCCATTAAAAGCATATTCTTACTTCAAAGAATTGGCGTTTGAAGAAATGCATGCTAAAACAGTGTTTTCTCAGAGTCTAGAACTTATGGCTAAAGTGTGTTGTGTACGTGTGAATATTGTGTCGCGTATTATAAAACAGTAAAACATCTACCTCAGAAATCGGTGAACCCCTATTAAAATCTCCTGGGAAACATGCTAGAAAACAGAAAAGTGTTACTAGCTTAGATGACTTTGAAAAAGATTTACTCTGCTATTCTATATTAATTTGTATTTTCAATATATTAAAAATACAAAACTTTGTTACTTACGTGGAATGAGTATCTATTTTGTGCATCGACGTTTCGGAAACAACTGTTTCCTTCTTCAGGTTCTTTTCCGGCTATCCAAAATATACCATAGCCTCGTCAAATCCTGTCATTCGTCAGGAAAAAGGAAACTACAAATTTGGTAAAGGTAAAATTTGGAAAACACTTCTAAAACCATTGTTACTCTCATGTTCTCTATCATTGTTAAATCTATCACTATAAAACCTTCGTACTAAAAGTCCTATGTACAACTAAAACTTTAAAAAATTAGGGATGCCCTCTTGTTACACTGTTCCCATGCAGCCTGGCAGTTTCTTCCTTGTCGTATGTATGAGGTTGCGGTCATGTCGTCTCTCCCTTCCCTGACCTTGAACTTCCATTTCCCCTCCTCGTTATGTCATGTCAAGATCAAAATCGTGTGTTATTTGGGCCTCGCGTATTACGCTACTCTACAGTCTTTCCCTTCCGCTAGCAGTTAGTTTGGCAACAGCACGATAGCACTAGCTGTGTATGGCTGAAATCATGTTCCTTGTAAAAGTGTATGCAGTATAATTATATTATTTCACCTCTGACCAAGTCCATGAAGCCCTAGGCTCACTGTTTTGCCTCTGATGGTTCCAAGTTTGAGTCCTGCTATGGTCATGTTTTTCCTTGATTTTACAATTCCTTCTTCACCAAACCCATCTCGTCGTCATTCATTTTCATTGTCATGAATAGCCTAAAGAGGCAGTAAAGTAATAAAATTAGAAAACTACAAATACTGATAACCTAATACATTGCTGATTAGTACCTTTTTTTACTGGTGGTGTTTCAATCAGTATATATGTAGAATAGTTTGGTTAAGAGTTTCCTAATTTTGATATCCATTTACAATGACAAATTCTTCATTTCTCATAACCAATTCTATCTTCGTTAAAACATGTCTCTTAAGCTGAGTTGCTATTTGTTTGATGAGAGGTTTTAATTTCTTGTAGATCCTTGTAATCCATTCTTTGTAGAGACTTGTCAGTAGTACATTTCCTGCAAAGTACCTTTCAAACTATTTTGTCAGATGTTAAATCAGGTAAGTGTACTCTAATGTGAATATTTGCTGACATATCTGATCACTAGCTTCAGGAGGAAAATCTTCATTATTCATGTGTTAAACCGTGTTGTTGAGCTTCAAAATTAATATATGAATAAAGTACATGTAAACATTTTCCTCCATTCTTTATTTTAAATGTTCATCATGCATTTAGTTTCTAATTGCAGTTATTACTGAGTTATACTGAAGTGAAATAAATACTGTTTGTGGAACAGTGGTATTTATGCTTCTCGTTATTTGTATTTCTAGAATTTCGATGATGTTGATATGGAAGAAGGAAAGAGAGATCTGATTACACGAGAAATTGGAAAATTCAGAGAAATTATGAAGGTAAATAGTTTACACCAAATTATAAAATTCCATGCCAGAAAGCCTCATATTGCGAATGTGTAATTTTTGCCTTTAAAATGTAGATGATAATATAAGATAGTTCAGAGTTTGTTTGTTTATTTTGAATTAAATTTTCTGTAACATGAGGTTTTCTGTATGACTTTTTTTTTCCTAAGCATATCGAAGTTCATCAAAATTAGTAAGATGATATAAATTATTATTTTGGAAGATGAGCATTTGAATAAGTATATTAATTAGTTAATACTTGAAAAGAATCCTACTCTTCTAAATTTTATGGACTCTAAACTACCCTGTATATCTGTGCACTTTTTTTAGTTCATCTACGAATAAGTTGTACTGATTCTATTTTAAAGTTTTACAAATTGATTATCCCCGTGCTCAGTTTGTTGAAATCATTCAAAACGAATCAGATCTTTTTGAAAATAATGTGGTATGTTGCTATAATGTTAATTGTTAATGTGTTATGAGGTTTGTAGTTGTATTTTTTGAGAAAAAATGTCGGATAAATGTGTTTACTGCAGTAATCACATGCAGTGATCTGTAATAATTCCTCAAACATAGGCAGTCCAATTTGTTGAGGTGGAAGAGGCCTACATTGTGCCTGCTGACATCAATTGTTTTATTGACTCAGGTGGTGAGTAGTGTGCATAATGTGCTTACATCCTTTTATGCTTCATGTGGAAATGATGTGTTTTAGTATGTACATACATGTAGTGCAGTTGTGTAACTATTGGTTTATTGCAGCTTTCCTAGTTGTTACTAAGAGCATTTTTTCCCCCTTGGAGTTACTTTTCAATTAGCTGCAGTAAATCAGTTTGTCTCTACATACAAACGTTTCACAGTAACATTATTTGTTTTGTAATTTGCTTTCATTAAGCCCCCTCCCTCCTATGTGCACTTACTTTACGTTAGGTGAATAGAACATTCATTTTTTACACCAGAGTGTGCATGAATCGAAATAAATCCTACAAGACAATATGCAGATTTAAAACGATTAACCAAAATTTAATGTCCTTAATTTTTCATATTGTTTGCATGATAATGAGGGTACCAGTGGAAATCTTGAGAGATAGGAGTAAAGGAACAGACTAGGTTTACCTCCTTTAGCCGTTTTAAAAATTAAATTTTGATAAATTGTCCAGAAAGTAATAATAATTTGATGTATCCATCAATTTTTATGGTGGTCATACGTGACAGTTTCTAATGTGCCTGTTTTGTGAGCCCTGGTTTGTTTACACCAATTGCACTCATCTTGCATGAGACATGTAATGTTACCAAATACTTCAACATAGTGCTTTAGTGAGTGGAGCATTCAAAGCATATACGAAGAGCATGTACGTGACAGTATTGTGGATAGAAGTTCTACTTGTAAAGTTCAGTTTAAAATTTACTAGTATGATTGATATCATCTGTTCGTAATTGAAATTAATCTGCTATGAATGCTCGACCTAAGTACTCTTAATGGAAAGGAATGAAACTTGAGGATGAAGTGACAAAGGTGGATTGTCAATGTAAACTAAAGTTGGGCAGATGTAAAAATGCCCTCTCTTCTTGTAGATGCATCACTGGCCCGGTCATTGACTGGAATATTATGTCAGAATATTCACAAGTCAAGCTGGTGGTTGTGGGATTGAGAGTATTGTCATCTTTATGGATATACATTGATCAGAAGTAGGTGGTAGTTTGTCTCGGATGGCATAGTGGCAATGCTGTCACTGTATAATCTAGGAGATCCGATTTCGATTTCAATGCATTGCACAGTGGTTCAGATGCTACTATAAACTGTAGGTCCAGTCCCGATTGGCCTAGCCGAACATAAAATGAACTTAATGCCACTGTCATGACATTGTTTTTACGTATTTAAAATGGAGACTTACATTTTCAAGTGTGTAAATGGTACCATCGTTGGTTGTAGTGAAGGAGTGTCCAGTTCGATACTTGGTGGTGCAAGCACATAGTGGTTCAGATCCCACTTTAAACTGTGGGTCCAGTCCTGATTACCCTTTCTGCATAAAGTAGACTTTCAAAACTTTTGATTGCTGCTCTGTGAAAGAAGCTGTTCTGAAGATTAGAACCTTCCACAATCATGTTTGAATATGAACCATTTTATTCTCAGGTTTCATTACTTTTTAAATTGTTGTATATATTAATTTATAAAGGGATCATTCATTAACTCTTAGAGTAAATACTGGTTTTCTTTTGGAAGGTGGAGGGAAGTTAACTTGGGGTACAGAATAGATACACTTTGGTTGTGATTATAAAAAGTAACACTATCATAAATTTAGTTTGTGATAGAATAAGAATTCATCGCAACTAAAGTGACCTTGATACCTGGTTGGTTTTCTAAAATAGGGCCAGTGATAAGAATGATGTAAGCACACAATGAACAACATGGTTGTTGTGTGCTTGACTGAAATTTACCATCACCAGCATGTCTGTGAAGAAAAAAAAATAAGAACACTTAAATTCTGTGGGTAACTTATTGTCTCTTCTGTTGGTACTTGAATATTGAATGTATTGAGATTAAATTAATATGCTTTTATTTTTTTGTATGCGCAGGAAAGTATCCTAGACATTACGTATGATCATATGATAGAAAAAAATCATTAAAATCAAATTATAATCGACACTAAATCTATTTTAAAAAATCAATATTTTGTATTCACCAAACAATAACAAGCTAAGAAGAGATATTGATGCAAATAGTTGCATGTCATAAACCTCTATAGTTACTAATCAAGAGCCTTGGGTTTGATTCTCAGTAGGACCCATCAGGAATTAGATGCCACTTAAACTAACCTCTTTCCCACAAGTAAATCTCCAACCACCAAATTTACTAATTCAGGAGGCAGCAATGCCAGTATACTTTCACCTTTTGTATCGATTCCCAACCTCCTATCAAATGTTTAAAATTATATCCTAATTTTCTTCCATTTTGATTCCATGCTTCCTTTCTTTAAATATAGATTGAAAAATTTATCATGTTAATGAACGTCTTTTAATGGTGCAAGGAAAGTGTGATCTGATTTAGGCTCTAATCAATAGGAAGAAGCAAGTTCTCAATCGGATATGTTACCTTATGTTTATCTTGTAACAGATGGATTCTAATGGATCTAACTATTGTCAGTCTAATGAGACTGAAGAAAAAAATAAAAGCATTTTTATTTCTGGATCTAATGCAACATTTGATTTTTAACTTGCTATAACTGTCTCATTATATTACTTAACAATATTAATATATCTAATTGTCATTTACATTACATGGAATATTTATTTTTATACCTCAACCTCATCTAATCAAATGTAAGCGGTGATAAAGCAATCTTTTTTAAGAACATGTACATGTGGTACATATTAGCATTTTTCATTGATGACAACACATTGAATGTCGTTTTTAAGAAAAGGCATAATATTACTTGATTTTGTAGACACAATAAAAGTTGATCAAAACTATGTTATCTAAAAATTATAAAATGTAAGAGTATACGAAATCAAAAGATTTGTAAGTATAATTTCAAGCTAGAAACTAGCTCCTAGTAGACTCGATATGTAGTTACCTGAGCTTTTTTGTGATCCCTAATTCTTATTTTTCCCCCTTGTTGTAGTAGTTTTATGTACAATTGTTAGTAGAGAATAGATTATTAAATCACATTTACTTTTACATGGAAGAGACAATTTGTTACGCAGTCCCCCACACACAGTGTGTTGCTAGACCATATCAGAACTTTCTTATTGACCACTTCTGCATGTTCATAATTTCTTTTGAAATAAGTAGTGTTAGTGTTCACTAACTTAGTTTGTTATGTAGTCTGGTTTATGGAAATTTCATAGCTTGGACACATGTCCATACATGTTATAATTAAATATTTTGAGACATCTTGGATTGTGTCACCATACAGAAGACCTCAAAACAAGGTAGGATAAACAACTTATGATAAGGATGTGTTACGTCAGTGTTCCATTAAATTTATAATGATATAAATCTGCAACCTAACCAACACCTGTGAAGGTAAGACCAAATATGATTATATCTATCTGTGCGTGTGAATGGATTTGTGTGGTTGGGTGTATAAATGGGCTTATTTATATTGGCTTAATCTTGATTATGCTATTTTTTTTTGTTATGAATTATGATGTCGTTATGAAGTTGTATATATTAACAGTTTAAGTCTTTGCTTTTGGCATGTTTCACCTCTGCTAAATGTAGCATAATTCTTCAAATTCTTGAAATTTATGAAGTGAACAATCTTGGCAGTGTGTCAAATATCACCAGAAACACCAAAACCTTGGAGTTACAAAAAGGCTCCATCATTTTTGAGTTATACAGGTTTTGATGCAATGTCAATGTTGTTTGTTCTTTGTGAAGAATTACTACTACATTTTAAAAAAACTTACCCTACTGTTTTACAAGTTATAACATGCTAAAGGGATGGATTATTTACATGCAATACATGTACTATTAAAAATGCCCACATTACTTTATGAAAATCTCATCTGTGATTTCATTGGTGAATTTTTTGTCATAGATGTCTGTTAAGTATTAGAAGATATTGTTTTATATGTGTGTACTTATTAATCATGTTTAATATGACTGCAGCTTGTAAAGATGATTTTGACTGGGTTTAGGGTTGGTTTTCTGCTGTAGAGTTTATATTCATTATAAAGAAACACGTAATTTTTCAGATCTTGATTAAATATTCAAATAATGATCTCAAGATGACAGTATTTGTCTGTAACTATTCATGTTTTAACTCATATTGCTTCATTTTGTCGTGTTCCAAGTAATTGAATGAACCTGTGTGTGTGTATATATATATATATATATAATGCATTCACAGACATCTTCCAAGATCTTCATTAAAATTATTATAGAGAAAGTAGCAATTAATACCAGATTTTATTTAGCATATGCATTACACAAGGTAATCAAAGTTCACATTACGACTTTTAGCTATATATAGTATAGTGCCACTGGTGCTTTTTTCTTGATCATCACCTGGATGAGATAAATTTCTACATACCGTACAAAGTCTTATATGGGGGAGCCTATCTACAATTCCCTAAATCTTAGATTTTAGACAATACATAGCCCTCTAAATTTTGCAAATAGTTTAGGAAAATATATATCAGTGTAGATACTTGCATTATATTTTTGGGTTTCCAAAACATCCCTTAGAGATTGTAGTTCTTGCCTTGATTAGAATTTAGGTGTAATTTTAGTGAAAATTCTGTATCCCATTGTTTTTCACCTGACAATGGTCAGATTTTCAGCAACATGTGTTGAAACCACAAAGTGTGATTTTATCCTATATCAGCTTAAAAAGCCTCTCCCAAGCCCATTGCCCTGTGCATGTATTATGTATGATAAAAAGTAATATTTTCTAGTATGTATGGAATATTTAAGAAAACAAAAAAATTGAATTGCTGTGGGTGTTTGTTGAAGTTTCAATAAATATAAAAATAATTCAAAGCAACAACTTGCACTTGTTAGCCTCCAAGTTTGGAACTATTTTTACTTTCTACAGTGTTAATTGATTTGTATTCGCTTTTTGTGGTAGACATTTATAGTAATATTAAAACATGTTACCCAGTTTCAAATCTACCAGTCTCCATATTTATTCATTGAACAGACCAAAATAGTCACTCTACTTGGAGTTTTGAAGTTATTGAATTAGGCATCCTTGGTGATATATTACTGGGTACCTTGTAGAGTAAATCACATGCATGGTACATTTCTTGATTTCTGTAAGATCTAGTATACACCATTGTGGAGTTTATTATTGCATGAATAGAGTCTGATCAAAATAAATTGTCATTCAATATATATTCGTACAAGTCCCAAACACACTACACACACACATCCATCTCAGGTAAAGTTTTGTTCTCTGTTGTACTGAAATTGAAGTTTTTAAATAAAATATTAGTTGAACAAAAACTAGTGCTCCCTCCACGAAACTATAGAAATAGAATTAATTGCTTACTTGAACTTTCCTAGTCTCTGCCATTTTATTTAGGAACAAAGCAAGATCTTTGCATTTCGGCACATGTCTGCTATGTGAAGGATAGCCATATGTAAGTAAGAAACTATACTGTAGTGGAATAGATTTATATTGAGATAGTTGGGATAGAAGAAAAATTGTATGACAAAGTACACTGTTTCTGATTTGTTTTTTGTTTTCCATTTTTCTTCTTGAAATATTAATAATAAATTGTAGGAAATTTAGAGTTTTACATGTGTGTTAAAGGTATTGTGTCACTGTTATTTTGCCTGGACAGTGTCCCTTGGTTTGTGCCTTCATTGTAAATTCACTTTCTGAAGTTTTCTAGTAGGCTCTGCAACAATACAGTTCTAACGGTATGTTTTATTTTGTATAACATGTTATTTACAGGCTCATTCATATATTGTTGAGTTAGTGTCTGTCCACCAGAAAACAGATACTGTACAATCTTCACATTTCAAATTGCATGTCAATGCTTTGAGAAATTCAGATTTCACCTTTTTTTATTCTGTGATGAGAGTTTTTCCAAATGGCAATCCTTATTTTGATATGGATTTAACAGACGTTTGAAATTCTCAAGTACTTGCTGTTTTGACAAACTGCTATCTTGCCCCGTCTGTTGGTTGTTTTGGGAGTCTTCTAAGTGATTGGAATTGGTACTTGTCAGTGTTGCCTACCATCTTGGAAGAAATGCTACCAGTTTATTATCGATTTCTCTGTTTCGTTTAAATGATCATATCTCTTGTAAAATATTTTTTTATATAGATTGGCTGATTTTCAACTTCTTTTCAATCATGTGAAGTCTAATTCAATTATTATCCTCAGTCATGGATTATCATACTTGCAGGATTATGCAGTGTTGTCATGCATAACATGAGTTCTGCTGAGTTGTAACAATTTATCTCAACGTTTGTATTGCTAATTTATCCTCTTCCACTAAAATAAATCTGAATCTTCAACCATAAGGATACTTCCATCCCCATTACATACTTGTCTGTCTAAACCATACTGATCATTTCTTTACAATTAATTCATCTTTAAGGAATAAAGTATAATCTTTCTTACAAAACATACACTTTTAGAGTTTTCTTAAATGTGCATGTTCTTCACTGACATACAAAAAAGTTATTAGTAAGTACACTCCTGTTCACTTAAAGTGGCACAATTTATGGGGTTGAACAATTGAAGTATGTACCATTTTATGTGAATAGGAGTGTATGAGGAAACTGAATCAAAGTTAAACATTTCAAAAGTTAAGATCATGAATATTTCTTGCACCATGCTAAGCAAATATTTTGCTTCTAAATAGCCATAGAAATTTTTTCTCTTTATCTGGTAGTTAAAAACTTAAGCAGACAAAGTTCCTTACATTAACTTTGGAAGTAGAATTTTATTTTGTATGTACAAATCCCTGCTGAGTCTCTCTCTATATGGTGCCTTTAAACTCAGTTCATATCTTGAAAGGAATGCATGTGTTTACTAGATATGAATAACTTAGATTCGGATCCATACACATGTAGGCAATTAGATTTGTGGTAATTTGTGAGGATATTGTTTGTATAAACAAATATTATTAAACAGTTCTTAATTTTTTTATAATTGTGGTTAGAACACACCCTTCTTGTTAATTTACATATAGAATAACATTAAATTGCATATAAAATACTTCTGTTAGAAGTAGGAGGGGAAACAGTTTTACTTCTATGTACCATGAACATTGTAGTCACAGAATTTTATCATTTTTTTATTAAGAGCAAACTAGGCTCACTTTGTATGCTTTTCTAGTTAGCGTCTGTGATCATGTTCTACCTTTTTATCTGTTCGTGAAGTTAATTTCTGTGTATTAAATATCTTCCTAGTGCATAAAAGTAAAACTGCCAATGACAAGTGGCCACAGTACATTAGTATTTTGAAGGTGCTAACTTCTGTGGAGAATTCATTTTGAAGTTCATGATTTTTAAACATAATTTGTGGTTGGGTATGCATTAAGTTCTATATGGAACATGCTGGAAGTTTTTAAATTTTTTTTATGTACTGGTTTGTTGATCGTTACAGGAAATTATGTATATTTAAAAATGCTCTTATTTGGAATAAAATGTGGGAATGTAAATTGAAGGAATTCGTACTCTCAGGGTGTTCCAGAAATCGTTGATGGATTTTCATCAGAAATAACTAAAAAAAACAACAAAAAAACATTGAAGTAGCAACTTTACATTTTGTTCTATTGCAATTGACAACTCAAAAGTTAGTTTCTATTCTCCACTTCACTGTGTGTTCCATAAGTTGTCCACAGTCAAGTTCTCTCCTGGAGTGATACTCTGTACTACATCCCCCAGTTCTTCAATACATTCTATTCAGCAGATAGCTCATTCTGAAGTTCCTTTGTGTTTGGATAACAGACTGTCTTGATATACTACACTACTGAAATCATAATAGCACATGTGTGAATTACTCACTTGTGGCAAACTGAATAATGCTTCTTAAAAAATTCCTTAAATTATTTTAAAAAACATCTAAAAACTGTTTACTTGCGTATTGGCGAGTATTTTGTTTTTTGAGCAACATTTCGAGGTTCCTACAGCCCCCTTCATGGACTTCCATCATGGGTGACTGTGTGCAGGATGTTTTTAATAGTTTTAGGTTTTGATTTTTTAACGTCTTCAGGGATTCTTAACGGGAGTAATACTGGTTTTGAGAAGCTTTTTACCAAGGCTGAGGCATGTTTTTTAAAAATATTTCTGTTTTCCAAATGTACCTTTTATCCCAATCCTTGTTTTTAAATAAGTGACGTGGCATGTAGGATAAACTAGTGCCAAGTGAAGCCTGAAGAAGGGGGCTGTAGGAACCCTGAAATGTTGCTCGCTACTCGCCAATACATAAGTAAACAGTTTTTAGATATTTTTTAAAATAATTTTTCAAGGAATTTTTTAGAAAGCATTATTCAGAATACTGCACTACACATTGTGCTTTGTGCTGCATAAACATACTCACAGCATTCCTGTGAGTACTACAGACATCTAACAGAGTTCACATATGAATTGAATTTACGATTGCAATGTGACATGCTGTTCTCTGACAGTGTTGAGTTATTAGCAGAGCTAGGAATTTTAGGTGCTGCACCTTAAATGTTTTTGTGTGTAAATGGGTAAAAAAGTGACTCATCCCCAAAATATGCCCGTATTGAACTCTACTAATGGTGTTTCGGTTGCACCTTTTTGCACCTTTTTCACAATCTCAGAACCTTTTCCACCTTTTTCACAATCTCAGAACCTTTTGCACCTTTTCGCCCTTTTTGCATCTTTATCATTTTTTTTAATACAACTCGCACGCTGTTTAACCCCACCCACATTCGAGGCACGGCTTCTTGGGACGCGATTCTTGTTCACCGCACAACAATGAATCGGCTTTCTTCAGTTCTTGTACGTTAATGTAGTAAGCGCGCGGACTTGAAACAGTGCCAACAATGACGCGATACAATTGCTAGAAGTTGTGCTCTTTTTGTCCTATGCTGTATTGTTTACGAATTGTTGTAGGAAAGCTGTTTTGTTTTAGTTTCCTTCTCCAGTCTCAGCGAGCAAGGTAACTGCAGTCCGTGATCGACTGATCGATGCATCGGATTTGCTTGTTCACCATGCCAAAATATTTTCTCGGCAAAACAGATAATGCAAGTGTAATGCAAAGTTTCAATGATGCATGTTTTGTATTGTAGCCGGAGGGCGTAAAATATGATAGTGTGTGGTTATATCGTACAGACCAAGCATCTTACATGTTAGCTGCATTTTCTAATCTGAAGAATATGTATCCTAACTAAAAACATGTGACCTGCCTTGTTCATGCTTTGCATCGAGTTTGTGAAGCTCTTAAAGATGAATATACATATGTGAACGAATTTGTTTCTAGTATTAAGAAAATACTGAAAAAGGCTCCTACTAGAATACAGAAGTACGTAGAATTACGAAACTTCCACTACCACCCTCTCCCATCCTCACTAGATGGGGTACATGGTTAAAAGCTGCAGTGTTTATTTGCAATCATTTCCATACAATATCGAAATTTTTAGATGCTTTGCCTAGTGATTCCTCAGCTGTAGAAAAAGCCTAAAAACTTGTACTTAAACAGGAATTGGAAGATTAACTCTATATTGTACTTGGCTTCTCTTTCCTTACTACTGCAATCACAAAACTGGAGGAGCAGTGTCCTGAAAAGGAAGCACAGTGGGCTGTTTTGATGGATGTACAACGAGAGCTACAAGGGGTCGGGAAAGAGAAGTTAGAACAAAGTTTAGCCAAAAACCCCTAATGTTCAAGAAGTCGCAACCAACAAGGATGTGGATTACCGGTTGAAAACAAAATACGCACCACTTGTGTCTGTTGACGTCGAACGTTCTTTTTCAACTTACAAGTATCTGCTTAGTGACCGCAGATGTAGCCTCACTCAGAAGAACATAGAAATGTTGAATGTTATCTATTTTAACAGTTTTCTAGATGACTAATTCTAAGCAAGTAAGAAGAAGCATGTTTTCCTTTATGTTGCTTTCTAATGTATCAGAGAATTTTCTTTGCTTAGTTATATTAAAACCAGAGAATACTCTGTGTTTATCCAGACATGTTGAATCATGTATGCACTGCTAACAATAAATTTTACATCTGAAAATTAGCACCTATTTTAGCACCTTTTTTGTACAAAAATTGGCACCTTTTTTGCACCTTTATTGGCAAATTTTTGCACCTAAAATTCCTAGCTCTAGTTATTAGTGACAGATCTCTCAGACTTCTGGAACATACTGTATATATTAAGCTGAAGTATGAGCAAGAGTAGTGTCTTGGTGAAGCACCTTTTTCACTGTGTTAGAACATCAAGATTTGAAACATTCAGTATGCTGATTGTGTAACGATTCCATTATGATTCATTATTAGCAAGCTCTTATCTTCAAGAACTCCACCTTGTAATTCGAAATTCATCATAATTGTATATCCGAAACCACCTGCTATAAGAGACATCCAAATGAGTACAGTTTACGGTCAACATACTAAACCAGATTACTGACATATTTAAGATATTTCTTTCTGAATACTAAAGATTTGTAATTCACAACAACCACATCTGCCTAACAGGTATTATGCACCTTGTACAAACTCTTGATCACCAGGGATTGAACAAATTAATGTTTATTGGACTCAGATCAAATTTCAATTGGTAAAAACTTCCAGTATGCATGTTGCAGGGGTATTTGTAGTTAGTTACTTTTTAGGTTACTTTTTAATGTATTTATAATTATAAACAAATGGAGGATTTCTTTCATACTGCTTTACCAACATGAGTTAAAACTTGTTTGTTAATGAATGTACTTTCTACTTCTACATCTTTAATACTTTTGGGATAGAAATAAGGAGTTTTCAGACTGAAGTGTGATGAGCGACACAACCTCAGACTACACACACTAGAATAGACAATTTCCTCTTCGGTCAGGGGGGGGGGGGGAACTTTGCACTTGCGCAACCAGCATGTCACATTGTTTCGGTGTGAAAGGTTCATTTTCAAATGACAAGTTGCTTACCACTTCAGTCTGAAAGCTCTTTGCATTTTCAGATACACTTTCTCATCTTGGTCAAGCAGTACAAAGACTTGAATTGATGTATACAACTTATGAATTCAAGCTTATTTTCAAAATTACGTGCTATTATTTTTGTTGAGGATTTTTTTTTCTCCATACAATCTGTTTGGTTGATATATATGATATAATTAACAAAAGAGTACATGTTACTGATATATTTTTTTACCCACCATTTCTGGAGACCATTGTGAGAAAAAAAGCTTAATGGTGTAAAATACAAGAAAATTTTATGTGCAGTTTCCATAGGACCCTGATTATTCAATGTATAATGCGAGAAAATGTAAAAACTGGGAACTAAAAATCTGATTTGCACTGGAAAAGTAGAATGTTTTCCTTTTTTCTGCATTTATTAAAGTAGTCAATTCAAGTCTTTGTGCTAGTTAAGAATTGAAGGTAGAAGTCGTCTGGGGAAGCCTTCAGAAAGTAATGAACATTTGAAATTTACAGTGGTAAATGAAGAATATACAAATTCAGGTTCAGTTATCATGGGCTCAGTTTTCCTGTGCCAGGCTGCAGTACTGTAAGTTACTTTTCTTTGATCAGTATCTTTTGAGTAAGTGTTTACTGTGTTTTGAATTTATCTTACACAAGTGCCGTTAGTAGGGAGAAATATAGTTGATGGGGAGAATCCATGATGAAGTATTTCAAAGGGAAGTGTGAAACTTCAATTGTGGGGACGTTATCAAAGTACTCAATTTTATCTTGCCCACAGGAGACCTATTCTGTTCTACATTTTGTTGGCTAAAAATGAAGAAAAGTTTGAAACAAGCTTGTGTGTTACATGATGGTGATTTTGAATGTGCTGAGGTGGTCTTGTGATATCTTTAGCATTTATTAAATGCATCTTCAAGATGTAGTGTTAAGCATAGGAAAAATGTAGCAGTAATATATTCAGTTTGCAGGCATCGAGGAAACGTAACCAGAATTTCAGATTTTTGTGGAAAGTTTTTAGAAGCAGTAATGCACACACACACTTCTCAACGTGGAGGGGTTGATGGTTAGGAAAATGTATGCAAAATTTCGGGCATGCAAGGGGTGACCTTCTGGTAAGGGACCCAAATATCAACCTCACTTCCACATGGTACACCCTGGTAACTCCCTTCAGACCAACGAGGCTTTGGTGTCTGGACCTACGGCCAGTATACTCCTCTGTATGGCATTGTGTGTTGTCCTGTGTTTTATCCTTTTTATGTTCTGTCTGCCCCTTTACAGCCTCAGCTTTTAACCCAGGTAGGGATATTTTAGTTATGGTAAAGGGTTGGCCCCCCCATATAATGTTATGGGTGCAAAATTTCACTTATCACCAAACCTGGAGCAACTCATCCCACTGGAATTTCCCATACAAGTTGAGTCAGCAAATTTACTATTTTGCAACAGAAAGAATTTCGTCACTAGAAAGAGTCTGTAGCCATGATAGTGTAGTTGGTAGTGTGCTATGTGCAAGACCCAGGTTCTAATAACATGGGGTACCTGGGCATTGAAGACACCCAGAGCATGGTGCTGATCACATCACCTGTGCAAATGACCGAGATCATTAATACGTGAGACTCCATCTCTATGTGGCTTCATGGCAGCTGTTAATGTTACTGCAATTATCTTTTACATTTATATGGACAAGAATCTGTGGTGGTATAAATCGGGAACAATGCAGAACATGTCACTAATCTTCTGGTTTGAATAGGAGGGCCATATTCCATCCACTCATTCCAATCAACATCATGTAACTTTAGCAACTTCAGCTAAAATACTATTATTGTTGTTTTTTTTTTCTTAATGTGGCATTGTCATTCAAACTTCAAAGAAAAGTGCCTAATACATCATTCATATTAAATACTTAATTCATAATATTGTACACTTCTAGCCCTTTTCTTTCTTCATTTTTTTTACTCTGGTGTGTAGTTATCTGTGTTAATTGTTATCATTTTTTTAAAATTTTAATTTGTAAGACGTGAAATCCAATTTAATACATAACTATTTCTAGCTCTTATATGCATGTTGCTTGAAGAATTAATACTGATTTTTAGTGATTATATATTTTGTAGTATACAATATTATTAGCTGATATACAAAAAATGGTGTTATTACCCCGAGTTCAGTTCTTAACATGTAGGTATTGAAGAATTTAAATACTTTGACACAAGAATGCAAAGATAACGTGGCCCTTCCTATTTCTCTTTTTGCATATTATGGTCTTGGGTACAATGATTTTTGTTAAATCATTTGTATTTACATTTTGTGAGTTGCATTCACACACATACATGTATACGGTACTTTTTTTTCTGGAAAGAAAGAATCTGGTATTGTTCATAACTCCAGCTTTCTATGGTGACACAGACAGTAGTGATTCAAAGTTCATAGTTCGTTCATCCATGTTTATCTTTATATCTTTCATTATTACAATTCTGCATACAAGCAGAAAAAATGCACAAACTATTTAAATGAGGTGCTGACTTTCATTTTATTAAACATTGAGTGTTTTAATATCTGCCGATGCCTCCCTATATTCATAAGTGAAAGCTTAATTCGCTGGTGTGTTGTTTTATTAACAGTGCCCCTTCTTTTGCACATATTCATTGTGTCAAGAATAAGTTTGAATTGTGACAATGGGGTAGTCAGCATAATTCTTCTAATAACTTGTATAATTCCAGTAAATTAGCTACTCAGTTTATTGTATATCTCCAGGATTTCAGATACTTTTAAAATTCCAATAAATTCATGAAAAACTATGTAGTTACTGCTCATTTTGAACAGTTTGCAGGAAGTTGGTTCTCATTTCCTAGAAGTACAATGAGGTTCCACTCTTTTCACACACTGAAAAGCATTTTCCTTTACTTCCACACTAGAAATTATGCAGCAATCAAATTTGTTTATTTTGTGAGAAATTCATGACATTAAAAATTTTGACTACATCAAGTTAGACAAGCAGGTTGTACTTGAAGTTTTTTTTAAATACTCAGTTTTCCACCACACATATATGTAAATGCATTATTGAAATGGCAGGAACTTTGTTTAGGATTGGTTCAAATATTGCATGCCTTCTGTCAGTCCACAAAATCCCTAGGTTTCTTTCATCTAAGAGAAGTATTTGTTTACTGAACATCTGTTATGATTTACTTGAAAAATGTTTCTCTTAAATGTAAATGGATTGTCTTAAGCAGAAGAGTTTATTTTATGAGTATTTATTTTCCAAAAATTGCATTGCATAAAGAAAAGATAAATTAACATGAGTCAGTCTGAAATCGAACAAAGTTTGATGAATGTCTGACTAAAATATTATGTCTTGAAGAACTTGTTTTATAAGTTGAATAGCAAGAATTAAGATACAGAAAGCTTTCTGTTTGAGGTGCATTTACCTTTCAATTCTTCCATTTTATGTAGGGAATACTGGTAGTTGAGCAGAGTTAGGTAAATAAGATGGTGTCTTGATATTTTCAGGATGGATAGTACATATAACAACTAGAAAAAATTCCTAATATTGTATATTTTAAATAGCTGCAGTAATGATAGTGAATTAAGAATGTCAAGCATGTAAATATTTCAGATTAGCAAATTACGGAGATGATGAAGGGCTAATCCGTAAAGAGACTTATTCCCACCAATATTAAATTCCCTACTCTTGTTCCCCTCCCCATTTTTAACCATTGGTTGATTATGTCTCCATGCAACTGTAGTATTTTGCTTTCCTTGTCACCTCTGCAAACTTTCCTTTTCTATCATGATGGCATTTTTGGCCACTTGTTTATCAGGCCTTTTTTCTATTACATATCCTATCTATTCTTTGAATTTTTATGTTGCATCTTGTTAATCATTGCCCCCTCAAAGAGTTTTACCAATTTTTATATTTAGGCACATTGAATGGCTTCGTAATTGAAATAGAAGGGGTTGTAACTGTATACACAAAATATGAGACGTCTTTCTTTTCCCAACTTATCACCAAAATGATCCAATTAATCCAGGTTTGGTTTGTATGCTCACATATGCCATCTGATGTGATGTGAGGCAGTGTCACAAAGCTTACTTAGTTGTATGTTCATGATGTCAGTTCTGACCATCTGTAGGTGTTTTTGTCAACAGTCATTTCAGTGAAGTATACTCAGTTTCGTTGGATGAACATCAGGCTCAAGTTATGATGACATCTGTTTTCAGTGCAACATGGGATTTGGATGCTGCAACAAGAGGTAGGCCAGACTCAAGTCTTTGTAACTGGCAGGAGGAATGAATTGTCACTTGTACTTACGTTAATGCTAGTTTATTTACCCTTGTGATATAAAGGCTTGAAAATGAGACCATTTGTTATGTGTGTTCTTTATCAAATAATAGCTTTTAAATATGATAGGGTACCTGGTGAAACGGACAACAGAAGACATTTCATATAACCCATGCACTCACGACTGATTCCCATTATTTTGACACGACATGCAGACATTTATTACTGACATTCTAAGTTTCACACCTTAATTTTTAATTGTGTATGTTTCGCTTTTATGGTGATAGCATCTCCTTAAATGTAAAGTAGTGCTTGCTACCTGTGTTGGTAATTTGTCTGAGATATCCTTTATTTGTGTACTTCAGAAACAGGAAGAGGAAAAAGAAGCTGAAAGAAGGCGTAAAGAGGACAGGGAGCGAAGGGAGAGAGACAGGGAATATGCAAAACGAAAGGAAAGGTCACAGTCGCGATCTCCCACGAGGTCCAGATCTAGGTCACGTGAGGCCTCAGTTCGCCATTCTCGTAGCATTTCTCCTGATAGTGCATATTCTAACAAAATCCGATCAAGAACTAGAGAAAGGGAGAGGAGGCGCTCTCATTCAAGGTAATGAGTCTGTTGGTTCATAAAATTTAGTGCAATTTATTAATAGAATGGTGTAGTTCATAAATACTTCAAACTTACCATACCATTATCTCTACAACCCTAAGCCTTTGGCCTCTTTTACATTACTTACAACCTTCTCTGGCCATCCTCTGATTCTCATCTTTTCATTTAAGTCTTTAGATATTACCATATACAGTCGAAACCGGTTATAACGACTGAAGTGACCACCAATTTACGGTCGTTATAGCCGATAGTCGCACAAACCGGGTGTTTTTTTTTTCCTAAACATTTCAAATCCTTAAGTTTTATGTTTTAAACTTGCTGTATGTGTTATAATAGTCATGAATGAAACATTCTCGTTCCAGTTACTGTGTTACAAAAAATTATTACAGTACAAAAATGAAAAGAATATAGTACAGTACTCTATACATAAATTACTGTATGTACTCTTGTACAATAAATGCAATACTGTAAATTACAAAGGTTTACACTTTCTTGTGTTACAATGTTGTACAAATGTTATGTGCTGTACCTTACACATTAGAAAAATCCAACACACATTACGTAACCACAAAACATCAATAACAAATACACTGTTATTCCACTTCTGTACTTTAGAAAAAATGACATTATCGGAATTTAATTTTCTGGTTTTCTACAATAACAGCTAAGACAGTGTTGTTTATTTTTTTAACAAGTTGCTTTCACTTTAAAATCCAATACAGTAACACATACTACTACAGTATACTGTTCTACTTCATGTAATCAGTTATCTTTGTTTGCTTTTTGCACTTAAGATGTGTGTACGCATTTTGCATTTGAAGATTCATTCGTTTCAATGCCTCATTATTGTCATTTGTATTAAACTCTTCTTTGAAAATAAGAAATTTTTGTAAAGTTGTCACTGCACTGAGCTTCGTTAAGTGATGGCACAACAAACTGTTTTCGTTTGTTTTAATTTTCATCAATCATGTGTTGGCTTTGGATGTCAGCTACAATTTCTTCTTCACTCGCTGACGTTTGTAGGTAAAAACATAAGCTTTATGCACTGCAGATTGTCGACTACTGGATGAGCATGGCAGTTATTAACCAGGAGAAGAATTTTTTGTTTCTTTGATTTCAGCAGCTAGTCCCAGTTACGTAACCACTTTTGTCATCCAAGACTTTGCATTGTTTTCATAAACTACAGGTAGGGAGTGAATGTTTTTAAAACATCTTGGTTTTCTTGATTTGCCAATCACCGAAAGTTTTTCTTTACGTGATCCTGTCATATTTGCAGCAACCATAACTGTGATTCTTGTTTTAGACATTTTCCCACCTGAACACTGTTCAGCTTTAAATTTGAGTGTTGTCATATTGTAAAACAAGCCAGTTTCATCTGCTTTGAATATATCACCTGGGTTGTAACCTTCACACAAAGCAGGCCACTTCTTAGATAGCCTCTCCTCTGTTACGCCATCAGGTACACCGGCAGCTTCACCACAATTTTGTCCGGCGATATTATCATGGCGAGCTCGGAAACGTTGTATCCAAAAGGAAGAACAATTGAAGTTCGGATTGCCCAACCAACGTGCAAATTCATTGGCTTACACTTGCAGAATATGTCCATTGATCGGCACATTACTTGTTCTTTGCTGCTTAAACCATTTAAGTAAAGCTTCTTCAATGTCTTTGTGCACAGGTGATCTTGCCCGCTTTTTTTTTTAGAGAATTTTGTTCGAAAAGAGACTGTATTTTCTCTCTGTTCTTCCCAAATTGTAGAAATCGTTGAGTGTGATACACCCAATTCCTTCGTGATGCTGATTTTTGTTTCCCAATTTTCGAATCACCATATTATGTGTGACTTTTCTTCAATATTAAACACTTACCTTTTCTTTGGCGACATCTTGACAGCGATGCTTGCCTTGACTATTTAACAGACATACTGATTTGAAATCTACAATCTACTGAAAACAAGAGTTTGAAAATAAGCGTTTCATTGTTGTCGGCAATCTGCAAAAACGTAAAAAAAAAATCAACATTGGATGTTATAGCAGATACATTTAACCGAAAATGTGATAAAAATACGTCGTTTTATGCGATTGTCATAATAAGCGATGTTGTACTAAGATTTTTGAAATACAGTGTTTATATAGGATTTAGATGGGACTGTTAGATTTCGCTGTTATACCCAATACGTTGTTACAAATGATGTCACTATAAACAGTTTCGACTCTATTTCATTGTCTGAATATTGACTTTCAATCCCATCTTCTGAATACTTGCATTAACTCTTGTTACATCATCTACATTTGCTAATATCGGACTTGACTTTGTAAAAATTATTGTTGAGTGCATGCTATTTTGAACCGGTACTATTACTGAGCTTACAATGCACAAGGAGTGGGAATAAGGCCAAGGGGGAGGCTAAGATGTCGGTGGAAAGAGAGGAGTGGTGGAAGACCTGGAAAAAATGGAAAGGCTCGACTTCTATGCGGACCCAGCCAGAGACAGGAAACAGCAAAGGATGATGATGACTATGGCTGAGCCAATATCGATGTATCGGTATCGGCGGCATCGGTGGGTATCGGTTGATTTTCTTTTACTGATCCCAAAGATTTTCATTGGCTAGAAGAGCGGGCAAAGGCAACAGCTCGTCCCAACATTTGTCCTTTTGGCTAGAAAAGCAGGCAAAGGCAACAGCTCGTCCCAACATTTGTCCTTTTTAAAAGTTCGTTCACCCTTCCTTGTGACAGATTGGGAAACCAGCACAGGAAGTTCCATAGTTTTTCCTAGAAACATTGGATAAAACCCCATCCTCCTGGGAAGCAGATGACAAGATCAAAGGCATGGGTAAGTGAAAGTTGAACCCAAACGTGACCATGAAGGCATGTAACTGCTTAGTTAACGCTGTGGAAAATAAACCATTAATTGCCAATTCTTGCTTGAAGATCGTGGTCATAACATAGGCGGATGTTTCTAACCCCCCACCCACACCACCACCACCACCACCACACTAATGCCGGGTCAGGTAGTTGCAGAGTTCTTGGAAAATAGGGATGAAGGTCACTGTGAAATTAGCTTTGTTTTATCTACGATCAAGCGGGAATCAACAATGTATACATATCCTCAAGCGGGAATCAACAATGTATACATATCCTCTTCACTTATGTCTTTTGCGTGACTGCCGGTATTGGCCAATGATGGCTATTTATTTCTGCCTAAAGCCGGACCCTGTGGTGGAGTGGTTAGCACATCACGCTACAACTCCAGGGTTCAAATTCCGACCGGGGCATACATGTTTGGGAGGGTCCAGTCATCAATTTCATCACTCATCCACAAATTAAGCAAAAGTGGCACAAAAAGTGAAGTAAAATAAATCAATAATTTCCATCGAGATTAGATTGGGAACATACGGCTTTGAATGACAGTAAAGTGGGACCTGAACCACTATGTGCCTCCACTGAATATCGAACCCTCAATCTATTGATTACAAGGCGACTGCGACACCATTGGGGAGGCCCCTCTAAATATATATGTTCAACACTACTTGCAATAATGTACATAAAATACTTATCAGGAACTTTACTTTTAATCAAGTGGACGTACCATCAATTTTTTTTTGTTATTCAATAAATATTCATTTTTTTTACTTCTTTCACATAAATTTCTTTGCCATGACTGTTGTTTTTACACAAATTTTAGCAGTCTTAACTACACGTAAGCTACATGATGAATATTTGCTGTGTTATCTCTGATTTTATAGCATCTTTTTACTATTTATGTAATAATATTTTTTTACTCAAGATAGAAAAACAAAATATTATTAACGTTGTCTTTCCTCCGTTTCTTAGTCTGTGGTTACATACAACAATACTCCATACGGATCAGAGAAATTAAGTACTAATTAATTAATTTTCATATTATTACAAATAATTATATTAACGTATTAAATAGAAACACTTTTATTATTATATTTCTGAGACACTTGGCTTGGACTGGCTCCCCAAATTATATATTTCTAAATACGTGCCTAGTGATGTGACGAGTTAGTATGACTCTGTAACTAGTGTTTATTATTTTGTACTGGAATTATACAAGTATCGGCATCAGTATAGGTGGGTAATGGTGACTATTACTGATTCCCACCGATACCAATGCAAGAAAATTGTAAGACTCGAAACAGTTCAGAGTACTTATAAATTTGAATATGTAAGTTTTTCATTGAAACTATATCAATCTAACACAGTTTTGCTTTTAAATATTCTCAATTTCACAGGAAATAGTCATTTTGTAACAAGATCCACTTTGTGGCCCATATCTAAAAAATAGCAAAATATATAAGCCTGCTAGTAATTTTCAGTGAATAGGTTTATATTTTATGATGTTGCAGGTCACGCGAGCGAGACAGAGAAAGAGACCGGGAAAGGGAGCGTGATAGAGAAGAAATTGTTAAGAAGACTGAGAGAGAGTTACTACGTGAAAGAGAAGAGGAGGAGGAGGTCAAAGAAAGAAAGAAGATGGAAAGGAGAGCAAGGGAGAAAGAAGCAGCGTACCAGGTAAACATTTATATGACATCCTCTTAAAACTTGCGTTGCATTTATCTCGGTAGCCTACTTCTGCTTATCTGATGGAAGATGGCTAATTTGCATTTGAGTCTATCCTTTTTTTAAAGTATTAATTTCAAAAGTCTTCTATTGTCTCTACAGATTGAAAATAATGTTTTTAAGAGAATAAGGTTTCAAAAGGAACTTGCTTCCGTGAGGTATGCTGTTTCTTCCAAGTCATTGTTCCATTCGTGTAAGAGTTTTTATAAGTTGTACAGGGAAGGGGGATGAGAAGTGCATTTGGAATACTTGATGATTGTGGAAGTAAATTTGAAATACAGTGAAACCGTATTGGAAGTTGCAGGAAATATTAATTTGTGAAGATTTATGTCATGAAAACTAAGTTATGCAAGTGACTGCACTTGTAAGTCAAGACTGTAAGACAAGTTCTTTTCACATGAAAGGAATTGTATATATGTCCGGAGATAAAATAAGATGGGGAAATACTAAGGCAGTGAAACCTGACAATTGGGCCTCCTTGATGGTGCAGTGGTTGCGTCGTCACCCTGTAATCAAGGGGTCCCGGGTTTGATGCCTGGTGGAGGCAAATGGAACAGTCTTTCGGATCCCTCTTTAAACTATAGGTCCAGTCCCAGTTAGCCTTACTGTGCATAAAGTGGACCTAAAACATCAAATCAATCAATCACACCTGACAATCCTGCTTCAGATGTTGAGAGATCTACATCTCGGCAAATGATTATATTAAATAATAAGATTTATTTTACATTTTCCAAACTGGATAAATCTGTGAGGGTGGCGGGTACATGCCAAAATAAACTGGGGGTTACAGATTACACATCTCTTCATGGAAAGAAACTACTAAAAGTAAGCAGATTTTTTCAATCTGCAAACAAAAGTTCAGATTACAGTGGAAACTAAATAAGACATTTTTGAAAGGCAGTTGGTGCTAAATGACTTACAATGCAGGAAAATTTCTAATCCAGGAACAGAAAATTGTGGTTCCATTGTGCATCACTTACATTTATGCACACTTGGATTAGCTGCCTTAGCTTCTGTTACTTCTGACAGTAACAAAATTGTTATGTCTGAACGAAAGTAAGGGGAGAAAATGTCTCCAAAAATTTATCATTGCATTAATGTTGTTTTCTCCCGTGTGAACTGACTTTCTTGGTTGAAAAGGTTGGTTAAAACTTCTAATCTATAAGACAAAGTTGTGAAATATTGGCTACATTGTAGCTATGAAACAGGGCACTTTTGAAACTATAAGGTAAAGGCACCAGTTCTCGTCATGTTAAGGTAGATATTGCATAAAAATAAATCTGTTCATGAACATGTTGCAAAGATCAAATTTCTTTTTTTGTTTTTTGAAATGTCAATGCTCAGGGAGTAACATGATGGCACTAATTTGTTTCAGTGTTCGAATTATGATGAACCAAATTTTAATCTGACACTGTATTTCAACTTTCCAGATGAAGTTAATGTATAAATAATGATCGTATATTTATACGTAACACTCTCATGCTTTTAATGAATACTTACTTGCTTAACGCCTCACTATAGCAAAATCACGGATCATCATGACCTGGTCACTTGAAAGACGTCTTCTTCACTCAGCCACATGGTCCACGGCAGGGGTCAATATTGCCAGTTCCTTACTAGATTATGAGTGTGAATTGCTATGAATTTAACACCAGTCTATTCAAAACTTTTCTTATTAATATTCATTCAGTGTACAAGTGACGAAAACTGGTGCATTTACCTTACTTCTTTTTTTAAAATTATGGGTTGTACTTACACTGCACTGAAAACAGTCATATACATGTTCATAATGAATATTGCATGTTGTTTTTTTTTTCTAAGGAACGTCTGAGGAATTGGGAAGGACGAGAAAGACGCAAAGCAAAGGAGTATGATAAAGAAAAAGAAAGAGAAAGAATTCGCCAAGAGGAACAGGCTAGGGAAGCCAAAAAATTGAAGGAATTTTTGGAGGATTACGATGATGAGCGAGATGATCCTAAATTTTATAAGTGAGTATGAAACTTTGTGTCAGTCTTTTGTGTGTTCCCAGTCTCTCTGTACATACACAAACACCTTGGCATAGGATTAAACACATGCAATGAATAATTGCATAAAAAAAATTTGTAGTTACAAGAGATTTTTTTACATATAATTTTCAACCTTGATAGTTCCTTCATTGTTAATATCTAGGTAATATACATAGTCAAGCTGGACAAATATACATGTGGCAAATTATCATTGGGATAAAAATGAAGATCGAACACAATGAAGTAAGTTGTCCATGTGTAATGGCGATATATTAGGATTCCATGCATTGTCAATAACCTGTGCGAGACTGGCCATCAGTAAGAGTCAATTGTGTAAAACACACCTAATATTAAATTTGCATGAATATGGTTGCTAAACAAAAGTCAATGCTTTGTGTTTGTGAAACTTTTTTTTTTGTTCACAAAATTTTTAGTCTCAAATGACACATGAACATTGTTGCTAAATTATGAAGACAGTAAGAATTTGTAAAAGACAAACTAAATGCATATTTTTTTAGTGCATTCAGAAAGAAACTAACATTATTTTGGGAAATAAAATAACTTAAAATAAATGTGTGTAAACATATTGTGGAAGTACTATTAATTTACGAACAATAAAATGTTGTCTTACGATTTGGCATCGTGTTTCTTGTGGATCAAGTTGACAATACATGGTGTGAAATGTTAGGATTTTTATGAAAATAGTCAAGGAAATGTACATGGATGGATCAGAAAAAAAAATTATGACAAGCATTCTGTGAATGCACGAAAAAGGAGGTAAGTAATTGGTTTACCCAGATGTGCAACAGATGGCATCATATATACGTGTGACGAGTTTCGACAACTTTACGTTTACTGTCAGTGGCATAGTAGCCAATGCAATGGTGAGATGCTTGCAGAATTGGTCTCCCGTTGAAGTGCAAAGTGTCATATGCTTCTTGTGGGTGAGGAATGTTCCAGCAGCGGATATTCATCATCAACTCATGTAGTGTATGGTGAGTGTTAGACAATCCAAGATCCTACACGGCTCGGCAGACTCAACAGTTGCTGCAACATTTCAGGTGGGAAGTGTGGAACCACCCCTCATACACCCCAGACTTGGCCCCAGTGACTTTTTCCTTTTTTTCCCAGCTGAAAGCACAATTGCACTTGTCTGAAACGTGGTTCTCATCCGACGATGACATACAGGCAGCTGCCACGAAGTGGTTCAATGAGCAGGGACATGATTTCTACCAAGACTGCATCAACAAGTTGGTCCAGCAGGCTGATAAATGTCTCAATCGCCTTGGTGATTACTTGGCAAACTAATGTGTGTATAGCCTTCTTAGAATGCATCATCAATTCATACCAGGTCATACTGTCTTTTGTTTTTTTTAAATCCCTGGAAGCGGCTCCGGTGCCCACCCAGCATCGAATGACATGGGTACCTGGCGGAAACCCCAGGGGATAAAGGCAGTCAGGGGCGTGATGCTGATCACATCACCCCCACTCACGACCGGAGCAAGAGAGTGTGGGGCGTTCCCCCACACCCCCTATACGCCTTCATGGCATGGTGCCAAGCACAGGAGAGCACTTTATTAATTTTTTTTTACCAACCACGTATATGTTGTTAGTTATTCACTTGTAATAAAATTCAGATCAGATTATACTCTGTTTGCTTCAAGTTTATTCCTAAATGAATAAAGTTTTTTTTGCCAGCACTAGTTATTTTTTTCTTGCCATCAGGGGCCGTGAACTGCAGAGAAGGCTAGCTGAGAGAGAGAAGGAAATAGAACAGGATGGAAGGGACAGGCAGAGAGAACGGGAAGAGCTAGAAGAATTACGTGCAAAAATTTTCTCAGAAGGCCATAGTGATCCCACTGCAGAATTTGAAAAGGTAAGTCAAATTTGCATTGCTTTGAATGTTGTGCTAATTGTGCTTGTATTTTATTGCTTACATTTTATAACATATTTTATGATGTACCATATTTTGAGATATATCTGTACACTAGACACGGTTCCCTCCTTTTTCGTATAAGAAAAATTATAACAGTGCAGGGAATCATCCGTACAAGTATTGAAATGATAAAATTCCAATTTTTTCTGTGGCTGAGTACAGTGAGTGCTGAACTGTCAGTCTCGTCGTCGATGGCTCCAGGATGGAGTCCTGCAATGGATGTGTGTCCCTTCAATAACACTCAGCTTCATAGTAAATTACATGAGAATGTTATATGGATGACATGAATTTTATGTAGGAACAGTATGTGTGAGAAACAAAGGAAATTATTTTTCCAAGTTTCCACAATGAAAGGTTGTGAATGAAGCTGTTAATGCCATTCATTTGTCACTTGAAAAATGTATTAGTACTTTTTTTTCTCAATTTTTTTATTTTTCAAACATGTCATCAACCTATTCCAATATGCAAATATTAAAAATGAAAAGATGTGTGACTGAATGGAATTACAGTGTAGTATAAAATACAGGTTGGTCCATAAGTGTGAAACACCCATCTAAAAAAATCAGGATAAGAAACATAAATCCAACATGACTTGATAGGTGGTGATGTTTATAGTACCCATTTTCTCTAAATTGCTTAATCAACATTGTTGTCTGGGTGACATACATTGAAAGAACATGCCAAGATCAGTCCATTGGTTTTTCTTGCGATACCATCTTCGTTCAAGCCATATGTGACTGAAAACAATTGGGTTTGAAACAGCATAAAGATTAAAGCTAGAGTGAACTGTAAAATGGTCATAAGTTTTCCCCATTCCTGTATTGATTCTTTGATGTGGGAATACCCACCCAATTGCAGTTAGACATGTTCTCCCTAATGTAATTACTGTAAGTTGTAAATTTTAATCTTAAATGATTTAATTACATGTATTTTCAGGTTAAGCAACAAAGGGAAGAGCTATACAAGCCAACGTATATTATTAAGGTTGATACGGATCACAATAAGCATAGAGAAGTAGTGCATCACGAGAGACACGTCCCTGAAATGGAGATAAGATCCAAACCACCTTCTCCACCTGAAGAAACGTACATAAGTTCCCCAGTTGAGCCTCCCGTTATAAGACAGGAGGAAGAGGAGAGTCAGATGAGTCATATTTCTACATTCTCGGAACCTCCTTCATCTCCAAATGAAGAGAAACCACCAGGTACAGTATAATTTTGCCCTTTTTTGTGTTGTGTATCCCAAGGGGCACACAACATTTCATGGGACTTTTTTGGAGGGCTGAACTGATACTGATGCTTGAAAATGGTAATAATTAAATGTTGTTCAAAATATAGTGTATAAACATTCTAGTCTAATTATATACATCAATGTGCTAAAATTTAGTTTTGACACAAAACTTGTGCAAAATTAAAAGAAATTTCGGGTTTCACATAATTTCTAGGATAATTAGACACTGCGAAGTGTCATGCTGCATTTTTGCGGAGACCCTGACAGATTAAAATTCCAGCAAATTATTGCCCGGTGTCTGCAAGTAAATTCCAACCAATACTTTCCAATACCAATACTAGCTCAGCCCTACTACAAACAAGTATCCTGGGACTGTGTAGTATAATGTACTAACAACTTGGGCCTAGTGACAATCTATTGTAATACAAATGGAATCAGCATTATAGAGTTTGAATCTGGAGACAGTGGAGTGTACTATTCTGAAGGAGCTTCTAATTTTTGGCACAAAGATCCTACGAGGGGATATCAAAATGTAATTTGAGTATTTTTTTTTTTACAGCCAAACTGAAATGTATTCACAAAAACTGAAATATACATTTGGAAGTACATGTATTTCACCACCTTTCCAAGAGATGGCAGGTGTGTGCACTTTGTGCACGCCGAGAGGTAGTTGTTCCAAAATGGCAGCTACACTTGAGATGTTCGACACAGTTGAGCTGCGGAGTGCGATTCGGTTTCTGTGGTCAAAGAGACGGAAACCACCTGAAATCTCTATTGTGAGCTGTGCGCAGTGTATGGTGATACGTGCAGGACATTCACAAATGTCTGTAACTGATGTGCAAAGTTCAACGCAAGGTGTGTAAATGTCTTCGATGAACCACATTCTGGATGGCCTCACACATCCACTCACAGAGCAATGTTGATGCTGTGGAGGCATTGATTCAGGAGGACCGGTGGTCAACAATCCAAACAACAGCACATGCAGTGTGCATTTCATATGGCAGTGCATACACCATCATCCATAAAGTACTTGAGTTTCTCAAAATGTTGGTGAGATAGGTCCCCAGACAGCTCACACCACAGCATATGGAGGACCGTATGGGATACAGTCTTGAACATTTGCTCCGGTACCATAGGACTGGAAACACATTCTTGAACGAAAGGGACAGAGTATGGTATGGAAACATACAAACTCACCCGCAACCAAAAAATTCAGGAAAGGTTTTTGCTTACCATTTTCTGGGACAGCCAGGTTGTCATTCTTGCTGATTTTATGGTAAAAGGAGCAACTGTTGCTGCTGCATATTGTGTCACACTGGATCGTCTACGAGCTGCTCTGCGCCGTAAACATCCAACAAAAATCTCTGGAAGAGGTCATCAGTCTCCGTGACAATGCTCGTCCCCGTGTGGCTGCATCAGTGATGCAAAAAGTCAATTCCTGGCATTGGGAAATTCTCAAGCATCCAGCATACAGTCCACACATGGCCCATTCAGCCCACTGAATGAACACCTTGCCGGCAAACACTTCAGCTGCGACACAGAAGTTGTGACAGCCATGCGTCATTGGTTACGCATCCAGCCGGATGATTTCTACTGCATGGGCATTGAAAAATTGGTGTCACGGTGGGGCAAATGTATAAATGTGAATTGTTGTTATGTGGAAAAGTAGAGTAATGTTCATCCTTCAAAATGTATATTTCAGTTTTTGTGAATACATTTCAGTTTGGCTCAATTACTTTTTGATATCCCCTCTTATTAATAATTTCTTTCAAAATCTTGAGCATCCCCAATAGCATAATGGTAATGCTGCTGCCTTGAAATCAAGGTGTCCCGAGATTCAACCCCTGGTGGAGCTACATTGTGTAGTCTGTAGGATCATTCCCGCTTAGCCTATATGAGCATAAAGTGGACTTAAAACAAAGTTTATCTTTCAAAATCTGGGGTTTTGACTAAAAACAATGACAATTTATTTGTAAAACACTGAAATTTTCAGCGGTATAAATACATTTCATTTATGGGTGAATTCAGAAAGGTAATTTCATCATAGATGACGAACACTGTTGTAATAGCCAAAACAAAAGAATAATTATTTAAAATCTTGTTGTAAATAGCCGATAGCCCTAAAATAAAATAAGGGAAGCTCTGTATATTGTAGTCAAAATTACTTCTGTATTGTAAGGGCCATATTGAAATCAATGTCTCCACAAATATAAGGGTATTTGCCTCTAAAAATAATACTTTCATTCTAGTGGCCAAGACTTGGAATTCACAAGCACAATCAGTTCCAACAACAAAGAAGAAGAAGTTGGACGTTAAAGAAGTATTCAATACCGATGATGATGATGACAGTAATTTGGGTTCAGGAAAGAAACGAAAACTTGTACCAATTGGTAAGTATTTTTCAGATTAAAGCAAGATGTTAATAGCTTATTCTGAGCTGATTTATAGAGGCATGCATATTTTGTTTTTGACATAAACACAAAATGTGAAATAACACATTGTAATTTTAATTTTTCATGTTTTTGAAAGGTGTGCTACCCTGTTTTGTGACGAAATGAACTGAAAAATGCAAAATAGAGTTAACCTTTAAAGCCAATGGGTCATATATGACCCATGGTGCCAATTACAACATTCACGTGCTTTTAGGACCTTCATACTTGTATGGAGGTTGTAAACGCTGACAGATGTTGAGGTAAGACTTTGAAATGTCATGTGGAAGAAACCCCCCCTCCCCCTTTCTCTAATATGCAAATTAGCTATTTTTAGCCAAAATGCAGGATTGTACATATTGCGTCATATTTCAGCCTGTATGAAAACTAGGGACTTGAAACAAGTTTCACTTTGTTGCAAAAAATCTGCTCTTTGAAATCAATGCAAAAGTTTGCGTCCTTTTTCCAAAATAACTGGAGAAGAATGCCAGATTTTTTTTCATTGAAATTTGGGGACTGGGCCCCTCCCAACCCTGTTTTTCTCACTTGGGCTTTCTGAATTGTACACGGCCGCGTGCTCCGATGTTTTTGCTTTCAAGTAAAAGTTATCCAAAGTAGATTGTGCAAGTAGTCTCAGAGATATACTAATTTACTAATTTATTCTCTAATATGCAAAGTAGCCATTTTTGCCAAAATGCAGGATTGTACAAATTGTGTCATATTTCAGCCTGTATGAGGACTAGAGACTTCCCTTTGTTGCAAAAGTTATTTTTCCAACCCCGTTTTTCTCACTTGGGCTTTCTGAATTGTACACGGTCGCGTGCTCCAAAGTAAATTGCGCAAATAGTCTCAGAGATATAACGTTTTTCTAAAATAAGTGTAAAAATTTAAAAATCGCACGCAAAGGCTGTGGCGAGAGAGGGGTTACTTTCGAAAACCGGCTTTGCTGTTTAAACGTTAAACACGAAATATAGAGTTTGTTTACAGACGTGACACTTTCTGAAGTCAGAATTATCCTGTGAATTATGGAATTATGCAATTCACGAAAAAGTGGTTAATTGTGCTGTAAATATTTGAGAAACAAAAATGGACCCCTTTATATAGGAACAAACTTAATATTCTGGTAACGATATAAAATGTGCTATTAGAAGGGATATGTTTATTTTGTTTAGTAAGTGGTTTTTTTTTTAAATTTGGTATTATATGCACATTTTTTAAAACCAAAATGTAATTTTATATACTGCTTTTTCAGCAGTATTTTATTTACTGCTTTTGAACCCGAAATTTACTCTGTTTGTGTACCGAAATTTTTATTTTTTATTTACCAAAAATATGTGCCTCTACTGATTTAGAAACATGTAAAGCACACATAATTATAATGTATACTTTGTATGATAATATTCCCAATTGCAGCACAATTTGCTATAAGAAAGGGGGGGGGATTTCTTTCCACTTTAAGTTAACTGTAGAGCTGTAGTTAGTATCTCATTCATAATAGAATTTGTGGATATCCTTTTTAATAACAATCTCCAATAAACATTACTATTTTTTTAGTTTTGCTGAGAAAAATGTCATTAATGTGTATTATATTTCTTGTGAGGTGCGGTGTAATTACTAATAACAGCATATTTTTTGGTTCACAGATTATGGAGAGGATAAAAAGAAGAAAGAAGAAAAGAAAGAAGAGGCAGCTAAATCACAAGAAGAGAAAAGAAAACATATCAAAACACTTATAGACAAAATTCCTACTGAAAAGAATGCTTTATTTGCTTTCCCAATTGAATGGGATGCAGTAGACAATGTAAGTATTGCCCCAATTTTGCATTCACTTTTTTTTTTTTATTTATTTATTTATTTGATGGTACAACTGCACATGTGGTCCTGAACAATTAAGTTCCCAGAAGGACCACCCACGGGTCTGAATGCAGGTGGACACACAGTCATATAAAGACAACTGGCAAAACCAGGAGTACGCTTGGCAACGTTGCTTCGGGAGAGCGGTGTGATCCCTTCAGGTTTTACTTCGCACCTGAGGTTGTTGACACCCATCGTACCACATTCCCCCAAAAATGATTGGGGGACAGGATGTGCTAGAAATAGCCATCGAGATGAACCACCAGTTGGAGTTGCGATCAGTATAGCACTTAAGTGGAAAATGTTTGCTGGGGTGGTGTTAGATCAAGCCTTATAGGTGGCTCATCCATCTTTTTAGCTCATCTGCTCTGTAGAGTGCCTTGTAGGCACAAAGTCTGTCAACAAGAGCGGTAACAAGCCTCATATGTGGCAAAAACTATTAGGGACACATCAAGTATCTTGAGTGCTCAGCGAGCAAAGTGATCACTCAGATACTTGACGGCCAAATAGGCATTACTTGGCGAGTGCTGTTCACTTGATCACTGAGCTCACTTGAACCTTGCTCGCCACAGGTTTGAGCCACAGACTATATTGTTTTTTGTGTTCCGATCTCTTGAGGCAAAGGGAAGAAGAGGGAAACTGTATGAGTATGGCAGGTTGACGAATGACGATGACGACCAATGAGGAAATATATGATTAACAGCTTGCGATATAGGTAATTACAGAGGAAGTTCAAGTAACAGAAGGTAATGTAATATTCTGTTTTTTGTAATTGCATTAAAATGAAAGTGTTGTTTATTCCAACCAAATAATAAATATTAAACAGTTTTGGAAAGTTGTGCAAGGGTGTGAAAATGACAATATTGACAGTTTTGTTCATTTCCATAATTAACAGCTTTTCAAACACTAAAATCTTGTCCACTTGACGCAGCCACATTGATCACAGATTATTCATAGGCATTGATATTTTGATCAATGAGCACACAGCGTCAAGTAAATGCTCAGCGAGCATCACTCAGATACTTGACGGCCTTCTGGTGAGAAAGTACCACATCACTAGTCGAAGTTCAAGCAGAAGAGCTAGTCTTGTGTGATTCAGCCTTTAGTTTTGTAAAAAGGTTGTATGGGATACACAGGAACCGTAATAGATATACAGTTTTTCATAGTCTGGCCTTGAAAATTTAAAATTGCAGTTACACTCTGAATGAACACACTTTTGCAGTCGTAACCAATCTGTCTTCATATTTAAGGTACACAGCAGTGACTTGACTAAAACAAAACCATGCTGTGCAATTATGCATGTGCCTGTATTGAAATCCCATATTGTTATTAGATTCCTCTATTTTTGTGAGTGTGGGGAAATGGAGCATGTTAGTGGCAAAAGTAACAAAAGGGAACAACCATTGCCCATCTTTGCTTATTGCATAGTGTCTGCATTGAACCGACAAATATACCAATGCTGATATTCTTACATATACTGATGCTCAAACATAGTAACAATTAGAAGTTGAGTTCAGAATATTTATAAATATTGATATTATAATATGAATACTAATTAATAATCCATTGCAATTATACCACACCAATCTATCAGAGTTTTTCTTAAAATATTTAAAGAAGAATATTAATATAGTGGTCATTCATTTATGAAATCTACTTTTGCAAAGAGATCAGCCAACTTAGTTATCGTATACCATAATTTTGCATCAATGTGTAGCTTGAAACATGTATATTGATTTAGAATCTTGTTTTTCAGCAATTAATGGACAAGCGGATACGACCATGGATAAACAAGAAAATTATAGAATACATTGGCGAGCCAGAACCAACACTAGTTGATTTTATATGTTCAAAGGTTCTAGCTGGTAGTCCACCACAAAGCATACTGGATGATGTACAGATGGTAAGTATGTGTGTGTGTGTGTGTATCGGATAAAAGGAAGTTTTTTTGTTTGCTCACACTAGACAATAGTTGATTCGGCGTTGTCATCTCTGTGTGGAAGTTAATGACAGACAGTTTGAAAATTGTCTGTGATGTGGTTCCCTAGACACCACCACTTTGTTTTTCTACATAATTGTGATGTTAACTACAGATATTCGCTTTCTTCTTGGTTGTCAGTCTCCACCAGAGATGGCCATGTGACTTCGGCCTCCGGTCTCACAGGGCCTCAGCCTCCGAACTCCAACTCTGCCTCGAACACATATGACCTCTGCCTCTCAGCTCCATCTTGGTCTCCAGCCTCACATGGCCTCAGCCTTGCAAGGCTTCTGGAGGCCAAGGCTGAGGCCCAGCCTCCGGAGGCTGGACATATCTGGTCTGAACTGAGACGAAGTTGGCCAATTTCTTCTAGAGTTCATGGGAAATCCTGTGTGTGTTAATAGAAGGGGCTAATGATTACACAATATTAATAATCATGTTAGATTTAACATAGAATTTTACGAGGTATGGAACATGTCTATATTTTTACTTTCTTCAGAACATAAGCACCTCAGTTATAGTCTGCTGTGCTTGCGTTTCCTAACAGAGGTGGGGGAACAGGAGCATTCTTTCCTTTCCAGGAGGCACGCGACAATGACTGTACAATTTCTGGATATGGTTTCTAGATAGTCCAGAAGTTACGGACTTTCTTTCCAGAATACACTCAAAATAACACCTGACAAAGTAAAACAGAAAAAGGAACAGACTGCACCCTAAGCAACAGAGACCTGACATCTCTGGTCTCCACATATCACTTTCCGTGGATTGGATAACACATCTAGAGTCGTTTTCACGTTCAGAAGACACAATGGGCTCTTATGGGCAATGCTTTTCTTATGGGAAATACAAGCGCGCTGTTGTCAAATTTCTGGATTTACAAATTTAGCTTAAGTAAAATCGGTACCTGCAGTTTTGCAGGAAATTTTGTAGAGAATACGATGGTGAACACAAAAAACTGGTAACTTGCTTACATAATTTTAGATAAATTAAAAACGCAAATTTTCTGTGAAAACACAATTTTTACATTGTTTTCATTCCTAACGTTGAAACATGCCATAAAATTGAAGCTTTCATTATGAAAAAAATTGACACTGGTTTTTAATTGTCATAGGTGACGGTGGTACTCAGAATTTATCAATACTTTAAAGCATATTTGCATTAAAAACTATTCAAATAAAGTATGTGGAGATTTTTTATATTCGTGCAGTAGAAAATGTCGTCGCTGGCCATTTTTTGTTCTGCAATTCCAAGTAAAAACTTCCAGCGACAAAGTTGTGGAGAAAATAATGAAATTATTTTTTATAACCACTCAAAGGTTCCCAGAAATATTACTTCCATGCATTTGGAGTTTCTTTTTAACCCGAACCGCGCGCGAAGTAAGGAGACGTTGTCTGGCCATCTTGAGCTGACTCACCGCAGCATTTCGGCTAATCACCACCAAGTTTTCGAGTTGTTTTATTTCCATTCAGTAAAAATATGAACTTCATGCTGTTTGTTATAATAGAATTGAAATTACTTAAATTTAATAATTGACAATTATTTCCAATGCTGCTGTTGTGATCAACATTAGTGCTGTCGCAAATACACGTTGTTTTCGTTTACATTACTGTCGACATTAATACTGAAATGAAGATCACCTTTCAGTTTCCAACATACACATAAATTCATAGACACCATATTAACCCTTGAAAGCCTTTCCAACACGTGACAAAATATGGGGCTTCAAGATAGAAATATGACATGCCTTGCTTGAGTCATTCACGTCTTATCAGTTCATGTGGGCCATAACTAATTTGTTTGTTTGGGTTGCAACTTAATCTAACCCATGTGCCAGGTTCCCCTTACTTGAGTGAGAGATCTGCTTTGGTTTGTTTAGACTTTTTCCCTCTCCCGAAAAAGTGTTTTCAGTTGTGTGAGCTCTCAGTGATTTTTACTTTTTTAAGTGATTTCTGAAGTGTCATATTCGTGCATTACACTCGCGTGTGTAGTGATCGCAATGGATCATAGTAAAAAGGGTAACTGTAACGTTCACAGTATAATATTAATATTAATAATTACATATAATTATCATTATATATACAAAATATGTAACACCTTCATTGTGAAGGAAGGTCATCATTTCCCGACGACATGAGCTAGCTCTGTATTGGCAACACTGTGCGGTTTCTCCATAAGCGCCGTTGTGTCTTCTGAACGTGAAAACGACTCTAGCTAAGTCCTTCCCTGCCTTCATGACTTCAACAGACCCATTCGCTTCCTTTGGGGAATCCTTGGGCATCAACTTCACACATCTGCCGTGTGCGTTTTTTGGATAGAGCATGCCGCATTTCTTTGTGGAATGCCCTTCGCCATGGTCCTTGTAAACATAATTTTCGCACTTTTTCCCACTTCAATAAATCCGAATGGATGCTGTGTTCGGCATTTCGTCACATGAACTTCTGTGTTTATTTTCACTTGTAGGAACTTGTGTGTTTATTTTCACTTTAGAATCACTTCCTGTGCATTGGAAACAAACTTTAGAAACACGCTGTGTGTGTGTGTGTGTGTGTATATATATATATTAAATACAACCAATATAGGTATATTGAAAAAGTTACTGATACTTTTACTTATCCTGTGTTAACTAGAAATAGCCTGCAGCTTAGTGTAAAATTCAGCTATTTTATTGTTATTTTTATAAATACAAAGTGTTAATTTACAAATATGTAACAGTAAAATGTTTCAATGTGCAGTTTAATTCTCTTAAGTTAAAACCATAAAGTCACCATATTATATGTATTAATTAAGATGACAAATGAACCATTGAAGTTCTACATGAAACATGCAAATTTAGATCAGATTGTTAGAACATAGTTGTAAAACGACCTCACCAGTGACACTGCTTTAGATCCACCACAAACTGTAGGTCCATTCCTGATTGGCCTATCTGAGTAGAAAGTGGACTTCCAAAAAAAAAAAAAAAAAAAAAAAAAATCCCTTGGCAATAGTTGTCGTCGTAGATACTTTCTTGTTGACAAAAATTCATATCCTCAAAGACGGGGGCAAATTTAGCAACTTCGCCAAATTAAATGTACCATACCACCAACTAACTTTAATAATACGTGCATATTGAACACACCAACTACTAGTCCGGCAAGTAGTGTTTTTGGCATGTTTTGTGTTACTTTTTTAAAGAGCACATCAATTTTTGCACTCTTTTCACACTACTTCAGTGAACCACCCCTCCAATTTCACTAATTTTCACAAATAAAAACTGAAAACCAGATAATCATACTACTGCACCCTTTGATATTACAAATTAAATTCAGTCGACATTACCCATCCACTTGATGCTACACTCTTCAAATTTATCAAGTCTTCCTTATTGTCAGCAGTAAATGAGATTAGTTGATGTGATGTAATACTGGTACACGTGCAATAGTATTTGTTGCAGTTTGCAAGACCGCACATAAAAAAGATAGTGCCGTTTTACATATCGCCGGTTTATTACTATTTTGTTGTATGTCCATCTGCACTAACTTAACAGGATAGCTGATTAAAGTAAATTGTGAGATTTTATTTTGTCATAATGGCACTGAAATGTTTATTTTTTATTTAACAAATGTATATCTCTGCTTATAGGTTTTAGATGAAGAGGCTGAAGTGTTTGTTGTGAAGATGTGGCGCTTGCTTATTTATGAAATTGAAGCAAAGAAACTTGGTCTTGTGAAGTGAATTGGATAGTCAGTTACCAAGTGAATAAATCCAGTGCAACAGGACTCTTGGCTGCTGGTCCACTAAGTTTCATGTGAAAAAAATTCAGTAATATAGAAATTAAGGGATTATATATCTTACAAGTCACATGTTACAACGTCCGGTCAAGATAATGTGTGCTTCAAAAGCCAACATGAGTGGCTTCGATCTTCATACTAATATGTGTGGAGACATCAGTATTCATCTTCATCCAAGGCAGCAGTGCTTTCATTGTGGTATATTTAGCATGAAAACAGTCCAGCAGTTAAACTTGAAATGGCTGTGAACTGTAGAAATGTGCTTTTGTATAGTATGTACAGTGTGCTGCCAAATATTTGGGCTTGTTTAAAAGCCTGAAAATATGTAAGACATGAAAATTGAGTCATTGTGGAGGCTCGCCGATAAATCTGTGTATGATGGTAATAAAACATACCAAAATGAGATTCCTGAATGGTTGAGATATACATAAGGGTTAAGTGACCTCAGTAAGCTAGTTTTTTTTTTTTTTTCGAAGACCATGAAGAGAAGTGATAATTTAAGTCATTAAATGTCCAAATCTTGAGTTGTTTGAAATTCTCTGACAAGGTGAATGTCTGCCATACTTAACGTCTCGTAAGCAAAGGAACTTCCAGGTAACTTATAATTTATATAAATGAAAAATTGCTTATTGTCATTGTATTCTGCAAGAATACTATTGATTTTCTTATTGTATTAAACCAAATGAGTTACCAGATGATGCTATGCTTATTCTTCATATAAGAGGATTGAGCCTTTGAGTTATTGATGGCAATTATATGAATATCAGTACATACAAGAATCATTCAGCATACCAAAAGTGTCTGTGATTATTGCCATTTATTGACACCACAGCTGCTTCATTGTGGAAAACAGAAGTGGCACAAGAGTTACAACGAGCAGTTGGTGTGTCTCTTATCTTGGTTTTATTTTAAAAACTACTCAATACTGTTTACTTTGAATTTTTATCTGGAAAAGTAACATATTTTGTAGCTTATGCTGCATATGTAAATGTTATTTTCTTCTGTTGGCTGATGAAAGTGTTAAACTTATATAACTTTTAAAAACTCATTGTGTACAATTTAATGTTCAGTTTATAACTAAACCTGCGTAAGACTAAAATAGAAAAGGGGAGTATCAAGAATTAATGCTGAAAAAATAACATGTGATGTTCCAAGGTGTACTGTCAGATTCACAAATAATTGGACAAGTGGTTATAAACAGACTGTGCTGTAAATTTTCTTCAAATGTCACATTGTAAGAAAAACAGTAAACAACAGTTAACAGCAAAGTATTTAAGGTTGTCTTCAAGCTTTGCATGTGTGTTTCATTTCCCAGCAATTTCAGCTATTAAGGCGAAGAGGGACAATTACGCACCAGTTGAGCATTTATTTGAATATCGTCGGATTGGGCACTGCTATTAAAAAAGAAAAAAAGGGATTAGTATGTAAGAGAATATGAATTTCTCTCCATGTTGCAAGTGGAAACTGTTTTTCAAGTTGATAATTAAGCTAGACACGATATTTGAAAAATATGATCAATAAGTATGTACAGAATCCCATCAACTGCAAGTTACGGCTAATCAAATGGGAGTTCTGACTTTTCCTACTACTATGACATAGTTTGTGTCCCTTTTCCGTCCATGTACTTTTTTTCTACGTCATTGGATGTTTGATATTCCCGAGAACGAATAAAATAATGGTCCCATAAGTGTAATGCATTTCTCCTTGCCTCCTACGGCCATCCTGGCAGTGTTGGCAATCCTGATGTGCACAAAAGACCTAATTTCACCTTAAATAGAACTAAAGATGCCTTTCAAGTTGCTAGATTAACGAAGTGCCTCCTAGGGTAATTTTAGGTGTCAAGAGGGGTGGGGGTGTTGCTATTACCGTTAGCTTTAAAGTGATGGCAATTTATTCTTAATTTTCACCTAGATCTGGCGGCATCACCCATCTCAATAACCCACTGATGCTCATATGAAATTGAAAATAAAGGATTCCTGGATAACAATTTTGTCGTTTTCACCTTAGCCACGGTACTATATAAAAGTAGCTGGGGAGGTAACAGGATGTGCAATGCAGCCAATATAACAATATCACGTCCAAAATGTACACTCATGGCAAAAGTTGATCTTTGTGGGCCGGAGCCAGTGGTGGCATCATAGGGGCAGGTGCCACAGTTCACAGCAAAAAGAGTACACAAAAGAACCAGATATGGCTCCAAAAGAGCAAAGCTGGCAACAGTGATCGGCAGCTGCCGAAGAGAGAGAAGAACCTAGGAGAAATTGTCCCTCTCCCCCTTAAACATAGCAGCTCAATTGTTTATTTTGTTGCTAGCTCCAGCTGGCAGCACCCTACTGCCTTCAAATTTTTATTCCTGCCAGAAGATGGTGGTGTTATGGTAAACAGAAGTTTGGAAAAAATGGCTCTGAATTTTGCCCTGCTAGCAAGCATAGGTGTGAAAGGAAAAACTGCAAAACAAATTAATAATGGGAGAATATCTGAAAAGTATTTCTGTACATTGGAGGGGGGGAAAGAAATAAATGCTATGGCTTGACCAAGATGAGAAAACCCCTGTGATGCTGTCATCTTGGTGTCAAATACATGTATCATGAATGTGAAATGTAATGTTGACAGAGAAGGTAGCCTACACATGTGGCAACATGGGGGCACTCCTGTAAAAGTGAGGGGGGAACTACAAGTTGAGAAAATAAATGACTGTCCACTTTAGTTTGAGAGTTTGCCATGTTCTTCTCATCTTGGTTCAGCTGTAAATGAATACCCACAGTACAAAATAATTCACCATGAAATGTAATATGTGTAAAACTGAAGAGTACCTGCTATCAAATAAACCTAAAAACATATACACAACTGTAATCTTAAAAACTATGATTACATATACAGTAAAACCTCATTAATCCGGACTAATGGGGGGGGGGGGAAGTTGACCGGATAAACTGAAATAACCTAAAAGAACAGTAGAAAGTGCATTAAAACTCCCTTTATAGCACCAAAACATTTTTATTATGGTGTATATAAAAAGGCATAGGCCTAAATACACTATAAAGTACAGTACAAAGTCTGCGGGGAAAAGAATTTCATCAGTGGTTGACTGCATTTTCTTTGGGAAGTTCTCTCGTTGACTAGTAGCCACATTTAAAACCTTGCATATATTTTTTTTTTTCCTTTTGCCTGTCCGGATTAACGAGGTTTTACTCTATGCATAAAAACAATCGCACAAAAGTTTGAGGCATTTTTGTACGTATCAACAAATTTCTCAAGTTATGAAAATATGAGATGAGCAAACATTTGGCTGCTAATTAAATGAGTCTGTTCCCACAACAAAGTGGTATGAATCCATGTGTACCACTTCAACACTACAATGATTAATATTGAATGCTTCGAACAGGTGTCCAGAAAGTTTATGATTACATTAGGGATGTGCCGAAATTGACACATCGGAATCGGCAAAAAACCGATAGTTAAACTGGTACAGATTATAGTAGAGTTTTTACCTTCTAATAAGTTTTATATTCTAGTTTTGTAAGATTTATTGAAAATTTGGTTATGATTCGTCATTATTGTAGAGTTTTTGTAATAAAATTATTGCAAACTCTCATTCAGAGGATCAACCTAACTATAAATCGGAAATAAAACCGTACATTGCTGAACCAGGATCTGCTGTTGTATTTAAAATTCAAAAATGAGTATTCAAACCTGAAGCAAGTCCTGAGAAAATACTTGGGCATACCTGCTGCATCAGTATTCAGTGATTGAGTGTTCAGTGTTGCTGAACAGATTTGCGATAAGAGAAGAAGTAGGTTAATTCCTGAAGTGCTTCCAAATCTTGTGTTTCTGAAGTTGAATCTGGCAGAACAGGAATTCATTTTGCATTTCAAAGAACTGCTTGTGCACTAATGTTTAATCTCTTGAGAATCCATGTTCTTCTTAAAGGTTCACATAACATCTTGTAGATGCAAATGTACATTCGCATCTCTTGAGAATATATATGTATATACATATGATATGCAATAGAAATGTACATAGCAAATTTATTTTTGTCATGCTGAAAATAACATCCCATTTCTGTTTAATAATCTTATGTATCGGCATCGGTTCCAAAAATTATGGGTGAGTACATCAGCATCGGTAAATTTTCAGCTTCGTCACATCCCTAGATTACATCATAATCTTTTCCTATTGTCACTTAAATGCACAGCCATGAAAATAGGCAGCTGGGCAGAATTGCGCTGGTGCCACAGAGCAGGACAAAAGCAGCTGGTTCCCCTGAGCATCCAGGGTATGCAGTTACCTTTCGAGCAAACACTGTCAGTTGTATCACATGGATTACAAAGACCAACTCTACAAGATCTTAAAACATCCGACATGCTAACAGTACGAAATTCTGCCATCTGCCTAATTTCATGACTGTGCTTTTAGTAATGAATATGTGCCATGAACCTACCTGAATTTTACACACTAGTATTCCTTATCACAGCGTGGTAATTCATGAACATTTTAAAATATGCAGTCCTAATTGCTTACATGTGAAAAGTCACCGATTGATTTCATAGATTAAAATAGCATGTGTTTCACTAATTGACCATAAAATCCACTGCCATATGCAATGCTTCTGTACAAATAATTAAGTTATTCTTGTAAAATGCACAAAAAAATGTGAGATTATTACCCAGTCACACGTGAATGCAAGATCGTTATTTTTCAGAAAACTTGACAAAATATGTAAAAACTCCCTGTATTTCAGTTTAATTATTAACTCATTAACACAAGCAAATCATGCTAGGAAAATTAATTTGTACATTCATGATCAATTTGCACTTGGAACTGATTGTGAGGGGGGGGGGGGGTTACCATAAATTGAAATACAATTGTATACAAAATAGCCAGTCCACACAACTGCACAGTTGGGAGATGATGTTTGTAGATGGGAAAACTTTGCAATTATATGAACTTGCACAGAACATAAATATACATCTCCTGCACAGACATTGTGTGTGTTTAAATTACTTACACTTTGATTACAGAACATGCAGTAAGGTGCTCTAAATAACCTTGTCTAGCTTGCTACACTTTTTGACACTACGTATATACCAGTGTCAGGCTGGTGCCACAAAATTGCATTCAACCAAGTAGCCACTGTACGCAGAAATAGTGGTGTCCGAGTTGAGATTCAACAAATGCCTGTCTGCTTCTTTAACCCTTAAGCGTTGTCGTGAACCTTTCGGGCCCTAACACAGTTGTGTGGTCCATAGGACCTCTACGTAAAAAAAAGAATATAACTATATCAAGACATATTTTAAATGATGTGAATTAAATCATGTTGTATGCTTTGTTATTCACTGACCACAGTTACATAGTTTTGAGAGCGAAACATTATTTTTTAACTTCTCAAAAAAAAATATTTTGTTTATATTGTGAGTTTAAGGAAAACAAATTCACTAAGCCAAAATATCTCTCAACTGAGTATTTACACACAGCTGATCAACATGAATTTAGTCCATAGTTATCGTTTAACATTCATTCTTCAAAACCATGGGTCCCTTTATTCAGTATATGCCACAAATAAAAAATCTGCAATTCTCTTGTCTATTGGTCGTAATAATTCGTCTGTGGTTTTAACCCTCAAACACAGTTTATAGAGCCACAGAAGCAGATAATACAACCTTTCCCTTCACTCTTTCACAGCACACTGAAGTTGAGGAAGGTACTGAAAGAGATGTAGCCTCAAGGTCAAAACTACTGGCGGGGTAACAAGCAAAAGGAACAATCCGGTCCGTGGGACGTCACAACTGTAGTTGAGGGTTAAACATTAATTCGATTAGTTAGCACGCACCACATGACTATACACTTAATGGCAACAAATCAACCAAATAGGCTACTTTGTGAACAACGACACTAGTACAAAGGGTCAAAACATGCAATGAACTAGACTGGGCTAATTTGCAATAAAGGTGGAGAATTAAAAACAATTGTGCATACATCTGTTGTGTCATCTTGAACACTTTACATGATGTTTAAGTTGCCTTCTTTTTGCTGCAACTGGAAATCAATGCCTTTGATTAGAAGGCAACAGTGTTATCCACATTATTGGAGAGGCCTATCAGCAGAACTAAGTCGGGGTAAGTGGCATTGAAAACAGTACAGTGCCATGTACTTTTTTTTCTATTTTCGGACAGTCACGAGTAACAAATTGTGTTAACCTGACAAAGACAGCATCACCATATGTGTAAACATGTTGCAATGTATTATAAAAAGTAAACACACAGGAAGTTTAACATTTATAGTTGGATCTAACAGGACAATATTACAATTACACGAACTCTTACTTTCTTGTACTTCTATATTAAAAGGAAAATTCCGCTTACATCACGCAACAATTATGTAATACTAATGATACCTCTGACTCCATTGTGAAGAATGTACATAATTTATTCAAACTGCTAAATCCAAGAAAAAAATCACTACACTTTATGCATTTCATGGCATTTTTCTTAAGATTTCAAACTCCAAACAATTACCACCTTGGTTCTTGAATCTGCATTTATGCCAATATCAAAGTTACTTGCATATGAAAAATAATTACTTGACTCCTGCATTTACCCTCATGCTGATGACTGTTTGTAATTCTTGGTGTCCAAGAGTTTTTTCCCACACATGGCACATATGCCCTTCTTGTATGCACATGCTTGGCAATAATGTGAACCCACCTGATGCACTTTTTGACGACAAATGCGACACATCTCAAACTTTGCAGTGTAAGGATTAAACCTCGCCTTTTTGCCTGTTAATGCTTTGTTTTCACCAACCTTCCTTCCACCACTCTCCACAGTGTTTCGTGCACCTGACTTCCATGGATCGGGAGTGATAACACGTCCAAGTTTCTTCTCACACTTATCACACACCATTTTGTCTGCCTACATCAAAGATCCACTAATTCATGAAGGGCTGGAAAAGAAATGTAAAGCAATTACTATACATTACAAGAGATAAAACCAAACTAAATATAATTCTGCCTGCATAACAAAAAATTTTGAAACAAGTTTCCATTAGGATGTGTGACACATACCACCACACACAACTTCACAGTTCCAAAATATAATGTTACTGAATTGTTTACCTATTCGTTAATTTCTTGTGCAAGTGTAATCATGTTCAAATAGAAGGCTTGAAAGAAGAAAAACCTATCTTAACAATAGACCACCATTTGTAATCTGCATACCTACTACAGAAAAAGGAAACCGCCTCAAGACATGGCAACAATCAAATACACATACTTACTCTGTGTAAACATGTTGCATGTGAAAAGACAATGTCTGTCCTAACATGGTTGAATTTATTTTTATGCACAACTGTGTGTCCACATTGTTGGCAAGTGTGTTACATATCACTAAAAATTCACCGCAAGAAACAGCCGCACCATTTATTTACTTGTGACCCCATTTCCTGTCATAAACTATTGCTCTGAAGAGTACAGTCATCATAACATGATCCTTTGTATTGAAGCTGAGAACTCATTGTTTTGAATCTCATGATATATGTAGCCACCAAATGGGACTCAAGCAAAGCACACTGCAGTTGGCAGCATGATAGTTGTGTGTGTCCTCTTGTTGAGACTGGCAACCATTTTCCCTTAAATATATAGGGAACTAAATGCTGGATATATTGTACTGTAATGAATTGAACATGTCCTGCACCTGCACGGTGCGGTCTAAGGGATCATGCTATGGGACGCATGCAGGTTCAAGTCTCCAGGGGTAATTGTAACAACTTGCGCCGCAGGTTATAATGTATTGGATGTATAATTTTATTTTAACATAAGGAATTATGTTGGAAAATGACAAACACTGCTTTGAAAGCAGAATTTAAAAAATATATTCTGGTCCATAAGAACTAAAAAAACAAAAAACATTGTTTAGGTCACTTGCCATTTTCACAATTTAGGTGCTTTATTGTAATTTTGTGCATTGTAGAACTAGTATGCACAGAAACTGATCGAGAAGAATATTTATTTTTTAAAAAAAATGTTTCACGCCTTGCAACCTCTAGTTTTTAAATAACCCATGGCACAATAGCCCTTTAGGGCCAAGGCCTACCTACCAACTGCCAGCCTCAACTCCAACATGCCTCAGCAGAGGTGTGAGATCATCCAACCAGATAGGGGGTGTCATTAACCCCCATTTGTAGGTTTTCCCTGACTCGGTTATAACTAAAATCTTACCCAGGTCAAAAGCTGATGGTGTGAAGGGGCACTCAGCACATCTCTCCCAAAACTTCAATCACAGTTGTGTGGAAGATAACCTGACTATTATAACATCTGCAACAAACATCCACTTATTAAATATTAACAATATTATGATAGTGGGAAGCTAAAATAACTAAACTATAATAAGAATTTCATGTACAGTTAAGTTACTGTAACACATCAAATCCCATCCATCACTGCCGTTTTCTGGCTTTCATGACCGGACCAAAGACAAGAACGTTAATAATTTGGCTATTCAGGAGCCTAAAACATGATCAGGACGGAAGATAAAAATACTGAATTTGAGCTATCGTAACACGTTGCAGTCAGTATCAGAAGGTTTATTTTTTTCTTGAATTAGTATTTACTACTGTCAATTTTTGGTAGCATGTAATATTGTACTAATAGTTACATTCCATTAAATAACAAATTCCACAATGGAAGATAAAATGGAAAAATTTACGAATATACAATGCCTTTTCATGTAGAAAGGTAAAGTATACTTCAGTTATCAAGGAAATTCCCAATATGGGCCGCACTCGCAATTTGGACTGAACTATCTAAGCAGAATTTTCCCAGATTTGAAAGAAAGTGTAGGTTTCATGGAACATCTATACATTTCAATTAAGTTTTCTGGTAACAGTTCCGAATATTTGATGATTTTCATAAATGTTTAAAGACTATTAGGAAGTGATTTAGAATACTGGAAAAGATTGTAGAATTATCTTCAAAGCTTGTAGAAACTAATGAGCACAGTTAAAATCTCCAGAAAGTATTGTTTAATGGAGAAATTATGATTTGAAAAGCAGCTTGCACGACCAAACCATGCTTTGCTGTAAAATGATGTTTTTGCTTTATAGTGATCTCAGACATGGAGTTTCGGCAGATTTTGATGTGAAGAGGCTTTTGTGCTTGAGATGGTATTATCGACCCTCCGTACCCCCGTGATAAAGTGATGATTTTTGTGTCATTTATGAAGTTATGTTCTATACGAACGATTTATGTTGTTTTTAGCTTTAGGAGATGTATTATAGTGGAGTAATGAGAGTTTTTTGATGGGACTATTTATGACGTAATTTTGATTATTGCCATCTGCATGTGATATGAAGGAACATGTTGTTACATTGTTTGTGTTTTGTAACTTGGAGCCGTGTTGGAAATATCAGAGATTGAAGGTTGGCAATCCTGGTGTTACGTCAGGGAGCACAAGATTTACTGCAGACGATGTTTCGGTAGACGAGGAATGCCTACGAGGTTAGGTAGCATTTGCATAAATACAATGAAAAATTATTATTTAGGCTGAGTGTACTAAACCTAGCTAGCCTAACCTAACAACGTAGGCCCCGTGACGTCAGAACACAAGGTTGGTTGGTAAAGTGTTGTGCAATAAGTGAGACCGTCATGTGACATGGTACTGCCCCGGGTTTTCTTTGGAAGGTAGGCATGCATTTTTAGTGTGGTAAGTGCTATTAATGAAAATGTGTGATTCGTCTGCCAATTGACACATTTCGCCCCTGCAACCACATAGCAGAAAGTGCATTGTTTTAAGGTTAGTACTTTCTAAAATTATATATTTTTGTTTGCATTGGAAATAGTTGTTAGGTTAGGAGGGCCAGGTTTCGTCACAATAGTGATTTCACGTTGTTTTCTTAGCACTTTCAAAAATTATGTATTCTCGTTCATATTGGATATGGTTGTTAGGTTAGGAGGGCCATATTTGGTACCAATAGTGATTTCACGTTTTTGTTACACCAGGAGTGTTAGTTTTCCTGCTGTTTGGGAATTTTTCACTGGAAAAATGAGTGAAAGTGTTCTGGAATAGGAGTTTCTTGTGCTTACGCGGGTCATACTTTGCGATCAAATATCTCCGTTGTTTGTGGTTTCCTAACGCTGGAACCTTATATTACATAAAACGTTGAAATCTGTCAATTAAAAAAAATCGACATAATTCTCGAGGGGGTACAGTGGGTCGACGTCTCCCTTGAGATCAGATTCAATTCAATAGTCTTCATTCTTGGGCAAGGTTCAGCATCTACCATCCAACCTGACAAAGAAAGTTATAGCAGAGTATATTATTATACATGAAAATTTAAGATACTGCATTTGGAAGCAGTTAGGGATATTATTTTAATGCTAAGTTCGATTCCCGGTGGAGGCGCATAGTGGTTCCGATCCCACATTATACTGTAGGTCCAGTCCCGATTAGCCTTACAGTGCATAAAGTGGACTTAAAAACACCAACTCAACTGGTCCACCTACCCTAACAACAAAAGTATCCCATGTATGTGAAGTAGATGGAAGCTGCAGTTCCCATGTACGACTGCAGTAGACGAATAGCTGCTTGCAAATAATTATATAGGAGAATACAAGAGGGAAAAAGTCATCCTCCAGAAAGCACACAGTGATCAGTATGTCTCCAAGATATGTTAATGTATCTCCGTTGCACGATAGCTCGTGCCACCATTCCCGTTGACTATGTGAATCAAATGTTCCGTGCGTTCGTATGTAACACCGTCAGTGCAGCAACCACGTGGTAGTTTTACCAGATGACGTGTGAGCAGGTTTTTTTTTTTTTTCAATTTTTCTATGTTTGCCTAACCTAACTGAACCTAACCTTCCATGAATTGTTTGTGGATCAATTTTAGCCTAAAAACCATCATTTTTCAGTTAATAAGTGTTAGTGTAGCAACCACGAGGTAGTTTTATAAGATGACATGTGAGCATTTCCCCCCCCCCCCCCAAGTTAATTTTCTATGTTTGCCTAACCTAACCTTCCGTGAATGGTTTGTGGATCAATTTTCGCTTATATACCTTTTGTGATTACAGAGGTTGTTTCCGATCTATGGTGACGAAATTGCACACCTTTTGCAGCACCACCAAGCTTGAAGAGAACGAAGCTGCCAGTCATGTGGACACATTAGACCGTTGACTGCGCATGATAGGTGTGATCATTGCGTATCGGGAAGAATTCTGCCGAAAATCAGTGTATATTGGGAGGGTTACATAACTGCACTTTCTGACGTAAACTACAGTTATAGTGCCATTATAAAACAGTGCAAGGAGAGTGGATTCACTGTGTCCAGAAATGGCATATCACAGGTGTTAAAAAGGGCAGGTAAGACGAGGCGTGGGATGATTTCTGTGGGGCAGAAACAGACCAACTCCCGGCCTGCCACTAGCCGCACACCAGCTACAATTCAGGATGTCAGGGTGCTGGTCACCAGGGAGAATCCAGCCACACAGAGAAGTATCGCGAACCGGCTACAAACATCACTGAAGAGTGCACACCATCATTGACCACGATTTGGGTTTCGAAAAGTGACGCAAGGGGCGTGTTCATAAGCTCTTGCCAAAACACATCCAGGAACCAACTGTCGAAAGCTTTATGAGCAGCACCTGTCAGGTGAAAAGTGGAAGTTCATTGTTACATTGGACGAGGCATATGCTTATCTTAATGACTGTCACAAGCCACGTGCAATTTTTTATCGATCGACAGGTTCGAGGGACTTTCAAAGATGGTTCACTGAATGTAGGGAAAGTTTTGGCACAGGTTTCATGATCATTGCTGGATACTCGTACAATGGCAAGCTGACCATATATTGTGTTGCCAAAAATACGAAGGTTAATTCCGATTATTATCAGGCTAACGTCCTGGCACCAGTTTATCGCCATGACATTCCCCATCTCTACGGGAGGGATCACAATCGTGTGTGGGTGCATCAAGACAAGGCGTCAAGTCACACATCTCGCTCAACCCACCTCTTCCTCCAACAAATGGCAGAAGAAACTGGAATTCGCGTCATTCCTTTCACAGACATTCCAGTGAAGTCATCTGATGCCTCACCGATGGACTTTTGCGCCTTCAGCCAACTGAAAAGAGCATTGTCTCAGAGAAGACCCCGTATCATTGAAGGGCTATGGAAAGCCTGTCAGGAGGAGTGGTTGAGGCTGGACATGACTACACTTTGTGCCAGTCTCCTATAGTGGAAACTTCACTGTCGTGAAATTGCCAAGATGCAGGGCCACCAAATAGAGCACTCTCGATGGTGGTGACATGGTGTCTCTTAAGGTAGGAGCAGTTTGAAATCGTCACCATAGATCAGAAACAACCTCTGTAGTTTGTGCGGCACTTTTCGGTTCATAAGTTTGGAAACACTGCATATCAGCTGACGATAGACAACATGAGTCAAGATTTGCTCGCCATATTGTGTGTAACGAAAGTGAATTAGCAACAACCAATAAATACTTGTAATGTGAAAAATTACGCTTTTTTCAGTGAAAAAAACATAATTCCAAGTTGAAAAACGTTCCTCTATGCATATAAGGTAAGTACAAATGTAAATAATTTGGAAATAAATGAGTTAAATGTGTTTTCAGTATATCTAACTGGTACCACTTTTTTTAATGAGCATGTACATTTTGTCACTGAAAGAAAGGCATGTTGAATTGAAGTTCATTTTAAGTACCAGCCATACTCGTTTTTGGTGTGTGTGTGTGTATGTGTATGAGTGATTTTTAAGAATAAAAAAAATGGTGAAAATAGTCCAAGATATGTTTTTGATTTACATTGACCAGACTGCATGATTTTATGTCACATAAAACATCAAAATCTATAGATTAAAAAAAAATAGGGGTAGAATTGATTAAAGGCCCAGAAATTTCTACCAATAACAAAAAAAACTTGGTTCTCATGTGTCAATCCCAAATATGTATCACCAGGGATTTATCCAGAATTGTTCATTTAAGGGGGTTTGAAGTTCATGTGGGTGTAAACGTATATTTAGAGCAAAAGTGACCATAAATTGAGCCTTTGTGAAAAATTTTAGGATGTGTCGAGGATTTTTTTTCCAGAGGGTGTATTACAATTTGATTTACATCGATCCCATATGGTGTGACTTCGGCATACGAAAAATGGATAAAAACCCATATATAAGAAGGGTGATAAACAAAGCATGGAAAATTACAGACCAGTTTCATTACTCTCACCATTCTCAAAAATTCTTGAAACTGTCATGTATAATCAAATCACACTATTTTTGAACAAAAACAATTATCATCAACACGGATTTTGTAGAGAGAAATCAACGGTATCAACTGTATTTGAATACCAAAAATATGTGACGGATCTGTTCAGGGACGGTGCCAGCAATTTTCGACTGGGTGGGCAGAAGCGCCATATTGATAGATTAGGGTGGGCAGTATAAATGTAAGACCATATATAGTATATGTAAGTCGTATGTATCACCCTCTCTCTTACACTCCCGATTCTCCTCTTACATCTTTTCCTTTTCCTTATCCTGTTTTCCTCTTCTAATCTATCCTCCCATCTTGTTCCATTTCCTTTCGCTTTGTCTCTGATGTACACAATTATTTCAAGGAAGTGTTTAGCATGTGCAGCCATACATTCTAACCACATTATTTCATGCATGTTAATACAGTGAAATAAATGTGAATTAGGTTTATGCTTGTGTTGCAAATACAAGGCACATACTTGATTTTATGTATTCGGCGACAGTGGTAGATTGATTTGATTGGCTGATTTATTTGCTTTATTTTACTTCGCTTTTTGTGCCACTTTTGGCTAATTTGCGAACATGGGGATGAGTGATGACATGATGAAATTGATGAATGAACGCTCACTCACAAACATCCATGCCCAGGCCGAGATTCGAACCCAGGACCACGTCGTAGCGCGATGTGCTAACTAGGGATGGCCAAACGGATTCGGATCCGAAAGTTTCGGATCTGGATCCGGATCCGAGTGTTTCGTATCTCAATCCCATTATAATATTACCACACCTTAAAAGGTATTATGATCTTCGATTACAAAGACATTTTTCATTAGTTAGTCCTACAAGAATTTTTTTCAAGTGTTAAAAAAGTGTTGTTCCTAAAATACTTTGCTACGCATCGGGTAACACACTCGTGCATAAAAATAATCTTACTTGTTTAACATAAAATGTCAGAGGTGATTTTGTAAATGCCATTGAAACGAATATGTATTCATTCGAATGTATTGGAAATGAAAACACACATAAATGTGAGACATTCCATTCCAGGATGACACCTTTAACACATATAACAAGATAGAAATGTTATACAAAATTATACAATTCTTCTACAGTTACAGTTTTACAAATTAAAATAAAACATTATAATATATGCAATGTAATATAATTACAAAGTGTAAGACTAACAAGGGAGGTTATCTAAGTGTCCCCCTCCGATTTCCATGAAACTTGGCAGGCGTATACTGGGGCCCAAAGGAAGAAATGCGTGTTTTTTTGTTTCAACTAAAAAACTGTTTTAGGGGGAAAACCCTCTCAAATGTCAAGATGAGGACAAATTGAAGTGAGGATCTGACCCCTGTGTCCCCCTCCGATTTCCATGATACTTGGCAGGTGTGTGTATAAACGGGCCCAAATGAAGAAATACGTGTTTTTTTGTTTCGGCTAAAAATCTGTTCTAGGTGGCAACCTCCCCTCAAATGTCAAGATGAGGACAAATTGAAGTGGGGATCTTACCCCTGTGTTCCCCTCCGATTTCCATGAAACGTGGTAGGTGTATAGAGGGGCCCAAAGGAAGAAATACGTGTTTTTTTGTTTCGGCTAAAAAACTGTTTTAGGGGGCAAAACCCGCTTCAAATGTCAAGATGAGGACAAATTGATGTGGGGATCATCTGACCCCTGTGTCCCCCTCCGATTCCCATGGAATTTGACAGGTGTATAGAGAGGCCCTATGCCCCCTGTTTCTTCCTATGCCATATTTACGTGGTTTCAGGGTCAGATCCCCACTTCAATTTCTCCTCATCTTGACATTTGAGGGGGGGGCCTCTATACACCTGCCAAGTTTCATGGAAATCGGAGGGGGAGACTTAGACCTTCCTTGTAAGTGTATTAATTAATTACAAATCGCGCACGCGCACACACACACTATATATTTGTGTGTATGTATGTATATTAAAGAAGCGCATGTGGGATGGCAAAACGGATTCGGATCCAAAAGTACCGGATCCGGATCGCAAAGTTTTGGATCTGGATCTGAAAATTCTGGATCTGGATCTGAAAATTCCGGATCCGAAAAATTTTAGGATCCGGATCTGGCCATCCCTAGTGCTAACCACTCCGCCACAGAAGCCGGAGCGACAGTGACAGAAAGTGCGATGGCAGACAATCGTGAAGTTTCTCGTAATTGAAGACATGTTCCTGAGCATAGTATTTTCATTGTATGAGTTTTTGACTAAAATAGTTTTATTACTCCTTTGGGGATCACTTTTCTTAGCTTACAAGGTTTGCACAACTGACAAATCTATCTGAATGTTTGTAGTAGCAGCGATTGGGTGCCAACATTTGAGGGGCAAGGACAATATACCTTTTCTTGGTAGAAAAGGCTTAGCATAAAGAGGCCATAGTGCGGGGGCAAAAAGTGGCGGGGGAACTTCATCCCCCACTTCCCGCTCCTCCTAATCGCCGCCACTGAATGTTTGGATTAAAATGAACGTCTTATTAGGAATGATTTAAAACCCACATGGAAAACCAATTCTTTGTTCATTGTCCATGAAGTATTCCTAGTCTAATGAAAGGCTATTTTGACAAAATATCACACATATGTAATAAACAAGTGAGATTGAAAAATCTCTTCAGAATTAAAGATATTATTAGCTAAGTTGCTATTCGTTTTCTGAACTCTCATGTATCTAATGCGGGAGAAGCAACACAACACACGTATGGTTGCATGAACTTTTTTGAGGTAACAAAATGATTGAGGACACAAGGAATTCATCGAAGTTGATCACCATAACAGCAATAATTCATCTATTTTTTATAGATGACTTGGGTTGTATGACCATTTCGAATACACTAGAATGTCAACCTGTGCAGCATACCCTGGAAACTTAATTCTTTTAGGGCAACGAGTCCCTGGAGCCTGGAACCACTGTCAAAGTAATAATTTATGAGGGTTTGTATTTTGAGTGTCAGAATGTATTTGTTTTCGCCCCTTCGTTACTTTCATCTAATCACAATTGAAATGACTTAAAATAAAACAAATCAACCATGACTTACTTTTCCAAAAATGGAGTTTCATTAGCTCGTACCTCTTAGAAAGTTGAGGTGGTAGTTTCAATTGCACAGCGTTTCATTAGTGGATCAAGGCAGCTAATTCCATGAACAATGACGTTATTTTCCGAAAGTCTCAATTTGTCTCAGGCAATCACCCTCTTAAAATGGACGCATCTTCTGTAGTGACAAAATGACACGTTTGGTGTGAGTTCTTTCTGTATATTTTTTTCCCAATGGGATAACGCTGTCGCATTATAATGAAGACGTCATGTGTTGAACTTCCCCTCGTCTGGTGGAAGCACAATGCACACTGGTTTGGACTACACGTTAAACTGTAGCTTTAGTCCCGATTAGCCCATCTGAGCATAGAAGTGGACTTAAAAACAAACTAACAAAATCGTCTTCTGGATACTTCGTGACATAACTTTATTTCTTTACTTCAGCTGCATCTGCAGATTCTGTCGACATTTTCGGCTGATTCGTGTGGCAAACTTTGTGTGTCGAAAGAGGATAAATATGATAAGCCAGTCATTAGCAATTGAATAATTCTGTAGCTTTTTCCATACATAAGTGGTTTATTAAAATGTATTCACTTCGGTATTGTAGTGATTATTGTGATTCGTTCTTATTAGTAGAACGAATATAAAGTTGATATTTCGCATACCATATTGATATTTGAAGATGACAGGTATATAAAAATTGCAATGAAATAAAAAAGAAGTACACTTCTGGAATTTCAATGCAGAGCTAATTGAAACTATACTATACTCTCTAGCAACCCGAAGGTTTATGGCTGCAGAAACACAAGCCTTCCATCTGTTTCTATCCGGGGCAAGATCAATCCAATCTTTCCTATCCTTACCAATTTATTTTATGTCCATCTCAATGTTATCCCTCCATCTTCGTCTTGGCCTTCCTACTGGTCTCTTACCATCAGGTTTCCCAACAAGAATCCTGTAAACTTTCTTTTCTCTGCCATTCGTGTCACGTGGCCTGTCCATCTAAGTCTTCTTGATTAAATTATTCTAATAATAATATTATTTAAAAAGTCGAAATAATTTATTGTGTTGCTGGAGAATTAACTCTAAGATGATGTTTTTATTTGTTTATTTGGAGATTATTTTAACCATACCCAGGCTGGGATTTATATACGTATGTGGAGGCCTGGAGCTTACAGCACCAAGGCCTCACTCCAATCCCCTCTACACACTTTCAGTTATAACTTCTTGCCAAGTTACATGGTGTGGTTTGTTATTATATTTTTTACCACATCCAAAGTACCTGATTTGTTTTTATTATGTGGTACTTTTCAAAGCAGTCTTTCCCAGTGAAGGCCCGGAGCTACAGTCCTCAAGTTTACCCTAAATTCTGATCCAATCTTGATCATACCCTGCAAAATTTTGAGCCTCCAAAGCCTACTAGCTGCTTTTAATCATGGAAGTATTCATTTGATCACAGTTTTTGTTTCAATAGCTCTAGTAATTACTTTCACTTTCTAATGAGAAAATTGGCTTTATATAAGATGATATGTGAACATTTCTAGCATAGATAATATTCACAAGTAAAATGTACATGTTATGAACACCAGAATACACTTATTTATTGAATCATTCATATATATCCAAGTATATGTACTTATTGAATTTGATAGGGTGGGCAATCGGGTGGGCATAGGAATTTTTGGGTGGGTGCTTGCCCACCCGTGCCGCCATCCCTGGATCTGTTAGACAATAGGGACCAATGTATAGGGCTGTTTCTTGATTTGACTAAAGCTTTTGACTTAGTGCCTCATAGTCTGCTACTAAAGAAGCTAAATCAGTATGGAATAAGAGACAAAGCAAATGATTGGTTTCAATCGTACTTACAAAACCCCACCCAAGTCATAGAAATCAAGCAGGTAGATGAAAAAACCAGGTACACAAAAACATATGTCTCAGAACAATGTAAAATAACATGTGGATTTCCCCAGGGATCTATACTGGGACCAATACTGTTTGTGTTATACATAAATGACTTACCAATAAACCTAAGCTCCGCGAGATCTGTCTTATACGCTGACGATACAAGTGTGGTGATGACTGGCTCAAACAGTGAACTTCTTTCCGATATTAGTCACACAATAGAGGATCTCGGTAAGTGGTTTTCAACAAACAAACTAAAACTGAATGTTAATAAAACTATAGCAGTAAATTTTCACCACGCGCAAGAAGGAAATCACAAGGTAACCCTTTCATCAAAATACAAAACATGGTTAACTATGAAAAATCTGTTCAATTTTTAGGGCTGTGGATCAGTGAAAATCTGAATTGGGAATCACAAACCAACTATTTGGCAGGCAAACTGAGCAAAAGAATCTATGCTGTCAAAGTAATAAAGGCTACCACAAATTTGGAGACAATGAAAATAATTTATTTTAGCTTATTTCAATCCTTGGTAACATATGGAATTATATTCTGGGGTAATGCATACAAGAGTAGGAAGACCGAGCTGCAAAGGAACCATGAAGGAAGCTGTTCAGGGATCTAGGTGTTCTGCCACCCGCATGCTTGTACATTTTCCACCTGTTCTATTATGTAAAAGCAAACTTCCATGAATTATTTAGGTGCCACCATGACATACACAATTATAACACAAGAAATAAAACTAATTTACTAATTATTTTCCTGTAGTTTACGGTTATTACAAGCATAAGAAAACAGTTTTTCTTTGTGACGTTTCAGGAGAACACACGCTCCTTTCATCAGACATTTATTTTCATTTTGATTAAAGATACAGTTATAACAATGGTTAGTAATTTTTTAAACAAAAAGAATCTGTTATATAATGGATGTTGTCAATGTTACATTGTTGTAATATAGCAACTTAACTGTGAAAAAAGCAGTCTGTTTTATTTTTATTTCAGATTTAAAAAAAATAAATAAATAAATAAATTATGAATCCAAAATATCATCAGGTAATTCAAATTCATCATTGATTTCACAAAGTCTCTTGATGTTTTCTGTTACATTAAATTTTAAAGATGGTGGTTTACTCCATTTGTGAATTACCTGATGATATTTTGGATTCATAATTTATTTATTTATTTATTTTTTTTAAATCTGAAATAAAAATAAAACAGACTGCTTTTTTCACAGTTAAGTTGCTATATTACAACAATGTAACATTGACAACATCCATTATATAACAGATTATTTTTGTTTAAAAAATTACTAACCATTGTTATAACTGTATCTTTAATCAAAATGAAAATAAATGTCTGATGAAAGGAGCGTGTGTTCTCCTGAAACGTCACAAAGAAAAACTGTTTTCTTATGCTTGTAATAACCGTAAACTACAGGAAAATAATTCTATAATGCAAGCAATGCGTACATACAAGAAAAACTAATTTACTAATACCTGTACACAATACAATATTATACGAAAAAGGACCTAGGTACACAAGAATTCTCATGTATAACAACCTACCAAACCACATAAAAACAATCGGTAAGAGTCTAGTTTACGTCCTTTTCCTAAGGAATATGTGTTATATATCGTTGGAAAGGTTATTGTATAAGGAATCCAACAAACTAAATCCCAAGGCGAGGAAAAATTTCCTGGAGGAGAAAATCGAGAAAAACCGATGTTGTCCGGATATGCGTGATTGAACGTACTGAGGACATTTTTCGATGATGAAGCACATATTTAGGGGTGAAATGAGTGGTAATGGAACCTAACCTAACAGGCCTAACCTAACCTCGTAGGCATACCTCGTTCCCATGAATGGTTAGTGACAGAAAGTGTAAAAAGAAAAACTGTCTTACCCTAAGAGATGCCGGAGCGCCGGCTGTCTGCTACCGTAAGAGATGCCGGCTGTCTGCTGGCACGGTTTTGAACGAAGCACTGAATTATCACTGGGGATCAACGTATTTTACACTATCTAGAAGTTTTTGAAACCCGTTCTTCTTTAACACACATTCACAACGCCGACACAAAGACGAGCATGCAGTATTGTTAACTCCCATCGGTTACCACCAAAAGGCAAGAAGGACGTAAACTAGGCTCTAGCCAGGTTATTTTACAAGTTCTACACATAAATGTACAATTTTAGCAAGTGACCGCCAAATATGAACTACAGATACGTCATCACGACACCGAAATTAGTAAGAAGGCGACATTTTATAGAAATTGGAGAGTGGTCCGGTATTGTAAACTCATGCCCTAAAGTTTTACGACGGCGGTCAAATGACAGAAAAGCAAATCTCAAACCGGGTACATGTAACATAGTTATAAAAACAGCAGTTCTTATTCAATTTCAACCGCTACAATAGTATAACATTGTAATTTACAGCTAGAGTCTAGTTTACGTCCTTCTTGCCTTTTGGTGGTAACCGATGGGAGTTAACAACACTGCATGCTCGTCTTTGTGTCCGCGTTGTGAATGCGTGTTAAAGAAGAACAGGTTCCAAAAACTTCTAGATAGTGTAAAATATGTTGATCCCCAGTGATACTTCAGTGCATCGATCAAAACCGTGCCAGCAGACATCTCTTACGGTAGCAGACAGCTGGCGCTTCGGCATCTCTTAGGGTAAGAAAGTTTTTCTTTTTACACTTGCTGTCACTAACCATTCACGGGAATGAGGTATGCCTATGAGGTTAGGTTAGGCCTGTTAGGTTAGGTTCCATTAGCACTCATTTCACCTCTAAATATGTGCTTCATCATCGAAAAATGTCCTCAGTACGTTCAATCACGCATATCCGGACAACATCGGTTTTTCACGATTTTCTCCTCGCCTTGTGATTTAGTTTGTTGAATTCCTTATACAATAACCTTTCCAACGATACATGACACATATTCCTTAGGAAAAGGACGTAAACTAGACTCTTAGCAAACAATCGAAACCTGCAAAGCTCTTAAGAGAGAACTATACAAATATTTACTGAAACATTGTTTTTACTCAATTGATAAATATTTAAGCATGCAATAATAAAATTTCCTTCTATCTTTTGATTCTCTTGTATACGTTATTTTATTTTTTACTTTTCACTGTATACATATATTGTATTCCATTGTTATACTCCATATTTAATTATATTTCACTGTAATCATGCACTGTATTGACAGTATATTATTGTTGTAATGCTCATGGTATTGTAAACTGAAACTGGTAACTTTTCCATTGCCGTATTGGTAATTATCCATTTATCGCCCGAACGGATTTCTTCAAATTTACAGGAAAAACTACCTACTGAAATCAGTTTCTGTAGCATTGTCGAAGTTCTTGGAGGTATTTTCTTTCGCGAAAACTGAAAACTTCACCATAGAAGTACCGAACAAGAAATAATCACTTGTTATGTAAGGAACTTGCATTTTCTGCAACATTATGCCGTTGTTTCCATTATGTACGTGCAGATGGCGAGAGCGTCGAAAGTCACGCAGTCTCGCCAGTGTTTCCAAATGTGGCCTTTTTTTACGAGAATTTTTTTTTAACTATGCTTACCTAACCTAACCTTGCAGGAAATGGTCTGTGGGGCTATAATGAATGGTTTATGGGGCTATCCGTCAATGGTTTGTGATGACATAATGAACTCGAAAGTAGGTATCTGTTCATGATAGCCCCACTATCCATTCACGGGGTCGAGGTATGACTACGAGGTTAGGTTAGGTTCCATTAGCACTCATTTCACCCCTAAATATGTGCTTCATCATCTAAAAAATTCCTCAGTACCTTCAATTACGCATATCCGGACAACATCGGTTTTTCTCGATTTACTCCTTCAGGAAATGTTTTCTCGCTTTGGGATTTACGTTGTTGAATTCCTTATAAAATAAGCTTTCCAACGATATATGACACGTATTCCTTCGGAAAAGGACGTAAACTAGAGTCTTACCTTAAATTGGAAAAAAAAAAAACGCTCACACGTCTTCTTGTAAAACTACCGCATGGGGCTCGGGTACCCTTTTCTACACCCTCGATTTTTCGCACATTTCAAATATTCTCGTTACGAAAATTAGTTCTTCATAAGAAACGATATTTCTAAATAGCACGGAAAGTAATTTTTTTAGATCTACGTGCTAGGAAACTTACGTTTTTCAATATTTAGATTCCTTATGTAACGTCGAAACGGTTTTGCAGGGATTTGATCATGGCGCATCTTGGATTCATGTCACAGTCGCACGTCTGAACATTTTCTTTTTCTTCTTATCTTTGACTTGTGCAATGGGATAATTTGCATTTTTTTCTTGTTATGAATGACTTGTGCAATGGGTGCGATTTCAATATATTATTTATGTAATTTATTGGCGGATTGGATATTTGAGACATTGCAATTTTTTTGTGCGACTTTAGACATTGGAATTGATTTGTGTGACATTGAATTAAGACAAAAGGACTAAATATGAGATTGACACACGTTCAACGGATGAAGGACATAGAGGACTTTGTTCGACGAGACATACGGGACATTGTACTTGACTTACAGGGAGATGGTCTGCTGCCCCACGAACCATTGGCGCTAGGCCCACGATCCATTGGCGCTAGCCCCACGAACCATTGGCGCTAGCCCCACGAACCATTGGCGCTAGCCCCACGAACCATTGGCGCTAGCCCCACGAACCATTGGCGCTAGCCTCACGAACCATTGGCGCTAGCCTCACGAACCATTGGCGCTAGCCCCACGAACCATTGGCGCTAGCCCCATGAACCATTGACGCTAGCCCCACGAACCATTGGAGCGTGGATAGGTTAGGTCAGTTAGGTTGAGATCGATAGTTAAAATTTGGTGTCGTGTTAGTATCACGATCTAGAAATTGGAAATAATTGCGAACCATTTCAAACGACAAAATTTCATCTTTAAACGGCTGTACAGTCGTAAATACTTCTTTCCACGCTCCAATTTTTTTTTATTCACAAATAGGATCAAATAATGTTCATAATGAAAAAAAAATTATTTCAAAATTCGAGGGTGTAGAATAGGGTACCCGACCCCCGCATGGTTGCTACACTGACAGGGGGTTACATGATCGAACGCACGGAACATTTGATTCACGTAGTCGACGGTAATGGTGGCACGAGCTATCGTACAACGGAGATGCATGAATGACGAAAAATACCTTACTTACAGGCCAAATAAGTTGTACGACTCGAAAAAACAATTTCCCCGGCTTCAGAAAGTCCTCAAGAACGCAAATCCGTAAGTACTTTCTCGTCTTTTCTCCTGTAAATTTGAAGAAATCCGTCTCCGACTTATACAATCGTTACCGAAAAGTTGACACTATTTTATGGAAAAAGGCATAACTTCACCTTAAAGAATCTTCCGCAATGCAGAATAGGTAAGTATCAATGCTAAAATTAAGGAAATAAACGAGTGAGAGGTGTTCGGGCCTTATCGGATAATTACCGCAGTATTTCATAACAGCTGCTGTATTTTACTATATTTCATGTGAACTGTATTTCATTGTACTATTATATTGCAAGGTTTACGATACTGCATGATCAATATCACTGCATGTAAATGCAAACAATGTGATTCATGGACGAAATAAATCATTCAATCATTAAAAAGAAAATAGGTATCGTAAAACATAAACCACATTATACTATAATGATATAGAGGCATCTCAATGTGTATCACATGCTCCAAACATGATGTGGTTACGGGTATAAGGTAACATTTACATTGCAGTGTTTCCTTGCATTATGTTGTACTCAATGATATTTTATTATATTCCACAGTTACCATGTATTGTATTGCCATCGTATTATTGTATTATAATTTTACTATATTTCACTGTTACCATAAATTGTATTTAATTGTTTTATTATACTGCATTGTTTATGATATTGTAAACAAACTGACATATCTGATATCACTGCATGTACATGCAAATAAGTGATTCATGGATGAAATAAATCTTATCTTATACTTGAGTAAATTTTACTCTTAATAACATCTCAACAGTACTAGATATAATTTATTTGTTATATTATCGATATATACCTACATATCAATAATCACAATCGCGTAACGACTAAATTACTGAGTTCTTGTAATTTACTTCCCATTTACTTCTTATCCTTTTATGCTTCAGACTTCAAAGCGTTGTACTTGAGACTCTATCGATGCAACAGACCAACAAAAAAACAACAGATGCACAGAATCGATTCAAACACAAGAATTCTTCTTCTTCTTCCTTTTTCTGGCCCACGCCATCTTTACAGTCTTAGGCCAAAGTTGCTATTAGTGTTGATATTATTCCTCCTCTGTAAAAAACAAAGGCAGTGTCTGCTGCCACGTTCTTTTTCTGCTGGAACATCAAAAAAGATGCGCGTAGCAGTAGACTCTGTCTTTGTTTTATCGTGATTTCATCATGCTATGCAGTGACGTGCACTGAGGAGTAGCTAGTCTAGCAGAGATAGATCAATCAATCTCACATCTCGAATTATATTCAAATCACAATATTTATTGTCTTGTTAAAGCCAACACAGCTCATATGCAACACCTTCTTTTCCACGCACTTCTCGTCCATCGGTGTTCTCCGCGGGCAAAGCAGGCTGGATACCCTAGCTCGCTCTTCTTCAGCCAGGCCAGTTTCCAGGTAGAAACGGCCGGCCCAAGGAAAAGGAAGATTTCGACCTCTACATGCCTCTACTTCCCTTGCCCCCACGCCCCCCGCTGCAATGGTTGAAAGACCAGGCTTTCAGGTCCCCCAGTCTATCTCCTATAGGACAGATAGGGGATTGGTTTCGCATATTTTTTTTGTAAATCCTCTAAAGAACACAGGGTAAAATTTTCTGCAGTACTTATGTTCTCTGTATTTACACAACCTTTTACACGTTGTACAATATGTGTGTATGTATAATATGGGATGTAGTTTTATTATTTATAAAATGGGAACGTGTTATGTGCAGACAATAATGTTATGCTTTCTTTCTTTTTTTTCTTTTTCAAATATGGAATATATAATGATTAAATTACAAATATGTGCTCAGGCTCTCTCTGACTCTCGTTTTAGTAGTGTTTTATTTAAATACACTAATATATTGGCCTGTAACAGTCATAAATACGGATGTATTTATTTGGGCAAGAGAACGCGTGTTCATATTGTTGTTGGTTTGGTTTATTTTACTTCGCTTTTCTGCCACATTTGGTTATCGCGAAAATGAGGATTGAGTGATGATATGATGAAATTGGTGAAGGGACCTCATATGAACAATCCAGGCCAGGATTCGAACCCGTGATGAGTGCGCATTCTTGTCCTATGTGTTGCAGTGAATAATGAAATAATTTGGAATGAAAAATGTATCTCAAACTCAAAAAGTCAAATGAATATCATTGAAGAAACTACAAAAAAGTGTGTTGTGTTTTGTTTCCTGTCACCAAATCAACCAAGCGCGTGGGAGTGGTTATCACAGCGCGCTACGAAACCAGGCGTTCCGGGTTCGAATCCCGACCCGGGCATGGGCGTTCCCTATGCTCGTCCCTTCATCAGTTTCATCGTATCATCTTCACAATTAACCAAATGTGACAAAAAAGCGACGCTAAGTAACAAAAATGAAATCAAATCATTGATTGATTGCTCAAATTGGTTTATTTTACTTCGCTTTTCCGCCACCTTTGGTACGACAAAATAGATGAAGGAACACACACAAAGAACACAAATGGCCAATCCGAGATTCGAATTCAGGATCTCTGGCTTAGAGTCAAATCAAATAGTCTTTTATTTTCGAATGTGGGTGGGGGTTACGTGTACTTTTTTCTAGTACTCATTCATAATTTTGCAATCTTTTCCTGTTATTGACATTCTTCTTTTTTGAAGGAATACTGGCCCTAAAGAGAGGAGGGGTGTGACTCACACCAACCCCCCCTTGAGCACGCCACTGACTGCTACCCCAAGTGTCGACGTCACCGCACGTCACTGATGCTATGTATGCAATTACGTCTGTAACACATACTGTGAAGTTGAAGCGATTACTTTCACAAAAATGTTTTAAGATTAGGTCCCTCAGCATTCTTCTAATAATAAACCTAAATGCTCTCGTAGTTAGGTTAAGTTCTGTTAGCATTAAAATAATATCGCTAAATGCTTTCTAAAGAAAAAGGTTCTAAATTACCTGTACATTCATTCCCACTAATCATAAACTTGCATTTCTCTCGTCTTAATCTGTTTTGTAACATCCTCTTAGCAGGCGAATTACGTGGCAGCAGCAAATTTGACGCTTATTCTTACTGCTGACACGTGCGTGGCAGCAGACTCGGCCAAAAACAAAATATTCGAAGTGGCGTGGTGCTAAGCACAGGGGAGCACTTTACTTTTTTTTTTACCCTTGCATTTGGGATTACCAAAGTCACTAACACTTGGGAAGGACATAAGACACGTTTCCATTCTCGCCTATTTCGCATTTGTCACTTGTCTTCGGCACTATGGTGGAACCACGAGCAAAACAACCTCCGCGGACCCGCGAGTAGGGGAGGGGGAGAGTGGCCCATGCTTTCTTATGGCCCGAGGTGGAGGGAAAAAGGGAAAGCTGCGCGGGGACTTTTCGTCCCAAGGTTTTTTTTTCCTTGTGGTCGATTCGCGATTAAAATTATCCGATATGCCATCTGGTGAGATTTTCAGGAACCACTCCACGTAGGAGACCTCGCTGCGCTTCGCTGTGTTGAAGCCATTGAAAGCATGGGGAGCATGCAAAAAACTAGCGTATACTGTTCAGTTTTTTACTCTAAATCGTTTTTTGGTTCAGGACAAATGAAAAGCTTACATGTGTTTTCCACCCCGTGGAATCAACAAAATGAAATGTTTAAATAAATCAGGGAAAACAGAACTGATTGACAAAATTGACATCACTGAAATGCGGCAAGGAAATTACGAAGAATGTACGAGTCTGTTCACTCTATTTTCCGAAATAATCTCTCGGAAAGATGATCTTATTGCCATGAAAGTAAGTTTTAAATTGTTCTTTATGAATATAACATTTTTTTCGAAAACAATGTATTATGTATGTAATTTGGAACAGGTGCAAGTCGATTAAGTGCAAAGATGAAAATAGTTTGACAATTAATTAATGTCCGTAATCATAAAGGTAAGTCAGAAAAACATAATTGACATGCTAATGTTGCTGTTTCATTCAGTATGTCAATTTTCAGTGAAGACTGAAAATAGCCTGAATGAAATTGTTGTTATTGTTATTATTATTATCATTATCCGGTGTTGTTATTAAACCAGCCTGCCTCTTTGGGGGAAAAAATGCAACAGCATGTTTTCGTATATTTCCTCCCAAGCTTTGCAATAGAGGTGAATTGCTTTATTTTCAAATCATTTCTGAGAGCCCCAGTTAGGCAGTTGCAACGTTGGTGCAGTGCAGGTGAAACAGTACCGCATTCCTTGCAGTACCGCTTTGAAGAACCAGTGCGTATACATTAGTTTCGTGTGTGTTTCCCGTGTTGTTTTTATTATCAAAATTAAATGCTTCGCTCTCAGCACAGCTTCATCTTCGTTATAGTTCCTGGAATTCACATCGCATTCGCAATATTTAAATATAACGCGTAATTTAAACGTTTCTTCCATACCAGCAACGACAACACGCTGCTATTACGTACTACTACTGAATGTAAACAAAGATCTGTCCTACGTAGAGGTGGTAATTTTAATCGCGAATAGCACTTTATATCACACTTCCTTGTTGTGGTCTCTTTGTTAATCAACAGGGTTTTGTTTACAGTATGATGTTTTGTTTTCGGTCGAACCCGTATAAGATGCATATGACAGCGGGGTGAGGATTATGGAGTAAGGTGGCTAGTTCTGTGTCTTTCGCTTAACGGACATTGAGAGAATATATGATTAATCGTTTGTATGGCCTCACCGCAACTGCAGGAAGGGGTAGAAGCTAAGTGAAGTCGAGCAAGGTGTTGGTTGTTTCGCACGTGACCTGTGCGAAGTCTTGTTGTGAGTGTAATCACTGCACGAGGCAGTTGTAGAGAACGGAACCAAGGCTGGTGGTTGCCGACCTGGGCAACCCATTTATATGTTGTGGTATGGGACAAAGGTTGAATGCACCATTCATCCCAACTTGTTTGATTTTTTTTTACGTACTCGTGGTAGAAGGTCCGTGTATGGCAAGTGCAGTGGGAGAACACGGTACCTCCATTCTGGCTCGTTTAGCGAATGCGTCAGCAAGATCTTGATATACATTGAGGTCGCTGTGGCCTTTGATGTTCGTAAAAGTCACGATTTGGCCCTGTTGACGTAGCTTATAAACGTCCTGAAGAATTAAGAAGATGAAAACATTCATGCGAAAAGCCGCAGCCCCAGTTCGAGCCAATGTCTGTAGGACGCTTAAAGCGTCTGTGAGAATGAGTGTATGAGATATGTCCTGGTGTTGAATAAAGGTCAGTGCTCGGAAGATAATAGCATAACTCTCCGCAGAAAAAATTGACATATCAGGTGGTATCCTATACTGATGAGCTTCGGTTTGCCCTGGTACATAAAACGCGTATCCCACTTCGTCGCCGCGCTTGGGGCCATCAGTATAAATAAATGTTGCCTTAGGCCATTTTTCCCTATAATTATGATGTTGTCCTCTATCTTCGTAGTAAATTTCCAATGGAGGGACTAAGGGAAATTGTAGCTGATAGATCAGTGGTTGGGTATACGTAAATGATTGATGATATGCATCCCGATCGATGTTATAACAGTGGAGAAAGTAGTATGTGGGATCTGATGGAGTTAGAACCTGCACGGATTCCCATTCTCGTTGCAATGCAAATTCTTTATTAAAGGGGTGCGCATGATTTTCCCAAGTTTTTAATAAATATTGGGTAGTTTACTTTTGTCTACGATGAGTTAGTGAGGTTTCGTTACTTTCTAAATTGTCGTCCTTTATTTTCAAGATATTTAATATGTGCGATCCAGTTTAATTTTCTATCAAACCTGACTCCCAAATAAATACCTCTTTCAACTACCGGAATATTAGCGATCTGGGTGATTGTATTCGGATAGCTGTGTTGAGTGCGTAAATTGAATATTTGGATTTTGGACGAGAATGTCAAACCCATGTTACGTAATATTTTGTCGATGGTCAGAATAAGTTGCTTTGTGGCCAGTAATCCCTGTGTGGTCAAATAGTAGCAAAAATCGTCTGCAAATTGAAGGATTTTAAATTGGCCATGAGGTACAGTATGCAATTGTTGAGTATAAATATTGAAAAGCAGTGGACTGAGGGGGCGGAACGGAAGACAAAATTGAAGTAGAAACCGGAAGCGGAAATCACAGATCAGTGTTGCACAACGGAGTCCATTAGTGGTGACGTCACAAGCAGACGACGAGCTGGAACTGAGTCTTCACAACGTGTTTTCTTCCTATTCAATTCAATGTTATTTTCCTTCGGAAGGGGTAGCTTTAATAATTGCGACAGCAGTTATGAAACAAAATTATGATGCGTATCGTAAATCAATGTAAAGAGATTTCGGAGAATACGAGTATATATCACACATACCTTCCAGAGATTAAGGTAAAGAATAACCGGAGTAAGAAAATCATGCATTTTCATAATTCCAGTTCCGAGCACAGCCGAAGCCGACCCGAACTCATCCGATCTCAAGTCGGCCACGCTGCCGCCATGGATGATGGAAAACCAGTAGGCTCGGGCGATTGAACCGACGGCGCCCATTGGCTGAGATTTCTTTTGGAGCATTCGCTTTACTCGATTTCCTATGCCATTTATTCTTTACATTCTCATCTATAATGTATATGTTATATATAGACGTATTCTCCGAAATCTCATATTTACATTGATGTACGATGCAAATCATAATTTTGTTTCATAATTGCTGTCGCAATAATTAAAGCTACCCCTTCCGAAGAAAAATAACATTGAATTGAATAGGAAGAAAACACGTTCTCTCGTTGTGAAGACTCAGTTCCAGCTCGTCGTCTGCTTGTGACGTCACACTATTGGACTCCACTGTTGTAGGAGGTAGATGTACGAACTGATGGACAATTTGCACGGTCGTAATGGGGGTTATTCCCATTGTTATTCCTGAGTAAACAAAAAATAATCGATTATCGATGGCGGGCAAAGAACTTCCGGTTTGGCCAATATTCCAATGTAAACAAGTGGAATACAGATAATCACCGAGTTTGTTTTGTTATAAAAGATTCCCTTAAAAAAAGACGGTGTTCAGCCCCCCCCCCCCCCGAAAGGAATTCCTGGATACGTGCCTGAGTGGTACCTCCAAAGGTTGACATTTCTCCTACTCAATTCGCGATTAAAATTAACCGATGTGCCGTCATCTGGTGGGACTTTCAGGAACTAGTCTAAGTAGGATACGTTGTGTTGAAATCGTTTAAAGCATGGGAAATATGCGAAGGAGTAAGGTCTACTGTTCAGTTTTTTTGTGCTCTAAATCGTTTTATGGGTCAGAACAAGTGAAAAGTTTTCATGTATTTCCACCCCGTGGAATCAACAAAATGAAATGTGTAAATAAATCAGGGGAAACGTAATTGATTGACAGAAGATTGGCATGGGTAATAACACTGTAATTCGGCAAGGAAATTACGAAGGATGCATGAGTCTATTCACTTTATTTTTCGAGAGATTGCCATGAAAGTAAAGTTTTGAATTGTACTTTATAAATAAAACTTTTTTCTCTTTCGAAAAGTCATGAAGCGTATTACCCAATGCATTCATGTATTATGTATGTGTGAAATTTGGAACAGGTGCAAGTCGATTAAGAGAGAAGATGAAAATAGTTTGAGAATGAATTAATGTCAAATGTAACCAGAAAAAGAAAATGGAAATGCTAATGTTGCTGCTTCATTCAGTACGATGTCCATTTTCAGTGAGGATAGCCTGGTCATGAAATCGTGAATATTATCGAGAAAGAATTGTAACGATATGTTCGCAATTTTCTCCTGCCAGCTTTTCAAGTATAGGTCAATTTCTTTATTTTCAAATAATTTCCGAGAATCCCAGTTACAACATGAGGTGCAGATGATACCGCACTGCTTTGAAGAACCAGTGCGTATACATTAGTTTCGTCTGCGTTTTCCCTGTTATTTTTGCCTATCATAATGAAATGCTTCGTTCTCATCACAGCTTCACCTTCGTTAGAGTTCCTGGAATTCACATCGGATTCGCAATATTTAAAAATATCGCGTAATTTAAACGTTTCTCCTCCATAGCAGCTATGACACGCTGCTGTTTCGTACTACTGCTGAATGTAAACAAAGAGTTATCCTATTTAGAGCGGCCATATTGGAAGCGACACTAGCGCTCAGGTGGTAATTTTAATCGCGAATAGCCAGGACAGCCAAATGAGACAGCCTGTCATCCAGCATTAGGTTCTTTCACACGCTGAAATGGAAATTAGGATTGTTACAGAGGATTATCCATGTTACAACTACTATCCGTGAGCCCTCGGTTTACGCGCTTGTAAAATTGTACTCCGTGGGAGGAAAAAAATCAAATATACCTCATTGGGAAGCTTCAAGTATCTACTTTTTAATTAACGTTATCTGAATTTTTTTTAACTTTGTTTTCTTGCTATAATGAAAAATTAACTGAAAAGTGTAGTTTTTCCTTCCAATTTTCACGAACGGGGAACTTAACACCATACAGTTCATAATCGACTGTACATATAATCTTGAGATTTTGTGTACTTGAAGTTTGATTATTTTTGCACCTCTGTAGAAAAAATCAAATGCATATTTTTACTAGATACTTCAAATATTGATATTTTAGGGAAACGTGCAAACTTGAAATGCATAATTACAAATTCAATGAAATTGCAAATTCAATGAAATTGCAAAAACTGTTGATATAACGTATTTGATCAAATACCAGAACTTTGGTGTGTGTACATCAAATATGGTTCCAGATATTAATTATTATTTCTCACTCCTAATATGGTAAACAGGTGCATGACGTATGGCGAAGTGCGGACAATCTCAGACTCCGCGGGCTGCAGGCGACTTCCACAGCGTTGCCGCTTCGTTGCAAGAATCGCGTAAGTGCGTTCTGTATAGCCGATCCAAAGTATGGTCGCAGCATAAAATAATGAATGAAATATTTATCATATTGCAAATGGAGTACTGCTGTACTGCAGGATTTTTTTTTTCATTTTTTCTAGCTTTTATCTTCATATGAACATCGTCTCCTTCGGTACCCGGCGAAGGTACATGGTGGTTCGGATCCCACTTTAAACTGTAAGTCCAGTCCCGATTATGCTACCTGTGCATAAAGTGGACTTAAGGAGAACATCATTTTCTCAGTATTATTTTATGTCGCACATTTAAACAGATATATTGAGTACAACGATGTTCGATGAGGACGATTTGAATGAAGTCGATGAGAGATCCAGTCTTCTCTGTATAGACCGTGTTAAAAATGTGAACATAAACATTAGTGAGGTCTTGCCCGGTCCCCCGGAACTTCCGGTTTAGGCCAGTCCCCGTTGCTGCCAATCCAGATTCACCGGTATATACGAAGTAAGAAATGGGCGCTTGTTTTCATCAGTTGTGCGACTATAGCCAAGAAATGTATTTGTTATTGTTAATGTTCTACTACGAAAGAGTGGACGTCTAGAATCCGTCGGATGATCAACTGCAGAGCAGATTATTAAAATATGACGTATCTTTGTGGCCGCCAGTTGTATAGCATACTACATAAAGAAAAATGTCTCCTTAACAGGTGGGAATGCACCTCAGTTTTCTCCTTTATTTTCTGTGCTTGTTAATTAAACAGGCAACATCTTACGATTTGACATACACAAAACATGTACTGTGTAGACATTTTAGCGAAAAATCAGTCGAAGTCGATGGTGGCTTAGTTTGTAGAGCAATGGCGCGGTATGATTCGGGTCCTGGTAGAGCCTGCAATTTCCGCTAAAATGTCTACATATGCAACATCTTCTTGCTTTCTCTTCTCGACATTCATAAAATTTTCGGCTGTCTCTTTATGGTAGTTAAGTGTTTGAGTGTGTGTCGAACCCAGTAGGCTTTAACAGTAGCGTACGCAGGATTTTATCAAGGGAGGGGGGGGTTATTTCTAAAACTTTCTCCAAATTCACATTACCATTGTCTTATTAAACTTTAATTTATTTATTTATTTATTGAAATTTTCAGTACAGCAGAAGCCATTTTAAACCGGAAAGAAACAACAGTAAAACAGTACACTAGTGTTAAAATTAACACACGAAACAAGATAAAATAAAATAAACAAAATACGTATAAATATAAACATAAACAAGTCGAGACAGTTCCAAGGTAAACAGATGTGTTTCACAAAAGCATTACTTATATACAATTTTTTCTATGTTGGTGATAAAAGATGGATATGAACTGAATATATCGGTTTGGTTTGAGATTACATTGAACTGATTTGGTAGCCTATGAAATAGTGAACGTTGAATGAGTGAGAGTCTTGGAGTTGCAGTGTGGAAAGTTTCCTTGCTCCGTGTTTTGTGTCTAGGCACTCTGAGGGAGAGTTCGTGGAGTAGGATGCTGCATCTTAGGTTTCCATTAATTATCTTATGTAGTAATTTCATATCTGCAACGTATCTACGTGATTCTGGAGTATTTATGTTTCAGTTTATAAGCAGATTTCTCTTAGGTAGGTGTCTCAGGGCCGGCACTCTATATCGAACGATGGAGAGGAAAAAGGTTAGAACACGCTTGATCTTGGAGGTATGAGAAGGGGCAGCCATGTTCCAGATGGGTGAACAGTATTCTAGAATGGGGGACACAAAAGTTTTGAAGTAAATGGAAAGTGCTTTCGGGTTATGGATTTCGGTGAATCTGTAAAGTAAGCCTAGCATACGCATTGCCTTTTTTGTGATGGTTGATATGTGATTATCGAAAGTTAGTTTAGAATCTATGAGGATACCTAGATCTCGGTGTTGTGCTTCGTGTTAAATAATAATACTCATAATTAATTAATAATACTTACAATTAATTATTTAGCTGAATTACTGCTAATAATACTACTAATACCACTACTATAGTATTTATGAAAGCATCCAAGGAGCCGCGGTGGTCTGGTCGGTAGAGCTTCTGACAACCACGCGGGAGATCCGGGTTCCCGGAATTGGTTGGAATTTTTCCGGCTTCTTCCCCGATAATTCACATCTGGATTGTCTCCCTGTTCTTACCAACAAAACATTTTACAATAGTTAAGCTTAATGTCTAGTCAACAAGGTGAGACATTTTACAGTGACATATTCAAACGTGCTGCGGTAAACAATGGGAAGGCGAACTGGTGACTGTATTCTTGTCTGCCTAGCCTTAGTCTATACATTAGCCGCTTACAACGAACCAAGAACTTTCTTTAGTTAATTCTCATTGTTCACATAAAAAAATACATGTTCATTGAACACTGGCGTACGTAGAGGGGTGGCTGATGGGGTTACAGGCCCTACCGAAATTGAGAAAATCAGAATTTTCAAATAAAAATCCGTTAAGAACTTTAAAAAATCAAAATGTGTAAATTCGAAACCTCTTTTAAAGTGAGTCCCGATTACCATTTTTGTCTTTGAATACAATTTTAATAGACTGAAAAGCCCCAAAAATTAGAAATATTTTATTATGCATCCTGCCCTCCAAAACGAAGCCATGTGCTACCCACATTTACTATTCCAGCGCATACCGAAAAGAAAAATCCTGCGTACGCCAGTGTATTGAACATTGTTGCAACTGAGATACAAAACAACTTTTTTCTTTTAATTCATAGTTGCCCTCATATTTTATTTTCAAGAATTCGTGTTAATTTTCAAGACATTCAATCTGAAAGACGCATGTGTTTGGAATGCTGTGCTTTTCTCCGTGCTGCATGGAAATAATAATACAAATTATTATTAGTAGTAGTAGTAGTAGTAGTAGTAGTTGTAGTAGTAGTAATAGTATTGTCCCAGATCTTTGACTGTGATAAATTAGCTATTTAATTTTTTTTCCACAGCATTTTTCATATTTCACAAGTTCAAGAGGTGGGGTTAAACCCCGTAACCGCCACCTTGCGTACGCCACTGGGCTTTAACAATTTTTTTTTATGCCATGAAATTATCTGACTGCATACACGAAATTTGGTCCTGGCACAACTAAATCATCACTCAAAACTTGATTTTCAGTTGATCTGTGCAGTTTATTTCTTGTTCAATAAACCGCTCCAATCCCCGGTACTGCTGAAATATTCACTTTAGAGAGAGACCTTCGATCTCTTCGGCCTTAGACCCGAACTAGCACTACACCGAGGTTCCGGAAGTTCGACTGTCGTCAATGTCTTCAGCTTTGGACCCAAACTACTAGAACTAGTATTAGACTTCGTTACGTTACGTCATTTAGACCTTTTCATTTTCGAAACACTAGTGCCCGGTTCGCTCAACGCGCGTTAAATTTTAAAGAAGCGTTAAATCAAGTTAACGCTACATTAGCACATTGAGGCATTTCTCCAACCTTCGTTAAGGCTAACAGACCTCTAATGTCGTCGTTAATCTAAAGGCACTCTTTTGCTTCATTAAAGTGCTTAACAGCGCGTTGTGTTGTGTCGGAAATGAAATGGCGAAATTGCGTATGCCAGCTGTTGTGTTGAAAGGTTATCCCAAACCGATTTGAACACATTATTTTCATACCATCGCAAAACATACACTAGTTCGATTTCTTTCTACAGCAAAAATAATTTTCCCCATTTCGTATTTCATATTATAAATTCGTACTGCAAATCAGAAATCACATGTAAGTTAAATGAGAAATATTGTATCAATGTACTTTTTAAAGTTTTGTCAATAATGGCATCGTGATCATCACACATTATTCAAATTTTATTAATTTTGCCTGTCGAGCCAAAAATATATGCTTATAGTTAATTATACGAACTTGATGTTTTTAAAATGCATATTGGGCTTCCACCCTCAATGCACTGTAACCATAAACACAAAATATGGCATGACTTTTTAAAATAATGTAACCACCTTTCACATATTTCAATTTGTATAAGGTGAAGTTATTCAGCAAAATATTCGGTGTCGTCGTCCACGCCGTTTTCCAGTGGATCACATAGAAACTGGAGAAAGTCGTGGTTTCTTGTATTTATGCTTATAACTACCATTCCAATTTTATGTTGCTTTTTATACTGAAAAATGTCAGAAAACGTAAGAGATAAAATTAAAATGAAGCAACTGTCCTAGAAATAGGCAATACACTTCCTATACTCTCATTTAATGTAAAATAAATTTGTGACATTACACAATGTAGCCTGCAATATTTCAAAGTAGTAGGGAATTGTTCTTTCGAACTTTTCAAATTATTATCCACCTACTCCAATTAACATAATGGAAAAAAATGATTTTGCAGTGACGAGAATGCTCGACACAAATGTTCATCATTCTATATTCTGAATCACAAGCGGCTAGGGACAGCTGTAGCAAACTGGAGATGTTAAAAGCACCAAACCTGACCTGCCTAACCTAATCAAGTACAGAAATAAAGAAAACCTGCCTAACCTATTTACTTATTTAGCTCGTAGCTGTACGTAAGTACTGTAGAATAAAACATGTTGTTTAATATAACGTGAGTCTTAATATAATCACAAAATCAAAACAATTATTATGCAGTATATTGAAAATGGGCTGACATATAATGGTACAAATGGAAATTAAATCGTATTCATAACAAACTGAAAGAGCACTTAAAAATTGAAAGAAATAATCATCCGTTACATGTACAAGGTACATTTACGAACGACTACCATCTCATCACGTAATATAGATTACATATGTTGTTTCATTAAGGAAAAAAGCTTGAGGTCCTAAGCAGTTTCAGGTATATAGTTTCGTGCATGGACATTGTAACATTTTGACATTGTGCAGTGACATAAAACACACTACCATGCATTCGGAAATTATTCCTTGTACATACGTACAAGTGGTAATGATATTGTCTGAGTGCACTTGTTTTTTTGTTTTTTTTACCAGTTACGATAAATTTAATGTAAAATATCATGTTAATCAACCGTTCCATGTACAAGGTACATTTTCTGAATGACTACAATTTCATCACATAATGAATAACCAAACATATTGTAAAGAACCGTACTACACATGTATGTTTCATTAAGGTAAAAAAGCTTCAGGTCCTATGCAGTTTAAAAGTGTTGTCATTTCGTGCATGGAAATTGTAAGAGTATACATATTTGTTTGAAAAACACACTAACATCCATTCTGAAATTTTTCCTTGTACATACGTACAAGTGGTAATGGTACTTTCTAACAGTGCACTTGGTTTTTTTGTTGTTTTTTTACCAGTTATGATAAATCAAATGTAAAATATCATATTAATCAACCGTTCCATGTACAAGGTACATTTTCTGAATGACTACAATTTCATCACATAATGAATAACCAAACATAATGTAAAGTATCGTACTACACATGTATGTTTCATTAAGAAAAAAGCTTAATCCTAAGCTGTTTCTGGTAATGTAGTTTCGTGCATGGACATTGTAAAAGTATGTATATTTGTTTGTAAAATACACTTCCACGCATTCGGAAATTATTCTTTCCACGGTACAGTCGTACTAGTGGTGAGGATACTGTCTAACAGCGTACTTGTCCTTTTTACCATTTATGATAAATCAAATATAAAATATCGTATTGTATGATATATATATATATTTCTTTGAAAAATATTTGCACGAAACAAAAACACAACCATTCAGAAACGTCCCTTGTACATATGCATGAACGGTAACATATTGGTAAACATTTTACGTGCCTTCTTTTTTTGTCAGTGATTATTTGGAAACAGTAGATTTCTTGTTTGCAATGCCACATTCACATCAATGTCAATAGAAGTGACTTGCAATATTTACATATTTAATTGCCATGGCACAGTAAATTAAGTTATGCATGGTGTACATTTCGTGAAATGTTCTCTTTTGTTGAGGAAAATTATTATAGCAAACACGCGTTCATTTCCACCTTTAGGCCTCTTTTGCAATGCCATTTTAATATAATTAAATTTATCAAACTTCAAACAGATTACCCTAACCTAGAACAGTAGTTTTTATTTATATATTTTATTGGCAGTCGGCAGGCACTCATTGAAATCTAACTTACGAAATTACAGTGTAACTGTTAATCATAATACATAACATTTTCGGTGTGCGGACGTAAATACCTAACTAACATTCATTTCTTAAACATATATTTATGTGTTACACATTACTTTATTTATTTTGTTATTTTGTTCCTGGGATTTCATACAAAAAAAATCCGCTTACGCACAGTCTACTCTCCACGGTGCAACCAATGAAAACGTTGCATTTCTCGTATCAAAGTATGAGAATAGCAAGGCATCAAAGCAAAACGTCTCTAACATGTCGTTAGTTAACGGGCCTATAAAATCGCTTGAGCGAACATTAAAAGTTTAACAGGCTGCTATAGTGGAACCACAAGCAAAAAAACTTGCGCAGAAGCACATCGCGCCGGCGGGTGCGGGAAAGGGCAGGGGGGAAGGAACATTCAGCTGGCTCACGTCAGCATTGCCAGGGCTATTGATTTCTCGAGAGAAATCCTTAATAAACTATTGCTATGGAACCTCCAACGGGCAGCTCAAAAACACGTTTCCTGATCATCTTACTTGAACATGGAGGGAGATGTGGAGTGGAACTCCACTAAGCCGTGAAAAGTGCTGTTTGAACTGTGAAATTATGTCAAACGTTACTCAATTATGCTAGGACATTATTTTATTACTTTTACTACATTACTATTTTTAGATGACTGTATTTTATCCCACCCTAAACTCTATTTCTATTTTAGTTATTTTACGTCGCTTTTGTGCCTCTACCGGTAAGTACGACAATATGGATGAACGAAAAACTGATGAAATGGATGAAGTGACACAAACACAGTGAAACGTCTTTGCCTTACGAGGTAGAAACACTGACTTCGTAGCGTGGGCAAATTATGTTATACATGTATGTGTTTGTGAGTGTGTGTGTATTTCTAGCATGTGGGGAGGATGGGTGGCACCCTAGCATAAGCGTTGCTATCTTGAATTATTGAGGAAGACATGTTGTCTAATTCACCAAATATATTTCACATAGGAAATGCATTTTCTCATTATGGTGCAGGACGCGTACCCACCCCTATCGATAGCTGTACACCGAACACCAGCAGAAGGCAAATTGATTTGTTTTTGTTAGCATTCGACTTGAAAGATTGTGGAAAATCGCCGACAAGGAAAGACGGCACGTTAGCTTCATCTGTGAACACAACTTTCTACCATTTCCTGTCATAAAAAATCCTCGCGATAATAGAGGCATCGCAAACCCCTTGTGTCGATGCTGAGAAAGGGCAAATTTGAGGGTGTTTTCCACGCACCCTCTAACCGGAAAATGCGGAAGAGATTAAAGATGTTGGTCGGTTCCCTCGGGCTGTTTACTTTCTTTTGTTTGAAACATGTCCACTCCTGAAATGGAGATCTTCGGAATATTTTCGCCAAACACAGGGTGCTGGGTTTAGCACCATTGTTACAAAAGTATCTGTGACGTTTACACAGTAAACAATGAGCGCCACTCCCCTTTGCCCCCCCCCCCGGGAGCACGACTATGCCGCCCCTCCGCCCCCAAGAACGTCGTTCATCCGCTACTATTAGATCATCGGATTTTGCAGCAGATCTTCTGGTTTCCCAAGGAACGATCTCCCGAATTTTTCAAATCTGACCTGGCAACACTGCCCCGAACACCGACAACGGCACGGAAGTTGCGCGAACGCTTTGGACGGAAGGTTTTTTTCCTTGTGGTCGAGCTATAAGATTTTAGTGATGCGTTAACTATCAACTCGTTAAGAACGTTTTAAAGATGGTTGAGCGAACCGGGCACGAATCTCATAAAGCTACCAATGGACACTGACTGATCACTAATCGACTGTATGAACTGTCACACTTACCTCTGAAGTCTCTTACCGAGTCTGTTATACAGATCAACCAGGAAATTTAAGCCGCGTATGAAGATATACCTCATTATATTCTAGAACGTTCCGCAGATAAAACGAATCGTTAATATTGCCAGTAGTTGGACTCCTCTTATTCAAGAACGTTCCCGCTCGCGCTTTCCAGAGATTAAAAAATTACAACGAATGGCCCTACGCGTGGAGCTACGTTTGCAGTTTCCAAATGCTGACAAGTCTTCACATAGTGTTGAGACAACACCGAAAGTTTTCGTGCAATATTATCAACAACAGGGTTATACCAGGTTGTATCTTTGTCTTTCTAGTCGAAATCACCACTTTTAAATAGTCGAAACCAACGCACACACGCGTCTTGCGTTAGGACATTGTCACCTTACGTTTCCACAAGGATACGATGGTTTTCACTCGCGTTTTTCTTTTGATTGAACAAGAAAAGCAGGACGTGCCGCACATGCTCCTTATTTGGTTTGAAGGTCAACATGTTTCCCACACAAACCCAATATCACGATCACTCGCACTCGGTTGCACATCCACGGCGTTTTGACAGGTACTGTCCTGGCAACACACTGACGTAACAGTTGAGACTGTGCACCAACCCTTGCTTCCAACGCCATCCAGCGAGGAAATTAAGAATTATTAACCGGCACACCTGGTAGAACATTCTCCGTCTTGCTTTGATAAGTATTTATCTCCTTAAATTATCATCACATTATTCAAGAAAACAAAAATCTAATTTTATGTAGCTAAAACTGAAAAATTTCATGGGGGGGGGGCGCTCCAGCCCCTTGATCCCCACCTTGGATACGTGCTATTAAAAATAATAGGGTTATAGAACATTCTCCGTCTTGCCTCGATAATTGTTTATCTCCTTAAATTATCGTCACATTATTCAAGAAGCCAAAAAAGTAATTTCATCTAGCATAACCTGAAAAATTTCCTGAAGGGGGGACTCGAGCCTCTTGATTCCCTACTTGGATACGTGCTATTAGCAGTGATATAACATTCTCCGTCTTGCCTCGATAATTATTTATCTTCTTAAATTATTGTCACATTATTCAAAAGCCAAAAACCTAATTTTATCTAGTGTAAACTGAACATTTTACTGAGGGGGGTGTCAAGCCCCCTGTACTCCACCTTGGATACGTGGTATTATCAATAACAGTATTACAGAAAATTATCCGTCTAGATTTGATAATTATTTCTCTCCTTAAATTATCGTCACATTATTTTATTTTACATCACAAGAAACAACTTTCGGAGGGAGGGGGCTCGAGCCCCTAAGCCCCCCCCCCCTGGATACGTGCCTGGTACAGGTAATGAATGCTTTTTCCAAAGCACCTACAAGTAGGAGAAATGCACCTCACTAAGTGCCTTTTTATTCTTTCTGATACTTAAGAAATTATTTTCTTTCGATGCCTTCTTTATTTTGCAAAAACATAAAACTCTTTAAAACAATTTATTTTCATCATTTATATTATTTACTCTGCAACTTCTATTTATATCACTAGCTTCATCTCAACAAAGTTGATGAATTATGAAATACTAAATGGGAAAACTATTTTAGACCATTTTCACCCATCTCTCAATACAGGAAACAACACAACGTAGGGCAGGTCTCATGAATTAAAAGAGCTAAATATGATATCTTGTTTGTGTTTCCAGGTGTTACATCATTGTAAGCATGTATTAATACACTTACAGGCTACATTAGCTCAAAGAGAGATGGTAAATGTATGCAAGCATATACACAATATGTTTTCACCTGCTTCCGCCCTCCTGCAACTTTTTCCTGGCATTATCACAGGTTGGTGTGTAACCATCATGGGCATACCCAGTGCTCCCAGAAGTCTATGTTCATGGTAGATATACACAAAGGAGTGTTACAGGGGCAATGCCCAACAAAATAAAATGAGTACGAAACAAATAATAGTAAAAACGAACGAAACAAATAATACTAAAAACGAACAATCTTTAAGATTTTTAAAGTAGATAAAATGAAACAAATAAATACCAAAAAGCATCACTTCCTACAAACCGGTGGATGGACATAACATAAACCATGCACTACTAGTCACAAACAAATGTAAAGAAAAAAAATAGAGGGGGTGGGGGGTAAGCAGGCCCGTAGCCAGAATTGATCTCCAGGGGGATCTCACGGGTTATCAGGGGGGAGGGGCTTTGTAAATCAAATCAATTTTTCAAAAGTTTAACAGTGTTAAATGAAGGTAAATTATGTGTGGTGGGGAGGGGGGTCATTTAGTTACATAAAGTTTAGAAATATAACACACATACTACATTTTTATACTAGCTTATATCTTTTAAAATATCACTTGAAGTGTTAATTGACTGCTACTGAAATCATCCCTTACTACACACTCCATACTACGTTTGACGATACAGATATTTATATTACACAAGAAAAGATGGACAATATTCAATCATAGTGCCTACCATACATTCCACTCCTCGACCTAAACAACAACGATATCGTGGAGAAAATAGCGCAGAGGGATACGGATCCACCAACGATATCCGACATAAAGGTACTGCTTCTGTTGTATGCAGACGACCTGCTGATTTCGAACACAACAGCAGGTCTACAGAACGATCTAGACATATTACATGGATATTGCGGGAAGTGGGCCATTCGAGTAAATATCAAGAAGACCAAAATAATGGTATTTAAGAATGGGTATGTATTTGGTAAGGTTGAACAATGGAAATATGGAGAGATACGTGTCGATAGGGTGAAATAGTACGATTATTTAGGCATGGTGATGACAATAACGAGCAGGTGGGCAAGGCACGTACACAGGAATAAATGTAAAGCAATGTTTGCATTGGAAAAAACAAGAAAAATAAAATAGTACAAAGTACCAAATATACCATTCAAAATTCTGGAGGGGGTCTACGAGACCACAGTTAAGGCAACACTGTTCTATGGCATCGATCTATGGGTCTGGGAGGTAGGGGAAACCGTAAACGTCGTACAGTCTAGATTCCTAAACAAGGGCTAGGAGTAGGGAGGGGTATGACAACATGTGGGGCACTTAGGGAAATGGGAAAATTAAGACAGGAAGTGGATGCCAAAATGAGGAGCATTAAATACTGGGGAAAACTGATCACCAGGGAGGGGGGAAATTTGAAGAAACTCTGTGTACAATCACAGATAAGTGGGGGTAATTCGAGGCAATGGGTAGCAAAAATAAAGACGGAATTATACAGTATAGGGCTGGGATGGGTGTGGGAAGAGGGAATAGAGGGGAGAATTGATATGCAGATGCTAGGGGCCATACGTGCCAGATTGGAAGACATTAACAAACAGAAACTTTTGGCAGAATGCGACGCAAAAAAATATCGTTAACATCAGTGAAAATAGTGGATACGGATCGAGAATGGGGAAGGAGGAACTACGTGGATTTGTATGGGACAAAAGAAAGATCAGGATTGGCCTGGTTCAGATTGGGGGTATGGGCACAAGTTAAACTAAAACGGGAGGACGGGAGCGTAGAATGTCGGCTATGCGGTGAAGACGAGACAAAATTTCACATTCTCCTCCAGTGCAAAGAAAAAGGGGAGGCAAGACAAAAATATATCATGGAAATAAATGAAGCTAACATTGAGAACATAATGACAAGCGTTATTAAGAGGGAGAGATCGAGAGGGGGGGAGATGCAAATAAGGAATCTGGGAACTTTCCTACACTGACTGGGCAAAGAGAGCAAAGAAGCTCAGTGGGGATAGCAAACATGTGTAAAACGGGGGAGGGGCTACTAAATAAATAAATAAATGTGAGAAAATTTAGGAATCACTCAGGTAACAGTGCAAGTGTAGTGAAAGAGTTGAAATGAAATAGTGTTTGTGAACTCCGAAGCAGTGTGAATGTGGAAGTAGACTGAGAGGAGGAAGGGTGTAAGAAAATTATACTAAAACATTTTTTCATCCTTGTATGGTATGTACAGCTGTAAAGACTCATACTGGAAATAAATTCTATTCTATTCTATTCTATTCCCAAAAGTTGGGAGCTGTTAACCTTTGACGCAGATGCGGAGGGAAATTGCATAATTACACCAAAGTCACAGATTTCTGTATAAAGGGAGATCGCAACAGGGGCCACGAAGGTACAGATAGAAACTTTCTGAAGTCTAGAGAGGAGAATCTCCTAAATACTTACCGCTACTTAAGACTTCTTATAAATAAGATGAACGAATGTAATAGCTGCTGTTCATGCTCCCTGAATTTACCCTTCACCAAAGTTGTGAGCAAAATAATTTCTGCTGTCTACATTTTCACTTTTCACTGCAAACAAATTACACAAAATAGTTTTACCTAATGTCAAGGGAGGGGGTTGACCTCAGTGCCAGGGGTGGCTGATGGTAGTTCCAGGGGCTCTGCCTGGCTACGGGCCTGGGGGTAAGGGGTCATCAGCAGTCAAGTGTGGGGTCTAAATAGCATGTCTCTGCACATCACTGATAAACTTTCAACAGGCCGTAGAGAATATGAAGAGTTAATCCTATTACCTTGTAATAAGAGGGGGTCTCAGGTTCGATCTTCAGTGAACGCACATTATGACTATTTGGGCATAAACTGGACTTAAAACAAACTACCTTTTGCTCTGCTCATCTCGATACTAAGAATCTCCAGAAAATTGGAGTTTCTATCCTATATGATGACCTCCGTGGTAGAGTCGATACCACACCATGCTATGGTGCCAGAAGTCCCTGATTTGAATCCCACCCTGGGCATGGGTGTTCTTTGTGATTGTCCCTTTATCAATTTCATATCATCACTCATCCTCATCTTCGAAATTAATCAGAAGTGGCAGAAGAGCGAAATAAAATAAACCAAATCAAGTTCTATCATATTAGTGTGTAACCACATGGGAATGGTTCACAGTTGCCAATGATATTTAGTATTTCTGCTGAAAAGCAACAAACATTGTAGTGCAATACGGGATAGATTAGGCTTCCTGTGTAGTGTAAATGTCCCTTACAAATCTTAATAATTCATTTCATTATGCATCAAATACAATAAGCAACATAATTATGTAATTAAGGGGGTTCTAAAGCCATGCTAAAGCATAGACCCAAATTTCTAAGGGTAACCGTACAACTAACTTACTTTCGGTAAGAAAGAAATTTTCCGATATAAAAGATTGTTTTATTCACTAGAACATGTGAACCTTATAATTCTGTTACGATTGAAGGGATTTAAGTAAATAACAGAAAATATAAGGTCTCCGTCATGTTCAAACTGCTCCGTACAGATGGTGCTGAAGTGGTAGTTTTGTTAATACCGGTGCATTTTCTTTCTTTTATGACTAGTATGGAAAATTTCGTGGTGAAACAAAGATCACATGTTCTTCCCGCAAGCATCTGAAATACTATGTGAAAAAATGAAAACATTTCGTACCTTCAGAGAGTAGTGCCTATCATTAAAACTTTTGAAGTGGCGTTTCGTCGCAATATACTCCGTGGTGCAGATTTTAGCCAACACTGTTGCCGAGATTTCACTCCGTGCTTTCTAACGATATGATCGATGCAAGTTCTTGAAAGAGTGAAAATCAAACCAAGCTACCAGAGGATATCGAATTCCGTACAGATACGAGAACAAGGGAACAAATATTCCACGGAGGATGTTAAAAATTTGAACAAGCTCGAAGGTAAGTCTTAATATTTAATTGCTTGTTGCTTAATATTATCCATCAAAGGCAAAATGTTTGAAATATAGGCAAAATGTATAATTTATTTACATGTTGAAGAAATATCTTCTATGTAATATCGATGAGAATATCGCTTGACACTGCATGACTTTTTTAACTTCCAAACGAAGTTCATAATAATTCTTTGTAAATGTAAAATCAGATTAGAATGTTATATTTTACGTTAGGCATAATCCTAATAACTACCGTTTTGAGATCTTTACTGTAGCATAAAATATACGTAGCTTAATATAGATTATATCTGATATTAAATCAATATTGCATAGAATGCTCTATTTTCATTCCTATAAGTTAATTTCCAAACCTACGAAACTCGTGCTATTCACATGTACAACATCGGAATGTTTATTACAAACCAGTAGTTTGTTCTGTTATCTTCCTTTACAGAAACACGTCAGAAAACCGGTTTTGTAAACTGTATGAAGCTCTTCTGTTTTCTTGTCCTTTTATAATTTAGGACGGCTCATAATGAGAGTGCATTTCGTCCAATAACTTGATGCTGTATATTTTTAAAGTGTAAAAGTACACCCTAACAGTTATGAGACTAAAATCTTACCGTCTATCGAACACAAGTCTGTATGTTTACTGAGAATTTCAAAATGAGTACAGGTATAGATAAATGTTCCTATACTTGCAAGTACAAGGGCAAAAATGTAATTGTGGATGACACAGAGCTTCATAGAAATCATAATTTGTCCTGATTATGCTACATATATTTTGTTCAATATCAGATTGGATTTCAGTAGCCGTTTGTACTAAATAGTTTACTTCGAATACCAGTGAGTTTGAAGCTTGACTAGTTTTTCTCTCAGACCTATGACTGATTCATTTTGCATGGATGCCTATTATTAACATTCCATGCAGATAAAAGTTTTTTTTAAGCTTTCTTGCTTTTTGGCTGGTCTACTATAATAATTCAAATAAAAATATAGTAGGAACTGAATTTCCATTTCATAATGTATTTCTGTTATTTTACCTCCAACCTCTGCTCCTTGGGACAATGAGGATGAATAATGATTTGATAAAATGGATGATTGGAACAAAGATAATGATTAAATACATACATGAAACCAGGATTCGAACCTGGAGGAACCTCACTCCATATAGCGTTGCAATCATCACTCTACTATGAAAATATTTCTAACAATTATCTTGCCAATTTCTGTTTTAGGCTCATCATATTTAACATTCATTATAAAGTTAGATCATTGAAGTGAGCTCATATCATGAACCAAACTACCCTTTAATAACAGGACGATATCGTTAAGCATTATAGTGCCAATTGGATCCATTATTTTCAAATCCATTTACTCAACATCTATAAGTTCCATTATTAACTCAACTTGTCTAAGGTTGTAACAATGTAATATCAATATTTTTTAAACATGTTTTGTAAGTTCATAGTCTCATATACGATGTTAAAACTATTTTTATTTGTTCCTTTTGCAGATGAGCATTTGAGAAACTAATCGAAGTGTCTTCTACCAATAGTAAAGAGCACTATTGAAATTTGTACAAAAGGACAATAGGATTGACCGACAATGGCAGTTGCGTACCATGGCAGTTGGTGTATAAGCTTCTACGGAATATACTGTAAATCAAACAAAGTGGACTGTTTGAACTTTACATGGAAGAGTACATACATTTTTGCTTGCTAGCGTAGACTTGATTGAATGGTGATGATTTACTAGAAATCAAGAGTCCAAAATATGCTCAAGAAATTATGTTTCAAACCTTAATAATATCTGATAGCAAGTGGTCAGGGGTGTGACTTACTTGTCTTGTCTGTCAAGCATTGGTACGCATTCATTGATATTCTTGCAAGTTTAAATTTTTAGAGGTATTTTTAAAAATCCTAAGAAAATAAATTCCTTCCTGAATGCGATGATGATTTTCAAAAATTATATATCTCAGACAGTGGCGGCAATTAGGGGGAGGGGCAGATGGCCCCCATTTTTACCCCAATACTATACAAAACCTCATCTACCAATGAAAATTAAAGTGTCCTTGCCCTCTCCCAGTTTTGGAACCCAATCGCCAACACTGCTCTCAGAGAACGCAATAATGTTTTGCATGGTATGATAAAGAAAAATAATAAATATGCATTGAAACAACAACGTAAATATGATTTTATATATCCCGAAAATTTAGTTTTAGTAGTCCCTGTAAACAATTATTTTGTAAGCTATTGAACTTCTATTCTATAGATCGACCACAAGGAAAGAAACCTTGGGACGGAAAGTCCCCATGCAGCTTTCCCTTCTTCCCTCCACCTCGGGCCATAAGGAAGCATGGTCCACTCTCCCCCTCCCCTACTCGTGGGGGTACGGTGCATAGGAATCGCGGGTCTGTGCAGGTTGTTTTGCTCGTGGTTCCACTATAATGGTATTTATCACTGTATTGTATCTTCCCTCGAAATACGCTTTTTAAATCTTCTTTATACACAGAAAGGCTAATTGGGACTGGACCTACAGTTTAAAGTGGGATCCAAACCACTATATACAGTCACCGGTAATAAAAATGGGACACCTATATTCTGAAATATCCGCATCCCTGCAATGCGTTAACTCAACAGCAGTGACAGAACTTGCCATTGAAAATTTGCTTTTACAATTCACTCATCGCCGTAGATTTAGATAACACACAAGACGCATTGCAGAGAAGGGAGACTTTCAGGATCTAGTTGTCCCATTTTTATTTGACGACATTGTACACTCACCGTCTATCGAACCTGGGACTCCTGTATTACAAGGCGATTACGTTACCACTTTCCCAAGGGGGAGGCTCAACTTCCCTCGCAATTCATACCAATATGTTGCTGAACTCGATGATATATCAGCAGTGTGTGAATAGTAAAAAAAAAAAAATTAACTCCGAGTTAATCACTTGAGAAAGTAATTCACATATAATTACTGTTATTACTGTTCTTTAGAAAGTACTTGACATAGTTATTATTACAGTTACTTTACTCTAGATTTGTTTCATCTCTTAAGACGTTGTTCGGATAATGAGTTGCAAGCGCGATGTCCTTTTCACCACCGATGACCACTAAATGCTAAGCATTAAGTTTCATGAAATTATAACTTATTTCTTACATTTCATGTACAAACATTGAGGCAATAAAATTCACAGTAAACTTCTGTTACAAAGCAATGACGATTAACATTTCATTTATTTTTGTTGAGCAAACCAAATATTTTTTTTAGAATTTTTGTTGAACTATAAAATTACTGTGTCTCCATGAGAATTATTGGAGATTATGTATGTAATCTTATATGGTAAGTGTTCTAATACAAATAAACTTGGGATACATCCTGGCTCTTGACGAAAAAAATACAAAATTGTCCTCATGGTCTCGAGATTTTAATAATCATCAATTGATTGATTGATTGATTTGCTTTATTTTATTTCGCTTTTTGTGCCACTTTTGGCTAGTTTACGATGATGGAGATGAGTGGATATGATGAAATTGATGAATGGACACTCACGAACATCCAGGTCAGGATTCGAACCCGGGACCCCTGGCGTCGTAGCACGATGTGCTAACCACTCTGCCACGGGGGCCGGCTTTAATAATCGTCAATTTACCCATTCTTTGAGGAGAACATTTGGTTCAAGTTAATATTTCTTTCCATGCAGTAAAGTAATTGTACAACTTACTAGTTAGGTGGAAAAATATGAGTTACAATTACTAATTTCATAACGTAAGTAGTTTACAGTTACTGTTACTTGAAAATAATGTTACTGATACGTACTTCGAAAGATTCTACATCAGCTGCAGAACTGAAAACCAGAATAGACCAAATCCATAAAGAACTATGAAACAGGACATTGTGTGGTGACATGACATGCAAATAAATTAGATGCGCTACAAAACTGTATTTAATATTGAACTATTATAAAAATAACAAATATGTCTTGTATTGGGTATCCAGGATTCTTCTGACATTTTTCTTTCAAAATAGCGATATTAAAACTCAGTAAAAATAAGGGTGCAGAATTACATGTTTATTCACTTGAAGGATAAAAGATTGAGGATCGTTAGAGAGCGCTAATATTTATAAATATTTACAAGATGTTCACTGAAATTCTGCAAATTTATGAAGAAAATCTGCTAACGTCACCGATAAAAGATATAAATATGTTCAAGTACTGTCATAAAAGTGAATTCTACAGTCAATGCAGCATTTGCTTCAAACGTAATTGCAAAATGTTTTCAATTATTTAAATTACTCTTCTTACTTTATGCATTTCGTGTTTGAATTAACAACAGCTATCTTTGTATGTTCTCTTCTGCTTTCGAAATATTAAAAGAAATACATAATACAATACAAGGGATTTTATATTACTATTACGACTATTACTATCTTGCATTGCTGATAAATTGTTGTATTTTTTTCCAATAAGAACATACAACTAAAATCGCATGATAAACAATTACGTTGCTCCACATCTACTTAGATTTTTCAATAAAATCTACTAACCAACGTGACGTCATATCCCATCAAGGAGTACCCTAATCGACCAACCTGTATGTATCTACCTTGATTACATGGAGATCTGGCAACATGGCCCTCGGTTGCCATGGCAAACGGTGCTGCCATCTGTTATCGAAAAATTACCACAAAATTGCCTTTAGTACGGCCTTAAACATCATATTTTAAGATTGTATGGTGGAATCTTGGTTAACAATTTGTCATTAAGACCAGAGAGTGAGGGATTGGGACTGATGTTTAATGTTGTTATTATCTTTAATTGCAAGCTGCTTGGCAATCCGGTATTAACAATGAAGTGTAAGGGTTAATTATTATGTTAGTTTATGTAAATGTGTGTGTGTGAATGTCCTTGATGATGTTTTGCTCTGCATTAATGAACCAAGTTGAGGGTACCCATATTTGAAAAGTGCCCTTGGAGTGGAAAATTTTCAGGCCCCCTGTGAGGGAGTATATTCATTGATACCTGGGCTGATATACCAAGACAAAGTTTTAGGTAATGGGAACAAGATTATACAGGGCCAAGGAGAACAAAAATTTGCGAGAGAAATCACTATTCAATGGATAAAGGCATTCCTTCAAATTGGTGTTAGGACCTTTAATGAATAGAAATAAATATTAGTATTTGGTGTGAGGCAACTCCTTTGTTGCTGAATGATACTAATTTCATAATAGAAAATTTCACACAGATAAAATATTTCGAGAGAATATTACATTGTGCTGTATAAGGAAACGAATCAGAATGCTAACTCCTAGTTTATCTTTGACAGGAGACTTGCATTTGTAATCAGAATCTGATTATAGGGCATGGTGGATTGGATAGCACAGTGTGCTGCGATGCCAGGGGTTCCAGCTCAGCTATGAATCCTGATCTGAACATGGGTGTTCTTTGTGAATACACCCCTTCCCTTCATCAGTTTCATTATCATCACTTATCCTCGTCCTCGCAATTAGCCAAAAGTGGCAGAAATACAAAGTAAAATAAATCAAAACAATCAGAATCTGATATGTACAGAGTACGCACACACAGGTACTTGTTTAAATCAGAGAAGTGATTGAATTGGATATATGAATGAACCACATGATACTTCCTTATCATGTAAGAGATGTGTATCATACCGATTCATTTTTTACAAAAAAATATACCATATACTTTAAGTTTTCTAATGACTGAATATTATCTATGGATGAGACACCCATTTCCTTTTCTTTTTCCAATGGTACAGACAAAAAAGTATTCAACTGAGTTATTACTTAGTGTTAAAACACAAAATTAATGATTACAAAGTAAAAGGTTAGGTAATGAACTTTAAAAAATGCATTTTGCTGGTCATATTTGTTAGTTTAATATCTAATTATCAAAATATTGCTCATATAATCATGGATGAATATGTACAGAAACAAATGTATTGAGCAAAATTTATTGTAATATGTATATAACAAAATATAATTAACTGAGCACATCTACTGATGACATTTACATACCAGTGCATATACACAACCCTTCTTGCCAACAAACGGATTTTGTTGTATAAAAAATCTCATCCAGTGAGATACAGATCACAAACATTCTATACAGTAACCACATTGAACTGTGGATATATTTTACAATCTTACACAAAACCTGAAACATACAAAATTTGGAGCTCCAATTATTATTTATATGTTCAATATTGTTATCTTATTGACAAATGATTTCAATGTAGAAAAAACGATTGTATTAATGACAGAAACAAAAGCAAGAATAATTTCATTCCAAACATATAAAAATGGCACCATCAACAATTATCCCTGAAGTAATAAGAACTGTACAAGAAAAGTCAATGCTAAAAAAAAAAAAAAAAGAAACTATTAATTGTCAACATTACATATATTATTTTACATCTATTCCATTTTTAAAATTTGATTAGCTTAAATGTGCCATGGCACACTCATGAATGGTTTAATTTTTCTTCTTTTCCCTTTAAAAGTATGATGTCATTGTTTACAAAAATAATTAATTGAATAGCTATGTACAAAACTGTCTCACTTTTCTTCTTGCATATAAAAGTGTAACATAGTTGATAAAATGTGAATGTTTCAAAACGCTTATAATTTGTATTCTAAATTATTTCTAAATATCAAAAAGTAAAATAACAAACATTAATACTTCGGGACACATTATAGTTAGTTTCTATATACACTAAATATAAAATTAATATCTTTTTTATGTAACTATTTTCTTCCTTTTTCTATTTTTCTCTTCTTTTTAACAATATATTTTTTTGACACTTCTATCCATAGCTGCCAGAAAAATTATCACTTAAATTGCTTGACATTTCTTCCAAAATGTTATATAACTTTGACCTACACTTCACATGTAATGTTTTGCAAGCTATAGCATTATTCAAAATATCCTGTGATGTTATCTTTTCACTAACTAAACAGTATGTTACATGAATGATACATAAATATAATGTAATATGTTACCGTAACATATCTTATTATATCACAATAGAGGAATAGAAGTACACATTAGAAAACACAGTCTTTGTGTAAAACAGATCTTCTCTCTCAACTTAACTTCAGTGGAAGATAATGAGCATTTATAGCTTTCTTGTATTTTTACATATGTAACATTTGAACTTTTAATAAAAAAGCCTTGCTTGCATACTTATGATTAAACAATCAGAGGATTTTTACACTTTTTTAATGTTCTTTAGAAATTGGTTACAAACTATAGTTGTAACCAGTGGCGGTCCCTCCATGGAACAGAGGGAACAGGCTGTTCCCTTCTACTTATTGCCCTTTTTAGCTATTTCAATTATCTATAATGACATAATAAGATCACTTCTATCTTCCGAAATCAACACGCTGAAGAAAAACTTTCACCCTGACTGGACATTTGTTTACTTCAATTACCCTCGTCGTCCCACCCTCTGCTGTCTGATGCCGAGTATTTCCGACCACACACAAAGGTAAACGATTCTCATGGTGCCACCTCCCACCACAGAAGATGAATTCTCTACCTGTTCCCTACGAGAGACATAGCAAATTAGTTTTCCTTGTTCCCTACGAGAGACATAGCAAATTAGTTTTCCTTCTAGTTTTTGCTATGTGCTAAAGTTTAATTGCACCGTAGTGATAGTTTTCAGTGTAGTAAGTCTATAGTTTCCTAATCTCATTGGAAAATTGCGTCTGCCAGTCATAACGAACTGGAAAAATCTTCTACAGTCTAGGCGTCTGCTAAATGCCATGGCTAAATGCTGCGAAATAGCTTCCGAGGGAACAGCTTGTGTCCACCTGTTCCACCAGCCCCGCCGAGATGCACGCAGCGGCAGGACAAGAAAGCGAATGTTGCGAGCATAGGGTTGCGAATGTTGTATGATCGACCGGCTGAAGACGAAAGCTTTTAGTTCATTGAACTTTACAGAAAAGACAGCAAACCAACACCTAACTGAATTAAAAACTAAAACTAAATCGTACGCAAGGCATTTTCAAACTAGTTACTACAACTCTGTAAAATGATTAACTGGATACTCTTCCAGTAACAAATTATTGTTTTCCTTGATTGTTCCCGAGAAGGGAGTTTGGAACAGTTTGGGTTTTGTCAGAATTTCTACAAATCTAGTGGACGTCATGAAAAAATTCCGCCATCTGTTTGCCATTGTTGCATTGAGGACGTTTGAATTACAAGAATGCTCAACTCTACAAAAAAATGTGAACTTAATCTACAAATAGAGAGATGAAACAGGTTTCGACAAAACATTTTTTTTTCTCTAATCACTCATAAATTGCTTTTATTATTTTTTTCTTTGTTGCGCATCAACAATTTTGTTTTTAATGTTTTCTTTACAATATATCATATTTGCTTTAACATTGGTAGCCTATTGTCATAATTTTAACGTGCTTCATGTATGTCACTTCTGACAATTTGTAAACATATGTATCGCATATTTATTTGGTTCATTTCAACAAGGGTTGAATTTTACTTGGTCTACTGTATTATATTACGACAGGTATGGGCGGGGAGGGGCAATGCAGGTCACCTGTTCCCCAGCCTGATTTAGCAACGCACGCCACTGGTTGTAACATCATCATTCTTTTCTTTGTTCATTGCATTAAGCTATTACAAAAATGAAATAATAAAATGATGGGGCTTATCAAAATATGGGAAGAAACTGAAAACAGTCTTTTACAGCTTGCCTCAATATGAAAATGAAAAATATACTGACCTACAAAATCGTTTGTATTAGTATCACTTCTTGTTTACAATATATACTTTAGCATTGGGTAATAAATGCTTCACTTGTATATTTTAAAGTGTATAATCAATATCATAATGATTTTTATAAAATATATACATTATTATATGGAATGTATGCAGGAATGCTAAGAGTTAGGTTAGGATTGGTCAGGTTTCACTGGTTTCACATGTCTTTGCTTTCACAAATGAAGCATCTACAACTATTAACATAACTATTCTGTTGCAGATGATACAAACAGACAATCGACAATTGATTTCTTAAAGCATGTACCTGTTGCAAAACTACACTGAAACAAAAATAGGTTCTATGAAATGCCTCAATGAAATTTATACTTCCTTTTGCATGCTTCTGAAGTTTTTTGTCGCATAATGAAATGTCTCTTAGCAATTGGAGAGCATTGTTACTAATGTTTTGCACATTTTGTTATGATGTTGATGATTTAAGAAGCATAGGACTGTAGTGAGAACTTGTTAATATTGCACATATCCTCATAATGATAACAAAATGATTACACTTTGGTGGAAATAACTACATGCATTTACATACCTATGTATCATAGATTTGTATGATTATCTTACCACATTATTGGAGCACGGACGGAGAATACAACACTCATGGGTCATCGTGTTGTTTCAAGTTTGAAGACTTGTTGTATTTCCATCGTTTGGCAACTGTATACTGGAAATTATAACAGTTTTTGAAGTTGAGCCTTGATTATATGAAATGCCACTCTGATCAGGGTCCACAATAATGTGTGTAACAGATTTCTTAGGTACGCTGACAATCGTGGAATGAGCATGGGAATCAATGTCGGCTTCAGAATGCGAATTCTCAGTGTCCTTTACGCCATTGTGGGAAATGGAATGGCTATTTTGGTCCCTCGATGAACCGTCGAGGAAAGCCCACTGTTCAAAGTGCGACTCCCTTCTTTTCTCCTCATCTGATGAAGAGACTTGACTACCAGAACTTGTATGGCCATGTTGAGATAAGAACTTGGAATGTGACATCATAACACTGTCAAGCTCCTGTGAAGTGATTACAATTTCTTTCTCCTCGGGAACAACAGACTTCCTCTGACTACTTTCAGGTTTTTGTGAATTCCGTGGATGCTCTACAGTAATTGTTGAGGACACCACTTCCCTCCTCATAGGAACCATAGGCTTTATTGTAACTTCATTGGCATCTGAAACTACATTATTTATAAGAGATGAATTCTCAGGTGATGTTGGCGATTCCGAGGTTATTGACATCACAGTAACATTATTTGGGCCTTTCACTTCAATATCTGTGAGCACTGGAGGTTCCGAGACCTGTTTGTGGTTACTTAATGTGTGAACTAGATCATTAACACTATCTGCTATTGATGATGGCATGCTGTGAGAAAACTGAACATTCATGTTGCTTATATTAGAACTGCTGTTCGATACTTTTACTTCATCTATTCCAGAGGAATTGGGATCAGAAGAATGTGTTGTATCTGGAATGTCAGATACTATTTGCTTTGCATTGATGCCTTCATGTTCAGGAGCACCAGTTGTTGTTACCTGAATTTCAGTAACGTGTGACTCGGTATGTATGGTGGGATGCGTGGAAATGTAAGTAGTAGAATGGAATGTTGGTGCTGTTACGGGGAATTGAACTGCTTGGTTCACTGGTACGGGTGAGGTAGGAAGTTCGGGAGGTTCGCTGTCATCCATTTCGACTTGGTCTACTTGAACACTTGATGATGACTGGATGTCATCAATACTTGTAGGTTCGCTGGATGAGCTAATTTTGCTGTAGATTTTGTTCACTGTATGGTGACCATTGCCGTATGTAGTGGAATCAATTTGACCTAAGTAGTCAGATGCCGATGATATAAGAACTGCTGTGTCTGCAGGATCTTGCAATTTCTGTGGAACATCTTGTGATGAAGTTACCTGAACGCTAATGCCCATGTCACTCGATGTTACAACCGAAGACTGTAGTGACTCATTTTCACTTAAAGCTCTTCCGTCAAGCTGAAGTGAGGTAGGTTGCTCCTCTGACTGGTACGTTGAAGTTGTTGCTATTGTCACTTCAGATGTTCCACAATCTGGAGAAATCAACAAAACCATTTTCTGTGGATCGGACTTGTTTCTCATATTTACCACTTCCATTTCTTCATTAGGTTTCGACACTGCATCCGAGTCTTTGAGAGCTTCTTCCAGAGTGCCCCAATTGGAAGATTTCTTTAACTTCCTGCCAAATGTATCTGTGTCGAGTCTGGGTTCCTTTCTGTACAGCATGCTTTCTTCACCGTCGGGAATTGCACTCAAATCTTCACTTGGGGGAAGTGGGGCCTTTCTTTTCTTGTTTGCAAGCTGGCCTGATGCTGGAACATCAGCATTTCCAAAATCTAGAGAAACTGCTCTTTCTAATGGAATACTCATGTGCTGCTCACCCTCCAGCTTGGACAAGTCTCCCAAAGATGCAGCTTTTCTCCCGTTTTCTTCTCGTTGCTTAGCTCCACTCAGTGGCTGAGTCAGGTTCTCCTGACTGTCAGGGATCGATGATTGCTCACTCTCTGTGTTCAGTGTGAGTTGCGATGCCGGTAGATCGTCTGAGGGTGAATGATGAATTGTTATATGTGCCGAGTTCAATTCGATCGTGGTTCCACCTTTTTTGGCCTTTTTGTCAGCATCATTTGACGGTTTCTCTATGTCTGAATCGCTCTCACTCTCAGACAGCATGTTCTGGTTAGTTTCGTGTACATCGTGCGTGTCCCCTCCGTGTGAGTTTTCGGTTTGCTTTCCAGATAGTACAGGACCGACAATTGCTGACACAAGACCTGCAGAAGGAATAGGTGAGTTCATATCCATTCTCTCCACATGGTGATTGTCAACACTGTCCATGCTTGAATCTACTGCCGGATTGCTGTTCAGCATGATTGGATCAACTGCTGACTGGCCATCTGAAGATTCAGGTGGTTGAGGAGCTTTCCTTTTGATGGATCTCTTTGGTGTCTTATCAACGGGATCCCTACTATCAGAAGGTGACCCAATACTTCCATCACTCATGCTTCCACTACCGGCAGATTCGGTTCTCTTTCGCTGAGAGTTGATTTTTGATTCTGTTTGTCGCAATTTGTCATTTGGTTTTCTATTAACTTTAGCTGCCATTGCAGCTCGTTGTACTTCTTCTGGGATATCATTTGTAAATCCTTCTTCACAATTCCTTAAATTCTGTTGATCCATGTTTTCACCTCCATCATCTTCATTTTCTGAAGACGAGCTTGGATTGTGTCTAGATTCCTTGGTATGCATTTGTTGATCTTCATTTGATGTTTTGTTGGCGAAGGGTTCAGAGTTTTTTGGTGAAGTAGATCCCTTTTTTTTATCATGGTGATCACTGTGCAACATATCTTTGAAGTTTAGCAATCCTTTTGGAAGTATTGACTTACTTTTCTTATCCTTTCCAGTAACATCTTTCTTATCACCAGCACATTCTTCATGCTTCATTTCTTCATCAGATGCAGCACTTCTATTAGTGCTTTCATTAGCATTAGCTCCTGTTGGACAGTTTGTAGAGTTAGTGGCAGTATCTGGAGAGTTGTGAGCTATCGCTTGAGCTTGGTCAGTAGAAGTTTTGCTGTTTGGTACAGTAACAGATGCCCCAACAGATCCTCCTTCGATTATTGCATTCTGCTCATTTTGTTTCTCATGTTCTGAGTTGATGCGTTTCTCCGGAGAAGGCTTTTCTTGTGAATCCACTATGTGAGGAGTTCTAGAACTCTGAACGGTTGGTTTCAGCTGAGTTGCTTTTAAGTGCACTTCCTTCTGGTCGGGTAAGACATGAACACCAAACTTGGGGAACTTCAATTTTCCACCCTTTTCCTTATTGGGTGCTGGTATTTCTTCTGGATTCATGCTCTTTTGTGTTTCTTTCGCTTCCCTTCTTGCATTATCTTTGAAATCAACCGTATCAACACCACTACCATTTACATCTGAGGGATTTTGTTTAGCTTCCTCAACTTTTTGACCAGTATTGTTTTTTGGTTTTTTATTTCTTTCAGGTTTCACAATTGTCTTAACACGAACTTCGCCATCAGAATTCACAGCACTTGTCTGTTCTAATTTTACGTCCATTTTTGCACTGTCCTTCCTTGGTTGGTTTGCTGCCACATCATGGCTTCCTGACTTAGGAGAAATCTTCGTGGAGTTCCGATTACTTCCTCCTCCTGTAAGTGGTGTATTAGATGATGATGAAGTTTTCTCCACTTTAGGTTTACATATTTCTCCCAGCTGACGAGCTCGTTTAGCATTTAGACTAGCTTTTCCAATCTGTAACAAGAGAAAAGTCCAACAATTATCATTTGAGGGGAAACAAATTCTGTACAAATATCAAGGACTTTACCATATTGTATTAAACTGTTTTAAACGCACATCTAGACGCTTGTGAATTTGGGACTCATTAATTTCACTCATAAAATAATAACAAGTGTGAGCATAGATTTATTCAAGATTGGCATCCATTACAATTTGATATTAAGTTAATTGATTTTATTCAACCAAATTAACATTTAAGCAAATAAATTTTATTCCATTTGAGTATTAAAATTCACTTATTTCTATCTCTTGAACAAGAATTGAAGTTCAAAAATTCAAGGATTAACTTTAAAGTATGAGTAATAACATTTCGGGTCACTATGATATGTATATAAAATATACATTTTATAAATTGATAAATCTGAATTAATTGAAAATAGAATACTTCTATTTCATTTATCTTCGATATTCTCATAATTTACATTATATCCCATTACTTTTGTTTCTCATGTAAAAATACACCACAAATGTAACATGATAGAAGCAGCGCTTGAAGTGAGGAGGGATGCACAAGAATAAAATATTTGCAAACCATGTTAAACCATAGGAACATCCCCCTCTGCTAGACCTAAGACCCGACCCAACATCCCACCATCTAATAATTTCTACTCCAAGCGCTCGACAGAGCAATCACTATTAGACATCAATGCCATAATATAGGTAATCAGTGTAATATCAGTAATATCAGTGTTTGAAGAACACTATGGTAAGATATAAATTTGTTAAACCTAACAAGGATAAAGAAGGAAGTAAGGATTTTAGAGCAATAGGTTAGGCTCATGTTTGGTGCCTACTGTTACCATCTGGTCTCCTTTATAGGGCTTTAGTACTAAAATATCCCCATGTTTTATAACTATCCAATCTATTTCTGTTGTCTCTTCAGTTCTTGTGGATCGATTAACGAATGAGCAACACTAGGCAGCAGAACCAACCAGGTTATTTTGATAAGCAATAATAATAATTAATAACGTTTGATTGATTTGGTTCGTATTACTTTGATCTTCAGTAACTTTTGGCTAATCGATGAGGATGAGTGATGAAAGGACACTCACAAAGAACACATTTGCCCAGGCTGGGATTCAGACCCAGGATCTCTGCATCATAGTGTGCTGTGCTAACCACTCTGCAATCCATGATATCTTACACAACCAAGCCTGGACGTTGACAATTTCATAGCAATAAATATAACAAAATTTGTTAATTGTTAGCTTAAAAGGCACATTGCTTTCAGCTCGGTCAAAGTTTTACTGCCACTATTGAACTACACATGTCTTCCTTCTGTCCCCTCCTAACATGTAAAAATCAGGGTTGTTACAGGTCCAGGAACTCATAAATTCCAATGGGTTCTATTGGGTTCCGTTGCCCGACCGGAACCTTCTTTCTCACAATTTAAATTTGGTTCAAGTTGTGTACTGTTTCATTGAAAAAAGGTTCCTGGACCGTATTTAAATTGATCCAGAAAAAAGGTTCCTGGACTGTATTTAAACTGATCCGGAAAGAAGGTTCCTGGACTGAATTTAAATACTTGAAACATAAACAGGCCTTTACTGTATAGAACCCATTTACGCTTGATGATTTTCTCTCCCAGACAGGAATTGAATTTATTTACAATTCCTGGACCATTAACAACTCTCGGATTGTTAAAGATCCACGAACCTATACATTCTGATCAGGCATGTATCTAGAAATATACTTCGAGCGGGGTCCAAACCAAGTGTCTCAAAATAATAATAATATAATAGTATTAATTAAAATATTCAGGTTAATTAATATTATATTTTTATTACATGAATAGGTAAAAAGACGGGTTAAGGATAGTGATGTAATAGCACGTATTCATTATCTAGTTTACATATAAGCTAAGGTTGGAAAAATTTGTAAGGAAAAAACAACCACCCTACCAAGGATATTAATGTCAAATAAATAAAGAATTGATTATTGAATATCAAAAAAGGATGTTAGATCCAGTAAAGTTCCTGGCAATATTTTATGCATATTATTGCATAACTCTTCTTCGGTACTGTAATTCAAAGTCGTATGATCCCAATATAATCCTTGCCTTCAAATTATTTCTACTGAAATAAACAACCCTCGATTAAACAACAAGTATATTTTCATTATTTAATTTTAGTTTATACATTCTTGATAATAATGGGTTCTATTGGGTTCTGCTGCAGGACCGGAACCTTTTCTCTCCCACAATTTAAATTCGAACCAAGTTGCGTATTGTTTCATTTCAATACGGAACTTGAACACTATTTAAACTAATCCGGAAAAACAGTCCCTGGACTGCATTTAAATTGATCTGGATAAAAGGTTCCTGGACCGTATTTAAATTCAGCCAGAAACAAAGGTTACTGGACCGAATTTAAGTTCAGCCAGAAAAAAGGCTCCTGGACCGAATTAAAAAAAATTCAGATAAAAAGGTTCTTTACAGTCCAGAACCCATTTACGCTTGCTGATTTTCTCCTGGACTGGAATTGAATTTATTTAAAATTCTTGGACCTTTAACAAACCTGGTAAAAATCAGTTACGAGTCCTTGAGATGTCTTAGCTGGTTTTCACACCAAAATGGCATCCAAGTGATACGTCACTTTCGCTTGCAATTTGTCTCCTTGACGTAAGCCCCATTGCTCATGCCAGTTGTCACTTTGGTGTGAAATCTACCTAAAACTAACTATAAATTTTGGGTGATGGTAGGTTAATGGTAGCAGCACTAGTCTTAACTCTTTACCTGAGCCAAATCATCAATGGACTGGCTTCTATAAAATGGATGGCAGAGTCTGTCGGTTGGACCAACACCTGGGGATGACTTCTTCTGTTGTGAAGTGCGATTTGACATTTTCTCCACTTCCAGATGAACTTCATATGGCGATGCATAGCTGAGAATGGTGAGGGCATCTTCAAACACCATGTGTTTGAAAGAAATATTCACGCTAAGAATACGGTCACCTGAGAAAAGAAGAAACATTTCAATATTTTTCTTAGCATGTAACATATTTATGTAAAATATATATAAGCTGAACATTCTGTTTCATATAAAACTTTGAGTTAATAGAAAAAAATATTTAGAAATAATTATTGAATTTTAGAATTTAAAGTATTGAAGAAGTTATATACACAATATGAAATAATAACAAATAAATAAATCATCAGAAACATGAGCTATGTTGTGTTAACTGACTACGGAATTAGAAAAAGAATCTGACAAAGACATATGCTATGTGCATTTCACTGCATTCTGTATTTGTATTGCCAAAATGTTGAAAGTTATTACAAGTTATTAACGTATACACATTTATATATCTATTCCAGGAGAGGGAATTCGTCCCATCCCTCCTACAAATACCACCCTGAGTAGCACTAGTCTTAACTCTTTACCTAATTTTTCCCTAAATGAGTTGCCTATTTTCTGTGTCACTTGAAGTGGACTTCTTTGCCCATATAAACATTTTGTTCATGGTCCAGACCTGGTATAATGCAGATGCTTTAACCTCAGTCATGGTCGTATACCCAAACCCTTTCCCATTGGTTTAATAAACATTTTGCACTAATTGAATAATCGAATCAACATTTGATCAAAACACTATAATATTTAAAAAAATCAATTTGAAAATATAGTTCAGAGATGGTCTACAGACATAACGAATGATCTTACATTCTTCATGTACAATCATATTAGTTTAATCATATTCAGAATAACTGTAGGAGCATTCATTACGGCAAAAATAATAAAAATGGGCAGATAAGTTAAAGATTTGAAAATAAAAATCCAAATATACATAATTACAATGTAATTTTTAATAAATAGGGCTTCATTCATTTTTCTTGCCCTTTATTTATTTTACTTTATTCTCCAGCCATTTCTTCTTCTTAAAAGTCTATAGGGACATGCCCCAGTCATAAGCCACCCGTCAGACACTCAGTGTCAATTATTCCCTTGCACGCCAGGAAGAGAATAGGCATTCCATAAAGTTACCCACCCTCTGTTGCTAAACCACTGCAGCTGTTAAGTTTGGCAACACAGAACAAATCCAGAACTAAATCTCGCCTCCTCTTTTTCTCTCTCACGTCCTTGCCGCCTTGGATGCACTAAACAGAAATTTTACCTCCCGTGTCGAGAAGAGTGATGGGTAGGGGGCGTAGAAAGAAAATACCAACCTGCAGCAATGCGTCCCGATTCCGAGGCTGGTCCTCTATGGAGTACATCCTTCACGAAAATTCCATCTCTCATGTTTCCACATATGTTGAAACCAAGGCCTGTGAAATCATGACCTCGTAAGGCAACAAGAGCGCGCTGAGGTTCCTGAAAGACAGACATACAATGCATTAGGTACAGTTTCTGGGTTATAGAAAACTTAAATATTTCAGGCAGGGTGGTGACGGCTAATGTTCGTCACCACAGACATTGATCTATCTCCATAGCTCCTTAAAAGATTCCTCCCCCCAAAATAATTCATGACTAAATTCTAAGCACAACTATCTTCTGAGAGGCAAAACTTGACAAATGACTTTTTCATTGGGTGAGACGTGGTCAACGTACTGAATCCCATTGCAGCTGTCATGTGACTCGGACGCCGGAGCCGGCTTCTTCTTGATCCTGGATCAACCCTTACTATTTCTAATCTGTGTACACTTACATTTTGGAGCTTTCACTGAAGACTGAACCCAGTCCGGGACACCTTGTACCAAAGCTGTGCTAACTATTCAACTACACGGAAGTCGATGCCCTCCCTCTCTTTGAATTCCAATTAATGTCTAATAAATACTGTGTACACTTACATTTTGGAGCCTTCACTGAAGACTGAACCCAGTCCGGGACACCTTGTACCAAAGCTGTGCTAACTATTCAACTACACGGAAGTCGATGCCCTCCCTCTCTTTGAATTCCAATTAATGTCTAATAAATACTGTGTACACTTACATTTTGGAGCCTTCACTGAAGACTGAACCCAGTCCGGGACACCTTGTACCAAAGCTGTGCTAACTATTCAACTACACGGAAGTCGATGCCCTCCCTCTCTTTGAATTCCAATTAATGTCTAATAAATACTGTGTACACTTACATTTTGGAGCCTTCACTGAAGACTGAACCCAGTCCGGGACACCTTGTACCAAAGCTGTGCTAACTATTCAACTACACGGAAGTCGATGCCCTCCCTCTCTTAAATTCCAATTAATGTCTAATAAATACTGTGTACACTAACATTTTGGAGCTTTCACTGAAGACTGAACCCACTCCGGGACACCTTGTACCAAATCTGTGCTAACTATTCAACTACACGGAAGTCGATGCCCTCCCTCTCTTAAATTCCAATTAATGTCTAATAAATACTGTGTACACTAACATTTTGGAGCTTTCACTGAAGACTGAACCCACTCCGGGACACCTTGTACCAAATCTGTGCTAACTATTCAACTACACGGAAGTCGATGCCCTCCCTCTCTTAAATTCCAATTAATGTCTAATAAATACTGTGTACACTAACATTTTGGAGCTTTCACTGAAGACTGAACCCACTCCGGGACACCTTGTACCAAATCTGTGCTAACTATTCAACTACACGGAAGTCGATGCCCTCCCTCTCTTAAATTCCAATTAATGTCTAATAAATACTGTGTACACTAACATTTTGGAGCTTTCACTGAAGACTGAACCCAGTCCGGTACACCTTTGTACCAAAGCTGTGCTAACTATTCAACTACACGGAAGTCTATGCCCTCCCTCTCTTAAATTCCAATTAATGTCTAATAAATACTACTTTTACAAGTGAATTTGTCTTTACACCTCCTCCCTCCCATTGAAGATTATAGATAAACCCTGGTCACAAGTTGTATTTCGATTTCGAATTATATGAAATAACTCAAAAGTATTTTATCCATAAAAATATAACAAATAGTTAAGTATGTATGAATATGTTTTCAAAACGAAAGAAAAGAAACAGATCAGCTACAAGTTTTGCTTCTCTCCCTACAAAAAGAATGCTAAATGATTTTATTGGAATCTATGTACCATCGTCCATTGCTCCCCTCTTTGTAGACAGTATTTATGCTGTACAAAATATAAAGCAAGAAATCTCGATTGGAATTCTACCCATACAAAATTGATTGGAAATAGAATGGAAGTATCGTTGCATTCCAATTATACTGCAAATTAAAACAAGATGTTTCGAAAACCACGTCCTTCCACTGTCCTGTCCAATCTGATCAGTTTTACGAATAATCAGAATTCCATTCTATGGTTTCATAGCTATGGCTAAAGGTGAAACTGAAGTCCGAGATAAAGTATTTATATCCGGAACAGTCCCAGAGAAAAGTCACAATTACTCCCCGTTTATCTTTTTATTTAAATTTTCTGTCGCAAGGCCTCAAGAGGATCATAAAAGTAGCGCGGTGCCGTGGAGACCTTGTGTGACCTTGAAGAAAGAAGCTGGACTCTAGGTGTGACGACGACCCCACGCATGCGCAATTTAATCTTGACATACGAGAATGATTTAGATGGACCACCTGATCCACATATTAAGGAGAAACTAAAATTCTTCAAACCACTTATGCACAGGGCACTATTGGCAGGCCGCCCCTAATCAAATGCCGGGTGTTGATGTCAATAACAGTAGCGGGCCACACAATTTTCGAAGTAAATATTGCATAAAAATGGATAAGCCAACAGAAACATAGCGAGATATTTCCACGTCGGGGACGCCTCTTGCACATATTTCTACCCCCTCCCCCTAATCTTGTTGATGTTATTCTCCTTATTTTCTCTAATTTTCAGTATTCAGGCAGAAAGAAATTGGTAAGAAACGATTGTCCAATTTTAACCTAAACGTATATGTTCCTCTGCAACATATCACAGGCCTCTAAATTGTAGCAAAGGCCGCTTACAATATAAAATAATTCAGCGACAACATGTTTGAATTACGTATTTGCTCTTATTTATCTTGCTATTTTATTGGGCAATCTATTAATGCTGTAATAATTTTATAATTAATATTATAATTCTTCCTGGCAATGTGTAATTTCTACTATATAGTTAACACAGAATAATTTTGACCATTCCTGATTTTAAACACCCTTACACATACTAGTAGCCATTACTTGGTATTATTATTATAGTTATTTGCGGAGGTCTCTTTGATAGTCGGACCTCCCTCCCATGTGAGGGATCTGCTTAGAAGACAGATTGATACAGACATTAGTGAGAAGAAAGTAAAATTGGGACTGAATTTGCTTACGCTTTGTATAAACAATCAAATTGGGAACTATTAACAGTAAGTTACATGTTTCTATCGAGCCAATAGAAGGGGTAAATATGATAAGGGATAACTTACCCCAATGAAGGAGTCGTCCAAAGCTCTCTGCTTCTCGCTGCGTCCTCCAACAAGTGCACTGAGGGGGCTCCATGCTTGCCACTTTGTTTGTTTCGGAATCTGAAACGATTTTAAAATGTTCGATTAATAATCGATCTGTGCCACAGAAAGGAAAACTACTAAAACAACTCGCCGAACAAAGGAACAAACCGTTAATGATACGGTTTTGAGAAATTCTTCAATGCACAATGCACACACATGTAAATCTTGCATATCGGACGACCTGCGTGGCCAAGGGTGTTCGGACGGGGGAGGGAGGGAGGGAGTAGGGATGATTGTCAGCATACAATTATATATTTTGCACACATAATTTCATTTCAGTTACAGTAATTTGGGTTAATTCTTATAAGAAATTGGCAATTATAAAGTAACACTGTTACAGATTGTGGCACGGCAGGAACGCAATAATTTTTTAACTGTTCAGTGTTTTTTTTAGGGGGAGGGGGGCTAAATTGGGGGAAAAAATCCTGCGGATGCCTTTGTCCGTGGCTACACTGCAAAAATTGTGGATATGCCAAGCGTACATCTTTTCAGTCATTCGCGTCACTGAACTATAAAAACATTGTGCAAAATGCAGTCCAGGCTGTACTACGTGAACGAGAGGTTGACATTTGGATGTCATCGGAACGGTCCCCAACCCCATATCCTGTCTTCGAGTCCGGCTACGTATGCATAAGCTATATATTGATGCATTTATAATCATAACATTAAATGTTTGTTTGTTTGAATTGTTGTTTTGTGCATATTATGTGCAGATAGGCTAATTGGGACTGGGCCTACAGTTTAAAGTGGGATCCAAACTACTGTGCACTGCACTTAAAGGGTGAAATCTGAATCTGGGCCACAATGGAGGTGTTGTGATAAGCATCACGCTCGATAACCTTTATCACCCTCCCTCCCGGGAACCCACTGATGAGGTTCGGTGAACCGCAGAAAGGTGTATGCAGGGACATGTTTTCATCGACAACTTGTGGCGCAAAACACTATATTCGAGATCCAAATTCCAGATATGCAGAAACTGAGATCAAGCTTTTGATGGTGACATACTTTTACGCTAGGATTTCATTCATGTTACAAACTCACATTACAGAAATACTCAACCGTTACGGGGAAATGAAATTAAGCTCCCGAAATGGGCGAAGTTGAAATCTCAACAAGCGTTCTTACTCGAGCGTACAGTTCTAACGAGACATGTCGGTACGGACGGCTGAGTACTCTTTTGCATGTTCGTATCACGGCGCTTTGGAGGGAGCATTACGTGCGGAACAGAACTCATAGGAGATAAGGAAGTGGTCTTTTCCATTTACACGTTTCGGGAAATGCCTCTTGCAGAAAGTAGTCACAAGACAGTCTCGGGCTGTGAATAAACTAACTCTTCTTTCTGTGTTTTAACCTCAGCTCCGGAAGTTGACCATGCTTTTGATTAAGGCTTAGTCGGTACCATTTTGAACCGATACTTGTCGATATTTTCACAGCATTTAGGTCTTTCACAGACTCCGCCAAAATGCCGTGAGACACTTTCGAGGAGTGTAATTGTCCTGGAAATTATGCAAAATTCGAAGTTTATTTTTATTTTGAACCAGTTTTGTGTGAAAAAACTGTATTTTGTGATAACGTAAAATGTAATTTGGTATTTTGAAGTAATTCTTCAATATTAAAAGCAAAAATCATGGTAAATTGATGTATATAATTAAAATGGGATACTTACACACTAATATTAATCTATATTTTGAACAACTTTTAATTATTATAACTTTCAAGTATCTGTATCGGCAGGAATTGGTGAGGGTATTGGTATCAGTATTGGTTGAAAGTGGTATTGGAAATTGTAACAATTGAAGAGCTGGGTGTAAAACATGGGAAGTGACATTTAGGTCATTTCTGATTTCATTAAGAAAAACGGTTATTAGAAACTATACTGTAGATAAATTGTTTTTGTGTTGTGTTTACCAATTTCAAAAGGCTTTAATGAGTCCAATGCAATTTGTATGACATGGTAATTTCACTTGAAAATTGAAGGATGGCACATTTTACTTTGTAACTCAAAAATGACCAAAATATCACCATGTTTTACACACAAAACCCTTCAATTAAAAATTGGTCGAAGTATTGAGTATTCCACTTCAATTTAAGCACCAATTTACCAGAGTTTTGCTTCAAAATGTTCAAACATTCAAAAATTATATCAAAATAGTTTTCTTTGACATAATTGGTACAAAATCAACGGAAACTCGAATTTTGCACAACTTCCAGGACAATTAAGAGTCCACGAAAATGTCACGTGATATTTTTGCGGACCCTGTGAACAATGAAAACATCGGAAAAGTATCGACTGGTATCGGTAAATAGAATCCAACCAATACCTTTCCATCGATACTGATACATCGGCATCTCTATCGACTCAGCTCTATCTTCTCAATGTTGCAGCGTTCCACAATCTTCCGCAATAGCCCAAGAAGAGTTTTCGAGCCACAAGGGTTGTGTATTTGAAAGCATCACACCCCTCACTCCCTCCTTAATACCCACCTTTCCTAAATAACAAAAGAATCGACTACACGAAAACATAGCAAGATATATACCTCACAAAAGAAGGCATAACCCTATTTGGCGTGCACTTCTCCGATAGCGTTGTGCCCTATGCCGTCGCCGTGTAATCAAGGTGTCCCACGGACGATTTCCACTCTACAACTTAATAGCCACAATAGGCGTAACTAGTGGGGGAGTCGGTGTGTCTGGACCCCTGTGAACTCAGGTGAAGGAGTCCGAACAATAATTACGAAACAAACCCATCGCTACTTCTAAAGAGGTCAAAGAATTAAAAATCTGCGAAATGACTTGCTCACGCCTTTGACTATCTACCCGTTTCGACTTGAAGCAATTCTCTAGTCACAGGCCTCCACGATGGTGTAGTTGTAACGTCTTCTTCTTGTAATCAAGCGGGTCTCCTTGTCTTGACTGTACCTGGTCCAGAGGACACTAAGTTTAAATTCCTTCGAGAACGAGACAGATCTAGTTAAAGACTAGTGAGAAGATAACGAAACTAGGGAAATCACACAATTTCAAATTATCCGATACACGTTTCTAGATAATCTGGATATACGAATATCTGAATAATTCGGATATCCGGATAGAATAGATTTGGTGAAAGAATTTGTAGAAAATCCGTATAGTGAAATACGAAAATAACGAATAAAAGAATGTGTGGACAGCCCGTAAAACGGATAAAGGAGAAAACTGTCCGGATAATGCACGCATTCGAATATCCGGACCGTTCAGATAATCCGAATATCGGACATCCGGATATGATAAATTCATAGGCAACCCGTCGCCTGTACCTATTCAGAAAAAGAGCAGTTTTCGGTTCAAGGATTCGTTGGCAAATCCTGCCCACTTTCTTCGGTCTTTGTGAACTAATCTTTCTTTACGGACACCCTGCAGACAAAAGGGTCATTGAACATGAGAAATGGTACACCTGTGTCAGATATAATTATTGGAAATTCACGTTCCTGAGCTAGTCTTCACTTCCCATTGTACAGTCACGGGCAATAAAACTTGGAAACCTAGATCCTTAAATACCCGCTTCCCTGCAATGCGTTGTGTGCGTTGCTTAAATCTACGGCATTGATTTTAATAACAAATTGTCAATGGCATGTTCTACCACCGCCCTTGAGTTAGGCAACACACATAATTCCATGTAAGGAAGCGGGTATGATCTAGGTGTCCCATTTTTATTGTCGGTGACAGTACATTTAGATTGATCAAGGGATGCTATTGTTGTCCACAACAGAACCACAGTCTGCATTCTAGCAGCTGGATTTCGGCATCGGAAAACGCGAGAGAATCATATTGTTTGCACGACAGCTGATTTCAATGGATGATATTCAGCGAACAACTTCCCCCACAATTCATTGCGCGAAAACATGCCAACCGCCATGATTCCGGCAAACGTTTCCGAGCGTGTTGAAAACACGTTTGGTAAGCATTGCGCTCACAGCTTTTGTGGCAGTGATTCAAGGTACAAATATAACGATTACATGACAAATGTGGTCTTCCACATTTTGCTAAGACTCGCAACAATGACCAGAGCATTTAAAAATATGCTAATTGCCACGAAACAACGTTGTATAAAGCTACGTAACATACGAAAAAGTACAGGACTATGGAGCCTGCTCCTCATGGAATTAATCGGGCCTATCCGATAGTGCAGTGGCTAATGATATCCCCTTGTAATCGAAGGATCCAAAATTCGATTCCCGCTGGAGGGAATTTTTTAAAAATTAAATATATTTTTTTAAAAGTGAATTAAAAACAAACTTTGTCGTGAAAAACATAATTAATAGAAATGTTCCGAATTACAAAGTTGTGTACTATATTATTTAAGGATCACTTTTCCTGTGTGTATTGAGACTGGCATAGAAGATATGCTGAAAAGTGTATACAAATATACGCATACTGCGAATGCATCCGCCGATTGATAAGCAGTATTTCAAATCTTCTGTGATTATTATTAGAGATCGTACAGCAACCACACGCGTTGCAAAGCATGTGGATGTAAAGAGTAGAGTGCCACACACGTAAATTTGCCGTTGCGTAGAAACGAATTTTCGTTTCGTCTCCCTCTCTCTTAGCATCATGTGTTCTACCCTGCTCGAAAACCTTCGCTATTGTTGCCACATTGTCATTCCATTCCTGGACACACTCGCGCAAACATCATTGAAAACAATTGAATAGCGATCCAGCTCGCGGTTCCCACCGTTCGGTAGGGACGCTAATGTGGCAATATAGCACGGCGTAGTGCTTGCTTCTTTTATGCAGTGCATGTTCATTGGCTAGCTAGTAACTAGTGTTGCCAACTGTAATAATGAAGCACTATTTCTGTCACGGAAGGGGAAAAGGCAGGTAAAGTGGCGGTGAGTTTTGTTGGATTGGAAGCACCATATTTTTATTTTATACTAAGTATTTGACCGGTTTGACGTTGTGTGCGTGTATTGCGTGTGTGTATGTAAAAGTGTGTGTTTGCTAATGAACGTTAAATTCCATAATGCCTCCAGTTCTGTCGAAGTTGAAATCAAAAACCTTGCATAGCCAAGCTCGGGAAATTCTAAGCAACGTGCACGAGTTCATGAAGGAGGAAGCCAGTCATGGTGTTAGCATCCCAATAAAGCATTTTGGCAAGAGAGCAGCGAACAGCAGCGAACAGCAGCAACAAATTGTTCATATTTCATAATTTTGGAATTATTCAAAATAAATAAATTATGTGGCTCCAACATCATTTCAACTCTGGCTCCGGCACGTGTTCTTGTAGAAATTGCATAGAGGAGGCTGTCATTTTTGCTGCTTAATGCGATACATATTGTTTTCTGTGTTAAAATTGCCATGCTTTGATGGGTGACCAAGTTCATAGCAGGGCCGGCGGAAGGGGAGGGCGAACCGTCCCATCGCCCAGAGCGGCAAAATTTGAAGAGAAGAAAAAAATAAGCCTATTGAAAACTGTGATCGAGCGAGATATTCTTTTGCGCTGAATAGTATTGAAATAGCATAAGAAGTCTCATTATTTATTTTATATTTTGATGTTTTAGTTAGGAATATATTGATTTTCAATTTTCCGTTGCTGCGTAATGGCCGGGGGGGGGGGGTCGAAATAGAGCGGCATCTGCCGCCACCTCCCAGGGAGGCAAAATGACTAGCGCCGGCCCTGGTTCATAACAAAAGAAAAAGCCGCGCAGCTTATCGTCTAGTGGCAGTATATGTACTTGTTATTGTTGTGGAAGCCGGCATCCTTTGTAAATGTACAACAAAGGCAACCGACTGTCGCCGATCTCAGAGAGGAAATAATAATACTGCTTCAGGAGGAGTGTTATGGTGCAATTGTAGCGGTTTAACACGTTGGCCGTTGCAGTTCCATACCAGTGTATACGGGTTTTGGGAGTGAAAAGTTAGAACGCCACCAGTGCACTAATGCAATGAAAAATAATATATATATATATATATTTTATTTTGTTTGAAATCACTCAAATAAGGAATCGTATGAAGAAGTCTTCTTTGCAGCATTTTTGGTAATTTTACTTATGTGTTAGTTCATATTTTGCGAATTTTTAGTCCATATGTATGTAGCTACATACAAAGCCACTTGTTAGTACATATTAATCCTAGTCCTGGTATAATGCATGACGTTTAAAACTCAACGTTAGATAGACCTGAATTCTCTAATTTTATTGTTGTACGTAACAGCTGTGCATCGGCGCACTGCAGCGATTTTTCTATCTGCTCCATTAGCAACACTGCTTCTTTAGTTGTTTCGCGCATTGCACGGCAGAATTATCTGCGCTGGACTCTAACACAAAAGTCATATAACGCTAGCCATAAACACAGTACTTGCCTTTCAAATACGATTCATACTTCACCCTGGATTGGAAAAATCGCGCCATCTTAACCACCGAAGAAACGGTATGAAGGTATGATGTTCTCTCACAATTAATACATAAAGAATGGCGCGCGCGCACACACACACACACATGCACAACGCATTAATTTACTAAAAGAAAACTTTATTTGAAAATATACAATTAAAAATAATAATCGGGTCATTTTCATGCACGTAACATTTATTTCGCTTCACGCTTGCTATGGCCTGCCGGACCCAGTGTTGCCACAATCTGAGGGCACAATTTCCCTTTCCAAGGGGCAAAATTTCCCTTTTAGGACCATTTTTTCCCCTTCACCTAAACAAATATTATTATTATAATAATAATTATTATTATTATTAGCAGTGGTAGTAGTAGTAAAATTTCCGTTAGTCCATGATCGTACGAATAAAACAAATGTTGCACAAATTTTTCACATACACGTAAGCTTCATCGCTTTCTGGTCAGATGTCCCAGGAATCCATTAAATCGTTAATTCTAATCGTTACAATTGTCCGAAGATACAGAAAAGCGACGTACAATAAACTTAAGAGAAATATAAATAGATACAGGTTTACATTCAAGGGAGCAGAAATAATAAGGATCAGAAAAAAATAAAAATGTGAATATGAAACTGGAATTTGACATAAACTGTAATAATATAGTCACAAGTCTTAAAATTTCCCTGAAATAGTGATATTTTTCATCGAAATTCCCTTTTCCCTTTTTGGCTAAAACTTCAGTCCGAATTTCCCTGCAAAAGGGAAACTTCCCTTCATGTGGCAACACTGGCCGGACCGAGTGCCTATGCGGGTTTGGCCAGATTTCCCATCATGCTCTGCGCCGCTGACGTCACACTGAATATCATCCATTGGTTTCTGTGTGTGCCAACGGTGTGCAAAGACACCAAAGATCGTGCTGAAAAACACCAATTCCGAATTAACCCCGAAGAGAAGTGTTCCCTTAAATCAAATCTGATAAACTGAAAGAACACGCTTGATGTTACTTCGCACCACACTTTGTACAGTGCAGGTGAGGACAAAATTCAGTGTTTCGGGTGCAACTTTGGCTTCAGTTCTGAGTAGCCTATTTGAGTATAAAAGTGGAATTAAAACAAACTTTGTCATATTTCTCAAATTCTTACAAAACTTCATATTTAATTTGTATATTTAAGTGAGTAATTCTCGTTCTCTCATTATTTTACCCTTAATACTGCAAGGGTTCAATGGTTATGCATGCTATTTCCTACACTATGTATGCATCGAGGGTCCTTCCATTAAAACATTTTCCATATCCTTTTCTTGTGGATTTTGTCGAATAACCAAGACATTTGTACTGAACAGCTTACCTTGCCTTAAACTTCAAGCGGAAGAAATAAATACTTGAATGCTCTCTCCCCATTTCCTTTGTAGAGTGAAACAAGTTCAATGTTGCACATCCTTGATTGCTTCGCTTGGTGTGTGATAACAATATTAATGCCGGTTTCACGACCTGTCGAAATGTATTCATAACAAATCTTCTAATTTTGAAGGACATTCTTTAATGGCTAATAGAGAATATGGTTAACATTTAATTACAGTAATTACACCTTCGACAACGCACCACAATTTGTTGAATTTGGCGCTGAAAACTGAACATATTCATTAGTTGGATTATCATATCTACACAGCCATTCCGTGGCTTCCAAGATCACCTGATTTTGAGAGTCCCAAATCAATTCTTTGAGTTATCTAAAAGAAGAAACCTATGTCAACAAACCTAACATAATTATGGATTCAAAACGTATCGAGGTTAGAGTTTAACTGAAGATATTCGACAGAAAATTGTGAAAAATTATGTAAAAGAGCCAACACTTGTTGAAGCACAACCGTAGTTAATACAAAATTGTTCCTTATTTAAAAAAATAGTTTTTATATATATATATTTAACAGTGAACTAAAAGAAAAAAATAATGTTTATGGCTTTTTCTTCATCCTGTGTAAGGGTGATATAGGTGGCCTCGAATTCGATTGTAGAAATTCAGTTCTTCCTCTTTACAGAATTTTCTCCATACACGTAACCTCACAGTTAAGAATTTCTTTTGGTAACATATCACCATACAAGTTCTGTTAACAGTTCTTAAGGAAGTGATCACTTGAACCGGCAAAATTATCGAACAGTATCACCCATCATATGCTGTTGTTGTTGAATTGTTATTTTGAGTCTACTTTATTCACACTAATCGGGACTGGACCTACAGTTTTAAAGTGAGATCCGAACGACAATGCAATGTGCCTCCACCGGATCACCCACTATACGTCTTGAATATAATGTCATTTTGAACTTGAATAGTCAATTCGATCATTAACTCCACCCACCTCAGCCATTACATTGGATATAGTGTAATTCGAACGTCACGCATCTCAGAAACGACGAGGCAATGAAATTTTAGTTTTTCACATCAAAGCTACTCAACTTCCAAACCTTTTCTCTTGTACTACAAAATAGTGCATAAACGAAACTCAAACGAACGTCATATGAATAATCTGTATGCGTGCATGGTGGATTCTACGCAATTACAAATAAAGATTCCTTTTGCACGCTAAAGCATGAAAATCTTACCATTGAAGGCTTTCACTTATTCGTAGCACAACTAGAGCTTTAAATCGTGATAATTATATCATCGTTTCGCATGCCGCTGGTTAATAAACGGAGAAAAATGTTATTTGCATGTCAATTTGTAATGTGCAGGGTACCACGTTAATTAGCATGTAATTATGGACAAAGTAACATCACAAATATTTACGATTCTTTCACGTATTGTAGGGTGAGAATGTTATTATTTCAGATGAGTCCTGTTTATTTTGTTTTCGAAAAAATGCATTTTTCACACAAAATAAAAAACAACAGTTTTCAAAGTGAAATGTGGGCCAATGAATTGTCCCCACCAGGAAATGAATTGTACAATCAAAAATTCACCAAGTAATCCAGTATTAGGTACACTACTGTTATGCCGCTATAACTACCGCTACATTAGCTATATTCGTATATTTCTGCCTCTCTTCTTCTATCCTCCGCTTTCTTGTTTCTTTCCTTCTTTCCATCATTGATCCTTCCTTCTTCTGTTTCTCTATCAATTCCGGGGTGTAAGGGGTGACCCTTGCGAATACACCCAAATGTCAACATCCCTTACACGTAGTACACCCTGGACTGCATTTTGAACACTAGCGAGGCTCTGTCGTCTGGACTCAAGGCCAGTAGAAGCCTCCGCGAGCTGTCCTTGTGTGTTTGTGATTGTCCTTTCATCCATTTTACCTTATCACCATTCATCCCCACCTTCACAATTAGCCTAAAGTGGCATAAAAGCGTAGCAAAATAAATCAAATCAACCAAACAATCAAGCTGTCATAGAGTCGATTATCCCCGAAAAAATTACAAAGCAACTTGCAAGTGTATTTAGTAATAAACAGCATGGATTTCAAATTATTTTTATATATTTCTTCAACGTACAAGCATTAATATGAATATCGTCAGTGTACATTATTACCAAGACAATCATTATATATATATATATATATATATATATATATATATATATATATATATATATATATATATAAATGACACACAGACAAGTAATACAGAATATATAAAACGAATACTGCAATAATAAGATTTCAAATGAATCAAAATAGCAATAAATTGATAGATTGAAACTAAAAGTGTATGTGTGTCAGCACTTAAGCTACTTGCTTCGTCATATTATACGGGGTTAAGCCCCTTCCCTTTATCTAAAATCAACACCTGTCTCTGACGACTAAAATCTCCTTCCCCATGTTAAAAATTACGGCTGCAAAGGGACACTCAACGCGTATGTGGACAAAACACAAGAGGATTATACTGGCCGAAGGTTCAAACGCCATAGCCTCGTTGGCCTGCAACTACGTGGACGTGCATCTTACATCTCCCTTACACACAACAAGAAATTATGTGAACAAATGGAAATGCCCAGAATATCAAAATACCAGTATACAGAAAACAAAATTACACAAAAAAACTTTAAAAAGCATAAAAAAGAGCCAGAAAACATTAAATTCATGAATATATAAACCAGTCGACATACCGATAACTATACCAATATGTGGATTCATTCCTAGAATAAGTATTTTCAATCCTAGATGTGAAGAAATTTGCAAATCATCTTAAATGATTAACACTGCTCTGTATTATGATATCAGGCACTTACATAACGAATGAAGAATGTGTCACATTAAGGAGTCGAACCCGGAACACCTAATTGCTCGGGAAAACCCACAATATTGGCATGTAGAAGCAGAGGTCTAACATCGTTTCTACTGGTACGTAAGGACCCACGCTATGCACAGCTGCACACACACACACATACATGAGAGCAGAATGTTGTAACCACCTCTTCCCACGTCACCCCCTATCTTCAACCAACTGTTCCCACGTACAGGCACACGGGTCTCCAAGAACCAGGGACTAATTGTGAGAGAATCAGTCGACCGCTAACTGTACACAAGAAACCTTGGCATTCTTTCATAAGTCCTAAAGCTGTCGAGATAAATGAGTGTGGAATATAGAGCACTCGGATGAATCCTTCTCTCATCTATCCCTTGAAGATATTTTGCAATTTGATATCCAATCTACCCCTGTACATCTATCTAATTAGCATTGTGTTGATACAGTTTGTCGGCTTACTGGGAGCAAAGAATGCTGAATGTATTTTGTCTGAGATATTGTATTCGTCTTGTTACAAAGTTTGGAGTGGTTAGTTAGTATTAAACAACAATTTCCTACTCTACCATAGTATGATATATCTCATTCCGATGATGCAAGAAAGCTATCCATCTAAAATATGTGCAGTAACACATTTTTGAAGATTTTACACAATTTTTCCGCATCAACAAACCCTGAAAAAAGTAACTTTTAAATTAAGAAAATTACCTCACAAACCCTAACACATAGTGCTAAATATTTGTGCTTTGTATCCTGTTAAAAATACTATATCGTAAACATTACTATGATAGGTGATCTTTGATAAACTGGCCACAAGCGTCTCTCATCCTTGATAACCAATCAGATCGAAGTTCTGACGTCACTCACTGTGTGCAGATCAAAAATCTCAAATAAAATGATACAGCATTACGATATTATCATGCAGGTGCATTAGTGAGGCACAAAATGTGCGGAAATGTATGGTTCGCGCTTGTAGATTTTTTTTTGTAACAGGGTGTAATTCACATAAGTATGCTTATTGTTATTGGTCAACCGCATCCCCCTTATCCCTACCGGCTCCAAACTCAAAGTTGTATTAATGCTAGTAGCTAAACCGTCAATTGTATTTCAAGTCCTACATTTAAAAATAAACTAATTTGCAATATTAGAACACTACATCGTCAATGGGCTTGTTTTCCCCAGAACATTAGATCATAGACGAGCTAGTGTTAACCTGTATTTGTTAGTAAATCAAGCGTGACAAACTATTTCAGTTTGATTACATCACAGTGCCCGACTCCTCCCCATTGTGACCATGAAACTACAGTGTTGCAACATTTATTTGTGAAGATTGTTCGCTGCATGCTTTTCGTAACAAATGCCAATGGTGGAATTCTTAATCATAAGCCAGTAAGACAAAGATGTATTTTCAAGTGTAAGGAATTACAACCATGTAGCAATGGAAATGATTCACATTATTCTCAATAACATTAGTAGTAGTTTTAGGTGCTATCAACAATACAATAGACATTTAAATACTTGCATAACCTTAGAAGTCATTCTTAACGTTAGTTATATATAGAATATCGCTTGATAGCACAGATTGCTCGATCAAAGTATGGCCTTGTAGTAGAGGAAATAAACGATTTCACATGGAAATAATTGCATCAGAAATGGTTTCTGTGCTAGATTCTTCGAAGTGAATAATATATTACAAATCCCCCACCCAAATGTTTGGGGAAAATCCGCTATCTTGGAAAATGGCGGCAAAGGAAAAAAAGCTTTCCATAAATTATTTGGAAACAGTTGGTCTGACTGACATACTTTCATAATCATTATTAGCAAAGGCAATGGACGGAAAATAATGTCCAGCAAGGAAATAATTAGAATGTTAATGTTTTTTGCTAGAATGTGTAAAATGGTACAGTAAATTATGCGAAAGGTTTATTTCATTTGCTGCATTTTCTTTATATTGTGCAGTGTGTTTGTTGCTTACATACATACCCCTCCCCCCCACACACAAGCGATAGTTTCGTGGCTACATAAGCCTATTAAACTATTTATTTATTTATTTAATTGAAACACAACAGGCGCATGCCCAATTACAGTGTTCAATATGGGATGACACCATTACATATTACATAAACAAGAAAATTAACAAGAAATATGAATGACGCAATATACATTTTACATTTAAGAACAATTGTGAGAAGAAATTAATTATTAGATTATAGAAGCAAAGGGAACACAGAGACAATACAATAATAAATGACACTAAACTGTTGGATATAGCCTTACAAGCTGAATGAAAACCAAAATTCAATGAACAAAACAAAAACAAAACATACAGAAATTCAGCAAATAAATCTAATGCTACAATTACATTTAAATAGGTCTACGCTTGGATTATTCTTAGAAACTAAATTAAATAACTTGCACATTCTCCTCATGGGTTCAGCTTCGGTCATTTTGGTTCTTCCAAGGGGGATTTGAAAGATATCAGTTCTGGGCCTTAACATACAGTTTGGCACATAAAAATTTACATTCGACAACAGACTAAAATAATCTATTTTACCATTGATAAGCTTGGAGAGAAAAGTTATTTGACTTGTTTGCCTCCTTTCGTCGAGTGTCAGAATATTAAAGATTTCACGTAATATGTTGCTAGGAGTGAGTTTTGGATATGTACCATCAAGTTTAAATAGTAGATATCTGAGAAATGTATTTTGAAGCTTTTCTAATTTTTCGATATCTTTCTTGAGTTGCGGGTTCCAAACAAGAGAAGCATATTCGAGTTTAGATCTGACGAGCGTATAATACAGCAAGATAAATGTTTCCTTTTTCCTAAATTGATTACCCATTCTCATTACTATTGTCAATATCTAGACAAGATCGAAAGCAAACCACACGAAGATTCCCGTGAATGCTCCAGAAGGAATTCTAATCAGATGTCATTTTTTAGATTTTGGAATATCGTAGCCGTTTTTCGGATTCGGAAGGAGTGGAAATTTCGAAAAAGGCTTCGCTGGCGTCGATCAAAGATCTAGCCGAACCATAGGAAGGTGAATTTAATAAAGATAAGCTAACATTCCGTGTTACCAGTACCTGACTGCAAGGAGTACTGCATTCCAATCTTTATTGTCGAATGTACGGAGAAGCCAGGCCTCAGCGAATTTAGTTCACCTCCTAAAATAACTTCATTTCTGCAACTAATCGCACACACGTAATTTCTGAACTCTTATTCTTATTTTGAAAAAAAAATATCATAGTGGCACGTACCATGTTTTATTACATGACTCTGTCGACTCTGGATTTTTCAAGACAGTGTGGCAACAGTGGAATATTTGACCTTGTGCTCTTAATTATAGGTAGCCAATCTTTCAGACAAATTCTTTCGAATGTTTTAAGAGTGAAGGACGCGTGCGGAATTTTGTTCTTCCAAGCTCCCAGTGTCATGCAAAATTATACGCACTTTTCCCACGGAAATCACGGACGTTAATTTGGAACTGGATCCGCAGGAGCGTCATCAGCGGGGGGGCCAGTGTGGCTGTAGCCCTACGGAAAAGATCACGATTCCTACATACATAGAAAGAAAGAAGCTGTATAAGGAGGGAGAGAAATGGAAAGTGATAGAAGCAGACACACAAGGAAGAAAGAAAGAGAGAATGAAATGTATTGTTTCCTCTGATATCATCTCGCTCCCCGTTGCTTAGACTCTCTTCATGATAAATAAAAGACATTAAGTTCAACACCGAACGATGATAACACCTGTTTAATTGTGTAAAACTAACACATAATATATCACAATAAAAACGTATTCATGTATACTTATACTCAGTGACGTATACTGAGTCCAAGATCTGGGGTATCTCACAATGTCACGTGGTCCTACGCTATGAATAGAAATAAATTTACCAACTCCTAAGAAATCAGGTTGCCAACTCTTAAGAAATCAGGTTGCCAACTCATAAGAAACCAGGTTGCCAACTCATAAGAAATCAGGTTACCAACTCATAGGAAATCAGGTTGCCAACTCATAAGAAATGAGGTTTCCAACTCATAAGAAATCAGGTTACCAACTCATAGGAAATCAGGTTACCAACTCATAAGAAATCAGGTTGCCATCTCCAGAATCAGCATCACTGATATGAATAATATCATTTACAATTTCTGATCGTTTTTTGTCCTGTATTTTATTCTCTAGACTTCAGGCTTCGTAGATAGCCTAGCTAGCCTAGAATATACGCTCCTGCTTATACTTCATGTTCATCCCTCCATATAACAAAATCGTGTAATCATGGTAATCCACACAGACTATAAGCTTGGTTACCTTTTCTTTATAATTTGCATCTATCACTCTCTTTCAAAGAAAGACAGAAAACAGAAAAGGAAGAAAGACACAAAAGTGGACAAGTGAAAGAAGACAACAAAGGCGGAAAAATCGAGGAAGGAAAAAAGACGACGCAAAGGAGACAGAAAATTCGAGGAAGAACGAGAAAGAAGGGAAGAAATAAAGGCCCCTACCCCAAGTTCTTGTTCAAAATCTACTGGAACACACACATACGTAACAAAAAACATGTTTTATAATGTTGTCTTTACAGAGGAAAGGAAGTTATATTTATCTTTTTAAAAAATCGTTCACGAAAACATCATATATCACAACTGATGTTACGCGTTTTTGAAGGCAAGTCCCTCTGTCTACTTATAAGTTCCATAATGAAGCAGTGGATGGAATAGTAGAGGGGGGGGGGGTCAGTAGCATTGCTCTACGATGTCTTCTGCTACTTATGCACATTATGTGAACAAACAAAATAATAAAATAAATAATAATAAAATATAATATCATTGTTGAGGGTATGGGTCAAATTATATTGTACGGCTTCAGTTTCCTGTACTATTTCCTTTCATTAGCACACGTTGGGTTACGAACTACGTGATGCACCTCAAAGTGTAAAAACTACACCATAGCAGTTTGGTGCAAGGACGTTGCCAACTCTGGGAAAACAACTTAATTAGCACAAATACAGCACAAACTTTTTATCAAGCTCTACCCGACGGTCTCGCTATAGTAAAATAAACGCAACACTTCCCTATTCCTCGCTATTGTCAACGGATATCCTCCCTGAGCAAATACATCATTCACACGTTAAAAAAATCCAAGGTCGGAAGTTGCAGTTACATAATAGCCTGTGTTATCATACCTAGCGCTTCCGTATTCAGGCCCTTGTTTGTGACTGGTAAACCGTAGCGTCCAAACATACAAAAAATATACATGAAGGAAAACTGTCCAAAAGGTGACACCGAACAATGTTGCCATGCTGTCTCGTAGCCAACTCCCTGAATTTCCAGTTTCTCGGGTTCTCTATGGTCCGATAGGACTGATCGGGAAGGGACCTACAGTTTAAAGTGAGGGGTCGAACCCTGTCTTTGATTGCAGGGCGACAGCGTCAGCACTACGTCATGGCTTGTCACTGTCGAGACATCAACCATCTCCTTTAGAGCGTTGGCAATCGCAACACTCATTTGTAAAAAGTAAGTGTTTCTCTCTAGTCGATTTTCATGTCGCACTCCTACCTTTATATTTAAAATAAAAAAAAACTGAAGTTGAACCCAAATAGAGGGGACTTCAACGTTGGTCACATACCCTACCCCACCCCCCTTCATTCCCTGTATCATGTATAGGAACGTTTCATTCATGTTTGACCATCATTATTTGTTTTAAATGGATGATTCCATATACTTATGATTCACCCTGTAGTGTGTAAGGATGGATCTGTAGTGCTTTACAATAGCTATACAGCAGAGTTATTTAACTATGTCCACCCGGTTAGTACAAAGAAGGGATATCTACAACTTGCAGTACCAGTTTTTCAAACAAGAGATAAATCAGAAATTAGAATATCCTAATATTCGGATAATGGATATAACTGTGTTACCTGCATAAAATATCGACTTTCTTGTATAAAATAATCACTTATTGGGCAGAAAACATCACATATCAAATTCTATTTGGGTTATATTACGTCACCTTTCTACATCTTAAGATAATCGCGACGATGAGGATAATATGACAGGTTTGGAACCTGAGGCTTCTTCCTAGCTTCATAGCACGTTATACTGGCCACTACGGAAACCAGCATCTATTGAAATAGGTGACGGATAGACTGAGGATATCTCTGAAAATGCATGTTTTTATTAGAAAGGCATATTTTATTTTATTTCTCATAAATGTGCATATTTTACAGAATTTGCCAGGAATGTTATTTCTTCTCGGCCAAATGAAAGATTTTCCACATTCCAAACTTGTTTGCACCACTTTACAAGGAGACTTATCCCAAATTAACCTGCCACCACCACCTTTGTTGAGAAGGCCAATGGGTCACCCCCACAGGAGAGAGGAATGTCTTGCCTCCAAGTACTATTGTGATGATATGCTTACAGAAGAGCAGTTATTGCATATTCCGAACATGAAGTTTCTTTCTCTGCCTAGAGACTAGTAAACAGACAAATGAAGGAAATTTACAGTTGAAAATGTATTTTAAAAAACTTAGTTGTTTACTGTTACACGAATCATTGCACACAGCTCTTGACCCAAAATTTTCAGTTAAAGAGGAATACCTTGACATAGTGTCGCATTTGTGTCATCGTAGGATAAGCTATTGTATTCATGCTTACAAGTATCCAAGAAAAAATAAATAAATCCTCAGTCTAGTGATAGAACAACACAAGTCTAACCTCTCCGGCACACATGCAGACCATTCCGATATTTGGTTAAAAGTTTGTCCGGAAATTGTAATCTCTTTGCCGGGTAAATAAAGTCAACCTACATGCTAGATATGTCATGCTTATTAATTAAAGAAGCTTCTTATGGTACAAGTATAAATAGAATAAAATGGAGAACATGTTGGTGCACCTGTAAAGTACAACTAAATGAAGCACACGAATATATAGAAGGAAAGGATTTAAGAGAACGTATCTACAAGGTGGTTAGTTTCTGTGCAGGAAAACGCCAATAAACAGCTAAATTGCCGACACTGTGAGGAGATGCAATGCATTTAATAGCAATTTAGCTCACGATGCCATCTGTTTTTAGTTCTGCAGGTTTCAGATTACATCCAAATAGGAAACACGATCACTGGCAAGATCGGCAACGCTTTGAAGCGAATATGGAACGCGTAAATTTCAATACATCCGCTGACCGCTGGAAATTCAACATCCGGAAGTATCAATCAGGAAACATAATAATAAAATGAGGTCTTCAATATCCTTTCGCTACTCACTCAGTCAGTCTCCTCACAGTATATCGACTAATGAGAAAACGCTGACATTAACTTGTGCCCATTCCCAGGAAACAATATCCCTGGTCCACCACTGACCGCATTTCTTCATATGCTAGTGTTAAATGTTGTTTACTGTTCGCTAATCAAGATGACTGATTATGAATTTACCTCCAGTAGCTTCCTTTCTTTGTTGACAATAATGGAATATGTTTATATCCTTGTGTTATTCATATGTGGAATTCAACTATTATGAGGCATCCCGACGATCCTTCACCTAGAATGATATATATCAGTCAGTGGCGGTGATTAGGGGGAAGCAGTTGCCCCGAACCACTTATTTCCACTTTTGTCCCCGCACTCTCCTAACCTCATATACCAAAGGAAAGTAAACTGTTCTTGCCCCCCAGTTTTGGAACCCAATCGCCGCCACTAAAATCGGTTCATATATAACGAGAGGGTTAATGGCAAAGTAGTAACGCACTCGCCTTGTAACCATGAGGTTCAGAATTGGATTCCCGGTGGAGACACAACAATAGACGGAAGGAATCACAGCCTGTCTCTGTTATTATACTTTCTGAGCAGAAAACTTTTGTATATGATGAATTACAGTTTCACTTGGATTAAGATAAAATACATAAAGCCAAGCTTTCTATTAGAATAAGCATATTTTCTCACTCTCTCCAGGGTGTAATTCTGGATCTCTTTAGAGTAGTAGTGAACATTTATGAAAGAACAAAAAATGGCATGAATGGAAAAATTTTACTTTTGGCCTAACCTGAAAAATTTTCATGTAAGCTCCATTCGCCAGGCAGCCATAAACAACTCAAAAGTGCCAGTGCATAAGTCAATCGCTCTGCAAATTCGCTAATAAGACCATGCACTTTTTTCAATTGCTTCTACTTACACAACAACGGATATGCCTATTTTCAACAATCAAGCATGTAATTTCTTCTACGAGAGAAAATAAATTATACAAAAAGAAATGTTTGCATGAAAACAGCGAAATTCCTTTTAAAAAATGTATATTTGGAAGGTAGAAAATAAAGGAAATCGTAGAACAAAGAGGGCACCTTCCATTAAATTGAATAGAAAACAGAATTGACAGGCGTTGAGCACAAGAGATGTCTTGCATTTAGAAGCAATATGTATTACGTAAAAAGTGCTTCAAAGCGAATCTATTTGCAAAACCAGTTTGTGTTTCTTTTTACTTTGTTAGTAAACACTGGAAAGCTCATTCTTACCAAGGTTCCTCTGTTTGTTAAAGTAATACACAGAACCTCAAGCATTTTAACTATACCTGGAAACGAAAGAAGAACAGTTCGAAAGTTACGTAAGATGTGGTTTTATAGTTGTGTCCTTCCATGAATTTTGTGAATTGAGTTGGTGTTTTAAGTCCACTTTATGCACAGTAAGGCTAATCGGGACTGGACTGAGGCACGATTTTTTATGCTTTATATTTTTAGCAGGCTATAGAAAATGTGTAAGTTACACGGTGGGGGAAAGTACCACAATAACATTACAAAAATCCGCGACCTCAAAATTCACCCGGTTGAGAACCCTAGAATACATTCTTCGGCGAAATTAACAAAAAAAAATTGTGAACAAGCCTAGTACGAAACGAAACGAAATATTTGTACGTACTGTAAAGGAAATAAGAAAAATGCTGTAAAAAGAACACAAGTTTGTAAATCTGGAAGAGGTATATGTTTTTTAATTGCTCTTAATTAAAGCTTCATATTTTTAGAAAGTATATGGCATAGTTTTACAACTCGTTGGGGGGTGACCTATACAGAAGACAACCAAAAGTAAACTTACTTGCACGTACTACACCCCGTTAACTGCAGTCTTGCAGGCCACTGAGGCTCTGGCGTCTGGACCAACGGCCAGTATAATTCTCTGTTGTGTGTTCTGCTGCCTTTTTGGTCCGTACATGTGCTGAGTGCTCCTTTGCAGGTTCAGCTTTTAAAACATGGGTAAGGATATCTTGGTCCTCAGATGGGTGTTCATTTTAGTAAGAAACTGAGCCCTGTATTATGTGATGGGGGTGCAAATAACCCAAGTGGTGACGCACCATGAAATTTTATTTCATTCATTCAATTTATAACTCGTTACTGACGTTTGCTTCCCGCTGTATGGATTTAAGCGCCTTGTGTTAAGCAACCTCTTGCTGGCACGTAAAGCATGAAGTAAAGGGTGACTTGTGGGAAATGGACGGTTTGCGAGTGGCTAGTACACAGCCGGTAGTGCAGGGAGGGAGCTTGGGGAGGGGCCATTCGATTCGGGGCAGCCTGCCGTTTCAGTTCCAACGGAGCAGTGTTGCCACTTGAAGGGAAATTCGGACAGAAATTTTATCGAAAAGGGAATTTCGATTAAATATACCACAATTTCAGGGAAATTTTATGACATCTGACCCAGTTTCATATCCACATTTTTATTTTTTTCTGTTCCTTCTTATTTCTGCTCCCTTGAATACAAGCCTGTATCTACTTATATTTTTTTTAAGTTTATTGTACGTTGCTTTTCTGTATCTTCGGGTAATTGTAACGATGAGAATTAACGATTTAATGGATTCCTGACCAGGATTCAAACCTGAGGCATCTGACCAGGAAGCGATGAAGCTGACATGCATGTGAACATTCTATTTCATTTTTATTTGATTTGATTTGAATTATTTTATTTTACTTCGCGTTTTGTGCCTCTTGGCTAATTTGCGAAGATGGGGATGAGTGATGGAATTGTTGAATGGACATTCACAAACAACCAAGCCCGAACGGGATTCGAACCCGGGACCCTTGGCGTCGCAGCGCGATGTGCTAACCACTCGACCACAGGTCATTTTTATTCATAGGAGCATGGACCAAAGGAAATATTACTACTACTACTGCTGCTGCTGCCGCTACTATTACTACTAGCACTGCTAATAATAATATTATTATTATATTTGTTTAGGTGAAGGGAAAAATTGGTCCAAAAAGGGAAATTTTGCCCCTTGCATTTGATTGACCGCGAGCTGTTGGCCCGCGTCATGGTAGACTTCTGGAACTCTGCATTCAAGAGGATGACCGCCACCTGCGTGACGTCATTTTCTATACCTGACTATGTCAACTCAAATGGTAACTGTTGCCCTTAAATTTCGTACCAATAAACTCATTTTCTCTTGCACAGCAACTGCGTACTCTTTATTTGATAAACGTCCGTTGCACACAAGTCACTCGGTATATATATTAAAAAAGGATATTAAAGGAGTATAAAACTTGCAACCACTCTGTACGAATATTCACGCGCAAGCTTGGAGATGGCGCCAACACAATTGTATTATAAACCCGTCGCATTTTGTAGCTACAAAGCGTAACTATCAGTTCCAACAACCAACACAGGGTTGTATTTTAATAGCGGCTGTTATCAATTACGGGCAACAATGGTTTCCGGACCGCTCAATGGACGCCATGGGAAGTTCTGTCCAACTCGCCCTACGGGTCTTCCATCCTTGGCAACATAACCCCGTGATTTCCTTTTACGAGCAAATGACCCAAGTTCAAGGCAAACGTGAATTTCCCATGAGACAGCTTTGAGAAAACATGGAGGCTCCTTCTCATTAGGGAAAGACTGGGTAGTTGGTTGCGAGGAGGAGCTTGTGCAGAAGGCAAATGAAAGTTTAGTGATGGTACTTGGCACGCTCTCGTCTCGTCTCGTTCTCGTTGCAGATGCCCGTCTCGTTCTCGATACGATTTCTAAGACACCGGTCGACCTCCATGGTGGTTATCGCAGCTCGCTATGACACCAGAGGGGCTTGGGTTCAAAACCCGGCCCTGGCATGAGTGTTCTTTGTGAATTGATTGATTGATTTGGTTTATTTTACTTCACTTTTCTGCCACTTTTGGCTAATCGCGAAGATGAGGATGAGAGATGAAATTTATGAACAGACACTCGCAAAGAACACCCATGCCAGTTTTTCGGGATTCGAACCTGGGACCCCTGGCGTTGTAGCGCGCTGTACTAACAACTTCGTCACGGAGGCAGGCAGTTCTCTGTGAAAGTCCCTTCATCAATTCCATCCTATCATCACTCATTCTCATGGTCGCGATTACCCAAAAACGGCAGAAAAGCGATGCTAAATAACAAAAATCAAATGTAACACACCGTCTCAGTGTCGAAGAAAAGTTGAGGTGTAAGTTTGACCCTTTCTCACGACACCCAACTGTCAACCTCACTTCGGCGTAGTACTCCCGGGACTGCATATTGCAGAATAACGTTGCTCTGGCGTCTGGACGCATGGCCAGTATAATCCTGTATGGAAGTTGTGCTGTGTCCTGTCCATATGTGCTCGTGATTGTCCCTTCATCTATTTCATCTCATCACCATTCATTCTCGGGAAGAAAAACAAAAATTCATTCGAAGGTAAAGTGACGGAAACACGTCTAAATACTAAATAACTAATGTATTTGTTTAAGACATCAACGTTGCGAGCAAACAAAAACACATACAACGAATGAAAAATTGATCGAATTTTAACGTATACAAGTCGATATTAAGCAAGATAATGCACTCCTCACAAAAGGTTTGGAATATTGATATATTAGGCACAACAAGTTTGGAATAGTATTATATTAGGAAATAGGTAATAGGCACGGCGGCCATGTGTTGTTGTATTGCAAGGCCGTGTCTATCACCTATTGTTAGGGACGTAAAGTTTTCGTTTAATTTTTCCCTAAATTTCAATGTTATTTTTTACTGCAATCCGGTGTTATTTTTCGCGGTTTAGGGCAAAAGTCGGTGTTATTAATTTAAAATCGGTGTTGTTAATACATGCGTTTTTACTGTTCCTTCCACGTTTAAGATTTTCACATTGTTTTATTTGCAAAATTGAGACAAATTTCAATTTTAATGACAATAAAATTATGGCTTACCTTTGTGGAAAATTACTACATTTCTTCCATTTCGAAAACTACTTCATCTCATCAACATGAAATGTTGATTAAATGATAACACCCAAATTTTTTAACATAATCATACACATCACATTTCCCTAACAATGCCAAAAATCCCTCTGCAACCTCAAAACACATTTTGTGTACACGCACATGCACCCCCCCCCCCCCCCCCGAAACACTACAGTTGCTTTTTCCAGAAAATTTTCCCGTTCCTACGAAATTTATATTCTGGGAAGATCCCCCTCCCCCTAGAGAATTCTATTTCAGGACGATGTTAAATGCTGTCAGTCATGTCCGCGCCAAACTGCAATAAATGAAGTGTGACAATCTCTTGAATCGAACCTTCACCAGCCAGACTACAAATGACAGATCTAATATTGCTTCAATTAGTTCCTCTTGAACAGAAGTGTTATCTCCAGTTCATATTGCATATTTCACGACATTTCACGCTTTAAAATGCAAAATTCAGTGTTATTCTGTAAAATGACATAATTCGCGTTATCTCGCGATTCCGAAATATCGAAAACTTGCCTCCGTTACCTTCCTAATAGATTTAAACACTTTATTTTGCTTTCCTCAACTTTTCGGTTTTATCGTTAAAATGAAAACTTCACGTCCCTACCTATTGTCTAACGTCTATCACCTATTGTCTAACGTAACAATGTTCCAAACTTTTTGTGAGGAGTGTATATTACAGTGGCAACTGCTAAAGCAAAAATGTACTCGTAATGTACGAGTAACTTGATATAGTTTAAAGCTACATTTCGGGGTCTCCCCAGTGGAGGAGTGATAACGTCCTCGTCTTGTAATCAAGGGGTTGCGGGTTCGATATCCGGTGGAGGCACATAGTGTTCGGATCCCAATTTAAACTGGCTCTAGGCCCAATTAGCTTCTGTGTATAAAGTGGACTTAAAAAATTTCGCATGTTGCAGCGTAGAAATACACCGAATCACTCAGTTACACAGAACCTAAGCATTTTAAGTGTATAATACTTCCAGAAAAGAATACATATTACTTTTATTCGTGAAAGGAAATAATATTATTAATTACAAGATGTTTTAGTTACAGGAGACTCGTATAATTTGCATTTATTTCTCTGTAAGCAGCAGCTTCAAAAAGAACCACGCTACATTTACACACACTTTTGCTTTCATTTCTTGTAACAGAAGAGGGGAGGTAAAGCAATTTGTTTTGCGTGACTTCTTTTGCTCTGGTGGCGGCATCTATCTATCGATGTCGTAAGCTCCCCTCGGGCATTCTCGCCACCAATAATTTGGAAGGGAACGGACACAGAGAAAGCGCGCACAAACGGCATAAGAAAGATATGCTTGTCTGGAAGCACAAGAGAAATACCTCGCGTCAATTTGGGCAATTGTGTAATAACTGTACACGTGAATTACCTAAATTCTTTGCCTTTCCGTTGAACTGTTTTACATGTTTCTGTTGATACCAAGCCTCACTGCAAGGAGTGTGGAATTCATTAGAAACTCAAGGCTACAATAACAGCAGCGGGGTTAGCAGACAGCTATGCAGTTTCCTTTCGATTCGTGAATAATAAATAGAAGTTCTAAGAGAGAGGAAGGAAGACAGAATGACCGAAATAAGAGAAGATCCAGACAGAGTAAAGGAGAAAAGGTAGCAAGGATGAAAACATAAGTAAGAAGAGATAAGGATTGAAAAAGAAAGCGAAAATCTAGAAAGAAAATGCAAGTAACGTTCTGTGAGAAAACAGTAGGTGAAAGAAGAAAAAACATAAATTAGAGAAACAAGGGAAATATTAGAATTTATAGACATGAGGAGTAGTGTTGCCCACGAGACGAGACTTTGGCCTGTCTCGTCTCGTGGAGTCTCGTGGAAATGCTGTCTCGTCTCGAAAATATTCGTTTGTCTTATGACACATGGTCAATCTCGTCTCGTCTCGAATTTTTAAAAGCCTGTCCCGTCTCGTCCCGTGGGCAACACTAATGAGGAGAAATAAAAATAGATAATAATCAAGAAGAGGAGAAAGTAGAAAGAAAAAGATAAAAGGACTGACAACAAAGAGGGTAAATCTAGTCAAAACATTCTAAAAGATAAAGGAACATGAATGACGCAACAGACAGTGAGAAAGAGAGAGAGAGTGTAAGCTAGAAAAGACCGAAACCGGAGAAAGATAGGAATAGGAATAATCAAAAAGAAAGAGTAACAAAGAAGAAAGAGATACAAAGGTTGGAAACAGAATTACAAGAGTAAAAAGTTAGATTAAAAAGAGAAGTAATCAAGAAAAATATACATAAAGATGCGAAAGAAAAGAATAAGTAGGCAAATTCTCCTTAGTCCAAAGGAGGAAGGGAACAAGTGACCAACCATGGAACCAGGTACAATACAAGACTCGATATCCGCCTTCCATTTTCACACTGAGAAGGCTCGATTTATTGATTTTGGTTTATTGTTTTGGCTAATCGCGAAGAAGAGGGTAAGTGATAATATGATAAAAATAAAATTGATGAAGGGACACTCCTATCCATACACTCAGTGCCTAAGCTAACAACTAAGATCAAGTGTATGTCAGCTTTGCATTTTAATGTTTTAAGATGTCCCTACTTTCAGAAGGTGCAGACTGTCTGCAAATACCAAACGCCTAATGTGGAATGGCAGCTCGAGCGAATCTAGAATGTTTTGTCAATTCTCGAGTAGCGACAGCACACGGTGGAAGTCGTAAAGAAGCCAGCACCGACTGAACTTGTTCTTTAATGATAATCCACGGGATCTGTTTTTCCCACGAGGGGCGGGGACAAGGTGTCTACATGCGATGACTTCTCAAATCAACGGCCCTTTTTCAAGCGTAGCGGTCACGCTCAAGGAGAACATGTGGTGGTGGCGTTACGCAGTTGCAGCGGACACAGTGCGGTATCGTCCTCATATGCGAGCTGAAACCACACACATTGTGAAAATAGAGACCAAAGGCTTACCTCGGCAAGTTATGTCTTTCTGTCAACAACGAGGCCTTTCCTCGAAATTTCTTGCAATTCGGCATCCTTTTAATGCAAATTGAGAAGTGTTCAAATCGCAAAATATTACTAGACTTCTACATGTAGCTACAGTTGTAGCACGAAGCTTACGGGATGCGCAAAGCCACTGTAGTAACTTGCACATGCGCAGACCGAATCATTCCGTGGAGAAGGATTATCCGTGTCGTCATATGATAAATATTTTCAGTGTGTGTGCATGTATACTGCGAAAATAAACGAACTTCTGTTAAATTTTTCATGTGGAGTGGCTTTTCAGGAGGCACTTAAATGTCAAGCTCTCTTTCACGTAGTACATCCCGGTAACAGTAGTCTCGCAGTCCAATGAGGTTCTTGGTGCCTCCACCGACAGCCAGTGTGATCCTATGTGAATCTCATGTTATGTTGTGTCTATATGTGTCTGTCCTTTGTAAATCTCATTATATCACCATCCAAAAGTGGCAGAAAAGCGAAGTAAAATAAAAATCAATCAATTTTCTATTCACGTGTCCCATAAACAGATACAGACAGTTTCCGCGAATGGATATAGTAAATACAGACCAGACAAGAAAACTATACGCGTTTAATTGAGAGATAAAATCTTTGAACTTTACTAATACTATTTAGACTGATAAAACAACTGAAGGTGATCCACAAAGAGGAAATTCGAGTAATTGTCAACTGTTGTCAATCTCTATTTACAAACAACAACAAAAAAAGAAGGAGCATTTCTCTATGAAGAGGGAAATGGAAAAAAAGTACATTTGAAATGCAATGAAGATTTTGGCGCTATGACCAAACTTCTTCAACTTGCTTCGACTGTTGGTGTTAATTATTAAGCCTGTGTATGAGGAATATAGCTAAGGGGGGATGATCGTTGGTCTTTTAAAATTATGGTGGTGTGAACGACAGCTATGAAATTTATTCGCTGATAATAAGTGTCATATCATGACTCAAGTAAAATGAGCCTTAGCACACAAAATGACAGAGAGGATAAGATCTACAGAACACGGACTTCCAGAAACTGGAATGTGCAATTTCATTGGTGAAATGACATAGCTGTTCCTGGCCAGAAGCTTATGGGAATCTTCAGAAAATTTTTGAGCGCTTGTTCCTCCAGTTTCAATATTTCACATTTCTTCTTGCTTTCAGACGTCGGATTATTATCGAGATTTCTTTCCAACTCGTTCTACTCTGTACCGACGTTTTAGTAGAGGCAGAAATCTCCCTCCCTTTGTGCCGATCCGTGATAGGCACTGAATACTGATCCGTATTCCTGGTTTCTTCGCAATCGCTCACGTCGCATATCTAGCACTTTTATTTCCCTTTTCATATCTGAAACACGTTTTTGTCCTTGTCTTTATTCTCCTAGCATTTCTTGCACGGCTTCTCTTGCCCTTGACCATATGATGTTTTTGTGTCTTTTTTTCCCTGGTATGGATTCGAACCTTGAACCTTCGAATTGCTACTCTTGAAGCTATTCCTTGAGCGTGGCTGAACCCAACTTACGTGAAGCTCTTTCTTGAGTGGAGCCAAACTCTTGTAGCTCTTTCTTGAGAAGAGCCGAATCTAATTTTCTTGTACCTATTTGTTGAGCAGGGCTGAACGTAACTTTTGCGCAACTCTATCTTGAGTGGAGCCAAACCTAGATCCACCGAATGCGAAAACCACAGCCTCACGTCAATAAAATGCCATAAAAAGAGAATCGTACTTGCTGCGTGACAGGATTCCGAGAAACTTGGAAGCTACTGGAGGCAGGCGCGACCTTCACGAGTAATTTGTCGTGTCAGGTGGATTATGCTAATTTGTATATCGTAGGGCATTATTTGAGGGGACAGTTTGTGGCTGGTGGTTGTGTTACGAAACACGTAGCAGTTAACAAGGGTTCAGGCGGAAGGCAGGGAAGAGAGTCTTCTTGCCCGAAGAACAAGTGGAAACGATTTGCTTCAATCCAGATCAGGGAAGGCGAATTTTTTCCATCAGATAGAGAGGAATGTGCATGGGTCTTAGCTACGGCCCATTGTTATTTTCATTGTACTTTTTCCTTTGTTGTTTGGTGACGTGTCTTTTGGCGAACGTACCTAAAAATTTAGAATTCAATACACTCTGACACAACAATACTGCAACATAATATATCTGCACCAATAGGGTTTCCGATGAAAATCAATAGCATCCTCCTCCTATCTCAACTAATGTTCTTCGAAATTACGCGTATTCCCGTTTTCATGCCATACCAACTTGTTTCTACCATATTTCTTCTAGCTACTAGCAGCTCACTCTTCCTCATATTAATGGCCCTTTCGTATTTTTCTGTTAATTGTTCTCATGCTTATTTCCTTTAGTAATCTATTTTCTCCCCATCATTTTATATATTCTTATACTGCCCTTACATGACCTATATAATCCCTTGTTGACCAGCTTATCCTGTTTTCAAACGTTTACTATTTTTAGTTGATAATTCACTTTTTTAATAATATTTCTAAATTTTTGTGTCCCCGTTCAGTTTTTTTCATTACTAGCTAATTACCCGGCGTTGCCCGGGTATTGATTTATCCCAATTTTCTATTAGCCAGAAAAATAATGAATTCTAACTATAGTGTAAAATGTAACTAATTTTATTTCATCGTGAATGTTACCAATTAGCTTAGAGACTCCGAAAACTATGGATTTGACACTAATCTAGGTCATCTGTGGCATTTTATTCTTCACCCCCTCTCAACCCACATGCCGATAGGTGATTAACTTGAAGTCGAACCGCATTGGGAGTGTCACGAAAACTATGGATTCCACACTAATATCGGTCGTTTTCGCAACACAGCCTGAATGTTAGACAACCCGAGAAACACTATCGTTGTGCGGGATTGCATATAATCACGGATGTCTCTTTGCGCGGAATTTAATATCGGTCGTTTTGGATTATTTTTACACGTCACCCCTCGCCACCCCACCCCTCGCCACCCCACCCCTAAGGGTGCCAGGAGTGTCTTACCCCAAAAGTATTATTTCCAGATTGCAAGTGATACGTGTACCAAGTTTGGTTGAAATTGCTCCAGGCGTTCGAGAGTTATGCCGGAACAAACATATATACACACGCACACACACACCCACACACATACATACATTTTTATATATATAGATAGATAGATTGCGTACACTGCTTTTGTCTGTCAACCTCTGGACTGCGTTTTGCAGACTAACGAGGCTCTGGCGTCTGAACCCACAGGCAGTATAATTCTCAGCGAGGCTCGTGTTGTGTCCTATTGATGTGTGCATGTTTCATCTCATTGCATTTCATCACCATCGCGATTAGTCAAATGTGGCAAGAAAGTGAAGATAAATAAAACAAATCAATCAATTACCTTTGTTTACTCTTCTCTCAATTGGTAATGCTCTCTTTTGTAATGGTAAAATTCAACCTTCTTTATTTCATTACATTCTTTGCGTCTGTGAGGATGTATGATGGTACATGGTACCGATGAAGAGACAAACACCTATGAGCAGGTTGACAGAAGAACTCAAAACCCTTGACAAAGAGCTCAAGAGTTGAACTATCATGGTTCTTGGCCATAGCTTATTCTGACGTCATCCATACGTTTTACCATTGATTCTCACTAGTGGTACATTTCTTCCTCTTCTCATTCCTTATTTGTGTTTACTTTACTGATTAGCGAAAACTACAAGTTCAATTGATATGACCACCTACTTGGCATGTTGGGAGTTTCGACCAGAAACCCCATCTTTAAGCCCTGAAACAATGAAACCAATTGAACTCTTAAGCAAAGTTTGGTTCGAAAAGAACGTGCGTTCGATTGATACCAAAGATACAGTTGGACCCTTACCCCAAAACAACCTGTTAGCCCTGCCAAATCCTGCAGTTGCCACGGGCCGGGCGAGTTGCGATAAAAATGTGACAATGTTGCCACGCCCCTTATGTCGAGTGAGTCACGACATTCTACGGTGGGACACGCCCGCTGAGATCTTATCGTACCTGAAGAGCGTACTCGATCATCGGAATGATGTTTGGGTGAAGCGAATGCTCTCTCGGTGATCTTGTTTGTCCATAACCTTGTATGTTGTCGTTGCCCTTCCTCCCCCCATGCCCTGTATGTTACCTAATATCATCATGTGAGAACAAGACTGATGTAACTTCAATTTATCAAATGTACTTTCCTTTTGAAAAGCCACTATGATATTCCAAAATATGCTTAGAATTTCTTCTAGAACAACGGTTCTCAACCTTTTTCAGTCCGTGACCCACCTTGAAGGATATTACACTTCATGAGACCCATAAACATGGGACGCCGACAGAATTACTTGTACGGGTGTGCAACCAGTTTATAATCATACTTTTGCTAACTTGGAGTACTTTAAGAACACCTCTTTTACGCTTGCTTAAACAAATTACACATACTTCATTCTAGAAAAGTAAATATGTAATTTAGGAGACTAATTTACTTTAGTCTAACATCTAACTAAACACATATGCTGAAACCAGTGGCGTATACTGACTCCAAGATCTGGGCTATTTCAATGTCACGTGGTCCTAGGCTATGAATAGAATTAAGTTTACCAACTCCTAAGAAATCAGGTTGCCAACTCATAGGAAATGAGGTTGCCAACTCATAGGAAACGAGGTTGCCAATTCCAGAATCACCATCATCATCTCACTGATGTGAATATATATTCTGATTAATTTTTCTCCTGTATTTTATTCTCTAAACTCCAGGCTTCGCATGTAGCCTACCTAGGCTAGAATATACGCTTTTGGCTGAAACTAAAACCATTATCTCCTGGCTGAAACTAAAACCATTATCTTTTTCTTTTTACTCCCGAACTAATGTGACGGTTGGGGCAGCCATTTCCTAATAAGCTGGGGTATGTTGGGTTCAATGGTGGTTAACTTAAGTCGTAAATCTGAGTGCGCGTCAAGTTATTTGTGTACTTGCTTTTCACTTGAATCAGAGATGAAAATCCCTTTTCACACAAACATGAGGTGGAGAACGGCATGAGCAACTTTAATGTCTCATCCGAAAGTTCAAGATACTCACTCATTGCTGCGACGGAAACGAAAACGACAGATATCCGATTCCCTTGAGTTACACATCAGAGATATGCCGGTCAAAAGCAATGGTAGAGTACGAATAACAGAAATGCAGAGTTTAGACTACGTACAACACGGGTTGAATTTAAATTGTTAAAGCAATATTTCTTAGTAATTAAAATGTAATAGGTTTTTAAGACACAGTAAAACAAATTTCGAGCCAGACTTCGCGACCCACCAAACTTCCCCTCGGGACACCAGAATTGCGCACAAATCCCAATGACCTGTTTTACGCACAGATTTTGATCGAACGTTGCCACTTTGATAGCTTTAAAGTCTGTGTGCAAAACGGTTTTTTTCTTTAGACAAGAAGAGAGAGAAATTAGAAATAAAATAGTAATTCTCTTAAGGATTAAATAAAAAATATATAATTTGATCAGTAAATGTAGCAAGTCAAGATACAATTTTCATACCAATTTACTCAAACTCAAAAGTTAGGTTAGGTTAGGTTAATGACTGCACAACAAACACTTCTGTCAATCGAAGCTCGTGACCTTCGGTATAAATACGGAGATACGCCGACCATTACATTCTAGTCCACAAATCAGGTTCATCCTCTATGCCTATATTATTTTTCCGGAATGTCTGGAGTAGCTACGCGCAGAGGCGAAAGCTTGTGGGCGGGGCCAGACTAGGCCCCTCCGTGCGTTCATTGGACGAGGCAAACAGCCGCAACGTGCGCCCAGGACGCGTTCGCGTTCTCGTACTCCAGACATTCCGGAAAAGGAATATATCTAATGCTACCCTTCCAGCAAAAACACGTGCAAGTCCACACACACAAACAAACACAACCGAAGTGAGAACGGCTTGAGAACATTTTACATCTGACAACATCGCCTCATTTTTTTGTGCGCAATCCTGTACATTGTGACAGCTTGTCAACGGCTTATCAGATACCACTGATAAAACCGGAAACGTGTGCGCAATCCGGCTGTAGCCGCGCCGCATAGGTTGAGAAACTGTGTTATAGAACATTCACGCGAATCTTCATGTGGCTTACTCTAGCTGTTGCCTAGATATTTTCAACAGCTTCGTGTGTACGTAACTCTATTATTGATAGCGAAAGTATACCACATGAAGATTGACATGAATGCAGACATGCATGACAGAGTTTTATTTATACAGAACCAAAAACAGCATTTTTGGAGTTACGTTTTGCCGTTTTCCCATGGAATACCGTGACGTACCAGTGCTCGAAGTGAAAAATGTTAGGTGGAGGGATGTTTGCTTGAGACATGGGTCTAGTTGAGGGAGTGTTTGGTGGATGTTTGCTTGAGACATGGGTCTAGTTGAGGGAGTGTTTGGTACTACTTTCATATAGGTGTGACACCTATAAATCATTTATTTCGAACTTTCTTACATTGCTAACGTACTATTCTGCATTGCGGAACATTTCTTTAAGGTGAAATAATGAATTTCTAACGAAAATAATGTCTATTTCTTACATTTACGAGTACTTACTGTTATTCGTTATTTCGATTCTGTAACACACATTATGGCGATAGCGTACTGGTTCATCGCGCGTCGTGCGAGTGTTGTGTCGATTTATGCAGTGTTGCAATCTTGTTCACCAAAAAATACCTACTTTCGTGCCCGGATTTGAAATTATGCTAATACTTCGCAAACCATTGACGTTAGCCTCACAAACCATTGACGTTAGACCCACAAACCATTCCCCTTAGCCCCACAAATCAATTTACGTTAGCCCCACAAACCATTTCCCGTAAGGTTAGGTTAGGTTAGGCAAGCATAGTTTAAAAAAAATAATTAAAAATATTCGACACGTCATGTTATAGTGAAAACACGGCGAGGTTTGAAACACTGACTACGGGGTTTACGTCATCTAACACACGGAACATTGTGCTCTCGTGCAGAAAGCAAATGGCGGTAGCAGCTACAGCGTGTCGGACAGAGATTTTCGCAGAAAGCAACATGCATTCGCATTAAAATTGAACAAAACTACATTCAAGAACTTCCACAACGCTACAGAAAATTATTTGCGTAAGTACGTTCTCCTGTAAAAAGTAAGAAATCCGTCACACCTATATGAAAGTGTTACCGAGTGTTTTAACATGGGGACAATTGGGAACGAAAAAATCCAAGAGCATTATTGAGACGTACCCATGGGACTTACTCGATACTTCGAAATATCAAGTCATGGTAAGTCGAACTTCTATATTGTTTTTTATAACAAAAGATAGATAGCAATAAGCTCATTGGAGTTAAGGCCAAAATATAGCTGTAAATATAAACGAAACGAAATTAGGATATGTAACGGAAGCTATATGGGGATGAATGTGGTTAACCATACCGCCGTATACCCTCGATTTCAGCCCTGGTTACCAGAAACCATTTTGTGTTTATTCCAAACTTTTTTAACTGTATAAAGAACTAATATGAAAAAAAAATGTCATATGGAAAGAGATTGCTAACGTCAACAAATGTCACTGAATGTTCTGAACATTCCGCTCTCACTCCTACAGGAAATCTCCCTTTCTCATCCTTACTTTACCCATTCCACTACCAGCAATAACTTGTCAAAACTATGGAGTCCCACGTCCCTAAATATTGCGGGGAAATTAAGGGTGACATAACCCCATGTTATTACCAATTTAGGTATGCCATTGATGAAGAAATGAATTCAAACGCACTACTTATCGATCAAAAATCAATGCAACAGAATACTGACCGGACACGATCCCAGATGACCTTGCAATGTATGCCCTGGGCATGAAAGCGTTTCTCAATGCTGGAAATGTATTTAACCGGATCTATGTCACTTGGTAAAAATGGAGTGCAAGAAATGCCTTCACAGATGCAAGAATGGCCACAAGGTCGCCAGAGTAATGAATGTTACGAGAATCTAGGTGTGTCTTTATGTTCATTTGCAGGAAAACTGGAATAGAAGCACACCTCTTGCTTGGAGTAATCATTCATAAATTCCACAATAATAATAAGGGTGAAAGGAGACCAATTTGAAAGTACTTACTTTTTGATCTTGTTTCGTGCTCTTTCCGCTGGGAACGCCATCTGGAAAAATATAATAAATTGTGAAATAGTAATAAAATATTATTGACGGGAAATTGGAAATAGCATTTTCATGTTTAAACAACGACAATTTATGAAATACAAATAATAGAATGACTACTAATAAGATTTTAAATAGCAATTTTAGAGCATTAGAACCTGAATCCTTGACAACAGTTCCACACGGTAGACCAGTGATCGACGTTTGAGTCCGGGTCGAATCTGTATTTCTCGCTAAAATCGTTACATACTTCACCTGTTGTCAAAAGGCAACAGATTGACTGAATTAGGTTATTTTACGCCGATTTCTGTTACTACTGGTTAATCGCGAAGATGAGGATGAGTGATGATATGCTGGAATTAATGAAGGGACACTCACAAATGCCTAACCCAGAATTAGAACCCGGGAACCTTCTCGTCGTAACAGATGTTGCTGTGGGCTTAAAAGAATGAAGTAATAGTTCTATGGGGAGATATAGACGAAGAGTGAAGGGGCGCTAAGAAGCAAGGGAATTGGGGTGATTTGTTTCTCTTCCTACCCCTCTTAAAGTGAAAGAGGGAATATTTTCCCACGTTTCCTTCCACTCTCATATTCAATTTTTCTCTCACAAACTTCTTTCTCCTTATTTCGGTAATATCATTTACTCTATCTCTCTCTCTCTCTATTCCCAGAGGCCTCCCCGATGGCGGAGAGGTAGCGTTGTCACCTAGTAATCAAGGGGTCCCGGGTTCGATACTCGGTGGAGGTACATAGTGGTTGGGTCCCACTTTAAACTGTAGGTCCAGTCCCGATTAGCCTCATTGTGCACAAAGTGGACATAAAACAACAAATCAATCAATCAAAAATCTCTCTATTCCCGGACACACTACTGCTGCCACTACTTGAACTGGCACCCGTTCTTTTATCTCATTGGCTGCTGAATGAGCCAATCATTCCTCCGTTGCAGCATTTAGCCACAGAAACATACAAGACGCACTCTGACTTCCTTCTCTACCGACTTCCCGCCAAAAGAGCAGACGACAGTAAGGGACTGTGTCAGCGAAAACCAACCACGTCCGCGAACCGGCCGCCGCAGTTGCCAAACCTTACTGGATCCCTATTGAAAGGGGAAATGATCTGCTTTACATGGAAGGTTTGTTTGTAGTTGCATTTGTTGTGCTTCTGGGATGTTTTCGGAATGCAAGAGCTGTACGTTTTGATTCGAAAAAGATGGCAAAGCACAGTGCAAATAATTCTTGCAGTGTGGACGTCGCTTCTGCGGTGAGGCACACGACATGAGTGTACAGGCAACAGCGTTCACGTGACTTTGCACTGAGTGGCGGCGATAACACAGGGGCGTGGCCCAACACCAAGAGAGGAGGAGTCAGGTGAGGATTTATTCTACTGCTGCGTATAGCAGCCTACAACTCTACTTTCTTGGTGACCCATCAGGCATTGTTTCTGAGCTGGTTCATCACCCAGGTAGGTCTTAATTTAAACGGGATCATTACACTATTTACGTGAGGCACCTTTTTATTCGCTGTAAACAAGCTCGTAAATTATTCGGCAGAAAAGACAGGACCTTTCAAAGCACTTTTTTTTAAAAAAATATCGAATTTACAAGACCTTTCGACACGTCAACAAAAATGTCGTCCGTCAATAGCTGTGGGGTGGGGTAACTACTGGAACGAAGTGACTGAATTCAAGGGGAGTGGCGAGACGAAAAGAAGGCGTAAAAAAATAATGGAGTGGGGAAGAAAAAGAAAGCCTGTTGACTTGCATGCCGTGTGCATTGTATGGTAATACAATGCCAGAATGCTGTCGCTGCAATGCCAACTGAATCTGAAACGATGCCGACGCTGGCAAAAATGTCGCTTTCTTCTTAGGAATGCTCTTCCTTCATTTGGTATTCTATAATCGCATCCACTCTTTCTATTTACACAAAGCAACGAAGTTGGGATGCTGAAAGGCAGATCGACAACAAATCGCTGTTAAGTGGCACAGCTTGTAATGAAGGGTTTAATTACCTACACATGGTGAGGTCACATAATAAGTTGTTCAAATTCCACTATAATCTGTAGGCCCAGCCCCAACTTGCGATTAGTCAATCTGTGCATGGTTTGAGCATAAATCGCATTTAGCAATCCTTTTTCCCCTACAGACTGTATCGAAAATTACAGTATGGCATTGCGTTTAGTCCCGTTTCGCCTAATCCCCATTTCGCCTAATTGCTAATCAGCCCAAGATAATGTGATTTATGATCTGGCAGCCTTTTTAGGCGAAACGGGATTATCCCCTTTCGCCAAATCCCATGTCATCTAACCTGATTGAAGGGGAAATATTTCAAATGAGGGAAATTTAACGGTTTCTCAACATGGACATACGTGCTCTGTTGTTGTAATTAGCGCTTAAGGTAAGTTAGGTTAGGTAAATAATACAACCCAGTGGTTCTCAACCTTTTTCAACACACCTTGAAGGATACATATTACACTTCTTATAATCCATAAGCATGAGAGCCGGCAGAATTACTTGTAGGGGTGTGCACCCAGTTTATGATCATATTTTTGCTATCATAGAGTACTAGAAGCCTTCTTTTACGCTTGCTTAAACAAATTACACATACTTCCTTCTAGAAAGTAAATATGTAAGTTAAAAGACTAATTTACTCTAGTCTAACATCATGGCGTGGTGCTATGCACAGGGGAACACTTTACCTTTTTTTTTTCTAACATCTAACTAAACACACATGTTAAAACTTAAAAAATAATGTGGCGGTTGGGGCTGCCTTTTTCACATAAGCTGGGGTATGTTGGGTTCAATGGTGTTTAACTTAAATCGTAAATCTGAGTGCGCGTCAAGTTATTTGTGTACTTGCTTTTCACTTGAATCAGGGATGAAAATCCCTTTTCACACAAATATGAGGTGGAGAACGGCATGAGCAACTTTAATGTCTCATCCGAAAGTTCAAGATAATCACCTCTTAAAAGATATCCAAAACTTTGTTGTTTGAATCTGAATCTTAGTAATTTAAATGTAATAGGTTTTTAAGACACAGTAAATAAATTTTAGAGTCCGACCTCCCGACCCACCAAACGCCCTCTCGGCACCCAGCAGTGGGTCGCGATCCATGGGTTGAGAAACGATGAACTAACCTAATCGAACCTTACCTTAATTAGCGCTTAGAATACGACTAAGGCTATTGGCTCTTATATTGCTATTTGGCTCTTGTGATCGTACGTAGTTAGCATCGGCACATGTTCCAAATTGTTTGGTGTTTATCACCGTGCGTTAGCTGCATCAGATACCTCAAAATTGTCCTCACTTAACAATATTTTCCTTCCAAACCGGCTTAGGCGGAACGGGATATCCCATTTCGCCTAAAATGGTGGACATCAGTCAGATTTGATTGACGGTTGCTGATGAAAAACATGAAATAAAATAAACATTTTAAGTGAATTTGAAATATTCCTGCAACATTGCAAGCCGTATTAAAAATGCCTTCTACGCAAAATCTCGAATATCTGCAGCAAATACAATAGTATACTCGAATTTATGGACTTCAAAAACATACATTTCGACACCAAGATGAGCAATTTACGTAAACATTTAAATACTACGAATAGACGTATCCGTGATCTAAGAAAATAGCATTTAGAATGAGTATGTCCCGAGTCTCGAACACGAGAACTTTGGTGGGGAGATCGAAAGTCAACCACCTAATGCACTCGAGCCACTGCCCGAGCCTCTTATTTCAAGTGAAGTGCTGACAACAAAGATGGTATTTGGAAAAAATTATGCTACTGGAGAAGGCGAATGAAAACAAGCCTCTGCACAAGTAGTGACGAGAGACGGCTCCACCAATAAACACGTGAGAGGAACGGGATTGCCTGGAGGGGGAAAAGCTACTGCTGTTATCAGCCTTCGCAGCAGTGCGTACTGCTTCGCTCTGTCCACTCGATCCCCCCTTCTCTGCGCTATGCGTTGCCTTGCTCCAGAGATAGTTGGGACAGGGTATAGAACAGTGGTCCCCAAACTTTCCCGTTACACGGCGCACTTAGTGTAATATTTTTCTGCGGCGCCCAAGTCAGAATGTAGGCCTATCTAACACTTGCAACGCTCAGTTAGTGTCGTTAGGTTGCTTGCCTTAAATTAAAAAATAAACATATTTTAAGTGGGAACCACTGGTATAGACAGGCAAAGGGAAGGATTGGGGGAAAAGGGAATTTTAACACCTGCAGAAGGGAAATCTTGCCCTGAGACTGCAGCAGCACTGTCCAGATGCCTCTCGCCCCCCCCCCCCCCCAATCTGTGAACATCCAATGTTTTATTGCCGGAAATCCTTAGCCACTACATGAAAGGTGTAAAGCACGAAGTCAAGGCCGAGCCCATCCTCAAAGTGCATTCTTTAGCCGCTCCAAGTGCGCAGTAGGCGACGCCACCCAGCTTCTACAAAGAGGAGCTTATAGTCAAGAGATATGAAGGCGAGGCGACATGAAACACGAGAAAGAAAAGGACACAGTTGCACACATCTTGGTCATGAAAAGAAGCAACTTCCATAAGGGCGAATCCGACCACCTTCTGGCACGTAGAAACATGGAGAGGAAGAAGTCCTTGAAACAGATAGTGATCCACAATGAAAAAGAACTATGAATGAAGCTTTTGCATAGCTTCCAATTCAATTGTCCAATCCCGTGGGTGTTTCAGCAGCCTTCAAGCATTTATTTAGTTAATGCAAACACTTTCATTACTGCACTACACTTTGTCTGCCACGTTATTTTTCAGATATTATTTTAATGTACAGGTACAATGACTACGTGCATCTTCCCGAGTTTGCTATACATGTTGCTCAAATTCTCATCGAGTCCAACATCCTAAGTAACATCTTTAGTTCTTGTTTTGAAAGAAATCAATGACTGCATTCGTTTTAAAAAATTGAATGAGGAAGTATTTCACACACATTTTGATTCCCAGTTTGTAGAAGGTTGGTTGCTATGCACCTGGATTTCTGGGACGTTGTCGGAATAGAGCTCTGTTTGTCGGAGTCCATAAAAAAATCTTCATAAATGTGGAGCAAATTCAATTTGTGGCCTGCCAGGATATCCACAATACAGAACAATAAAAAGATGCATATACCTATAACAAGTAACAACAGAGAACATCTTGCCCCTGGCGTACGCAGACTGGGGGAGGGCTGATGGGGCTACAGCCCCCTCCGAAACTTGGAGACATTCAACATTTCCAAATAAAAGAAATAAGAATTCGGTAAATTCAAATTCCTCTTAAAATGACCCCAACTGCCATTTTTGAGAGTGGAAAGTTCTAAAAATATTAATATATTATTATGTTAGCCCTTGCCCCTAAAAAACAACTATGTATACTATGCACCTTTAAAATTTCAGCCCCTCCTGAAAAAACACCCAAATATCAACCTCACTTCCATGTAGTACACTCTGCACACCAACAAGGTTCTACAACCTGGTCTCACGGCCAGTATAATCCTCTGTGAGTGCATGTTGTCCTATGTTGACTGCCCCTTTATAACCTCAGCTTTTACAACTACCGAGATCTTATCCTCAGAGACAGTATATCTTTAGATTTTGTTTTGAAAGAAATCTTTGACTGTATTAGTTTTAAAAATTGAGTGAGGAAGTATTTCACACATATATTTTATTTTCTTGTTCTGACCTGTCCCCAGTTTGTTTTCATCAAGGAGGTTATGATGGGCAAAAAAAAGTGCTGACAATCACAGAACAAACCCTAACAATAATAAAAACAGTTTTTTGACACTTAAACCCACCCTGGTCTACAATATATTGCCTCAAGTTTCTCCTCCTGATTTAACGTCGTTCTTTTCACGCTTAAATCGTGTTGACAGTTTCAAGAATGAAAATCAATTAAAAATATTGATTCTCAGTTTGTAGAAGGTTGGTTGCTATGCACCTGTATTTTCTGGGACGTTGTCGGAATAGAGCTCTGTTTGTCGAAGTCCCTAAAAAAAATCTTCAAGGCAGATAAATGTACTCGTTTGCAAATATAAATGAAGAGGATTCAGAAAAAAAAAAAAAAAAACATGCACAATTATGTGGAACAAGTATTAATAAATGGAGAAAATAATGTGTGGTGGATTTTTAAATATTCTTTTGAGCGATGAATCCTTTCAACCATCTCTCATCGTCCATTCCTTTTTCTCGCTTGTGTCTTTCCTATCTATTCTTCTCTCTCGCTGGCTTCGTCTGGCTGTCTCTCTCCTATTCCCTCTATCGTCATAACTATTTTATCTATCTCTCTGCGTTCGTGCTTTTCTCTGCCTTCATGTTTATGATTCAATCACCCTGTTTATAACATTCTTTCCCACGAATCAACGTAACCGTTTGGCGTGTCTTGCCACTCATTAATTCATTGTAGATGAACTAATGCAAACGGCAACGCATTTAATAATTTACTATATGAGGAGTATGTGCTTATACTTAAGCCAGCCTTATTTTCGACTGAAAGTATACAATTTGGTTTTAGTACTTTTTAAGGACTTTAATTTAAATTCTTTCGACAGAGCAGAAACTTTCGACTTAACACACTATGAAGTTCAAGTAATATTCTGAGAGAGGGGGAGTGATGAATTCAGGGGGTGGCGCGGGGGGTAGAGCATTCGGGAAAGAGGTAAGAAATTTGGTAGCCATGTTCACATCAGTTTCTTTCACTTGCTTTAATTTAACGTAGAACATACTTCTTCTAGCGTTATTGTAATAAGCCATTGATTCAACCCTCTTTATGATTGAAAGTCAAAATAATGTTCGATTATAAATTATTGTCTGTCATTAAAACTCAATAATGGGCGCAGAATAATATATCTGGTGTAATGTAAGCTTCAATTGCATATGTCGAAGAACTGAAGAAAGCCGCCGCCACGAACGTGGGTGGGGATAAACAGCGGGCGAGTTGTTTTCGTCCAATCACACTGAACTTTCAGCCAATGGGAGCAGCTGTCATTCTACTCGTCTACTCCACGTGGAGTTTCAGTCACATGACTGCGGATACGCTGTTGCCGTACTTTGCAACTTCAATGTGCAGACCGTGCGAAGGTGTTAGTGCGCGGAGAGACATGGTGGCGTAGAGTAGATGTGTGGCAACACTGTGCGTTGAATGTGATTGTTCCAGCTGGTGGGTGCGCTCCGTGGACTTCAAAGCCAGCCGGTCGTTAGCGTAGCTACCGCGTCGACTAAAACGAATTTTAGCTTCTTGCAGCTATTTTAACGGTTAGTCAGTCAAAAGTTTTCTGTGGAATGGTGGTCACGTGCTTGTGCAGTCTTATCGAAATTTATACTGAATTTAATTACATATATGAGATAATGGGCAATTTATTTATATTAGTATTATTTTTATTAGTGTTATGAATTGGAGCATATGGCATTCCCCCGGAGGAATGAGGCTGGGTTCAACACTGAAGGTGTTCTATACCCGGTGGAGGCATATAGTGCTTCGGATCCCACTTTAAACTGTAGGTCCAGTCCCGATTAGCCTTACTGTGCATAAAGTGGACTTAAAACATCAACTCAAACAAACAAACTCAACACTGGAGGGAGGGAGGGACAGTGGGGAAACTCATTACACAAAGTAAAAGTAATGAATCATTTTATACCTCAAATTTACTTAATTGTATTCTTTTAATGCTTTACGTTCCTTAGAGTTCCTTAGTGTGACCATTCTCTCACGAAATTCATTACCACTTTATAACGTCACGAAACTTCTGCATACACATTAACAAGCAAATCCTGATTATGGAACATAACACGCCAACAGCAACCAAAAGGGGAAAATGACCGGAAATGGGACTAAAAAAACATGCTGAACATTAAATCCATTGTTTTCAAGATTTCACTTCCTGTCGCGACCGTTGCGGTTAAACACATCTTCCCCTTACCTCAGAGAACTCTCTCGTTCTGCTCCCCCCAAGGCATTCAGCTGGTGGTGAACGCAACTTGGCCTCCCTTGGCCTTCACCACTAAATGAACAATCCAATGAACCAACGAGGAAACTTTCTTTTCTTTATCTGAACGAAACGGATATGGAAGATTCCATGTTGGAAATCAACCACATTATCTTCTTTTTTTAAGGACAAAACTGTTTGACTTTCTTACTGGTGGTGGAATTTTGCATTTTTGTCTGCTTTTCATTCTCACACAAAATGGTTTCGCTTGAAACATATAGGCTACACTTCTTGCAAGTGAGTTTACACCACTTTCCTGATGTTATTATATGGTTCGTGTAAACTTATATCTAAAAAGGTTAGTTCATATATTCGCGTGAAACAGAGGCAACACGTAGACAACTAAAATATAACATGTGTGTGTGTGTTACAGGGAGATAGATTGGTGTATTGCCCACTCGCCTCGCCTATACTCTGTCCCAAGAGTCTGTGAGTCTGTCCCAACGTCGCGCATAACGGTACATAAGGGAAGAAAGTGAGTGGGTATGCAAAAAAAGCAGTGCGCGCTATTATTATACGATAATAACGATAATAAATTTAAAACATATATCTAATAATAATATTATTATAATTATTATTATATCATTAGGAAACTCAGTGTTTTTCATTATATTTTTACATTTTATACAGTTAGTGTACTGAAATGCATAGTTACGATATTTTGTTATTAACTTTTACAAACCTCGTTCAAGAAAAAGCTTTAGAAGGGGGGAATTTTAGTCATAAAACTTATGTTGTTTGACCCTCACGTAAAAGTCTAATGTTTGGAATTTTGTAAAGAGTGGAATCATTTTTTTCTTTTCATTAAGAAAATGAAAACATAACCTGCTTTATTCTATTCGAATAGTATTTTTTCTGTTATTAACAATAAAAATAAGAAGCTTGCTTTTTTTACCTTTGAAATGAACTATGCCAATTTCCAAGGAGGGTCGTCGCAAATATGGTGTTGGATCAATATCTTATATGCATGTTAAGCATGCGAAAAAGTTGATGAAGAAAAACTGTTAAGAGAAAAGAACGATAAAAGTATATTCTCACTAGTCTTAAGAAATATATTTTATACAATATAAAACCATTTCTCTGCATGTCTCATCTCATATGCGTAAAGTGTCCAATAAGTACCAGAAGAACTGCGCGGGAAAAGTAAGAGAAAGCACAAGGTTCTCATCTTTCTCCGCCTCCCGGTTCAGTGGAAAAACACCACACATTTGTCGTGTGCTGAAAATGTCTTAACATTATCTTTCACCGAGGTCCTCTATTGGTGAGAGTACTTTACGACAACTTTCCTGTTCATCTACCTAAACAGAGATGCTTCATTCATACATAACTGAACTGGTTGCTTCCTGGAGACATAAAAGAATTATGGCCTTTTCACTTGAACTGTTACCAACATAGGCAGAGACTGAATAAAGATATTTGCTTTAATTGCGCGAGTCTTCCGCAGACAATTGAAAAGTGAAAAGCGCTTTTACTGACCAGGAATCTCGAAAAGAAAGCTATTACGAGGAAGGTTGTCGAAGCTGTTGAAAGAACGGTTGACTTTTTTTCTTCTTTTGTGTATAAATATGACAGTGGTGTCTGGATCTTCTGAACAAAACCGGATTACTTGAAATGTGACCTCGATGGCGTTGAATGCGGCGTTGCCAAACTGCGGCAGGACTCCCGGGTACATCATGTATGAAGTGACCTTGGCACCTACCGACCTTCCAGTGCACTGGATGGAAGGACACTTACGTAGCACGGGAACAGATGGAGAAGAAGAGACGAGGAAATTCTTCACTGGGGGGATGGAGGGAGGGAAAACAAGCAGGTGACTGGAATTCCGAAGGGATTTTTTTAAGACCATCTTAAGTTGCCTTGACACAGGTGCACTGAGAAACATTATAACATCTTTAACTTGACAAGGATAAGGTTAGAGTGGTAAACCTCAAGTAAATACAAAGTTTAACGGTATCTTTGGGCTTCAAATATATGAAAACTGGAGCAAAAAACGACATTACACACCTACAACAACCTCTTTATACACAAAATGAGGTGAATCAGACTTAATACAAACTCGAATCAAACAATAGCATGCAATGTTAAATAGACATTATCCATTGTCTAGTATTTTAAGCTACACTTATTCTAAAATAATTATAGTTTAAAGCATTAGACAATGGATAATGTGCAAATTTACATTGCATGCTAATGTAGAACCATTGTTACTAACATTCAGAGAACTAAGAGTCAAACAAGACAAGGGTTACGAATTGGCAATTTTCAACTCCCAAGTCTGCCATCTTCAAGTTTGTGAAAGCCATTCAGTGCGGGGATAAAAAAAATCCGCCTTCCTTCGCCCGTTTGCTAAAGAGTCTTCAAGCCGTTTACTAGGATTTCTCGTAAAACCAGCGCTCGATATGGAAACTGTTAGCTGAGGGGATGATTGATCGAGTATTGGGGTTAGCAGTGGCGGATTACCAAATAGGCCCACTAGGCACGTGCCTAGGGGCGGCAAATCTTTTTTCCAGAATATCAAGAATAATAAAAAAGCGTCTTACGTACACAGTGACAATTTAGACCTATGAAACCAATGTTTCAAATCAACGGTTTGCAACACTTTCGCTTCATACGAAAGAAACCTTGATGTATCGGATTTATGTGTTATCAAGAAATGTTTCGTCTGCTCTGCCTGTACATGTATATATGAAAACTGGGATAGTGTAATGAAAGCCCTTACTCATGTAAACGATGATCCTAGTTCGAAATGAGGCCTTATCCCTCTTGAATCAACTAAACAGGCTGGAGACAGCTTTCATGATCACTATTTGGAAGGATATACTTCGAGATTCCAGAGTGTCACCGTGAAATTACGAAGTGTCAACATACATTTAACAATAGTACATGATTTATTTGAATCACTTGTGATCTTTATAAGTTCTCTTCGTGACATGTTCGACTCTTATGAGAAAAAATCCATGGAGAAAACTGATATGGATTACGAGTGTAGTTATAAAAGGTTTAGAAAACGTAACATTCAAGCCGATGAAGTAAGAGACAATGAGGTTGTTCTAATAGGAAGAGAAAAATTTAAAGTTGAGGTGTTTCTTCCTATTCTTGATAAATTGCACACTGAATTAAGTAGAAGAAAAGAAAACTATAAATTAATGTCTGACAACTTCATGATTATCAGTAAGTTTCTGCAAAGTTCTTCTTGTGTCATTTCTGAACGCGCAGCTAACCTTCAGGCTGCATATGAAACTGATCTGGAATCAACCTTTCCAAACGAATGTGTGCATTTTGCGGGGCTTCTGAAGACCAGAGGAATCTGTGACTCGCCAGCAGAAATGTTAGCCTTTATACGGAAAGAAATGATGCAGTCTGTGTTTCCAAATGTGGACATTGCATTAAGAATATTTTTGTGTACTGCTGTAACAAACTGTTCAGCTGAACGTTCGTTTTCGGCCCTAAAAAAGACTGAAGACTTATCTCCGTTCAACAATGTGTAATTAAAGACTGAACGAGTTATCTATTCTCCACATCGAAGCAGACATCTTGACTGATGGACACATCAACTTTGAAGAACTTATACACGAGTTTGCAGCAACCAAAGTGAGGCGGAAGCGGCTTCATTTATGTCTGGTGAGTGGTGAATTTAATTTCTCAATACATTACATAATTTTAGGTATAGCACATACAGAAAATGAATTGTGTGTTATTGACTTTTATACTTTGTTTTTATTTCAGTATGTTCACTAATTTTTATATTAGCCTGTAAAAATACTGCAAATAAGTTACTACTTTTCTTTTGAGAAGGGCGCACATTAAGTTTGTACCTAGGGGCGGCGAGGAAGGTTAATCCGCCACTGGGGGTTAGCCCCATGGTTTAGCATGGCGACAAAGAGACAGCTAAGGGAATACTTTGCGAAAATATTGCTATCTGAGAGGGTACCATCACTCTGCATCCCCTCACTTCAAGCACTGTGCAAAACTGCCTTTTCCGGAACCCTCACTAAGGACCCTCGAGGGATCTGGGGCAAAACGATCTCTAGAACAACAGCATAGTTCTGATGGTTGCAGTCAATATTTTAAATCTTGTGTTACTCCACTATTCTCCATCCACTACAGGAACGAAGTTAATGTAAACAAAAAAACGTGACTTCTGAGAAATAGTTCCTTTCCTATGTGTTAGTTCTGGTGTTATTTTGCTCATGAATATATTGGTCGTAGCTGCTCAGTTCATAATATAACCCCGCCCCCCTCTTCACAACTTCAATAGAGCAGCTACGTTAAGTGGTACGGCTATATTCCTACGCGCAAAATGCCTGCACAGGTGCCATGGGAGCAACCAATAGGATTTCTTTGAAGCCGAGTGTATTTGTTTACATTGACTTCATTCTTACAGCACAACACATACCCGACTTTTGAGTTGTGGTCTGAAGAACATGGAACCATTGTCAGTTCGAAATTATTGTGGTCATTGAACAAAGTTATTCGGCGCCGCAGTAACTGAATGTGTTATTAATGGAGCGTGGAAGAATAACCAAACAGTGGTTTGTCATACGTCATTCCGGCAGACGCAATAGTAGTATCTACCAGTGGCGTACCCAGGATTTTCTATAGGGGGTTACGTATATGTTTTAGTAGTCAGTCCTCAATTTACCATATTTTCCTGACTCTGATGTTCTTTTCTTAGGAATACTGGACCAAAATGGTGGGAATGGGTGCTATGGCCCCTTGGGCACGCCACTGGTATCTACATCAAACAGCTCATAGGTAGTGAAAGCGTCCATTTACAACGTTTCGTCTAGGAATTCTATTGACGTTTTAAGTACCTACCTTATTCACAGTAGGCTAATTGGGAGTGGACCTACAGTTTAAAGTGAGATCCGAACTCCGAACCACTATGTGCCCCCATCGGGTATCGAGGAATTTCTATAGAAATGGATAGTGTGAAACACATATGCGTATCGTTGTTCGTAATACGTACAATGTAAGCTTTCGGGTTTGTAAGTTCGTTTTGGAATGTTTGGAGGTGGGAAATAGTGCCAGGTAATGCTTATTCACAGGGTTTGGATCTATTTAGAAAACGATCCCTTTCTTATACTGGTAGGTTCTGATTATACGAGATCTACACATAATCGTTATTAACTAACCTTCAGAAGGAAAATTTTCACATCAATAATCATTAAGTCTCCTGTAATAATACTATACTGTGGTTAAGGGTTTGGCAAAGACAGGAGTCCAAGGTTAACTTGTTTTGGTCGACATCACAGGCCAAAACAAGCTTTTTAAAACTTAAATTATGAGCGCAAATTTAATATAGTAATTTCCGATGATGATTTCATCTGTGTCACAAATCCTGAAGCTTATATATTATTCCCCAATACGTTGAAGTTGGGTTAGTCCAAGATTCAGAACAGGAAACAAAAGACAGGAATTCATGCCTTGTCACTCGATGCTTCAGTGAAACAAATGAAAGTGTTTTTGCGCAACATGACTGTCGGTAATGATAAGCGAGACGACAAATATGTCAAGTATGGAAATACATCGTAGCAGACATCATACGGGCGCTTAGCAACACTGTCGGCGTGAGCAATCGTTGCCAGATTCACTAGTGTGTCGATAGCATCTGAAGCTCTTGACGTAATATATGATGTACACAAGTGGAAAGACCGAAGGGGGAGTGGAATTTCACAGGTACTTGGGCATTGTAGAATGTCATGGCAGGTTGGGTCCGTTAAGTGATACTTCTACACCCAAAATACAAGCATGTTCACTCGCTGAAGCAACTAATACGAGTGGTTTGTTTTGTTCTAATGAACGATCAGAGACACACGCGTGACGAAGAACACAGTTGTGAAGCTATGGGTGCCTTCGGCGCAGAGAGGCATGGACATTTTTAGTCCTTGCCTCTTTTTCCCTTCAGAGGGGGAAATGGGGGGGGGGCTCAGTGCAGTTACATTCTTGGTGGTCTACGCACGAAGGTTCCGGGTTCGAATCCCACAGTGAGTGGCCCTTCATCAATTCCATTCATCCTTATTGTGGCCAAAACTGGCAGAGGCCTCCCCGATGGTTTAGTGGTAGCGTTGTAGTCTTGTAATCAACGAGTCCCTGGTTCAATACCCGGTGAAGGCACATAGTAATTCGGATCCCACTTTAAACTGTGGATCCAGTCCCGATAACCTTACCGTGCATAAAGTGGACTTAAAACACCAACTCAATCAATCAAATCAAAACTGCAGAAAAGCCAGATAAGTATTTTCGTTTACTCTAAGCGGAAGCCTTTGGTATTATTGTTGATACCAGAGAATTCATAGAGGTAGGTAGGCAAGTTCAAAGTGTTCTGATATCATTGCTTATGATATTATAGAACAGAAGTAACTTCGAATTCTTTGAATTACCACAATACTGTAGCATTTGCATGTCAAGAATTACCAGCTCAGGGTTGCTCTGTATCCAATAAAATTTTGACACATCAATAGCATCATTGGCTTTCCCTTCTCAAAAAATAAGTACTGACAATCCAAATCCCAAATGAATAATAAAAGAGAGTAGATATGGAACTCAGTTGGAAAAAGAGTTGTCTTAGGGTAATGATATAAGAAGGTGTCTTCAGCCTCGATGCAAATGCTGAAATTCGTTTGGAGGAAAATCACTTGGGCATCTCTCGTACCACGAAATGAGCGCACATGTGAGCAGTTTCGCATTATTCATGGTCGAATCTGTGGGTAATATAACTGGCTGACTGAGTTACCCTTTCATATTCAGTGAGCATGTTCTATTTTGTTGTTTCTGGTTTGAAAATTATATACAATCTAAACTTCGACAACAATTTTGAATCGCCATGTAATTAATATGTTTTAGAGGAACTTGCCTTTCTTCTTCCTCTGCACCGGATCTTCGGGGAGGAAGCAAGGATTGTCGAAAGCGTATTGGTCCCCTCCTTCGGGATCCGCTGTTACTAGAGTAAGGTGCTTGCCTGGAAGAAAAACAAAAAATAATGTAATAATCAACCAATCTTACGAACATTAAAAATATGAATAAAATACAAGAAACACTGAAACATGCTAGATGGTGATGTTAATTGCACCCTAAAAAAATATGCAACTCAGTTGCCACCAAAAGGTTTGGTAACAGGACACTCCTTGAGGTATTAAAGCGGAATTGGCGTTGGTTTTGGTTGACTTTGGTGTCTTGTTACGCCATCTGCTCTCAAACCATACACCACGTACAGAGTCCTTTAATAGTCGAATAGCCGTTGTGTTGCCCAGTTAGGGAGCTACATCACTTTTGGTGGTAACTCAGTTGTATATTTGTTTAGAGCAGTGGTTCTCAAACTGTGGTACGCATACCCCCAGGGGTACATGAACGACTTGAAGAGGGTACGCGATCTGCTCGGAAGAGAAATGTCGAGAATACCCACACGACATTTTTGCTGCAGGTGTGTAGAGCAGACTTCATTGCGTTAACACTCAACAGGAAAATAAGGCTGATTTTGTCACTGACACTCTTATCTTTCTGTCATATATTTTCAAATAAAATACTCATTTGAAATCTATAATAGTCAAAATTTGGAGCTGAATCTCCGCTTGAAAGATTCAAGTACACAGCCAGACATCAAGAAACTGTGTCAAGCTATGCAGGGACATCCTTCTCACTAGATTGATTGATTTGCTTTATTTTACTTTGCTTTTTGTGCAACTTTTGGCTAATTTGCGAAGATGGGGAGGAGTGATGATGTGATGAATGGACACTCACAAACATCCATGACCAGGCAGGGATTCGAACCCGGGACTCCTGGCGTTGTAGCACGAAGTGCTAACCACTCCGCCACGGGGGCCAACCCTTCTCACTAGAAACTGAGGATTTACAATAAAAACTCCAAAATTGTGATTGACAGTTTGTTTACAAACTATTTTTTTTCTTTACTTTCTTTCAATAACTCTGGAAAAAATATGCGAAAATTAGTTTTTTATGTACTTCTTAGCATACATGTGTTTTACATTTTTATTTTTGTAACCAATCATAAATATTGTACGCGTAGGAACACCCAATAAAATAATAAACATAGGTTTCTAATGTTCACCATCTTTCCACATACAGCTCGAATGCTCTTTTACTGTATTACAGATACACGCCTCCAAAATATAAAAAAAAGACAACAAAGAAGAGTTACATCGTAGTAAACGTAATCCTTACGATTTAGGAGGAGAGCTAAAGTCGTTTTCACGTTCAGAAGACACAACGGCGCTTATGGGGAAACCGTACAGTGTTGCCAATAGAGCGCTAGCTCATGTCGCCGGGAAATGATGAGCTTCCTTCACAATGTAGGTGTTACATATTTTATATATATAATGATAATTATATGTAATTATTAATATTAATATTATACTGTGAACATTACAGTCCATTAGCATGTCATTTTCCCATTTGATTTAATTTAATACACAGGCACATTTAATATTCATTCGCCTTTCTCTGTAATTATTTCATAGAATAACATTGAGATATGGTAATGTGTTATATATATATATATATATATATATATATATATATATATATATATATAAATTCATTATTGTCTATGAATTTATGTGTACGTTGGAAACTGAAAGGTGATCTTCATTTCAGTATTAATGTCGACATAATGTAAACAAAAACAACGTGTATTTACGACAACACTAATGTTGGTCACAACAGCAGCATTGGAAATAATTGTCAATTATTAAATTAAAGTAATTGCAATTCTATTATAACAAAATGAATGAAGTTATTATTTTTACTGAATGGAAATAAAATAACAACTCGAAAACTTGGTGGTGATTAGCCGGAATGCTGCGGTGAGTCGGCTCAAGACGGCCAGACAACGTCCCCTTACTTCGCGCGCGGTTCGGGTTAAAAAGAAACTCCAAATGCATGGAAGTAATATTTCTGGGAATATTTGAGTGGTCATAAAAAATAATTTCATTATTTTCTTCACAACTTTGTCGCTGGAAGTTTTTACTTGGAATTACAGAACAAAAAATGGCCAGCGACGACATTTTCTACTGCACGAATATAAAAAATCTCCACATACTTTATTTGAATATTTTTTAATGCGTATGCTTTAAAGTATTGATAAATTCCGAGCACCACTATCACCTACGACAATTAGAAAACCGTGTCAATTTTTTTCATAATGAATGCTTCAATTTTACGGCATGTTTCAACGTTAGGAATGAAAACAATGTAAAAATTTTGTAAAAAATTTGTAAATCGAGAAATTTCACAACAGCGCGCTCGTATTTCCCATAAGAAAAGCATTGTCCATAAGAGCCCATTGTGTCTTCTGAACGTGAATACGACTTTAGTATTGACACACGTTGTCCGCATGGCACTAGAATTAACGTTAAAAATATCCAAGACTGCCGAACAGGCTTCAGAAGTGGCGTCAGAGCCACAAGTTGTGTCGCCCCAGTCGAATCTGGTCGGGCTCACATTGCAAACTAACATTGTAGCATCTGCGCAATGCACGAAAATCGAACTGAGAAGTCCGATTTGGGAAAGGGGGGGGGGGGGCCCAGCTGTGACCACTCACCTAACCAGTGGAGGTGCGGGTCAAAGTTCTTCGAAGGGCCACACAAGTGGAAGAAAGAAAAACCTGATTGGTATTTTCTACTGCATTGTTACGTAAGGCAAATCCACTCTGCGCAACATTCACAATCTCGGACATTTGTGAAAGTGATGTAATCAGCATCACGCTCCGGCAGCCTTTGCTTCCATGCAGCCATTTATCAGGGGCTGGATGAACCACAGAGCCACATCATTGCTGGAAAAATTATCACTTGAAATCACCCACAACGGGAATCGAACTTGGGTGTCCCGCGTGGCAGTCAGACAGCCTACCGACACAAGTCACACATATATTTTGTAGTGCCGACCTCTGTGGATGAGTGGTTATCACAGCACGACTCCAGGGGTGACAGGTTGGTCAATTTCATCATATCATTACTCATCCTCATCGTCGTGATTAGCCAAAAGTTGCAGAAAAGCGACGCTACATAAAAATAAAATATATTGTAGTACACATGTCGTAATAAATCCATGTTCTGTGGCATCACGTAAAATATCACCGCATTCCGTTACCGAGTCAACGCTCCTTGCAGTCCTACTTTGGGTGAAAACAAAAGCGAGAAATCCTCTGAGATTCCCAACCGGCGTGGGCGTAATATGCAAAGTACGCACTTCACAGTGTCGTGCCGTCAGGTATTGAGGCGGGTCGGTCACGTCAACCTCACGGAAGTCTATCGTCGATGTCGCCTCATATGGTCGCGCTGTCGGCATCCTTTGACCTCCATCTGACCCTCAAAACAACAACTTTATTCCATTTAAGCAAAACAATAAAGTCAGTAACCTCCAAACTTTATAGACTTGCTCTATTGGGGGAAGTTTCACTAACCCTGGTCTTGCAACTCCACGTCTATGGAAGTACTAAGACGTGACAGAATATCTGATGGAATTCTCTGCAAGCCGACGTCTATGAAGAGGGTAGTTAGAGTATCGAACTGTGGCACCAGAGCGGTGACGTAATCTAGGCTGTCGTACAGTTAACATAGTCCACTTAAGACAATAAAAATTAATCTACAACATTCTTTAGAAAGAAAAGTGACATATTTCAATCAGTTTGATTCCTTTAAGATGAAAACAAACTTGTTTACATTGTCACTCGAGCAGTAGATAAAATTGAAGACAATAAATACGTGAGAATAGTGAGACAAAAGTTGCAAAAGAATAAACATAAATAACTATCTGCTGAAATATTGCTTCCCCCCCTTTCCGAACAGCCTAGAATTCCTGTATATTGCTTAAAATATTTTGGAGCTAGGGTGTTGGACAATTGGTCGACGCCAACAAAACAGTTTTCGACTCCTTTCGAAAAACAGCTTTCATATTACAAAATCGGAAAATTCAATTTGCTTTGAATTCCTTCTAGTGCATTCGCGTGAATCTTCGTGTTGTTTGCTTTAGATGTCCAGATATTGCAATAGTTTCGTGACTGCGTAAGCCTATCAAAATATTGGGAATATCAAGACAAACGCGAAAACAAACCCAAACGGAAGAAGATTCACATGAATTCTCTAGAAGGAATTCTACGCATTATGCGACAATGGTGTGTGTTGTGTCCAAAATCTGGACCATCTCACTATGACACGTGGTTCCAGGCTATGGAGGAAGGGAGAAGACTGCAACGTCCTCCCCACGTGTTCCGCACTACACTAACAACACAGCGCAGGAGTACTGGCACGGGCTGCGTTTTACACACTAAACCTTGCAATTAGGTGGACGGCCAAAGTCTACCCATAGGCGCTAACTTTTTGTCAGCCGTAGAACATGGACTCAGAAATATCTCAGGGCTTGCTGGGTGTAAGGAAAGACTATACCAGCTTAATATATATATTTATATATGTTTATTATATTCTCAACACAAGGGTGTCCGTTTGCACACTTACACACGTGTCTTTACCTGAAACCCTTACTACGCGCGTGCATTTACTTGTACCACACACGTGCTTTTACCTGTACCACGCACGTTCTTTTACCTGTACCACCTTTGGTCTCGAAGAGATAAGGGGGGGCAGGGAACATCCAATTTATTCCTCGCTGTGAGGCGCCAGGGGGAGTAGGGGGACCTAATTTTATTTAGGGCCTTGGTCGCCGCTGACGTCACGGGTTGCCCTGTAAAAGAGAGTAGGTTGTGCGTAGTACCCCAACCACAGCCGGGAATTGGTCGAAACCAATCTGTACTCCCGAATAACGGGCGCAGGGTAAAGGATTAAAGGATGCCGCGACACCCCCGGCGTTAGCTGGGAATTGGCAAGCCAACCGGTGTCTCCTATGAAGGGACGGCAGGTTAGAAAGGAAGGTCCGGGTGCTCCCAGACAAGCCGGGCAGGTAGAACCTGGGCACCTATCAGCCTAAGCGAGCGGACCAGGTAGGTAGGTTGCTGCTAGGCTCTTCTTCTTCTTTCTTCTTTCTCCGTCCTTCCTTCTGGGATGGCTTCTAGTTCTCAGGCTGGGAGGCCAGTTAACCCTGGATGTTTGCCTGTTGACATCAGGGAGCCAACTGAGCTCCGGGCCTGGCTGCGCTGGCTTTATACTCGCGGGGGCGGCGCATTGGTGGTGAAAATTTTAACTACAAGTACGCGTTGCTAACTCATTTTTTTACATATAGCAACCTTCGTACTGAGAAACTTCCAAGAAGTGACATTAAGAAAACACTAGTGGGAAAATCACTAGATGCACGCGTTAATATAAAGTAAAACTGTGTGCATTCAGACAATACAATTAATAATGAGCCTCGCAGGACTCTGCAATTCTAAACAACGAGTTGAACAGTGTAAATGACAATAATTAATAACATTTACTGAATACAGCAACCACGCAGGGTCTAATAATAAGCGAAACTAATAAACATAGAGGTGGATCCGTTAGCGTTTACAGAATACAGCGACCACGCAGGGTCAAATAATAAGCGAAACTAATTATCGTAGAGGTGGATCCGTTAACACATTTAAACTAAAAGCGTACGCCTCGCAGGGACATTTAGCATACATTCTTTATCCAAATCTTCTTAATAAAATATAATATGGGGACCACGCAGGGTCGTTAAATGTGGCGACCACGCAGGGTCGTTACAAGACCAATCTCTCGATAAAGCTGTATATATAAGTGGTTAGACACATCACCTTTGCTCGGTCTTGGCATCTTCAAGGAAGGCCACGTTGTCATGACAACAGCAGTCAGGTTGCAAGCTCGTAAGAAATCAGGTTGCCAACCCTAGAATCCATCACCTTCTCATTCAAATCAACAATTTTATGCACATTTTCTAAATAATTTTCGCCTGTATTCTAGTCTCTAAGCTTCGAACCTCGGCTGGCTAGCTAACCTCGAATACACTCCCCTCAAATGTAACCAGATTTTGGAATATCAAAGCGATTTTTGAAAAGGAGGGAAACATTAATCCCGAGAACCGAAGCACTACAGTTTTCCCTTTCCTCTAAATATGATGTCTACTGTGTATGAATTATGATGAACTGGAAAGGCATAAAACCACAACGTACCTGTAATTCGATTTCAGTGCTCTACTTTAAGTTAATAAGGCTGATCAAGAATGACCTTCATACACAGAAAGATGGTAAAGAACACATGATTTTGTTTCACGTGTTACAAAAAATCTTTATATGACACTTCGGTACAAATCTGTTTGCACCATCTACAGCTCACACTTTCGCAATCTTCAGTCCCTTTCTTGATTAAGGCGGCGTCCACAAGATGAACACGCGGTCTCTATCACACCTGGTACCTACTAATAAATTCTGCGAGTCCACAATCCACCATGTGAACCTTCCAGAGTCGACTCGGGGTAAGTGAACCGAATCGGCATTAAACCGCGCCATAAATCAAATTCTGATTATGTAATCGCAAACAAAATGAAGTTTCGAGAACATGTTCTCACCATGCACGTGTGTTGTGTATGATACAATACTCTGGATACACTAAATAACGATTTGACTTCGTAGAAGAACAGTGGCATCGCCACAAAAGCTTGTTTGGATAGTCACAAGGTTTCGGAAATCGATGGTCACTGGCTGCTAAGATTATCTGTCTCATTTTCTCTATTTCTAACCCCTTCTTCCTCACACATTCTATTTCATCCTTCCCTTCTCGCTTTTATCTATTTCCTCACTTCCTCTTTAGCTTTTCAACTCCAGCCCCCTCTCTCTCTCTGTTTCCATCTCTTTCTGTGTGTATTTTTCTTTCCTCTTATCTCCCATCCTTTTTTCGCTCTCTCTTTTTCTCTTGCTCTTTCTCCGTCTGTTTCTCTACTTCTTTCTTTGGATCTTGCTCTATCTCCCTCTGTTTTTCTACTTCTTTCTTTGTATGGATCTTGCTCTATCTCCCTCTGTTTTTCTACTTCTTTCTTTGAATGTTGCTCTTTCTCCCTCTTGTTTCTCATTTTGTTTCTTTGTACCTTGCTCTATCTCTCTCTGTTTCTCTACTTCTTTCTTTGAATCTTGCTCTTTCTCATTCTGTTTCTCTACTTGTTTCTTTGTACCTTGCTCTTTCTCCCTCTGTTTCTCTACTTGTTTCTTTGAATCTTGCTCTTTCTCCGTCTGTTTCTCTACTTGTTTCTTTGAATCTTGCTCTTTCTCCCTCTGTTTCTCTACTTGTTTCTTTGTACCTTGCTCTTTCTCTCTCTGTTTCTCTACTTGTTTCCTTGTACCTTGCTCTTTCTCCCTCTGTTTTTCTACTTGTTTCTTTGTACCTTGCTCTTTCTCCCTCTGTTTCTCTACTTGTTTCTTTGTACCTTGCTCTTTCTCCCTCTGTTTCTCTACTTGTTTCTTTGTACGTTGCTCTTTCTCCGTCTGTTTCTCTACTTCTTTCTTTTATCTTGCTCTTTCTCCGTCTATTTCTCTACTTCTTTCTTTGTATCTTGCTCTATCTTCCTCTGTTTCTCTACTTCTTTCTTTGTATCTTGCTCTATCTCCCTCTGTTTCTCTACTTCTTTCTTTGAATGTCGCTCTTTCTCCCTCTGTTTCTCTACTTGTTTCTTTGTATCTTGCTCTATCTCCCTCTGTTTCTCTACTTCTTTCTTTGTATCTTGCTATTTCTCCCTCTGTCTCTCTACTTCATTCTTTGCATCCTTTTTCTTTCTCTCATTCCTTACTCTTTCTTTGTATCTCTATCTCTCTTCTTCTCTCTTTTTCTCTAACTCTTTCTTTGTATCTTTTCACTTCCTCTGTTTCCTTTTTTTTTGTATATCTCTCTCCCTCTCTTCTTCTACCAAATGTTTTTAGATTTTTGAGAAGCACGGGCCTTTTACACTATTGAAGAAGTTTTTAGACTGACTACCTTACCTGTTTTTAAAAAAATGTGTTGGTGTTTGTCCTGTGCAGGTCCCCTTTACAATTTGCATTTTTCACCTTTTTAGTTAGTTTTCTTTATTAATTTTAAGGTAAGGGCATTTTTCCCCTTGTACTTAGAAGGATGTAAAATGGCCATACGCGCCGCACAACCCAAAAATTTCAAATCAATCAATCTTTCTTTGTAACTTTCTCTCTGCGTGTTTCTCTATTTCTCTCTTTGTATCTTTCTCGCTTTCTGTACATATACAATTCCCTCTCCTTCTGTTTATCTCTTACTTTCACTATATCTTTCTATTTCTAATTCATGATGCAAATCCTGAGCAGCCAGAGGTGTTATGGAAATAACCCCACTGTACAAACATGATAAAGCTCGGTACCATGACAGAAATATGCAAGTCTGCCTCCTGCTGTACAAAAGAAATGGTACCGAAGCAGTTGGCATGCACTGACGACAAACGTACGAACCTTCCGTTACCCGTGCCGAACTCTTCCTTGTGTTGTGTTGTTTACATTTCTTGTGCATTCGACTAACCTACATTGAGCTGCAGAATGCTTCCAACCGTGCATGGACGATAAAGGAAACCCAACGAAGCAGAGTAACGGAGAAGGGAAGGAAGTGTTAACCAAACGCAGAAGACAATGTTGCCACCTCCACGAACATTGCACCACAAGATACTTACGTGTGGGTGTTGCATTTGAAAACATTTCCAAAACCAAATTTTGCAACTTATTCAGCGTACCAATGGGGTATTTACCAGATTATTTCTATATATGGTTTATCGTAATGTCAAAGCTAATGCATTAATGTAAACTGCAAACCTGTTCTGCGTAGCTGCATGTTGTATAGTATATCCATAACAATTTTCTGTTCGTCGAGGATTCGTAACGTCGAAACGAGGCGTCGAACAGAAAAATGTTATTAAGAAAAGTTGTGTTTCAGTAACCTCTACGCATTGTGAATGCTTGGATAATGACTAGGCCTCGGATTTTAGTGCCTAAAATAACCTATTTTGCTTGTTAGAACCTATTTTAGGTTTATGTGCCTAAATTAAACTTTTTTTTAGGATTTTATATTTTTTTAGGTTTTACAGGATTTTTATATCTCACAGAGGTATTTACTTGGTTTGGTGGCGAAATAATTCCATGACTGGCGTGTTTGAAACATGTTTGCTGTCGATTTCCCTCCCTCCAAGTGTATGATGTTTATCAAAGATTTAAAACAAAACAAAAATGTCTGACGTCACTGTTACCTGCAGACAGTGGCGGCGAAAGGGACAGTTCCCCCTACTCTTTACCCCTGCACTATGGACTCTTAATGCTCAGCCTTGGCTACTAAGATAAAGTAAACTGTCCTTGCCCCCCCCCCCCCCCATTCTCAGTTCTGGTACCCAATAGTCTCTACTGCCTGCACAGTCCCAAGTGCAAACTTCTGATCTGTGTGGCCTTGCTCACTTTCGCGTCAGTTTGGTCCTTTTTGGCATTCACGCCTTGCGAAGTAATATTTCAGCATTCAAATTAGCACTACTGACTATGTCTCTGTTGGAAGATAATTGTCAGCACATGAAATGATCCTCACAGACAAAAGGTGGAGTTTGAGTGTGGATAACGCAAAAAGATTCATGGTGGTCACTAGGACCATGATAAAATTCAAGTATAATTCCTGGTTTTCAAGGTGAACTTTCCAAAAATTCAAGGATACAAGCAGATGTTTTCTCTATTCCAACCTTACGTATTACCGACTCTCACCCTCCCTTCCATACACAAAAATATTGACAATATAAAGGGTTTGTATGATTCCAATTTAACAAAAAATTTACCTAATCAACTTCAAGATATATTCTTTTGTAATAATCTTCCGTTTGTCAGATAGATTGTTCTGTAAAATACACTAACAAAGTAAACGGATTGAGAAAATTTCGTTTTATTTTCTGTGTAGCCTTCTTTTTCATCCTCAAAAAAAATGAATGAAATAAAAGCTAAACTGAGAGAAACTTGCCTCAGGGCATTTATAAACATGTTTAAAATTAATGGGATATGGAATAATAAAAGTTGCAATTTTTCACGTCTACGGAGGAAAAAAATGGAATAGAGAAAACATCCGCTTGCAGGAAATTTCATGTCTTGCCAAATTCGTGAATAATTTCCAGAGCCAATAATTCACGTGTAATTCCTGGAATTCAAGGAATTCCGAGTAGCCACCATGATATTGTGCAGCAAATTATACATACGTAATTCAGTTTTCATATCAACAAGTAACTTTTTCTAACAGCACAAGTGCAGTATTAGATAATTTTGAAAATTATATAAAGAAATGAAAATTTGTTTAGAAAATTAATATTTGGTTATTACGGTTCTTGTGACATTTTGTTTTTAACGATTGTATCTAATCAGTATTTTTCAGGAATTTTGTACTAAATTATGTCTTTTTGCAACCTATTTCAGGATTTTTCGCGCCTAATTTAAGATTTTTAGAACCTAATTTAAGGTTTTTAGAACCTAACTTAAGGTTTTTAGAACCTATTTTCGGATTTTTAGAGCCTAAAAGCACACTTTTTAGAACCTAAAAATCCGAGGTCTAGTAATGACATACGAGACTAATATTTCTAAATCGAGGTGAGATCGAAACTATGTCCAGTCTCGTCTCGCGATACCATCCTTAGTAATTATATTCCGCTCCGTTCACACTGTAACGAGCCTTGTACGCTCATAGGGAGTTTGGTGGTAGGGACTTCACGTTCACGATCTCGGCCATTATAGGGGTGAAGTGATTAACAACACCTTCCGGCCCTCCTCTCCACGGTTGCTCCGTGCACCACATTTTTACGTAGGCTTGCGAACCCCAGACACTGTCTGAAAAATTATTAGGAAGCGGATTTTTCTGGAGAAAAAGCCTTGTAAAATAGGCAGGCAAATAGGCAAATGAGAATGATGGAAATAGGCACTTATACAGGTCCTGTAAAACGTTAACTTATTATTAAGTTCCTTAGCTCTTTGCACCTTTATTCACTTCAATTTTGTATTCCACTGTATTTTTCTTACTTTGCATCGCTTTCCTGTTACTTTTGGCTAATCGCGAAAATGATGCTAACTCATAAAAGAAGAATTACCTTCTACATTCAAGTGTGGATAGAGTCAAAGTTGCAAAGATCATAATATGATTACTAAACCTCAAGTAGGCCTTTACAGGAACTATAAAAATGCGTTATCCGGTTCGAAACAATATGAAACGAACCTAGAACATAAAATCCTCTTTTACTTCAAAGGAATAGGAAGGGCAAAAATCCGTCCATGTGGCGCGGTGATTAGCATATCCCGCTACGACCACACGGCTCCTGGGTGCTTCTTGGACGAGTGTTCGTAAGGTCGTATTTTTCATCAGATCACTATTCACTATCGTCCTTATTAAGCGAGGAGCGGCGGGAAATGACCAAAACAGCAATTGAAAATGAGATAGATGATTCGATTTAGATGAAAATTCGACGATGAGGATGAATTAATGACATACATGATTCAACCCCTGGTTTTGCTAATCTAACCACCCTCTCTCTCTTGCCTCCCCTCCCCCGAGGGAGTAATAACGCCGTCGCCTTGTAATGAAGGGTTCGAGTCCCGAGTTCAATAACCGGCGTAGGCACATTGCACATTGGTTAGGATTCCACTTTAAACTGTACATTCAGTCCCGATTAGCCTATCTGAGCATAAAATGGACTATAAAACAACAATTCAAACAATCTCGCACAAAAGTTGACGTACATGAAATCGAATTCCAACAACGATCACGTTGGTTCTTAAAGTCGATGTGCTTTACTGCAAAGAATTTGCTATCATGTTCCTCATTAGGATCAAGCTATTTCCTGATCAATTCGGATTGATTTAAGGGACATTTCTATACAATAGTTGGCAACACTGAAGACGGTAACCTCCATAAAATAACTCGCGCGACATTCGCCATTGCAGAAGTGCATCTCGGGGTAATGAACCAACAATACCATCATTACTATCTTTTTTATGCACGGCAGTGGCACGTTCATGTTCATTAGCGAATAGCTTCCCAGGCACGATTCGTCGCCCAAGTATCGCAAAGGAAGACGAGAACGCCATTCGCGATTATTACTCGAAGACCTGGCCTATTTCCCGTTCACTGAACACACACAGCAGTGGAGAAACGTGAGCAAATTGATTCTGCTAACGTGAGGGGAAAAGGCACATGACCTCGACAAACCAGCCACAAAAACATTTTGCTTTCCACTTAGATTTAGTACATTGATCTCTTCGGTTCTTATGTAGTAGTTTAGAGTATTTTCCTACAGATACACTTAAATACTACATGCCTACCAAGGACGTATTTTAGGGGTGGAGTCCAGGCGGTCCGGCCCCTCCCCCGAAATACTTACAAAGTATTAAAATTAAATAATCAAAATATAATTGTTTAACATTTGCTTAATCGATGGTTAATTATTTCCGCTGAACTTATTGAAAGGCAAGGAATTTGGCTCATACGGCTTTGCAGGACAGTTCCAAAGATTTATGCACTCTACTACTTATGATAATATGCATAAAATAATAACCAGCAACTTTACTTTTCGTCCATTGTAATAGATCCAATTGCCTATTACAATTAGATCTAACACCTTTCTTTTATTATTCAATAAATATTAAATTCTTTATCTATTTGACATTAAGTTCCTTGCCAGGACAGTTGTTTTTATAGCAATTTTTGGCCATATTAATTGCACGTAAGCTAGATGATGTACCTATTCATGTAATAACAACAATACAATATTAATAAATTTACATATTAAATTAATATTATTTCATTCTAATTTAATATAATTATTCGAATTTATTATTATTATTATAATTGAGACACTTGGTCGGACACCCCCGAAATGTATTACTAAATACGTGCCTGATGCCTACAGGAAGATGCACCATTGAAACGACTCTCCCACATTGCACACATGAGAGATTAGTCTCGACTTCACAGTAACCAAAAGGAGATAAAAATTATTTATAAATAGTTTTATAATAATATAAATATGATGACAGGAACTTTGAAATTCGAATAGAATCGTTGTTTGAAGTTCACTTTATGCACAGAAAGGATAATGAGGCTGGACCTACAGTTTAAAGTGGAATCCGAACCACTGTGGCATGTTCCTCCACTGGGTATCGAACCCTGGATCCCTTGATTAGAAGGCTACGACATTACTACTACGCCATCGGGGAGGCTCCCGAAATTCGACGCTGTTTTGTCGCCGGTAGGGGAATTCAGCACTGTGAAATGGATTTCAATTTTTATCGCCACACGTTACAACCTTGATGAATGTGTAAGTTCTCTGAAATCAGAAAAAAAAAAAATCTATCTTCTGTCGCATTATTAAGCAGTGCGATCTTAACCCCTTTTTAATAATTTGTCATTTATATAACAATTCCCATGTCCAGTGGTGCGCAATTAAGGGGGGTGTGGTGCTAAACCTTATCCACCAAGGGAAAGTAAACTGTTCTCCCCCTCCACCCTTAGTTTTGGCACCTTGATCTCCAGTTTTGGAACCCAATCGCCGCCACTGCCCACGTCGTTGGTTGTAAAATCGTAGAAAATCGTTTGGGTTGGGCAAGATAAAAAAAAATATGGGAAAAATTGTGAAAAATCCTAGGTCATGGTGTCCCACTTTCAGAAGCAAATCTTCCCACGCTATTGTGGACGTTATGGGTCTACGGCCGACAAAGCCTTAGAAAAAAAACAAATAGCTTTTTGCGACAAGGCATCCTGCGGTTCTCCTACGTGACTTATATATTTTTTTCTATGGGCCATGCGTTCCTTTTAAAAAGGAAATCCTCAAAGATTCCTGGGTGGCCTTCGAACGGCAAAGATGAAGACTTAACTTCGTAAATGCATCCGTGGGAAGCTGAACGAACGAAAAATACAGTTGTTACGCTATGTGATCCTGTCTTAGGAGCAAAAATCTTCCTCTTGCCTGATTCTCTTCTCTTTTTACCAGAGGACATCTCTTTTTCTTATTATTTCTTTCCTCAAAAGTCCTTCTTCTCAGTGACATAACAGCGTTTCACAAGATAATACTTACCTTGTCTTTTCGCACGTTTCCTTACCACTTCCCAAACACTTACAAGAAATAATAATCTACTTGGTCCAATCTTAATTCAACTGTAGCAGAAAACAGGCCGTACAATTGACAACTACATTAATATACAGATTTGGCAGCTGCGGTCATTGTTACAATAAAAATATTTCTTTCTAATATTTCGACTTTGGTGATGGAAATTTCCGTTACTTCTTTTTCAAATAACAAGTACAGTATGTGTTCTTTCATGTTTGTGCGTTTTCTATATCATGTGTATCAATATATGAGAATAATAAACATGCCATTATACATTTTTACACTGTTGCTACTGTTTTAAAATCTGTAGCGATATGGCAGAGTCGGCAAAAGAATGTTGCCATCGGCAATAGAATGTATTGCAGTTAGTTAATCATGCTGTTATCTGTGGAGCCTTCTTTAGGAAAGCTTCTCCGACGCAAAAATTAATTACTTTTAATCCAATCTTGTATTAATTAATTAATTAAATGTGCTTATCTTAGCCCGCATTTGAAAACGAAATTGGCTGCTGAGAAAAAGGAGCTGGCGTCTGAATATATTTGTTTTATTTTTGTCTACCCTGAGTATATGCATTTCATTCGACCTTGAAATATTAGTTTTATCACGATGTATTAATTTAACGAAATGTTATGTCGAGAACAGCTGGTAAGCAAAAATACAGCACCAGGACAACAACAACAACAACAAAAAACAAAAAACACTCCGTAGTTGAACAACCCTTGAAGGATCATAGAGTCCCATCGCCACTGTTTTATGGCTTCCGAGACCGGAGACAATAGTGCAAAATAAAAATGTCTCCTCTTATCTATCAGAATCAAAACATACATCAAACTTTAACAAATAGCTATTACATAATTTAACACAAAATTGATTGATTGATTTGGTGTTTTAAATCCACTTTATGCACATTAAGGCTAATCGGGACTGGACCTACAGTTTAAAGTGGGATCCGAAACACTATGTGCCTCCACCGGGTACCGAACCCGGGACCCCTTGATTACAACGTGACGAGGCTACCACTGCGCCATCGAGGAGGCCATAATTTAACATAAAACAGTAATGCGTTAACAATAATTGCCATACAAGAAAACTGAAAAGAATGAGTGATTCTCGGTACAAATATCAAAGAAACAAATGACGTTACAATTTGTCTAGTAGAACATTTTGTTACATGCAGTATTTATATTATCCGAGAAAGACTCAAATTTCAACGAAAATGTTGACCTACCAAGCTACGGTGGCCATTGTATAGAGCGACCACAAACAAAAGAATCTTCGGCGAAAAGTCTCCGCGTACCTCCCTTCTTCCGTTCAACTTGGGCCATAAGGAAGCATGGTTCACTCTGTCCCTCCCGTCCACGCGGGAGTACGGTGCACAGGAGTCGCGGGTCTGCGCAGGGTTTTTTGCTTGTGGTTCCACTATACAAATGCTTGTGGTTCCACTATACAAATTAAACTCACAATGTAAGAAAAACAAAAAGTACCTGATCAAACGTATCTTGATTATGAAAGGGAAACAGTACGGTGTAATATCTTGTATCGTCTTAACGCCATAATGAAATTGGCGTGCATCATATACAGTTTCACTTTGAAAATAATCCTTTTCACTTGTTTAGCTAATAGTACATTGAAATGATGCTAAACAGAAAAGAGCTCCGTCAGGTTTTTTTTTGTCCGAGATACGAAATGTGATTTCAACAGTGGGATGGAAAAAAAATTCAACACGCTTTGACACAATACTTTATTATATTCTTAACAAGTGGCGCCACCTGTTATCTATACGGGAAGATATTTGGACATGGGCAATAAGATTTCCTATTTGATTGTAAAAGTCACCTAAATTTAGGTTTAAATTTACTTTATGCACCATGACTAATTAGGAATGGAACTACCGTTTTTAGGTTCGACCCTAACCAGTAAATTGCGCCACATCGAAATTCAAACGAATGACTCCACTTGATAGTGCAACTTCGATTCAGTAACATTATTCCAGTAGCAGACATGGTACAGAATACGATAGCTGAGGCTTCCTCATATCGTTCCAGGAATGGCCTGCGGCAAAATTAATTCTATTTCTTGCTAAATACGTCAAGATGAAACTTCTCAGAAGGCGATTTTCTCGGAAGTAAATTAAATAAAAACTGCGATAACAGTTAACTGAATTGAGAAGCTAATTAGTAAACTGACTGGGTAGTACAAATTGACGGAAGTGACGTGGTCAAGTTCTGCAATAATCCAATTACTGAAAACCATTTTCTCTTACTTTCTCACGCCCCTTTATTAACTATCTGGCAAGAAAATCTATTGAAAATATAGAAAGCTTGAAGCTGAAGCAGCAATCAATGCACTCCTTCCCCGTCCAGAGAACAACATTGGCTGTCACACATCGTTACGGTCGTTTGGACACGGTACGTACGTCGGACAAGGATGCGAAAGACATAAGGAAGCAAATATGTGGCTAAAGAGTTGCCGCACAAGTAGCTTCCTTTAACCTAATTCCATAGCAAGGCCATGACGTCCAGACAATGGGAAACAAGCCTAAATACTTCGGTAGCGACAAACTGGACATTAACCTCCTTACATAGCATAAAGAGTATTGGACAGTCAGCCACTGAAGAATTCAATACGGTAGCAGCTTCTTCTATGGTCAAAAGCACATTCTACATGCTAGTCGCTGTACTGTTGCTTGAGTGATGTTTAAAATTGTGTGGGTTCATTACCACAAAGGTTATTTACAACTGTCCACCGAGACATGTTTTCGAGATAGCACTTTGTTTACATTCTTGAGAATCTTTAAATTGGTTCAGGTTAGAGTTCCGTTGGAAAATGCTATTCAGGCGCCACGGATGTAAATATTCTTATATGTAGACGACAACAATGAGTTCCAGAGAAGGTGAATAGCCGACCTATATGACGCCGGAGATTCCGGACGCAAATCCTCGGTAAGGCATGGACGTTTGTGTTGGACGCAATGAACAATGAACCAGTCAAAATGCCAAAATGATCAAAGTAAATAATAATATAAATGAGAGTTAAATAATTCGGTTTTGATCCAGGATCGTGGGGAGTTGTTTGAAATTAATGGTTGAGGGCCGGTCTAGAAAGCTAGACATATAGATGTATGATGCATGTACCAGATTACATACGTACATGTGTGTGTTTAGAGGACCATCCACTGCTACAACGTCTTGAGCACCCCTGTTCTGACAATACCCCCACTATCTATCTATTTATCTATCTATATATCTATCTATCTATCTATCTATCTATATATATATATATATATATATATATATATATATAAAATCCGGGTCTAATAAGCTGACAAGCCGCTTTGCCTCGGGCCTCAGAATACAGCAAATTAAAGATCATTTGCAGATTTTTCGACATGTTTACAAGGACAAGTCGCCAAAAGATTTGTTTGAGTTATTAAGTCCATATTGTGCACAGATCGGGACTGGACCTACAGTTTAAAGTGGGATCCATACAACCAAGTACCTACATCGAGTATCGAACCTTCGACCCCTTGACTACAAGGTGACGACGTTACTGCTACGCCACCTGGAAGGTCTCTGAGATATTCAAGTTGGCGTCAAACTATACATGTTAATCGCATTTTGCGACCAGTACAGGCAACAAATACATTAAGAAAGTGGCAAGGCAACATACAGCACAAAACAGATTACAATGCGACAGAAGCTCAAATCTTATAGTAAATAGTAAATACATATTTCTATAATTATTGGCTGCTACATCAGAAGGCAAGAAGTTCTTATATTGGAAAGTTTGTCACTGTTCCTTATACCTATATGTACCGGTTCAGAGCACCTGTAAAGCTACGATGCTAAGAGGTTTTCAAGAAACCTGTTTCCAGCCTGGAATCCAACCTTCCATTACTGCGAAGTGAAATCGAAAGCCAAGCAATTACAACGGCCAGGGTTTCGGGCAATTTTTCCCACCTATTACGTGTAGCTTAAATGGGAAAATATGCACGATAAACCACACAATAAAGTGCTTCCTTCAATGTGAGGATGAAGAGAGAACATAACATTTTAATTTCTTTTTGTATCTAATCAAAATTTTATCTTTCAAGAACTACTGATAGCAACTGTCAGGTTGCAGCATAAGGGTTATACGTCAAAACATCGACGCAAAAACATCGACAACAAAAACATCGCCTACATTTCATCGACAGTACAAAACATCGACGGTACAAAACATCGACAGCACAAAACATCGACAGTACAAAACATCGACGGCAAAAACATCGACGCCAAAAACATCGACGCGAAAAACATCGACGCGAAAAACATCGACGGTAAAAACATCGACGGTAAAAACATCGACGGCAAAAACATCGACGGCAAAAACATCGACGCCAAAAACATCGACGCCAAAAACATCGACGGCAAAAACATCGACGCCAAAAACATCGACCCCAAAAACATCGACGCCAAAAACATCGACCCCAAAAACATCGACGCCAAAAACATCGACGACAAAAACATCGACGGCAAAAACATCGACGGCAAAAACATCGACGGCAAAAACATCGACACCAAAAACATCGACGGCAAAAACATCGACAGCAAAAACATCGACGCCAAAAACATCGACGCCAAAAACATCGACGCCAAAAACATCGACCCCAAAAACATCGACGGCAAAAACATCGACGACAAAAACATCGACAGCAAAAACATCGACAGCAAAAACATCGACGGCAAAAACATCGACGGCAAAAACATCGACACCAAAAACATCGACAGCAAAAACATCGACGGTAAAAACATCGACGCCAAAAACATCGACACCAAAAACATCGACGGCAAAAACATCGACACCAAAAACATCGACAGGTAGTCTGGCAATAAGACCAATAAGACTGTTGCCTTGTAACCAAGTGTACCCGTGTTCGATCCCTGGTGGGGGTACATTTCATTAAGTGGCTCGAATTCCACTATAAAATACTGCAATTTGTGCAAGAGTCAGCACGCTTGGGCAAGTTAATGCTCTTCGGAGTCTTAGGAGTATGCCTACATTTCGCAAGCGTGCTGATTTTTGCACCGTATTGCAGTATTTAGTTGGTTGGATTTATATTAACCTCATTTCTGAGGTTAGAAAATAAGTTGTGCACTGTCATAGTAGCCCATTTCGATTCCAGCATGTGAAAGCAGAAGAGCTACATGTGAAGAGAATATTAAAATTATGATTTATTAATTTCTAAATTAAGGGAAGGCTTTACTAATTGTTTATTGGATTTGGCCGTTTCAATTCAGAAAGTTCCGAATTTATGAACTACGGAAAGCTGAAACTTTAAAAATTGGATTTAACGAACTTTATAAGCTTTGTGTTATTCATTAACAGTTAAATGCAGTGGAGGCGATTGGGTTACAAAACTTTGGGTGGGGGGGCAAGAACAATTTACTTTCTCTTCGTACATACGGTTTAGCATAATGCGGGGGCAAAAGCGGCAAAATGTGTGTGTGGGGGGGGGGGGGGCATCTGTACCCCCGTGCCAACCTAATCGCCGCCACTGCACTAATCGAGAATCAAAAAGTTGTTCCATCCCTTAAAAATAATATCCAGGACTATTTTGTTAAATAACTGTTACATTTGAGGGAATAAATACAGCACTCAACCTCTAGTTACCAATCCCATTAAGAAGGTAACCCATGATTTGCTGCAAAGTAGAAAAATGTTCTTTCACATTTAACTAGTGGCGGAGATTATGGGGACGTGGGGGGACAGTTGCACCATCTCATACATTTTGCCACATTTTCTTTCGCACTATTATAAACCTTATGTACCAAGGGAAAATAAACTGTCCTTGTCCTCCCCCCCCCCAGTTTTGGAAACCAATCGCCGCCACATTTGGACATCATTTTGCCACGAATTATCTATTTTTTTGTTTGACGAGGAATTTCTCTATCCAAATTCATGGGCGTAACTTGGAATCTAACTTTAGGGGGTCAGAATCGAACTTGCCGCTTAAGTTTTTTGGAGAGGATTAAAAAGTTTTCTAGGCCATAAAAATAGCGTCCAAGATTATTTTTATTTTGTGAAACAACTGTCACATTTGTGAAATCATAAAAATTGCTCCTCTGGCCCGAAGAGGTCAATAAAAGTACCATTGAGTTGTAAACTTTAATAAACCTGAAAATTTTAGACGGCCAATGCCCCCCTTGCTTTCGCCATTCTCATTTGCGAAAGCAGTTCTCTTCTATTGCCTTTACTTCAGTTACTTTTGTGTTTCAGACTATTTCCTGATGTCAAATATTTACGGAAAGAATTTATGACTGTCGTAGCATTCGCACAGAAAGCCCATCTTGTTACAGATAGGATCCTTAAAGGAATAAGTTTCTATCCTGTATCTCTTAAGATGCTTTCGAATATACCATGCCTTGTTGAACTACTTGCAATTAAGCTATATATGTATTGCATTATTAAAAAAAAGATCACACTGTTTAAATTATATGTGACTTTAAATTAATCTCTCAGGTTCAGATTCAAAACAACTACACATATATATACACAATATATACTGAGCTTGAGCCTCGAAATCTCTTGGCTACAGTTAAACATGGAGGTGGTGGCGTTATTGTCTGGGGCTGTATGTCAGCCTCAGGTGTTGGAGAACTCGTCTATATTGAGGGAACTATGCATAGATTTGTCTATTTGGATATTCTGAAGAACAATTTGCAGCAGAGTATCGATCATTTGGGTCATGGGAATGATTTTTACTTCCAGCAGGACAACGACCCTAAACATACAGCTGAGATTGTCAACCTTTGGTTGTTATATAATACTCCCCACACACTCAAAACTCCACCTCAGTCCCCCGACCTTGACCCGATTGAACATCTTTGGAGCCATTTGGAAACCAGACTCCGAAAACATGACATAACAAGCAAGAATAGACTGAAAGAGGTAATTTTGCATGAGCGGCACAATATTACATCTGAAATAACCACGCCTCTTGTTCATTCTATGCAAAAGAGACTGAGAGCTGTTCTCCATAACAGAGGAATGCATACTAAATTCTGACGACATGGTATTTGTTTCTTTCTTTTCTTCAAAGTGAACTTTTATGTTGGTGTATGAATACTTTTGTCCAGCCAAAGAAGCGGGTATTGAGAAAGTATTGTATTTTATTTTTCTACAAGCAGCATCTGATATTTATTTTTGTTGTCAATATACTGTTTGGTGCATACATGGTACAGCATTAACAGTTTTGACTTCCTTATTGTTTTCCTAGCTGCTGCAATTCGTCCTTTCGTCCTTTCAGTTCCACTGTATGATTACTTTTGTCCATCACTGTATATTAAGAGCCCGGTCTCTGGCACCTTGAGCGATCAACAAGCTAATTATTCTAGTGTGACCCACGAAGGGTTAATCGGAACTGAACCTATAGTTTAAATAATCCATACCACTGTGCAACTTTCCTCCACCGGGGATCGAACCTCGGACCCCTTGAATCAAATGCAATAGCAGTACTGATACACAGTGAAGGCGCTTCGTCGTGCGACACCCGGGGAAAATGTCTGGAGAGGAAGGGGGCAAGGCAATATTGCAAGGGGGCAGTTGTATTACTTGCACACGGTGTGTACCAGTGCATGTACCAAAAGAAATCACTACGGAAAAGTCAAGTTGTATATTGGTCCTTTCGGTCTCCTGCGTCTAATAAACAAGGAATAACAACAGTCGGTGGTCTTTTCATCTTTCACACGGAGGAGCCTTCCTTTCCCTTTTCCCCGAAAACAAACGCTGCCGGCGAGAAGTGATAAATGGTTACCAGAAACTAAACAATCACGTTCACTGCGCAACCTCATTGTTTGTAATTTTATCAATAATAATAATAATAACCTCTTTATTGAGAGGGCGTGTCTCGGCCTCGCGGACCGTTCTTACAACAATGACCATTACACATTGGTAGCACGGTAGCACGAACTTGAGTTCGCTCATTACACATTGTTCGTTTCACTGAAACACTTTATAATTTAGGGTAGCCAATCTCAAAATATTCGGTATTAGATCTGAATTCATTAGTGTGGAAAACTTTGTCAAAAACTGATCTTCCCGTCGATGTTTTTGGTGTCTATGTTTTTGATGTCGATGTTTTTGCCGTCGATGTTTTTGATGTCGATGTTTTGCCGTCGATGTTTTTGGGGTCGATGTTTTTACCGTCGATGTTTTTGCCGTCGATGTTTTTACCGTCGATGTTTTTTGATGTCGATGTTTTTGCCGTCGATGTTTTTGTCGATGTTTTGCCGTCGATGTTTTTGCCGTCGATGTTTTTGCCGTCGATGTTTTTGGTGTCGATGTTTTTACCGTCGATGTTTTTGCCGTCGATGTTTTTGATGTCGATGTTTTTACCGTCGATGTTTTTGGTGTCGATGATTTTGCCGTCGATGTTTTTGCCGTCGACGTTTTTCATGTCAATGTTTTTGCCGTCGATGTTTTTGATGTCGATGTTTTGCCGTCGATGTTTTTGCCGTCGACGTTTTTACCGTCGATGTTTTTGATGTCGATGTTTTGCCGTCGACGTTTTTACCGTCGATGTATTTGCCGTCGATGTTTCTGCCGTCGACGTTTTTGATGTCGATGTTTTGCCGTCGATGTTTTTGCCGTCGACGTTTTTACCGTCGATGTTTTTGATGTCGATTTTTTTGCCGTCGACGTTTTTACCGTCGATGTATTTGCCGTCGATGTTTCTGCCGTCGACGTTTTTGATGTCGATGTTTTTGCCGTCGATGTTTTTGCCATCGATGTTTTTGATGTCGATGTTTTTGCCGTCGATGTTTTTGCCGTCGACGTTTTTGCCGTCGATGTTTTTGCCGTCGATGTTTTTGCCGTCGATGTTTTTACCGTCGATGTTTTTGATGTCGATGTTTTTGCCGTCGATGTTTTTACCGTCGATGTTTTTGGTGTCGATGTTTTTGCCGTCGATGTTTTCGCCGTCGATGATTTTGCCGTCGATGTTTTTGCCGTCGATGTTTTTGATGTCGATGTTTTTGCCGTCGATGTTTTTGATGTCGATGTTTTTGCCGTCGATGTTTTTGGTGTCGATGTTTTTGCCGTCGATGTTTTTGGTGTCGATGTTTTTACCGTCGATGTTTTTGGTGTCGATGTTTTTGCCGTCGATGTTTTTGATGTCGATGTTTTTGATGTCGATGTTTTTGGCGTCGATGTTTTTGGTGTCGATGTTTTTGCCGTCGATGTTTTTGGTGTCGATGTTTTTACCGTCGATGTTTTTGGTGTCGATGTTTTTGCCGTCGATGTTTTTGATGTCGATGTTTTTGGCGTCGATGTTTTTGCCGTCGATGTTTTTACCGTCGATGTTTTTGGCGTCGATGTTTTTGCCGTCGATGTTTTTACCGTCGATGTTTTTGCCGTCGATGTTTTTGCCGTCGATGTTTTGTACTGTCGATGTTTTGTGCTGTCGTTGTTTTGTGCTGTCGATGTTTTGTACCGTCGATGTTTTGTTGGCGATGTTTTGTCGGCGATGATTTGACGCTACACCCAGCATAAGTATGCTACTTTGTACATTTTAGTTTCAAATGCATTTCAATTACATCTGCGTAGGGAACTAGTGGTTTTAGACTAATATTGTGATGCACACTAGTGGTATTTCATATTTACTAGTAAATGGAAATCAGTAACTTCTTTCGAAGTATAAAGATATGAAATACATATGCAGTATTTTTATTCTGGTGGTATTTCATACGCGGACTTTTCTTCACGTTGTTGAATAAAACCTATCAATTGTTAGTGTTTACGAGAGAAATATCGAAAAGTATGTACGAACGTTGTATGCAAATATTGTGATACATTTCCATGGTTCTTATGATTAACTTTGCAACAATATCATTTGTTTTCCAGAGAAAAAACACTACACGTATAACAAAGGAAAACAAGGGATAGAAAATATAACTAAATAGAATAATGAAAAAGGTAAACACAGATCCTATTGAAAGGGGGGAGGGGTTAGGTCACCCTCCATAATGGACACCCATGTTTCCAGGTAACACATATACAAAAAATAAACCCATGACGTCACGAAACTATGACCAACATATACGAAACAAGGTGTGCAGTAAAACACGAGGATTACCCTGAAACTTCTGGGAATCCCAAAGAAGTTTATTTTTTAAAAAAATATCGGCCTGGTTCTTCTGAATGAAATATATTTTCTACCAAAACAAGATCAAGGTCCAACACACATACAATAAATAAACATTATTGTCATATCTTGAATTCAGAAGCATTGTAGGCCATTGTTGTCTTTTGTTGGAAACTGTTGCGTACACGCCTGAACAATTTGTTGATTAGGATTACTGAAGCGTTGCAAGAAATATCCATTCTTCAATCGAGAAGACGGAAGATAAAAAAGCACAAGTAAAGAATGGAAAGCGAGACAAGAATTCCCTCCGAGCGACAAGTGTCCAGCCCTCATTTTTTTTCTTTTTGTACCTTTTTCAGCCTCCAGAAAAGCGGCGGCAAACCTCCAAACTCCAACCATCAACTCATCACGACGTTCACATAAGCTTGGCTACTTTCAAAGCCCACCGTGTACTTTCACACACTCAGTCACTCCGTCGCAGGAATCATTGGAATGTGAAAGTCTTCCTGGCTATCCTATGAGTATTGACGCAATGGACCGTTCTTCTGCATTGTCGCACGATAAAAATCTCTCAATTATTGGGCCCGGATATGAGGGGAATCATAACCTCCAAGATAGGTCCCCGTTCAGGAATTTCTCTCCATTCGGGTCACGAGAGATAACAAAAACATCACCACTTTCCTCACCTATCGCCGACAACAACGGTGACACAGAAACACTCGCCGAAGAAATGGACGTAATGAGTTGATGTTTCGATCACTACTCGCCGAAGAAATGGACGTAATGGGTTGATCTTTCGATCACTCACCTATGCATTTCTGTCCAGAAACGACAACCGTTGCCCAAGAGGGACAACCACGGGAATTTCACTTTAGACCAAAGAAGAAACTGTCATAAAATGTTGCAACATTGGTATTGTGTAAACCGAGGAATGGTTGCCAAAGATTAAAAGATACTTCTGCACCTGGGATTGAGATTAGTCCCATGTTTGTGCCAGAAAGTACACAAGTACTCTGAAAGTCAAGTGTCTGGCCACTTGTACAATGCGATAGCTACAGCTGTGGATAAACTTTCTTGTCTAAGGGTGAAGTGGGCGTGTCCACCACTCGAGAGACAAAGTTGTCGATTCCTGTAAAGAGGGGGTAGAAAAAACTAAAACTAATCTCGGGAGCCAGCTTCTTGAGGGGCAGGGTTTAAACACGAGCTCAAAAGCCATGAATCCGACTAAGAAAAAGCTACACTTTTCGAAATATAATCTTAAAAACATTTAATTTAGTAATTAATACAAGATTGGATTAAAAGTAAATAATTCTTGCACCTAACGAAAGCTCACATGGCAAACAGCATGGATAACTATTCTAACATATGGCAGACTCGACCATATCGCTAAAGATTTAGAAAATTCGGCTACAGGTCTTTTCTACTCTTACGGCGGCCGGCCCTCATGCTGGCAAGGGAAGCGGAGAGCTGGGAATAAACAGCAGAACAACCAGACACCAGCGGTGGCGCCGAGAGTTACGATGTCGAGGGGAGGAGGTGCTACCCCACCTCGTCGTTCTACAGGCTGCTGTTTTACTCATCGCTCCCCACTTCCCTTGCCAGCATGTAGATTGTAGGGCGTCCGCCGTAAGAGTAGAAAAGACATATAGTAACAGTGAAAACATTTATAATGGCATGTTTATTGTTCTGATTTAATGATAAACGTGATAGAGAACACACAAAAATTAAAAAGAAAATGTACTCGTTATCATTTCTTAAAAAAAGGTAATGGAATTTTTTTATTTTTTAGCATTCAATTTGAAAATTCAGGAGCTACGTGAGAGTTTTCGGGCTATATGGCGCACTGCATTTTTCTGCCCCTGTCCTACAGAGTCCGTCGGTGCCTTTGTTCTGCACATTGTTTCCTGCAGTGATTTGTGACACTGGGACACAACGGTTGAGGGCTGCTGATCTATTTCAGGGAGAATGTTTCTTTATCGCTGTCCTCAAGCGGTAGATATACGATTATATCATTCATGTCATTGTGAAGCGAGGTCTTCGTGGACACAGAGACCATATTTAATGTGTAAGAAGCACTCAATATTATGACACAATCCTGCTATCATCACTTGCTAAGGCTGTACAGCCCGTACATATTAAACCTGATGCCTAAGAGTGGGGATTTGGAAACTCAAGAATGACTACAACCTAATCTGAGGTCTTTTGTGCTTTCTTGTCAGTATAGTCTTCACTGACGACCTTAGCTCTCACAGTAGCCATAGTAATCCGTTTCTAACCTTCGGATTTTGATAGTATTTTACAATTTTTTATATAAATTCTGGTTTTGTAGCTGTTGTTAAATCATTTTATATAGCTAGACCTCAGTTAAAATTGTTTTTATAATGGGGCGTAAAAATTGGCAAAGTTTAAGTCCACTTGTATGCGACTTGGAGACAGGATTTATCAATATACATTGGGATTGAAACCATTCAGATGTGCCCTATCTGAGAATCAAACAAGTGGGCAAGAGACTGTTATATTACAAGATCCTTAACCACTACACTAGTCTCATTGTTCCCTGTCACGATCGATCACGTAATTATACCAATCCATCCATCACCACACATAGTGTATAATCAAGAGTCTGAAGTATTATTTATGGCCAATGGGCATCGCTGAACTCCATTAAGTAATCGAAACCGCGACAACTATTAGGTGACCGATAGGTCTAGCAAATGTAAAATAAGAAATGAGGAATCTGTGTTACTTTTGTTATAATCCAACCACTTTGGCGAGAAACGTGCACACATTCCTAACATGCTTGGTATGATCAAGGTTTCATTTGTCGCAGGAATGACGAACAAATGGCGCATTATATGGCATAGTAAATGTCTTTATGATCCGAAGCATGCTAACTACGTCCCTTTACAGCGACCATATCCTAGCACATACTGAATCGAAAGGATTTTTTTTTTTTTCATTTTCCTGAATTCTACAACATGGTGCTTCACTGTCGCTCATGTGTACTCCTTCTGGCAAGTGGAGCAACCATATAACATTGTAACTACCCTCTAAATAGCCTCATGAATATGTTCTGAACATTAACACACTGACACGCCTTGGAAAGAACGGCAAGAAATGCAGAGCTCATTATGTACATAATTAGTTGACCTGAATGCCATTAAGTTCAAATGTATCTTTGAAACAATGCGTGGCATCCACCTACGATCAAAGGTCTCCAGCATTGACACGCAGGAACAATGGGTTAGGGCAATAACTACTACCTCCATCACCTTTTCCAACGCCTGCGCAAGACTCCTTCAATGTTACGTAATCATTAATTAATAACTAATTGGATGAGATCTCCATTTAGATCCAATACGATCACACACAATGGCTTAAGATCGGCAAAATTAATACATTAACAAAGCGATTACGCTTATTCAGGGTAATTAATTCACCACAATCCAAACAGTTCTATTTGTGTAATTGAAAATTATACATCAGCAAGGGGGAGGATTAATGGGAGGCAGAGACCCCTTCAATACACGCAAGTATCCCTGGCAACATGGTTGAATTTTCATCCCTGTTAGGGATGTTACCCTTTTAACCCCTTCCGGAGATGAGGAATGAATTAGGAGAGAGGTTTTCTGCTTCTAAATGCAACCAAGAGTTAAGAGTAACTACATGTGTGTTACAAATGCGCATATACTCCGGGAAAGAGCGAACTATTTGAGACACCAATGAACATCGAAGTACGATATGACACATTTCAATATTTACAAGAATAGTAAAATTCTATTCACATACTTCAACAGCAGTAAACCTTACTCCATTCCATATTTCTAAATTTACTCTGTTAGGCAACGAGCCTGTAGTGGTTGTAGACGAGGACGCATTTAGAAGGCGGTCTAGGGGGTTGAGTCTCCCTTTTTTTAAAAAAAAAAGAAAGAAAAGGCTCACCAAGTCCAAAAGTAAATAAGCAAAATATTTTTTTTTTTATTCTTGTACAATATGAAGTTGTTTCATTTCCGCACAGAACTTACATAAAGGTAAGGATTACATTGTGATTATACAGGTATGCATCGACAGTCCCTGAGAACATTTATGCGTACCACTACTACTAATAAAAAGCATAAAAATAATGATAAGGGAAAGGGACTTTACTTCATGAACTACACCTAACGACTTTAGACATTATTTGGTTTTGTAGGACAACTGTTTGTTTACAAATTTTAGTGATCTTAATTAGATTATTGATAGATATAATGATCTTTTCAACTACTGATTATAAAATTTATCGTTATTATTACTATGACATGCAAGACACTTGGTTCGGACCTCTCCAAAAATTTAGTTCTGACGTCAGCAGAGAATATTCAGATTTGGCGCTTACCATACTTTCCGACCAACCCTCGTACTTTCTTTACCCAACTTGATCCGCCAATGCACCGTGGCAGTGTTAAGTAATACGTGAAGGATTCAGAGATGCGCGCAGGGAATGAATGCCTTGTGGAAACCCCAGTCTACGAAGGGAAAAAGAGGTAACGCAACCTACTGGCTTGATCGGCCTGCGCTGGAGATCGAAAGTGTGCATTAAGAAAACCATGCCGCGCTAATTCAACTCGAGGGTCTTTTTGCTGGCAAACAAGCAGCTTGCATCTTAACAAGGAACGTCCTTTAGCACGTTGGCGTCAATGAATCTCAAAGGAGGCCGTTCCGACCACAGAGATATGTCTGGCTTCAGTGAGGATAGCTGCAGTCCAGGGGGCTCTAACCCACCATGAAAGTCTTTACACACACACGGATACCGGCCGACACTTTTTTGGCACTTTGGTCTTTCACGGGCTCAGCAAAAATGCCGTGTGACACTTTCGAAGGGTCTAATTATCCTAGAAGTTTGAAGTGTTTTTTTTTTCATTTTGCACCAGTATTGTGCGAAAAAACTTAATTGTGCTTAACATAACATGTAATCTAATATTCTGATATAATTCTCAAATGACATAATGCCCTGGTATAATTTTGAGTTAATTCTGAAAAGTTCCTCATATAGTGGGAATTTTCTCAAACAGTGTGTGAAGTACTTTGCATCAGGCGTTCCAGATGGCAGCACAAACGCTAAAATGTGTAAAATCTGCCAGAAGTGTGTAAGACCAGCCCATAATGATATTCGAACATTATGTACTGGGGCCCATAGGTGACCAGAAAACTACAAAAGATCTCAAAATAAGTGGGCCCTCGATATAAGGTGCTCTGTCACGTTTACCAGTTTTAAAATCTCCCAAACCATTGTGTGTGTGTGTGAGTGTGTACACACACGTGTTTTTAAGTCGATTAGAAGAAAGCTTTTGACACCCGATAGCTGTGGTCAAAGAATAAACGTTGCATACATATTCCACATCATGGCCCTAAAGTCACCACGGGGTCAGCAAAAGCACGCAACATCTGCGGAGTCAGTTTTCAACCAGAAGAAGAAAAAAAACTGCACAAGCAAAGAACCTTTGGCTTCTCAATACTTTCCCCCTTCCGCCGCGCTCCCGAAAATCCAGTCGCGTGTTGTCGCTTGGACGTGAAGCGCCATTACTCACGCCAGGAAACGAACACCGTGAGGTCTGGGTGCGGCCCACACACCTGCGAGCTTTGGAATTACGCAACTCGCCATGTTCGACCTTGAAGTGCGCGTTTGAGGCGAAGTGTTGTCGACCGCCGTTGAGAACTACACTAGCCAGAGTGGCTGGCTGGCTGCCTTTGCTAACGAGGACTAAAGAAGTTTACCAACAGAACAGTCTTTTATCATCGACCCATCTTGGTCTTCAAGGGGGTCGCGATGGTACTGAAATCTCAACCTCTCCCCCCAGCAGCATACCCTGGAAATTCTTACAGGCTACAGAGGCTCTGGCGTGTAGGTCTATACTTCTCTGTACTGAAAAAGCACTGGTATTAAAGCCTCAGTGGTGTTAAAACAACACAGACAGTAGTCCCAGGACTTCCACAGCACATTTTGGTAAACATTTAGCCTGAGTGGTGTTAAACCTTGACCAAAATGTGGTGTGGACTTCCTGACACCACTGTGTCGCTCTATTTTTTTCTTTGTTTGTTTGTATAACATAGTGAAAGCCAGAGGTTCCAGACTCGAACCCTGGCCAAGGCATAGGCGTTTCGATGTAATACTCTCATCCTCCATTTCATAACTTCATCGTCCTCATAGCAGAGAATAACCAAAAACTGGCAGCAGAAGAAAGATAAACCTATCCCCTGCGATTTCACCTTACGGGGTGTGGAGGTACGGCTCCACACATTTTCGATCTCGGCAACACTCGAGGTGATGTAATCAGCACGAGTGACGTAAAATAAAGCAAATACTGCTACTATCACACCAATGCTCGAAGTTGAAATTTCTAGAAGGGATGTTTTGTCCAGGGTTGTCGGGGATGCTTGTACGGTTGACATGGAAGCAGGACGATAGATATTACCGGCCTCTGCGACGAAGGGGGTGGACAGCATGACGCGTTACGAAGCCAGAGAACGACCTTTGCCTAATCGCGATTAAAATTATCCGATATGGCATCTGGTGGGATTTTCCTGAACCACTCTATGTAGGATACTATGTTGTGTTGAAGTCGTTCAAAGCATGGGAAATGTTCGAAAGAGTAACGTCTACTGTTCAGTTTTTTTTGCTCTAAATCGTTTTGTGGGTCAGGACAAGTGAAAAGTTTACATGTATTTCCACCCCGTGGCATCAACAATATTGAAATTTGTAAATAAATCAGGAAAAACAGAATTGATTGACAGAATATTGCCATGGGGCCATTGAAATGCGGCAAGGAAATTACGAAGAAAGCACGAGTCTGTTCAGTTTAAATTCCGAAAGATGATTGATTCTATTATCATGAAAGTAAAGTTTTAAATTGTTCTTTATGAATTACACGTTTTTTCTGTATGAAATTTGGAACAGGTGCAAGTCGATTAAGTGCGAAGATGAATAGTTTGATAATTCATTATTAATGTGTGTAATCATAATGGTAAGCAGAAAAAGAAAATCGACATGCTAATGTTGCTGTTTCATTCAGTCTTTCCTTTTTCAGTGAAGATATCCTCGATGAAATTGTGAATTGTTCTATTATCATTATCCAGTGTTATTAATAAACCAGCCTGCCTCTTTGGGGGAAGAACTGCAACGGTACGTTTACATTTTTCTCCTTCCCAAGCTTTGCAATTACAGGTGAATTGCTTTCTTTTCAAATCATTTCCGAGAGCCCCAGTTACAACCTTAGGTGCAGATCAAACAACACTGCTTTGAAGGAACAGTGCATACCTATATATATATATGTATATTAGTTTCGCCTGCGTTTTCAGTGTTATTTTTGCCTACCATAATTAAATGCTTCGTTCTCAGCACAGCTTCACCTTCGTTATAGTTCCTGGAATTCACATCGCATTCGCAATATTTAAATACAACGCGTAATTTAAACGTTTCTTCCATACCAGCCATGACAACACGCTGCTATTACGTAATACTACTGAATATAAACAAATATTTATCCTACATAGAGCGGCCATATTGGAAGCGACACTAGCGCTCAGGTGGTAATTTTAATCGCGAAAAGCATGAATATATAAATTCCATCCTTTCCGTTGCGATAAACCCAAGACGTAAGAATGCGGCGTAAAGTAACCGAAATAGAAAGTAAAAAAAGAAAGCGGTATATAAAAATTCACAACAAAAGTAAATATAAACCAAGTCAAAAATATAAAGCAATAATCAAGAGTAAATTGTCCAAAGTACTTCCAGAATATACATGCAGTTTATGCGTGCGAAACACTATACGTTACAACATAAACCGATCTTTATCCAAAGGGTTTGTACACGATCAACACACAAAAAAACTCGTATTATTATTATTGCGTACTCCGTGTATTCGCAGTTACAAAATTCGTCTTTATACAGTAACGTCGATATTCTGAATAATTGTTTCTTTTTCTCAACAGAAGTATAATTTACGGTTCAATAGGTGCATATGCAATGGGAAAGTCTTCCGAAGAAGGTAACAGTTGTGAAAATTTTCGGTTTTAAAAAAAAGTTCAAGAGAGTGAGAGTGAGAAACTGAAGTTTACTGCCTCCCCAGGCGGTGTGTGAGAACTTGCATTTACCGAACCTGTTTTAGAGGTTGCGAACGTTGGAATTTGCCAGACAGAGCTTGGCAAAAAGAGTGACCAGCCAACATCTTTACTTTGGAAACGATATTATATCGATTGCATCATTTCTCTTACGGGTTAACAGTCCAAATATCATCAACAAGCAGTGACGTTGTTAGAAAATATTTGTAAAGCAGGTTTTATCAGGATGAAATGTTCACTACATGATAATCACTGAGAGTTTTTATGTATTCATTTCGTGCAATTGACCACTTTAGTTTTCTACATTCCATCCCACTGTATGTAGTCACAGACATTGATTGATTGATTGAATTGTTGTCTTTTCTTTATGCACAGTAAGGCTAATCGGGACTGTACCTACAGTTTGTTTAAAGTGGGAACCGAACCATTATGTGCCTCCACCGGGTATCGAACCCGGGACCCCTTCATTACAAGGCAACGACGTCACCACTACGCCATCGGGGAGGCTACAGTCACAGACACTTCTGGGTTTTCTCAATACCGCGCATCGTGTCGCCTCGGTCTTTAGGTAGTGCATGAGAGGTGAATGCTTGCTCATAGACTGAAAGGGTTCGTGTCGCTTGTCAATTCGTTGCGAAACCCGCGGGACACATGCCGCTTGGGAACGAGCCAATCAACAGCAACGTTTCACATCGTAACGGCATAACGCCCGCACAAGTCTGCGTTCGATTGGTGAAATCCTAAAGCGACATGTGTCGCTTGTTGCTTCAATGTGAAATTCGCGTCTCGCATGTCGCTTCGATCTCAAATTTCCCTTAGACTGAATACGCCCGTGTCTCTTGCCTCTTAGATGTGAAATTCCCTTGTCGCTTGTGAAATTTCCCTTAGACTCAAGAGGGCCGTGTCTCTTGTCGCTTCGGTTCGAAACTCCCTTAGACTGAAGGACCCCGTGTCGCTTGTCGCTTCGGTATGAAAGCTCCCTTAGAATCTGATGATTTTTATAAAGTTAGAAAGCAAGTGGACAAAAAAGAGAAGCTGTGCGGGGTAAAAAAAAAAGCGTCTTGTTTCCTTCAAGAAATTGTCCGCTTCCGGAGCAGAAAAACACCCGTTGGTATCCAGGCCACGAGCGAACGGAAAGGGGGCAAAAACCTCGAAAGCTCCCGAGAGGAAAAGCCGGTATGATTTTAGTTCGGTGTTGATAGGAATGCGAATGGATGGCTGGCAGACCCGACCGGGCAGGCAAAGTGAAAGTGAAGCCTTGGAAACATATGGGGCGACGTAATGGCACGCTGCCTCCAAAGTTTTCAACGGGTCGAAGCACTGGTCTCGCATTTGCGAGGTCAAGGGTTGGATTCCCGCTATATTATGCAATGCTCTTAGCTGCTGTGGGTTTGTTTCAAGATACGTAGGTGTGGAGATGTCTTCATAAAAACTAAGAATGCATTTTCATTTGGTTAATCCACAGCTTCATTATCGTGGCTATGGCAGACGGTGCTGTTTAAATAGACGAGAAAACTCTGTGCAATTTATGTGTCTGTTTTGATTTTATCGTTGAGTGTTAAGGGTGGGGGGTATTACACGTAACAATTCTCCCATAATTTTATCCATATTCACAAACTTTCCCAAAATATCAAACCGATTGGAAGTTGACACGGAAGTTTACACATACAAAATATGGTTTCATGCTTTCTCTCCCTTCTCTCTTACTTGTGTTGTTAACCTCTTTTTAACTTTTCTCTGTTTATCTCTCTCCTTTACTTCCGTTTTTTTTCTTTATCAGTCATTCTCTCTCTCTCGTAATCATTTGTTTTTCTGCCGGACCCTGTGGCTTGGTTGTTTGTGAATGTCCATTCATCAATTTCATAACTCGTACCCATCTTCGCAAATTAATCTTCTTTCTCCTATCATCATCGTATCTTTCTTTGTCTCTCTCGTTTTCATTTTTTGCCACTCCTCTATCTTTACCCATTTTTCTACAAGTGTTCAAAAGTAGAGGCAAGTCGCAAAATGCGACTCGAAGTTTTTGTTTTGCGTGCATGTAAAATCTTGAAGTCGCCAAGACAACAGCTGTGTTCAAAGCTGTTCATTGATTTCTTCTCGACGTGTTTGTACGTTTAAGTTTTGAAACATATGCAAAAATAAATAGCAAAATTTGGTAAAATATGTAAACATGGCTCAAATATGTAACTACCCAAAAGGATAATTGCAAATGACCACTCACGTTACATATATTTCTCAACAAATTTCAATTGACAAACACGATTAACGATTTTATGGACATCAAAAGAGTGGAAGTTGACAGATTTAAGACAAAGTAGTTCACTAACTCTAAAGTTTTGTAATAAACAGCGAATTAAATTATTTTTCATTTTTTAAAATTGTAAATCACTATAATGTTTGGGTTTTCCATATACATATCAGCATTTTCCCCATTAAATCCCTTTAAATTGGGGCGTAACTTGCTGAGTAAAATTTTAGTTTGGGAATTAAGTTTTCAAGTTTGACGACTAGGTTTAATGCTTCTTCCTATCTCTGGGTGTGTATCCTCCCTCTTTATTTGTCAGTCCTCAACTTTCGTATCTTTCTTCGTCACTTTCTTCTTTTATCTTTTTTGCACTATTTCTACCTCTCGACCTGTTTCCTATCTTTGTCTCTTTCGTTTTCTTGCTCTACTATTCTCGTCCGTAGTCTTTGTTGCTCATTTATTTTATCATTCTCTGCATTTCTTTTCCCTATCATAGTCTATTTCTTCCCCCTCTCTCTCTTTCTCTGCGTGTTTATGTACCAGAAGGTTATTTCTTCCCCCCCCTCTCTCTCTTTCTCTGCGTGTGTATGTACCAGAAGGTTATTTCTTCCCGCTCTCTCTCTTTCTCTGCGTGTGTATGTACCAGAAGGTTATCACAACAGAGCTTGTAATGAATAGATGCAAGGTAATGTCACAGTCTTATTTCTTGAACACCTCCTACTTGTACGTAGAATAGGATTGGTTGATTTCTTAAAGCAAATAAGGCAAGCATAGAACATGGCAGACGACTCGCTCCAGACTTAATTGCAAATTGAACACTCACGTTCCCACTATCTTGCTCATCCTCCCAATTTCCCACCCACTAACCCAAACATGATACGTCATCTGCAACCACGCATTTCCTTTCCTTGTTTTCCTGAACTTGGATAACCATTAACGTACATAAGAATATGTAAGAGAAAGTGCATTAAAAAGGTGAAGCATTTATCATTCATGTGTTGTTTTCTGCCAATCGATGCAATCGAGGGGTCTATAGTAAGGTTTGATTTCAGGTAAAGACACAGATATCTGTGGTTACACCTAAATAAAACTGTATAATTGTATCCCATTTTGAGCTGCACATCCAGTCCCGATTAGCTTATCTCAGCACAAAGTGAACTTAAAACTAACTCTGCCAACACTAGGAACCAGAAATCTTTGGCGAGGAGTTGGTGATCGACAACTCAACCCACTCGGCCACCGATGGTATTTTCGCTCCTTCATTTAGTTGGGGTTCTTTCTCCTGTGGTTCATGGAAACAGAAAGACAAAGAAATAAGCACATGCCAATTTGCTTTGTCGCTAACTTTTTGAGCAACTTCAGACCTGTCTTCTTCGGTTTGTATACTTCATCCTCTTAAGAATACAACTTTCTTCACTTTCCCCAGGAATGCCTTTTCAAGAATCGACGGGGGTATGTTTTGGGAAGAGCAGGAAGCCTCACACAACCTTATGTTTCTTGGAAAACTTGTATGGAAAGAGGAAAGCCCTCAACCTGCTCGTCTTGTTATGGAGCGTCAGTCCCACGATGTCGTTCCCACGAGTAACGTTCGTTCACCGTTACCGGCGACAACGCAAATGCCTACTCTCTAACTAACTTTACCCGTTTGCACATGCAAAATATGAACATGCAATATTTCAAGTTCCGTTGTTATCCATTCTCAGCATGCGCCATTCAGCAGCACAACTACTGGTCTAAACGGAAGTTCGGGTGAAGACCTTTTCCCAGTGCTGTCTGTAGTCCCAAAATTTTCAAAGGAAATCCCTGGTTTCGTGAAACGTTAAGGGAAGACCATGTTTCCATGAAATATGTGGATGAAATCATTTAACTTCTGCAAAATAATAACAATAATGTCCTCCTCCGTGGCCGTGCGGTCTAAGGCGCTGTGCTATGGACTCCGACTGCGGGACGGCATGGGTTTGAGTCCGCCTGGGGTTCAGTCTCTGGATTCTCGGCCTGTGTATAGGACCAGTGGCAACCCACCATCGTGAGGAGCTACAAGTGAGTAGCAAAATCCGGTCTCGGCAATCTCCTATCGACGTGAGTCGGGAGATAGGCCAAGGCCCGTATAGGGCTGTCGAGCGACGGATTCATTATTATATTATATCTATAATAATAATAATAATAATAATAATAAAAGTAAAAGTAAAAGTAAAAAATAAATTGATGATAGAATACTGATGACAATGATGATGATATACCCATAACTGGCATAAATGAGGCATGTTACATTTCGAAAATACTAACCGCGAATTTTAATGATTGCATTTGAAGGTAAGGGATACAGTATAACGTGTTATTGTATTTCATTTTCCTGTTCATGTTGTTTTCTGAAGTGTCGGTTTCAATATTGTTGCTAAATAAATTTAATAATAGTGCTACTAACCTAATTTCTTAGTGAAATAAATGGTTGCACCAATCTTGCAGAAAAGACAAAACATAGCTTCCAGATGAATGTAGAGGAAAATATTAACACTACTTGCAAATTGCAGTACTTCTCCTGGTAATTACAAGTTTAAAACTTGTCAAGTCCTCATGTCATGGCATTATGGGCTTGGTATCTCTAAATCCGGTACTGATTCATTCCGCGAGCATTTCTGTCATAGGAAATGAGTCAGAAGAAACAATCACACCTTGCACATGAAAATGAACCAAGAATGTAATTAATGTTCTAAACAATGCCAGTCTTTTTGTCAGATACTCTTTGAAAAGGAAGTAGTTGTATTTTATTTCTTTTTCTTTGAACAATTAAGCATTGTACTAGCATAATACACATGATACTGGTATTAAAAAAAATGATACACATAATCACCTTCAGTGTTCAAAGGATGTTGGGGACATAAGTGACGCAAATGACCAAAATGTTTTGCAGGTATGGAAAAAAAATCACAAAAAGTTAATTTGCTCATTTCTACTCTGTCGTAGATAATAGGTGATTAATACTGAAGGCAAGAAGGGTCGAAAGCAAAGTCGAAAATTCGAATGAATTGTCTTGGGAACACGTTGTAACTCATGGCTGGTACAGAAGAGCAGGTTGGTCCTAATGTCTCGTTACTCCCCGGTGGTTATCACAGTGAAGCTAATTAAATTTCATCTCTATCTTCAGATGGCTGACCCAAGTAAGTACAGTATGGATGAATGGTGAGCAGCATGTGTATGGACAGACATGAACGTCTACAGACCAGTAAAACAATAAGTGTGGAGCAATATGACATCACTGCAAGGTTTAACAAAAAGGCCCAATCGAGACACACACAGGACATGCAGACAAATATTTGTGTCAGGAAAATAGTGGAGCTTATACTGGCCTTCAGGATTGGCAACTTTGTAAATTGTTCTGTAGTAGTAACAAGACATTCGGCGGCTAGAATGTCGAATTCCAATTAGTTTATCATGTCCAAGAACCAAACAAAAACACACACATTCCACATATCATAACATTTCAGTGCAATATGTAAGTTATACAGAACTCTGGGGCAGAACTGTGCTTTCATGGTCGAAGTATACTAAGAGACATTCGGTTGATAACATGGTCAGGGCATTGAGTATGTCGCCGCTGTTATGTCTTTCGTGACCGAAGAACTACTATTTCTTTCAAGTACGTAGTTTCCTAACAGCCTCACGGTGCTAAGTGAGCACTGAAATTTTGTAGCTCTCGCCGAGGATGGAACCCAGGACACCTCTTGACAAGAGAATGGGCGTCCACTGCGTGTTCCTCAAAACTATTAACTATTATTACGATTTCCTCTTACGAGGTAGCCTATGAAACAGTGTCAATAATATGGTCAACGTTCTCTCACATTCACTATTTTGGAACGTACAATAGTTGTCACAAAGTTTCTAAGAAGGATGGTAATACATCACATTTCAACTAACCCTTCCTTCATGTAATAGACGTCTGTGTCTACACAACCATCTGATACGTCCAGAAAACAAAAGTGGGTCAGGACTGTTTGGAAATGCTGGTACTCTCAGCCACTTAACCAGCTCCCATCGTAGTCTGCAACGTTCTCAAGTAGTGCTAAGATTACACACCAAGAATGAGAGCACACGTAGGCTACGCTGGATAGCTTCTTCCCAGTAATCCTAAAACATGGTTTCCACATTAGTTCGCACTGATAGAAGACGCAGTAATTGATTTGGTTGGTAAGTAGAACAATGATATCTCCTTAACTCGGGAGAATTCGACCAGCTAAAAGAACAGACCTAACGGTTTAGGAACTGGGCTCAGTAAAGGAGTAGTTCTCCCCTCTGACGTAGTGATGTCGTTGTCTTGTAATCAAGAGGTCCGGGTTCGATAGTCGATGGAGGCACGTAGTCGTTCACATGTCACTTTAGACATTTCCGATCGGCCTATTTGTGCATAAAGTGGACATAAACAAATACTAAAACTCATTGAAAGGGAAACATATTTTGTAGAATTGGTTTCTGCAATACGTATCCTATCATTCTTTGAGGCATTGAAAAGTTACTGGGTATGCTGACATGAAGTAAATGTAAATTTCCAAATCAAATCAATAATTATATACAAAAAATAACTGAAAATTGTAAAAATGGCTTGCAGGATTAAATGCTTTTGGGCTAACATATAATTACGGACCTATAGGAACTAAAATCTCTCCAAATAAGCAGGCAAAAAAGGCACCGAAGAAAGAAACACACAGGGGCACTAAAAATGGATGGACATCAAAAGATTTTCATCATATTCCCGCATTAGACACTCAAGATTCGAACCAGGCACTTATGATTAAACTAAGCAACAGTGAACAGTAAAAAAGTGGGTAATGTGAATTTTAAACTCAATAGCATAGCCTACATTATCTGGATTGGAACAAAAAGACATTTGAGGGTGCACAGTCTTCACTAAATATACAACCAACAACACACGCTGCATCCTTCGCACACAACCTCTCTAATAAATGACGGGATAGAACGTTGCTCTTCCCTCCGGTATATGTGAACACTGATTTGATGCACTATGATTAGATGTTGCAGATGTAATATTCCTAAACTGCAGAGCATACCAAGAAATGCACAATTTTATGCACAAAGAAAATAAATACGTAATTGAACCAGAATATAGATAGCATGGACGTCCGCAGGATTTTTCCAGGGGGGGGACAAGCAAGGGGGAACGAGGCATATTTTCCTCCATAATAGTATACTCCCTCAAATAAACATTGCTTCACTTTTAAGTTATCATAGTCCTGCAACGCTCTTTACGTGTGAAATATGTACTTTTTGGTTGAGTTTCATTTTCCAGGGGGGGACGTGTCCCCTGTCCTCTGCCGGACGTCCATGATAGATAGTGAACCGATTTTTGTTATAATTTTCTCATTTTAGACGCTCAAGAAGGCAGTTATTTTCTGTATAGGCACTTCTGACTAAAACAGGCAAAATAGGCATTATAAAACTCACTAAGAGCAAATCCTCAGCCTATTAATTACATAGTGTTCACGGCATTGGTTCTTAACATAATTATGATCAGATAAATACCCATAAGTTCTGATTACATTTTCTCAATCCTGTGGAAATGGCACAACGCCGTTATATGAATTTGGGAAAATGCCGAAGAAAAATGTTCCACATCATTAAATTCCCGTCCCTCACCCTTGCATTAGATGACCTTCTGATCACGCAACACAGTCGTATCGGAACATCAAAAGGAATCCGAGGACACGAGAACTCAAAATCACGCATGAACCGAAGGATTAAAAAAAATGTTGACTTTGTTGCCGTTGTGCGGAAACGCACAAGATACAAGAAGAGGCTATGTACCTAACGTATGGTTCACGGCACTCAAGAACTCAAGGTGCGAGTCAGTAGGTTACGTCCCACAGTGACAAAGGAAAGAAAAGTAGTTAAGTAAAACGAAATGGTGGGGGAGAATGTTTCCAGTGCCATGCTTTCTTTATTGTTGGTATCCTCTTGGGAAAATATCCTGGGTAGGAAACGCTTAAATGCGCATTCAAGGCTCACAAACACACACACAGAGACAAATATAATAGCGAGGAATTCCATTACGTAACGAGGAGTTTTGAAGATATTTCACGACTGGTTGCGTTATTTCTGCGAACTTCATTAACCCAGTAGGAAAGACATTTTCACCCAACATTGGGTACAACAGAGAAAAACTCAAGTGCGTAACATATTTATCGCGTCCAGCCAGCAAGCCTACGATCCTTACTTTCGGCAACCATGTGTGGAGAGTAGTGCGCAGTTGGGTGCACTGTAGCCTGATGCGCATGCGCGAAAGGGCGAAAGGTGGTGAGTGGGAGGAGTCTTTACTGTGATGCCAGCTTCTAGATTCGCATCGAATGTACACATAAGTAGTAACTAAAGTTTCGAACAATCGCCACTCTGCCACAGCATATGTGTTCCCTTGGAATATATGCAAACTAGAGCACCTTATATATATTCATATGTTTACCCTCAATGGCAAAGCCTCTACTGAATTTTACTCCTTTACTTTTATACTACTTCAAGAAAGCTCTGTGATATTTGAATTACTGCATATGAAACTACGGGTTCTAATCTCTCACGCATACATTTCCATTATTAGTAGGGACATTGAATTTTCGCGATGCGCGAAATCGCGAAATGTGAAAAAAATATGCAATTTTGAACATTCTGCACGTAACTACACCCCAATGATGAAATATGCACGAGTTTTATTCGCGAAGTAATGCGAAATGTGTGCTTTTCCATGAAATAAACGCTTTCTCGCGAAATAACAGTGAAATATCATCAAATTAAGTAGAAAACACGCAAAAACCGGCAATCAAGGTTGTGCGCGCAAACTGTCGATTTGTAACGAAACGTTTGCCTAAAGTTTCCTACCACTTGCAGCTGAAAAACGTTTTATCTTCGATCACATCAGGAAGACGCTACACATTGGGATTTCCCATGCACATAATCTGAGTTCGAAATATTCGCTCCCTGTCAAGTTGCATTCCTTTCTTCCCCCGAATTTCTACTCAACTTCCAGTTTCATTGAACTTGCTAGCTGTAGCAGCGATAAGATTAGTTTGTTCCCGCACATCAAGGGAAACAATGGGGTCATTTGTGTTCAGTCATGAATGAATTTTGTTTATCATCATGTGATTTTCAACATGTGTTTGTGTATGTGCAGTAGTGATTATTTTATTTGTTGGACAGCAAGGATATCCTTTAAATACATACAATGAATAAATCACTTGAGATATGCAATTTAGAAATGAAGTGATTTTGTGTTGATGTTTTCTTTTTGGTTGGACAGCTCAGTACTTGTGTATGTGTACAGTATATAAAAATGAAGTAGTTTATCAATTTCTAGCTCTTTTGTATGTTGTTTCCTCTCATGATGAAAAAGTGTGTGCTAATTTTTTTTTTTTCCCACCGCTGGTATATACCGCTGATATAACATTTTATTTACCGCTCTCCTCAGTTTTTATTTACCATAAATTTGTCTCCCTAATTATTATTAGTAAAGAATGTTGAACATTTCCAACACTCACTTATAGATTTAGCAACACATGGGAAAACCATATGTTCCAATTGACCCTTCTTCTATTGTAAACCCATTCTTTCTTCACCTTTGAGGGCAACAGGTTCGAGATTAGGTCACTAATTCAAGGCCATAGGTGCAGATTTATGTTGGTGGATCTACACCTGAAGTAGTGCGATACATGACCCCTCGTACATAATATGTCGGAGGGCTATGCTTAGTCAAGGAACCTTCTGATGGCTATAGTTTCAGTCCACTTTATGCCAGATTGGCTCAAAGGGACTGGATCTACAGATTAAAGTGGGATCCAAGCCACTGTGCAATTTCAGGGAGCCCTTCGTTGTAAGACGAGGGCGTTAGCCACTGTGTAACCGGGGAGGGGCTAGAAATGAAGTGCTCACTACCTTCTTGAAGATACAACTCCAGCATTCCCTTGGAAAACCAACACAAAATCCATTCAAAGTGCGTACAACGTGTGTTCTTACACCAAACTGCGTGGTAAATATGAAAACGCTGTACCAAAACATGTCGAGTGTTCGAAGTTTATGAAGGATCTAATATGCAGAGCACGAACATAACCCCCAACATGGTTGAAATAAGTGATTCGAAATTATGTGTGAATCACACTGAAAGTCAGGCCTTCTAAGAGTTTTCGTGCCAGTAAATAAATAACAGAAATTTACATCATTGCTGAGCATGACCTACAGCGGTTCAGGCAATGAAGTTCCTTGTTAGGTTCTTTCCTTCCGTTTACTGGATGATTTCAATGCATGTACTGAGACTTTACAGACATATTCCAACATGATTATGACATTCCCTTGTTACTCTTAATGATTAAAACCAACGAACATATTACATGTACGGCATGCTGCAAAACAACTGATTTTTCAGTCACCCCGATGACCAAGTGCGTTCGCAAAAAGGTTCGATGAACTCGATCTGGGTCGAAATGCAATCCTTAATTCCATCTAATTAATATTCTCATTGTCGCGATAACCCACATATGTTACATAATACAAGAATTGTAGTATTGTGATTCAAAGGATGAACCATTTCTCGTTTCTGAGAGTACGAACGACCAAGACTCGAACTCAGGTCTCTAGCGTACCGTGCAAATGATGTACAGTCACGTACACTGCCGGCTTGTAATGAATACATTGACTTTCAATGGAATCGTTACAAGCCGGCAGTGTCCGTGACTGTACAATTTTCCTGATCTCTTCATATATTCTTTTTCCTTTTCTTGTTATTATATTATGCACTTTTACTCTACAACTTCAACAGGACAAACATCCATATCTTACACAAGATTCAAACCCAGGACCTTTTGGCGTCGTATCGCGCTATGCTAACCACGTAGCCACAGAGGTCGGCTACAGAGTTAATGAACCAGCCTTGGTTTTACCTTTTCCTGTTGCGAAAATTGTCTCGGGCAAGCGATCACTGATCAATGATAATGTGCTTCCAAGTTCAGGCGTCATTATCGGGGGACGGGGATAGGGCGTTCTTCAAAATATGGAAAAATGTATTATGTATACAAAGGCTTATGGTTACAAACGACACAATCTCAAGTACAAAGAACCAATCCACTTGGGCCAAAATTTACAACTCCTGAGGCTATCTTTAAATCACCTCCTGAAGGTTCACGAAGCAAACAACTGAATGCTCACCCCTCTTGACTGACATCAGCGTAGGGGTGGAAGTTCTGCTTCAGAGCTTTGCTCTCCCTTTCAGCCAATCGCCCCAGTCTTAATTTGTACCAGAGCCAGGTAGGTTCCATTGTCCTAAACCCACCCTCCTCTACCATTACCCTTCTTTTGTTAATTTTCTACGCTTGGGGTAGTGCAAGAGAGTTTACGATTACAAAGAATGCGACCTGCAAAGTTACCTTTTCTTTATGAAGCTAAGTTCATTTCCAAGAAGGTAAGCATCAGTGTTGCCAAATAAAGATAAATTTCACTCAGGGCACAGGGAAATTGAGATAAAATGGAAAATATCAAAATTGCACGGAAATTTGAAGATAACCGACTATGAACACACATATCTTTGAGGAACGATTGGTTGTTGGAATGACAGCTGTGTAGAACCAACAAATAGGAAAGGAACTATTTTTCAAAAGTCACGTAGTTTTGTTTACAATAACTTCTTTCTTGCAGTGGATGAGAATGAATCAAACTTTCAATTTGGCTTTGGAACAATCAATAACTTTCGACGATCTAACTCTCTCATTAAAATTCTGCAAGTGTACAATTTCATATCATTAATCTCACACTTTTTCTTGTTCACTCTTACTTTCATCCACTCATTTAGTTTTAGTATTTCGTAAAGCGACATTTTCTAAAATAATTGTAGTAATCAATGTATCAATTTCTTAATGAAGAAAAAATTTGTTAAAGAAAGGGATACAATGTACTTGCAAAAGTAAAATTGTGCTTCCTGGGTATGGCAACACTGGATGATAAGATTTCGTTCTCTTGTTGTTTGGTTATTGGTGCGAGATATTAGAATCAAGTCAGAGAATCCTACACGACAAAAGAGAGGTGGAGGACAGTCGCGGTAGTGCAGTCCGTTGGGTGTCTGACTGCATTGCGGGTGATCCTGGTTCGATTCCCGGGGAGTGATTTCAGGTGGAAATTTCTCTAGCAATGTCTCTGCACGAGGCTTTGGGGCTCACGCAGCCTCTCATAAGTGAGTTCCTTGGGAGAGGGGGTGGTAACGCGGCTGGAGCCTGGTGTTGATCACATTACCTCCACAAATGGCAGATATTGTGAATGTGTGATTCTTTATGCCCACTCCACTCTCCCTCCTCATATCTCATATGCCTTTACGACATGCTGAAATGTCCAGGCTACTGTGAGGGCACTTTTACAGGGCTAATATTAAAACACCGGCTTCGGTTGCAAGTAGCACCTTTTATTAATATATTTCCTTTCATACCTGTTTGAACAAATTATGTTTTCATGTTAGGAAGCCAATTTCATGTCATATAGGCTAGAGCAATATGTTTGAATACTCTCAAGAAATTATCTGACTCCAATTGATAGGCTTACCATATTTTTTGGGGTCCAACCCAGGACATATTCGCCATCAACTCGTTACTGCTGAATTTCAGTTATTTTTACAAAAATAAATTGAAATGACTTAAAAGCCTTAACATTTTATTGGAACATTAAACTATAAATTGTACAAGAAAAAAATATTAACATTATTTTCTAAAATCAATCAATTAATTTTCAAATGTTTAATTGAATAATACATTTTCTGATGTTTAGGAAAACTCTCTGTTCTAGGTAGCATTATCTGTTAGTTGACTCAGTTGAACTTTTCACTAGACATGACTTTTTTCAGAAATGGCTTGGTTGATTTAATAAGATCATAAAATTCACAACATGAAGTTCTGAATTAATTTTAACATTCAGCAGATGTTTAACATTGGATACTAAAAGTCTACCTCTTTCTGCAGACCAAATATTCCCCATAATTGAAAACATTCTCTCAACTGGAGCCGATGTTCCAGGTAAAGACATAGCAAACTCAACCATTTTAGAAATGTTGGTACATGAAATATCAGTCTTTTAAAACCATTCAAAAATTGGTCGTGAATATTCAATACCGGTAGCTATTTTCATGTTCAGATTATGACAATCAGTTTTTGTCACCTACTTTTTTTATCCTAGGTTTTCGTTATTTTATATTTTTCTGTAACCTTCGTATCCTCTTGAAGCTTCGGTAGAAAAACAACACGTTTCTGAACCTTTTGTGTTTCTCTGCTTTTGTTGACTTTTCCCCCTTTCGGTCGTAGGAGCTCGGAACTAACAATGTGCTGTGACAAATCTTTCACTATTTTTGAGCGACTTTTGTGCATTTGGCGACGGAAAGTCAACGTGGGAGGCCAATTACTGGAGGAACATGTTACGTACCGGATGAGGGTAGAACTATTCTTTTCACCCCATTCTAACGCAACACGTGTGCTTGAAGCTTGACCACCAACGTCGTAACTTCAGATTCCCGCGCCTAAAAGTCAGTCCGTTGTATTCGAAGTTTCAAGCTGTCTTTATATAGTGGCAGAACGAACAAACAACTACAGTCTACCGCCAGTTTTCGAACCGACAACACCTCTGCGACAGTCGGAGTAAAGATTCGGGACTTTGTCTTTTTTCTACCGCGCCGTGTATTTTATCCTGCGTGAGTGAAGGACAGTGACTAGTTGTACGAATACGCCGTGTTAATTTGTGACCTGTGCACTGGATTCGCATTATTCGTTTTGTGACGAGGAACATTAATACCACAATGGCGGGCTAATCACGAGAGAAGGAGGGCCTTGGGTCTTCCTAGCCTGCATGAAGCCGACAACGCAGCAGATCATCGCTCAGCGTCGCGACGTCACACCACTAAAACGCCGTCGCAAGCGCCACGAAAGCCACAAATGACGCCCACAGCCCGATTAGAAGCCATGAAATGATACCGCCGAAAGCCGCCAGTCGAAACAGCATTCCGAGAGTACTTCGACGCCGACACCGACGCCCGACGAGAATTCTACGGAGAGAGAAAGAGAGAGAGAGAGAAATTGGAAGATGAAGCGACACCAGCCCACATTTAGATCTACCGTCTAGAAGAGAAGATTGAGATAATGAAGCGACACCTACTGCGTCTTGAGACGACGCCGACGTCCCGCGTGAGATTAGCAGCGAGAATCCACGAGTACCCCCGGTAAAGGAACTTCGCCCGTTTTTTCGCCGTCCCCCCAGAAAGAGAGAGAGAGAGACGATGCGAATCAATTAATCGCTCCATTACGAGGCCGACAAGATGATCGCCGTGATGTTGAAGCGTAAAAGGAAGGTGTGTCCCAGAAGATTGCGAAGTGCCGCTACAAAGAAGTAGCGTGGGGAAGTGTTAGTGTCGCAAAAAGGACCGCGGATTGACGTCCCGCCGCCGTTTCGAGGACTACGGTAAACGTCGCTGAAACGTCTAGAACGCCGAGATGGTATAGTATACTACTGTTAATTTTCTATATGTGTGAGTGATCATCTACCCAAGCCTCCAAAGATCGGCCGTCGGACGAAAAGATACCAGTATTTAAAATTAAAAGTCGCGAAGGTATTGATTATAATTATTTCTCGCCAGCATCATCTAAATTTCACGACAATTGTTAATTCGGAAGAGATATTCACAGCATACTGTTGTTTTTCCACGCTCTGCGCCGAACTGTTGAGTAATAATTTTTATTTATGTCACCTTATATGCTTTACTCGGTAAAATATTTGATTAAAAACAGCATAAATCGTGTATCTCTTGCATAGATCACCTCTCAAGTTTGCTAGGTGAGGAAGTAAGTTAACTTCGTGCTATTTTTAATGTATTCATACATCAGAGTCTTAATTTTTATTCTGTAAACATGTGTGCCTTGCAGTTGATATCTAAGCCTAATGTTATTGAAGTTCCAAGGCGCATTAGTGATAATTCCACAATAATTATTTAAATGTCTAAATAAATTGCAAGAATAAAAAGTTTACGTGTCATGCCCGTTGGCAGAATGTAACGAGCACGCGCAGATGAAAGTTTAGTATCTTTAATTCTAAGCAAATTAACGTCTTCGGGCGCAGTTTAATATTCATAAGAAAAACTAAATATCGCATGGTGTCTAAAAAAGGGCCAATGTACTTATCTTAATGTAATTGTTCCCCTGAAGTTGAATGAGTGTGTGAATGCTGAATGATAGCGAGGGGTTTTGTAAAAGGTATTATTTTTGTGTGTTATATAATATACATTTTTGTTATCTAGGTTTGACTATGATTTGTGTTCATACAAATAGTATACTAATCCTCATAACTGGTGGTATTTATATTTTAGTTCAACGTTAAGTCAGCAAAGCATTTCTGCTGGCTAACATCAATTATTATTATTATTGATTATTATTATTATTACTATTCAACGTCACTTTATGCACGAGTCGGCTATTCGTCGGGGGTAAAAACCGATCCGGTCACACGTACCCTGGAATCAAAACCGTTAGCTGGGCCCGACACCTAGGAAGGGGACTTCGGTCTCCGGACTAAGTGTCAAACAGAGGTCATGTACCTAAGGTCCCGGTGAGAAGATTCTCAAAACCCCGGACATTTTGCAATCCCGGACATCACTAAAAAAACAGGACTGTCCGGGCTAATCCCGGACGTATGGTAAGCCTACCAATTGACATTACCTCTTTTTAACGTCAGTGTAAACCCCGTCTAAGCATTCCTCTCACTCAAGATACGACGATACATGCTATTAAGGTAACAAGCAACTTTCGACACTTTACCAAAGAGAAACAAACGCAGATGAGCAGATATGTCGTCATACGCAAGAGCAGATTGACTTGCCTGTAGGAAAAATCTTACGGGCTGACTGCATTTATAGCGCAATATAAGCGAATCCACTCCTTGGATGAGAGCTCTTTATTGCGCCTACGGTGAGAAGTCGACAGAGATAACGTGCCTGAGGACCATTCTGCCTATCGCCGAGCTGTAAACGGTTTGGGAAGCGTTTGCACGGATTTCTTGAGGGATAAGCGCTTGCTCCTTCCATGATGCGTTATCGTGGTAAGGCAGCGAGAGTAAGTTCTCTGGGGTTCCTGAGAGAAACGTTTCTACAAGACTTTCAACGTTTCGTTGCAGTTGCTGAATGCAATTCCTAATTCGTCTTGCGAAAGGCATTGTCCAATTTATTCTAATTCCCTGGAATAGAACACGTAAGGTTATGATGTTGGAGAAGAGAAGGAGAGTTTGTGTTTCAAGTACACTTTAATGCACAGAAAGGTTAATTGGAATTGGACCTACAGTTTAAAGAAGGATCCGAGGCATCCCTCATGTACCAAACCCAGGAACCCTATTGGACGTTGACAATTTTTTTTGTTAGGGGAGTCAGCTCATTCATAAAACTTGATTAGTAGAAATAATAAGAATAATGATAAGTATTAGAACGGTTTTAATTGTTATTACACAATAATAACTATTATAAATTAATAACATTTTTTAAAAAAAATATTTCAAAATTATTATTATTATAACAACATAAATGGGGACACATTGCTACTAGGTCCACCATATGGGGCAATATCCAACACAAATGTTCTCTATTATTTTTTTTACATTTCATACGGTTAGTGCACTGAAATTCATAATTATTGTATTTTGTTTTTAACTTTTACATATTTCGTTCAGAAAAAAAGCTTTGAAAGTTTTACTCAAAGTTTATGTTGTGTGATTTCTCACTTAAAACTATGTTTTTGGAACTTTGGAAACTGGAAATTTTCGCCACGGCCTAAGTGTGGGAGGGCGTATCCCTCCCCACACACACAGGAAAATTAATGTCGGCATAAAATGTTATATTTCATACGTTAATTAATAATTGATAATTACAACTAAGCCTGATACATAGGAACCGATAACTTCAAACTGAAACAGTGGTTTGGGGGAACATGCCTTGTCCCTACCCTGCAAAAATTCTTCGGACCGCCATGGTCAGAGGTTATGCATCAAGCAGCTGATGACTTCATATAACAGGTACTGTTTTTATTGTTGTTATCATTATGCTTACTTGTTATAAGTGGGCATTATTTTACGTTATAGATAACCTGACACCAAATAGATTCACTCTGTATCGGGGATTTTGCATGAATGCATGTATTCAACCAATGCTCTAACTACTGTGACAGCGAGGCCTATTTGGATATTGAGGAATTCCAACAATTCTAAAGTCAACAGCACGTAAAAGACGACACACACTCCGAATCAGCTCCCTAGCGTTTGTCCGAGCCGTGCGAGCATGTATTTAGCACCCAGTTTTGGATTCTCGGCATCATTGTATTTCCAAGCACGAACAGCCGTGTTGCGACACTACCCACTCTACCACTACGCACATTACTCCGAGTCTTGCAGCAAGACGACCACGGCAACGTCGCAACCAGATATTCAGGAATGTCCTGGCGGGCATTTGGAGAGGACGCAGAGACGGGAGCAGTGGATGCTATTCGTGACGTCACCATACTAATCAGTAAGAGATTTTTGAAACTAGCTGCTGCGGAAAAGGGGAGAGAAATGCGCGATCTTCCAGAACGAGGTCAAAATATCATTTAAAGGTTCCATCTCATGCAGGACAAAGCTTATGGGCTGAAAGACTAGGCGGTAAAACTAGATATATTACCCGAACTAGGAGCATAAAGTCGAATTTAATGGCCCGTGTAAACCCCTTTAACATCCTGTGTCAAGATTTGTTTATGATAAAGGTTTCTTCTTCTTGTCCGAGGTCGCGAACTGAATTTGTTCGGACGTTTCGGAATGAATGGTGGTGAGGGGAATGGTGCACGATTCCACCTGCGTGGCATAAGAGTTGCCAACTCTTGGTTCGGCACGGTGCTACTGCTTTCTATCATCTTCCAACAGGATGTCACTGAGGGTGACATCTCGACCTTCCAAGCGACTTCTCGTTGGGTGACGCGCGGTCAGCGTATCGTGTCCCATCACCGCTGCTTTCTGTCATTCCAGACCGGAGCCCGTCACGATTACTCTCCAGTTATCCTCTCGACGCTGTCTTGTAGCTCGTACTGGGAATCGAAACCGGGACTAATGCCGAGAGTTCTAATCATTAGGCTACGATGTCAGGGGTCTCGCGTTCGAATCCTGTCCTGGGCATGGGTGTTCTTTGCGAGTGTCCTTTCATCAATGTCATCATATCATCATTCATCCTTATCTTCGCAATAGCCCAAAAGCGAAGTAAAATATACCAAATCAATCAATTCACATGCTTACCGATCATTGCTAAAGGTTTGGGTCATCCTGGTGAAACGGCATTGCGGGTGAAGGCAATGGCAAGTATTTTTAAACGACAGTGACAACTGACACCCCACTCAATCTCTTGTTATAAGCTACCATATCTGCTACACTTAAATTGCTCAGCTTTCTCAGCAAATGATGATGGCCTTCGATTTGCAGAATGCTGCAAAAGCTGTGCACCATTTGCAAAGCATGGGACTAGAAGAAAAATCCTCTGCTGAAGAATGAAATACTAAAACCTACGTAATAGTACAAATGAGTAACACAAAACCCTAAAAACAATAACCAAGAGTAATATAAAATAAAAAGGCGCATATGATGTTGCGGATACGGTTCCAATGGCCTCATTTGCCAACAATAGATGCCTCCAGACTATAAATGGTTGAGCTATTTTCTGGGAGAAAGTAGAGCAATAACAAAGACATTTCCTTCTAATTGTGAGGAATGATACAAGTGCAGACGTACAAGGTTAACACCAGCTCACTTCAGGCTCATATATTTCAAGGACAATATATGTTGTGTAGTATTTGTAGGAAGATAGGGGAAATTTTCGTCGCCACCTCATACATTGCTTATATAATGTCGTGATGCTTTGAAAGAATTTACTAGAATTTGCCTCCCACTCGAAATTACATTGGCTATGGCATTTTTTCACTTGACAAATTGATGCTGTACGCTAGCCATTAAATCAGTGATTATCGATTTATAAAATACTTTTGTGCATTCTGGCGTAATATAATATTGTTGTACGATTATACACCACAGTGCTGCAATGAAGGTGAAACTTAGTTACTCAGAAGTATTTGGTCCGTTATAGATAGACCAAGGGTGGTATTTTAAGAGGGCGGGCGTGTGCGGGAATTGCCCCTCTGAATGCAATTTTTTCAGTTTTTGGGAAAACTATATGTATAATTTATACACTCTACTGATGATTCTTACTGGAATCCCCCCCCCCCTCCACTTGAAAATATTTGAAATACCACACTGCATATCTTTCCATGCAAGAAGGGTTTTTTTGTGGGTTTCAACTCCTGCAGGTAACTTAGCAGAATGTAAATTTCAAAATAAAATCAATCTTCATTTAACTAGAATTTCAGTAGGATAAACAACGAACAAAAAATGAGATCGAAAAGTAGAGATTAGAATACAGAAATCCTGTCAGAATCGCACCTATCAAGGAGGCACGGGTTCGATCCTCGTTGGGGACACTTTACACAAGTGGTTCAGATCCCACATTAAACTGTAGGTCCTGTCCCTATTAGCACATCTCAGCAAAGGCGATCTTAAAACAAGCTTTGACTTTGATATTTTTCCACTTAATGCAAGAAATAAATAGTTCCACGAGTGTTGAAATTATGAAAATGATATTTATAAATTGGTGATAAAATATACGAGTATTATCATTAATTTATAATAATATTTATTATTATTCCAACTATTCAATTTTATAATAATACACTGAATCCCCTACCCTTCAAAAATTTCCAACAACTGGGCTTATCACAACATGGAAACAATCTACCAATGTCTTTACCGTGTTAAGAATTAAGAGGATTGCCTGGAGATTCCACGAAAGGCCAAGAGCATGCCAATACAAGATCCGCGCATTCCTAAGGCGAGAAACGGAACCATTAGACCAGGAAGTCTTTTCCAGAACCGTTCTCGACTCCTGGGAATTTCGTTCGTCTTCAATGCTTCCCAAAGCGATTTTCTTTCAACTTCATGCGCCATTGAAATGATAAAATTAGCGTGCTGCCAATTCAGAGACGTCGGAATCGAATCCCAGGAAAGTATTGTCTACATATGGGCGAATTCATCAGTAGAATCTCTTGGTGGGTCCCAGTTGATCGTGTATGTTAAATGAGAAATTCCAACGTTCAGTCACAGGCAATAAAAATGGGACACCCAGCTCCTGAAATACTGGCTTCCCTGCAATGTGTTGTGTGTTGCCTAAATCTACGGCGATGAGCAAACTTCAATAGCAACTTCTGCTATAGCAGTAGGTTAGGCAACACACAACACATTGGAGGGAAGCCAGTATTTCAGGATCATGCCCCATTTTTATTGCCCGTGACTGTACATTGATAATTTCCAAAAGGGTCGGTTTCGGACAGTTGGGCGTCCGTAAAGGGGAGCAAGGGGAGCCAAGGCCCTCTGCAGAATGGAAAGTTAACCAAAAATTATATATTTTATTTCAGTCACAGTACTTTATGTTAATTATTGCGAGGGCATTGCAGGAACATGATAACTTCAAACTGAAGCAGTGCTTTCTGAGGGGACAACATATATGGGCAAATGTGCCTCGTTTGCCTCCCCCCGGGTAAAACACATCCCTTGTCCCTCCCTGGAAGAAATCCTGGCAGTCCATGGCTGAAACTTACGTAGAGGGAATACAGGTCTTTGGTTTCATTCCCTTGTGACAATAAAGATATCACCGGGGTCAAAGGCGCAGATGTACCCCAGTTGGCGACTTACACACCCCAAACAAACACGAAAGAATTGTTAATTAAATTAACTATTCGTCTAAATACGCATCCTAAATATAACTTACCCACTACACATCAGAGATGTTACCGATGGCATGGATGTTTCTGTGTGTGTGTGTGTGTGTGCGTGCTCCTTCAGTAATGTTCTCATTTAATGATAAATTCATCCTCATCGTTACGATTGGTCGAGATTGGTAGATAGGTGCCGCTAAATAAAAAGTGTATTTTGTTATTTAGCGTCGCTCTTCTACCAGTTCTGGCTAATCGCAACGATGAGGATGAGTGATGATTAGGCGAAATTTGTGAAAGCACAACCATGACATGCCAAGGACGAGACTCGAACCCGAGAACTTCGGTAGCGAGACCGAAAATCAACAACTTAACGCACCTGGCCAACGAATACTAAGAGAGAAAACTATAGAAAAGACTATGCCACGTCTTGAAACATTGAACTCACCAGGAAGTAATAATATAATAACAGGAAGACAAGCTGCCAAATATCACAGCAATCAATTATGACAGACGGCCTTCGAAGGTAACAGTGTGGCTCTACACTTTCCCTGATCGCTACAGTACAGAAACCACGCATGACGTCAATGATCAGTCCTTCCGCTCAACACTATATCACCGGACAACATCGTTCCGCTCAACAATCCCATTCCAAGCGACAAACAATGCAAACACGGCATTCACACTTTGGTGGTTCGGAAACGAAGCGTAAAAAGTCCTTTCACTTATCTCACGGCTTGCTCGCACCCAGTTGCGTCATAAGTGCAGTTAGGACACAAAAACAATGCCGTAATGCAGAGCAAACTTAGAGCAACTGGCGTATGCAGTGCGAAGGCTAATGAGGCTACAGCCCCTCCCGAAATTTTGAGAAAATCAAAATTTTCAAATAATAGCAGTAAAAGAACTCTGGAAAGACTTACTTAACTTAAACCACGCCTCTTAAAATGACCCCCGATTATAATTCTTGTTCTTGAACACGTTTACCGATATTTCCCGGCATTTAAGACTTTTTCGGGATCCGCAAAAATGTAACGCAGTACTTTCGCGGATTCTAATTATGCTGGAAGTTACGTAAAATTACAAGTTTCCATTAATTTTGCAAGATTTATTGTGTAGATAAACCAGGGGTGCCCACAGGGGGGATTCATGACGCGCCTGCGTCATGGGAATGTTTGGGGGGGGGGACAACTTTTCAGTTTACCTACCAATTCTACATATCTTCACACAAAAATTAGGGGATCGTTTCGTTTGATTGACTTGTTGATTTTTAGTTATGGTTATGGTTCAGCATCTAATTCGTGATTTAACAACTTCCACAAGAATACTATTTCCTGTAGCAAACATGAAAGTGAACCTTAATTTTTTCTATCTTTAGTCTTTTGATTTCAACTACAATGAAAGGTTTCGAATGTCATGCGCCTTTCGATTGTTGGCATCTCGGCCAGTGGTAAATAATGCCTGGTGTTTTCTTTCAGTTTTAGTGTTGGCCGATTTCAGGCACAATTAGTTTCGCTTGTATGTGCTCCAGTGCTACGACTGACTGGATAATTGTAAAAGACTGTCAGTTTTAATTATTAAAAAATGAAATCAAATTATCCACATTCAAACAAAATTCAATAACTGCGAGTTTATCTAAACTACATTTGTGTGTGTATGGGGGAGGGGTATGATAAACAATTCTTTTGGGGGAATTTTGATGAACGACTTTGGGAGGATGGCCACCCCTAGATAAAACAATGTTTTTTTTTTATTACATAACATGTATTTCAATATTATTTTATAATGCTTGAATATTTTGAAGCAAAACTAATAAATGTATGCATACAATTAGAAATAGTCGCTTTCGTACTAATATTTGTAAATATGTTGAACAACATTTAATTATTACAATATTCAAGCATCAGTATCGTTGAGAATTGGTGCGGCATCGGTTTGGGTATCGGCTCAGTACTAGTAATTGTGAAAAATTTTATAGTGTCCCCTCCCCGCCTTCCAGGAATGCATCTATGTAATATCAACGTTTATAATTACAAACCTCTCCGAAATAAAATTCTGAGTCCGCCAGTGATTTAAAGCACAAGCAAACCATCTTATATTAGGTTCTACTGAAGCAAGGTGGTAATCGGGTTATTTAAGCAAGGTATTCGGTCTCTATTCCCCACTACAGGAACGAAGTTAATGTAAACAAAACCACGTGACTTGAGAAATAGTTCCTTTTCTGTATGTTACTTATGGCGTTATCTTGCCCGTAAATAGTATATTATATTTGCCCTAGCTGTACAGTTCATAATATAAGATCCCACAACTTCAATATAGCATCTACTTCATCCAGTGGCGTGTCCAAGGGTGGGATTGGTGGGTGTTATAACCCCCCTCTTCCCCCTCCCGGCTCAGCATCTCTAGAAGAAATAACTTTACTAACACCCCCTGTCGAAAATCCTGGGTATGCCACAGGCTTTATCACATGCATTGGCGTCAGGATGGGATCGAACCGTCCTGAAGAAAAATCTTGCATCCTGCACTGCCTCTTCAGGACACTACATTACAGAAAGTTTTGGGATGTGTTTTGATGATTCCCCCGACTCAGGCAAGTAGCCATGTGGGAGGTGAAGCCCCGCCTCCCCCCGAAACCATACAAATGTTTCGTTGGAAATAGTGTATAGTGGTAATTAATTGTACTTCCTTAGCAGGATTAAACTATCTTGTATAATAAGTTGTAATATACTGATAAATTCATTTTGGGGGCTTCTACCCCCCCCCCCACACACACAGACACTTTTTTTTGGCTACGTGCCTGTCCCGACTGTACATATGAATTCATTAACTTGGAGCCCCACTCCAAGCAAATAAACTCCTAGTTACGTTCTTGCGTAAACCTCCCCTAAAACAAGCTTTACTTGTGCTAGCAGATGTGAGCATACAGAATCATAATTTGGGGAATCAATACACGAGTTGGCAACACTGGAAGGAGCTCAACGTCGTCACCTTCATCGCCGACCTCTGCCTGCGAACGCTTTCCAAATAGAGGAAAGCTGAACACATGCACCTGACCACATGCTAGCTGTCGCTTTGTGGGTGGAGAACTCGTCAAGTGGCAATTCTCGATTCTTTGGCACGCAGAAAGCCTCATTCCAATGCACAGTAAATACAAGGTGTGCCAAAAATTCATAGGCAGAATGTATATGGTTACCTTCGTAACGCGCTTTACCCCAAGTATTCTACTTTCCTACCTAGTCTTGGTGGAGAAAGAGAGAGAGGAGGGGGGGGGGGGAATGTGCTGCCGTAAAGATTGAAAGGGGTTGTACGCTTTTGCAGTTCAAACCAATCCGAGATTCATATTGTTATGACCGTTACGAACAGCAACCATGACAAAACACCTGCTGAAAGTTGGCATTGCATTCGTTCTTGGCATCGCTACGACAGTTTCGCCTTTCAACCACGCCATTAACAACTCGATGGTTTTATGTCTCATTCTGATTAACTGTTTTGCCGTTGCTTGGTGATGGCGTAGCGGTGCAGAAAACTGCCAACCAGAAATGTAGCTTGTGTTTTGTTTAGGACTGAACGAAAGGTGCAAACGACAGGGGAAAAAATATACAGATACAAAGGCGGGGGGAAACGAAAGCGACCCCCACACAACAGCGTGGAAGAGAAAGAGAAATCAATGGAGTTAAAAACAGGAAGGTGGAAACTCAAGGAGACTAGTTGGCAAAAAGGGAGAAAGAAAAAGAAATATAGAGAGAAAGAAGATAAAAAGTGACAGGAAAAGAGAGATACAGAGAGAAAATACAGAGTGAAACTGAAAAAGGGACATCGAATGAAAGTGACAGGAAAATATATAAAGACGTAAGTAAGATAAACAAGATGCAAGAGGGGAAGAAGAAAGACAGGAAAAGAGAGGAAAAGGCTGAGCGAAAGAGAGATAAAAGAGAGCATTCGAAACAAGGAAAAGGCGAGTGAGGGAGAGACGATAAACATGCAAAATAAACAATAGATAAAAATACACGGGGACGCTCTTCTCAAAATTGAACACATTTGCGGTATGAGCAGGGTAATGTATATAAAATATTGCAACTTCCCAAATGGATAATTGTTAAGAAAGGTTGAGAATCTAGTATAGTATTCATTGTTCGACTTACGCTCTCGACTCCGAAGCATTGGGCTAGAGTCGTGTCTGAGGTATATGTCCTTTCAGCCAATCATCGTGCATCCTTATCACAGCAATTAATCAGTTGGGGGAAAAATAACCAAATTAAAAAAACGCATTTCTATGATTGATATGGTTTTGTTTTACTCCACTTTTCTGCCACTTCTGGTTAATCGCGAAGATAAAGATGAAAAACGATAAGCTTAAATGAAAGGACAATCGCATGCACACATGGTCGCAACACGAGTCCCACAGAGTCTGGAAAACGCAATCCAGAGTGTCCTACGTGAAAATGGGGTTGACATTTACACCTCAAAATCGTTTATAGGCGACTTACGGGTATCTGAAACATTATATTGAGTCAAATAGTTACGTCCTCCAAAATGCATAGATAGTATTAAATGCATTATCACTTGCGTAGTGCTGAAAAGTGCAAAATTATTTTCATATATGCTAATTTTGACATGATGTTAGTACATATATTAGCAACTATTTCCATATTTGACAACTGTGTGTGGATACATTAAATTGTGGCCTATCAGCCTCGTGGGCACGAGTACTGTAATTGCAATGAAAGACAAATTAGATTGATGGCATCATCCCATCACTTGCCCGAAACAGACGAGGAAAAAGGCATTGGAAAACTTCAACCACGGTGGTAAGGAAAATGAGCTTCATTCAGCATGAACTTACTTCTACCATACCACAATTATTGCTTGCTATTCCTGATGGCTTAAACGTTTTATTGCTTTAGGTATCTCAAGTTTACCTTTGTTCAAAGCTTCCTGTAAAAAAAAAAAAAAAAAAAATGCCAAAAAGTGGAACGAAACGCGGTTTATTTTCTTCTTACAATAATAAGGCAGTAAAAGACTTGGTGTTCACTGATGCAAAAACTTCTTGTACAGTTCTGCAGTGGGCATCACGGTTTGGATTAATCCTTGACCTTCGGCTTGAGTTACACAAACACCACATTCCCTTGTAATTCCTCTGCAGATTCTTACACAAATGACTTCCTGCCATCCGGTAATTTCCGAGATAAGTAATCATAGTGACAAAAAACGAAGAATGTGGGGGATCAAGTGAAGTATTTGAATGTTCTTGCTTTCTAACATCATGCTATCGACCAATTCGATACCTTGTACAAGCGGACATATGGGCGTTCTTCCGAACAAGAAATACAGACACTTTGCACAAATGTTGTGTTACATAAGGGAGGTGACTTTACAACTATGCTTGAGTTTAATTTTCAGAGATAGGCTAATCAGGACAGGAGCTACTGTTTTAATGGGATCCGAACCATTATGTGCGTCGATCGGCTATCGAACCAGGGACACGTTGATTACAAGGTGACGAACTTTTCACTGCGGCATCAGGGAGGCCCCAGAATTATGTTTGATCTGCCATCAACTATAATTAAAAAAACACCGACTTCAACACAACACATAATATTCATTGAAGTCAAACTGATTCCATACTAGCCACATGCGAATCATACTAAGGCATCGAATGTGTGAGACAGAGGGCGGGGGAGCTGAATTTTCGCATTTATTCCATGCGCAGGGTAGGAATCGAGCCCGAGCGAGACCTTAGGTAGTGAGACGGCATGTCGATCACTCAAAAAATTGTGTCAGAGAAATAACTGCTATAAAACAAAATTAATCTGCATTACATTTTGACATAGGTCCCAGATAGTGCGCTGCGTCAATGGATCAAATCAATACTGTTTATGTAAATGAAGAGCATTCTGTTAAAGGTGTCACATAAAGCTTCTTTTAATTAGGCTTCAGCCGGATTGCGCACACTTTTCAGGTTTTATCAGTGGTATCTGATAAGCCGTTGAGAAGCTGTCACAATGTACAGGATTGCGCACAAAAAAACGAGGCGATGTTGTCAGATGTAAAATATTCTCAAGCCGTTCTCACTTCTGTTGTGTTTGTTTATGTGTATGTGTAGACTTACACGTGTTTTTGCTGTGTTTTGCCTAACCTAACATATCTTCACTTGCTACATTTACTGGTCAAATTATATTTTTTATTTAATCCTTTTGAGAATTACTATTTTATTTCTAATTTCTCTCTCTCTTCTTGTCTAAAGAAGAAAAAAACAGTTTTGCGCAAATCTATAGGTCTCCTTTTACCTAGAACTTGATTTTCTTTGCTTTGCCACAACAGGTTTGGAGGTTGCAAACAAAGCGCAGGAGGAAAGAAAAGCATGATATCAGAACGAACATGGCCTGTTATCTCCACTCGCTGAGTTTGTTTACGTAATCCATACCAGACAACGCATACCATGTTGACTGTAAACATCCTGAAAGCCTACTTATTTATGTCACCCGTTTCACAAGAATCTCCGAAGGTGTTGGGCGCGCCAAGTCGCCAACTCGTGCAGCGAGCCTTAATTCTTCCGGAATCTCCTAAAAATTGTAATATGGCTTCTCTTATTAAGTAAGAAATATTCGAAGGGACCCTTTGGCATTAGGAGTGTATCTCTATGCATTGTTAGACACGTAAAAAAAAAAAGTGAATTTCAGCAATATAAAATTGAATCTCAGTTACCTAATCAATACTATGCTAGTTCCATAGGATATTATATCCTTATGTGGTAGGCAGCCCTGTTATTAGTTGTGTCATTCTGGTTGCCTACTCGCAAAGATGCAAATTGCGTTGATACGACAATTGAGTGACTAACTGAATTAGATTATTTTACGTCGCCTTTCTGCAACTTTTGGCTAACCGTGACGATGAAGATGAGTGGATATTATTATGATGAAATTGATGAAGGGTCCCTCACAAAGAACGGGATTCTAACCCGAAACACCTGGCGTCGTAAATCCATTTCATGACTTCGCACATTTTCCACCCTCAAATAGTTTTTGTCTGCCTGTTCTTGCTGCTAAATAAACCGCGAGAGTAATATATTATTTAACATCTGCGTCATATCCAAGAACTCAAACAAGGACTTGCATTCCAAGCGTTAGTGTATTTATATTTTTATTACTTGTCGTCACTTTTTCACCTATTGAGTTAATCCTGACAAAGGGGTGATTGATGAACTGATGGAACAATCACAATGGCGCAGCCATACATTATCCGTAATTTGTCGGGAATGAACCCAGGATTCCATAGTTAAAGGGTAATGCAATTTAAGTTCAACTGAACCCTGGTGCTTTCTCCTACTTCTCACTTCAAAGAACTGGCCGATTTGGATGTAAAATGGACTTAACCGTGACATGGAACTATTAGATATATCTCGACAACGATTAATGCAATTCACAAATTTCAAACGTGGTAGGATAAATTCTGAGCTTAATTCCTCAAGATTTTTTAAAAAATAACTCTGGTTCTACGTACCGAGAGCCGTTTAAAGGGAGAGTCAACAATGTTGAGACGCGCCAAATGCCTCGTTACCCTATAATGTAGCCCTAATTTGACAGCAACTTGGTGGCACCACAGCCCTTGCACGATTCTATGCGTAAATGTTATCGTTGTCATCATTCAGAGTTGGGCAGCAGTGATTGTATTTCCTCCTTTGTTTTGCGTTGCATTCCTGCCTCTTTTAGCTAACAGCGACGATGATGATTAGATGAAACTGATGAAGGAAAACTCGCAAAGGAACATCCACGGACAGGCCGGGACTCTAACATGAACCCTTCCGTGACGAGATCATGACTTCACATACGACGCTCGGCAATTGGTTTATTGTGGTTGAACCTGTATTGCAAGTCAAGTATTAAATAATTTTGTTGAATATTGACGAAGAGCATAATAATCACAGATATGAGAAGTGGTACTTATGCATTCTGGAGGACAATAAACACATCAAATCACACAAAGTCGAAGACCTGTCCTATATTTAAATAAACACGGATCATACAAACTGTGCTCCAGTCGTATCTGCTGGTGACAAGGGCAGGGATTTATCCAGAATTTGCCTCCAAGGAGAGACGTTAGGCTGTTTTTAGGGATGTACAGGTAAATGTAGTGCCAAAGGGGTTATAATTTGGGCTTTTGGGGAGGATTGTATGGAGGGCTTCAGGAAAATTTGGGTGGGTGTTTGTGCATGGATAAATCTTTGATGACATTTATGGAAGACTGAAAATGTATCTCCCTGGCGCGTCTTGGTACAATGAACGAAGACATCAATAATATTCAAAATAGAAGACAACCAAGCAATAAGGAGGATGTTGCATGTTTACCAAGCGTGACGTCACCAGACGATCAGACAAGGATTCAAGTAAGCCGAAATCGTGCTTACGAGGAATGAATGGCACTGCAACAAGATGGAATAACGGTAACTAAGACGTCTGTTTAAAGATTTTTAGACGTGTTGTTCTTTGCCGAACGACCTTTTGGGAAAAGGCTGCCAACAAGCACGACCATATGACCGCCAAAGACATGTATGCACAGGTATTCAATGTAAATGAACGGGTGACCTGGAGTTTCCGAAAAGCAGAACGTCAGTCTGGCTCTTCCAAGAATCTCCAACAAGTTTCGTCAACGATTCCGTGCTTGAGAAAGAAAAAGAACGAAGTTTGCTAAAGCGAGAGGAATTTCAGCGCATATTTACCAAGAAGATGCAAGGGAAAACATCCCAGGTGGGTACGTTCCACGAAACTGCTCGTATTGGCATCAAAGTAGAGGTAAAGTTTTCACGGTATACAAATTAGGATCGGGAGCAGAACAAAACATAAGTCGCGGAGGAATTTCGAAGGGGTCGGCTGTCCCCCCCTCCCCTCTACTTCGGGACGCCAATTTGGCCCCACGGGCTCAAAACCTGTTGTAAGCAGGTACATAATTCCCTCAGGTAGGCTTGCGAGAAGAAAAAAAGTCATGGCGGCTGATGTTTGGTACACACACATAATAACAGGGATGGTGCTTCTGTTGCCTGTCATCTATGCAACCTTGACAAGTCTGAGAAGCGACATCACGTGTGTCATTGGTTTAAATTAACATAGTTCCTGCAGGATACCATACTACTTTCTCACACTCTTGTTGTTCAGCGTTTGGAAAATACACACACAACCCATTCACTCAATCCAACTAGACATTTTAACTTCAAATCAATGAGTTAACTACTTTTCCGCCAGTTGTTCATAAACTGTGATATGAACATCCCATTGCACAGGTTTAATACAATTAATGTCTTCGGCTATGCATTTGGATGGATATGAATACACAAACTTAAAACCGAAGTTCGGTGGTTTCAACAGAGTTTCCTCACTCTAAGAACTCCGAATTCTCGAAAAGTAAAGGTTTGATAAGAAAGTGGAAAATGCCACCAGCTACAATGGGTGTTCGCTGATAGATATTGTGCTGTTCCAAGACTTTGTATTTACATGGATATATTGTCAATGTGGAAAGTGCAGTTGGAACAAACAGAGTGTGATACCCGACATGGGGAAAACATCAAAAGCTATAATATGCTATATTTAAACACAGGTCTAAAGGATGGTAACTTGGCAGAATAAACAACATCCAAGCATACCATATCTTTTTCAAACAAAAGATTGTTTTCTTGGAATTCAGAGTGCGGTATTCTCATAACTGTAATGTGGATGCTGGGTGTGTATGTGACAAGAAAGGGGGGCGTTCGTTGATTGGTCTACTCGGAATTATACACTCCCTCTATACACTATCATCAGTGGCGGCGATTGGGTTCCACAATTAGGGGGGCAAGGTGATAAAAATGGGGGGCAAAGACCGATTGCTTTCCCTTGTTAGATAAGGTTTAGCATTGAGGTGCAAAAGTGACAAAAAGTAGGGGAGCAACTGCCCCCTAATCACCGCCACTGACTATTATTATTGTAAAATGTATGAGCTAAAATAATGGAGCAAAATCATTTGTACTTTTGCAGGTAGGTGCAAATATAGGAAAATACCAAAGAAACAAAACATTCTTCTTCCATTTAAAGGACATAACACATTACGTCGTATGTTCATCTCGTACACCTTTCACACATCAACTGGAAGGTACTAGTATATCCTTCAATGTAGTGAAAAATGCAGGCTCGGCCAGGACCCGAATGTAGGCCACAGTTGGTACAGAGCAATGGCACAGTATGCCAGACTCGGGTTCGAATCCTCGTCAAGCTTGCATTTTTTCGTTAAATTTCTACGTGGAACATCTCCAGTGTGTCTAAACATGAGGTTATATACTTCAATGATATATAACTTGGAAAACTCCCTTTTCTGACGGTAAAGGAGGTATCTGGAGACCTTCCTACTACATTCAAGTTCATTCTTTACCACATTTAAAATATTCCGGATCTTATCTATTCATTTTGTGGCCCTGGTCCCTTGCAAATGATGAGGCTGCAATGCGTATTTACAAAACAAGGTGAAAAATATGAACTGATCAAAGGAAAAATATAGACAAGTGTACATGAACCATTGGCGTACGTGGATGGGGTACTGCTGTGCCAACAGCCCCTCCCGAAATTTTGAGAAAATCAAAATTGTGAAATGAGAGCAGCAAAGAACTCAGGAAAAATCATAGCAGTAACTTCAACTGACCTCCGATTGGCATTTTTGTCTTTGAACAACTTTTTAAAACCGAGATTAAAATAGGAAAATGTCAAATATTGTATAGTTTATCCCACCTCTACCTAGAAAGCATGGCGTGCCCAAGGGGGTTGGTGGGGGTTATAACCCCCTCCTTTGGCCCAGTATTACTACAAAAAAGAACGTCAAAGGTAGTAAAAGATGTCATAATGAGCGCTGACTACCAGAAAAAGTGTAAATAACCCCCTCCCTTTCGAAAACCCTAGGCACGCCACTGGTTATGTGATATCTACTATTACAATTCCAGTCCCTTCCGAAAAAATATCCTGCATACGCCAGTAGCATTAACTGATGCACATTTCCACCTCGATTACGCAATTATTATTGCTCTACAAACAAATGCAATTGACTTCCCTACCTGACAGTATTGGTAATTGCGTGCTCAAGGGGAGGGTGGGGGTCATTACCCCCTTTTGGCGCAGCATTTCTTTTAGAAAAAAAGGCCAACTACAGGAAAAGATGGCAAAATATGGAGTGGACTGCTAACCCCCCCCCCCCCTCGAAAATCCTGGGCACTAGGGGTCAAATATCCTCCTGAATAAAGATATTAAACACTTTACGAGATTCCTGCGCACACCAGGACTTATTTTCTGGAGGGGCTGAAATTGTAGAGGTGGATAGTACATACTTGATTTATAGGAGGTGACACACACAAGATTTTTTGTATATTTAGAACTTTTCACTCTCAAAGATGGAAATCGGGGATCGTTTATCCCCGAGTTCTTCATTGGTTTTATTTAAAAACGTTGATTTTCTCAAAATTTCGGTCAGTCTAGCCCAATCAGCCACCTGTCTCCGTACGTGGGAAGATTAGTGGTTGGAAGTCAGCCGATGTCAAAACAAATTCGCGCGCAACACAAGCCAACACAAAGAGTACAAGTCACAAATTTTTAACACACATTCACATATTACAACAGGTAGCACACGCACACATAATACATATAAGGCTTCTGCATGGTGAAGAAGTGAGCACGTCCTTACCTCTCCTCCTTCTCCAGTAGTACCTCCAGAAGGCATACAGGATACCCAAAAGCACAAGGGTGGCGGCAAGCGTCCCAAGCACTGCCCCTACGATGCTTCCCGCCGAGTAGCAGTCCCCCCTTCGAGACTGCGCTGCGACGATCCGCGATGCCATAAGCGTCACAGCGAAAACGGCGATCAAACACATCCTGGCGGTTACGTTAGCTCATGTTCCCTCGCCAAACACTGCACTCACTTCACCATTCAAAGGCACTCACCTGTCTGAACGCGGCCGGCAACAAGTGGTTTTTCCGCGCGGCGCCGTGGTGAAGGGTTGCCAGTGCTTGTCTGCGAAAAAGTCGACAGCAGTCGTGCAGGTGAAAGCAATAAACAAAACTTGGGAGTTTCCACGGCATTCTTCGTATGGGCTTGTATGAGCATTTAGCGCAGGAACTAAAAGATCAACCGCGAATGTAAAAATTCATTGAACAAGTAACAACCCAATAGGCGGATAGGCACAGAACATACTCTCTCAGTTTAATTATTCCCATCAATTTCCAGGATTTGATTTTGATTTGATTTAGTTTATTTTACTTCGCGTTTTTGTGCCTCTTGGCTAATTTGCGAAGATGGGGATGAGTGATGAAATGATTAAATTGATGAATGGACATTCACAAACAACCAAGCCCGACCGGGATTCGAACCCGGGACCCTTGGCGTCGCAGCGCGATGTGCTAACCACTCGGCCACAGGGTCGGGCTCAATTTCCAGGATACTTTGATTACACGATGTTAGGTATTAGTAGAATTTTGTTAAATACAATTACATTTGTGTTATTTGTATTGACAATGGACAATGATTAGAAGGGATAAGCTTGAGAATTAATTTTCTGTAGCGTTGTGCGCGAACAGAGGCGCAACCACGAATTTTTGTCTGGGCGGAGCAAGTACCTGGAGGATAAGCGTGACAATAATAATAATTATTATTATTATGTATTATTATTATTGGCATTTTCCCTGGTATTTTTTCAACACTCAATATCACATTAGCTGTTAATGGAAAACAAACACACGAACTGTATTTTTGAAAGACAGAAAATGCATGACGGATATAATTCTTTTTGTACATATTGACATATGTAACTTTCATGTACAACATATGTTTTACGCATATGCAACACGTTAACACTAAATTGTGCACTATTCAATGTTTCTTTAATACATACATATATATATATATATATATATATGTATGTATTAAAGAAACATTGAATAGTGCACAATTTAGTGTTAACGTGTTGCATATGTATCATCTAATTTTACGCCTCTCAATGTTGCATATGCGTAAAACATATGTTGTACATGAAATATATATACATTATTTAAATACATTACATAATTCATCCACCTCATAATAAACCAACCGCAAAAATGACATAAATTTTATCTCACATGTGTGTGATCCTTTTCCTCAAAACAATTGTTCATACATTTAAAACAGAACTACTCGTATTTAGCAGCAACAGTCTGAAGTACATAGTTGGTCTTACTTCTCTCTTTAATAATTTAAAATACATTACAGAAAAGAATGATATTGCGAGCGATGCGAGCAAGAAAAATTTTTTTATGTCCAATTTTTGCAAACTGAAAACAATATTGATTTACCGTAATAGGGCGCTAATGATTTCACGGGGCGCCATGGCATTCTCTCTTTCAGAACTTTTTCCATATAGATCGTTCGGTGTTCCTGGCTCCCCCTAGCTACGGCTCTGAACTTGATGAGACTGTAAGAAAAGCCTGTATTGCGAGCGAAGCGACCAAGAAAATTTTGCCAAACGTATTTTTATTTACATAAGATTTGAAATCGAGGGGGCAATTGCTCCTCTTTGAGCCCACCTCTTGGCCGTCGGGAAGAAAAAAATGCAAGAAATATATGAAAACTAATTCCATCTTGAGTATCCTGCTATTTTTATATTCTGCTAGCCTTGCTTTTCTTTACCTCAATGTTTGCCCCTCCCTCCTAGAATTGGTTTCCGTCCAAGGTTGGGGGTGCATTGTCTCCCCCTGTGGTTGCGCCACTGTGCGCAAATTTGTCTTTATAACTGGTTAATTACCAACAATCAATCATCTCACGCTTCTTAATAGTGTGCGCCACTGGCACGGAGGGGTGGCTGATGGGGCTATAGCAGGGGAATGAGAATTTCAAGTGTCCTATTTCCTTTTTGCCGGTGACTGTACACTTTAAAGTGGGATCGAAACAACTGTGCAATGGATCGAACAAGGACCCCTTCAATACCACTAAGACACCGCGGAGGTTCTTTTTGGAATGGCTAATACTTCATATGAATACCTTCTTTAATGCAAAATTATAAAATAGGATCAGTAACTTATTGATGCATGGTGCTTCTTCATCCTACCATACTCCCTACTGAGATGGCATTCTTTCCATCATCTCCTTTAGTACATTATCTGACGGAAAAAATAAATGCTAGTGGCAACAATTAATCCGTCCGCGTGGTTGCATACAACTAGGATTAAATTTTTTTGTTTCAAAGGCTCGTGGCGTTGAAACAAGGCCTGAACCTGGACGAGCAAAGCGATGTTCTTCTACTGCGGATTTCGCAAAACTACAATTTGCACTGTAGTTAACTGTATCCGGAACTCCACATTAGTAAACAAATCTCTACAATGTAAACAACAGCACAGAATGTTGATATTGTGCTGAAATCATGACTGCAGATTTTCCTGCAACAGGTAAAAACAAAGAGCACAATGACACTTCGCACGTTCTCTGTTTGGTAGACTGCTACCAGAGCCTATTTTAAGAAAGAAATTACCCCTATGCTTGAGGTAGCAAACACCGGTGCTTACGTTAGCAAACAAAGCTTTGTTGTTCTACCGCTGAGGCATATTAAGAGTTCCAAGAGTAATAAACGACACCATGTTCCACAACAACTAATCACACAAACCCGCAATACCCACACTAATTCATTTTCACGAAAGCCCATTTCATGATCATTGTCTTTGTATGTCCCTTGTGATAAGCAATGTCCCATGTAGAAAAGCAGAAATGTAACATAAGTAATATGTACCCGTAAGACTACAACATTTTAGATTTACCAAGAGCGACCACAAGAAATAGAAGCTTCGATCAAAAGTCGGTTCAACTGATGCCACAAGGATGCATACTCCACTCTGTCCCCCCCTCCCTCAGCGGGAGCACGATGCACAGGAGTTGAGAATCTGCGCAGGCTATTTTGCCTGTGGTTCCAGTATAAAACTGTGTAAAGGGAGATTTTACAGTGATGTGGCATATCGCCTGCCACTTGAGGATTTCACGAATCCACTACAGGCTTGTGCTGCTCGTCTTGCCGCTACGGTGTGAAACGTTGTTGTTGATAGGTTCGTTCGTAGGTGACATGTGCCGCTTGTGTGAAATTTCCTTTAGAGTGACCGGGTTGTTCTAAGTTTGGGGAAATGCCGGCCTCTAAAGTGTGAAGGCGAGGGTACAACACCACGATGTGCATTTATCCAATTATCTATTCCATCAGTTCATCATTGATCCTCATCGTTGCGATTAACCCAGAGAAACAGAAGAGTGTCGAAAAACGGATAGGCTAAACAAAAAAGTATGCGAAAATAAACAGATCTAAAGACGAGGTAAGTAACTGAAGGGTTGGCTGGAAGAAGGACTTAACTCAGAAAACGTTTGGAGAAAATCAGATGGTACTATCTTCATCCTCCATCTCTTGCTTGAATATGATAACTTCCATGCTTATTTGCCTGCAATATACATGAATATTGTCATATTTCCGCTAGAGATGCAGGGTGCAGATTGTTTTTGGTTCATTACCTCCAAAATCTGTTTTCTGAATTACTCCCTCCTTTCTAGTAGCGGCTTCTGCCTATTCGCACACTCGCACGTGCACACCCAAATAAATTTGTACATAATGCAAATAACTTGTATTTCATTGAACTCGATCTCCTTCAAAACATAGAATGTTCCGACGCCACTTCGCTTCATCAGACCTCGGTTGGCTAAACTGCTCTCATGAACACAAGTCGATTTGTGTTCAGCTGGGGCTGTCTGCGTAGAGTAAACCGGTTCCCTCTTCTGGCTAGTCATAGGGAATTGACGAGCACCGAACCGCGTGTGTGCGCATTTACACTCATGCTCTTAAATGCTTTGTAGACAGTGAAGCAAAGAAGGGAAGTTTGCTACAAAGCGTGCAGAGACTGCATTAATAATACGGATACGGCGGAAGGGAAAGACAAAGTACGAAACAGGCCAGCGTGGATTCAGTACTGTTATGTATTATATATAAATTATTTTCTTGATTTTCGTTCGGTCAGTCGGTCATTAGAAATATACGACTGCTAGATAGATTACAACTGATTTTCTGCATGTGGTAGTCTCATAGGCTTCTTTGTGTTACTATTTTCCTTGTTCAATATTATCATGGGACATTTTGTAATCGACATAAATAGTAATTTCTTTGTTTTGAGTGATTTTGTCAGGTTATCAATTGCTGAATAATTATAGTCCGCCGGTGGAGGCACATTGTGCTTCGGATCCCATTTTAAACCGTAGCAGCCCCAATTAGCCTTTCTGTGCATAAAGTGGACTTAAAAACAAACCAAACTCATTACAGTCCAATAATATCTTTCTTCTCGTGATCAAGGTATTCCAATTCTAGAAACAATCCTCGTATTTATAAAAAGAGAATCAACCCTCTCAAAGTCTCATTATCAGTGAAAGGTGGCCATACCTTGGGTCGCCAATACATAGGCTTACCATATTTTTTTGGGTTCAACCCAGGACATATTGGCGATCAACTCATTACTGCTGAATTTCATTTTTTTTACAAAAATAAATTGACATTACTTAAAAGCCTTAATATTTTATTGGAACATTAAACTATAAATTGTACAAGAAAAATATTAACATTATTTTCTAAAATCAATCAATTAATTTTTAAATGTTTAATTAAATAATACATTTTCTGATGTTTAGGAAGCCTCTCTGTTCTAGGTAGCATCATCTGTTACTTGACTCAGTTGCACTTTTCACTAGACATGACTTTTTTCAGAAATGGCTTGTTTGTTTTAAATTCTGGTCGTGAATATTCAATACCGGTAGCTATTTTCATGTACAGATTCTCAAAACCCCGGACGTTTTGCAATCCCGGACAGCACTAAAAAATCAGGACTGTCCGGGCTAATCCCGGACGTAAGGTAAGCCTACCAATACATTCGGGATTATTATGTACGCCAAAACAGGTGTGAGTAATTGAGAGGGATGACGATATCCCTTCTAGACACGAGGCTGAAGTGCACACCCATGGAGCGAGACCACCAGCCGCCACCTTCAATTGTACATACCTCTCTCATGACCACAGAGTATCTGTGACACGAGTATATACACTGGTAAAAAAATGGGGTTTTTGGAGTTTTGCTCTTCCGAGGCTATGCAAGGCAAAGAGCTTGGAAAATGCACCTTCTGGGGAGAGTTTCTCGCCCCCAATGCTATAGTCTCATGAGCTTTGGACACAAGAGATTCTGGGTTCGAATCTTGGGTAAGGCATGAATTCCTCCTGTAATCGTTGCAATAGCAGATGTTGTTAAAAGCTATGCAAAATAACTACCCCCTACCAAGTGATACAAACGCAAGTTGTATCGAACATTTGCAGAATATTTTATTCGGTCAGCAAAGAATGTCTTAGTGTCCTTGTCTCAAGAATAGACTGTCCTCTGCGTTATCTCCTGCCAGTAACGGCACTTGTGATATTTCTTCAGTAAGCTGAGGAGCCGCGGTGGTCTAGTCGTTAAGGTGTCTGACTGCTACGCGGGATACCCGGGTTCGATTTCCGGGGTCGGAATTTTCCCGGTCTTGTCCCCGCATAAAGCGGCTCTGGGGTTCACCCAGCGCCAGCCTCAAATAAATGGGTACCTACGGGAGGGGCGAAGCGTGGTACTTATCACATCGACTCCAAAAATTCCCGAGATCGAAGAATATGTGGGGCCCTACGCCCCCCCCCCCATCTCCCTGTATATTCTTCATGGCATGGTGCAAAATGTACGGGGAACTTTACCTGTTACCTCAGTAGCTGACCCCCCTTATAAACTTGGATGGCTACTGAGCGAATTAAAACTTCATAATTTGGGGGGGTAATACTTATGCGTCCAACTGTACAGTCACTGACACTTCTGGGTTGTAACGACAGCAGTGTCTCCCAATGGCATCGTTACAACCTAGAAGTGCCCGTGACTGTACAAGTCCTGACGATTGGTCTCCGTGCACTCTAAACAGAAATTTGACGAGAACATCAGGTAATTTCTCAGCACCTGCCAACCCTGAGCGCACTTCAAAATGGTCTGTTCCAAGCGTTGTCTGAAAGGTTTTTCCACCGCGGAGCAGCAAATTGCTTCTGCTCAAGGCCGAACGGAATTTTTTCCACCTGGCCCCTACGCGAAGGTGGCCCGAGGGCCGCCTCTCTTCATTGAAATGCTGCGACGCATTCCAGGTCCGCGTGCCAACCCGAACGCGGGGCCTGGGCTGGGCCGAAGACAAATGCACAACAAGATCCTGCGCGTCAGAGGGATTTGCGTCCAATAAGGTTGTTTCGGACGGCACCCCTTTTCGGCCCGCAACATTCCCGTTGTTTGGAAACTGGCGTGCGTAATTTATTGAGGAATGCAGGTCTTTACCAACCCCAGTGTTCTTCGTGGTGAATGACTGACGCAGGAAAGAAAAGGTTTATTGCCTGAGTGTAAAAGGTTGTGATGACCTTCACAATGGGTTTACCAAACCTTCTTCCATTGACTTTAAAAAAGCGCTACTTCAGAATTCTCTTTACAAATTACGCTTTGACAGAATGACATGATGATTAGTTAAAGATAGATAGAATGTTCGACAGTCCCTTGTAAATCTCTCCATACAAATGGTTGCAGTCAGTATGCAAATTAAACATTTGCCATTATCTTTGCGGAGGGGGTGCAAGGACATTGGGATGAATGCACATTGTCAGTGATTTCTCCACCTACAACACCCCCCTAATACCCACCCAAAATTTCCTAAACACCCCCTAAAATGTTTCAAAAGGTCCAATTTGTAGTAATTTTGGCTCGAAATTTACCCTTACACTCCCTAAATTTGGACTTACATCCCCCAAATGAAATATTCTGGAACCCTGGAGTTTTTTTTTGTTGTTATTGTTGTATTGTAACTACTGTATCAATAACTATGGGTAGTTATTGTTAGTAATATATAATTGCTTGGAGAAGGGGTCCCGGGTTCGTATCCTGGCATGGGCATGGATGTTTGTAAGTGTCTATTCATCAATTTCATCATGTCATCACTCATCCTCACCTTCGCAAATTAGCCAAAAGTGGCACAAAAAGCGAAGTAAAATAAAGCAATGCCTTCCCGATGGGGCATTGATAATGTCGTCACTTTTGTAATCAAGGTGTCCAGTATTCGCTACTCAGTGTATACACTTCAAACTGTAAGTTCGATCCCGATTAGCCCTTGTCGGCATAAAGTGGATGCTAAAAGAAAGTAATACTATATAATTAATAAACACTTCCTCTGCGCATTGCAATAATCCATGCAGGCTCATTGGGTGTCGTAGAGGTAGAGGATCCATACGTTCGCGATTTCGGCCACTGTTGGGGTGATGTGATCAGCATCGTACTTCGGCCGGCATGGTGTAAGGAGTGGCCTTTCCAGAAAACACCTAAGTGTCAACCTCACTTCGGCGTAGTGCACCTTGGCTTGGACTCACGTCCAGTAGAATCCTCTGTGGAGATTGTGTCCTATCCATGTTTGTTTGTGATTGTCCTTCCATCAATTTATCTTGCGAGAAAAGGGACGAAAAATGCGCCAATCGAAATTTTGTTGTTCCTCGTCCTTTTTATAACTCTCTAAGCCAGTTACGATGATGAGGATTAATGGTGAATTGATGAGAATGATGAAGAAATAACAATTTAATGGAATTTTCCACACCAGCGGTTCCCAAAGGGAAATGTTCCAATATTTTCACTGAAATTATATTATTGTTCCGAATATGGGATTATTTAGTAGTTCTTACACAAAAAATGCTTCTGAATTTGAAATATGTGAGAGTTGAAAGTGTTATATAGGCCTACATTCTGACTTGGGCGCCGCGGAAAGATCTTGAAACACTAACGGCGCCGTGAAACGAAAAAGTTTGGGAACGTCTGCTCCACACGATTGTTTCCCTGCGGAGGCATATTTTTTCCCAAACCATACTGGTCTTTCACCAAACACTTCTTGGCGAACAGATGGAAAGAAAGAAGGTGTAGGAGAAAAATGAGAAGAGAATATAGAAAGAAAGTGAGTGAATAAAAGGAGGAGAAAAGGCGAGAGATCGAAAGAAAGAAGATAGAAGAAATGGAGGTAGAGAAACAGAGAGATTTTTTTCGAAACAAACAGAAGGAAAGAAACAAAGGACGACAAAGAGAGAAAATAGAAAATACTAAATATATCTGTATGCGCGCGCGCGCGCGCGTGTGTGTGTGAGAGAGAGAGAGAGAGAGAGAGAGAGATGTGAAAGGAGAGAAAAAATAAGATAGTGAAACTCAGGAAAGATACAGGCAAAGGAAAAATAAATAAAGAGAGTAATATAAAAAATACAGTAAAAGAGTGTGAGAGCCAGAGAAAGAAAGAAAGAGATTTGATTTGATTTTTGTTATTTAGTGTCGCTCTTCTGCCACTTTTGGCTAATCGCGACGATGTGGAAAGGTTATATGGGGAAATTGATGAAGAGACATCGCAAAAAACACCTCGTGATTCGAAGCCAGGATCCCTGGCGTCGAAAGCACGCTGTGCTAACCACTCTGCCACGGAGGTCTGAATAAAAAGAGATAAGAAGAGACAATAAAATAGATACAAAAAGAAAAGAGATAAAGAAAATAGAAAAGCATCGAATCAGAGTGCACTAAAGGGAATTTCATCCACCCGAACAAAATCCTGAATCCTATCCTGGCGACTCTATACTGAAGGACCAGGCAAGTATCTAGAAATATATTGGGGTGAAAGGAGTCCGAACCAAGTGCTTCAGAATAAGTAATAATAATATTTAAATGACAATAATTATATTATATTTATGCCAATTTAAATTAAAATAATATTAGTTAACATATGTAAATTAATATTGCATTGTTATTATTACATAAATAGGTAAAAAGACGGAATTGAATAGACATACAACAGCACATATTCATTATCTATAGTTTAAGCGTATTTAAGATAACTAAAATTGGCATATAAACAACTGCCCTGGCAAGGTGTAATGAATATTTATTGAATAACAAAAAATAATATTAGATCCAGTTTACGAATCATAAAGGTCCTGATTAATATTTTATGCATTTTAATACAAGTAGTAGTGTGCTTAAATCTTCTTTGGTACTGTCATTCAAAAAACCGTGTGATCTCAATCTAATCCTTGCGTTCAAGTAAGTTCTCGGCAGAAATAAATATCCCTCGATTATACAACAAATGCTAAACAAGTATATTTTCATTATTTAATTTTAGTGTTTGAGAGGAGCGTATATTCTAGGCTAGTTAGGCTATCTGCGAAGCCTGAAACGTCGGATAACAGGAGAAAAATCGATCAGAAATTGTAAATAAAATTATTCATATCAGTGAGATGATGATGGTGGTGATACTGGAGTTGGTAATCTGATTTCTTATGAGTTAGCAACGAGATTTCCTATGAGTTGGCAACCAGATTTCCTATGAGTTGGCAACCAGATTTCCTATGAGTTGGCAACCAGATTTCCTATGAGTTGGCAACCAGATTTCCTATGAGTTGGCAACCTAATGTCTTATGAGTTGGCAACCTAATGTCTTATGAGTTGACAACCAGATTTCCTATGAGTTGGCAACCTGATTTATTATGTATTGGTAACCAGATTTCCTATGAGTTGGCAACCTGATTTCTTAGTAGTTAGTTCTACCTAAGAACACGTGACATAGTGAGATAGTCCACACCTTGGACTCAGTATACGCTACTGGTGTTTGATATAAGAGTTTGGGGGCCTCCCCGATGGCGCAGTGGTAGCGTCGTCGACTTGTAATCAAGCGGGTCCCGGGTTCGATACCCGGTGGAGGCACATAGTGTTTCGGATCCCACTTTAAACTGGAGGTCCAATCCCGATTAGCCTTACTGTGCATAATGTGGACTTAAAACACAAAGTCAATCAATCAATAAGTGTTTGGCGGAGGCGGAAACCCCCCTTTAGCCTCCTAAATGCGTCCTTGTGCAGAACTTCTCTTCACCCACCTTTCCAGACGCCCATGGACATTTGCCACAATACGCAAATCAGACGTTGAGTTTCTGTAACATTCCAGATGTAACGGGACACACACTTGGAAGCTGGGAGTTCATATGCGAAGACGTCGAATCACGTAAGTGCGTGAGAATTCTCAGGAAGCAACAATGAGCACGCAGTCACGACAGGGACGTCAAAACTGAGGGGAATTTTCATGAACTATACTTGGAAAAACACAACAGACACTGAAGCAATTAAGATGCACTCGGACAGAGCGAGTGCTGACACGGATTATGATGCTTCAACAAGCCTTGTTGAGGATGGTAACAAAGGAGTAATTGTTGTCGCTCAAATTGGCAGTAAATCTGTGTGTCTTACAAACTGCAAGGTAAACGCGGTCAAACGGACAGATTTTTCAGATGGTACAATTTTACTCAGAAGTCGAGTAACGGGTGAACGTCGTTAGGTAGTTCTAGAGGCTCCAAATGATCTAATTGTTGTGCTGAAATTTGCATTGTTGCACTTAAGTTGAAGTAGAAGTTTCTTATTTAGCAGAAAATGTAAGGTTAAAACATGTAGGCCAGTGATGGTTGATCGTCTCCAGAAAAAAATCTGAAGTTGCATAACTACTCGTTGTGAGGTAGTTATTTCAATGATTTAGGATTAATATTGGATAAGAATTTAAACTATGAACATCATTATTCTTACATCTGCTCGGATTCATATAAACGTCTTGGATTTATAATTAGGTCAACTAAAGATTTTAAGAATACGGAAGTTTTAATGAACCTATATAATGCAATCGTTCGTTCAAGACTTGAATACTTAAGTGAAATTTGGGATCCATTTTATCAAGTACATTCAGATAATATTGAACGAATTCAGTTTAAATTTTTACGATATTTGTATTTTAAAAAGTATAATCGTTCAGCAGTATTAAATAGAATATCTTATAATTTTTTACTTGTAGATTTTCAGGTGCCACGTTTGAAATCTAGAAGATTCATAGCTCAATATTTTATACTTTATAAGATTATGAATTACTTAATTCGCCTGAAGTGTTGCAATATTTTAAACTTAATGTTAAGCCAATTATTTTAGGTGTTTGCTTCCTTTTTTTATTGATAAATCGAGAAACAATATACATAAATCTTCAGTTGTTATCAGACTATGCACAAATTATAACAACCTTGTTCAAAAGGGAATTAAAGTAGACTTCGCGCTTCCTTTTATAACATATAGCTCAATAATAAAAAGACATATATTGTCATTGCCTAATAATTTAAATTCACAGTAAATTTGATTGAAGCGATGTATAATATGTTTGTATCTGAAAGTATTTAGCAGTACTCTGTTGTGATTGTACTATATTGTGTGTGTATTTTGTTCTGTTACTTTGTGTAACATACCTACTGCCATTTTTATCTTTTTTTTATCTTTTGCTTTGTATTTTGTAATACTGTATTTCTGTTGTTTTGTAGTTTTGTATTTTTGTAATTTTTAAAATGTACATTTAATCTTTATTATAAATATTTTTAATATGATCCTTTGTAATTGGAACTATTGGTTCTGTTAAGGATCTTTCGCTAAATAAATAAATAAATGTAAACAAACTTGTCTACAAATACACTTTTTTAAAAACAGGGGATATACAGCGCCGTGCCTACGGTTGGAATCGTGGGGACAGGGTTATTAAAGGTCCAGTAATTGTGACTAAATTCAGTTCCGGTCCGGGAGAGAAAATCAGCAAGCGTAAATGGGTTTAGACCGTAAAGAACCTTTTGATCTTTAAAGTGTTTCAATCCGGTCCCCGATCAATTTAAATACGGTCTAAGTTCGGTATTCAAATGAAACTACGGAATTTGGACGGAATTTAAATTGTGCGAGGAAAAAAATTCCGGTCTCCAAGGTTACGGAACCCAATAGAACCCATTACAATTTATGCGTTCTTGGACCTTCAACAACCCTGTGTGGGGGTGGTCATAAAGTCATGGCCTGGAATAAAAAAAACGTGGAATGCAGAAAAAGATGGCAAATTATGGAACTGACTCTAACTGACACAAAACCCCCGATGGTTCAATGGGAGAGATTTAGCCCTATGCGATCCACGTTCTTGAAATTTCATTTTCTTATCACTGATTTGGACTAAGTATACTGGAAGTCGTCTGTGATTGGAGCCTAAGAGTAGACATATGAATTGAAACTGCCTCGTGTATGCCTCTATAAAAATATAGAAAGTAGTACCCATTTGCTAGTAAAAGATATAGAGCGAAAATAAAAAGCTTGTATTCTAAAATGGACTATATACACCTATATTGAAAATCGTATGAAGCTACGATTACCTAGGTAGAGGTTATCATAAAACGGAATTGGTTGAAGAAAAGCAGAGAGTGAATGGGAGAATAAGGAAAGAACGATAGTGAGAGTGAGAGGGAAGGAAATGAGATAAAGGGATAGAAATGAAACCGAGTAAGAGAGCAAGACACCCGAGAGAGGGGAAAAGAGAAATAAAAAAAACTGGGGAGAAAGAAACAGAAATGAAACGAATTCGACAGAAAAAGGGAAATGAAAAAAACTCGACAAAGAAAAGGAAATGAAAAAAAACTCGACAGAGAAAGAAAAATTAAACAGAAACAGAAATGAGAGAGGAAAAATTAAAGAAACTCGAAAGAGAAAGATAAATAAAAGAAACTAGAGAGAGAGAGAGAGAGAGAGAGAGAGAGGGAAAAACAAAAAGAGAGAGTGAATAATAGAATATATGGGATATAGAAACGGAGAACAGAAGTGAAGAGATAGTAAAAGAAATAACCAAGAGAGGGAGTAACCAAGAGAAAAATGGGAGAAAGAAACAGAAATGAAACGAATTCGACAGAGAAAGAGAAATGAAAAAAACTCGACAGAGAAAGAAAAATTAAAGAAAGACAGAAATTAGATAGAGGAGAAATAAAAGAAACTCGAAAGAGAAAGATAAATAAAATAAACTAGAGAGAGAGAGAGAGAGAGAGAGAGAGAGGGAGGGAGAGGGAGAAACAAAAAGAGAGAGTGACAAATAGAATATAGGGGATAAAGAAACAGAGAAGAGAACAGAGGGAGTAACCAAGAGAAAAATGATCCTAAGACACAGGAAGGAAAGCGAAAATCTAAAGACAGAACGACAGAAAACCAGAAAGAGGAGAAAAGAAATATGAATATAGGAAATTAATAATAAGTAAGCAGTTTTCCATATTGCAAAGAGGACCAAGTTGGGCGCCAATACCGTAGATATTCCAATTGCGAATTAAAACATAAAACTTGACAAGCAGACACATTCAAAGAAATGGATGTGTGCATATATATCACTGGTATAATTCTGTAGTGATCAAGTAGTAATGAAGAGGACATTCTCCAAGCCATCTTCAGTAAATATTCCTTCCAAAACTTTGTAACATGCGGTGGCGCTAAAAATACACATCTCCCTTTCAAGTAAAAGCCATGTAGACGTATTACAAATGCATGCACTTGTTGAAAATACACTCGCGTACGAACATATATTAAGAAAACCAGCGAGGTCTTGTTGAGCAAGATAGCCATGCGCATTGTAAACAGTGTTGCCAACCGCTAATAAACCATATCCCCACTGTTGCTCAAAAGTGCCCAGTTTTTTATAAAGTTTATAAAAATACATGGCTAATTAGATGCTGTTATGTCAGTAGGGGATAGTTTTTGAAGTAGTTGCGGTTTTCTACTTCTGCTCAGATTCGAGTCTCGGCTTTACGAGTGTTCATTCAACTATTTTATCAACTTTTCAACGCACTTACTAAACTGGAATCTAGCCGATAATCCTATCCACGCCGTTGGAATCTAAGTACAACAACAATTCAGTGTATGGAGAAGAATCTGCCCCCTTAAGTGAGAAAATCCCTACGTATAGGGAAAAGTTCCTGCAGATGGAAACACTATAAACAAGCGAACCTCTGGAAATGTGCTTGCTCCTTTGCATCGCACAAGGTTATTGGAAATGTTCCAAATCGCCGAAGCCAGAAAGTGGTGCGGGATTCCTTCACGTTTCTTTCCTACTCTTGGAGGGCTTCACATGCACACAGAACTTGAAGCGGCTGGAGCTATGGAATCCCCCTAAGCTGGAGACACAAGAGCTATTTTCAAATTATCCAGTAAGTCTCGCAAATCTCATGGGGTTACTCTTTCACCCAGTCCAACAATTACCCTTACTGTCATTATTAACCTGAAACATGAACGAACGCGTAGTCTCCGGGTGGGTTATGGAGAGCTCAAGCCCACCGTGAAATTGTCTCAAGTAGATCATGTGAGAGACAGGCTCGTTGAAATAATCGTGACTGTGAGTTGATGTTGACTAGATGAAATGATTAAACGGACGCTCACAAAAGACACACCCAGGATTCGAACCTGTGACCGTCAGTGGCGAGATATGAATCCAGCACTCAACGATCTCGGCCGCTGAATATGATAAATAGAGTACACACACATACAGAGAGAGGGAGGAAGAAAATGAAGAGGGAAGAAGTGGAAACAGAAAAAGAAAAAGAGAGACAGGCAAAGAGGAATGGAAAGAAGGGGAAAATACGGAATATGAAGGGAAAGAATTGGAGAGAAGAAAAGAAAGGAATTAGGGAAAAAGGAAGATAAAAAGCAAGAGAGGCAAAGAAAGATAGAAAAGGGAGAAATACGGAATCTGAGAAAAAAGGGAAAGAGATAAAGCGAGACAGCAAAGAGAGATAGAAAGAAGGATATAGCCTATAGAAGGGGGAATACGGAATCTGAGAAAAGAGAATTGGAGAAAAGAAAACGTAAGAGGGAAGAGAGGGAAAGATAAAAGCAATGAGAGAAGAAAAGGAAACCAAAGCTAAAAAAGAAAGAACGATGTAAGAAACAGAGAAGGAGGGAAGGTAAAAATAATGGAATACTTAAACCGCAGATACGAGCCACTGGTATGGGCATCCGGAAGGGGGGTAAGGGGGAGCCGTGCCCCCCCATGGAAAATTAAAGTCTACCAAAAATTATGCATTTCACACATATAATTTCATTTAAGCCACAATAATATGTGTTAATTATTGCATGAACACCATAAATTAAAATTTAAGCAATGTTTTTAGGGAACAATACTATTTTGGGGGAAAATGTGCCTTGTTTGCCCCTCCCTGGAAAAAATACCTTCCTTGCCACTCCCTGGAAAAAAAATCCTGCGGACGTCCATGGCCTCTGAGCAGGTCCCCGTGGCGGATGTTTGTGAGTGTCAATTCATCAATTTTCATCATACCATCATCACTCATCCCCATCTTCGCAAATTAGCCAAATTGGCACAAAAAACGAAGTAAAATAAAGCAAGTCAATCAATCAAACGAGCCTCTGAACATAAACAAACTAAAATATACAATACAGTTGGCGTTATCACTAGTGGCCGGATTATGCACTAAAACGTGAAACGTTTTAAACACGTGTCCTGAAAATAGCTTACTGTATCTTGGGTTCGATAAACATGAGGGCCTGATTATCGTCATGACAATTTTGGACCGGTCTAACAAACAATAGTAAACGCAACGACGAAGTGACAGATGTTACGTACCCAATAGGACCAAGTAATGTAAATAGTTTGCCAAAGAAGAATAGAGATGGCAGCACCAGGCGTGCAAGATTGAGAACTGGCATAATATATGTGAATAACTTTATAAATAAGAACAAAGCAAATTGGAAAGATGAAAAACAATAGAATACATTATAAGAAGACAAAGAATAAATATGAAATAAATAAATTAATATATATATATATTTTATAAATCAAATCAGTGATCATATGTAAGTTAATATGAAAATTAAGGAAGTCAAAGCACTGATACAAGTTTGTGTCTTTGAACAGATTATGCATCTGTCTGATTGATTTATCATTCCCATAGCGGAAATTTTGTTTACGTCAGTGGCGTGCGCGTTCCAATCGACGCCCCACAGCACTTTTTGGTTGCGCGTTTTAACCGTAGCACCTATTTGGATGCGCGTGTTAATCGCTTGCACCAAATATACACTCTGTTGTACCCAGTTAGTGTTGGCGCGTTGCAATCGCAGCCGCAAGGGAGGATATTAGTATTATTCCCAAAGCTTAAAAGAAAAAGCTGGAAAAGGATAAAGGAATTCGTTAAACAGTCAAAACATAAACAAATTGAAATCCAGAGGGAAGTTTACAAAGAAGACAAGAAGGAAGTCCAGATCCAGAACGTCCATTAAGGGAAGTCCAGATCCTCCATATTGAGAAGGAAGTCCCGATCCAAACGTCCATTAAGAAGGAAATCCAGATCTGCCCATTACGAAGGAAGTCCAGATAGAATAATATTCAAATAGAGAAAATAAATAATAAAAAGCATATTGAGATGAAAATTGACTGTAAACGAGAAAATTATAGAAGAAAGTAGCTTATCATGTAAATATTCTTACTCCATGTATACTGTGTTTAAATAATATATTCGTTTAAACGTCTCCATTGGAAGGCATCCTGTCTGGTTTCGTTGTCTACAAAGAACCCTACCCTGTAGATAAGCTAGCTGAGTTTTAAGATTAAGGATTATGTACCTTTGCACCAAATGGAGATAGCACAGAATGATGAGCGCTGAGTATTCGAGGTTCCTTCAGTCAGTTTTCTTATTTTAATTCAGTCTCTCTATAGTGACCGCACTTGGATAATAATCTACCATCATGCTCCTTGGAGCTGCGACTATAGTAGAACTAGTAGTTACGACAGCAAACGCTAATTCGTGGCTCCTTACAGTAACTACGAAGGAAATTAATCGTAATTAACATCTATATTCAGTAAAAAGGAATAAACAAGCACTATTCTTGCTATGACACTTTATATATCATTTCAAAGTTATGTTAAGATTCCAAATCAATCAATCGTAGTTATGTAGTAAACTTTTCCCGACAGTTCAAAGGTTAATGCTGAACTTATGTATGGTAATATGGTTAATGTTAATAAGTATCATTACATACCTATTGGTACCAAAACTATTTTGTTCCTAGATCTGAGAGGGGGCAAGAGGGTGGGGTAGACAAACTACTAGGGGAGGGGAACCAACCTTTTCACCTTGCTGAAAAGGTCTAGACAAGATCACAGTGACAATGAAAGATATCCCAGATATCGAAAGACAATTTCTTATCGATTGATTGTTGTCTCTCTCATAGCCAGACAGAAGAGTTATCGTTGGTGGCATTGAGTTATTATTGTAGGTCTACAGTTCAAGTTTCGTCTAACTGACTCTATTATTCGAAAATGGAGGTGAAAAAAAGTTTTGATAAATCCTGCCAGAGTGTACATACAACACCATAAAACGTTGCGAAATTGGGAAAAGATTTAGTAATTGTGAAGGCAAGGTCTAATGAAAGAAGCACACAAGGCTGTCGAAAACTGTCACGACCATGGATTCAAAATCAATACTATATCCCAGCAAAGAAGTTAATGTTAGTGTGAATCATGTTTGTCTTCCAACTTTGCGAACTTCCTCTTTTCGCCAGTGATTCACTGTACGTACATGTATCATTCCTTTACTCTTTAGATTACGAGCAGGGGTACTAAATGACACAAAGGCAACTTATGCGCCTACTAAAACCTAAAATCACATTGGTTTTCCCACCATTTTAACTTCATATCCTGAATCCAAAAAATTGGTGAATAACGTCACACACAGATGGAGCAGTTGAAAGTAATACTGTTCTTATCACTACACTATCATTCTAACTACTGTACTATTATGTTATAGTGATGTTGAATGTGAGGTGCCAACGTCCGTGACAGATGGTTAGCACGGCTCGTAAAGACGCGAGAGGATCCCGAAATGTGTTCTTAATCAATTTCATCATTACTCATCCTCATCTTCGCGATTAGCCAAAATTGAAAGAAGAGCGAGTTAAAATAAGCCAAATCAACCAATCCAAAGTGAGGTACACTCACCGGCAATAGAAATGGGACACCTTAGATTAGATCCTGGAATACTCGCTTCCTTGTAAGGCGCTATGTGTTGGTAGAAGAAGTTGCCATTGAAAATTTGCTATTTAAATCTACTTATCGCTGTAGAGTTAGGCAAGACACATAATGCCTTGCAGAGAAGAGAGTATCTCAGGATCTATGTGTTCAATTTCTTTTTGCTGGTGACTGTACATTATAACTGAATTACCAAAAGTAGTAATCTGTCTAGAACGCCAGACGACGGCGACGATGGGTATCTCAATGCGGTGACAATTGAGCTTTCGGAAGGATGGAGCATGGCAAAAGGGGGCCATGCCCCCACTCTACTGTCACTATTAAAAGTGACAGTCAGAAATAATTAAATGAATATATTCAAGTGTTAATTTTATTATCCGGCTCGATGATGCTTCTGAAAAACAACTGTCTTGGCACTGTTCAATATTTTTTCAAGAACCTGACCTCTTTTAGAAAAATTTCAAGCGACGCCCAGGGATAGTTAAGGTATAACAACGATCCGGCCTGCCGTGTCACTGATGAACCTGCGAGTTCGAGTTGAGTTGTTGTTTTAAGTCCACTTTATGCACAGATAGGCTATTCGGTACTGGACCTAGTTTAAAGTGGGATTCGAACCCGGGACCCCTTGATTACAAGGCGGCGACGTTACCATACGCCAACAGGGAAGCCCAATCGAAACTGAAGATCAGAGGTTGTAGCAACCAAAATGCATTCATTGCTACCACAAGATGACGCCTAGTCCTGTCTCAGTTCCACAGCTACACGTAAGACGCAGGGGGCACGTATAAGATACACATTCTTTCAAAACCGCAATCATAACGTCACGGCGTTCGGTCGTTATGGAAACTGCTTTGGGATCACGAGCGTGTACTCCAAATCCTTTCCGGATCATCGGTTCCATACAAACTGCACATTATAACTATTCTTCCCGCTCTAACTCCCTCGCGATGAATCCTTTGGAACAATCAGACCACGTCCCCTGCATTTTTTGTCCTTCTCTGCGCCCAAAACAAGAAATTCCAGCAAATAATAATAGTATGGGCCAACCTCCGTGACGCAATGGGTTGCACAGCGCGCTACGACGCCAAGGGTCCCAGGTTCGAATCCCAGCCGTTATCAATTTCATCGCCCTTCCCAACAATAAACATCAACAAAAACAAAAATCTCGCATTACTTAATTTAGACAAACAAGTTTCACGCCACATATAAACCAACCCTACACTGGCTACCGGAACAGACTTGGTAATTAATTAGAAGAAAAGGTATTGTAACCAATACCATATTGCTATTTTATAAATAAAACGTTAATAAAGATAAACGGGGGAACCGTACAACTTCCACGGAACAGACGACCTGGTCTAAACTTAAGGCACCAGGACAATAAGCGCACACCCCCGAATGTGTGTGGGTGGAGGGTGGGCACAACTAAATATAGGGGGTTTATCAATTTCATTATATGATCACCGATCCTCATCTTCGCGATTAGCCAAAAGTGGCAGATAAGCGAAGTAAAAGAAACCAAATCAATCAACCCACCAATATTTTGATTGCTTTTCTTAGGTAATAATATTCCAAACTTGTTGTGCCTAACATAATAGTATGAAAATAGATTAGAACTAAATAATTCATGTAGATCCTATAGTCCTTCTCTACAAGCATAGAAATTTAGTGTGATGCAACACTATTTACTAGCCTGCCCAATGGTGCTAAGCGCACTGCCACAGGGATTGACCACTTTTTGTTCTTATTGGTATTATTATTATTAGTAGTAGTAGTAGTATAGGTCAGGGGCGGTAACTTTTCAAAAACAATGAGTGGGCTCAAACACTTGAGCTATAAGTTCACAAAAATCTCATAAATTCTCCCTTCTACGTATCATGTGGGCTCCCGCGCAGCCAAGTGGTTAGCGCTCTTATCTTTGGTGCGAGAGGTCCCGGGTTCGATTCCCGGTTGGTGCCCCCAACATTTCGGCGTTGACCCAGCATCGTGAGGACAATTGCGAAGCTACTTCAAGAAGTAACGGGTTCCGATCACGAAACCAGAAAACAGTGGCGATGGGATCCGATGCGCTGAGCTGACCACGCGTCACCCAATTAAAAGCCGCTCTGGTAGGCCCTGGCCCTTCAAGGGCTGTTGCGCCACCCAGTTTAGTTTCATGTATCATGTACATTAATGCACACCAACAATGCATCCTAATATATATATTTTTTTAAATATTTACTAATTTTAATAACCAACCTACCACGAATCACGATAACAAATATAATAATAATAACACGACAATAGCTCGGCCTCACATAAGTTGGTGTCATTTTAGTAATACACTCCTCACAAGAAGTTTGGAATATTGTTATATTAGGCAATAGGTGATAGGCACGGTGGAAAAGACGAGAACGTTTATCAGACATATACCATGTGTTGTTGCATTCCAAGACCATGTCTGTCACCTATTGTCTAATATAACAATATACCAAACTTTTTGTGAGTAGTGTAGTAGTATATTGCAGAATAGAAGCTCAAAATTGACTGAGTATCGTGAGAACAATTGAGAAGCTACTAGCCAAGAAGAAGCAGCCGTCGTGAAAATCCTTCAAAGAGTTGCTGCTGGATTGGCTCGCTTGTAGATTCACAAGCGCTACGTTGCCTTCTCTCCCAATTGTTATTAGGCATGTGTGCCTGCAGCATCAACCCTGGAATATTAAAACAGCGCGCTGCAAGCGAGATGGCATGTTCGTGCACGACAAGTGCATACACAGTCACCCAAGTCCTTTAAAACCGTATGATATACGACTCAGATTGCATTTACTACGCAATTAGGCTCTGAGGCTACATTTTGTCACGTATAAACAAGTGCGCGCACAAGACAAAGAAATGGATTTGCAACTTGAAACATAGATGCTTAGTCTATAAAAAAATATAGCCCCGGGAAAGGTAAAACCAGGGGAAAATATCCGTCCAAGATTGGAACCACACGTTAGAACCTTTTTGCCGTGATGCCTACATCAGGATAGTTTTGAGGATGAGTCAGAGGAAAGGTGTGTTTGCTGTACGAATATGTATTGTAAGTACCGCCAACATTGAGCGCACTCCAAGGTCGCGAAATGACTGTTGCGAATTTATGCAAGTTCCCTGGATTCCTTTTTGGAGTGCTAGTGATAATAACTAAACGATGCAGGAAAGTTTGGTTATAGCATAAACTACAACCTTGATGTCTTTGAAAAGGAAATTTGCTAGAGCGCGCAGCATTCTCCTCATGCATACAAAACTTCCTTGCTGCTCCCACCAAGTATGAAAACATAGTTTTTCCTAAATACAGGGTGTCCTAAAATCCACGCAACCGAGACTTGAAACGGACCGGGTGGCCAGAATTAAAGTTACCCAACTCAGAGCCCTCTGTAGCCTGTTTGAGGCATCGTAGAACTCTGAAATTTGGTGAATCCACTGTGCAGACCATGGGGAAGAGGATGGCGATAAAAAAGGTTCAATTTTCCGCCACCATGAGGGTTCCATTATAATGAAGTGGCAGATAAAAATGCTAAAGAAGCAAGAGTAATGGATCACAGAACGAATATATTATTATCATATCATATACAGATATGTTACCAAGAGTTAAAAACAAAATTCAAGAAGATTGGGAGATATGGGTCAAACAAAAATTTACATATATGGGTCATTCATATAAAAATGTACTAAATTTAAACAATAAGACTCCGTGGTTTTATACATTTAATATACCCAGAAAGTTTTTAGTTTTAATACTAAGATTGAGATCAGGTCACATACGTTTAAATCACCATTTATATAAAATTAATTTAGTTAATTCCCCTATGTGCAAGTACAATCTAGACCAGGAAGATGTTAATCATGTTATATTTCAATGTCCACTTTATACCACTCAATGCACAGATGAAAGAAAAGAGTTGAAATTTATCATACAAAAGTTAGCTAGGTTAGGTAAGTTAGTCTTTTTGGACGATAAATTTCAAATCTTTTCTTTCAAACTTCTCTTTTCTTTGTGATTTTATGAAGTTTATGATGTTTTAATTCCTTATTATATTGTTGAGTTCTTCGTTGGTTCGTACTTTCCAGGTACCATCAGGTTCCTTCAGAGGTCTATACGCAAGGTAACTTAATATACTATAAGGTAGCGCCATCCGAAAATTGCCGATCATGAACGAACGCGTGACGTCATGTGGGAGGATCGGTTATGCTCGGTGCCCCTTCGGTTATGTTCGTTCGGGGCTTGGCAGAAGCAAACGGCCGCTATCATTTCTATGCGAGTTTGAGAGAGGGAAAGTGTTTCATTACTTTGAGGGCTAAATATTAATTATCATACTTCGGGATGGTATTGAGGTATTCCTTTAATGATTAGTAACATAATTAAAACATGCTACTTTTAAAAGAGGGGAAAATTGCACATGCAAAAGTATTGTAAAAATTCATTTTTCTGAATCATGATCGATATATTACAAAGAAGGTTGCCCGTGTTCTAATTAGAATTTCAGATTTCATCATTTCATGAATCGTATTATGATTTTAATAAGAAACGTTGCATGCTAAAGAAGAATTGCATAGTGAAAGAGTTACAAAGAAAGAATTGATTGACAGATTTGGTTTATTTTTGTTTTTCTGTCTTTTTTTAAATATGAAAGAAAAACCCATAAGAGGATCTCTTTCTTTGTTTCCACAAGCCGGCCTCCTTGGCGTAGTGGTTAGCACATCGCACTTCAACGCCAGAGATTTGGGTTCGAATCCTGGCTTGTGCATGGATGTTTGTGAGTGTTCATTCATCATTTCATCACTCATCCCTATCTTCGCAAATTAGCCAAAAGTGGCACAAGAAGCGAAGTAAAATGAAGCAAATCAATCAATCAATATTTGTTTTCACATATACTATCACATTTACTAAATTCTCAAGGACAAATCAATATCTTGCCCGATTGGATTCGAATCCGGAACCCCTGGCGCCGAAGCGCGATGTGCTAAGCACTACGCCAAGGAGATCGACAGAGGCCTCCGAGGTACTACGGGCTCACAGAACGTCACAGGAGTACTATCGGATTATAAATTATGGATATTAGAGTTTGGATAATAAATAAATAAATTATATAATCTATAAATAAAAAAACAGCCGTTCTTTATTTATAGAATCTCAAAGAGAGCGATAGTTTGCCAAACTAAAAAATAATCCTATCTTGTTCTCACGATAATTAAAATAGAAGGCATAATAAAAAATAAATTGGTAACTATAGATTGACACAGAATTGAATAAGCTGAATTTTGATGTAACTTGTTTTTATGTGGTTCTACTGATTAACTTTTAATTGGAGTCCAAACTTGAATATCCGTAATTTCTAATCCGATAGTAGTCCGGTATAATCTATTTACATCATTTAACACAACGCAGTACAAATGCCTAATATTTAGTTTTCTGACTAAATAGTTCCTTCTTATTCATTCAGAACGTTGCAATCATTTCCAGGAACATTTCAAATTTTACATAACATCAGAAAGTATTAAAATTATACTGATATACTTAAAATCCAATCTTTACCATTCACCATAATGTAACTTTATTTTTGAAGTTATCAAGTGAAAGAAGCAATATACAATCTAGATAAAATTTTACTCTGCATTTGATACTTACTCTAAATTCGAAAGAATTCCCAACCTTCTTCATATATTTATTTACTGTACAATAATTTACGTACGGATCAAAGTTCCAAATGCAAAATTTTTTTGAAAAGTTTTATGTGGAGGAATAATGATGAAATAGTTTGTAAGATAGTAGTTTCAGACTTTGAAAACGCAATTCCAGTTTGTAATTTGCAGATATTTTTAATTTCTCTGGTTCAAATTTGGCTGCAAGTTATCGTTATCATAGTTCTAAAAAGTATTTTTTCGTATTAAGAACTTTACATACAAATGCGTGCAGAAGATGAGTCAAAGTGTACAAGTACTAATTTAACTAAGTTAACCTACTCGAAATACTTAATGAGTACTAGGAGCATCAAACTTAAATGTCTTAACCTACTAATTCAAGCCTATAGAAATAGATTTTTGATCACACGGTAAATGAAACGCTTTGAGAATATCGATGAAAATATCTTAGTTTAATTAAACAATAAAGGAGAAAAGTTACATGAACTCACAATGATTGACCGTGCACCTGTACGAATCATTATTCGTTAAAGGACTTTGTCCGCAGATTTTCCATTTCCATTCCCATGTGTGTCTGAGTTGTATAACCTGAAAATACACTCCAAGGCTGATATGCGACACACATTTGTACATAAACTAAGTAACTTGCATTACACTAATCTTAGATCTTGCTCTTTTTGACAGAAATGTACTACAAAGAAATAATGTAACATTCATTGGTTTATATTGAGTACAAGGGTACAAAATTATTCACAATATATTTGTGAAATACCAAAATTGAACAAAGTTGCAAACATTTTAATGATGGGTGTAATATTCACTTATGCAATATTTACCATCGTGCATACAACGCTATGTAACTCGAATTGAAGATGTACTAAGTGAATTTCATTTCGAATAGCGTGAAAGTTAGTACACGATCTTCGAAATGCCCATTTCCGACAACGTTTTTCACAATAATGTGAACATACAAATCACAATCAACATCGGTCTGTGTTAAATGAAATTGTTAATAATTATAAATCCGACTTACAGAAAATGTACTTAACAAATCAGTTAGGCTCACTACGTACTTCGCACTAGTTGAACACATTTCCAAGATATTGATGACTTCTCTTGTAGTACTGTCGGTTAGGTTACGTTCTATATTTTGAACTTTTTTATTTGGTTAAAGCGGTTGAAAGAGGTTGTTTGTAATCTTTAATTTATTTGCTTCATTATGCAGATGTGTATTTCTCCTTTGTAATAGATCGAATATGTTTTCCAACAACGAAACATTGCTTGCAGTTTGTGTATATACCAACGTCTATATATTTTTCACTTTTTTGGCAGCATAGTCTTTAGCCTGCTTAGGGCACAAATCCTTATTGCGTGTCTTTCGTAGCGTACAGCTCTGCAAACCTTATCAGCACGTCCTACAAGCGAAGCATATTGTGAAGATAAGTGTTTAGGAGAACTACACCATTTCCTCGATTATTTGGTACTAAAGTAATTGGATGTAATTTTAGCTATGGCACTGCAGTTGGCTTCAGCACGTTCTTTGGTGGAAACTACAGAAATTCTGCTTTTAGATCTCGCACATAGTCTTCTTCACAATAATTGGCACTGCACACTTGCGTTTTTTACATTTCGTCTACAAGCATGAATCCACTGTTTACTTACGCAATTATCGACTGGACATCTATGATATTTTATGTCAGTTCCTTTAGTTTTCTGGTTATATTTTTCATAGCTTGCTACAGCACAATTAGACATGATTGTAGTCTAGAAGTACAAAAATACAATAAAAATAATTCGAACGCTACAAAATCAACAACCTGCTTGTTCCGATTTTTGCGACATGTTAGTAGCTAAATGTACCCCGCACAAAAAAATTACTGCACATAGCAACGAGCACCGTCAAACCCGATCCTCCCAGATGACGTAATGCATACGTACTTCACATAGCAACGAGCACACCCTGGTCTATACGCTATATCCACACTAAAAAGTTTACTCGACAAATAAAGATCAATATCCGTTGCCATTCACTACCGTAGAAAATTACCATGATTTTTTTATTTTAGTATTAATGGCCTCTACATAAATAACCTAATTAATATAATTTAATGATTAAGTTTATATATATATATATATATATATATATATACATACACACACACTATATCTACCCTAAGTTATAAACTACAGAAACGTCAAAACAGTTGCATAAAATTTACATTGGATGTCGAAACGAGAACATATTTTCCCATACTTAAAGGAGCTTAATTGCTTAAACGTTAAAAATTGGATAAAGTTTTTGGCATTGTCGTTATTCTACAGGATTCTGAACAATAAGGAACCTAAATATTTATGTGACCAAATTGCACAAGTAGAACGGAAAACAGATTAACCGTCGTCAGAAAACTAAATTCACCATTCATATACATAAAACAACACTACGAAAATGCTTTCATAGTCACATGGATTAAAGAATGGAATGAACTTCCCCACCGCTCCACCCTGCAACACACACAATAAATTTAAAGAAACATCTACTGTCCAAAAAACAATAGTGCCTGGCAAATGGCGTGCCCAAGTGGGGTTGGTGTGGGTCATAATCGGCACGCTACTGTGCCTGGCTTTGGCTTTTCTGTAATGAACAGGAATGAGGCATTGGTCTTAGTTTTTGTTTCAACTCTGAAATAAGAGTACTTTAATTGTTTACATTATATGTATATGAGTTTTATTTTTCTAAATTTTTTCTCCTGTAACAGTAGTTTTCAGAAAGTTTAAATTGTCAGTCAATTGTAATATCTGACAGAGCGATTCTGTACTATTCTATTGTCAAATGCAATATAATAATAAATCAACAATCATTGTGTATATTTATGAAAACATATTCAAGTTTAAATATAAAAAAGCGTCCACTTTTTGTGATCCAATCCAATTAATGATGAACAACAAAAAATTATATTTTGAGTCATGTATATTTAGTTCATAAACATTGGCAATGTGAACCCAAGAGCATTTGACTTTTTCCAAGCATTGTCCTCTACATTCGCCAACACAACTTAGCAGCATCATCATCAAAATTCATACCTTTTAATTCTCTTGGTTCCCAGAACTAGCTACAATAATATAATGAATAATGCATAATGCAGTGCTTCAGCTTTTAAGTTGTCAGTTGGTGTTCAGTCTTTTGGGCTATGTTACAACCTTGCTTTGAAAGCGACTACCAAGATTGTGGTCCGCAGTGGCCATCAATTACAAAGGTATTTTTGGTCCATCGTAAAAATTATTCACCGGACATTGCGTGACGTGCGTATAGAGTGCCGAATTAATCTGGAAAAGTTGTGTTGTAACCTGCGTGTGTGTGTGTGCTTGGGTTCCTAGCATACGTCCACTCATCTCCATAGCAGCGGGTTGAGCGTAGCAAAAAAGAGAAAGTGTAGCTTGATTTGGGTGTTTAAAGCGGGGCAAGATGGCAACAAATAACGTCTCCCGCCCTCCCCCCCCGCCCTTCTCTCGCTCTTTTCTTCGATAGAAATCTACAGGCTTGTGGCCCTCCTCCGAGGAAAGTCAAAACGAAAGTGTCCTTTCTCCGCAAGGGTTCAATTTCGTTATGTAAAAACATACGAATGATGCAATTGTCAGAAATGCCATGGCGCCTGGTATGGATTTAGGGGCCCTTGGGATGCTTCAGCCCCGGGCATGGGCGTCGCCAGAAATTTTTGTAAGGGGTCAGGTCACTGACATAAAATTGAATAGTAGTAGTAGATATAATAAAAAATCAACAACTATTACAAACTAATAACAATAAACTATTATTCATCATCAACGAATGCCGCGAAGTATATGTATCCTGTATATTATGAAAAATGTGTAATTTTATTTAATTTTGCACCATCAATGTATCGCACAAGAGAATTTTGTAATTAAACGATAGCCATTTAAATATTCCAATCATATCTCCTAACAATTTAAGCGAAACTGCGGTGTGGTTTCATTGAAATAGAATATTTATACACTTATAATAATAATAATAATAATAATAATAATAATAATAATAATAATAAGTCGTAGTAGTAGTAGTAGTAGAAGAAGAAGAAGAGGAAGAAGAAGAAGAAGAAAAGGTCTAAATATGGGCCCTCCTATTTATTTTGTCATTTTCGGAGGAAAAAATTAAAATATCAAGCACCTGCCTTTAAAATGCATAGGCTATATATGAAATATATACTTAAATGTAATAGCATGCTAAAGTATAGAAGGTCTCAATTTTTTTAAAAAAAAATCAATTTCCAAAAAATGGTAAAATGATGTATTTCAAAATTGTGGTCTAAATATGGGCTACTAATGGAAATATCACAAAAAGCAATTAAAATAAAAAAACAGTCATTTATCGTTAAAACATTATAAAATTCATATTTATGAATAATCTGTTGTTTTGAAAATCACGCGGAATGGGAAATATCGAAATTAAGAAAAACATCCAAATATTTGTTGAAAATGTGATCTCAACATTAGACCTCATGTCTTAGCCCATATTTAGACCACCACGCTATTTTTCTTCTTCCATTTATTTTCGCTCTGTGGGGTACATATTTCACAAACAAATCATGACATTATAAAAGCCCACATTTGTTTTATGTACCGTTAATATCATAACCTATACAAAGCAGATGACAATTCAGAAAACGCCGAGTTAAAACAAACTTGCAAAAAGTTTCCGGAGGTCGCAATTCTATAACATAGCCCAAGGCCGAAACTAACCACCACTTTATCTTGCGAATTGGCGCCGCAACCTTTGTCCTTGACAGATAATCAGTTCCCATAGCCTCTGCCAGGCTGCAGCACCAGGCAGAGCTGATAACTCCAAAACCCATATTTAAACCTTCGCCCATATTTAGACCTTCTCCTCTAGTAGTAGCAGCACCAGCAGCAGCAGCAGCATGAATGAATATGTGGCAATAATGTATTTCTTTATTTTTTCACATTTTATACAATTATCCAGCATATTCCATTCGGCGGAATGGGAATGTTGTTTTAAATAATTGCAGTCAATGCATTGCCTATGAAAAATTTGTTCTGCAATTTAACCCTTACACCTCGTTAAAATACATAGTGGTTCGGATTCCACTTTAAACTGTAGGTCCAGTCCCGATTAGCCTTACTGTGCATAAAGTGGACTTAAAACACTAAATCAACCAACCAACCAACCTCGTTAAAATGTATTTTTATTAACCTTAACTTACCTGTCAGGCCCACCACTTCTACTTTTTCGATTTTTTAACTGTGAAATTTTTTATAAAAAATTGACAATAAATTTCATTGTTCTCCAGGATGTTCACAATATTTCTGTATTACTTTTATTCATTAAAACACAAATGTAATGTAAATAGGAGGCAAAACGCACTAAGTGGGCCTATCAGCCGCCATCTTTGAATGAGTGTCATTTGAGACACTCATGCCAGTGACAGTGTACAATTGGTTGGTAATGAAGGTAATTTTGGGTAATTATTATAATTATTAAACAACTGACAAACAAAAAAGCATTAATTAAAAATTATCATGTTAGTTTTAGTGAATGGTTTAGTTTCTTAGATATGATACGAGAAGATAGAAGTTTATGAAGAGAAAAGTAACACGCATTTCCTAAATTAAGCCTGTTTTTTATTTTCTCTTTAATATCATTTTCATTTGTTAGTGTTACTCCTAAGTACTTGAATTTGGAGACTGGTTCAAACTAGCTATTATCAATAATTAGATTTTGATTATTACCTCACTTAGTTTTGGCCTGTAAGCATGTATTTAGTTTTCTCTTCGCTAACTTCCAAAGGTATATTTTTAACTGCTTTGAAAAATACGTACTTTAGCATTATTCTTAATTGAGGACTAAAAGTGGTAAACGTTGTAAGTGCCAAAAGCGAAAGTGTTGGGAAATCGCATCGTTCAGCACATCAGCCCGTACGAACATCCACACTAGTGCCCTTTTACACGCCCTTTGAACTACTTACAGGGCTACCAGCCACTTTTCACGCTTACCACATTATTATCAAGCATGGCACATTTCACAGTTTAACGTGGAAAACGGTGTTTGAATTCTTGTGGCACTTACAGCGTTTACCAATTTTATAGTCTTTAATTGTATTTACATCATTCCCTAGTAAATCCATCTGCATATGCTAACAGCTGGAGTCTCACTGTTTAATTTTAGTCCTTCATTAGTTTCTTTTACCTTCCTAACATCATATTCTAAGGCAAAATTAAAGAGCAATGGAGATAATGCATCTCCTTGTTTTAACCCATCATAAATTGTAAATTTGTCAGACACATTAATACCCACACGAATTTTACTTTCTGTTTCACTGGTGCATACTTTTATCATACTAACAAGCTTCTTAGGTATTCCAAACTCGACTAATATATTATATAATTTATCTCCTTTAACCAAATCATATGCTTTTTATACGCCTTCGTGGCGTGGTGCTATGCACAGGGGAACACTTTACCTTTTTTTTTATGCTTTTTAAAATCAATGAATAGCTGATGGACATTTTCAATATATTCCCACTTTTTCTCAAGTGTCTGTCTGAAGTGAAAAATTTGATCTATAGTTGATCTGTTACGTTTAAATCCACATAATCACCTATAATAACATTAGAACATGGAGTTAGTCTTGTTAAAAGAATGTTAGACAATATTTTATACGAGTTGAGAGTATAGAAATTCCACGGTAATAATTGCAGTTCATTTTATCACCTTTTTTAACACAGAAACAACGATTGATTGATTCCTTCCACTGTTGAAGGATTTCTTCTTTATTCCATATTAAACCAATTAATTTATGAATTTGACATATTAACGAATTCCCACCATATTTAATTAACTCAGCTGGTATTAAATCAATGCCAGGTGCTTTGTTATTCTTTAACCTTTTAATAGCATCTTTAACTTCAGTCAAGTTAGGTTCTGGAACTAAAGGTTCTGCTGTGTGCACTTCATTTACTTCTGATTTATCTCCTACATGAACATTTAAAAGGTCATTAAAGTAGTTCTTCCATCTATTTAGAATCACTTGGGTCAGCTAGAAAATCACCGTCTTTATCTTTTATCAAGTTTACTTTAGGTTGCAACCCCTTTCTAAATTCATTTACACCTTTATATAAATCTCTGATGTTTTTATTTTTGTTGTTTGTTTCAATTTCGTTAATTTTGCTTCTCAAGTATTCTCTATTTTTTACTTCTAAACGTGCGGTTAACTTTTCGTTATTTTTTTTTAATAGGTGGCAGAGCAGCCCTTGGCTGAACCTCGCCCGCTTAATAAAGATAATGTATTATTATTATTATTATTATTATTATTATTCTATTATAAGTGCTTAAATTTGTATTATCAGAGTTATTTAACCATGTAAGTCTAGCCTGATTTCTTATTTCTATTAGATTATGAAATTCATTATCAAACCACGCACGGCTTACTTTTTCTTGGTTTATGGTATCCTATACTTTCTTTAGCTGCTGATTCTATTGTATTATGTATATGCTCCCAATTCTTATTTACGTCTGTTTCATTTATAATTTCATTATCATTTAAATCCTGCAAGACATCGTATCTATTTGACAGTTTCATTTGGTAATCTTTCTTAATTCTTTCACTAGCATCTGATGCTATTTTTATAATTGTAGTTCTTATTAATTGTGACCTATGTTGCAATTTGTGCTTATATGATCAAGTGGATGGAAATCAATAAATCCTGTAAAATAAAATTTTACTGCTAGGACTACAAATATTATGTAACATGGAATATAAAGAAAGATGAATTATTATCGATCTATCAAAGAACCTCAAATTTCCTACATTTCTTGCTCAACTTGCGTCAGAAGATCAGATTTATGAGATCTTTGGGTGAAAATCTACTTACACGTCGGCCTAAAAATGTTTCAATACAGCCCCTCCTCTTCCCCCACTGGGATTTTCCCATATTTATCAATCTGGCGACTTTTGGAGGGTGTGATGGTAAATTTACTTGTAGTAACAAAATAACTATTCGTCAAACCCCCAGTAAATATTGGTTGTGGGCTGGCTGTATGCACAAATCATCAAACTATTCAATGTGCAAATTGTGTAAAGAATAGTCGGTTGCAGAATTATTTATTTTGTATGTTTGTTTACTTCTATGCTCTATTTTTCACACTCATAACGAAACCTTTGCCTGAAAAATAAAAAATTGTCAAATTGGCAATTCGACAAAGTAATCATAATACATTATCTCGACATTTCACACATCATTACAAAAGTCAAGTCTTGGAATTTTTACTTTCATCTATTTCAGCCAAAGTAATAACGACCAAAAACAAACAAACAAGAAAGAAATGGAACTTGTGTACATAACAAACTACTAATATTGTTATTATATCGACGCATAATATTTGGTTTTATGAAAAATTGAATGCCAGCACCATCTATCACCCAGTGCCAATATTAAACAGATGCACGAACTTCAAGAAAGACTCGACAGAGGGAAGTTAAAGAGATTGGTAATAAAAATATTCAAAGAGTTCGCATCTTGTTCGGTAGGTGGCAGCAGTAATCTATCCAGAATTTCTTGCTTGGTCGTGACATCTACAGGAAAGGTTTATAAACTTAGGACATTGAAAAATGTAAGGTATTTGTTTCTTTTCATTTCATGTTGCCAGAGTTCAAACTGAACAAAATGTACGTAGTAGAAGGAGGGGAATTATCACATTTAGATTGTGAGAACTTAGTGCATGGAAAAATATCCCTAAAACGATAGAAACCATCGAGCTGATTCAATTGAGTGTAAAATCAATTTGTTATCTTCATTAGTAACGAGGATATGGACGTTTTCGTTTATGAAGACCCACTCAATAAGAACGGATCACAATTGTCCCACAACAATAACATATAGAATTAGTGCTATTTAAGTTATATTTATTAAAAATTGAATTTTGTATACAGGGACGTATTTAGAGGGGGGGGGGTCCTTTTCGAAAACTTACCAAGTTCAAAATTAGATAAGCAAAATAATAGTTTCATGTTGTAAATATGAAGTTTCTTTATTTCCGATTACATAAAGGTAAGGAGTAGATTGTGATTAAAAATATAACTTTACGTTGACAGTTCCTGCGAAAATGTATGCGTACTTCCACTTATAATAATAATTCCTATGTAAATAATGATATGGGACTTGACGTTCCACAGCTAGACCCAAAAACCTTGCTGGTATCAAGTAAATAATCCATTTAAATGTTTCTGACATTATTTTTTCGGTAAGGCAGCTGTTTACATAATAATGATATACATAATTTTTATAATATTTTAATAATTTATATTTTAATAATAATGGTGATAGACATATTAATCTTATTAATATATTATTATAAGTTTGTTGTTGTTGTTGTTACTACTACTAATACTACACGCGAGCCATTTTGTTCGGACCCCTCCTAATCACAGTTCTAGATACGAGCCTGTTTCCATACAAGAATCACTTAGATTTCCATGAATCCCATTGTTTTTACAAAAAAATGACTGTCTACTTTAAAGTTAAGTTCTGTATTTATGAATAAAAAACATAATTGTAATAAAATGTAGATTCAAGGAAAAAATCCACAAAGGGAATTCCCTGACTCCTTCTATTCGAACACTACCTGTTCTAAGTGTTCCAAAGAACAGTGATCGAATTAATTGTTCTGATTCAGCGAAACACTAAAAGCTCCCATCTAAAATTATTTCAGAACAAAAATGTCATTATCCAATTGAAGCAAGGCCCAACGATAATAGAGCATCATCTGAAAGAAATGGGATATTCCACGCCATTTCAACTTAAATTTATCATAAAATGAAATAATGTGTGTTTGTTGGTTTACCACTTCACTACGTTATTTTGAAACTGGTGCATGCTTGTCACTCCTTCCTCCAATGTATCTTGTCTACGAATTTACATAACAATAAATAGTGGTTATAGGTTACTACGAAATTTCGTCGGAAATCTGGACGATACAGCTCGTGTAACATCTTTCTAAAATAAATTAATAAACATTTCGAAAATAACTGCGTCAGAGCCAATAACGTAGCGAAATCTTCTGTGCAGCCCCCTCGCGCAAGTATAGAGCGACCACAAACAGAAGAACCTTCGTCCAAAAGCCTTCGCGCATCTCCCCCTCCATCCGTTCAGATCGAGCTATAAGGGAGCATGCTCTAATCTACCCCTTTCCTTCACGCACGAGGGTTGTGCGCAGGTGTTCAGACGAATTGTCATTCTTATTAAGCTTGTTGCCATGCAGTGTGCGCATGCGCAGTGTGAGTCCGAGTTGAGTCGTGAGACGACGTACAGGTGTTGTACGCCTCGTCATATTCGTGTACATTTGTGTCTAACCCTTCCTTATGTTTAGTGTTATTTACGTGCTTCATGTTACTAAAGTATAAGTTAATCTACATATATGTTTCATTTGTACCAGAGTGAAACTGACATACGCGACACCACACACCCAGGAACTAGGAAGCTATTTAGCAGGTCCTTTGCCTGTGGTTCTACTATAGGCCTAATATATATGGGAAAATCGTCGAGAATGCTGTAATTCATATAAACATTGGTGATGCCAGAGGCTACTTGCGACATTATTAAATTCCTATCTGTTTTTGCTGCGAATCCCCGCACACATACACATCTTATTAATTGAAGTAAGTCTAGATGCTTTTCTGGCGATGAATGAAGAGATTCTCTCGGGCTATCGACCAGGTGAGTTGTGAAAAAGATTCCAAGCGTTCGAGAGCTAACGTCACTCTCATCTTCATGGTAGCACCTGCTGAAAGTTTTGCAAATAGGCGGGTTAAAACTTGTATGTTGAGTTGGATAGAGTGACGTAATGTTTACGTGTCATCAGAAGAAATAAATATTTTGAAGGAAGGAGGACAGAAAATAAACGAAGGCAGCTGAAGAGAAAAGAGAAATAAAGAAACGAGAGACGAAGAAAGGGAAGTAAAGGGTCGACACACAGAAAGAAGAGGAGAAAGATAAGTTTGTAAGAAAGACAGAATATAGAAGGAAGACATATAGAGAATAACGAAGGCAATGAGGCACAAAATGGGAGTAAGACAATAAAGAAATGATTAAGTAGAGAGGCAGTATAAGCACGAATGAGGAATATTAAGACAGAAAAGAATATCGATATCTAAAAAGAAGATATAACATTTACAATGAAAGAGTAAGTAGGTAAGTTTTCTATATTCCAGAGAGGGAGGGGCTCAATCTGACTCTCCCATACTTCCCCGCTTACATTTTCTCGACATGTGTATTTCAGGAAAGTAGATTATCAAAATTAAACAGGATGACATAAACTTCACGATAAATAACTGAAATATAAAATTGGAAATATATTTTGTACTACTTCTGCATAATAATATTCATGTCCAGATATTATTAAAATAATTCAATCAAGAAGACTTAGATGAGCAGACCATGCGGCACGAATGGGAGAGGAAAAAAGAGTTTACAGGATTCTTGTTGTAAAACCTGTTGGCAAAAGATCTGTAGGGATAACGTTCAGAAATCGGTAAGGATGGAAAACATTGGATTGATCTTGGTAAGGATAGGGATAGATGGAAGGCTTGTCTTGCTGCAGCCATGAACCTTCGGGTTTATGAATGCCAGAGAGTTAGTTAGTTTAACCACAGGTTCGTTTATCTATGGTTTAACTTACTACTTCAGTGTTGGGAGATAAACTTTTACTTTTTTCTTGAAACTTTCATTTCCCCCTGACATTGACATAGTTTATTTCCAGTTACAAGAAAATAAAGCTTATTACTGTTTATTGCTAAAAATAAAGTTCAAATAGTTAGTATTCGAACAGAAAACCAAAGTAAAAACTGCCTTAGATCGAAAACATTGAGTGTAAAATACAGGAGCCAGAATATTATTCCATTTCCTACCATTTAATCTAAATAATAAATGGTTCCACAGTTTTCAAAATTCCAAAAATAAAAGTTTTATGTGAGAGGTCATAATAGAACATAAAATTTACGGCTAAAATTTCCCCCTAACTTTTGAAAGCTTTTTCTTGAACGAGGTTGTAAAAGTTAATAAAAAAAACAGAATGCATTTCAGTACACTAATTGTATGGAATGTAAAAAAAAAAGTTTTGGTGGATATTCACCCATCTGGTGGATAGAGTAGAAGAATCTCTCGAGGATACGAGGATATAACAATGATACATTTGGAATAAGATTGGTGAATTCTTATTAGATTGTATTAGTTGTTATTGTACAGAGTGTTTCAAGAGTGGTGCAACGCAAATTTTTAAAATTTATACCATGAAAACCGTAAGAGATATTTACACCGGGTTTTCTGCATTATAAAGCCTCATTCATTGAGATATTTTCCAATGCTTAACATTATCAATTTACTCCAAACAGAAAATTATATAAATTAATAACTGGCGGAGGGCAGCGTTAATTTTTTTTTCCAGAAATGCACCTTTGAGTGAAAAAAAAATATAAGAAATTATCGAAGGATCATAATTAAATGTCTGATGGCACTTTCGTCTATCATCTGCGACCAATATGGGTAATGTGCAAAATTTTATGCACTTGTCGGTTAATATAATACTAATCATAACCATGATAATAATAATAATTATTGTTATTTCTACTATTCAAATTGTATCAATGGCCTGAAAACCTTTACAAAAATTTCTGGCGAACCCATGATTGGTTTTAAACTTTACGGTCACCCTGTATATACCCCCTGGACTAAAAATTTGCTACCAGAGAGGAAGATATAGGATGTACTGGGGGAATTCCCTCACAGCCCCTGTGTATGAAACTTTCCAGAGCAATTGGACTGAGATATTTATTTTTGGGCCATTGTACGGTATTCTTAAATTGAAACGCAAGTAATTTTCCTAGCGGGTGTCCACATGACCTCGGAATTTCCGATGGAATCTTTCCCTTGATGCGCTGTTCCATTTCCTTGAACGGAAGAATGATTGTCCGTGTCACGTGACAGTTGTTGAATGACCAGGCGGGGAATACCAGCAGCAAAGGCAAAGACAACAAAAAGCCAGGCGTCAATAAACAAAAATAAAACTAAGAGTAGGCCATTGTCTTTCTGAAGCAGGGAGGAATTGATGACCCTCTCTTGTGGAAGGCGGGTGAGGTTTTCCTTGTAAACTGTCAAATGTTCACCGCTTATTCATTAAAGATATAAACTATATTCTTAATTCGATATTGCTTACATTTTGAAGTCAAAAAAGAAGGGGGCGGACATTAGCATAGCCAGAAGGGTGTGAGGAGCAAGGGTGTCCATCCCCTCACCCCCAAGATTATGTTATGATCCTCAAATAAAGGTATTTAATTACGACCGTGTATGTACTACTATCCTATTGCTGAAGGTCACTTTTTTCTTTGAACACATTACTTCATCTGTGTCCCCTCCCCCCAAAATTATTCCATTTCTTCATTTAACGGATTAAATATGACGCATCTAGTAGCAAAAGTGACTTGGAAGCAGCCGAAGTAAATGAATTACTAAAGATTTATTTTCTGATTCCTCCTCCACCCACCACATTGCACATATTACAGCATGGTGCCAAGGTGTAAACTTTTTTTTTCCACATGTATATTTCAGAAAAATATATACATGTTGAATTTTATATTACGTTAAGGAAAAAAATCCAACCGCCAAAATTTTGATCTTCATCTTTCTGTCTTCCACGGCTTGGAAGTTTGAGTTTGGGGACGGGACTTCGTGTGGTAGTAGGGTAGGTACCCTATAGGCAGGGTTGTTAAAGGGCCAGGAATCCATAAATTCTGATGGGTTCTATTGGGTTTCTTTGAAGAACCGGAACCTTTCGTTCCTCTTCAATTTAAATTCGGTCCAATTTGCGTGTTGTTTCATTGAAAAAAGGTTGCTGGACCGGATTTAAATTGACCCGGGATAAAAAGTTCCTAAACCGGCAGGGGTGCCCATCCCCCCCAAGGCCAATGGCGCAATCCCCCCAAATCTCGTCATGCGTCCCCTCCAAATCATGTGGTAATCCACATGAAGTATTTAATTACGATACAGTGTCTACTGAAAGTAACGTTTTTTTAACCTTTATTGAACACGATACTTGATCTGCCCGTCCTCCTTAAACAGAGGTTTCCATCCCCCAGCTAGACCGTGGATGCATTACCCCTCAAAATATTTTGGTGAATACGTAACAATTCATTTTATTTTTATACAATAGCCTGTTAAACTGTCTACATTTGTTAATGGTTCAAATTTTCGAAATAACGAGAAGCTAGCAATCTCAAGTGTCATAATTATATAAATATGTATTTAAACAGTGTTTGTGGTTGGAGAACAAGATTTCAATAACCCACAATTTGGGAATTAAACCAAAGTCTTATACAACTTAAGATCGAAAATTACAGAACCCTAGCTTGAAATTCCTAAGGCAGGGACGAGAATATAATAAGGTGCCTCCTTCAAAGAACTCACCCCTCTGCTTGGGGTAATTACATTTTTTTTAGTAATCCATAGCAATAATTATAGGGATTTCATCTTAAGTGCAGATTTCACTTGCTAAAGCAAAATTACCCTGCAACAATAAGTTAGAAATGCGAATTTGACACTACTTATTTTCCTGTTTTATCGAGTAATGTGCAAGGCGTTACTATGAAGTACACAGTTAGTACAACTATTGCAAAATAGCCTACAGGGAATCAATAATAGAATAATATTGCCAATAGAACCATATCATCGAACTGACTCACCTGCTTTAAATTAAGCAGTAGGCCTATATCGACACTAAACCTATTTTAAGAAATTATATTATTAATAAATATTGAGAATATTGTTTATGTCTTGTAATACAGCTACAGTATAATTCTTCACAATCGTCTCATGAAAATGCCAGACACACATTTTTGTAACGCAAGAAAATTTTTATATCAATTTCTTCGCAGGCTTGCAAGAATATTAATTTAATGGGACTTCAGTACTTTCATAGAATCCCTTGATATTTACTCTTTTCCAGCTTATCTTTTCCCATGTTCGACGTTGAAACGTGCGCATACCATATCGCTAAATGTGGTCCCCAAATATAATGTTCGAACCCTAAAGAAATCCCTTGTCAATCTAAGATTTTATTTTACACTTTATTAAGAGCTCCATATCTCATCGCCTCAAATTTAATGTTCAATCCTTCAACCTAGATATTACTCTCTCCAAAACAAAAAACCCTCCAAACCACATTTTCCGCTAAAATCTCAGACGTAATATTAATACACAAGAGTTGTATATCCCCCCAAATTTAATGCTCAGCCCCCCTAACTAAAAATCTCACGATAATCTAAGATTTAACAATGATATTCTATCGTCGGATATTGCCCCCCCTCCCCCACCGTTTAATCCTCAATCCCCCACCAGAATCCACGTGTCGATCTAAGACCCAATGTGTAAGAGTTGGATATCCCCACTTCCTTAATAATAATATTACCCGTTACAATTTCCTTGGCAGTCTAGAATTTGCTATTTATGTAACAGCAATGGATAATTAATAACGTAATTCAACTTGTGCCAAATGCTGTACTGTTTCACATCAAATGTCCATCACAAAGAATGCCCCCCCCAAAAATAAGTTGCTTGGACATAACGTGAGTTCACAAACCCACTTGTGGGCATCATCGCTACCGCTACCTCTATACTTCATTTTCTTCATCTAATGGATTAAATATGGTGTACCTAAGGTGTAAACGTCTTTACATTTATTTTGGAAATAATATATAAATGTTGAATTTTATATTAATACATTAAGGAAAGAATCCCCCCAAAAAAATTTCGATGGCGCAATCTGCGCCACAATCCCCCCCGTGGGCACCCCTGCTGAACCGAATTGAAATAATGTACAGATAAACAGGTTCTGTACGGTCCAGAACCCATTTACGCTTGCTGATTTTATCTCCTGGCCCGGAATTGAATTTATTTATAATTCCTTGACCTTTAACAACCCTACCTATAGGAATTGATATGCCAAGGTTCGTACTAGCGCGCACTAGTCAGTAAATTCCGAGAAATAGCGCATTAAAATTCATTGGTGGCAACAGTGAGCCTGTGCCTACAAAGGAACATATACAGAGCATTCCGTGACATTCGCTACGAGACTCGGCGGCAAGCGGCCCTGCGCTGACCGCCGGGCCGCTTGCCGACGAGTCTCGTAGCGAATGTCACGGAATGCTCTGTATATTAAGAATGAAATTTATTTTTCGACGACTTATAGCGCCAAATAGAAAAACATACTTGAGAAAGCCGGTTTTCCTCAATAATCTCTATACAATGTGAAAGTTTCGGCGGTGACATTCTGTATATGCTTTTTATAAAAGTAAATGTTTCGAGACTCGATATGATTGATTGAATTTGATTATTTTACGTCCATTTTCTGCCTTTTGGCTAATCGCACAATTTTGTTTGAGTTCGAAGTCCACTTTATACACAGATAGCCCATCGGGACTGAACCTACAGTTTAAAGTGAGATCCGAACCACTGTGCTGTGCCTCCACAGGGTATCAAACCCGGAACCCCTTGATTATAATCGCGTCAGTGAGGATGAGTGATGATAAAATGAAATTGATGAAGCGACATCCACCAAAGAACACCCATGCACAGGCTGGGATTCGAACCCAGGGTTCCCGGCGTCGTAGCGCGCTTTGCTAACCACTCTGCCACGGAGGTCGAAAAGAGACCGAGACAAATACTTTCAACTCGAGACAAGGCCGAGTCATATTCAATGTTTCATATGTTTATGTACGAGAAGCAGGGGCACAAAAATACAGGGCAGGGCGTCCGGTCGCCTGTAAATTTTCACCTGGCGCCTGAATTTTTAAATTCGGTTCGAATTTCCTTTTTAACATTTGGAGTTCGCTTATGGAAATTTCCGTTACATTTTTAATTTTTTCTTTAATATTTGTGTCTTTTCTGTATCACGTGTATAATTCAATGGGAATAAACGGCCTCCGTGGGGGAGTGGTTAGCACATCGCGCCACGACGCCAGCGGTCCCGGGAGCGAATCCTGGCCTGGGCATGGATCTTTGTGAGTGTCCATTAATCAATTTCATCAACTCCTAATCTTCGCAAATTAGCCAAAAGTGGCACACGAAGCGAAGTAAAATAAAGCAAGTCAATTAAATGGGAATAATAAACATGCATTATAATTTTTTGCAAATCTGCTGCAATATGGTAGGGTTGGCCATGTATTAGAATGTATTGCATAGTTATCCATGATCTTTGTTAACAGTTGAGCCTCCTTTTAAAAGGTCACTTGGGCGCAAGAATTAATTAGTTTTAATCCAATTTTGTATTAATTAATAAATTAAATGTTTTAAGATTACATTTCATAGCTTATCTTAGTTGGGCTCATGGCTTTCTTAGCGATGGAAAAAAAATCGCCTGAGAAAAGGAGGCTGGCGCCTGAATTATTTTTAGTTCTCTTTTCTATCCCTGCATATAAGTATGTAATAGTAATAAAAATACATAAGATAACAAGCATTAAGAGCACGAACCCAGGGTCCACAGACAGTGGCCAAAGAGGAGGGGGCCGTATTCCCTTTTGGCCCAGTATTCCTAAAACAAAGAACTCCAAAAGCTGAGAAACATGACAAAATGAGGGCTGACTACTAAAAAATTACACGTAACCCTCCCTTTGAAAAATCCCGGGCACGCCGCTGCCCACAGAGTACCCTCCCCTTCTAAACTAAGAACATGCTAACCACCAAAAAGAGAATTCAGACGCCCTCCGAAGACCTTGATGCATGAAATAATCCTCACTGCAAGTCAACCACATTCCGGTTGCTCTCATTATGGTTCATATTACAGTGACTATTATGAAACGCTTGCAAGTGCATGTACCGTCGCCCTCAGCAAAGAAATGGCGCTGCCATCGTTATTGAACGTGATTCGTCCATCACAGTGGCCCAGAAATCAAGAGAATGACTTTTCAGCCACGCTTCCTTTCCCCTCATCTTTTTTTCTTCCACGCTGGAGTGGGATTCTGAAGCTGTGGACATAAAGGCTATTTATTACAGGGATTGGGCGTGGTGTAAAAGGCAAAACCTGTTCCCCAGAAGCTACGATTTTTTGCCATTCTTCGAGAGGGGACTTGATGATAGGTTTAAGTGCAGTGAAGGTATAGCACTAGGGCTTCTGATGCGTATATTCATGAATACTGCATGTATGACTTAGGCTTCGGACTGTTACAAACGATGGAAGGATTTATAGATACTGAAATATTGGATCTCGACACGCAATGGCACTAAAGTGGGGACAATAGGCACTAAAGTGAGGGAAATAGGTACGAAAATGGGAAAATATGCATTAAACGTGGGGAAATAGGCACTAATGTAGGAAAATATACACTAAATTGTGGAGAATGTAGGCAGCACTAAAGGTGGGGAGAATATGCACTAAAGTGGGGAAATAAGCACTCAAATGGGGATAATATGCACTAAAAGTGGTGAAAATAGGCACCCAAATGAGGAAAATGCAACAAAGTCGAGAGAATATTCATAAAACGTGAGGGAAATAGGCACTGAAATGGGGAAATAGGCACCTAAGTAGAAATAATGTGCAGTAAAAGTAGGGAAAATAGGCACCGAAGTGTGGGAAATAGGCACTCATATGGGGAAATAGGCACCTAAGAGGGAAAATATGCACTAAAAATGTGGAACATAGGGACCAAAGGCAGAAAATAGGCACTCATATGGGGAAATAGGCACCTAAGAGGGAAAATATGCACTAAAATTGGGGAAAATAAGGACCAGAGGGAGAAAAATAGGCACTAAAGTGGGAAAATATGCACTAAAATTGTGGAAATAGGCACTAAAGTGGGACAACACTGTCCTGACATAAATTTTTTCCTACATTGCGCAAAATATTTCCCTGCTTCATGTGTATGAAATCAAAAGCAGGGGGAAATAATAATGTAAAACCGTTACACTTTGTTTAGAGTGTATTTGGATAGTACTATTTTCATTGTTTAATTCGTATCATCAAAGATATCTCTTCCATTGACTTCGTAACAATAAGATTTTTCAATTTTACATTTATTTTTCTTTAAAATATTAAAGAGAAAATATTAGCTGTGATTTGTTGGAACAAACCATTGTAACGTGTAAAGTCAAGATTTCCTGCAATATCGAGATTTATAAAAAAATTCTTATCTCAAAAATTTGTTCTCAAATTATGAACATTTTCTCTCCTGGCAACACCGCTGTGATCCCTGATTCAAGTACAGCGCACTCCCGATGTACCCGAGGCAGTAAGCGGAAAAGTGGGGACAGTGTTCACAGATTCAGGTCAAGGTCGCAGGATTGCAAAGATACAAAAAAATGACATGATTAAAGCATTCGGTGAAAAGTGCTTGGTCCTAACTGAAGTACCTCAACTCCAATCTAATTGATCCAGCTTCTATCTCAATGCACCTGCATTACGAAAAGTTCCTTAATGTTAGGCAACCTGTTAAACTTCCCTGTGTGCGTGGGTAGCGAACACTTAAGGGTACGAGATCCAATTTTGATTTCAGAAGATATATTTGAAACGTGCAGAAGTGGGTTAGACAACTCACATAACACATCGAATATATTGATTGCACACTATACAGAATCTCTATTGCATTTACACCAAAATAGAAAGCCTGGTGTCATTTTGTTTTTGTGTTTTTATTATTAAAACACTTCCACCTACTTACTATTGTACAGTCAGCGACACTTCTTGGTTGTAACGCTTCCATGAAAGTAAACACAACACAGAAGTGTAGGGGTCCCGGGTTCGATACCCGGTGGAGGCACATAGTGGTTCGGATCCCACTTTAAACTGTAGGTCCAGTTCCGATTAGCCATACTGTGCACAAAGTGGACTTTAAACACCAACTCGTCAATCAATCAATCAACACGGAAGTGTACGTGACTGTACTACAAAATCTGGTTAGTAATGACTAGAGCTCAGATTTGGTTTATAACCTATTTTTTTTCCTTTACAGGTATGTAAGAAATAATAAGTTACGTCAGCGTTTCGTTAAAAAACGCAACAACTGATGAGTTTCATAGCGCCTAAAAAAACCTATTTTGCTTGTTAGAACCTATTTTAGGTTTATGCGCCTAAATCAAGCCAATTTTTAGGTTTTTCTACATTTTTCAAGGTTCTACAGGCTTTTTATGTCACACAGAGGCATTTGCTTTGTTTGGTCACGAAAACATTCAATGACGAAACGTACTCTCTGTCGATTTCCCTTCCTACAAGTCCATGGTGATTTTTCAAAGCTCTAAACAAAGCAAAATGTCTGGTGCCACTGTTAACTGTAGAATCCAAAGTGATCTGATCTGTGTGATCTTCCTCACTTTCGCGTCACTTCGGTGCTTTGTGGCATTCACGCCTTGCAAACTAACATTTCAGCATTGAAGTTTGCACCACTGACTATGTTTTTGTTGAAGAATTATTTTCAGCATATAAGATGATCCTCACAGACAAAATTCCGGAGTTTGACTGTGGGTAACATCAACACAATCAACATTTTTCAGGATTTTTGAACTACTATCATAAGTTTTTTTGAACAGATTTCAGGATTTTTCGAGCCTAAGTTTAGATTTTTAAAACCTATTCTAGGGTTTTTATAACCTATTTTAGGATTTTAGAGCCTATTTAAGGGTTTTTAGAACCTATTTTAGGATTTTTAGAACTCTTTTAGGGTTTTAGAACCTAATTTTAGGATTTTTAGAACCTATTTAGGGTTTTAGAACCTATTTTAGAATTTTAGAGCCTATTTTAGGGTTTTCAGAACCTATTTTAGGGTTTTTAGAACTCTTTTAGGGTTTTAGAACCTATTTTAGGATTTTTAGAACCTATTTTACGGTTTTTAGAACCTGTTTTATGGTTTTTTGAACCTATTTTAGGATTTTTAGAGCCTATTTTATGAACCTAAAAGCACACTTTTTAGAGGTCTAATAATGACCAGGAAACGGATTTATGTGTAAATACATATTTTTGTACGAAGCTCTGAAATCAGTTATATTTTGTATTATCTTTGCACACCGTTGCATGTTGGCTCGAAAAATTCAGTTTTTATTTTCCATATTTGTACATATATTAGATTTTGGCCCATATTTGACATAATTTGGTTATTTTTACACATTATTTCCATATTTCAAAACATTTCTCAATATATACTCTATATTCACGCAATAACTACATATATGTCCCCGCGTGACCGAAAGAATTGGGTGAATTTCTTGCGAATAACTGACCAAGTCCGAACCGACGTTAAACAAATCAAAGTTTATGACCTTTTTTATGCCCTCCAATCGCATTAATTACAAGTTTTCTGTTATCCGAAAAATAATGTTTTTTCTTTTTTTTACACCTCCCAACTGTTCGCTTTTGCTATTGTAAAACACTTGAGATTCCTGTTTATTTACAATTAATTGCCTACAATAGAGAATGAGGTCTCAAGTATCGGCTCCTGCTTGTTACAAACATTATTTGGTAACATTGGAAGAGACTCCCAAGCTAACCCCACCCTCGCAACTAGTTGCACGCCCGACAGCAGCGCCAGAAGCAACAATTTTGTGGCATACGTACGGGATTCGCTTCTGGTTTCTCTTCAGCACAGCCACGGTAATAGTTACAATACCGAGACTGTATTTTATGTAGCTCGTGTAGTGTCTTATATTATTACAAAGGTATTTTTTTACAATTCTAAGTCCATGTTTAACTCCATATGTTGGTGATAATAACTAAATATGTATTTACATACTTACCACATTTTTAATACATGTAAATCCGTACCCTGGTCACGACTAGGGCAAAGCATATACTGACCTGAAAAATCCAAAAAATTACTTAAAAATTGTCACCATTTAGTGGACTATAGTGCAAAATTTTTAAATTTACTATAACTCGTTCTGGGAAGCGGTAATGCCCCCTTTAAGAAGCACTCTGATATCTGATAATTGCATAACTGACAAATAACCTATATACAATTTAAAATCAGTTTACAGAAAAAAAATATCCTGTATTGTTATTGCAAACACGAATTGCAGTATGCATATTTGCACAAAGAACATAAATACTTGGCGGATATTCCAAAATAAAAATGGTTGTCTATTGTTTGCTAGTGAAGGCGTACATGGAAAAACTCCTCTCTGCTTCCGGAGTAGGTCATAGGTCAATGTCTCTTGGATTTAATTCCCAGAATATATATATATATATATATATATATAAAATTCACCTGACAAAACTTGAAAAATAGGGTTAGGAGCTAATGCTATAGGCCTAATTTGTTTCCTGGAAATGTTCTTTGTTCTATGTGTACACAAGCATTAAGAAGCTGAAATATTCAATAACAAATAAAATCTCAAAATATAACAAAAAATACATACCCTTCACGGAAACTATTAAAAATGCTAAAAGGACGACAAATGTAAAAATCAAAAGTACAAAGTAACTTTAACCAATATTTCATGACACATATTTACATATATTCGAGCAATCTTTCAGCCATTTCGAAAAAAAAATATGCAAAATCATCAAATGAACCTAGTAATAACGTTCTTCTTCCTCAAAACCTTGGAAATGCAGTGACGTTTTAGCATTATATTTTCAAGAACGTATTGTTACACTCAACACTTCTATTTTTTTTCTGAAGAATTTACCTACACTTCCGTTGAGTGAAAGCAAACTTCCGATTTCCCAGTTATCAGTAAGGTTAAGAAATGCCGACGATGGTGTCGGTATAGAATAGGCAGTGGCGTATGCTGAGTCCATTACCCGGACTAGCTCACTATGACACGTGGTCCTAGACAATGGAGGAAGAGAGAAGACTATAGGCTCGCATAAACCCTCGGTATAAGTGGTCAGACTCGCCCATTTTGCTCGCTCTTGACGCTACCATCCCAATGGCAGCCAAGTTGCAAACGTCTAAGAATTTGGTTGCCAACTCCTAAGAATTCAGGTTGCCAACTTCAGAATCGCCATAATTTTCTTATTAATACTCTACCTCTACACGCTTCAGGCTTCGTAGATAGCCTATCTAACCTAGAATATACGCTCCTGAAATAGGAGTAAGTCTACGCTGTAGTTGTAGAACTACATGATTTCATGGTTTCCCGCTGGAACTCCGTTGGGGCAAAACAGTTTGGTGCCGAGACTCAGTTCCTGCTGCGACATTGGACAAGAAGACAGGACGGACAACACACAACACTATAGAGGCTTATACTAGCCGTAGGTTCAGACGCCAGAGCCTCGTATGCCTGTAACATTGCAGTTACCGGTGTGTACTTACACTCCACGAGGGAAAGAAACAGAGGAACAAAGAGATAACGAAACAAGATGAAAGAAAGAAGAAAATATAAAAGAATGAGAGTGAGATAGCAAAGGGCAAGGAAGAACTTTTAAGTCACACAAAACATTCGCAATAAATAATACATATTTCTAGAATACGTTAGAAATTAATTTAAAATTGACACTTTACTGGTACATCTCAGAGAAGCCAATTTTTTCCAACATTTCAGGTTTAGTCAAAATATATTTATGATGAGAGACTTGATAATCAAACTCTTCGAAACTTTAGGGACCAGTACCAAACTTTTTACAGACTTTATGAAAAAATTATTTCTCTCACGAGTCCGTTGTGCTGAATGCTAATGGAAGTAGTCTCTCAACACTTGCATTATGACCTGTAATGGCAAACCAATATTCAGCAATTGCCGTAATTTGAAATGGTTCCAGAAGTTCCACCTTGGGTAGTTTTTAGCTCAACAACTCTGTTATCTATACCCCTGCTTTGCAATCAAAATATTGAATAAGAATGGGAAAACATCTTGTTACATCAATATAAAGTTATAAACCCCACCACTCAGGCATTGAACAGTGACATGATCAGAATGTGGCCCCAAAACTTTGTTCACTAATTTCTTCCGTTTTTCTTCTACCAGGACAAACCTTTATTTTCTCCTTGTGCAATGACTGAATTAAAATAAATGTCACTATTAAGTGAGTTTGGGAGCGCAGTCAATAGACATATTTTTCAAATTTCTCCCGGAAGACGGACATAAGGTTAAAATGTAGGACATGTGCAGGTAAAACCAAACGTCTGGTAACACTATTTCTGGGACTGTCTCATTGTGCTGAGAGTTGCAGCGGAGAATCTGAAAACGATGAAAAGTTCCATAGATAGAGTGGATTCATATAGGGATAGGCGGATCTGAAGCCTAGGGCGCCATGTGCAGAGGGCGGCATGTGCAGAGGGCGCCATTCGAAGCTTTATTTTTAAAGGCAACAAATAAATATTTTGTAAATGTGACTTACAATAAGGTGTAATACATAGTCCATAACGATGTTATTTTTTCAAGCAGAGTTGAATAATTTTAAATTACAAATTTTTCCACTACATTCTTTAATTTTATTTGTAACTCAAAATAGTAGTAATAGTAGGTTTTGAAGATATTCTTCAGACACTAAGACATACCTGAAATATCCTTGAATATGCTAAACCATTTCTTTTAAAATCAGAAATACAAACTGTGAATCTTGAGTTTTTCTTCGTTTTCTCATTTCAAATTTTGTATGATGTAAATACCACAAACCATGTTGTAAGAAGTAAATATTGAAGGACGCACAAAAACATGCCTGTGCTTGGTAGTGTGGGTAGATGATAAAGGAGGCCTCCAGCCAGAATTCTGGCTATGGCCAAAATATCTAGCTACGGGGTTGATTTAACCCTTTTGGTTTGAATTTTTTGTTACGGAACAAAATGGCAGTTTGAAACATTTATTTGTATGGGTAAGACTTCCGACAACAAAAATTCTTCTGACATTGTAATAATACTAATTACAACTAATGGGACATGAAAGTCCCGATAGGCCACTAAATGATGTAGTATATCATATCTTAGTTATGAAATATAATATATCCTTTCAACACTTACATGCAAAATATCTACACCCTACCTGTTACACATTTTAGAATATACTCCTCAGAAGACAAATATATAAATTAAAAGACAAATAAGCAAGAAAGAGTAAATAAGAAGAGTCATCACCCTTGACCTCCCAACAGTGGCGTGCCCTGGATTTTGATAAGGGGGTAAGTTATATATAGCCTACTTTCTTTATTAGCCATCCTTTATTTTCGGTTTTTCCCACATTTGGATGGTCTTTTCAAACAATATTAGGCCAAAGGGCAGGGGGAGGGGTGTTATTAATCCCGCCAACACCCCCTTGGGCACGCCACTACCTTACATTCATCGCTATTATGCAGGGGCGGCGCCAGAAATTTTCGACCGGGTGGGCAGAAGCTCCATAGTGATAGATTAGGGTGGGCAGTATAAATGTAAGACCATATATAGTATATGACGTATGTATCCCCCTCTCTCTTACACTCCCGATTTTCCTCTTACTTCTTTTCCCTTTCCTTGTTTTCCTATTTATTCTTTTCTAATTTATTCTCGCATCTTGTTCCATTTCCTTTCGTTTTGTCTTTGATGGACACAATTATTTCAAGGAAGTGTTTACACATGCGCAGCCATACCCCAGCCATACATTCTAATCAAATTCTTTCATGCATGTTAATACAGTGAAATAAATGTGAATTAGGTTTAAGCTTGTGTTGCAAATACAAGGCACATACTTGATTTTATGTATTTGGTGACAATGATAGAAAGTGCCGTGGTAGACAATCGTGAAGTTTCTCGTAATTTAAATGCATGTTCCTGAGCATAGTATTTTCATCGTATGAGTTTTTGACTGAAAGAATTTTCTTACTCCTTGGGGGTTACTTTTCTTAGCTTACAAGGTTTGTACAACTGACAAATCTATCTGAATGTTTGTAGTAACAGCGATTGGGTGCCAACATTTGAGGGGCAAGGACAATCTACGCAGGGATAACCATCCCCCCATCCCCCAAGGCCAATGGCGCATCCCCACAAAAATCATGTCCATGTCATCCCCCCCCCCAAATCATATCATTTGCGCCCTGAAACTATATCGTAATCCCTACACCGAAAGTAACTTTTTCCTTAGCTCTTTGTTCCAAATGATGGACCTGCTTTAAAATAAGCAGTATACCAACACTAAGCACTATATTTCAAGAAGTGATGTTACTCATGAATATGGAGAATATCGCTCATGTCTTGTAATGCAGCTATAGCATAAAAATTCACATCCACCTCTGTAAAGCGCCAAACACATTATTGTTGTTGTTGAGTTGATGTTTTAAGTCCACTTTATGCACAGTAAGGCTAATCGGGACTGGACCTACAGTTTAAAGTGGGATCCGAACCACTTGTGCCTCCACCGGGTATCGAACCCGGGACCTCTTGATTACAAGGCAACGACGCTACCACTGCGCCATCGGGGAGGCCCCCAAACACATTATTGCGAGCGAAGCAAGCAAGAACATTTTTACATCCATTTCTTTGCAGGCTTTCAAGAATATTAATTTAACGGGGTGTCAATACTTTCTTAGGATCCCGGGATATTTAGTCTTTTCCAACTTCTGTTTTGGCACGTTCGGGGTCGAAAACGCGTGGATACCATATCACTAAATACAGTCTCCAAAATTTAATGTTCAAACTCGCTCTTCACTACAGAAATCCCTTGACAATCTAAGATTTAACACTTTATCAACAGCTTCCTATCTCCCCCTTTAAATTTAATACTCAATCCTACCACAAAAATGTCCATGCCAATTTTAGACTTACTGTTGATATTGAAGACTGGATATTGCCTCCTCCAAAAAATTAAGTCTCAGTCTCCACACCAGAATTTCTGCAACATTCTAAGACAATAGTAATACACAAGAATTGGATACCTTAATGCTCAATGCCCCTCTAACTAAAATACCCGCCATAATCTAAGACTTAGAATTGAATACTGTCCCCGCCAACGTATAATTCAGAATTGCCCCCAGAACCCACGTGTCATTTAAGGCCTAACATATAAGAGTTGGATATTTATCCCCCCAACTCGCACCTTCAATAATGACCTTAAACGCTTTCTTTTCTTCATCTAATGGATTAAATATGGTGAATTTAAGGTGTAAAATTTTTACCTGTATTTTGGACAAATATATAAATGTTCAATTTTACATTATTTGAAGGGAAAAAAATCCCCCAAAGAATCTCGATGGCGCAGCCTGTGTCATAATCCCCCCTGTGGGCACCCCTGAATATACGTTTTCTTGGTAGAAAAGGTTTAGCATAAAGAGGCCATAGTGCGGGGGCAAAAAGTGGCAAAATGTGGCTGGGGAACTGCATCCCCCACTTCCCGCTCCTCCTAATCGCCGCCATTGAATGTTTGGATTAAAATGATTTAAAACACACACAGAAAACAAATCATGTGTTGTTCATTGTCCATTAAGTATCCGTAGGCTAATGAAAGCCTATTTTGACAAATATCACTCGTCATAATAAACAAGTAAGACTGAGAAATCTGTTCAGAATTTAAGACATTATTAGGTAAGTTGCTATTCGTTTTCTGTCATATTACTAATGCGGGAGAAGCAATACACGTATGGTTACATGAACATATTTTTTGAGGTAACAAAATGATTTAGGACACAAGGAATTCATCGAAGTTGATCATCGTACCAGTAATATTTAATCTATTTTTCATTGGGTTGTATGGCGTGGCCATTTCGAACACACTTGAATGTCAACCTCTATCCTGTGCAGCATACTGAAACATACAGAAACTTTATTATTTCAGGGAACGAGTCCCTGGCGCCTGGAACCACTGTCAAAGTAATAATTTATGAGGGTTTGTATTTTGAGTGTCAGTGTGTGTTTGTTTTCGCCCCTTCGTTACTTTCATCTAATCACCATTGAAGCTTATAACGTCGTCATTATTAAAATTAGCAGAAAAATGACTTACAATATAACAAATCAACCAGAACTTACTCTTCCAAAAATGGAGTTTCATTAGTTTATACCTCTTAGAAAGTTGAGGGTTTCATTAGTGGATCAAGGCAGCTAATTCCGTGAACAATGAAGTTGTTTTCCGAAAGTCTCAAATATTTGTCTCAGGCAATCACCCTCTTAAAATAGACGCATCTTCTGTGGTGATAAAATGCCACGTTTGGTGCGAGTTCTTTCTGTATATTTTTCCCCCAATGGCATAACACTGTCGTATTATAATGAACAGGTCCTGTGTTTGACTCCCCCTCCTCTGGTGGAAGCACAATGTACACTGGTTTGGACTACACGTTAAACTGTAGGTTTAGTCCCGATTAGCCTATCTGAGCATGAAAGTGGGCTTAGAAACACACTAACAAAATCGTCTTCTATATACTTCGCGACATAACTTTTTTTCTTTACTTCAGCTTCATCTACAGATTCTGTTAACATTTTCGGCTGATTCATGTGACGAAGTTTATGTGTGGAACGAGGATTTCTAAATAGGATAAGCCACTCATTAGCAATTGAATAATTCTGTAGCTTTTTCCATATATAACTGATATATTAAAATTTATTCACTTCGGTATTGTAGTGATTGTTGTGATTACTTCTTTTTAGTAGAACGAATATTAAGTTGATATTTCGTATACCATATTGATATTTGAAGATGACAGGTATATAAAAATTGTAATGAAAAAAAAGGGACACTTCTGGAATTTCAATGCAGAGCTAATTAAAATTATATTATACTCTATAGCAGGTAGTGTTGCCCACGAGACGAGACTTTGGCCTGTCTCGTCTCGTGGAAATGCTGTCTCGTCTCGAAAATATTCGTTTGTCTCATGACACATGGTCAATCTCGTCTCGTCTCGAATTTTTAAAAGCCTGTCCCTTTTCGTCCCGTGGACAACACTAATAGCAGGCATGTCCAACTTCAATCAAGCAGTGACCCTACTTTTTATTTTCACAACCGGCAGTGAGCTACTATTAATTGTTCATCTCTGCAAAAATGTGTACCTACTCAGCCATTATACATTATAGAAGTTGAATTCAAATAACGTATATTCGTATAATTACAATAGATAACTGCGATCGACCAACAAACGCCCCGCGATCGACCGGTCACTCGCGATCGACGCGTTGGACATGCCTGCTCTATAGCATACTTAAACCCGAAGGTTTATGGCTGCAGCAACACAAGCCTTCCATCTGTCTTTATCCTGGGCAAGATCAATCCAATCTTTCCCATCCTTACCGATTTATTTTAGGTCCATCTCAACGTTATCCCTCCATCCTCGTCTTAGCCTTCCTACTGGTTGGTCCCTTACCATCAGGTTTCCCAACAAGAACCCTGTAAACTATTATTTCCTCTGCCATTCGTGTCACATGGCCTGCCCATCTAACTAAGTCTTCTTGATTAAATTATTCTAATATTAATTAAAAAGTCGAAATAATTTATTGTGTTGCTGGAGGAAGTAACGCTAAGATGATGTTTAGATTTGTTTATTTGGAGATTATTTTAACCATAGCCAGGCCGGAATATATATATACGTAGTGGAGGCCCGGAGCTGCAGTCCTCAAGTTCGCCCTCAATTCTGATTTAATCTTCATCATACCCTGCATAATTTTCAGCCTCCTAAGCCTACTAGCTGCTTTTAAACATGGAAGTATTCATTTGATCACAGTTTTTGTTTCAACAATGACAAAAGTGGCTTTTTATGGGTTGATAATATGTGAACATTTCCAGCATAGATAATATTCACAAGTAAAATATACATGTTATGAACACCAGGTTACACTTAAATATTTAATCATTCATATATCCCCGAGTATATGTACTTATTGAATTTGATTGGATGGGCAATCGGGTGGGCACAGGAATTTTTGGGTGGGCGCTTGCCCACCCGTGCCCACCCCTGGCGCCGTCCCTGCTATTATGATCAAATGGTGTTTACATTAGAGACATTTTCTGTCAGTCACCCATCAATATCCTCACCAATATCGATATTTGTGCCATAGCCCTACAACACCAAAAAGAGCTGTCTAGAACATTAGGGTGTGCAAGGAGGGGGCCTTGGTGGGGGTCAAAGACCCCATTTGGACCAGTCTTCGTAAAAAAATAACGTCAAAATTATGAAAAATGGCAAAATGAGGGATGATTGCTAATAGACACCAGAAGCCTGTCGGGCACAGTCAAAGTGATGTTTTGCTCTTAAAACAACTTTCCGATCATATTTTGTATATATGTTTTCTTCACGCTATAAAGGCATAACCGACCGCCGTGGCGGAGTGGTCCCGCAATGCAGGGGAAACAGAGGGGCAATTGCCTATCTCGATTTCAAATTTTATGCAAATAAAAATACGTTTCTTAAAATTTTCTCGCTCACTTCGCTCGCAATGCCTGCTTGTCTTACAGTCTCATCAAATTCAGAGCCGTAGCTGGCGCGGCAGGAGACGGACCTGAGCATCGAACGATATAAATGGAAAAAAATGTAAAGGAGAGAATACCATGGCGCCCCGTGAAATTATTTGAGCCCTATTAAATCAATATTGATTTCAGTTTGCAAAAATTGGATCTAAAAATATTCTTGTTCGCTTTGCTCGCTATATCATTATTTTCTGCAATGCATTGTAAATTAGGGATGGCCAAACGGATCCGGATCCGAAAAATCCCGATCCTTTTGGATCCGAAAGTTCCGGATCCGGATTCAATAGTTTCGTATCTTAATCCCATTATAATAATACCACACCTTAAAAGGTATTATGATCTTCGATTACAAAGAAATTTTTCATTTGTTAGTCCTACAAGATTTTTTCAAGTGTTGTTCCTAAAATAATTTGCTACTCATCGGCTAACACACTCGTGCATAAAATAATCTTACTTGTTTAACATAAAATGTCAGAGGTGATTTTGTAAATTCCATTGAATCGAATATGTATTCATTCGAATGTATTGGAAATGGAAACACACATAAATGTGAGACATTCCATTCTAGGATGAAACCTTTAACACATTTAACAAGATAGAAATGTTATACAAAAATTATACAAACGTTCTACAGTTACAGTTTTAAAAATTAAAATAAAACATTATACGTATAATTAATTACAAGGTATAAGACTAACAAGGGAGGTTATCTAAAAGTCCCCCTCCGATTTCCATAAAACTTGGCAGGTGTATAGAAGGGCCCAAAGGAAGAAATACGTGTTTTTTTGTTTCGGCTAAAATAGTGTTCTAGGGGGCAACCCCCCTCTCAAATGTTAAGATGAGAACAAATTGAAGTGGAGATCTGACCCCTGTGTCCCCCTCCGATTTTCATGAAACTTGGCAGGTGTATAGAGGGGCCCAAAGGAAGAAATACGTGTTTTTTTGTTTCAGCTAAAAAAACTGCTTTAGGGGGTAAAACCCCCCTCAATGTCAAGATGAGGACAAATTGAAGTGAGGATCTGACTCCGGTGTCCCCCTCCGATTTCCATGAAACTGGGCAGATGTATAAAGGGGTCCAAAGGAAGAAATACGTGTTTTTTGTTTCAGCTAAAAAACTGTTTTAGTGGGCAAACCCCCCTGAAATGTCAAAATGAGGACAAATTGAAGTGGGCATTTGACTCCTGTGTCCCCCTCCGATTTTCATGAAATTTGGCATGTGTATAGAGGGACCCTATGCCCCCTGTTTCTTGCTATGCCATATTTACGTGGTTTCGGGGTCAGATCCCCACTTCAACTTCTCCTCATCTTGACATTTGAGCGGGGAAGGGGGGGTTGCCGCTTTAAACCGTTTTTTATCTGATACACAAATACATGTAATTCTTCGTTTGGGCCCCTCTATACACCTCCCAAGTTTCATGAAAATCGGAGGGGGACACTTAGATAACCTCCCTTGTAAGTGTATTAATTATAAATCGCGCACGCGCACTATATATTAGCAGATAACAACATATTATAAACACATTTTTACTGTCCAAAGAAACGTTCATGTGGGATGGCCAAAGGAATCAGGATCCGAAAGTTCTGGATCCGGATACGAAAATTTTTTGGGTCCGGAACCAACCGGATCCGGATTTCGGATCCGCCAAGATCCGGATTTGGCCATCCGTATTGTAAATTACTAGAGGGGGAGAGAGAGAGAAGTAAGACCAAATATGTACTTCAGCCTGTTGCTGCTAAACAGTTTTGTTTTAAATATATGAACAATTGTTTTGAGGAAAAGAAGCACAAACACGTGAGATAAAATGTACGTATGTCATTTTTGCCGTTGGTTTATTATGTACACAATTTAGTGTTTATATGCTGCATATGTGTACATGTATATATATATATATATATATATATATATATATATATATATATATTAAACAAACTTTGAATATGTAATATGTACACAATTTACCATTAACATGTTGCATATGTATTTTCTTATTTTACGTCGCTCCATGTTGCATATGTGTAAAACACATGTTCTACATGAAAGTTACACATGCCCTATGTACAAACATAATTATTTTCGTCATTTTTTGTCTTTCAAAAATACAGTTTGTTTGCTTGTTTCCCATTATTAGCTAATGTGAAATTGAACGTGTTTAAAAAAAACAGGAAAAAATGCGAATAATAATAATAATAATATAATAATAATGCCACTATTATTATTATTTTTTATTGTTGTTGTTATTATTATTATTGGCACGTTTGTCCTCCTGGTACTTCCCGCCCCCCCCCTCCCCCCAGGTAAGACGTGAATGTTTCTGTTTGCTGAAAACTAAAAAAACTTGTTTCAAGTTCACTGTATTTCACAATGACCTTCCGACGCAAATTTCCGGAAACTCGTCAGGTTGCTGGATTCCAGAAAATCGCTTCAACAAAAATCAAATTACAATTACAACTTTTGGGTCAAGTTATGTCACATTTTGCCACATTTCAAAGAATGCACTTTCCATCTTGTGACTCTTTTCACAGCATTCTCCCCTCCTTCCCCCCAATTGTAGCCCGCGCCTGTAGACCTTCCCCATATCGAGTCTGATATGTGATTTGAAACGACTGTCCGAGACATCATGTCTAAGTATTCTTAAAAATATATATGCAGTCACAATGGCATATTCACTTAGTAACATCACTTTCTGTTTCCTATGTTTGGTTATTTCTGCTCTACAGTACATTAGGCAGCATAAAACTTACGAAAACAAACTTAAAAAGCTGCGAGGATTTCAACCCACACCTTTCATAGCTCTTAACCTGACAGATGCTTGAAGTGTATTTTGCTTTTCGTGTTAGATTGTTAACAGTGTAGAAACAACGGCTACACTGCTCTGCTGTGTTGATTATGTCACCAAGCGGAGGGGGGGAAAGTGGTGTGCAATCAGGGGAGCAGATCTAATGGATTACTAATGCTAACATCCGTTGAATTAACCTTGAGTTAGTAGCTGAACCAGTTGGAAACAGATCAAACGCAGTTTTTGTTTCTTTGTGATTTTCTTGGAGAAAAGTGGAGCGGCAAGAATTGAAAAAGTAGCCACGTCACTATTACTTTTTCCTCCTCTTGCATTTGCCACAAAGTGCTTGGAAACAGTTCGCGTGTGTGCAAGGACATCGCGGGAATTGGAAAAAAAGATGGGCACGGATTGTGTAAAATCAGTGGCGTAAATAGCACCACCGCCAACCCCACGGTGCGGGGTTGGGAGGGGGACGTATGGGTTCGGGGGCGCAATAAGAATGATAAATTAAGAAAGACCGATAGTTCACAAAAGTTTTCCTTTCGGCATTAAAATATATTTTCAACCAATCATATTTTATTTCTATGTCCTTACTACTGCAAACTTCTTCTTCTTCTTCTTATTTGGCGCTAAACTCGTTATGAGTTTTGGCTTGCTCAACAATATATATATATATATATATATATATATATATATATATATATATATATATATATACATGTACACATATGCAGCATATCAACAATAAATTGTGTACGTTTCTTTAATACACACATACATAGCTATACCTATATATACACCTGCCAAGTTTCATGAAAATCGGAGGGGGACACTTAGATAACCTCCCTTGTAAGTGTATTAATTACAAATCGCGCACGCGCACTGTATATATATATATATATATATATATATATATATATATATATATATATATATATATATATATATATATATATATATATATATTAGCAGGTAACAATATATTATTTAAATACATTGCATAAACAATATATCCACCTCATAATAAACCAACGGCAAAAATGACATACGTACATTTTATCTCACGTGTTTGTGCTTCTTTTCCTCAAAACAATTGTTCATATATTTAAAACAAAACTGTTTAGCAGCAACAGGCTGAAGTACATATTTGGTCTTACTTCTCTCTCTCTCTCCCTCTAGTAATTTACAATACGGATGGCCAAATCCGGATCTTGGCGGATCCGAAATCCGGATCCGGTTGGTTCCGCACCCAAAAAATTTTCGTATCCGGATCCAGAACTTTCGGATCCTGATTCCTTTGGCCATCCCACATGAACGTTTCTTTGGACAGTAAAAATGTGTTTATAATATGTTGTTATCTGCTAATATATAGTGCGCGTGCGCGATTTATAATTAATACACTTACAAGGGAGGTTATCTAAGTGTCTCCCTCCGATTTTCATGAAACTTGGGAGGTGTATAGAGGGGCCCAAACGAAGAATTACATGTATTTGTGTTTCAGATAAAAAACGGTTTAAAGGGGCAACCCCCCCTTCCCCGCTCAAATGTCAAGATGAGGAGAAATTGAGGTGGGGATCTGACCCCGAAACCACGTAAATATGGCATAGCAAGAAACAGGGGGCATAGGGTCCCTCTATACACATGCCAAATTTCATGAAAATCGGAGGGGGACACAGGGGTCAAATGCCCACTTCAATTTGTCCTCATTTTGACATTTCAGGGGGGTTTGCCCCCTAAAACAGTTTTTTAGCTGAAACAAAAAAACACGTATTTCTTCCTTTGGACCCCTTTATACACCTGCCCAGTTTCATGGAAATCGGAGGGGGACACAGGGGTCAGATCCTCACTTCAATTTGTCCTCATCTTGACATTTGAGGGGGGGTTTGCCCCCTTAAACAGTTTTTCTTAGCTGAAACAAAGAAACACGTATTTCTTCCTTTGGGCCCCTCTATACACCTGCCGAGTTTCATGGAAATCGGAGGGGGACACCGGAGTCAGATCCTCACTTCAATTTGTCCTCATCTTGACATTGAGGGGGGTTTTACCCCCTAAAGCAGTTTTTTTTTTAGCTGAAACAAAAACACGTATTTCTTCCTTTGGGCCTCTCTATACACTTGCCACGTTTCATGAAAATCGGAGGGGGACACAGGGGTCAGATCTCCACTTCAATTTGTTCTCATCTTAACATTTGAGAGGGGGGTTGCCCCCTAGAAAAGTTTTTTAGCCGAAACAAAAAAAACACGTATTTCTTCCATTGGACCCCTTTATACACCTGCCAAGTTTCTTGGAAATCGGAGGGGGACACTTAGATAACCTCCCTTGTTAGTCTTATACCTTGTAATTATATAATGTTTTATTTTAATTTTTAAAACTGTAACTGTAGAACGTTTGTATAATTTTTGTATAACATTTCTATTAGTGTTGCCCACGAGACGAGACTTTGGCCTGTCTCGTCTCGTGGAGTCTCGTGGAAATGCTGTCTCGTCTCGAAAATATTCGTTTGTCTTACGACACATGGTCAATCTCGTCTCGTCTCGAATTTTTAAAAGCCTGTCCCGTCTCGTCCCGTGGGCAACACTAATTTCTATCTTGTTAAATGTGTTAAAGGTTTCATCCTAGAATGGAATGTCTCACATTTATGTGTGTTTCCATTTCCAATACATTCGAATGAATACATATTCGATTCAATGGAATTTACAAAATCACCTCTGACATTTTATGTTAAACAAGTGAGATTATTTTTGTGCACGAGTGTGTTAGCCGATGAGTAGCAAATTATTTTAGGAACAACACTTGAAAAAATCTTGTAGGACTAACAAATGAAAAATTTCTTTGTAATCGAAGATCATAATACCTTTTAAGGTGTGGTATTATAACGGGATCCAGATCCGGAACTTTTGGATCTGAGATCCGTTTGGCCATCCCTAATTTACAATGCATTGCAGAAAATAATGATATAGCGAGCAAAGCGAACAAGAAAATTTTTAGATCCAATTTTTGTAAACTGAAAACCAAAAATAATTTCACGGGGCGCCATGGTATTCTCTCTTTTACAACTTTTTCCATTTAGATCGTTCGATGCTCAGGTCCGTCTCCTGCCGCGCCAGCTACGGCTCTGAATTTGATGAGACTGTAAGACAAGCAGGCATTGCGAGCGAAGTGAGCGAGAAAATTTTAAGAAACGTATTTTTATTTGCATAAAATTTGAAATCGAGAGGGGCAATTGCCCCTCTGTGCCCCCCTGCATTGCGGGACCACTCCGACACGGCGGTCGGTTATGCATTTAGGCGTGAAGAAAACAGTAAAAAGGAGAAATGCAACAGCGTAGGTGAATTGAAATGACTGTGTTCCATGACAATCAGTGTGGCGTTTCTGTCCGTGACCCATATGCAGGGTACATTCAGCAAGGACCAGCCATGGGTGAGAGCCAGACTTTCGTTCGTGTCAATGCCCAAAATGCAACCACGTTTCCTGCTTTTACTCTCGCAGGGCTCTTGACAAAGTTCCGGTTTCCTTTTCCAGCGTGCTCCTAACTTTGCGGAAGATGGAGGGAGATATGGGACAAGGTTGTGGGACTGATTTGATACGGAATGCAACGTGTTAAGTGGGAGAGAAACGATTTTGCAAGCCTATTATTGATACAATGGTGAAACTGCAGTTAGGCAAGGTTAGTGGTACGTTCAGGGTTCATGTCGTCATCACATAATTTGATTTGAGGATTGGCTTAAGAGAGGAAGGAATATTTCCATGTGGTAATATCTATGCCCTGTCCCAAACAAGTCTCTACGCAAGTAGTGACGCGAGACGGCTCCAGCAAAGAAAACGTGAGAGGGGATGGGATTGCATGGAGGGGGAAAGAGACTGTTCTTACCAGCGTGTACTGCTTCGCTCTGCCCACACGATTTCCTCCCCTTCTCTGATGTTAAGCGCGGCCTTGCTCCAGAGATAGTTTGGGTAGGGAGGTATACTACGGTTCTTTTGTTATCTCCTCCCGCTACTCTCTCTCTCTCTCTCTCTTTCTTCCAGCGTTTCGCTTTCATTTTCATTCTTTCTATTATTTCCTGCATATAGCCGGTGTTACTGCAGGTAACAGCAAAATGTAAAGAATTAAAAAGTTGTTTCAATAAAATGACAACATTGTTAAATACGTTAATGAACACCGTTGCCGTCGAGTAGATATTGTCTAGGACATTTTTTCTGCAGCCGACAGAAGCGAAGAAGGAGGCCGTTCCGCTACCCTGAAGAAGCAACAAGTTAGAAGAGGGCGCCAATGCAAGGAAAGTGCGGGGAAGGACTTTGGGACATAGTGTGCTATGGGGTTATTCATATGCCTGTTAAGGGGCCCTGTTGCAGTTCAGACCTACCGGATCAGCCAGTGTTGTCACATCGGATTGGCAGAAAAGAGCTAAATCTCGCCTAAAATGGAATACCATTTCTGTGAAGCAACTAGAGATGGACTGCAGAGCCAAGACTGCATTGAACTACAACTGAGACCAGTTAGGTAATATACGAAAATATAGTTCCTTGTTGTGAATCGTGATTTGGACAAACCTTGCTCCAAAATACTAAGTTGGCAACAGTAGTACGTACAGCTGGGCTTCCACAAAGGAGCGGAGTTCTGTCGTCTGCTCAGTGCTCACCACACAAACGTCAAACTTACCCAAAAAAAGTGTGGTTCTTCTTCTTCCCCTTTGCACCTCATTGCAAAGAAACAGAGACAGATGAAGAATTGACAAGGGTCTACCACTATTCATTGGATTTTCGTGGTAACTGTCTCATGAGTGGTATAGTTCTTTCTAGGAGTGTTTGTGGCTAAATCACTGTGCTGATTGCAAAATAAGAACGAAATGAACAAATATGTAGCTGGAAGACATGTTTTCTTTACCGGGGGGGGGGGGGTGATAACGTCTAGCAGGCATAATTGTCGTACTGATAGGATAGCCGGTAACACTTTTGAAAAAGTCACGCCACGCCACTGATTTCCTGTTATTCTTTCTTATCAATTTCTTTATTTTGATCCATCTTCCTTCGTATGTCTATAATTTTATTTTCCTCTGTTACTGGACACCTTTCTCCCTTCCTGTGTCTTTGATCAGCGGCGTATACTCTGGGTATATCTAGGTAATCGGAGATAACCCGGCTATAATGTTAAAAAGATATATATATATATATATTTAATTTCTTCCCCGCAATATTCTTCCGAACCAATCTTTGATTCATACTGCTTCCAGGGCGCGAATGTTTTCAACCGTTTGCCGCTGAATGTCCGAGAGGCTCTCTCCGGCTGGTAGAATCTCCTCAGGGTGAGATTCCACCGCCTGCCTTTAAATCCCTTGGCGAGGAGGGAGGGGAGAGGGGAAGGAAACACTGCTTCTCAAGCGCGGCGATTCCGTGGCTAGGGTAACCTCCTTCTGGAGAGAGTCCACCGGTCACACTCTCCACCCCCTATCCTTCTGCTGCCATTCTTCCCCGATGCCCATTGTATCGTAGGAGCTGTGTTGTGGATATTTCTCAGGTTTCTGAATACACCCAAATGTCAACCTCTTCCATGTAGTGCACCCTGAACTTCATTTTGCACACTAACGAGGCTCTGGCGTCAGGAATCGCAGCCAGTAAAATCCTGTATAGGACATGTGTCCATGTGGGTTTATGATTGTCCTGTGATCCATTTAATTTTATCACCAATCAGCTCCAGTTTTGCGATTAGCCAAAAGTGGCATAAAAGCGAAGTGAAATAGAACATATCAATCTCTCTCGTACTTCTCAGTGAGTGTGATTTTTTCTCCCAAAAAGGATTCTGAAATTTTACCATGTAGGCTCGTTGGGTGGCAAGGCGGGGTGGGGTGGGTTAAAGGCTCCTCACTCACCAGCATAGGCGTAGCTACGGGGTGTGCACACCCTAATGGGCTGCTTTATCAAAGAGCTGAAAAACAGATATTTCAATAAGAGAGAAAATAAGCGGCCGTTTGTAAGAAGTTGAAAATGTCATTACTTGGTACAAACGTGTGCATTATCGCTGATGAAACGGGTGTCTATAGATTTTCGATTTTTTGATGTCATTGGAGAAAGAAGATATTTACTGCATTCTACTCTGTACTGCAGCGACTTTCTTCTATACCTGTCACAAGCTGCACGTGTGAGAGAGCTTTCTCCAAGCTTACCCAAGTTAAAACTAAATTAAGAGGAACTCAGAAGCAGGATAGATTGGAAGCCTTGCTCTTGCTATTTGTGGAACAGAAAAAAGCTTAGTCTATTGATGTAAATGAAGTTATTGATGAGTTTAAGAACATTGTACCTTTTGACAGACGTCTCTTGTTATAGATGACGTGTATTTTGATGTATTTGTTTGTAACATTTATGAACATTTTGTGTGTGTGTAATTTCAATGCAATTTGATATTTTCTACTACATATATTCAGAAATGTTCAACACTGTCATTTAGTGAATTTATATTCCTTTACAAACATCAGTGCAGTTAAAGAGCCAAGTGATTGTGTTGCAATATATGCTATTAAAAAGGTACAATATCTCATTTTTTTTTCTTTGTGCACACCCAGATATAAAGTTCTAGCTACTCCTATGCTGGGTGTATACCTGTATGCAAGTAAATTTTGTTTTAAATTTGTATATACTTTCCTGGTACTTTTAACATTCGTTAGATTTTTAAGGATCACTTAAAAGTGTCTAGTAGGAATATCTCTAATTTCTGAAAAACGATATCGTTCTAAATCCAAGAAAATATTTCCATCTATAAAATATTCCATTAAAAAAATAAGATAAACGTTTTTCTTTATTTCAGGCACTAATATTGGATCGGATCTGCCCCATTTTTTCCTTAGTAATTTCTCAAAATTTATGGTCTTACCGTTTCAAGGAGTTCTCAATCAAATTCCTTTCACTATCTTCAATCCAAGACTATTCGCTGTTAGTATATTATTATGACACTGAATAAATATTAAAAAAATACATTAATGTAAGAAGAAAGATATTCCTACAAGCCTCGACTATATCAAAGAGAAAAGTACCTATAATTTAGTTGACACATCTCTTCGTTGATTAGCATAGTAGCTACAGAGGGCATGTACTGTAGGTTAGTTAAGTGTCATGTTGTAACACGTGTCTGTCTGGCTTAACGTTTGTCAAAAAATAAAGCATCAATAATGCATTTTTGACAACTTACTTATGGATCATCCTGTACATCATCAATAACAATCGCATTGCTATGAATGCGAAAGCCAAAATCTATGGTTGATTCTCGCACGATCTGATTTCAGTTCACTGCAATCATCTTTCCACCAGCGTCAGTAATAGAGCGAGAAATTTAACGGGTCAAGGCCATTTCAGTACATCGAGTAAACTTGAAATTCTAGTAGCGCCTACAGCATATGCCTCTATGCACCGACGACAGTTAGGCAAGCGCATGTTCTTGTGATGCAAAACCTCCCCTGCTCGTAACAATACGTATCGGTGACGTAGAGAGTCCTGATTGGCCCCGTTGGCCTTTTCCACCTCATTATTCAGTCTTGAAGGAGATTACCGGTATAAAGGTGATTGTTGTGACGGTCTGCCGTGAGAATTTTCTCCAGTTGTTTTGCGGACAGGTTCAACGAAATGAAGGACATCTTCGAGCAGAAAAAGGAGAATGGTAAGTGCTTGTCTTGCAGGCTAGCTTTTACTTGTATGTAACAAGTGAATACCGTTTCATATCAACTAAACTGTTTGGATTAAATGGTCAAAACCGGCTCTCGTAGCTGGGTCAATGTGATCGAAACCTTGACCTGCTGTTGTCAATCCACGAGCTTGCTAAATTCTACAAGGTTTGATTTGATTGATTTGCTTTATTTTACTTCGCTGTGCCACTTTTGGCTAATTCGCGAAGATGGGGATGAGTGATGATACTGATGAATGGACACTCACAAACATCCATGCCCAGGCCGAAATTCGAACCCTGGACCCCTTGCGTCGTAGCGCGATGTGCTAACCACTACGCAACGGGGACCGGCTCTACACGGGTGTGATCGCACACCTACAAAAACAGGCTTGGTTGATTGATTTGGTGTATTTTACTTATCATTTCTGCCACTCTTGGCTAATCGCGAAGATGAGGATGAATAATAATATGATGAAATTGATGAACGGATACTAACAAAGAACACCCATGTCCAGGCCGGGATTCGAACTCGGACTCCCGTCGTCGTAGCGCGTTGTGCCAACCACTGCGATACGGATGTTGGCATGAACACAAGTATCTTATGCACCTGCAGACTCATAAAGTGCAGAGAACTACTATACTCACAGCCATGAAAATAGCCGTCTGGGCACAATTGCGCTGGTGCCACATATGGGAAAAGCAAAGCGAGAGCGGGACAAAAGTCGCTGGTTCCCGCGCAATGTGCGGCAACGTCCAGTGTTGCCACATGAAGGGAAATTTCCCTTTTGCAGGGAAATTCGGACTGAAGTTTTAGCCAAAAGGGAAAAGGGAATTTCGATAAAAAATATCACAATTTGAGGGAAATTTTAGGACTTCTGACTCTATATTATTACAGTTTATGTCAAATTCCAGTTTCATATTCACATTTTTATTTTTTTCTGATCCTTCTTATTTCTGCTCCCTTGAATATAAGCCTGTATCTATTTATATTTCTCTTAAGTTTATTGTACGTTGCTTTTCTGTATCTTCGGATAATTGTAACGATTAGAATTAACGATTTAATGGATTCCTCACCATGATTTAAACCTGGGACATTTGACCAGAAAGCGATGAAGCTTACATGTATGTGTAAAATTTGTGTAACAAATTTTACTACTACCACTGCTAATAATAATAATAATTATTATTAAATTTGTTTAAGTGAAGGGAAAAATGGTCCAAAAAAGGGAAATTTTGCCCCTTGGAAAGGGAAATTGTGCCCTCAGATTGTGGCAACACTGGCAACGTCAACTGGGCTGAGTTGCCTAGTTCGAGCGTCAGACCGACCTCTCTCCGGGGCACTTTTGTGTCATCCCTGACCTTTCGAGCAAATACTCAGATTACAGAGACCAACTCTACAACGAGATATTTCTCTTCAACCTCCGAACTCACGGGGGTTGTGCTCTGATATAGCAACAGCGTGAATTTCTGCCACCCGCCTAATTTCATGGCCGTGCGTTTTGGCTAATGTGCATTTACGCATGTATTCTGAATCGGCGTAGTGGTAACGTCGTCGCTTTGTAATCAAGGGGTCCCGGGTTCAATACCCGGTGGAGGCACATGGCACAGTGGTTCGGATCCCACTTTAAACTGTAGGCCCAGTCCTGATTAGCCTTCCTGTGCATAAAGTGGACTTAAAACAACAAATCAATTAATCAATCGTATTCCGAATCGCTATGATTTTCGCCCTATGGGTCGTCAATTTTTCCAGTTGTCTTAAGTAACCTATTCGTAAATCAATCACATGCGTCATGGGAAAGTATAGACTATTATCGTTTCTAGAGATATTGCACCTAACCACATAACCTAGCACCATAATTATTCCCCACTGGACCTAACGACCTAATCTCAAAACTAGAACAAAATACAATGTACTTTTCTCACTAATAAATCTCTCCTACGAACTAATTCTGCAATAAAAAATCCACACACTTTGACAAATAGTGACTGGATCAAAAGTTTAAGTGACCAACAATAGCCATTATCAACAGCTATTAACACGGAGACGTAACATCTATACGTAGAACAACATAATCTGTGCATTTGTTTGATTATTGATATGAATATGATACCGGAATGACAAGAAGTAATGTAATAAAATATTACTTTTACGAGGAAAGCAATACATTGTACAAAAAGAATGATGTAGTGTTTAGATTCGATTAGTCAAGAAGAATCGTGCGTCTGAAAAATAAGAATACAAGGATTGCTTATACTCATGTACCGTAGGCAAAAACGGGATTTAATTTTTCCCAAACTTATTAATAATTTACACGTAATGTTGAAGGGGTGTAAAGGGTGACATTCCGAGAAGGCACCAAAATGTCAACCTCTATTCCATGTAGTACACCCTCGACTGCACTTTGCAGACTAACGAGGCTATGGCGTCTCAACTCACTCACCGCCAGTGTAATCCTCTGTGGGGTTTGTATACTGTGCATAATTGTTTGTGATCGTCCTTTCATCAAGTTCAGGAGCCACGGTGGCGGAGTGGTCAGCGCAGAGCGCTACGATACCAGGGGTTTCGGGTTCGAATCCCGGTTCAGACATGGATGTTTGTTCTTCTCCTGAATTACAAAAACCGATAAATTAGTAAAAAATTATATTTGAAAATTAAAGAAAGTGAATGACGAGGGAAACTACCGCTTACGGGCTTCCTTTAAAAAATTGTCGGTGGGGTGACTGACTGCCACATGGAAGACCCTGGTTCGATTCCAGAGGTGGGTGATCTAAGGTCGGATTTTTTCTCGGCCTTGTCCACTGATAAAGAGGTTGTGGGGCTCACCTAGCCTCAACTAAATGGTTACCTGGGGGTAAAGGCAGTCGGTGCGTGGTGCCGATCATATCACCTCCATCATACCCCTCGAGATCGATAGAATGTGTGGGGCCCTAACCTTACATCCTCCTATATATGCTTCATGGCATAGTGCAAAGTGCACGAGGAACTTTACTTTTTTTCCATCAAGTTCATCTCATCACCAGTCATCTCTCATCATTGCAATTAGCCAAAACTAGCAGGAAAGCGAAGTATAATCAATCAATCAATAAGCATGCTCGCCGGAACAGCCCTCTCCCACGGTATATTCCGCAATAGATATAAAATAATACGTGGTTTGTGTAGTATTTTTTGTAGTCTTTGAACAATTTTTGTAAAATGTTCAAGGTCTAAGAGTAATATGCCGAAATATTTACGACTCTCTCCGAAAAATTAACAAAGTTAAATTTTTAAAGTGGCGACGAACCATAATAAATTAACAAACGATATGAAAACCCGTTTCAAGAGGAGTAATTTAAAAGAAACCACATCATTCTAGGACAAAAAGTTTGCACCGAACAACCGTTTTTACGAATGAGTGCAGAAATCTAATTATTTTTCAAAACGGTGGTAAACTGGCGTAACGGGACTTTTTTGGTGATGAATAGGATACCTGTTTATATAAATCAACCGTTTATCCTTTGTTATCATGAGTTCCGATTTGAAATCATAATTGCACTGGATACCTTGTGTTTCTCCATTTTTATCTCTCTACCTCTCTCTCTCACTTTCTTCCACCGTCTTCTTATCTATCTCTTTCTCTGTTTTTCCTTTTCATTCTCAGATTAGTTTTATCACATTTCACTGTATTTCTGTTTCATTGTTTCTCTCTGTCCCTTCCGTTCCATCTCTCTCTCTGTGTGTGTGCGATATTCTTGCTATTATGGGTGGGGTGTGAGGGGTGACACTTCCGCGTAGTGCATCCTGGTCTGCATTTTGCAGACTAACGAGGCTCTGGCGTGTGGACCTATGGCCAGAATAATCTTCGTAGGACCGTGTGTGTTGTCCTTGTTTGTGCTGAGTGCCCCTTTACAGCCTCATCTTGTGTTATTTTAGATAAGGTAAGGGCTATTTGGTTGGGCGGCTAGCCCACCTTAGGCCTATCCCACACTGGAGATAAATCTACATCTGCTCAGAGTGTGGTGAAGTCGAAGGATTACATCGAAAAATTGATTGAATTTATTGATGGAATTATTGTTTTAAGTCCAATTTATGCACAGAAAGGCTAATCGGAACTGGACCTACAGCTTAAAGTGGGATCCGAGCCACTGTGCTATGTGACTCCACCGGGTATCGAACCCGGCACCCCTTGATTACAAGGCGACGACGTTATCACTACGTCATCGGGGAGTTCCTACATCGAAAAAGTCAACAACTCTAGACATAGAATGTAATAAAATCTTCACAACAATACGGTCTGAAAACATTTATTGAAACTACAAACGAAGAAGTGCTGCTGTAAACATTTTCTCTAGAAACCAATAATTTCAGTCCCAAATAGGTACAGAAGTTGATGGACTATATGGATTTTGACGCAAGTTAGTGCCAAACTTTCCCACTTTAGGAATTTCCTCGGACTGTCATGATACTCACTTTGGTTTGTTACCCTTCTTCGCCTTCTTGTTGGCTTGTTTGTCCTTACGAGCCTCGCGATACCGTTGCTGTGCCAAGAGAATCGCTTCAAGCCTCCGAACGTTCTCTTGAAGATCAGGGGGAGGTGGACGCTGGGGGGCATTACCCTCGAAGAGATTCTGTAGTTGAACCCCAAAAAGATTAGGACGCTCTGCTTCATCTTCATCTTCCTGAACATCTTCAACCGGAGGTCTTGCTTCAAGCTCCTTCTTCATGGTGGTCGCCAGATCTGGGAAGAGATCGCAGAAGGTCTGGTCCTTCAGATTGAACTTGAGGCTCGCTGCGGCCAAACGCTTCTTCATGTCCTCTGTCGTTATGACGCTCCCCAAGGTGGGAGTGTCCTCCATCATGAAACTCATCAACCCGGTGAGAATGGTAGACACGGACCATGCGGGATTCCATTCGTCAGGATGGAAGCTGCTGAGAGACAAACACAAGGGCGATCCGGGCTTGAACCTTCCGCTGGGTGTGATCATGTAGATGGTCGGCGGCTTGAAGGGGAACTGAGGGGGGAAGGTAAGCTTTCCGTGATAATACCCACCCTCGTATGGAGTTTCTGTTGGTCCGATGACGACGTACCGCCATTCCAGAAGGTTCGACGGGAGCGGCTCTGCCAATATATGCGGCAATGGTTCTTCTTTAAGTTTCTGGTAGTCGCGTTTCAAACGAGAACAGGCACTTACCCTCTTTGCCATGGCACTTAGTGTCAGGGACTTGATCAATTTAAAATTTGGTTTTGGTTTTGGATATTTCGACTAAAATCTCACTGCCTTCATGAGCGGCAAATTGTTGTGAGGCAACGTGTGGTAGCTTTTGAACAATGGATTCTATTGTTCCATTCTGGCGTAGCGCAAGTGTGAAGTTACCATCCATTTTTTGAATATAAATTATGCATTGTCATTGCATTTGTGGCAGTTACAGAACTCATAAGTCACAATCCTTTCATGTCTAGAAATAAAAGTAGAATTATTTTTGTCAATAATTTCCATTACAGAATAACGCACTTACTGGCAACATTGGAAAGTAAACTGCAAGTTATTTTAGAATATTCAACATGCTTCACAGAAGTAGTGCCATCTAGTAGCTGAAATTCAAAGTCGGCCCGTGTCCTGCTTAAGTCCGCTTCTGCTGGGTCCCCAGCAAGGTAAACGAAGCAGCCATGCTGCCGCTAAGCTTGCTGATACACACGGCGACGTTCTTTTGTACCTTCTGCCAGCCAGAGACCTGCGGAATATTTTTACCTGTTCTCTTCTTGATACCTGGCAGGAAGAGTGGGACGCGGTCATGGGAAACAAGCTTCACGCTATTAAGCCCACCATAGGTTCATGGCGTTCCTCGTCCCGTTCCTCCCGTCGGACTGCGTATTGGACACAGCCGTCTCACCCATAGCCACTTGATGCAAGGGCTGGACCCTCCAACGTGTCATGTCTGTGTTGTCGTTTTAAATGTTCGGCATATTCTTTTTGAATGTGCCGACATTGCTTTCCTCAGGCAGACTTTTCATCTTCCCAACTGTTTGACATCCCTGTTTGAAGATGTCAACAGTGTTTTAGCAAATGTTTTTAGCTTTTACGAAGAGCTGGTCTCTTCCGTTGTCTGTGAAGAAGTTTCTAGCTGATTCTTACTTTTCAATGTATCATGTTTGTCTTGAACAGGTTCCTATACATTGAAGGGTGCAAAATGGTCATACGTGCCAACGCAATCAAAAACTTTAAGTCTATAATCTATCAATCAATCAAAGCATCTCCAACTATACTGCGTTTGTTACAACCTGTTACGTTTCCCGCGCTAGCAATAGCTCGACATTCCCGGTGCCAATGAGAAGCGAGGGAAAAAATCGTCTGCTTGGCAGCGAAGAGCGAATGGAAGCCAGAAGAGAGGCGCTTACGCAATCCCTGTTGCCACGTTGTGGTCTAACTCCCATGTGTTTTGTTTCTGTCTGCGTGGTGCTGATTAGTGTGGTGTTGAATTTGTACATTCCCGCGTATCTTATGCGCAACCTGACCTCGGCTTCTGCCATCCCAATGAGAGGTCCAAACTGTCTACAGTGGCAACGCCGCGTGGTTTCTGCTAGAAATGTCAACGATCGGCAAGCGCGGGAAACTTGACAGGATCTACCAACCGCGGTATAGAGCATCTCGTTAACTCAAGTATTCAAAACTCAGAAAAACAAATCTGTTTGGAATTAGTCCTAAAACAAGCAATAGAAGCTTGGTTAAGATGCGTATGTGTATGTGTGGCACGAAAATCATTGTAAACATCTAGACAACAATAAGTGTATTTTACAATATCCGCGTGGTTCCTAGATAGTATTGCCCACGGGACGAGACGGGACAGGCTTTTAAAAATTCGAGACGAGAAGAGATTGACCATGTGTCATAAGACAAACGAATATTTTCGAGACGAGACATCATTTCCACGAGCCTCCACGAGACGAGACAGGCCAAAGTCTCGTCTCGTGGGCAACACTATTCCTAGAAACAGAGATATCTCTAAAATACATCACAGCGCAAACAAAACAGATCACAGAATCTCAGAAATCCGTACCAAGAGGAGAAAAAACGCATCACGTTCCAAAATATTGGTTAATTCCAGCAACACTTCACTATCCGTTGATCAAAGCAACAAAAAAGTAGGGAACAAAATTTTCAAGAGCAAGGGCGGGCCTCTTGAATCAAGGACATGGCTTTTACATGCTCGTATATCACTTATTTAATGAGTAGGAATGTGCAACATACACAAATTAAGGGGAAACCATGGGAGCAGCGGCCCCCGAGACCCATGGCACCTCCACAAATTTTCCGTGACTTAGAGGACATTTTACTTTAAAACTTTTACAAATCTTTAAATTATTTCCTTCGGAAACTTTTATGTACATCACAATCTGTCACCGTTTTAGTTATTGTACTTGTTGGGATATCGTTAATTATGGCCCACTTTCATCTATTTACGATGGCTGTTGTAACACGTGACATATCCTTTTCCGATCGAAGAAAGACTATTTTCACGGATTCTTCTTCCCCGCCGCGTTCAACTTCAACATGCACCTGTCACCCCTATTTTGCAACTGGACTCGTCAGGCAGAAGTGGTAGATCAAGAATAAGAAAAATACGGGGGAAAATGCATTGGATTCTAAGTGCCGACAATATTTTGTAATTCCGTTTCCATATAAAAACTGTATCTCCAACCGATATTAGTTTTGGCACGCAAATAAATTTTGCATAGATTTTCTAACGGACAATCCCCACGAAGAACGCTCAACTATTGTTTAATATCTTTCTTGTAAAAATTTAACGATGACACGCGAATTTAACTTCAACAAACATATGAAGACATAAACCAGATATTTCAACCATAATAAAATACCAATTCACTTCTCTATAAATATGCAAAAGTGCGTTTCACCGTCAAATTGATTCAGATAAAGTGTCCATATATCCTATTAACTGGTCAATTTATTAAGGCGAAAGTACACACAAAGTTGTCAAACGGGTTTACATGAAAATGACCAATCCTTGACTCTTAACCACAGCATTTGAGTCTTCACAAGAAACTAATTGGCCACTCGACACTTGCTTCTACAAGCAAAGAATTTATGGGGGCAAAAAATTGCTATTTGACGAGCGCACTCTTTCCCCAAGCTAGATATGGATTACTGGGAGCGGATTACGTAGGCAGTATGCACTTCTTATGTAGACCGTAAGCAGGAGCAAATAGAAAGTTTTTAATTAGCTAGAACAATAGAGATAGGAAATTGAAAGTCCCGTCCACACTAGGACCCGAACCTGTAACCATCGGTTGGGAGATTTTGAGTCCAGCAATCAACGAGTACGGCCATCCGGTATCTTTCTGGGAATATTTTTTTTCAGTACTTAAATGATCTTGTTATAGCCAGCTGCATATCTCTATTCAGGCTACTTTAGGCGAAGAGTGACAATTTCGCACCAGCTATGCATTTACTTCTAAAGCGTCGCAACACAAACAAAATCTTCAAACTGTCCTCTTCCCGTTCATGTATTTTCCTACACTATCGGAAGTTTGATATTCCAAAAGAAACAAGTAAAATAATACACTCGTAAGCATAATGCTAAGTTTTGTCCCATTCCTACAACCATCTAGAGAACAGGTCTCTCTTTCTTCGGCTTGAGGTCTTTGCGTGAGGAGCAGTTTCGGGTTCTCGCGACTGGCTGGACGTGGAAACTGTTCCTCGTGCCCTTAAGGGATGTAACAAATATAACAAGAACAATAATAATAATAATAATAATTTCTTCCGCTAAGGGGCAATGGTTAGCTCTCTCACTTTGGTACAAGTTGTCTCCAGTTCGAACCTGATGGCAGCACCAAATATTCTGTATCGATTTAGCATAGTGAAAACAATCGGCGAATTACTGGACAGAAATAGTAACAAGTATATAAGAGTATGGATCCACGCTTCAACCAATGAAAAGTCGCTCTGCAAGCCTTGGCTCTCAATGAACTGTTGGCCCTCAAATCTAATTTAGGGACGTGGATTCGATTCCCGTGGTGGGGAAGTCAAGTGAGAATTTTTTCGACATGCTCCTTCATTAAAGCAGCTCTGGAGCTAGCACAGCCTGTAAAAAAGTAGGACTCTGAGAGGTTAAAGCTGTCGGATCGGGACCCTGATCACATAACCTACACACTCCCTTTCCCTACACACTCCCTTTCCCTACACACTCCCTTTCCTATCGAGGAGGCGTCATGGGTATTCCTTTATATTTGTTCTCTCGCATATTTCTTCAAAACATTATTCATATTTATAGTCGCAATTAACCTTAAACATAGAAAATCGACATAAAATAAGGACAATAAGACAATAATAAAATATTATTTTGTAAATTTAATAGACAAAAGATTGGTTTGATTGGTTGATTTAGTTTATTTTACTTCGCGTTTTGTGCCTCTTGGCTAATTTGCGAAGATGGGGATGAGTGATGAAATGATGAAATTGATGAGTGGACATTCACAAACAACCAATACCCGAGCGGGATTCGAACCCTTGGCTTATTGACTTACACCATTTCAAAACAGAAAAACAAATGGTGGCCATATTAACTTATTATGCTTTTAATATGACCCAAAGTCAGACTTAGTTCACGTGCTTAATTTTTATATTCATAATCACGAACGAAACTTGTTTTTTTGGTATGTTATAAACAAAAGACCAACAAATTGCCTCGCACAACTTTTGTTTGCAAATTGCATGCGACGATGTCAGGATAATTAATTAAAGCTTAATGTGGCCATATTTGAATCAGAGACCTTATATCGAAAAAAGAGAGAATAGTTTCATCAAAGATGTGTTACATTTACGTTTTTTTTTTCTATTTCGGCTAATCGCGATGTTTCATCAAAGAGTAAGGCTAGGATAGTTTCATGTATTTAAGAAAACGGAGCAATGGAAACATGATAATGATGATGATACAAACTAAAGTATTCTGCAAATTATTAAGTTGGAATTTTTAATATGCCTGTTCGAAAACACAGGAATTTTCGTGTTACATTAAATCAGAAAAGACAGAGTTGCTCTGGCAGTTCAACAAGTAGAATTAATGGACACCATACTACACTTTGCAAGTTTCCTTAAGGCACTATCTGTTAACTATTAATAGAATCGGAGAAACTACCCCTTTTCCTGTTTGAGGTTGCTTCTTAAAACCGGCGCGATTCGAACTTTCGGACTTTGGATATTTGAAGAAGTATCCAATCACGCTCTCAAATGTATGTACGTACGTACACAGTAGTTGAGATTCAGGATGACATTTTTCGGGTAAATAAAAACGCGTTTCCTCTCTCCTGAACAGATGAAGATATCGTCTTAGAGTGAAATCGATATGTGTATATGCTGTTTAATGCCGTTCTTCTCATTTGACCATAAGTATTTTGCATCATGGCCACTATAACACAAAAACTCTAGCGCTTGAATGTTTTGTTCGATGTGTTGGTATATAGGCCAATCAATAAGGGAGTCCAATAAGGAAAAAAATAGGGAAAGCAGGAACAAATTTTATTATTTTTCTAAAAGGGTCCTTAACAACATATTAATTTTGCACCCCTGTACCACCTCGGATTTGGCCGCCATCTTTGAAAAATGGGGCCCAAAATCAGTTTTTTGCAAATATCTCGCTTGAAAAGCACCTTACAGCAAAAGAGGTTATGATGAAAAATAATCTACATAAAATTCTCTACAAAACATGTTCTGTGCATTTTTCTTCTAGGATGCTTCGTTTGGGTGCTAGATGAGCAAGAAAGTTTAGGTTATTTTCCTGCCCCGTTTTGCAAGCGCGGAACTCAAGAAGCACCTGTTATATGATGTTTTGCAGTATATCTCTTCTATAACACTGGACTTATTACATTTGTTCTTTCTTTAAGAATGTCATTTATTGTTCAATTCCAACTTCAACACCATTCCCTGGTTTTGATGGTATAAAGTCAATAATCACAGGATTAACAGGAAACAAGAAAACCAATCCTTCGGCTGCTCATGATATTAGAATGTCTTCAATGTTGAGTATTTGGTAAATGTCAAGTTTGAATGAAATAAGAGAGATAATCACTGGATCAGTCACTTCTGAAGTGAAAGTCAGAGATGCATTGTATCCAGTTGATCCAGAGTTTTTATTTAAAATAATATTTTACTAAAAAAATCACAAGACCTATTCAGAGTACAAACTGTCCCATACCCGTTGTGATGTGATCAGCACCATGCCGCCTTTACCCCCAGTTTCCTCCAGGTGCCCACTTTATACGACGCTGTGTGGATGCTGGAGCCGCTTGTACAGGTGGAAAAAATCTCCGTTCTCCCCCGCTGGGGATCGAACACAGGTCTCTCACGTGGTGGTCAGATGCCCTAACGACTATTCTTTTCTCAAGGAATACTCCTATGCGGTAGTATTCCCCGTCATTCACCATTTTCTCAACTTTCACACATATCGATTTTTACTAATATTCTAGGTTTTTCTCATTACGGACATACACAAGTATCCATGTCCTAGCCGGGATTCGAACCCGGGATCCTTTGCATTACAGCCTGTTGTGAAAACCACTCCGCCACGGAGGTCGACAGGACTGAGCTACCGCGGCTCATACATTTAGAATAGGTAATTTAATAAGAAATAAGCCCTCAAGTTACCTTGGATGAAAGTTTCCTTGTCTTTCGCTCTTGCAAAATAGAGTGGAGAAAAATAAGTGAAATTACTCGCTCCTCTAGCACCCTAACTGTGCTTCTTACAAAAACCTATTTTGTAGAGAATTTTATGTAGATTATTTTTCATCATAACCTCTTTTGCTGTAAAGTGCTTTCCAAGCGAGATATTTGCAAAAAACTGATTTTGGGCGCCATTTTTCAAAGATGGCGGCCAAATCCGAGGTGGTACAGGGGTGAAAAATTAATATGTTGTTAAGAATTCTTTTAGGAAGATAATAAAATTTGTTCCAGCTTTCCCTATTATTCTTCCTTATTGGACCCCAAAATCATCCCTTGTTGACTGGCCTAATATGTAGCATGAGAAGGGAATTGATGACTCTCCAATGGCGGAGAATGATACCCCCACAGCAAGAATGTATTTAGGGGGGTCCAGGGGTTCCGGACCCCCCTTCCCCCGAAAGACTTATCAAGAACTAAAATTAAATAATGAAAAAATATATTCGTCTAGCCTTTGTTGTATAATTTCCTCTGAACTTATTGGAAGACAAGGATTATGTTGGGATGATACGGCTTTGAATGACATTACAAAGAAGATTTATGTACACTACTACTCAAAATAACATGCAAAAGGTAAAGTGTTCCCCTGTGCTTAGCACCACGCCATGAAGGCGTATAGGGGGTATGGGGGTAATGCCCCACACTTTCTTGATCCGGTCGTGAGTGGGGGTGATGTGATCAGCATCACGCCCCTGACCGCCTTTACCCCCCAGGGTTTCCCCCCAGGTACCCATGTTATTCGACAAATAACATTCATAAAATATTAATCAGAAACTTACTTTTCACCAACTACATGTAACATCATTTTTGTTATTTGATAAATATTCAATTATTCATCTATTTGACATTAATTTCGTTGCCAGGGCACTTGTTTTTATGTACATTATTCCTATCTTAACTACAGGTAAGCTACGTAATGAATATGCGCTGTTATATCTCTATTCTTATACAATCTGTTTACCTATTTGTGTAATAATAATATAATATTAATTTTTGTTTTGTAATTAGTATTAATTTGATGTAATATAATTATTGTAATTTAAACATTATTATTATTATTATTATTATTCCTGAGACACTTGGTTCGGTCCCCCGAAACATATTTCTAGGTACATGCCTGCCCTACAGGGGAAACGGTAATTGTATTGAACCTGGGACCCTATGATTAATCGCAAGGCAACATCACAAGGACTAATACAGGGTGATGCAGAAAAAATTGTTGATTTTTAAAATGATAAAACACAGTAAATAAAAAAAGAGTTCGTCTATATTCATGCGCTTGCCTTACAACCATATATACGCCATTATTATTATTAATATTATTGAAAAATGTATGATTTATCCTAACATTAAGTACGGAAAATAATATCTTACAAATAGCGTCCATTTGGTCCATTGAGTGAACGACTCACGATCTCTCCTTCAAAGGTTCCAAGTTCATCTCCTGCCATGGGTACGGGTGTTCAATTGCGATTATCTCTTCATCAACTCCATGTTGTCATCACTCATCCTCACGATTCCCGTGAAAGTGGCAAAAAGCGACGTAAACAAGGAAGTTCAAACTTTCAGTTTTCCGTTATTATCTCCTTCATGCGAAATTGCTTTGTAACCCAGGCGAAATGTTGCTCGGTTAAGGTTGCTTGATAACTCTGAGCATAATGGCATATAGCACCAGCGTAGTCACTAGAAAATTTCCTTTGGGTGCTCTCAGGAGGTGGAAAAATAGTAATCTGTAGGACTCTTGATTCGGTGATATTCTCTATTGTTTTCTATATTTCTCGTTCTTTCACTTTCATTTCTTCTGTGGCGAAGTGGTTAGCACAGCTGCACAGCGGAGCCAGGGGTCCCGGCTTCTAATCCCGGCCTAGGCATGGCTGCTCTCCACGAATGAATGTCCCTTCATTCATTTTATCATATCATCACACATCGTCATCGCCGCGATTAACCAAAATTGATAGTGACAGAAAAGCGACGTCAAATAACCTATTTTAATTCAATGAATCGTTCATATCTTTCTATTCTCTGCTCTGTTTCCTTCCTTCCTTCCATCTTTGGTCCTTCCTTTCTCTGTCTATATTTTCTTTTCTTTCTCTCAATCTTCTTTTGTTCCTTCTTTCTCTGTTTCTTTCCATCTTTGTTCCTTTCTTTTTTCCACCATTCTTCCTTCCTTTCTCTGTTTTCCCCTTTTTTCTCTATCCTTTTGTTCCTCCTTTCTCTGTTTCTTTCTTTCCATCTTTGTTCCTTCCTTTCTCTGTTTTTCTGTTTATCTCCTTTTTTCTCTATCCTTTTGTTCCTTCTTTCTCTGTTTCTTTCGTTCTTTCCATTTTGTTCCTTGCCTTCTTTCCACTAATTTTCCTTCCTTTCTCTGTTTTTGTTTATCTCTTTTTCTCTATATCTACTTTTTTGTTTCTCCTCTATCTCGATCTTCCTTCTTCTGTTCTCTCTCTTTTTATCATTTCATCTCCGTCTCCTTTCTCTCTCTCTCTCCCTTACACCTCTTGCTCTACGAACAATTTTGGAGGGGCCGGTTGAACGTCTGGGGGGTGGAGGGGCATGAAGCTTTAGCACCTCCTAACAACAGCCTGCACATGGTCTTTAAAATCTGAAAACCCCGATGATTCCCTTCACCAATTTAGATAACTAATAAACATAAATGATTCGATTGATTTCGTTTATTTTACTTTGCTCTCTAATCGTGAAGACAAAACATTTTGAACCTCACAATAAGAACACTCCACGGTGAGCTAGAGCCTCCGCTCACCCACCTGGCGTACGCCCTGTGTAGTACGTCAATGAACATTATCTGCAGTGGAACTTACGACATGAGTAAACCGGAAGGGGTTTTCGGAAACATATGTCAAATTCGCGTAAGCTGCCTTGAGCACGTCATTCTAACTGGGAAGGAAACATTTTCTAAATTTCCTTTAAAGCTATTAGTCACTCTGAGGTCAAATCGTACCTTTGCCGGCACAAAGCGCGTTAGGCACACTCCCTCAAGGCTGTTTATGCCTTAAAAGCGTTACGGATACAATTTTTTCCAAGTCTCAGCAGACCACAAAACAAGGATTTCCCTCCGCAAAAACCTCCCCGAATGACGTCACGCTAAATTTTCTTCTCTCTGGGAAGTTTAGGCGAGAAGTGCAAGGTTTCGCCGCCGCGTGGCGCTGGAGTCGCGTGAAGTTAAAGAAGGGAGGGAAGCGAGAAGGCTCGTGCGCCAGTTGCATTGTGATCGAAGCGGGCCAGCGAGCGGGTGATAAAAAAAGGAACCAAGATGAACAACGGAATAATTAACAGCTCTCCTGAAACGAACAACCACCACGGGGTGCTGGTGAAGAGGCGGTGCGAGGTTCCAGCAAGATTGAGGAAGGTGTCGTGGTCCGACAGTGTGGACGAGAGCGAATTGGACGTCCCAGGAACACCCCGTACTCCGCGAACCAGTACGACACCAGGTGAGCATGGTTTTCACTTTCTTCCGAAACTTGATCCGCAGGCGGCTTTTTGACGCGAAAAAAAAACATGCTTGGCGGAACACCTGTTGGATCTTCTTCGCAAGAAATTAACTTTCGCGCGACTTCTCCTAAGTTTACTTCCGGAAAGCGGTGGTGGTGAAATTATATTAAGGGGATATTTTAATGGTTGAACTGGGTCTACTGCCCTGAGGCACTACTGAAGCTAGTATTGCTATCTTAGGCCAATAAATACAATGCTGTACATGAAATAATGATTTTCTCATAGGAAGTGTGACAAACTTACAAGAGTAGTTTGGTAGGCGAAATGGTTAATTTTCAACGTCAAACAGAGAAACTTCATTTCAAAATCACCTTATCAGGTTATCCAATCAGGATCTTTGTCAAAACGTACTACATAACCTTCCAATCAGCAGTCTTACTAAACTCTGACCAACAAAGAACGTAAGATATAATTAAATTAATAATTGTTATACATTAAAACTAAATGCAACGAATTTTACTAAATTTTAAAAATTCACAATACTTAACAGGGTAACTCAGATTGTTTTGACTTTTTCAAATTATCCTAGCAGAAAGACTAATTATCGTAGAATTTTGGAAATCATTGTCACACGAAATTTGAACCTTCCTTAGTGTAATGAGCACTGTTTGGATTCGAAAAAGTTATTTATGTTGAAAAACGTAACTTAAAAATTACCTTACGCAAGAACGCGTGCTTCTCATGGACAAGATATTCTCCGTTGACAAGTGACAGCAACTATCGTAGACTAGTGGGAATGAATGTAGATTCAAATCGGAACCTGCGTGGAATGGATATAGGTACTTTATTTTAATGTTAAGAGAACCAAACCCAACCTGCCTAATCTAACGACGAAAGCATATATTAAGCAAAATCTTAACTCCGCAGTATGTGTAACAGACTTAATTCGAACCATATAAAAAATTCATTCGTAGCATGATGAAATCGAAATAAAACAAAAGGAACTTGGGGCCCTTAACAGCGCACACAAGTGATTCAGTGTGATATAAATTATGCACGAAACTATTAATAACATTAGCCAGTATGGTGTATCAATATTGAAAAGTGTTCGTAAATTAGTTTTAACAGCCAATGGCGGCGATTAGGGGGCAGTAGCCCCCACGTTTTGCCACTTTTGCCCTTGCACTATGATAAACCTTAAGTACCAAGGGAAAGTAAACTGGCCTTGCACCCTAGTTTTCGAACCCAATCGCCGCCACTGTTCACAGCTGTAACTACTCGAATACGTAGTGCTTAGCAAGCAATAGGACTGTTCCTGTACAACTACAATTTACAGTGCGGTGCTGTTATGTTGATACATACACTGTAATTTTCTAATGTACAGTTAAATCTGCTTATTAACAATTATATTCCAGATTATTAGAAATTGTTTATCCGAATCCAATCGAAACCGGGCAAAGGCAGATTTTGACTTACTTGGAAAACTATCTTTGGGGAAGAGAGCGAGAGTACCATGTAAGGAAAGTTTTCCCAGTGCCTCCTTTCTGAAGGCACTCATGCAGGCTCTGGCGCCTCCTGTCCTTGCGTACTGACTCCTTCAGCTTCTATTATAGGCTTGGGAATATTAGTTCTTGAGTTCTTTGTACTAGTTTTGAATTAATATTATTGAAATAAACTTGTCCCAATATTTTATTTCTATTGTGACGAGTGCAAATAACCAATATGCTGAAGTACCCCATTTTAGGATTAAATTTTCCTATCTCTTTAATTTCCCACCTTACTGAAGTTCCAGGAATTTTATAATTTCTGCAACTTTATTTCGGTTACGTCGCTTTTTGATGAATGAATGAACTGGAAATAATATCTTTGTGTAAATACAAATAGGAAGTGAGGCGTTGTTCTGACCCCCCCCCCCCAACCGCTCTTGGGTGCGTCAATGTCCATGCCTTACCCAGGGTTCGAACCAGAGACCTTTGCCAACGTAGCACAATACGCTGACCACCCCACCTAGCAGGGATAGCCTATACCTAGTCTGTTAAGTTTAGCGGGGCCAATACATATATTAGATATGTTCTACATATCAATATTATTTACATGTTAACCACACACCATAGGCGGAGTCTCGCCCGTCCATTTGTGGAGGAGGGGGATAACGATATCGGTTATTATCCATTACAAAAATTACTGACATTCTCCTTTGAAAAGAGGTAACCCACATATCCACATTGTGTTGCCATCGCAGGAATGAATACACTATGACAGATGAAAAGAACACATATCTTCTTTAGAATAAAGGTATTTTAATATGTGATTAATGGCATGGACTTCCGCAGGATTTTTCCAGCCTTTTCCTCAAAACTGTTGCTCATGCATCAGCAACTGTCTTGAGGAAAAGGCTGGAAAAAATCCTGTTTGGAGGGTCAGAACAACCCTCTGTGCCTCACTTCCGAACTGTTTAGCAGCAACAGTCTGAAGTACATAGTTGGTCGTAATTCTATCTGATAATTTACAATGCATTACAGAAAAGAATCCTGTTGTGAGGGAAGTAAGAAAGAAAATATTTAGATCAATTTTTTTGTAAACTGAAAACAATATTGAATTAATAGGGCGCAAATAATTCATCGTTAGCTAGGGAGCGGCTGGAGAAGACCCTGGGAAGCGAACGATCTAAAGTGTAAAAGAGAATGCCATGGCGCCCCGTGGAATTATTTGCGCCCTATTAAATCAATATTGTTTTCAGTTTACAAAAAAAAAATCTAAATATTTTCTTGCCCACTTCCCTCGCAACAGGATTCTTTTCTGTAATGCATTGTAAATTATCAGAGAATTAGGACCAACTATGTACTTCAGACTGTTGCTGCTAAACAGTTTGGAAGTGAGGCACCAAGGGTTGTTCTGACCCTCCAAAAAGGAATTTTTCCAACCTTTTCTCAAAACAGTTGCTCATACATGAACGAATGTAATTAATAGCTGCTGTTCATGCTCCCTGAATTTATCCTTCACCAAAGTTGTGAGCAAAATAATATCTGCTGTCTAAATTTTCACTCTTCACTGCAAACGAATTACACAAAATAGTTTTACCTAATGTCAAAGGGGCTGACCTCAGTGCCAGGGGGGCTCAGCCCCCCCCCCCCCCGGCCCCTGCCTGGCTACGGGACTGCCTCTCTCGACCTTATCCGAAATATTTTCATATTTGCTATTCTGAAACAATACTGTAGAGAAAAATGTGCAACAAGTTATTTGGGTGAGATTAACCCCCCGTTGAGCACATCATCAATGAATGGTTTTCCGATAATTTCCAATCCCCAAAAGATGTGATTAAGATTTCTTGTTCTACCTACAACCAGCAAGTGGCCCACAAGGTTCACCCGTCACAAGGAGAGTTGAACACAACTTTCAAACGCACCTGCTTCGTACAATGGAAAATCCAAATAAATCTCGCGCGTCTACATACATAGACGTCGTGACGCGATGCAACGTGCACAAAAAGCTTGGAAAATAGTGATTTCACTAATGAACTGTAGTGATCATTTAATAAATCGATTTCACGCGATTGGATCCCTTCTACATGATCTCTTCACGCACGTAATACATTCACAGGAACTAACTTCACTTCTTTGAGCTGACGCCTTTTCCCTATCAAAACTGCTATTCTATTCAAGTATCTATCCAATGACGGCTTCTCTTTTTCATGTTCAGAAAAACACAATTGTAGTATGAACTTATTGTTGAAAAGCTGCTTTTATGTAAACACTGGATGCAACGCCGCTATGGTTACAATGCAACAATGTTTACCATGTGGTCCAAGGTGGAAGATCAAAAGAAATACCGGTGCTAGCTATATTTTCTTTGAAAAATTGTCCGGAACATATGGTCCCGTAAAATGTGCGTGCACTTTTACTTTTATTGTATTCTATCAAAACATAATTTGAAATTCCTTCCTTGTATGACTGCCACACCACAAGAGTAAAACTTAAAAGTTTCATGAGAATTTTTATATTTTTTGTAGTTTCTCTTTACTTAATTTTGTGTACATGTCGCATGCGTCTGTGGGAAGGGGGCCTGCTTGGTTCTGGCGGGGCTTAGCCCCCTAGCCCCTACCTAACTACGCCCATGCCACACATGCAATTTCTGTGCCATATTCATTAATACATAGTAGTAGTTTTAATATTTATATATTACATTTACATTATTCTATATCCCAACAAATTCAATAACTGAAAACTTGAAACTGATAGTAATGAACATAAATAATTTGGAGTTTTTAAATATTGAAAAGCATTTCCTCTAAACCACGAAAAATTGGGGGGCAGGATGAAATTTCTGGGGGTAGTGCCATCCGCCCCTTAACGAAGTACCTGCCGCCACGGATCATTTCTGGAACAAAATTTGATCCAGAAAATTGTTATTGCACGGTTGAATTGTTGCTGGGAAATTTTGGATTTTATCTCGTGTTGATGACTTAAGTTTGCATTTCTGACAAACCGTATGGAGAAGAGAGAAGTAAATTGAGAACTAAATCTCGGGTGTCTTTAACCTACCATTAAAATAGATTGAAAATAAATCAATTAGAAATTAAACGCTGGGTTTATATCGTTCCGTTCGTTTGGTGAAGTAGCCACATCACTTGTTACGTCATTCAGAATTTCACCACTGACTGCCAGCATGCGTACCAGTATGTTGCGTGGCGCAAAATAGGGCAATGTGGGTACAAAGCCCTTGGTGCTCCATTGATATCAAGGTAACGTTAAGTACTTGTCTATATCAAAGATCAATGTTTTAGTCCTAAAAACACTCTTCCCAATACTTATTGTGTGGTCTGGATTAAATTAAAATGCTCGGTTATAATACAGTATTCGAAAGAGCGGTATTATTGTTGTACTCGGAAAACATACCGACGGACAATTGCCCACTATCAAAATTGCTGTTGGCTCTACACCCCCCCCCCCCTAGGAATCCGAACTGATAATACTGCATAATTAAGCTCTGGCGACTGTTATCACAGATAAGATCAGATTTTCAAATTCAATCCGTACTCTGAGGATGGAAGCCATTTTCCAAAGCACAAGAATTTCGTAAATAATCCGAACAATTGTTTCATTGTGAACCATATTGAACTATACAAACATCTCCCACCTGACTGAAAATAATAAATGTCTCCATATTTTACAAATGTATGCAAGTTGCAGGACTTAATAACACGTGATATACTGGAATAAATTTTAAAAGTTGGAGGGTAAGCAAGCACATTAATCAATGTGTTTAGCATATGTAATGAATTAAGTATATTAAATTTTGTATAAATTGGTACAAATCTACGGATTTTAGGCGACAAAATTCGATAGGCACCTTCAGTGGTGGCGATCGGGTGTCAAAACGGGGGGGGGGGGAGGGAGCAGTTTACTTTGTTGGTAGACAAGTTTAGCATTGAGTTGCCTCCACACGCCCCTCCTGATCGCCGCCACTGGGTACCTTTAATGCTTATGCACCTCTAGAACACACGCTTATGGTAATTTAATTAGATTTTTGTTAATTAGCGTCTCCTCACCTGACACTTTGGGTAATCGTGACGATGTGATGAAGATTAAGGGGGACACTCAAAGAACATCAATTCTCGGGCCGGCATTCGAACTCGGAACACCAGGCAGCATAGCGCGCTGTGCTGACCACTCTGCCACGGAGGTAGATACGAATTTAAGAAAATAGCTGCCTAAGAGTTATATTAGCGAGTAGCGTGTATCATTGCGAAACTACAGGATGGAATTCGAGTAAGGCAGAACTGTACTTTTATCCATTTCATAGTTTGTCGATTTCCTACTTTGCAATTGTGGTTGGTAAAACCTCACTACGTAAGATAACAATTAGCAGAGTGCTCTGTGTAGATCAATTAATAGTAGTTCCAGTGTTCTGACTCTATACGACTTATATGCGGTGGAATGAAGACAAATGCTTGGATGACATTTTTAAAGTGATGGTGAAAGTTCAATGCCCACTTTTATCACTTGTAGAGGCCGTGCATTCCTCTTGTCAATTCCCGTTTTGCGAACCGTCAGATTCCAATTTCTTCTAATTTAAGCTGAAGGGGGAATATTACAAATAAGGAAATTTGGGGAATCTCCTTAACCCGTGCAGAAAATACATTGTAAATTCATTTAGCCGGCAATGATTTATCAGTACCAGCCAAGAGGTGTTTACAAATTTGTCCAGTCTTTGGATAAGAGGTCTTGATAAGGTATACCACCTTAACAAGACCTGGAAAATAGTGTAGGCTTAGAAAATAGTGTTGATCATAATAGTTATAATCATGTGCAGAATTGAGGAAGATTCACGAAAGCTGAGAGTACTTGACATTGCAAGAGATTAAAAGTATTTATACTGTAGCGATCATGATTAGTGGTTTTCGAGATTTCCCAAGGTTATGTAAATATGTATTTTCTGAAGCCAGTTTTCATGTCAGTGAACTAGACTAGATGGATGAAAGTGTTCTTAGCCACTGTTGACTATTTCAAAAGGTGGATGAGCCACCCAAGGTCTGTTCTTGTGTTAAATACTTTCCAGAAACTTTGTATTGTTGATCATCGGCCACTTTTTGGTTAATCGGGACGTTTGAATTCATGAAGTGCTCGCATGCCACGCCCAAACTCGAACCTGGGACCGTCGCAAGATAGGTCCCGAGTTTAGAACTCTATGCTCTCTGCCAGTAGAAAACTTTAGTCAACGGTGTAGAAATGGCCTTTAACAAAATTTTCATAATTCCCAAACATCGAAACCTTTCTTTCACCATTATATAACTTTTTTTCTGTAATGTCTTAAAAGCATGTGCTACTCATTGTTATGGAAAATAAACACTTGCATACAATAGGTAGTGGAATGTAGCTAATGCTGTGTGCTTGGTGTTACGTGTTTGGTTGAGAGAAATCTCTTTTGTGTTGGGACACAATCTACGCATTGCAAATCGTCGTGAGAGAATCTGAGGGACATAAACTGCAATTTATCAAATTTAAAGGAGCTGGAGAGAGGAGATTATGTATTCTTAGGAATATGTCTGACTCTTAAAAAAAAGTCTGTAAAATTGGATATATGTGACTCCACCTTACTGCTAAGGATTAGAAGTGAAGATATCTCTATCTGACTCGAAATAGAGCTTTTCAGAGGAGTTATTTTTTTAAAAAACTGAAATCTGAATTTTTGTAGTTACGTTCCTGTTCGGGAATGAAAGCATTCTGCTGCGAGCCGTCTGCGGCGCATGCGCGCGCAGCGAAGAGACGAACTGACTTGCTCATGTGAGCTCGGCCGTGCAACATACTACGCGCGCGTCTCCTATTATCTACGATATTAGACAGTTGTAATTACGGTTCTACATACCAATATGTATTATTTAGTATTATAAATATTCTAAAATCTAAATCGATGTACCGTGTTATTCATCTGGTAGAACTACGCCTAAGGTAAAACAGTTAACTTAAATTACCAGAGTATCAACGCATCATAAGTCGGTCAATACCACAACATATGGTCCTCCGCAAAACCGGATGAATTACGGATATCGGTAAACGACGGGACTGGTGAAAGTGCAGTTTAGTGAAGTGAAGTGATACAGACAGTGAAAGTACAGTGAAGTTACAGAACAAAGCAGTTTTCCCGCCACTTCAGCCACGCCGCGCGAGGGGAAATTAGAGCGAGCTTGGAGAATCAACGGACAGCACGATCCAGTCACAGGGTTGCCAAGAGCAGAGGAATTATCGACGGCTGCAGATTCCATGTACGTGAGTAAATCCTTTTATTTTCCTTTTCCATGCTTGTTTGTTCATATTCCTAACCTTGCCTGAGAAAATGCCGGAAGAAAGTGAAATGCTTGAGAAGCTCGTGAGACAACGCAGTGTAATTCAAGGACAATTAACTCGGCTTCAGAACTACGTGTCGAATTATGACGAAGCAAGTGGTCATGTAAACGAAATTGTAGCAAGGCATAAGCAACTCGGCAGTGTTTGGTCAAAACTAGAGGATGTAATGGACAAGATATCCGAATTATCAGATGAGCAATCTCACGACGAGAAGAGAGCGTCACTTGAGCAAAGTTACTTCACGTTAGAAGCTAAAATGCTTTCAATAATAGACAAAGACTCGACGAGAAAGAATAACACATGTAAGCCTGAAACTAAATCTCCAATCAAGCTCCCAGATGTAACTTTACCAACGTTTGACGGAAACTACACTCAATTTTCATCGTTTCAAGATATTTTTGTAGCCCTCATAGAAAAAAATGAAACCTTGTCAGACATACAAAGATTGCAGTATTTACGGCTTTCGTTAAAGGGTGATGCATTACAAACGATTGAGAATTTGCAACTCACAGGTGCTAATTACAAGGTTGCCTGGGATTTGATTCAGCGCAAATACAATAATCCAAAGTTAATAGCCGCTGCTTACGTAAATGACATTTTGAATGTATCTTCAGTCACTAAGGAAAGTGTACCAGAATTAAGAAAGTTCACGACTACGATTAGAAGTTCTATAGAAGCATTAAGAAACATTCAGGGAGACGCGGACTTAATTGATATTTTTCTCGTTCAGTATCTTTCAGCCAAATTGGATAAATGTACGAGAAGAGACTTTGAGAAACAATCAAGCAATACAGAATTCAGTACCATCGAAGAATTGCTTATATTCTTAGAAGCTAAGTGCAACTATCTACAGAAATTCGAAGCGAATGAACCTTCGACATCAACGAAGTCGTTTTCAAGGTCACCAGCTGTTAGTAACGTCAGGTCAAGAACGCCACAAGCATCTAACACGTATTTTACTGCATCAGGTAAAAGCTGCATCTATTGCAAGGATGCCTCTCCTTTTCATCCTTTATTCAGATGCCAGTCATTTTTGAAATTGACGAATAAACAGAAATATAAATTCCTGCATGAGAACCGCATATGCACGAATTGTTTGCGTTTTGCTAATCACTCAGTGTTAAATTGTAAAGCAGGCTCTTGCAGGTACTGTAGGTTGCGTCATCACACGAGTTTGCACGAAGAAAGGGGTGGCGAGCGCCGTGTACCTCCCCTCATGCCAGGAATATCAGCTGCGAACGAAGCAAGCAGTGTTTCCAACCCTCTAGTCGGAGAGGGAACCAGTTCATCGTATTCAGTAAAGAATAAGAACCAGAATGTTTTGCTGGCTACTGCCTGTGTTCTAGCAAAGGACAAAGATGGAAAATACTTGCCTTGCCGCATCTTATTGGACCCGGGGTCTCAAGTGAACCTCATTGGTATGGATATGGTACAACGTCTTGGGTTACGAAGACAGAGACAAAATACGTTGATACAGGGAATAAGTTCCAACACTGTAAATTCACCTTTTGCTGTGAATGTGGAATTAAAATCAAGATTCAATGAATTTACTGTAGAAGCACAATGTTCTGCCTTGAAAAATATTACGGAACGTTTGCCTGCAGAAAAAATGGATATTTCAACATGGGAGATACCTACAGATATTGCCCTGGCGGATGAAAACTTCAATGTTCCTGGAAAGATTGACATTTTAATTTCTGCAAGTATATTTTTCGATATCTTACTGCCAGAGAAGATGTCGAAACAAGGACCTTATCCTACGTTACAAAACACACAGTTCGGCTGGATTGTAGTGGGCAACACTCCAGGAACAACGTCACATCCAAGCAGATCATTCTTTATACAGGGTGAGCCGTTGGAAATGCTCTTACATCGTTTCTGGTCGGTGGAAGATTTGTCGGAAGAAATTATGTCGCCTAAAGAAAAGAAAATGGAAGCACATTTTCGCCAAACTACAGAAAGGAATAAAGATGGCACTTACACGGTACGCTTACCTTTGACGGAAGATAGATCAGCATTAGGGGAATCTTTGGAACATGCACACTCCAGATTTTTACAGTTAGAACGCCGACTAGATAGAGAACTGGAATTGAAAGAAGAATATGTGGAATTTATGAGCGAGTACGAGAGATTACACCACATGCAAGCAGTGCAGGAAGTGCGAGAGGCGCCAGCAACGGGAGACATCCGATATTTCATCCCCCATCACCCAGTTGTGAATATAGCCAGCTCCACGACGAAAGTACGAGTCGTATTCGACGCCTCAGCGAAAACGACCAGTGGCAGGTCACTCAATTGTCTACAAAGTGCAGGACCGGTTCTACAAGAGGATCTGTTCGGGTTACTGCTTCGCTTCAGGACTCATATAATCGCTCTGAAATCTGATATTGAGAAGATGTATAGGATGATTCATATGCACCCTTCTGATAGGAAATTACAGTGTATATTATGGAGAAAATCTCAAGACGAACCACTGATGATCTACGAATTAAACACTGTAACTTATGGCCTGACATCTAGCTCATATCTAGCAACTAAATGCCTACAACAACTGGCGACAGACGAAATGCACAACTATCCACAAGCTGCTGAAATACTGAAGAGAGACTTTTATATAGATGACTTGCTGTCAGGGCAAGAAGACGAGAATCAAGCCATTAATCTACGTAAAGAACTGTCAGCATTATTATCGGCAGGAGGATTTAAGCTACGAAAATGGGCATCCAATTCTGCAAGAGTAATGGAAACTATACCTTTAGAGCTACGGGAAGTTAAAGACACGATTCTGTTTAACGACGACAGTACAAAAACTCTAGGTGTCAATTGGAATACCACCGCTGACACTCTTTGCATATTAACGGCCGAAGATTCAGCGCTAGCGCGAGAACGCAATACTGAGTTGGCTACACTCGTACCGGCGAAGAAACATCATCTTACAACCTACCCCCTACGCAGGGATCCAGTACACGGGAAAGCAGACACCAACGCTTGTTTTGTAAACAATCACCCAGCTATCAACAATCAAAGAAACAATAAGGCTGCTGGTTGCAGCAAACCTCTTTACGATAAACAAAGCTTTTCGACGATACGTGCAAAGAAAGAAAACAATTTAGCCTGCTACGATTTGAAAGTTCAAGAAACATTAAGCAAGCGCAGGGTTGCCAGTCAAATCGCGCAACTCTTCGATCCGCTCGGAATTATTGGGCCTGTTATTGCATTGTTTAAACAGTTTCTACAGAAACTATGGAAGTTAAATGTATCCTGGGACGATGAGTTACCTTCAGATGTATTAAGCGAATGGAAGACTTTACAAGCACAAATATGTCACATTTCAGACATGAAGGTTCCACGATGTATTTTACCTAAAGGGAAGATTATAAACATTCAAATCCACGGGTTTTCTGACGCGTCTGAGAGAATGTACGGCGCATGCATTTACGTCAGAACTGTAACTGCAGGAGGAGAAGTTAATTCACGGTTATTGTGCAGCAAGAGGAAAGTTGCACCGATTAAGAAAATAACTTTGCCTCGTCTTGAGCTGTGCGCAGCACTTATCTTGGCAAAATTAGTTAATAAAGTGATACCTTTATTGAATCTCCAAATAAACAAGGTATATTTATATACAGATTCGCAGATTGTTTTGGCATGGATTGCAAAGGACCCAGAGACATGGAAACCCTTTGTGGCAAATAGAGTGGCTCAAATACAGGAATACACACAGGTGTGTGATTGGCGGCATGTAAGGTCAAAGGATAATCCTGCTGATATGTTATCGAGAGGAGTCGAACCCCTGAAGCTAAAGGGAAACTCACTTTGGTTCCACGGACCAGCATTTCTAAGCCAATCAGATCAAGATCCGAATTTAGCCATCAACGAGATCAGTTTTGGAATGAATCCACCTACAGAAGTACCAGAACGAAAGAAGGTGAAAATAACCTCATTGGTAACTACCCACAAATCAGATGAAATTCTTACGAGATTCTCTAACTTTTTGACAATGATAAGAGTTATGGCACTTTGTCATATTTTCATTGATAATTGCAAGGGGCCCACGAAGAGAAATGTTTGTACTTCGAAACTGAATGCCAAGGATTTGCAACGAGCCACAGATACGTGCATTAAAGTAACGCAAGCCTTATTCTACGCGAAGGAAATAGAAGACTTGACTCACGAGAGAGAAGTTTCTCCGAACAGTGGAATAAAAAATCTGTATCCATTTCTCGACGCCGATTCCATTGTTCGCGTGGGCGGACGTTTACAACACAGCGATCTAGCTTTTGAAGCTAAACATCAGATAATCTTGCCTCCTAAGGCCCATCTTACACGGCTGTTAATTGAATACGAACATCACAGATTACTGCATGCTGGAACACAGTTACTACTTTCCTCTATCAGACAAAAATATTGGATCGTCCGGGGAAGACAAATAGTTAAGCACATCCTACACTATTGTATTAAATGCCATAGACTTAAATCAGAAGCTAGTAAACAACTGATGGGACATCTACCGGAGCACAGAATCCGAGCTGCTTATCCATTCATGTACACTGGCGTAGACTACGCGGGACCTCTAAAGATAAAGACTGGAGCGACAAGGAGCAAATCGACGAGACAATGTTTCATTGCACTTTTTGTGTGTTTCTCAACGAAGGCTGTACACGTTGAAATTGTTACCGATTTAACAACTGAAGCATTTTTAGCTGCATTGAAAAGATTTATATCCCGAAGAGGAAAATGCGCAGCCATTTACAGTGACAACGCCAGTACCTTTCGAGGTGCACACAGAGAACTTCAGGAACTACGCAATATGTTTGAATCTACACAGTTTCAAGATGTCATTCAAGACTACGCTGCAAATGAGCACTTTGAATGGAAATTCATACCGCCAAGAGCGCCAAATTTCGGTGGACTGTGGGAAGCGGCGATTAAGTCGCTAAAACATCATCTACGAAGAGTGATGGGAAGCACCATACTAACCTACGAAGAGTTAAGTACCTTACTTTGCCAGATTGAAGCAATATTAAATTCAAGACCACTTTGCGTTTTACCCGACGAATCAGATTACCAGATATTAACTCCAGGGCATTTTCTCATTGGCAGACCCATAACAACCTTCCCAGAACCTGACCTTACCCTCATACCTGACAATAGACTCAGCAGATACCAGCTGATACAGAAGATGAGAAGATCCATTTGGAAGCAGTGGAATAAAGAATACCTACATTCTCTTCAACAACGCCAGAAGTGGACCTCCTCCACCAAGAACTTATCTCCAGGGACAGTTGTACTGCTGAAGGAGGACGACGTACCCCCACTACAGTGGAAACTAGCTAAGGTGGAAGCGGTGCATCCTGGGAACGATGGACTAGTGCGAGTAGTGACAGTGAAAACGAAAGACGGAGTTTTTAGAAGAAGTGTTAGTAAAATTGTGCTCCTCCCCATAGGTAAAGACGGAGATTAGTTGAATTATGTTCATTCAACCGGGGGGAGTATGTTCGGGAATGAAAGCATTCTGCTGCGAGCCGTCTGCGGCGCATGCGCGCGCAGCGAAGAGACGAACTGACTTGCTCATGTGAGCTCGGCCGTGCAACATACTACGCGCGCGTCTCCTATTATCTACGATATTAGACAGTTGTAATTACGGTTCTACATACCAATATGTATTATTTAGTATTATAAATATTCTAAAATCTAAATCGATGTACCGTGTTATTCATCTGGTAGAACTACGCCTAAGGTAAAACAGTTAACTTAAATTACCAGAGTATCAACGCATCATAAGTCGGTCAATACCACAACAGTTCCTCTGATTCTCATTCGACGAAATGCAATTCATGGACTTATTGCAGTTACATTAGCCAACATTTGCAATCAGATCTCATTTTAATCTCACCCAAATAACTTGTTGCTCATTTTTCTCTGCAGTAATGGTTTCAGAATAGCAAATAGGAAAATATTTCGGATAAGATCGAGAGAGGCAGTCCCGTAGCCAGGCAGGGACAGGGGGTGGGGGGGGGCTAAAACTTTTTTGTGTAATTTGTTTGCAGTGAAAAGTGAAAATGTAGACAGCAGAAATTATTTTGCTCACAACTTTGGTGAAGGATAAATTCAGGGAGCATGAACATCAGCTATTAATTACATTCGTTCATCTTGTTTATACGAAGTGTAAGTAGCGGCAAGTATTTCGGAGATTCTCTTCTCTAGACTTCAGAAAGTTCCTTCACAGGGGAGCTTCTTTATCTGTACCTTCGTTGCCCCTGTTGCGACCTCCCATTTATACAGAAATCTGTGGCTTTCATGTCATTATGCAAATTCCCTCCGTATCTGCGTCAAGGGTTAACAGCTCCCAAGTTTTGGGAACGAAGTGGAGTTCTATTGTTTCGGCCAGGGAGTGGAATGTACGCTAGACACTATGATTGAATATTGTCAATCTTTTCTTGTGTGATATAAATATCTGTATCATCAAACGTAGTATGGAGATGATTTCAGTAGCAGCCAATTAGCACTTCGGAGAAAATGTATTTGCGTGATATTTCTAAACTTTATGTAACTTAATGACCCCCCTCCCCCACACACATAATTTACCTGAACACTGTTAAACTTTTGAAAAATGGACTTTTATTTTCAAAGCCCCCCCTGATAACCCGTGACCCCCCCCCCTTGGAGATCAATTCTGGCTACGGGCCTGGAGAGAGGACGCATCTGTCGCATCGAGGAGTTTATCGCGATGAAATAGATAATTTGTGGAGCCACGTAGTTTCAATCTTCTCCCACGGAAGGGACAGAGCAGCTAATAGATCTTTGTTGGATCTAGTTTCTATTTGTCCCCTAAATTGTCAAATGTTAACGACTAGGGCATGTAAATATCAATGAATTGTGTAGCGTTTCTATATTTAGCTCGATTGTAATGTAACATAGCAAATTCAATGCACTGCTGTGACATTCAGCTTCATATGCTCTGTCAGTAAGGATTGAACTATATAGACACATGATAAACAACCTTGAATCTTTAATTATTCTTACCCTAATCGAAAATTCAACTGAAGTGTGAGGTGTCCATTCAAGACATCTAAAAGTCCTCACTCCAATGTAGTACAGCCTGCACTGTATTTTGCAGGCTAACAAGGCTCTGACGTTTGAACTCATAGCCCTTTATGGGACTCGTGTGCTGTCCATGTGTGTGTGATTTTCCCTTCATATATTATTTCATCCTATCACCATTCATCTTCATTCTCGCAATTAGCCTAAAGTGGCAGAAATGCGAAGTAAAAAAAATCCAACCAATCAATCGAAAATTCAACTGGCAAAAATCCAGTTTCAATCATTCTTGCACGACAAATTCACACCAATAAAATTGTTTTGCAATAAGCACTGATAATGGACATGCCACCATTAAGGTTAACCAATCAAACAACCTTATTCGAGGAAAAATGAGCGAAGATTCATATTTTCTAAGTGGCCGAACCTTCAGAGCGTGCCGGAAGGAGATTTCCCCATATGCCAAAATTAGGGTGGGTGACTCAAGGTTAATAATTTCAATGCCACAACTGTAATTAACCAGAACGACTGATTTCACTTCTGCTACTGAATCACGTGCAAGCTTGTATACTCTATAAAACTTACTAAACCGTAGTAAAAGAGTGAATCAAATTAAGAGCGTTGGATAATTGCACTTTGTTCAGAGATTCCCCTTAAAATGCAGTGTGGATGATTGTGCAGTTTCAGAACACCTTTGAGGAACTTTCAGCACACACTGGACAAATGTGTTGTGATCAAAACTAGTTTCTAGAAGGTCTTAATGTTTTGTTTGAAAGATTAGATAGAATCTCGAGAAATATTGTATATCGTAGATTAATTTTAGATCGATTGATTTGGTTAATTTTACTTGCTTTTCTGTTTTTCCATTCAACTACCAATCAGAATTGGAGAGTCACTAGATGTTTCGACAGTTTAAGTAACTTTTTCATACAAGATAATACGAGGAAAATACTTCTTGTTGATTGGAAAATCTGCTAAGCCAACGTGTCTAAATTTCCTACTATCATATTGATATTTTGTCAGTCGCATACAAATATTTTGAACATTAACCAAAGTATTCTGAAATATATAAAATGTGCTGTGTAAAACCGTAGGAAATCTATGATACTGTATGTGATTATAGTTTTTAAAATACAATTGTAAATACTGTATGACTTTCGAAGTAAGTTTCATAATAAGTATTTTATATCCAGAGATGTGAATGTAATGTAAACGTGATAAACCTAGTGTGAACAGTAGCTTCCGTATTTTGAATATTGTTGTAAAGTTTATTTGGCTAATTTGTATTACGGAATAAGTTTTAAAACTGTTCGGAGAAGGGATTCATTACAAGATGCAACCCCTATCGTAATATGGCTAATATAACTGTATATATATATATATATATATATATATATATACACTAGTGTCAGTAAAGTGTATATAATCATGAAATAAAACTTTACATAACTCATTTCACTCATACGAGCTACTGTACATATGCTGCATTTTCCAACAGTGCTAATGTTGGAGATTAGTTGAAGAAAATATTAATTTCCCATTTTATTTGTAATTAGCATCTAAACTCGTGTTTGTGCACAGTGTTTTTAACGACCGTGCCAGACCCCTCATGCTGCCCTCCTGAAGTGAGGACGTAAAAACTTAACGGAAGTTTCAAGCTGAAGGTCGATCCGGAAGCGAGGCCGTACCTAAGTACCATATGAGATTGGCGTAAGGAAGCAGACGCCAGAGCTTCTGTTCAAATTCACATTATGCATAATTTGTTACCTTAATTACAAAGAGCACAATTATACGCTATTTTGATCCTTAATTGTTATACTCTAACTGCTAGACTGAAGTATCTACTTTAAAAAAAAGTATTCATAGAAATGAGCAGAGACTCGGACAAGGCACCCATTCTGTAAAGGTCTGACAGTTGAGGTTTAGCTCCAACGGACTAACTTTTTAATCCCGGGGGAAGAAAAATCAAACATTAGCAAATGTCTTGTTAGTTCTTGTGGAACGCCACTCCTTTCACAGTCACAAGGACCAATGTTTTCAATACATGCCTAGCCGACAAAGAAAAACTCCTAGTAGTGACCAAGATTCTTGATGTAATACGTGAGATAACCTAAGGGAAGCACAAAAGGTATGTGCTGGGAAAAAGAAGGCGTTCAAGGTCATGGTTCTCTCGTCTAGTTTTCACTTCCCCGAATGCAATTTAGGAATGTAGCACTTAAAATTTTGACCCATCAGATATGACCAGACGCAGCGTAAATTGATAGGGATTTCCAGTGAACTTCTGCAGAATCATTATAGGCCTAATAAAAAAATGTTCCCTTTTTTATGGAGGGTCTTCTAACAAAAAGTCGATCCTTTACTTTAGGTCATCGCCATCTAGTTAATAGCCTTCAAAGTTTTCCTGTTAGGGAAGCCCCATCCAAGTAGCGGATATTACCTAAAGCAGTGCTGCCAACTGTCACTTTTAAATATCCACTTGAAGATCCTAATTGAAATGACAAATGGGATTACTGATAACTCGTTTGAACCAGTTTCCAAATTCAAGTACTTAGGAGTAATACTAACAACTGAAAATGATATTAAAGAGGAAATACAAAGCAGCCTTAATTCAAGAAATGCATGTTACTTTTCTCTTCATAAACTTTTGTCTTCTCGTTTAATATCTAAGAAACTAAAAGTTAAAATATACAAAACAGTAATTTTGCCTGTAATATTATATGGATGCGAAACTTGGTCCCTTAACATTAAATTGAGAGTATTTAAAATTAAGATCCTTAGGGAAATATTTGGGCCTAAAAGGGATGAGGAGACAGCTGAGTGGAGAAGGTTACATAATTTATAAGTACATAATTTGTATTCATGTCCAGATATTATTAGAATGATTGTTAGAAGAGTTAGGTGGGCAGGCCATGGGGGTACAACTAAGTTTCAATGTTTTGTTGTTAAATAACCTTGTCCTTAATCTATGCTGATTTGAGATAAGTGCACTCGTGTACATATGACACTAATGGTTGAATTGATATATAAAGAAATATGCAGGTGATAAGATTTTTTTCCAAAGCGTATGCCTTGGAAATAAACTTTTCGTGAATTTCCTCAAGAGGAAGACTGTCGCAATGAATTTCCCTGATAACGAAAAATAGTTGACTAACAGCCAAGAAAGGGACAGACCACATGAAAGTCTCTAGAAAGAATGGACACGAGAAAGTGAACATTCTGTAGTGCCTTCCCTATTGTGCTTGAAGATAAGTTGTATGCCCCAAGGGGTGTTGGTGGGGATCATAACCCCATTTGATAGTGTTCCAAAAGAAAAAAAACGAAGGCAGGAAGAGATGGCGAAATGAGCGACAACTGAAAAAGAGTATCTCTCTCCCCCTTTAGAAAATCATGGGTACGCCACTGGATCAACCCGTCCTTCCGCTGCACACATGCATATTTCTTTTCCAATTTCTGTATGGAGACGATAAGGCCTGACGAGCTCACGAGACTTGATAACATTGGTGTCTAATTGCGTTTCGAACCTAGTAAGTTGGTCGAAAAGCATAGGCCTATATCTGAGGTAATCGCAGCAAGGTAAAAGTTCTGGATCTCAGCTGTACGTAAGCAATTGGCTTGGCTTCTATCAAGTATTTGCCTTCTCTATATTAAAATATTAGTTTTTTTTAACGTAACTGAAAATGAAGGATAATTGTGATTACAATAGTGCAATTGCCGTTGAATAGAGATTTAACATAATTTGAATGTTCTGAGAGTTTACACCGGACTTCATCTAAAATATTTCTAAAAGTGGACTAGCCATAAGGGTACTACAGATGTGGCCTTGTGTAAAAATTTAGATAGAGCTTTGTGGTGCTAAATGTACAGAATTTCACCCCATAATAGTTAACAGATTTTATGTCTCTTAAACTTAATAATTATTTATTACTAAACTGTCTTTGGCGCAAGATAGGGATGCACAAAATAGTCGTGAATATACATTAAAATTATAGTCCAAATCGACGCACTGATTTCTTTGCGACAATTTATGGAATATTTTTCTGGTCTGGAAAAAGTGAGCACATTAGTTGTCATTGATTTGTGCATTATAGTCGAAATAAAACTTACGACAGTGTTGCCAAGTACGGACTTAATCATACTTAATGTTCTTTGTACAAAGATTCTGCGCCCCTATCATTGGATTCGTTATCTGATGCGACGATTTAAAGGTTATAAACAAATCTTGGACTGGAAGAAACTGGGTGCGACGATTATGAGGTGAAGTACAGTTATCATTGCTCTAATTCTGAACTTTAATTTCCGCAAATAAAAGGGAAACTATTACGAAGATCACTAAAACGCCTGAAGTAAATCAGTAAATTGTGTCTACGTAAGATCTGATAGTACTTGAAAACGCTAGGCTGCTTGTAGAGTCACGGACACTTCTGGGTTGTAATGATGCCATAAGCTTTCAATGGGATTGTTACAACCCAGAAGTGTCCGTGACTGTACATTCTAGTCCCTGGATGCATGACTGACATACTGAAGAAAGGTGGCATACTGTGGCTACAGTCACGAATATGCTGGATCTGGAGTTCAAGTTGTGTGGATTGTATGGAAGTTTTCCAGAAGCTTTCAGGAAACCCTGTTATACTCAGTTACTGAGACTTCAATCTTATCACACCATTATCTTATAGGAGAGACAAAAAACCTATTCGTCAAACAGGGATCCTCGAACTACATTCAGAGATGTATTGCTGCGCGCTTTGATTTCTGATATTGCATTGCCAAATCTCTCTTCTTTGTCTCACCATCCCAGACCCATCAAGAATCGAGGGAAAAGTGGAAAACTAAGATCATATCTGTTGCCAGGAGAATGGCGAAGTTGTTGCTAAGCAACCATTGAGGAATCGAACGATGCAATGTGCTCTTGATGGACTGACTATGATGAGTTTTATTTTTAGGCCCTCGTATTGCAGCCTCGAGTGTAACTGTATTAAGGTATGACAGAGCTGTGACGAGATCACTTACTGCCTGAACCCATATCAGTCACGTAACATCAAACGAACTTGTAAAGGTTATTGGATTTATGCCTACAATGGTGAAACGTTTTCCTCTCATTGGTAACATGAGCAATATCAGTGAGATAAGTACTCCCGGAAGAATGCTTTTGGTTTTATCATTTCATCGTAGCTAAAGTACTTTGGAATTATTCACGACGTTGTTGTAATTACCTCCCGTCTGACCTAAGCATATTCGGCAGTGTTGATTACCTTATTTGAACACTACTATATATTGGACGTAGAAAGTTTAAAATTTCCAGTATTAACGAATACTAGTGAAATGTGTGTGGAGCAGGCCCGTACCCAAGGGAGGGGCCGTGGCCCCCCTCGAATCATTAAATATTTAAATGTGAACCTATAAAAGCTACGAAAATAACATTGACAATTTTTCAAACTTGTAAAAATTTCAATTTTGTCCTTGGATAAATTAATGTGTTTGTTGTGTAGAGAGGTTCTGGGTCCGAATCCCAGCCTGGTCATAGGTGTTCTTTGCGAGTGTGTTCCTTCATCAATATCATACCCTCGCTCATCCTCATCGTCGCAATTAGACAAACTTGTCAGAAAAGCAACGCAAAATAACAATATTCAATAAAACTCGCAGCATTTATTGGTTCCAAATTTTTGGATCTACCCCCTCCCCTGTTAAAAAAAGAAACAAAAAAAACAGGGGCTTATAGCAACATATAAAAAATAGATAAAACACGAATTCGAGGCTAACATAAGTATGAAATCATTGACCATTATTAACAGAAGGCAATAATTAATTAAAATATAACATGTAAAAACACTTTTCAACCAGCTGGGTACGGGCCTGATGTGGAGTGTAGCTATTATTGTATGCGCATAAACTTGTACGCTGCTCACGCATGAGGTAAAAACTGTTGAAGGCTTCAGAAATGCAATGAATGGAGTGGGTGAAATGGACAAAGAAATGTAGCTTGTATTATACTGGAAGGAAGGGAGGAGGGGCACGCTAGAAGTGATCAAGAAAAGATAAATCGGGTGGGACTCCCCCCCCCCTACTACGAAAGAACTGCCTGCTAGAAGATGCGCTGGAAGCCATGGTTAATACAGAAAGGATATCTATCTCTCCCATTGCCTGCGAGGAAGTTTTTAGTGTATTAGCTAGGTATACATTGGACGATAATCGGCCGACGCAGGACATTCGACGATGTTGCCCGGCGATTTCAATGCCGGTTGAAGGCGGGGCCAAAATCGGCCGACGTTTGAGCGGCAAAACATGAAAAAGAATCGGCGTCGTCGAGAAACTCTTAGCAAATGGAAAACATCTGCCAATGTGTATGCCCGCTTGTCAACATCGGCCGGCGATTTCTCAATTCAGTCAGTGGTATGATTTGTTTACATCGTGGCGCATAATTCTCGTAGTAAAATATATTAATATTGGCATAATTATATTTTTATTAATAGTTATATAATTATATAACATTATTATATATAAGGGTACTCACGATCTTGATTTAGCATGTTAAATGTCGAAAGTTAGAAAATATCAAAGATTCTGAGCGGTACTTTATACGAGGCTTGCTATATGTTATTTGCTAAGATAGGTCAGGTACACTCCGTGTTATCTTTGAGGAACCAACAATACGAAATCGGGTTTTTCACAATAAATAAAACAATTGAACATTGAAGCACGTTTGGTAATTTTGGGAGCCACCAAACTAAGTAGCTCCTCAAATCAGATTTCTACATTCGCACGAAGTTTTTGAACGAACTTCTATCGATTAGCAAGAGTTCGACCAACAAACTGATCGCTGTTTTTTCCCAGTTTTTAAACTGGTCTCTTTTTCCACAAAAGTTTTTTTCCTTTGCTTTTTTTTTTTTACTTATAACAATGAATGCAGCCGCAACACCACCAGCAGTAAGCAGATCCATCGTTTATTCCGATACGTACCACCAGCGGAGTTTGAAATCTGGAATCTGCATCGGTTAAAACGTTTTGCTACGTGGACGCGCACAATCTGTCGATTCTACCGCACGATCATAGTCGTTGTGGCCGGATGATTTGGCGACTATCAGAATTGGCGTCCAGTGGGCGATAATCGTCCAATGTATACCTAGATTTAAATTTTTAATGTGTTGTGCTTGTCCTGTACAGGTCCCCTTAGAACCTTGCACTTTTAACTTTTCCCAAGGGGCTTTTTAAGTAAGAATTTTTGTTAAGGGGCTATTTCCCCGCATACATTGAGGGCTGCAAAATGGCCATATATGCCGAAGCACACAATAATTTTAATTCATTCATTCAGCTGGTGAGATGAAGTGGATTCTACTCTACGCAAGATCTAAATACTTGGGGAGGTTGCAGTAAAAAAAACTGCATTGACCAAAGAATTAACGAAACTGTCTGTCTGTATATTTTATTTGCAATGTAGTATTATAGTGTGCTTGTATGTCCATTAAAGGGCGTATCTCGCAAGCTCAAGAAATAATGCAGGCGTAACTTAGCAGCGTGTGAGTGGCTTTAAAAGCTTCGAATGATACTTAGTATTTATAAAACTGTTCATATGAATTTTTGAAAAATGGGAAATTTCTGTAAGGAAATTGAGAAAATAAGGAGAGTATCATCATAACATAGGAAAATTAGGCAAGAAAAAAAAGTCCTGTTAATGTTGATGTAATTTCAAGATTTTGAAGTGGAAGTTTCCTAAATGGTTCCTTTCTTTTTTGCCAGGTCACGAGAAATGCATATTTCATCATGACCTGGAGCTGGACCACAAGCCCCCGACTCGAGAGGCTCTCCTTCCCGAAATGTCTAGAGCCTACCGCCTCGTCCTCAGCAGCCTGGGCGAGAACCCCGACCGACAGGGTCTCCTGAAGACACCCGAGCGAGCAGCGAAGGCTATGCTTTTCTTCACCAAAGGCTACGATCAGAGTTTGGAAGGTAAGTCGCACATGTATTTATTATTCTCTCAACGCACGTTTGATTCCCCGTGCAACAGCTATGACCTTGTGCTTTGCGTTCGCGGCAGAGCTTGCGGAGACTTGACCTGGAGTTGCGAGCTCTCGGTTGCGAGGTGAATCAAACGCCATCTGCATATTGGGGGGATGATTCCCTATGCAACCGCCGAGAGCTTATGCTGGGCTACCGCGGTAGACCTTGCGTAGACTTACCCGGAACAGCGAGATATCAGTTGCGTGGTAAATCACACGCTATATAAGCGTAATCCGATACTGTTATTAGAGCCATTTAGTATATCCAATAATTTTGAAGGTATGTGAAAAAAAATTGCTTTTAGGGTACATTCAGAAGTTTCCTGATTCTTCATTTGGCAAACAGTCCGGTGTTGGCCCATTAGAAAGCGGGCCACAGTAGATATAACGTACACGCGGAGCTTTACCTCTTAGTTCCTGACGATAGGCAAAACTGAGCTTTTGTTTTAGTCCACTTTATGCAGAGATAGCCTAATCGGGGCTGGATCTTCAGTTTAAGTGGGACCCGAACCGCTGTGCCTCCAGTGGGTATCGAACCCAGGATACCTTGATTACAAGACGATGACGTAACCACTACGCCATCGGGGAGGCGATATACAAATCTAAGCAATGTAATTTCAGTAGTACTTCTGCCATGTTTTAAGAAGTAATTTTAAGCTATTAACCACTCTTATTTGAGAATACAGCATCACTTAAATGATAGAGACCAGATAAGATATCCAATCTCGAATATTTGGATTAAGGCACCATCGTGGGTTTGTTTACCCTTAACGATCAATTAAGTTCACTCGCTTGCAAAAGCTGTTTACAAAGTTACCGGATGTGATGTAATATGGCGGAAGTTAATCCCGAAGTGAACTTATTGTTTCACTCGAAGGGATCAAGGATATGGATTTTTTTTTTTTGCTCTGAGTAATGCATTGATTAAATTTAGATAACCACCAAAAAGCACAGTGGGAAGTTAGTGGTGAGTTTAGTACGGTATTTAGATTTATTTTCGCTCCAAGGTGAAAGCTGAAAACAAGTATTTTGAGAGTTTGCAAGTTATAAGCTAACACTTGCGAAGATAATACTATGAGGTGGAACAAAGGGGGTTCCTGGTGCAAGTTAACATCCCCCCAAAAAAGTATTATTATAAACATCACTCTCGTACAAAATATGGTTAGTTGAAGTATTTAGTTCTTTACAGAACATTGGTTTTCAATGGAACGTGTTTCTTCCATACGTGCAGACATATGCAGGCGCAGTGGCGCAGGAACTTTTTTCTATGGGGGTTACAAAATTCAACCTCCTCCCTCTCTCATATGTATATAGTGTGGATAAATAATGTTCATTTCTCTATATTTTTAGAATTCATGGCTATTTAAAAAAAACATGTTTTTTAGAACAGACAACAATTCCAAAATATATAGAGCTCTGAACCTCATTCTTGGCTAATTTGGAATTTAATGGAACTAAAAATCAGAAGTTTGTAATACGAAAATTGCGAACAAATATAAATGTATTCATTTTAATATAGGTTACGATTTGAAGGGGGGTGAGGAGGACTCCCTCTCCACCTGACTTGAACCATCCCAAAACAGGGGTAAGAGACCCAAATGTAAACATCACTTCCATTGTAGTACACCTGCATTGTGGTGACAAGCGAAGCTCTGGCTAGTATAATCCTCTCTAGGACATTGTGTGGCTGTCTTGTGTGTTTCTGATTCTGCTATTGTCAATTTTATCTTCGCGATTAGCCAAAAGAGGCAGAAAAGCGAAGTAAATAATTTCAATCGGTTAACATCTTCACCTCTAACTCGATCCATTCTGCCACATCGCGCTACGACGACAAAGGTCCCGGTTTCGAATCCCGGCCAGGGCATCGATGCTTGTGAACATCCATTCATAAATTAAATCATATCGCTCATCTCAATCTTCGCAATTAGCCAAAAGTGGCACAAAAGCGAAGCAAGAAAAAGCAAATCTATCCATTCTGCATGACAGAATCGAATTTATAGAACATCAGTGGAGCTGCGGACCTAAATAGCACTGTAATGGGGAAAGATAGGGCAAATATGCCTCTTGCCCATTGTCCTCTACTCTTACAGAAACAAGTCTTCGCTCAGAGCACTCGAATGACTTTCCCTTTCTATTGCCTTGGCTCTGTTTTTGCGGTCATATCTGTCCATATGTGCGTCTTATGTTTAACCCAATTCCTGCCTTTCTTGAAAAAGCGTCGCCGAAGGGAACCTTTCTATATCTCGAACTGGCACTCGTCAACATCGACACAATTTCCCGTCAATTCTGAATTGAAATAAAAAAAATGAGCTTAATATCAACTTACTCTGTTCGATATTAGTTTCGCAATGCACTTCAGTATAGGGGGCCTTGAGATACGCGTTTCAAGTGCTTTGGAATCTGTATGTGAATGTGCAAATAACAATAATAGGTTAGGTGTAGTTATCCAGGGAGTGTCTTATGATTAGCATACCCAAATGCATAATGAAACTCACGATTGCCTTGGAAGAAAGAGCAATGTGCAGGAATGTTGATCTAAAAACGATCGGAAATTAGTATGGCGGCACGTTTAGTACCTTGAAATTTTAAGTACTTTACGTCAAGGGTAAATCCACGAATTAAGTTTTTTTTGCTTAAGTTGGGGGAGGCCAATTAAGTGGCGTGTGATTTCATTTCGAGAGGTAGTTTGTTTTCCCTGGGTATGCAAATTTATATAAGTTAGCAGTTAGTAAACTAAATTATTGCCTTGCAGTTCTAAGTAGATTAGATCATTGGTCATAACGTAGGTCATAAAATCTTATAACATTTATACGTAATTTAGAAACACTTAACAATAATTACATTCTTAAGAAAACTCTTACACAAAAAGTTATCGAAGTAGTAACATCGAAAACTTGACCTAGTTTTTTCGTATTACCAAGTTCAAACTTGAATATCCATCCAACCTACTTAAGTTTCTTGTGAACACTTTAATACATGTAAAATATTCAGACATGAAACTTGTGCAATGAACTCGATTGTCTCGGCTCAGTGACGTTTATCAGTTTCAGAATGGTATCCTCCTTTAATCCACAAGGCTGTATACTTTTCGGCAGGGAAATAAATCTTTGACTGGACCATTAATGGACACGAATGACTTTTCAATTGTGTTCGTTACTTAGTTAAGAAAATGTATAGTTTAATTCTAATTTTCTTTGAAGGGAATAAAAACTTCCCTGGCAGTGATAAAAATAATTTATTTTGCTGGGGATAAATTTTAAGGCATCCCCCCCCCCTGTTAATTCGCACATTGGTTAAAACTAGTTGTTTTTTTCTCATAAAACTCGCAGATATTTTAAACTTAATGAGCAAGTGAGTAATAAAGAAACTTGTTCATAAATGGTGTTTCAGTGTTTAAACATTGAGAAAATTACTATCGACACACGCTGGGATCTCTCGTATATCAACAGTAGGACTGACTAGTAATCAAGGTCAGTTAAGTTCCCGGTTGAAATTCTATGAAGCAATGAATCTGAAACCATCTTAAAGTAGTCTAAGGTCAATTTTTTTCTTCAGCTTCACCTAGACTGGTCAGCTCGAAGTTTTTTTGTTCAAGAGAAATTCCCTTCAAAATTTAAACATCCTCCTAAAATTATGCACAAAGGCCAAACTCATGGTCATTTTTAGTCTGAATGTATACTTGCACCCCTCTCCCTTCCTTCAATCCGATGGAAAATTCTGATTAAATCCCTGTAGTTATTCAGTTGCCCTGGCAACACTATGTAGACGCAGGCTTACTGACATTACTCAAAACAAGTAACAGGAAACTTACTTAGCAAAACCCTGATATCATTTCTGGGGTACATTTGAGGACACTAGTGCGTGACGTCCCATTGAAATCTTTGGTCATCTGCGCATGTGCAGGAGGCTATGGCACTAGAATAGCTGAATCTTGAAGAGCTTTCCAGAGTTTTGAAGGTGCTAGTCTTTGGATTCGACCCGGTTTAAAGTGGTAGTACTACATACAATGTTTAGTCAATTTAACATTCAATTATTTCCATTCTAATATATGGTCAAGACGCACGGCTCATGGATATGTCAACAATGAAGCTAATGTAAAGTAACTTTAAGACAGTTACATTTTAAGGACTTGCTTGACAACGCCATAGGCGAAGGAAAAATAAATTTACCTGTACAGAGATCAGGCAAGTGTTCAGAGTATTATCTGACCAATATTCTGATGCAATATGGTCTAAATTCCATCTTGGTAGTGACCTTCAGAATTGCAAGTTACTTTGCAGACAAGGTTACATTAGCATCTGACGTCATTTATGTAGGAACATCAAACAGTTTTCGAATTCTGCGTCACTGTATGACGCTGCTAATCTCTTATAGCACAAAGAATTGAGCATGGTTCATCTGACATCCGCGAGGTTGGTGTTCTGCATCTTCCTGCTAGAATTAATAAGTTCTGTTCTCAATGGTACGATAGCGGAACAGAATGTACATAAATAACACTTGGAAGTTTCTGCAAAATTACAGACTGAACCTGGACTGGTCCGGGTATGGCATACTATGCAATTGCTCTACCACCTCAAAGAACCTAGACAATGCTTTTCATTCGATTTTTCACTTCCTCTAACCTGTGTGGGAATTATATGGGTCAGTGATACCGCAACTATAATGAATATCAAATTGATGTAGACACACGGACACTTCTGGGTTGTAGGGATTACATTGGTCTACATAGTGTCACAATTTGACAGAAATAATCCTTAGGTGTCATCAAACTTTTAGACCCTTTGATTGATTTGGTTTATTTTACTTGGCTATTCTGCCACCTTTGACTAATCGCGGAGATGTGGATGAATGTAGAATGAATAGAGGAATCTAAGAAGGTATTTCATCATGTACGTGATCACTAGTATTCTTCATTTATCTTAACGTGAGTTGAAGATAAGATTTTATGGGTTTTCTTCAATCCATCGCCCTTAAAATATGACGTGCAGAGTAATGAGTGTATGCTACGGACTTATTAATTGAAAGATACTGGGCCGCGATGGTCTAGTCTGTTGGACGTGACTGCCAGGCGAGGGGCCCGGGTTCGATTCCCGAGGCGAGTGATCTGAATTTTTCCGGCCTTGGTCTTACATAAAGAGCCTGAAATATGTACCTGGGGGCAACCTTGGGGTTTAAAGGTGGCCGGGATAGAGAATGTGCCCCTGTGTCTCTTCATGGCACGGTAGAATGTGTACGGGGAACTTTTGTTACTTTACCTTATATTCTCGTATAGGTGCGTTTTGAACAGGTAGAGTAAAAAGGTACATAGCACGTAGCCACACATTCTCCGCCAGAATGATGTGATCAGCACCATGCTTCGATCGTCCTCACCCTCCAGGGTTACCTGACGTAAGAGGCCGGATGAACCAGAAGAATGCTTCACGCAGGAATTTTTTTCGGAAAAAAAAATCGCACCTGATCATCGAACCCGGGTCTCCAACGTGATAGTCAGACGCCCCACAGACAGGAACACCTCATATCTTCATTTATCTCCCACAGAAATTAATGAAACTTTTCTCGATTTGCTTTATTGAACTGCGAATAAGGTACTTAGAGCGTACACTTGGGAGCGTGCAATCTTGGACCAATTCGTATTAATATCTCCTTACGTTTCTAACAAATTCCATTACCGCGTCTTCCATTTCTCCATCTCTCCACTTCTCTGCTCGCTTCATCTCCTCGGCCGCTGACTAATGGATGGCTTCCCCCACCCCCTCCCCCGCATTTCTTCGGGTTCACCGATTCCCAAAAGAATTCTCTGCCAAGCTCTGAATCACGGAGAAGCCATTGTTAACTCCTGATATCGACCGAACAGTGTCCAAACTAAAAGGGCTCTTACCATAGAGAAATTGATCAATTGCCGCCGACCTCCGGGGCGGAATGGTACGATGCAGGGGTCTCGGGTTAGATTCCCGGCATGGGTGTTCTTTGTCTCTTAATCAATTTAATCACTCGTCCTAATCTTCGCCAAAAGTGGAAGAAAAGCGATAAGTTGATATAAAGTATCCTTGAAACTATATCATCCGCAATACTAGCATAAAATTTTCATGTAAGGCAGCTTTCAGACCGAAGCGACAAAAGACACGTGCATGGACCTCTGGAAGAGAGGGGGCACGTACCCTCCCCCCCCCGAAAATGAATGTAGACCTAAAACTTATATATATTTCACACGTAATTTCATTTGTCAGTTATTTGTTAATCAATTCTGATTTTTTTTGATGAAATGAAAAAAAAAAATATTCTGTTCTCTAGACATTACATACACACATGAAAAAATGTTTAAAAAATAACAAGTGAAAAATATTATTTTTATGAACAATTTTCATAAATGTGACAAATGGCAACATCATGCATTGAGTTGTGATTATTTTTTCTTCTTAGAATATACAAATTTCAACATAAAACATATACAAATGAAGTTTTATTCGAAAAATAGTGAAAAATATTAATTTTATTCACAATTTTCATGTGACAAATGGCAACATCATGCATTGAGTTACTTTATAATTATTATAAAATACAAATTGCAACATTATACAGGGTTGTCCACGGAAAACTGGCCCGCCTCATATCACTTGGTCTGAAACAAAACTTTCTCCTAAACGCTGTTAATCTGCACGGGGGAATAATGACATGACCATATGGGGAAAGTAGTGGAATGGGCGATTGTAGATGAAATAAAATATTGATTGCTTTGCTTTATTTTACTTCGCTTCTTGTGCCACTTTTCGCTAATTTGCGAAGATAGGGATGAGTGATATGATGAAATTGATGAATGGGCATTCACAAACATCCATGCTTACGCCAAGATTCAAACCCGGGACCCCATGCGTCGTAGCGTGATGTACTAACCACTCCGCCACGGGGGCCGGCAGATGAAATAATAGTTTGTGAATGTCTGACAAGATGACTGTCCAGTTTTTTTGTGCCCAACCCTATACATTTCGGATTAAAGGTTGTGTCCACGTCACTGTCATCAAAATCAAGATCAAATTCGCTACCACTGGGGATTTCTAGTATAATGCTTTGTCAATGGCCTCACAGTTCCGCCATCATCCACAAAGCTTATACGAGGGGCTGCTGAGAAGTTTTGAGCCTTACCCAGCAAAAAATTGAGCTAGGAGACTGAAATTTGCTGAGTGTACTCGTCAATTCTTCTATATGTAATGCTTCAAAAATAGACATTCTATGATTTTAACTTCCCCTTTGTTTTTCATGTCCAAATTGAAAGTGGTAGCACCTCCAGAAAAGCTCTCCAAAGACGTCATTCTGTTGCATGACAATGCCACACACTGCAGGTGAAACAATGGCGACACAGACCTCGCTATTCGCTGACCTGGCCCCATATAACGATCTGTTCCCCCATCTGAAAAAACACCTAAAGGGACAACAATTTACAACATGATGACGCCCTTGGAGAGCTTTTCTGGAGGTGCTGCCATTTTCACTTTGGACCTGAAAAACAAAGGGAAGTTAAAATCATAGAAAGTAAATTTTTGCAGCATTACATATAGAAGAATTGACCAGTACACCCTGCAAATTTCAGCCTCCTAGCTCATTTTTTTCGGGGTAAGGCTCAATACTTAACAGCAGCCCCTTGTATTGTAACACTTTGCTCTACTTTGCTCTATTGTCCTGGACCATACCCCACACACAGTTAGATAAAACTACAATGTTCAACAAACTCTCACAACTACAAATCACGCGATGACACCACATTTTTATGTATTTTTTACGAAAGAAAGTCATTTTATTGTACATAAAAATTACTAAATAATACATAAAAAGACCACGACCTTGACTAACGCGGTCATAGTACATTATTTAACATTAATGAGCCTTTAAGTTAAATTCATAACATCTAGTGCTTCAAACGGCAAACTCATATTTCAGAGAATAAAATGAAGCCATAGAACTGCCATCTAGCGAATAGTTGACATAACTACGATGCAGTAAATTTGATGTAGCCAAATGGCAATTATAAGTGTGTTAAAGGGACACAATAATTTCAGACTGAAACAGTGATTTTTGAGAGCATCACTATTATGGGGGCAAATATGCCTCCTTTGCCCCCTTGGGAAAAAAAATTACCTTGCTTGCCCCTCCCTGAAAAAAATCTTGCAGACGTCCATGGACAAGTCTCTTCTAGAAACACACCTTCAGAAATACATGCAACTTTTCGAACCGAAGTGAAAAAAGCTGCACGTGTCGCATCGACTGGGCTGTTTTCTTAAATGCGTGCATCATGTCGTGTCGCCTCGGTCTATTGGAATTTTCCCTTCACTGGTTTTTTCAAAAATACCACACTGCAAGTTTACTCGATATGCAATACTTGATTATAGCTTTACCTGAAATAGTGTAAAGTAATCAGATTCATTACAAACTCGCTTCGCATAATAGGTATGATATACCAATAACTATCCGTGGATCTTCTCAAAACTCATCCAGTGTTAGCCTATCATTTGATCTTCTCTTCATTTGTTTGTCATTGTTGTCCTCCAAGATGTGTAATTACCAGTCGAAGACAATTGAAATGGTGCAATCCAATAATATCTGACGTAATAAAAAAGAATGGAGCATTTTTTTTTTTACAAGATTGTAAAACCACATAATCTTCGGTGAGCAATTATCATTGCCTCCTAGTCTCATCAAGAGAGAAGGTCCACCTGTTAACAAAAATCGTCGACTGGTGGAGTTAAATTGTGTAATAAAGTTTCTAGCATGCCTAGAGTTCGAGTAACGCTAGAGTTCTAGAGTTATCCACTGACAATGTGAAGATAAATGCCCTGAACGATGGAAAATCGGGCAAGCGATTACTAAACAATTAGACCCTCAAAATTCTAACATCCGTTAAATTTAAGGTCCTGCTGGGTATTGTGAATGCTAGAAGTCTACCTAAATGTAGCCAATGTGGTTACACTAGTCCTGGCCCAAGATAGCCAGATAAGAAACTAACTTTATTTCGTGCGAAGCAGTGGCTCGTTGGAAAAATAGTTAGTGGTTCTGCAAATAACATAAATTATAAGCAGGGTGATTTTTGAGAGTGGATTCCTTCCTCGAGATTTTCATCTGGAATGAACAAATACTCTAGACTGACACACATCATTGAATTCCATGACCCCTTCAAGCCCGAAGTTGGACACACATTGTTCTACATCTAATATTACGGACGTTAAGGCAACATCTTTTGTTTTCAAGGGTCTCTTCTGTTATTTTGGAAATCGCCCAAGTAACTCACTCTCGAATGAGCCCGGGGCCCGGTAAATTGGTTTATTAAAGGTCGATGTCCCAACCTGAACAATTTTACTCGTAAATACCTTTCTAATTTGTTTAATTTTATACGCTGATTAAATAAATAAATTTCGAAATAATCGAGAGTATTACTTCGATAATGTCGAAGGTTGTTGACAAATATAAAAACTAGTTTAAATTAGTTAACAACTGGATCTAATGGAATCTTTTTAGTTTCCTCTGGCCAATAGCATTAAATTATTTTAAGTGCTGATTTTCATTGGCATATTCCATTTCGGGCACCGAAAAATCCCAATTAAGCAGTTGAATATAAGTAATGTTAATGGTTGCCAACTCTAGCTGCAAATCGCTTCACCCATCCGGTCCCAACTCGAAAACTGTTTTATGAAAAGGATTTCATGTAAGCTTAATGGTTTAGATTGAACATACAAATATAAATTGAATAAAAAATAAAGGTTTGGAGGCTTAACGGGTGACAGCCCCCTCTGAGGCTTTGATTTCTCGCCAGCGAGAACGAATTTAGTCTTATCGCTGATGAATACCGAACGAAAGGCCATCTTTCCAGGTGGTTGCCAGCTCGGGCTGCAAGTCGCGAACTTCAGGAGAACCTTTCACGGCCTCGTCGGATGAGAAACACAGGAGTCACTACTTGCGCGGAGGACAAGGTTTCGTTCGCCTGCTCCACAGATTCCCGCGACAGTGTACGAATTTCCACTTCTAACACTGCTTAAAGCAAAAGTTAGTAATTAGTACTAATGCGAAACCCTCCCCCAAAAGGCAGTCGTTCTGAATCCACGGTTTATGCCTTAATCCCATCTACATTACTTCAGCCTCGACAAGCATAGTCAAACCCGCCCCTCTAGGGAAGCATCAGTGTGTTCTAGCGTGAGCATGTCATCCGCATATGTGATCGGTCTTAACACCATAGAAGCTGCACTCCATCCCAGACGAGGCACGCCAGAGACCTTCGGGGCTCAGCAACAAGTGGCCTGAATCGTGGATGCTCAGGAAATAGCGCCGAGAGTCGCTTGAGAGGTTTCGGCAGAGAGGCCAACTACAATGGTGGAGAAAGACCGCCACTTTGGGAGAGGATCGATCCGTCCAACCTCCGGCTCTTTGAAGAACTTAAGACTTCTTGCAAAGAGAGGAAGTCAGCCGTTCTGGACGTGGAAGAGATTGTTCTGGATTCGGAAAAGTCATTTTAAGATCATTAAGCCGTGATAATCGGCCCAGAAAGGACTCTACGCGACGGGAGTCGGATGCGGGTGTTCATTTAACAATTCTAAATGTGCCTAGCAGGAAAATTAGATTGAGTTTAAAGGCTTTTGACGGTTCTGAATCAATATAATCTCCCTTACCTCTGGCTTTCCCCCCTTGTAAGTAAGTCAAAATAATACATTGAACTTTGTATCCTTCAAAGTATTTCATTGTGAAGTCGTAGTCACTTCGGCTTATCTAGCAGATCCAGTTTCCTGGATTCAATGCATGTTGTCACAATCTACCTAACATTACCAATACCAGACTTCAGAACGTTAATTATTGCAGGAAAATAAGAGTTCGTCCACTTTATGCACAGATAGGCTGCTCTGGACTGGATCTACAGTGGGATTCCAACCAGTGTGTGTGTATCTAGCCGGGACCCCTTGATTAAAGTCAATGACGTTACCTCTACGCCATCGGGGAGGCCCTACCATGAAAACTGTCAAGATGTTCTTTGCAGCAAATCTTCTCATTGAGACATTTTCAGTCCTTCGTTACCGGATTCGAATCCCGGACTGGGCATTGGTGTTCTTTGCGAGTGTTCTTTCATCAATTTCATCATATCCTCATCTTCGCGATTAGCCAAAAGTGGCAGAAAAGCGAAGTAAAATATAGCAAATCAATCAATCAATCCTTCGTCCCTATCATTTACACGTATTAAGACAAAGCGTTTGCTTGTGTTTGCGAGTGAACAACTTTGAACAACTCTTATACTGTAACACAGGTCAGTACTCGTTATGCAATATAAATGTAATTGTCTACATGCTAAAGATATGAGCGTAAATAAGCGAGACGTTACGGGACGAAAATGCCGGCATGTGCGTCATTCACGCGCTATCTCGGCCCAGAGCCAAAACGAACGCACTGTACAAAGTATTCTAATTGGATATTAATTGAAACTATTGCAACAGAGTGCATCTACTTGAAATCTCCTGGTTGTTTTTCAACGACAATTCAGTTATATAGATGTACAGGTTCGCCTAGACCTGAAATGTGGGGAACCACTGTACCTTAAAAAACACCACGCGAAGCAAAATTTAAACCTTAGGTACCTCATTCATAAGTGTTCAGTTCAACTGCTGAAGACATTTTCAATGATACCTGTAGGAAAATAGAGCGAAATGCTTTCTTCAGAAAAAAAAACAACTGGTCAATATTGGAGGTTCTTTGAACAAGTGACTTCGTTCTTAGAAACTACAATGTTGTTTCTAATGTGTAGATGTGAGATAATATTTTGACCGATAAAAAATAGGCTTACTGGGAGATGATGTAAATACAATTAAGAATAATGCTAAAATATTTTTCAAAGCAACTAAAGAGAGAGGTTTGAAAGTTAGCAAAGAAAACTAAATATATGCTTACAGGCCGAAACAGTGTTAGGTAATAATCAAAATCTAATTATTGATAACACTTTTGAACCAGTTTCCAAATTCAAGTACTTAGGAGTAATACTAACAAATGAAAATATTAGAGGAAACAAAAAGCAGGCTTAATTCAGGAAATGCATGTTACTTCTCTCTTCATAGTTTTGTCTTCTCGTTTAATATCTAAGAAACTAAAGGTTAAAATATACAAAACGGTGATTTTGCCTGTAATATTATATGGATGCGAAACTTGGTCCCTTACATTGAAAGAGGAGCATAAATTGAGTATTTGAAAATAAGATCCTTAGGAAAATATTTGGGCCTAAAAGGGACGAGGAGACAGGTGAGTGGAGAAGGTTACATAATTTGTATAATGTCCAGATATTATTAGAATGATTAAATCAAGAAGACTTAGGTGGGCAGGCCATGTGGCACGAATGGGAGAGGAAAGAGGAGTTTACAGGATTCTTGTTGGGAAACCGGATGGTGAGACCAGTAGGAAGACGAAGATGGAGGGATAATGTTGAGATGGATCTAAAGGAAATTGGTAGGGATGGAAGAGAGTATATAGATCTTGCTCAGGATAGGGACAGATGGAAGGCTTGTGTTGCTGCAGCCATGAACCTTCGGATTCAAGAAGGCTAGAGAGTTAGTTAGATAAAAAGTAACAAGTTTTCAAGTAAATCTCGCAAACTAGGAAACCTTTGCATTTGCTTTCAACAAACCTTTAAAAAATGGAAAATCGCTTTGCATAACAGGTGTATTGCACATAATCTGTATAGTGTTTGATCGTTTGTAGGGCAAGGGCAAATACGCTTGGTGGAATCAAGGTGGTCCTCGACCTGTTGCGAATATTGTCTATGGTCAGTGCCAAGAGCAGAGCAAGTTTTTATGGTACCTGGCGATAGAACACTAATTAATGTAGGAACTTGTTTACAATCTGAAACCAGTTTCCATGAACAAAAGATGGAGCAACAAACTGCAGTTAAGTCAATTGTCCCCAGTAATGCGATGCGTAATGATAATGCAAAAATAGCGCATGACAAGTAAAAGATCCCGATTGGTTAATTTGATTATTTGTAATTATGTAGGTAATTGCTTACTTGTATTATTGGTCACTGTATGTTTGTATATATGCTAATTGTATTGGGTCTGTTCATTTTTTGTTTATAAACTTTATAGTGTGTTTATCTGCCTTCTGTAATTGGAGGTTTTATCTCTGTTGGTGGCGGTAATTAAAGTAGTGAGATAGAACCCAGAACGTCGGTCTCGGGAATATTACAGCAATTCATAGGTTCTTCGTGCTTCTTGCACAGTAGCTCTGTCACCCCTCACATACAGTTGGGCAGTTTCTATTCATAATGACTATTCCATAATGTCATAGAGTAATATATATTACAATTTTTTGGTCGTTAGGGACTTACTGTTATCCTGTCCAGTTTCTTTCAGACCAGTTTAAAGTTTCTAACTTAACCTAAAACCCTTTAAAGAGGAGGGCTCAGCAATATCACCAGACAATTTTGCTTGCGTGAGCCAAGTTTAGAACAAAACATTTTCAGTTGGTCTATGCTTTGGTGGGTCCGATTTCTAACGTTCCTTTCATCGCTTTCCTGTGGCTTCTCCCCACCCTTCTTTCTTCCTCTGTTCCTCTCTAATTCTTAGTTTTTGTCTTCATCTTTATCTTCCATTACTTTTCAGCCTCTCGTTCATTGTCTTCCTCTGCTTTTGCTTCTTTCTGCCCTCCATCCACTGCGTCTTCCTGAATTTTGTGCGATTCTTGCTCCATCATTAACGATCCTCAACATTTATCACGTATTTATTTGGTTCGGGTTAGAGCCTACCTTTGGTCACCTATTGGTGGTGATCCTACGAGGGCTACAAAAATCCTGGGCCACGTTTGAGTCAATCTGCCAGAAATATGAATAACTTAACCTGCTGGTGACTTAGCGAACAGACCTTTTAATATACTCCAAAACAATAATCCAGAGTCCAGCTGTTAGTCTGAAGGGAATGAAGCCATAGCCAGCCAGTGGTCTATGCGTATAATACGCTGCAACCTTGAAAGGAAACTTTTTATCTCTATACAGACACGGGTGAAGAAGTCTGTCTGCATAATTATATAATTAGAATAATTATCTCTAGCAGTAGCGATATCTCTATACAGACACGGGTGAAGAAGTCTGTCTGCATAATTATATAATTAGAATAATTATCTCTAGCAGTAGCGATATCCTCCATTCACCTTAGGCATGGTAAGGTAAAGTTAGTATGTTGTGCATTGCTTGCACTGTACCATGAAAGCACACAGAGATGTAAAGTCGCATATACGAGTATTCTCGATCTCGGAGTTTGTTGCCACATGGGTGCATTATTTAGACTGAGCTTCAGAGCAGTTCCATATTGAGACATGGTAAAAAAATTTCCTCGCCTGAGACCCTCCACCTCATGAGCTGAACGCGGGTTTTCCCTGTATCACTACACTGTCCCATCTCCCTCTGGAGCAGACAAACTAAAACAAGTCTCTGCTCAAGTAGAGTGACGCAAGACGACTCCAGCAATGAACACGCGAGAGGGAACGTATTGCGTGGAGGGGGAAAGCGACTGCAGTTACCAGCCTTCAGCAGCGTGTACTGCTTCGCTCTGCTCATTCGATTTCCCCACTTCTCTGACGTTATGCGCGACCTTGCTCCACAGATCGTTGGGACAGGATATAGTCTACTTCCTTAACACGTACCATAAACAACTTATCTGCCTTGTAAAAAAAAAAACAGTTAAAAAGATTTTTTGTAGCGATACTTGTTGAAATACGTATGCCTTTAAACTTCAAGGTAAGGCGAATTGTCCATGTCCAGTGTCTATTTTCCACAATGTGATAATCGTGAACTGAAATAAGAACGTCAATAAGCAGAGGACATCTACTTTGCAAAACAGAATTTCATTCTTTAAAACACATGGCACAGAATAAACATTATCTTTATTGTTGGCTGTACGTGATGGTGTAATGCAGTGGCGTGGCGTGAATTTTTAAAAGTGTTACCGGTTATTAGTAGGACATTTAAGGGAGACTTGGGCGCCTCCCCACCTCATGCCCCCCCCCCCAATGTCTTCCAAGTAGTTCATATAATATTAATCTGGTACGTATGCAATTCAATACTAGATTTTGGTAAAGTTATTAATCAGGAAAAAAAATGTTGACATAAGGACTGAAGTGAAATCGCAAACATTGGTTGTTGACACAATAATACGTAATTTGATACTTACAGAAACATCGAAGGGTACTTATAGAGCAGATCAATCCGACTTTGAAAATAGTTATGATACTGGGATCCCGGGTTCGAAACCTAGCTTGGGCATGGGCGTTTGTGATGTCTATTCATCAATTTAATCATATAATCACTCATCCCCATCTTCGCAAATTAGCCAAAAATGGCACAAGCGAAGCAAAATCAATCAAGTCAAATCAAAAAACTTCTATGATGCTGTCATAAAGAGAAGTTTTTCATTTGAATTTGAATTTTTGGGTGCGTCATGGTCATGGTCCATGTTGTCCACATCTGAATTCGACACTTTTTTTTTCACCCGAAAATAGAGTACATGGCCAACAAAAGAGTTTAGACAACTGCACACATCCACATAACCACGGATAGTTGTTATACCACGAAACATTGAAATGTCGGTCATATCCAGCAGTCGACTTGGTTTTTAAATCGTTCAAAATAGGCTTTGGCCTCCCTTTCGCCACAATTTCGATTTTTTCTGCAAAATAACGAACCGAAAGATTGCTTCAAAATATCTTCTATCGCACGATTACACGCACTGTCCAGATAGGATGAACCCGCCACCTCGGAACTCGGAGCAAGCTTCATAAATTAATTGACAATGCCCGAAAACAACATAAAGACGAAAGACACCAGTCACAAAACTCCCACTGCACAGTCCCTCCCACAAACCGTTGTTTACTTTTGTAACACGTGAAGCACCCTCCTTGCCCCCTCCCCTCTCAGCATCGGCCCTTCCCCAATATTTCCTTCGGAACCTGCAAGAAGTCCAGTTCTAATAATGTTGCCATCTTAGTTCTTTTGAAACCAGATTTGCCCAAATCGCGAAACTTTTCGTTTCAAATAAGACGTATGTAGAGTAGATCAAGATGTAGTCTTCATCTGTTTCCTAACTACTCCCACGTTTCGCTAAATCCACTGAAATCTCATTTCTGACACCACTACTATTTCGTATATTTTACGTCCTTTGCTACCTTTAAGGCTTTCGCTTTATATGATAATCGTGACGATGACGATGCATGGTGAATTATTGAAATAAAATTATTATTTCTTTGTGTATGTAATTATTAATTTTTATAATTATGTAAGTAAAATAATAACGAACATTGAAATAACCATTTCTTGCTGAGGATTCGAACCTGCGACACCTGACACTTCAGAGCGTGCTAAGATAACAATCGGGAAATTATGCTTGTAAGTATTGTTTTCACCCAAAAACAGATCTACCACCTCAAAAACATTGCTTCAATCCGAAATTATTGCATTCCTGCGACAACGTATGTCAATCTCAATCAGTATTATCAACAATTATCACAAATTCCTGTAACCGAAATAAAATTATATGTGTGAAATATAGGATTTTAGGTTGACATTTTTAGAAGGACAGCGGACCCCTTGACCATACCCATCCCTCTCCTCGCCCATGATGTCGAAGAAGGACAAAGAGGACTTTCATAATCGCTGATATTTAGTGTAATTACAAAATATCACTTGGTAGTTTGCTTTTGCCCCAGTGTGATTTGATTTTTTTAAATTTTGATTTGGCGATTTAAGTCCACTTCATGAACAGTAATGCTAATCGCGACAATTTAAAGTTGGATCCGAACCACTTGTGCCTCCACCAGGTATCGAACCCGGAATCCCTTGATTATAAGGCGGCGACGCTACCACTGCGCCATCGTTCCCCAGTGTGACTGGACACCTTCAGAGTAAGATAGACCCGATTAGGCGACTTAGCTCTTTTCTGTCAATTGAATATGGCAACACTGGTATGTTTCCGGTAACTATCACCGGCAACTGCGCCGGCTAAACAGGAATGCCAAAAACCCGCCTCTTCCTCCCGCGGTCAGTCTTTGCCGCAACGCGAAGTCTTCCCAAGAGTCTTCCTTGCGTGGGCTCAGGGCCCTTTCTTCATGTTGCCTGTGGAGGGTACCGGATCAGTCCTCTTCTTCGCTTTTGCCGGTGTCAGAAAAAATGTCAGTCTGCAATGTTTACTTTACGACAATATTACCAGTTTATGTACGTAATAATATTTTAAGACGGGTTCTTCGATTCTTTATATTTTGGTGTTACCTGCGGTAACAGCGGCTACATGCACGCCACGCCTCTGGTGTAATGGTTAGCGAAAGGGGACCATTGGGTTGAATCTCTAGTAGAGCAGGATTTTTTTTTTTCAATTTCACAAGTTTTTCCATGCTACAGTCGAGGTTAACATTTCAAAAAATGGTACAAAAGCCGCTAGTATAGTTGAGATTATGGCATTTATATGTATGCTCACTTAAGTTTCTCTAACAGCAGATTTGATAAATAACTGCAGTGTGTATAAATAGTTTAAACTCTCAAGATAGTTATTTAGTGGATCTATCACCATTTCTATTTGAGATTCAAAATGCACAAAACTTCGCCACATCTTTCAAATGTTTTGAGCAACTTGTTGCTTGCAACTAAACAGAATAGTATCAGCGTCTCATCTGCATGAAAGAATTGGCATTAAATTCGTGTATACAAAGAACGTCGTTAATGGGGGGGGTCGAGGGGCACGGGCTCCTCCGAAACTTTCAAATGCCCCCCAAATTTTCCGCGGCTTAGAAGAAATTCACTTTAGTATTAGAAAATCCCTTCAAATTATGTGTTTAGAAAACTTTTCATGAAGGTCACAATCAGTTTTATTTGACTATTGTACTTGAATGATTTAGTTTATTTACTTTGCTTTTCTGCCACTTTGGCTAATCGCGAGGATGATTGTTGATGAAATCTATGAAGAGACAATCACACACATGGACCATAAGAGTCCCACAGAGGATTATCCAGGCTTCAGGTCCAGGCGCCAGAGCCTCGTTAGTCTGCAAAATGCAGTTTATTTATTTATTTATTTATTATTACCTTCAACAGAGGTATATCCTCCAATTACAGAAGGCGCACATATTAATTATAATGATAATAAATAATAATTACAAAATTACAGAATTACAATACAACTTCAATTACGATGGATACATATGCAATCTATTCACAAATCGTATTCATTACAGAAGTATAAACATACAGAACAGTTTATAAGTAAAATAATAATAATAATAATAGCCTAATCATATAATCTTGAGTATATTACGTAAATTACTATGTATTAACATGTTAAGGGTGTACTGCGTAGATGAGGTTGACGTTTAGGTGTCTTTATCTAGTAGATTTCTGTATATAGGGTTGCACGAGTTAACTGCATTTTAGCACAGACCTTTTGCTGATCTACATATATTTTCAACTTTGAGTTATTGCCTGTATTAAGTGTTTGGGGTCCAGGTGTAGTCACTTATGAGACATGCGAAAGCCTTTCCACCCATCTGCCTGTCTACGGAGTCCATTGTCGAAGTTTCTCCTCCATTAGTAAACTTGCTGGTGTGGTAAGCATGCACAGAGATATTGAATTTTCATTTTCCAAGAAATTTCTGTAAGATTTAGGTTGACAGAGAGCAAGAAACAATTCCTCTTCACTGGTACAAGTGTGTATAGGAGGCACAATCTTTAAAATAACAAAATGGTGTTTTCAAGCTCACTTGATTAGTGTTGCAGCCTTGATGTCGTTTTGTAAATAACAGTTGATAGTCGAATTACTTTCGGAACATCTCCAGCAGACTACGCGAGTCTGTCTAGCGCGCCTAGTGGGCGTTAAGAGCCTGAGCAGGGTGCTTAGCTATAGGTTGAGTTGAGTAGGGTTGAGTTGACGTCAGCGGCTCGCTTCGTTGATTGGCTGCTTCGAGAGTTGTGACTCGTTCCGAAGCTTTATATTCATAACATCTTTGGCTGTTATGCATTTGATCTCCCTCTACCGGATATAAATTTGAGCTGTATACAGTCTGTTATTGGACTTTTTAAGGTTTTCATTCGATTCTTCTAGATATGTAAACTCGCGTAACTATGTACATTCATACACAAATGTGGCTTCCTAATGCATCAGACTATTCTGTTTAAAAAGTTTTGAATCTCTTACAAAACAATGCAAACATAAGCTGTAATGTTTCCAGTGCTTGAAATTCTAACTTTTCTATTACACAATGGATTTTTTCCCCTGGACTCCCATCTTCTTGACACCAAGGGAGAGACTTGATCGCTGCCGCCAGGGATGATTGCGGCTACGTTCTCCAGCACCCGATTGCATTACAAGAGGGCCCCGCATTAACCTCGCCGACTCGGAACAAACTGCCGCGAAATCAATGCCAAGGCGGGCGAAGATGGAGAACTCGTGTTCAGCCTCCTTCGACGCTTCGCCTGGAACGAACTGCCAGAGATTTCTTCTGCACTTAAAAATCCCTCCGACCCCCGACCCCAATCTCTTAAAAGTGGTGCTGATGTACGCCCACGGAGTCCCTCGGAAATCGTTTGCCGAGACAGAAAATCTCTTGGCGGAGGTGAGTTGATTCCGTGATGAACCACCGCTAAGTCAATGTGATTTATCGCTGGTGCGTCGTCTTCAATAGTAAAGAGGAAAGTACATTTGAGATACTTGCGTCAAATGTTCTAGCAAAGAAAGGGTTAACCCCCAATCGATAGGCTTACCATATTTTTTTGGGTCCAACCCAGGACATATTCGCGATCAACTCGTTACTGCTGAATTTGTTTTTTTTTTTTTTTTTTACAAAAATAAATTGAAATTACTTAAGCCTTAACATTTTATTGGAACATTAAACTATAAATTGAACAAGAAAAAATATTAACATTATTTTCTAAAATCGATCAATTAATTTTCAAATGTTTAATTGAATAATACATTTTCTGATATTCAGGAAACCTCTCTGTTCTAGGTAGCATTATCAGTTAAGCTACCTCTTTGTGCAGACCAAATATTCCCCATAATTGAAAACACACACTCAACTGGAGCCGATGTTTCAGGCAAAGACATAACAAATAACCAAACTCAACCATTTTAAAAATGTTGGCACATGAAATATCAGTCTTTTGAAACACCTTAAAAATTGCTTGCCTTGACCACCAAGACGCTCACGGAAGTACGGAAACGGAACCGCTTGGAAGTCGATATCTCGAAGAAAGAAAAGGTATAATCGATCCTTGCCGGTCATAATATTCAATACCGGTAACTATATTCATGTTCAGATTCTGAAAAACCCAGACATTTTGCAATCCCGGACAGCACTAAAAACCAGGACTGTCCTTGATAATCCCGGACGTATGGTAAGCCCATCAGTCGACCATTAACGTTGCCAAAGAGCAAGATGGACAATTCTTTATACTTCAGGAATTTTAGAGCGCAGAAAGTGCCTTCTGCCCCTTTCAAACTCGCCTCCATGGTCAAACTATTTCTTATTCAAAGTTTGTTCTGCCTTTACAAAATGCATGTTCCAGTATTAAAAGCGTGGAAATAATATCAATGCTGATGCAAGGAATATAACTTTGATTAACGAATGAATATTGATTAACTTGGTCACTTAGGAAAATATGATATAGATTGATTGATTGGATTAGGCCGACGTAACTATCGGAAAGTATAGGTTGGAAATATATTTAGATACCAGCCCATACTTTCTCTTTTCACAGGGTCCGCAAAAATGTCGTGCAACACTTCGTGGAGTCTAATTGTCGTGGGAATTATGAAAAATTGCACTTCTTTTTATTTTGCATGAAGACCTGTATTTTGTGATTACATGTACTTTTAATATTCCGATGCTTTAAAATATTCAAAAAATGCAAAATTCTTGATAAATCAATGCATATGATTGAAATAGAATATTTGCACAAAAATGTTCATCAATATTTAGAACTTTTATTACAATTTTCAAATATTTACATCAATAAGAATATCGGGCATCGGTTCAGCCCTAGTTATTTTAAGTAACTTTCTGCCACTTTTTGGCCAACCGCGACGATAAGGAGTGATATGATGAAATGAAAGAACACTCGCAAAGAACACTAATGTCCAGGCGGAATTCAAACCCGGGACCCCTGGCATCGTAACTCGCTGTGCTACTGCTAACTATCCCGCCACGAAGGTCGGCGAAAATATGATCTAGAACACCACTATGAATACTAGTTATGCACCCTTCATCAGGCAAGTCTGTGCTCGTGAACAATAACGTACATTCTAAAAGACTGGTGATCTGAAAGTAGATTGTGAGGGCTAGTGTGAACAGCAGCATCAGTGATCTTTTTATCAGCCGCTTGAGGCAGTGAAATAAAAGCAACCACGACAAATGATTAATGATGTCCGTTCTTCGTCGAAAACCACTGTAGATCCATGCCTGAGCAAGTGACCTATATATTATTAATGCATCTGGGGTTCATTAATATCACAGATTATGAAAATGTCAACCTGAAAAGAAACTGCAATTCCTGAAAAGAGTATGAGATACTCTTAAGTTTGTTTTTTTGTAGTTGCCTAAAAGCAAACTGCCTCTACAGCCGAAGTTATACTTTCAAAATGATTTTAAATAGCGATTTGATCAGACGTTGATGCCATTGTACAATCAATGCAAAATGTTTACTAAACCAATGGGAGGGATACGGCAGTGGCAGATCCTTAAGTTTCAAAGGAGGGGCAAGACAAAAATTCTCCCTTATGGTATAGTTGTTACAGCCCTCTCAAAAAAGTATATTTCAATTGTGTACTTAAATTTTATTCCCGGCACACCTAGCGAATCGCAACCGCTAGGGATGGTACAGAAACGAGACAAATCTTGAGAGTCGTCGCCAGTTTTAGATACGAAAAGATCAGGTCCTTTAAGACTCGTGTCGAAACAGAACGAGACAGGCCTCTTTAAATCGAGATGAAGCTTGTCTTTCAATTTCACTTGCTTTACATCGCTTTTCTACCGATGAGATTAAATGACTGAAATACATGGTAGGACAAACACAATTGTACATTCATGAATTAACAGGCTTCGAACCTGGACCCTCTTGTTTCGAAGCAAGTTACGCTGAACATTTCGCCACGAAGACTGGTGGGATTCCAGATTTCGTTCGAGACTTCAGTGAATTGTAAGTAAGAAAACTACAGGGCGTCCGAAAATGTTCACCCGGCGACTTAACTTTTAAATTCAGTTCTATTTTTTCCTTAATTGGAGTTCGCTTATGGAAATTTTCATGTTTTTTTTAATAACTACTACAGTGTGCGTGTTTTAAAGTTTTTTTGTGTATCACATGCCATTGTTGCTAGCCGGATTTTACTGCAGTGATGTGGTAGATGGCCTTATATTAGAATGTATTGTTTAGTTATTCATGCTGCTACCAGTTGAGCCTTCCCTAAAAAGGTCACTCCGGTGCATGAATTAATTATTTCTAATCTAACCTTGTATTAATTGTTTTAAAATCGCATATCATGGCTTACCTTAGTTGGATTAATGGTTTTCTTAGCTCCTGAGAAAGAGGCTGGCGCCTGAATTAGTTTTTGTCTACACCTGAATATGAAACTATAATACAAAGTAAGACTGTTTCTAATCGCAGTACACACAAGGATGCCGAGATAATTTGTGTACGTTAAAACAGCATCATTATTACAATGATTGATTTTAATTCAAGAGATTTTTTTGTTAATGACATACGTGCTTAAAGGGGAGGATACTGCCATGGTCTGGTGGCAAGCGTTCGGTGCGGAGTGAGTGATCAGAAAGATTCCGAAACCTGTAACTTCAGCATGGCGTATCTGCTGAATCCATGCCTGTGAACCTGTTGCTATGCCTTGGCGGTATATCTAGTCGAGGAGCAACAGGTTAGGCTCCCGTGGCAAACTCAAAGGAAGCTCGTAATAGAAGCGACGACAATTCCCCAGTCCTTAATCAATATCCCGATAATTGCAGGCTAATGAGAACCTTGTATCATCCATGACAAGATCAGGGTGAAAAGGCCTTGAAAGGATAATGGAAGACGGAACTTCGGAGAAAATTTACAATTGAGTCCATTAACTTACACTTCATCTAACTCGGGAGCGTTCGATCTGAGCTTCTAAGGATGATTAAATCTGTACTTAAAAATGAGAAATAATTAATTTAACTGTCCAGAATTGGCTAAAAAGGAGTTTCTTATGGAAAAGAACTCTTGTCAAAGTTTTAAAGGTGACCTGTTTTACCACTGACGCAGCACAAAAAAAAAAGTCTTAGTTTGCATATTACTGACACACGCAATATGTGGATCGTGGGCATCCCTCCCTTTTCTTAAATTATCGTGTATTTAATTGTAGAAAACAAACATTATTCGATAAAAAATAAACATTTCAATTAATATTAATAGTGAAATTGGCTCGTAAAATTTTCCACGTTATACTAAAGAATAAACGGTTTCAAGAGTGTTCCAAATTCCAAAATTTATGGAAAACTTTGGTCACGAATTAAAATTCTGATTTTTCTTGAGGTTGAAAGTTATTAAAGTTAAAATATATGGAAATGACTATATTAACGGTTCGAACTTTAAAAACTAGCTAATCTAGTATATATGTTGTATCTCATGTGCAAAAGTCACTCATTTATTATTTCTAGTTTGCATAATAACGCATTATCAGTAAAGAATAAAAACAAATCTCTTGTACATTTATTGAAATTTGATGTTCTTTTGTCATATTACTGTTGATATGGTGATTTGTAGCATGATTTACAAGAAGTAATATGATCTTACGTCAAATGACATTTGCAGATATCTTTACTTTTGCATAAAATAATTTTGTAACAAACTGGCCACACTGGGGACAGTTGCAAATGTCACTAGTTCAAAATCCAGTAATCTATCTCTATATTTACGTATATAAAAATGGATGTATGTAGGTTTGTTCCGGCATAACTCTCGAACGCCTGGAGCGATTTCAAACAAACTTGGTACACATATCACTTACAATCTCGAAAGAAATACTGTGGGGTAAGACACCCCTGGGCGAAAGAGGGTGACATGTAAAAATAATCAAACTACCGATATTTGTGTGGAATCCATATTTTGGTGTATTTGAATTATTTTTTTAATAATAGTGGCTAGATAATATTATAATGAATAGCTACACTCCCAGTGCCGTTCAACCCCAAGACACCCCTGGCATCCTAATGGTGGGAAAGGATGACATGTAAAAATAATCGAAAAGACAGATATTAGTGTGGAATCCATAGTTTTCAGGGTCGCTAAGATGAATAGTGACACTCCCAATGACGTTAGACTTCAAATTCATCAGCTGTCGGCATGGGGGTGAGAGGGGGTGAAAGAAATGTTAAAAATGACCTACATTAGTGTCGAATCCATAGTTTTCGGAGTCGCTAAGCTAATTGGTGACATTCATGTTGACATAGGGGGGGAGAGACACAGACAGACAGACATGCTTTCTCGATCAACAAGTCACAGGGGCAGTCTATTAAGTAATACGGAGTGGATTTAAGATCGCCATGTTTCTCCCACGGACAACTTTAATAGATGATTGGGATAAACAAATACCCGGGCAACGCCGGGCAATCAGCTAGTTATTTCATAAATTCTACTGAATTAATTTTAAACAAATCTAACCCTTCCATCCCCTTAGAAATATTAGTGTGTGGAATATTTCCGCCTGTGAACGAAATCAACTTTGTCTAAAAGTTGTGAAGGAACTATTTGATTTCCTTTCCCATGAGCTGTCGCTAGTTGTCTGCACACAATATGCTAACCAATCCATTATACCCTGATCGTTTTCGTATAAGAGTGCATATTTTTGCTGCATGGAATTGTGAACAAGGTCTATAGTAGTCCGGAGAGTTTCCATTGTTAGCATTTATTAAAAGACGTGCTGAAATTCTTAGAACTTGCACCCAACTTTGAGAAACAACCTTGCATCTGGATTTTTACCATAATCTGGCATGCTGCCAAAAATGAATATAAATTATAGTAATTTAGGGAGTGTTTAAATTGGCGCTTGAAGTAGAAATTCGTAGCCGGAGGTAGGTGTGTGTGTGCGTTAGGTCGAGCCTTGCTTGGACTATCTCGTGGGATGCTCCTATGGTTTATCATGACAGTAAGATGTTTTGCAAAAAATATTGCTAACTTGGGGATACCTTTCTTCCCTCACTTCGACCATTGGTTTAAATGCGACGTGACTCCATAAATGTTGGAAAGAATCTTTTTCCAGTAATTCTAAACAGTCATTTTTTCAAAGAGTGACAGACGCGATTAAGTTCTCGTGGTAACAAGTACTCCGTAAATAGTTATTTTAGGTATTTTCCTATAGATTTCAACAGTAACTATTTGTATAAAAAATACAATTTTTATATACAGTGTGACGAGCAAATATTGTAGAAATTTCAAGTATATGGATTTACTTCTAATTTTCTCATCTATATTTTCATATTTTAACATGAGATTAATTATAATCTAATGAAAATTGATGTTGTTGTAATCAGTAAAAAAATGTGTGCATTTTATGCATGCAAATGGTACATTAGCTTTCTTGTCTAGAAAAGTGTAAAGGAAATTTGATTACTTCCTAGCTAAGCTCCATTTCACTGAATAACTGCAACTGAATTACTTTTTGAGTAAAGTATCTGTAACAGTTACTTTTACAGTGACTATCCAAATTGCTCCATACTTTTATTGCGACTGTAGTTTTTAAAATAGAAAAGTATTAGAAAGCTGAAGGAGCAGGAGGTGCATCTCGAGACAAAATTCACTCTTCATCTGTAAATGCCTTTTACACATTGAATAAAATGGACACTGTGAAAGGCTCATTGAAACTGGAACACGTGTCAAAAGCTCTGTCGATTTTCCTCTCTCTCAGTGTCGCTCACTCGGCAACGAAATCTAATTATTGCCAACTGCGAGACTGAAATATGATTAAGCATTCGAGCAGTGCAACTCCGCCTCCTTTAAGTTCTCTTCTCTTTACATATTTCTTCGTTTTAGAGATGACACGCTGTTAAATTTTCTCAGATCTGGGAGTAAGCGCGTGCAGGACTTGCAGTTTCATAACGTTTGTTTCTATTCTGCTAATGTTTGAATATATTTAAAAGATGGCGCCAGAATTATTTTTTTCGGGGGGATGGTCAGTCTGTTCATAAAACTTGAACTGTAGAAATAATAGTGATTTTTACGCAATAACTACTATAAACCAGGGTGGATAAAAATCAGGATTTGTATTAAAAAAAATTTTTTTTGATTTTTTGTTTAAATCTGATTTGTTTGATCTAAATCTATTTTCTATTTATAAAAAGTCGCAATTAAAATTGCTTGTATAATTTTTGGCACCATACATATAGATACATGTTTTTTTATAGAAAGGCTTTATCTAGTAAATGGCCCTGTAAAATATTTGAACAGTTTGATTAAAGCAAATAAAGATTACATGTAAATATATATTTTTCTCTTTGATACTGTATATATGAACCTACTATGGAAAGGTTTGTTGAGTGTGTTGATGAAACTATAATAATTTCAATAACTCTTCTTCCACTGGAAATAAAACTCTTTATGTACTTACTCTATAATTATAATTTAAAATATTTTTTATAGGCTTTGAAGCTGAATTTTGGCAATTTTTTAAATGATAGTTTGCAAAATATCAGCTAACATGTTTATTTAGTTTAATGACACTCTATTTATGGTTTAACATGATTATTATTTTGTATATTTTTCTACACAAAATGTTTCCTATTTTTTCTTATTAAAATTATTGAATTTTAAATCAAGATAAATTTAAGTATCTTTACAGTTTACATATTAAATTTCCTTTCGTATGATCTTCACCTCATCAGTACATATATTTTGTTTTCTTTCTTAGAGCCTAATAAACATCATTAAATGATTACAACTTACAAGATTAATGTACATTCACCAAAAGTGATTGATATCTACACAATCCTTATGTACATTATTCCATAAATTATTTATTTAAAGTGATTTAAATCAACCCACCTTGCTATAAACTAATAAAAATACACCAGTTTTTTTTCCAAATTTATTATGTCACTGGAGACTTTACTATTCGAACTACCAAATTAGCATATATATCTAGTACTTTTCATGATTTTTTACATTTCATAGTTATTGTACTGAAATGCATGGTAATTCTATCTTTTTAACTTTACACACCTTTATAAAAATTAGGGGAAAATTGTAGTCAGTTTGTTGTTTGACCTCTCACATAAACTCTTAATTTTCGGAATTTGGGAAACCGTGGAACCATATATTCTCTGGATAAAATGGTAGAATATTGAGAAACTGGTTTCTGTATTTTAATTAGTTTTTCAACCTGACGCTGTTTTTTAGTTATTCTGTTCGATAAACAAATTTATTTCTGTTAACAATAAAATAATAAGATTCTTGGAACTTGAAATAAACTAGGCCAATTTCCCGGGTTTGGGATCGACGGGAGGGTTCAATCCCCCTCCCCCCAATTCGACGACAATCATTGCAAGCTGCTTGTGCTTATTCATAGCACTTAGTTTATTCAAATCTCAAGAAATATCTTCTCAAACATGCCTTTAAAATACATGTGGGGGGGGGGGGAGGGGCACTCCAACCGACACGCATTTAAAAGTGCCTCCAGTACAGCACAAGTTACTATAAACTGGATACAAGGCAAGATTTTAATTCTAATTTCGTGCTCGATGCCTGAAAGTTGAAAGTGGGTTTAGGAAAGTGGTATTTCTAAATTACCAGCCTGAACGCCTAATAGTACAGTTATTTGTGTGAGCGGTCTATTGCCCTACCTACACCTTACAAATAACCCGGGTCGCTTTCTCTTGTATTTATATAATCAAGCATCCGATTGTTAAAATACAGTTGCCATTCTTTTCCGCTGTAACCATTAATAATGATGCTTGGCACACGTGACTTGTTTTTTATTTACTTTATTTTTTGTGTGTGAATGAGAAAGCCTTTCTCTTTGGGGAGTTTAGAATAGTTGTCTCGTTTTAATCTCTTCACGAAATAAGATACAAAAATGAGATGCTTATAAAAACAGGTTTCTCCACAATATCTACAACTTACCTAGAAATAGTCACGCCATTGAAACATGTAAACGAGTCTCATAGTGAAGAAATTTTGATTTAAATGAAATTTTTATGTACATTCCTTGTCAACAATGGAACATAACATTTATCACAAGGATCAGAATGTCTTCATTGTAAGAATGCATGAGGCTTACCAGTTAAATGAATGTAAACCTCGGTCTTATACTGATCTCAAGTTTGTCTCTAGGAGTACGTTTCGTTCTCGTCTAGCATTCCGAACAGTGAACTCGAGACTAGACTTTTCTAGGTGGAATCTCCAGAAACCCAGGAAAAACTTTCTGGCCTGAAATACTTTAAGGATGTCAAGTAACATTTTTTAATCTCACCCAGTGACAACAGTCTGTAAACTATAAATCATATCTGACATTTCAGGATGCGGACAAACATGTAGTTATCTGGAGAAGCGGAACTAGGTGTACATAATGCCCTTTCATAATTCCATCTTGAGTTCGATATCCGGTGGAGGCACATAGTGGTTCCCATCGCACTTTAAGCTGTATATCTAGCCCCGATTAGCCTATCTGTGCGTAGTACAATTTCCTCTTTGTCCCAACGCTCCTAAAAATAGTCACACAAAAATATGGCAAAATATAGGAGAAATAAAAGGAATGGGGCAAATAGAGGAAAAGATAGAAATATATAAAACAGAAATGAAGAAGAAAGGGATTTAAGCACGACCAAAGATAAGACTGCGAGGATGCAAAAAAAAAAAAAAAGATTCAAATAAAAAAGGACTAAGGAAATAATAAGTAGGCATCAAGCGACCCATGTATCTCCCTGCAGGCGTTTTTACGTAACCATTAACGCAGCTCCAACAACAATTCCCCCCATACTAACAGTCTTTGCATCTTTTAGTATTGCATCTTCAAGAATCCAACTTATGTGCTGTTAAAGTACATTTCAAATATCTTGAGTTTTAAGCGTCAAATAAAATGACATGTCTCGGCAGTTCTTGTCAGTTCCTCTTCAAAATAACAGCTTCGTGACCAAAATCTGGTCGCAGGTGTAGCTTTTTTTCTCCACGGGCTAAGTTCTTTTATTTTGTCGGAAGTAGTTTAAGATCTGATCCAATCTGGGGCTCGTTCTCCCGTCTCTGGGTCGGATCATGTGCGTGACGCTAAGAAAATTGAGTCAATAAGAGACAGCTTCGGGGATGGGCGGGTTGTTTGCTGCTCTTCCTCCAGAAATATGAGAAGAATCAATGCACCAGGAAACACGTTTTCCCCTTCAAACGTTATAACCTCTGAAACAGATAGGGTGCACACTAAAAACTGAAACAATTGCTATAGGCTATTGATATTGTATGTTTTCCAATCTTTTATACGTTGGCACAGAAATAGTGTATTTCAGACCTCTGACCCAGTTTTTTTTTCCTGCATAAAGGTCACTCAGGAGTGGAGTTAGCGATACACGATTGCCATGTATTTTCAGCTGTGTCACGGACCTGCAGTCATGCGTAGCAAAATGGTGCAAGCGGTCCCGGGTTCGATTCCCATTGGGGACTCAAAAAAAAAAAAAAAAAATGTATTTACCCAGTATCATGGTGTGACAATTGGGGGAAGCTACTTGAAAGCACAAGTAGCGGGCTCTGGCATCGAAAGTCGGAAAATAGAAGCGGTGGGACACTATACCTGACGTCACCCAGTGAAAAATGATCTGCAGGCTCTGTTAGGGCTGTTGGGGGTGCAAAGGTTGTCCTTTCTACGGACATCCAAATGCCAACCTCCCACGTAGTACTCCCTGGACTGAATTTTGCAGACTAGCGAGGATCCGGCGTCTGGACTCGGCCATTATAATCCTCTGTCTAGTGGAACCGGAAGCAAAAAAGCCTGCGCAGACCCGCGACTCCTGTGCACCGTACTCCCGCGTGGAGGGAAGGGGCAGAGTGGAGAAGAAGGGGAAGGTTCACTGAGACTTTTCGTCGAAGGTTATTTTGTTGTGGTCGCTCTATAGGGCTTGTTTTGTCGTCCTTATATACTTGTGATTGTTCTTCATCAATCTTATCTTATCACCATTCATCCTCATCTTCGCGATTAGCCAAAAGTTGCATAGAACAACAAATCTGTTAGGGCTATTGGGTTACTGATTACAATTTACTTCAGTTTTTCTATTGGGCCCATCTCTAGTTGAAGTTTTTTACTTGTAACAAGTGTTGGTCTTCACGATGGAGGAGGCATACGGCAGTTCGGATCTTACATTAAACTGTAGGTTCAGTACCGATTAGCCTATCTGTGCATAAAGTTGACATAATAAAGGAAAAATAGCGTTACGTATACTTAGTTTCTCTGGCGGTACACAACGGCTATGTCCTATCGGCAACTTTTTCGTACTTTTGATCTGAGAATAAAAACTCATATTACTTCCTCTTAGCGAAAATAGTATCACGAAAATAGTATCAATGTAGCATATTACTTTCTAATGCAATACTGCAGTACAGTGTTCTTGTTACCACGGAAAACTGAACAACAAACCAGCGAGTTAGTATGAATAACATTTTCTGGTGGATTTGAATGATACCATTTGTGACTACGAAGGATGCCACCCACCTATGTGTGTTGAATAACGTAGTGTAAAATTCTTACATTAGCCCCGTCAGAGGCGGCGACTATAAGCACTGGCCCTTCATGAAATAATCCAGTTCATCCAAATCTATTTTCTAATATATAAAAATGGATGTATGTGTGTATGTATGTTTGTTCCACCATCTCTCTCGAAAGTCGGGAGCGATTTCAACCAAATTTGGTACACATATCACAATCTGGAAAGAAATACTGTGGGGGGTAAGACACCCCTGGCACCCCTAGGGGTTGGGGTTGGAAAGGGGATGACATGTAAAAATAATCGAAAACTACCGATTAGTGTGGAATCCATAGTTTTCGGGGTCGCTAAGATGAATAGTGATATTCCTAATGTCGTTCAACTCCAAGATACCTCTCGCACCCGTTGGGGAGGGGGTGACATTTAAAACGACCGATATTAGTTTGGAATCCATAGTTTTCGTGGTCGCTAAGATTGATAGTGACACTCCCAATGCCGTTCAACTCAGTCCATTTTACACTATAGTTAGAATTCATTATTTTTCTGTCTAATAGAAGATTGGGATAAATAAATACCCGGGAAACGCCGGGTAAGCAGCTAGTAACCTATATATTGGGAAGAAGGGTGCAGAAGATGATTTTTTAAATATTTTTAGTGCTTTTGGACCGATGAAAAGTTGATCTGAAACATATCACTTATAATTGTTTGTTTGGAACCACTGTCTAATTTCAATTTAACATATATGAAACTTTCAATTTAACATGGGTATATGAAATTTTCAGAACTCAAACGTGGTTAAATTAAAACGAAGATTCAAGCAAACCTAAATTGCAATTGATACGCAATATACGTGTGTTATCAGATGCTATATTCATACTGCACTAATTAGATAGGTGTTCGGTAGGTAAAAACCGGATGTAACTAATTCTGCTTCTCAAAAGCACAGAATGTAGGCTGTGAAAACCAGAGACTGAAGACAAAAAAAATATCGGGGCTGCGATAGTTGCCACGTGTGACGGATTCGCAGTAGTTGACAAATCGTGCTTTCTTCTCGAAAAAATCGTCTGGGAAAACTCGGTCGTCCTATGAAAAACTTCCTTTAAGCACGTATTCGATTTTACTCGGGGCGTCATAAGAGGGATGCAATAAGAAGGAGTGTGAGGGGACGTTCCTGACATTGTGCAGGGAATTCAAATTGTCACTAATAGTTTTCTTGAAAGCTGTTCAGTTATTTATATTAAAAATGAAGCTTTGTTGTGAATTTTCCAGGTTTCCATTTATTCTCTACAGCGAACTTTTCACATAAATGCACCCAGAAATTTTTAAACGAGCCTCAATTGCTGAAACATGTTTTGACTGCATTTATGAATAGAAAAATTAATTAAATCATTGACTTGTATTTAGGAAAAATAAACAAGTGGCGGCATCAAAGGGGGCGGGGGGGTGAACGTTCCATACCCATCACCCCGGGAAACTAGATAAATTTGGTTAGTCCTGATATGAGTTATTTGTATGACATTTCGATGTAATACTGAATGGGCTGCCCCTCTGAAAAAATCTAAACCAGCTACTTGTAAACTATTTTTTTCTTGGCGACTTTACAGCTTAATGGATTTCTTACCCTGATTTGACGTGCCTGATATTTCGACGTATATTCTATCCCGGGAATCTCTGGAGTAAAGCCGCGCATAAAGGCAGATAAGGTGAGAATGCGAGTGGGCGGAGCGAAGTAGTACCCACTGCTTCAAAGGCTGGTAATTGTAGTTATTTTCGCCCTCCACGCAATCCCGTTCCATTGATCTTGTTCATTGGTCGAGCCCTCTCGAGTGGCTACTTGCGCAAAAACTTGCATTCGTTCGCTCGCTCCAGAGATTCCCGAGTCAGGGTATAATATCGTATTTGCATATATAACCCACACTGGCCGAAAACACGTGTCGTCTGACTTCAGTGCAGGAACTATGGTTAGATTTTTCCGGGATGTACAAGTTTGTTACCTACTTACAGGCTGAGATATATTCACACCTTAGTGGCGACTACGCTACAGTTCTCTAAGTAAAAGCAGCCGCATTATGGCAGGGCTGTTGTAGGTCCAGGAATTTTAAATAAATTCAATTCCGGTCCAGGAGAGAAAATCTGCAAGCGTAAATGGGTTCTGGACCGTAAAGAACCTTTTTATCTGTAAAGTATTTCAATTCGGTCCAGGAACATTTTTCCCGATCAATTTAAATACCGTCCAGGAACCTTTTTCTGAATGAATTTAAATACGGTCCGGGAACCTTTTGTCCCGATGAATTTAAATCCGGTCCGGGAACTTTCTTTTTCTTTCTTTCAGAATCAGTTTAAATAGGGTCCAAGTTCCGCATTGAAATGAAACAATACGCAACTCGGAACAAATACGGACCTGACGATAAACAATTATCCACTTGCGAGCATGAAAGACTAATCCAGGTGCTGGCTGTCTCGAGAACCTAAGGTACGAGGTAGAAACGGGCGAAACGCAAACGCTGCAGTCACGTTACCACTCTCCATGTAGCCCCATTCTCTCGCGCGCTTTCCTTCACTTGGTTGTAGCAGCACTGCCGTTCCCTGTTGTGATATCAGCTGGGAACACAGCAGCCTCACGTTACCTCTACTACAGCGCCTAGAATAACGTAGTGTGGAAAACGGCATGGTTCTACGCGCTCTGGCTGGTTCCACTCGAAAATGATCCGCTAGAGGCGCTGGTGTTGACCCCGGTGCTTGGTGTTCGACTGCTTATAATGGAAGTAAATGGAGTTTTCGCTGCAACGTCTGATTCTTTTACATGAAGCATTTCTATGAATGTGATAATTGCTATGATATTTGGTACAGTGTTCGCGAAGATATTAACGAACATTCTAGACAGTCGACCACGTCCTGTTATCATACTTTCGTTAATAATACGGGAGAAAAAATACGCGTGGAATGCTCTTGGCAACTAAATTTTTGTGTATGAATTAGGTTCATTATTATTATCATCATCATAATTTCTTTTAAAGATATACACACTGAAGCATTTGTATTTTTGATATTTACAGTCTCTTTTCTTCCGCTTTAAACTAATCGCGGCGATGATGATAATGATGATTGCATGAAACGACAAGGGGAACCCCACAAAACTTTCTTAGTGCCATCGACATGAGTGTAAGGAAACTTTCAAACCAATGGGACAAGCGACACGGGATGTTCACACTGTCACACTAGTGACACACACTTCCAGACTGTAAAAAAGCATTCATTGCACATGAGGGTCCAAACAGCAAACGACACGTTCATATGGCGTATTCGCGTGCTACTTGTTACTTCGGTCGGAAAGCTCCTTAAAGGAAGGGTGCTGAGACTGAAGCGATGCGCTACAGGGGTAGTTCCCAACTAAGTGACAAGCGACATGGTGCCTTCAGTCTATTAGCAAGCGTTGCTTGCGAACAACAGATAGGCGACACGAAAAACCGTACATTACAACAACAGGTCTAGGCGACACGATAAGCCACACGTGCCGCTTTGTCGCTTCTGCGTCGCTCAAACTGGGCCATTTCCTCAATAGCTTGCAACATGTTGCCGTGGTTTGTTGTTCGCGCATACGCGATGCAATGAGTGTCTTGCTTTAGTGAGATTGCGCACCAAAGCGACAAGCGGCACGCGACACTTATCGCTTGAGGATTTGACCAACTGAACGCTGGCCTGTGCTTCCCGTCATGCCGCTACGATGTGAAATGTTGCTCTTGATTGGCTCCTTTCCAAGCAACATGTGTCACTTCGGTATGAAAGTTGCCTTGGACCGAATGACCCGTGTCGCTTTGGTGTGAAATCCTCGTATCGTTTGTCGCGTGTCGCTTTGGTGTAAAATCTCCTTGAGGAAACGGTGCAGTCAGAGCTTTTGTCCCTACGGTTCGAAAGGCTGCATTGATTTCCGACTGCTCGCTTTCAAGCGACATTTGTGGTTTGTCGCCTCGGTATGAAATATCTCGCAGGATACTATGTATATTCTAATAACATAGAAAAATAAACTCGAATACACAGTCCAAGACCTGACGTCCGGAATCACATTGCGATGTTTCTTCTTGTGTTACGCATGCTATTTATTTATTAATTTTATTTTACTTTTCTTTCCAAATTAATGCCATTTCGTGACTGCAAATCACTCCACAAATATAACTGTTTCCATCAATGCACTTACCGCCTTTCTAGAGAAACAAATCTACACAATATATTCCAAAAACTAAGCCACATTACTTTCATAACAAAATTAGCACCTGGGTCGATCGCACTGCCATCTACTTGTCATCGTCTCGGGGAACCAGTTTCTTGGGTCGTTTTCCACACTACGTTATTCAAGGCGCTGTACCTCTACGACGGCTCCTAATGGCTGCGGTTCCTGGATCAGATGCCGGAGCAACACGTGACTGGTTTGTTTGAACTCAATGCGACTCCATATAGTCCATTGCGTTATGTACAGTAACTCTTCCGACAAGGGAGTTTTTGAATCTGACTCACGAGAGAACAACAGCGTTTTGATTTATTCCCTGCGTTACGTTTTCTACAACCGCAGTGTGACGTTTCAGTGTAAACGTACTCGTGGACATTTTTAGAAGGAAACTTTTAATCGGTCAAGTCTGGTCTGTAATTGTAAATAAATTCAATCCCGGACTGGGAGAGAAAATCAGCAAACGTAAATGAGTTCTAGACAGTGCATAACCTTTTCATATTTAAATCATTTCAATTCGGTCCAGGAACATTTTTCCGGATGAATTTCAATTCGGTCCAGGAACCTTTTTCAATGTAACAATACGCAACTTGGACCGAATTAAAATTGTGCGAGAAAATGGTTCCGGTCCTGCATTAGAATTTATGGGTTTCTGGACCTTAACACCCCTGAATTATGGTGTCGCATATTTCATCTAGCGCCAAACCTGGTCCTGGAAATGAGGGATCTACCAGGGTTTGGAAAAAAGTAACTTTTAAAAAGGAATTCTATTTATAGCTACTTTTAAAAGTAGTTATAACTATAAGAGATACTTTATTGCAATAGAGGTAATGTTAAGTTATCAAGTTACGTACACTTAAATTTGTACCGTGTGGGGGGTAGCTAAATTTGGCAACTATTACAAACTGCGTGTGTTCTCTGGATACTAAGGTGAAAGGATTTTCGTGGAATCTTCTATGGCAAGAAAGCCATGCTTCGTTATACGCTAAATTTAGAATATTTATTGCAATTAGTCATTTTAATTGAGTATTGCGTATTTCTAGTTCAGTATTTGGGGAGAATTGCTGCAACCATTTGGACCATGGTAGTGGAGCTAGAAATAAGTCTAGGATGTCGAAGTGTTTACGGTATAGGTTTCTACCTGTGCCTTACATTACATACATAGAGTTTATTATGATGAAATATAATGATCATTCAAGCAAAGCTCTGACGGTTCTGTCATTTACTTGTAATAGGAGAAGTATGTGAAGACCAGAAACATAAGTAATACTAAAGTCTTCATATATTTCATTACGATTAGTAATCATTGATTGTATATAACTTGTTTGCAAAAATTTCCAGCAGAAAGTAACCGTAAAAGTTACTTTTTCAACCAAATAAGTTGCACTGATGTTGAACCAACTATATCAAAGGCTCAAGCAAGCATCCTCTAGCTTACCAATGTCCACCTCAAGTGCTGCCATAGACAAGAACATGATACGTTGCTGTAAGAACCCCTAAAAGAGTCTATATGTTCAAATTTACTCATATACCCTATTAAACTACTTAAGAAAATAAATTTGCCTCACTCTAGTAATAATCTGGAAGAAAAGTTGAAAAGTAAATACTACAAATAAGCTGACCAGGTGTAAGAATATATACAAAATTCACAATGTATGAAACGACTCACCTTTAAACTTGGGTTGTCTTCGGTTCTTGAAAAACTGTACGTAGTAATTCAAACCTGAAAATAAATTGTGTATTAGAACTGTTTTACACAATCGCTCAGATAAAGCATTTTATTCTGCAGCAGGCCCTGAAGAGATCAGGGAACTGTCTAGTTTTAGCCCCCCAGAATAGTTATGTAGCACTTACACATTCAAATTTTGTGACATAACAATAATAATAATAAGATCTTAGCCCCTGAAATAACATGAATATACCACTGAAAAAGATCAAATACATTTGCAAGAATCAAGACTGCCCCAAGGAAGGAATGAAAAGAACCATGTGCATCACAAGTGCATTCTAATTGACAACAGAAAAATGGACAATTCTAATAATTCTTAATCTTCTTTTCAGAGGTACTGAACGATGCTGTTTTCGATGAAGACCATGACGAAATGGTTGTAATAAAAGACATAGAGATGTTTTCAATGTGTGAGCATCATCTTGTCCCATTCTATGGAAAGGTCTCTATTGGATATTTACCCAAGAAGAAAGTACTTGGACTCAGCAAACTAGCCAGGTAAGAGTGTGCTGTATTTCTATGTAAGAACATTAAGAACAAAATTTTCATTGAGAGCGTTACAATTTCCACTAAGTGTTTTGTAAATTATCAAGATTAGTTATTTCTGTATCATTTTTGAGGATGCAACTATTTTAATAATTTAAATTCAAAATTGGTTTGATATATATAAAGAGTATATCAGACAATCCTAAAAGAGATTGCTCAATTTACATTTTATAAAGGTACTTTCATTATCTAATACAATTTGATATCGTACCATTTTGTTAGGCTAATTTACATGGTATTTTTACACTTAATTTTACTATAACGTAATAAGATAGGATAGAACTTTCCTTCTATGACAAATAATAATACAACTGTTTTCATTATTCTTGCACCAACTATATAATGTCCTGGGAGTCTTTGGAGCAAGAGAATGAAAACAAGTCTCTGCGCAAGTAGACTCGAGAGGGCTTGATCAATGAGCACGTGAGGGGCTATAGCTAACAAGCTGTTTGCAACAGTGTGCACTGCTTTGCTCTGCCCATTCGCTTTCTCCCCTTCTCTACAGTAATGCAGCCCTGATCCACAGATTCCCAAGACAGTGTATTTGATGGATTTTGTGTCATTGCTAGTTTCTTGGGGGGAAAAAAATCACTGCATATTGTAATTTTAATGGCAGTGTGTGTGTGGGGGGGAGGGGGGGTTGCATTGAAACACTAAAGTTAATATTCTATTAGTTTATAGCTCACATTCTAAGGGTGATTTATTGGGTTACAGCAAAGGAAAAATTTACTATCAAGGTACTGATTAAACCAAACCTCTATACCTTGAACATAATTCAAATCTAAACAAAACTTGTAACAAAAAAGTTTTCAATTTTAGTTTGTTGAGATGGTAGTTGGACCTAGACATAAAAGATTTGATATTAAAGTGATAAATTAGGAAATCCACTGAAAATCAGATTTATAATTTGTTGATTACACAGTGGTTGCATTGAAAACTAGGGATAATTATGCCAGAATTGACAATATTTGCAAAATATTTTATTAACTATTAATTAAAATTCATTTCTCCTTCTCAGAATTGTTGAAATTTTCTGCCGAAGGCTACAAGGTAAGTATTTTTTCTTTCCTAGAACATGTTCTTGAAGTACTTAATTGATAGATTCTACTTGATTCATTCTTCCCTTCCAACACTTCTATTGAGAAATGAGCAAAATTTAAAATATTTAAATTAGCAGCAAATTCATAATAACATGATCAGGTGACAATGATGTCATTGTCAACATAATACACAATGCTGTATTATGTTTAACTGAAAAAATTAACTTATACTTTACATTAGCAATAAAAATGCAATACAGTATTTCATAACTTAATTTTGTTTCAAATGCACAAAAAAATTCAGTAATTAGTGAAACATCAGAAAATGGTTTTCTTCAGTATGATTCATAGGTACGATCAATTAGTTTCAAAATTTAAATTTTAAGCACTATTCAATCATGCACATAAATTGATTTCTATATAGAAAATGAGCTCATCACTCTTGGAGAAGCATATTTAAAAATGTGTGGTTATGCATAGAATAGCTTGTTTTTAATTACTATTTCAAATTTATTGCTCGGTGTGACAAATTTTGCACACTATGTTTCGAGTTTTTTAAATTTCATTTCATTATGTTACCCATAAGAAATAGCTTACCAGAAATACTGCAAAACACGTGAGAATATATACTGCTGGACAAAAAAAAACTGACACCTTAATATTTGACATTTGAATTGCAATTACTTATGAATTACGCTCTCAGTTTGGTAGTTTTCTGTAACTTTCGCTTTTGTTCTAATTGAACTTATAAACTAACCTAACCTAACTTCATTGTAAACATGGTTAAGTGGTACAAAAGGCTACGAAGCCTTAACTTCGCCATGATAAACAACTCAATAAATAAAATAAATAAATAAACTTATTAATGTATGTAGAACTTCGTCAAAGTTTTTCTGTTGAATATATTTCCAATAATTTAGTTAGCCTTCCAATCAGAATTTATGCGTTATTACAAAAAAATGCAAGTGTCCGGGTTTTTCTTTTTCTTGTCCAGCAGTGTATTATTTAACTCCATGCTAGGGGACACTTGTCAAAGGGATCTTGCAAATCAACTAAAGTCGTTTTCACGTTCAGAAGACACAACGGCGCTTATGGAGAAACTGCAGTGTTGCCAATACAGCGCTAGTTCATGTCGCCGGGAAATAACCTTCCTTCACAATGAAGGTGTTACATATTTTTTTTTTTTTTTGGCAGAGTCTGCTGCCACGCACGTGTCAGCAGTAAGGATAAGCGTCAAATTTGCTGCTGTCACGTAATTCGTCTGCTAAGAGAATGTTACAAATCTTAAGAACAGATTGAGACGAGAGAAATGCAAGTTTATGATTAGTGGTAATGAATGTACAGGTAATTTAGAACCTTTTTCTTTAGAAAGCATTTAGCGATATTACTTTAATGCTAACAGAACCTAACCTAACTACGAGAGCATTTAGGTTTATTATTAGAAGAATGCTAAGGGACATAATCTTAAAACATTTTTGTGAAAGTAATCGCTACAACTTCACAGTATGTGTTACAGACGTAATTGCATTCATAGCATGATGAAATCACGATAAGACAAAGACCAAGTCTGCTGCCTCGCGCATCTTTTTTGAGGTTCCAGCAGAAAAAGAACGTCGCAGCAGACATTACCTTTTTTTATATAATGATATGTAATTATTAATATTATACTGTGAACGTTACAGTTACCCTTTTTACTATGATCCATTGCGATCACTACACGCGCGAGTGTAATGCACGAATATGACACTTCAGAAATCACTTAAAAAAAGTAAAAATCACTGAGCGCTCACACAACTGAAAACACTTTTTCGAGAAAGAAAAAAAGTCTAAACGGACCAAAGCAGATCTCTCACTCAAGTAAGGGGAACCTGGCACATGGGTTAGATTCAAGTTGCAACCCAAACAAACAAATGAGTTATGGCCCACTTGAACTGATACGCGTAAGACGTCAATAACTCAAGCAAGGCATGTATTTCTATCTTGAAGCCCCATATTTTGTCACGTGTTGGAAAGCCTTTCAAAGGTTAATATGGTGTCTATGAATTTATGTGTACGTTGGAAACTGAAAGGTGATCTTCATTTCAGTATTAATGTCGACAGTAATATAAACAAAAACAAGGTCTACTTGCGACAGCACTAATTAATGTTGCTCACAACAGCAGCATTGGAAATAATTGTCAATTATTAAATTTAAGTAATTGCAATTCTATTATAACAAACTGCATGAAGTTAATATTTTTTCTGAATGGAAATAAAATAACAACTCGAAAACTTGGTGGTGATTAGCCTGAATGCTGCGGTGAGTCAGCTCAAGATGGCCAGACAACGTCTCCTTACTTCGCGTGCGGTTCGGGTTAAAAAGAAACTCCAAATGCATGGAAGTAATATTTCTGGGAACCTTTGAGTGGTTATAAAAAATAATTTCATTATTTTCTCAAACTTTTTCGCTGGAAGTTTTTACTTGGAATTACAGAACAAAAAATGGCCAGCGACGACATTTTCTACTTCACGAATATAAAAAATCTCCACATACTTTATTTGAATATTTTTTTAATGCAAATATGCTTTAAAGTATTGATAAATTCTGAGCACCACCATCACCTATGACAATTAAAAAACAGTGTCAATTTTTTCATAATGAACGCTTCAATTTTACGGCATGTTTCAACGTTAGGAATAAAAACAATGTAAAAATTTTGTTTTCACAGAAAATTTGAGTTTTTAATTTATCTAAAAATATGTAAGCAAGTTACCAGTTTTTTGTGTTCACCATCGTATTCTCTACAAAATTTCCTGCAAAACTGCAGGTACCGATTTTACTTAAGCTAAATTTGTAAATCCAGAAATTTAACAGCGCACTCGTATTTTCCCATAAGAAAAGCATTGTCCATAAGAGCGTATTGTCTTCTGAACGTGAAAACTACTTTTTTTAGTGTGATGAGGGTTGGGAGGCTACAGATCAGAGCCTTAATCTGCAAAGGAGCTTCAACTGGGGGGGGGGGAAAGGCTTTGAAAATAACCAAAAAAAAAAATGAAATAAACAAATAAATTTCAAACTAAAATATAAATCATGTAAGTAAACCAAACATAACTTAGCTTAAAAGTTAAATGGAAATTGTATATAGGGGCCTCGATGATTGTATTAGCCCTGGACTTCCATATATGTATATACTAGGAATTTCAAGGCCAGCAGCTCACTGATAGAGTAATGGCATAACACAGTAGACCAGGGGGTGATTTTCAACGTAGTACACTCAACTGTCAACCTCACTTCCACATAGTACACCCTGGACTGCATTTTGCAGACAAACGAGGCTCTGGCGACTGGCCCTATGGCCAGTATAATTTTGTGTGTTGTCCTGTTTTTTGTCCTTGTGTGCTGAGTGGCGGTTTACAGCCTCAGCTTTTAACTGAAGCCAGAATATTTTAAGAATTTAGTTATGCAATGTTAGAGTTGTTATTTGAAACTGTAAGGGGCTGGACCCTGTATAATGTGATGGGTGCAAAATAGCCTAAGTGCTGACGCACCCAAAATTTTAGTCAAATTCAAATAGTAGGCCAGCAACCTGGATGAAGTCTGCTTCAGCAATATTTTCACTTAATTTCTGTCCCATATGTCACATTAAAAATTTCACACGAATAAGTTAATCAGGAAATGCAGATCTTTCATGAATTAAATATATTCTGATTTTTTCTTTCAACAATTGCAATGGATCAAAATAAAAGATTCCTACACAAATTTTTAGATGTAGTTATCATTCAGAAAAGAAACTCAAATGTGGACTTAATTATTATTCTACAATAGTCATTTGTGATGAAGTTGCATATAGAACATTAAATATTATTTTAATTTCTTTACAGTGCAAGAAAGATTAACAAAGCAAATTGCAATCGCTGTAACTAAAGCACTTGAACCAGCAGGTGTAGCTGTAGTTGTTGAAGCAGTGTAAGTATTAATTCTGCATGATTATAGAGTTTAGAAAGAATTAGTAAAAGGCTTGTTCACAACTGCCTAAGTACCACTTTCCTTGCAGAACAATATGTGCTGTAATATCTTATTAACAATAAATTTGTGCAACATCACTTTATGCTGAAATAGGCTAATTGGTACCTTGTTTAAAGTGGGATCCAAACCACTGTGCATCCACCAGGAATTAACCCAGGACTCCTCCATAAGAACAAATGCGTTAGCCACTTCTCTGTTGGCAAAACCCTATTTAATACTGAACTAAATATGTATTCGTAGTGACTAGTTAAGTCTTTGAAGTAAGTCTTCAAGCTTTCCTGGTGATGATGATGAAAAGATTCTGTGACTACTGACCAGGTGAGTTGTGGAACACATAAATTATAGCCAAAATCATCAGACTACTGGGACTGCATCATCAAGGAATAAATAGTCATTCATTGGGGAAAACAAATCTTAATCTCGACATGGGGCTTCAACTGGACACAGCCTGACTAGCAACAGTCAACCAACAGCGTGGATGCAGAAGACACTGCTCCTGATTGGTCTGTCATCTTCACCAAGAACCTCAATCTCTGGACTCTCATCAGAGTAGTGATGAAAGCTTGGAATCCTTACCACAACTCACCTGTTTGATAGCCCAAGATAATCTTTTCATAGTTATGTCTTTCTTACATCTATGTATTAATCTATGTTACTACATGTTTTTTGAATTTGTTTAACATTCCATAATTGTTCTTGGTTACTTTTTTACAACCCTTGAATGTACTAATGTTTGCTAATAACCTATTGATTGACTCACAAGGAACACCCAGGCCAGAATTCGAACCTGGAACCCCTGGCATCATACTGTGCTGTGCTGAACACTCTGCCACGGAGGTTAGTGGCAATGACCTATTGAAACCATCCTAACTGAGATAATCAGTTTTTCTCAAGTCAATCTAGTAGAACATTAGTAAGGCATCTTGAAAACCTAACCACACAACTGAAATTCAATTTAATCAATCCAAAACCCAATTTAAACTGTTCTAGTAGAGAATCAGTTTATTACTTCAAAATATTCATTCCTCTTAGAAATTTTTTTCTTAAATGTTCTATTTCTATTTTTATTATTTATCTCATCTGACTACCATGGGAGAGACCCAGGTTTGATCCCCGGCGGGGGAGAACTGGGATTTTTCCACCTGTTCAAGCAGCTCTGGCACCCACCCAGCGTCCAATAAATTGGGTACCTGGAGGAAACACTGGGGGGTAACAGCAGCAATGGGCATGGTGCTGATCACATCACCCCCACCTTCGGCCGTGATCAAGAAAGTGTGGGGCCCTAACCCCACACCCCCTACTTGCCATCATGGCATGGTGCATAGCACAGAGGAGCACTTAAACTTTTTTTTTTTGCATTTTTTATTTCTTTTCTACCTCTAGATTATATTAAAATGATTAGGAAAAGTGATGAAGTGCACATCCATGCTTTACTCAAGATCTGGCCTTTCAGTATGTTATATTAACTGCTGCCACACACACACACTCGGCACAATGTTCACTCATGCATGATGCCAGGTATTAGGAACCAATGCGCAACATCATCATACACTTTGCTAATGTTTTAAAATTTCAGTAACTGTACCAAGCCAATTTGGTTTACATCCTTGTAATACTGTACACTTCATAAGGAGTCATTAAAATAATTGATATGGGTTAGTGCTCACTGTCTTCACACAACTTAATATGAAAGCATTGGTAAGACATTAATATTTTAATTGTAAATAATCTACTTTGTATTTTACAGCCACATGTGTATGGTGATGCGTGGTGTTCAGAAAATAAATAGCAAGACAGTTACCAGCACCATGTTGGGTGTCTTCAGAGATGATCCAAAGACGAGAGAAGAGTTCCTGAATTTGGTTCAGTCAAAGTAGACAAAAAAAAAAAAAAATAAATAAAGCAGAAAACCTTCCAGGGACCAATGCTCCCAATGTAAACATGCAACCAAATTTTCCTTTTTACTATTCCTCGTCGCAGGTTCGACTTGACACACATGCAGTCATACGTGAGATTCTTTCAGCATTTTAAATCATGTATATGCTTTCCTTATATTTTCTAACATATTGTTTGGGAATAAAAGTATCACTGTATATTAAGAGCAAATTCTAGGATAAATTTGGCGTACTTTGAATACGACTAGATATATTTACAAATTGGTCAAAAACAAAGAAAATGCTGATGTAATTATAAAAATGTTCCAAAACTAATGTTAAAAAATATGTCATAAGAATTGAAGTGGGTTGTCGTATATTTCATGGTTGTGATTTTAATTTAATATTTTAATATACTATGATTATTGAATTTTATATATTACAGAATTTATATTCTCCACTCTTGTAGTTGCAAATATATATGAAAAAGGCAGCTATGCTTAAAAAGTTTGCATCAGCAAAATGTTGACATTCCAGGAGTTTTAAGAATCATCAAATCGTAAATCGTGATAAAAAAGTTAAAATTAAAATTTTAGAGGTAAATGTCATGTATATTTTTAATATTTTATGAACTTTTCAGAAGCATTTACTATATATGATCTCCAATGAAAGGTGTCTTTACTTTAGCCATTGATTTGTAAAGAGTAACTTTTATGCAAAAAAGGAAAAAATCTCAACTTGAAAGCTGCATGTAATCTCACTACATAATGATTTCAAAAACAATTTTTCATACCTAGTTCATCCTTAACTCCCAAACAAGCTCTTGAGTTCAAAAGATTGATTTGTTCTTCTAACCATGCAAGATCAGTTCCAAAAGTATTGTGTATGGCTGCATTATACTATATTTATCTAAGTGATAAATGGGTAAATATGTAGAAAGTAAAGATGAATAAAACTATTTACATTCCAACAATGCTAAAAGCAGAAATATATGTAACAGATGCCTAACTTTAACTATACTTAAGGTACAACCAAAAAAAGCAGTATTTTCATGTAATCATCAAACTTGTACATGTTAAATGTGATGTGCACCTATTACTTTATATTGTTACATGTAATGAGGTGCTATTTTTGTATAGTGATGTATAATAGTAAAATGTACTGTCTACAGAAATAAATCTTTCCATGTACATGCACAGAATGTTATCGGAAAGTACAACTCAGCCTGAGGATATTCACAGGAGTTATTTGTCGATTTGATTCATACTATTGAACCTTTGCTTAACTAGCAACAATTTTTGTTTCAAAATTTTCTCAATTCATTTTTAATTTCATTGGAAACATTTAAGCAAACTTTGATTTTGTACATTAACTATTCCAATTGTATCACCTTAAGTTCACATGATTTTCATATTTAAGGTTTTCTACTTCTGTACATTAATTGATGTGTTGAAATTTGAGAGCTTTTCATCAATATGTTTATATGAACATTTTAAAAAATAAAGTTTATTTTATTACACAACATGGTCTTCAATTTTATTTTTATTTTTACTTCTATTATTAAAGAACAATCCTTGAACACACTACTGATTTGAGTAGATAAATTTGTGAAACAAATTTAGATAATTTTGAACTTCTTATATTAACACGCATACTTAATTTATTTAAAAATGAAAAAAATACTTGTTTCTACATGGAAGGTAAGTCCAGCACCCTGGCTGTTGGTCTAAGGAGTCAGGCTTAAGGCTCAGGATATGGAATGTTTGCTGGTTAGCAGGGGCGGCACATGCATTTCCAGGCAGGCAGGGCACATTTTTCTTTTGGCTGGGGAGGGGGGGGGGGGCAGATAACCTCTAAATTTATCTTTAAGGTTTTTGAAAAGAGTTACTTGACATAGAGTAAGTAAATTGTTTGAACAGTGGGTCACTATTTGGAATAAAATGTAACAAATTCCAATCATATATCAATAACTAACTAGGAAGATGATGCACCATTAAGTTAAGTTACAACACTTTTCATTGGGCATGTACCCCCAAAAAGATAATTTCTATACTTAACGAAGATAATCTGCATGTCAAGTTGTCTGAAAACGCACACAACCACACAAATAAATACACACGTACAGTAACTATAAACCAGTGACGTGCACTGAGGAGTAGCTAGTCTAGCAGAGATAGATCAATCAATCTCACATCTCGAATTATATTCAAATCACAATATTTATTGTCTTGTTAAAGCCACCAGAGCTCATATGCAACACCTTCTTTTCCACGCACTTCTCGTCCATCGGTGTTCTCCGCGGGCAAAGCAGGCTGGATACCCTAGCTCGCTCTTCTTCAGCCAGGCCAGTTTCCAGGTAGAAACGGCCGGCCCAAGGAAAAGGAAGATTTCGACCTCTACTTCCCTTGCCCCCACGACCCCCGCTGCAATGGTTGAAAGCCCAGGCTTTCAGGTCCCCCCGTCTACCTCCTATAGGACAGATAGGGGATTGGTTTCTCATTTTTTTTTGTAAATCCTCTAAAGAACACAGGGTAAAATTTTCTGCAGTACTTATGTTCTCTGTATTTACACAACCTTTTACACGTTGTACAATATGTGTGTATGTATAATATGGGATGTAGTTTTATTATTTATAAAATGGGAACGTGTTCTGTGCAGACAATAATGTTATGCTTTCTTTCTTTTTTTTCTTTTTCAAATATGGAATATATAATGATTAAATTACAAATATGTGCTCAGGCTCTGACTCTCGTTTTAGTAGGGTTTTATTTAAATATACTAATATATTGGCCTGTAACAGTCATAAATACGGATGTATTTATTTGGGCAAGAGAACGCGTGTTCATATTGTTGTTGGTTTGGTTTATTTTACTTCGCTTTTCTGCCACATTTGGTTATCGCGAAAATGAGGATTGAGTGATATGATGAAATTGGTGAAGGGACCTCATATGAACAATCCAGGCCAGGATTCGAACCCGTGATGAGTGCGCATTCTTGTCCTATGTGTTGCAGTGAATAATGAAATAATTTGGAATGAAAAATGTATCTCGGAACTCAAAAAGTCAAATGAATATCATTGAAGAAACTACAAAAAAGTGTGTTGTGTTTTGTTTCCTGTCACCAAATCAACCAAGCGCGGGGGAGTGGTTATCACAGCGCGCTACGACACCAGGCGTTCCGGGTTCGAACCCCGACCTGGGCATGGGCGTTCCCTATGCTCGTCCCTTCATCAGTTTCATCGTATCATCTTCACAATTAACCAAATGTGACAAAAAAGCGACGCTAAGTAACAAAAATGAAATCAAATCATTGATTGATTGCTCAAATTGGTTTATTTTACTTCGCTTTTCCGCCACCTTTGGTACAACAAAATAGATGAAGGAACACACACAAAGAACACAAATGGCCAATCCGAGATTCGAACCCAGGATCTCTGGCTTAGAGTCAAACCAAATAGTTTTTTTATTTTCGAATGTGGGTGGGGGTTACGTGTATTTTTTTCTAGTACTCATTCATCATTTTGCAATCTTTTCCTGTTATTGACATTCTTCTTTTTTGAAGGAATACTGGCCCTAAAGAGAGGAGGGGTGTGACTCACACCAACCCCCCCCCCTTGAGCACGCCACTGACTGCTACCCCAAGTGTCGACGTCACCGCACGTCACTGCTATAAACTCTTTCACTCGCGAAAAAAATTATTTCATAAGCGATCAATACGCAAATAGATGGAACGCAACACACACTCGCACACTAACTCAAATCCAATCCGTATGCATGCAATGGAAAGGAAAGGAGGGAGGATCTTTTTGAAAACACAGAGGGGACTAGTTTGTGCAATAAAAAGTGTTGTCATCTTTTCAGGTCGCCGGAACAAGCGCGAAGAAAAGCATTAGAGGATTTTTTTTCTAGCTTATTGCTGCATCTTACTGAGAAAAGTGAAAGTACGAAGGCTGGAAGAACGAATGAAGTGATTGCCAAGAGTTGGAAACACTGAACGGTGAACGAGGCAAACATGAATGGGCAGGGCACCTCGTCCACTGCCCAAAGACTACTACGAATTTTGCACTTTTCCATTGTGAGGGGGTACCGTCCCTTGCCTATGCTGTAAAGCTGTGGATCGGTCAGTGATGTCACGTCTCAGGGCAGAGCTGAAATCTGACTCTCTCCAACAGGATGCAGAAATATATTAGTTTCACACAGGATGCACACCCTGTACATCTCGTTGCAGCAACGTACGAGTGGAGGGAAAAAAGTTATATACTGATAGTCTCTTCAGATGAACTTTTTATGTTAAAATTGTTGTAGGGCAGTGCCCTAGTTGCTCTTTATCATCGCCACTGCTGGTTAGTCTCGTGGGGCTGGTGGCAACCCACCATCGTGAGGAAATTGATGAGCTATGAATAAGTAGCATAACCTGGTCATGGAGACCTAAAATGACTACTGGGGATTGGTCATGCTGACCACCTGGATGATTACCCATCTTTGCTGAGGCATGTGGAAGTTGTTGGCAGTGGGTAGGTAGGCTCTTGGGGCCCTCAAGAGCTGTTTTATCATGGGTTTACATGGAAGGTTTTATTATTGTAAACTCTTTCTTCTATCATTCTTTAACTCTAGGAAATGGAAGACCAAAAGATGAGTAAAATGACTGAAGAGCCCAGCCCTGTAGGTGCTGCACCTACAAAAAAATGTTTGGTGTTTCCATATATGGAGTCTCGAATCTTCTATATCACCATACAAACCTATTTTGCGGTACATTATTCCCCCTAATTTGCACCTAAACATGAATTTTGCACCTATTCTGCCCTTAAAATATAGTTGCGGTGAGCGAATTAAAGTAAAAATGAAATGAAATTGAAAGAATTTGTGCACAATCCCTCTTTACAGCAAGCGTGTTTTGTGTTCACTCTTTTAAACTAATTTGTGCATCAAGAAAGCAACTGGAGGTAGAACTACCAGCCTCTGAACAGTGGCGGATCCTCACAGAAACCAAGAAAAGTCTTCAAGGATTTGCTCTTCACAAACTAGAACATAATTTGGCCAAAAATCAGGACACATTAAGAGTTGAAAGTGGTGATGGATTATCATTAGAGGACAAGATTTCTCGGAAGTTTGCCCCCTTAGTGTCTGTTGAGGTGGAGAGCTCATTCTCTGCATACAAACACTTCCTGACCTATAAACTATTAAGGTTTGAGTTCACCAACATAGGAGAGTACAACGTAATTCAGTACAACTCATTCCTTTTGTATTCAGAAAACAGTGCCAGGGATGAGTGAAGGTAAAGACTCGATGATTCTCTCTACCAGCGAGTGTATATGTAATCAAAGTATATCTGAATTTCTCGCAATAGTTTCCTTGAAATGTTTAAAATGAAAAATTGTGATACACATGAATGTACTTGAGGCTTTCTTGATTTTTTTGCACCTAAACATGCACCTGTTTTGGGTTTCTTGCATCTAAAGATTCAGGCTCTAAAAATCTGTATAAAAGTCTACGTGGAGCTTTCAAATTTGAGCACAAGGACAGCTCATGGTTTCCAGCAATGGACTTGGTGGGTTTTTCTTCTTGGGTAGTTCCCTTCATGTCTTACAGGGTATGTGGTTCTGTGCAAATCCTTTTGTCTGTAGTACACCCAACGGTAAAAGAAACAGTAGGCAAATTGTCAATCACTATTTTCATTCTATTATTCTACACCCTATATTGTTTTAAGGCATGGAATTCTGTTGATGGGAAGTACATATTTCCCTCTGCGTATTGGACGTTTTTATTTCAATTCATGATCATTACGTTGTGGAAAATAGTCAGTGAAAATGGTGATTGACAATTCACCTTATGACCATCATCTGAGGCAGACAGGATAACATGTCCCCCTCCAGTAATCTGTCATTAATTGATCACCTTTCTTATAAATTGGGCACATTATTCTGGATTCCCATTTCTGTGGCACTGTTTTAGTTTCCCATATTACAATTAACCTATGTATTGCTGCCAACAAGGTGTTAGCCCACAAACTTGGGTAAGTTCTATTATCACTTCATCCTCACCTGGAGCTCTATTATTGCAAATTTTCTTCATTATAAATTCAAGTTCATTCATAGTAGGTTCTTGCACCTCATTACCATCTCGGTTTCCTACATTTCTATTACACTGCTCTTCTTGGAATCCCTCTTTATTCAAAATCTCCATCTATTCAGTATCACGTTCCCTTCCACAATTACTTCCCCATTGTCATCCTTACAACATTCTATTCTTGGCTCAAAACCTATTTTCATTCTATCTATTGCTCTATAGAATTTTTCTTATTTCACTTTGTTGATTTAATTCTTCTATTCCTTGCATTATCTTTTTACACATTATTTTCTTTTTGGTTACATACTCAGTGTGCTTACCTTCTTAATTCCTTATACCTCTTCATATTACTTCAAGTTTCCCTCTGTATCATTCTCTCTCTAGCTTTGTTCATCTCATCTATAACCTGTTTGAATTATTCGTCAAACCACTCATTCCTTTTAGTTTTCTCTTCTCCGAATGTTTTTTGTCCTACCTCCTTTATCATTCCTTTCATTCTTACTCAACCACTCTTGGTCTGTTATTCTCTTTCTCATTCAGTTACTTTGTACTTTACTTACATATTCACTAAACACTTCCTAGTCTTTCATTTTATTCATGTTCCACTTCTTTCTATACATTTAATTTCTTTGCACATCTATCAATCAATTTTTCCATCATTACTACTTTTAATAACTGATAAGGCATGACGTGCATTACCCAAATATGATTAATCTGGTTGAATGTTCCATTAGGTGACTTCCATGTTCCTAAATGGATTCTTTTATGTTCAAAACAAGTAATTTTATGATCATGATGTCACCTAACCTGTCTAGCACCTTTGGACACTACAGCTATCATTATGTTTCTTTATTGGATGAATTATCTAAGGCAGAAGGTAACACCTAGTCCATTGTCAGATTATTATCCACAATAATTTTGTATTGAGTCACTGCCTTTGGGATTTATTTGGTCACGTTGCACCTCTATCTCAGGAACATACTTCCCTAGCTTATAGCTTGATTATTTTATTGATGCTGCTGATTCCTGTGGATAAATCAAATGTCTCGTTAGCAGTGAGAATTAGGTACCAGAGTGAATACCTTGGGTTGCCTTAACTGCTATCAGTGACGTGCAGTGACGTCGACACTTGGGGTAGCAGTCAGTGGCGTGCTCAAGGGGGGGTGGGGTTTGTGTGGGTCACACCCCTATTCCTAAAAAAAAAGAATGTCAATAACAGGAAAAGATTGCAAAATGATGAAAGAGTACTAAAAAAAGTACACGTAAACCCCACAAACATTCGAAAATAAAAAACGATTTGATTTGACTACTAAGCCAGAGATCCTGGGTTCGAATCTCGGGTTGGCCATGGGTATTCTTTGTGTGTGTCCCTTCATCAATTTTATCGTATCATCTTCGCAATTAGCCAAAAGTGGCAGAAAAGCAAAGTAAAATAAACCAAATGAAGCAATAAATGATTTGATTTCATTTTTGTTACTTAGCGTTAATTTTTTGTCACATTCTGTTAATTGTGAAGATGATACGATAAAATTAATGAAGGGACAAACACAAAGAACACCCACGCCCAGGTAGGGGTTCGAACTTGGAACTCCTGGTGTCGTAGCGTGCTGTGATAACTCCCCCAGGGTTGGTTGATTTGGTGTTTTAAGTACACTTTATGCACAGAAACAAAACGGGTAACAAAACACACCTTTTTGTAGTTTCTTCAATAATATTCATTTGGCTTTTTGAGTTCCGAGATACATTTTTCATTCCAAATTATTTCATTATTCACTGCAGAGTACAACACATAGGACAAGAATGCGCACTCCTCACAGATTCGAATCTTGGCCTGGATTGTTCATATGAGGTCCCTTCATCAATTTCATCATATCATCCATCACTCATCCTCATTTTCGCGATAACCAAATGTGGCAGAAAAGCAAAGTAAAATAAACCAAACCAACAACAATATGAACACGCGTTCTGTTGTTCAAATAAATACATCCGTATTTATGACTGTTAGAGGCCAAGAATAGTATATTTAAATAAAACACTACCAAAACGAGAGTGAGAGAGAGAGAGAGAGCCTGAGCACATATTTGTAATTTAATCATTATATATTCCATACTTGAAAAAATAAAAAATAAAGAAAGCATAATATTATTGTCTGCACATAACATGTTTCCATTTCATAAATAACAAAACTACATCCCATATTATACATACATATTGTACAACGTGTAAAAGGTGGTGTAAATACAGAGAACATAAGTACTGCAGAAAATTTTACCCTGAGTTCTTTAGAGGATTTACAAAAGAATCTATGAGAAACCAATCCCCTATCTATCCTATAGGAGATACTGGGGGACCTGAAAGCCTGGGTTTTCAACCATTGAAGCGGGGGGCGAGGGGACAATGGAGGTAGAGGTAAAAATCTTCCTTTTTCCTTCGGGCGGCCGTGACTACCTGGAAACTGTCAGGCGGAAGAAGAGCGAGCTAGAGTATCCAGCCAGCTTTGCCCGCGGATCACACCGATGGACGAGAACCGTGTGGAAAAGAACGTGTTGCATATGAACTGTGGCTTTAATAAGACAATAAATATTGTGATTTGAATATAATTCGAGATGTGAGATTGATTAATATATCTCTGCTAGAGTAGCTACTCCTCAGTGCACGTCACTGCTGCTGATGATGCTGGTGATGACCAAACGAAAGGTCCTGGTTAGGTTTAGGTAAATACTTCTCCCCCTTCAAGTTTCTGTGAGAATCCTCAGACAGTGATGTCTTCAACCAATGAGTTAATATACCCAGTTGGCAGGACAGTTTGGGTGGAGAGCACATGAGTAAATACCCAGTATGTCTCATTGTATCTGTGAAATTTCGCCGCTTTTATAGCAGGAGTTTGTTGATTGCATTGCTATGCAGTATTCAGCCAGAGGGGGCCACTCCGCAACTTGCACGTTATTGGCTAGAGCTTGTGACGTCACCAAGCGGACACGAGCGGAATAAAGCTATGCGGAGAATGTAGCAGATGGCCCATGAAAAGCTACGTTTTCATTCATCTTTTGATATTATACACCAAAGCTGTTAATTTAATTTGACAACAAGAGATGAAATACGCGATAGAAGAATACATTTATTCCGAAACAATGCATAGTTTCTTTTTCAGACATTATTTGCGTGATATCTTGTCCCTGTAGGCTGTAGTTTACTGCTAGCTTTTTTTTCCAGCTAACCTATTGCATTTATTTTAAATGTCTAATTCTAAGGAAAATTCTTGTCCGGGCATATTCTCATATGACTTTTTACTGAATGTCCTGGAATTTCCCTCTAATATTTTTACGTTAATTTTCAGATTCTCCAGTTGATCGCCACAAATTTGTTTTTGTTATTTAGCGTCATCTTCCACTTTTGGCTAATCGCGACGAACAGGATGAGTGGTGATTAGTTTAAATTGATGAAGGGACACTTGCAGCAGGCACGTATCCAAGGGGGCTTAGGGGGCTCGAGCCCACCGCCGAAAGTTTTCGGTTTACACTAGATAAAATGAGGTTTTTTGTTTCTTGTGGTGTGAAATAAAATAACGTGACGATAATTTAAGGAGATAAATAATTCCAAGGTGGGAATCAGGGGGCTCCAGCACCCCCTTCAGGAATTTTTCAGTTTACGCTACATAAAATTGGGTTCATGGCTTCTTGAATAATGTGATGATAATTCGAGATAAATAATTATCGAGACAAGACACAGAATGTTCTATAACCCTGTTATTGTTAATAGCACGTATCCAAGGTGGTATCAAGGGGCTGGAACCCCCTTAAAGTTTTTCAGTTTACACTAGATAAAATTAGGTTTTTATTTTCTTGAATAATGTGCCGATAATATAAGGAGATAAATACTTACCAAGGTAACACGGAATATGTTCTATAACCCTGTTGTTGATAATATTGCATTAGAACTTTTCTTGCGCTTTCGGTGTTGTCGCAGCACTATGCAAAGACTTGTCAGTATTTGGAAGCTGCAAACGTAGCGCCACACGTAGGACGATTCATTGCAATTTTTTAATCTCTGGAAAGCGTAAGAGGGAACGTTCTTGAATAAGAGAAGGAGTCGAACTACTGGCAACATTAACGAATCGTTTTTTCTGCGGAACGTTCTAGAATATAATGAGGTTAAAATGTAAGTGTGACAGTTCATACAGTCGATTAGTGATCAGTCAGTGTCCATTGGTGGCTTTATAAGATCTAGTGATTCGAAAATGAAAAGGACTAAATACCGTAAAGTAACGAAGTCTCCTACTTTTCCAGTTCGGGTCCAAAGCTGAAGACATTGACGACAGCGGAACTTCCGGAGCCTCAGTGTAGTGCTACTTTGGTTCGAGGGACGAAGAGATCAAAGGTCTCTCTCTAAAGTGAATATTTCAGCAATACCGGGTATTGGAGCAGTTTATTAAAAAGAAAAGAAAACAGTGACGTACGGTAACGTCAACACTTGGGGTAGAAATCAGTGGCGTGCACAAGGAGGTTGGTGTGGGTCATAATCTCCCCTCCCCCTTTAGGGCCCAGTACTATACCTAAAAATATCAAATATTATGAATGCCAACAAGCAGATGCACTGAAAGAGGATATATAAACATTTTTCGTCAGAGGCGCAACCACGAATTTTTGTCTGGGGGCAAGTACCAGGATAAACGTACCAATAATAAAAACAAAAACATATATAAAAAAAACAAGAACAATAATGGCATTATTATTGTTATTATTTCTACTACTACTAGTGGTAGTAGTAGTGTCAAAGACGTTATTATCCTCTTAAATTACGCAAGAAGGGGGTAGATGTCTGTGCTAAAGCATTTATTTGGAAGAAACTATTTGAAATATTTTTCAACACCAGCAACTTTACATTAGCTAATAATGGAAAAAAGCACACAAACTGTATTTTTGAATAGCAGAAAATGCGAAAATGCATGCCGAAGATATTTTTTGTACATATAACATGTATAACTTTCATGTACAACATATGTTTTACGCATATGCAACATGGAGCGACATAAAATAAGAAAATACATATGCAAGATGCTAACACTAAATTATGTACGTATTCAAAGTTTATTCAATACATATATACAAAACATATTATTTAAATACATTACATTACAGAAAACAATCACATTGCGAGCGAAGCGAGAAAGAAAATTTTTAGATTCAATTTTTGCAATTGAAAACAATATTGATTTAATAGGGAGCAAATAATATCACATGGGGTCAAGGCATTCTCTCTTTCGCAACTTTTTTTTAAAAAATTTAGATCATTTGGCGCCCATGGCCGACTCCCGCCGCCCCTTACCTATGGCTCTGAACTTGACGAGCCTGAGAAAAGCAGGCATTGCAAGCGAAGCGAGCAAGAAAATGTTACGAAATGTATTTTTATTTTTATAAAATTTGAAATAGAAGGGGGAAATTGCTCCTCTGTGCCCCCTGCAGGTTCCCTTGCCCATCAATGTTTGCCCCTCCTAGAATTGACTTCCGTCGAAGGTTGGGGGCAATGCCCCCCCCCCCCCCTCCATGTGGTGGCACCTCTGAGTAAGTCCGAAATTTGGAGGAACAAATTGAATCAATCCTGCTGCAGCAACTTGTTTTTTGAGAAGCGAAGGTTACTTAATTCCAGGCAATTATCTTCTATTATTATTGCACGTGGCAAGAGCACAAACAGCGCGATTTGTACTCATTCTACCGGCATTCAAGAAAGGGTGTGTATAAGTAAAAAATCAACCCATTTATTTCAAGCTTCCGTATAACGAAACAAGTTCCATTCTGTCCTCTTAATGATGTCATAGCGCGCACAGGATCATGGGAAATAATCTCGGAACCTCGGGAATGGCCTACCTTATAAAGGTACCTTCGTATTCAGCTGTCTGAGCGTTGCTAAGGTGATAATTTAGATATTAGCTCTTCTGGCTTTCCAAAATTTATAAGTAATACTCCAAAATTATCTTCTAATTTATTAGAATTTTTTTGAGATTATAATCTTTTTTAATTTCTGCAGCGTTATTTATAAGAGAAATATAATTAACATTTGCTGTTCTAATTTCCTCCAGAATGTCATTTTGAGAAAGTGACATTCATAGGAGAGTCATAACTTTCAGATGACAGGAAAGTAGTGCTCATAGAGAGGTAGTACCCATCAAGTCGTTTCTTTGCACACCTCTTTTCCTCAATTGCAACCAGATCATACCTTATATTTTAATCTCTCATTTAACACTTCATTCATTTTCTCAGGTCTTAACAATATCCAGACATTCCATGTTGCAAGTGATAAATCGTTAGTTCATGAAGATTTGCCAGGTTTGAATTCTATTATATCCATCCATCATCCGAGGTTGTTGCTAACAGTTTTATTTCTTCATGGGGTGGGGTGTCAGCTCCAAACCCAACCCCCAACCCAGAGGACCATTATTTGCATATGGTTTTCTTCCCTTCGTAGGCTGGCATTACTGTGCCTTCGGAGTCCTTCCTGTCCCTTGGATTTCTGTCAAGGTTTCTTTCCCTTAGTCTTTGGGAGTCCCTCCCCTTCCTGCAAGACAGAAGTGGCAGTGCATTTTTAATGGTGGTACTTTCTCGCCATGTCACAGTGTCGTTATAGGGCTTTCCTGGCATTTTAGTAAGTGTGGTTCTGTCAAAGCCACCCTGATGAGTGATGACGCTGCCACCTTGGTTCAGAACTGCTTATTTGAAAAACAGAGATCCTTGGTTTGAATCCAGGGTAAAGCATGGGTGTTTGTATAATACCCTCATTTCTTAAATATTCTCAGCCTCATGGTCACATTTAATCCACCAGTAGAAAATGATAAATAGGAAATTAGTCAAAATCACTTCCCCTCTCCCAAATTTGGTGTAGATAAATGGGTTTTTTAACCATCATAAGACCGCAGGCGTATTTTTTTAAAGCAGATGATGCCCCGAGCCTTCGAATATTTTGGAAACATCTTTCTATTTTTTTTAACTTTATGCACTAATTAATCTTTAAATGTAATGTCAAAAAATTAGTTGGCAACCAACAAATCTAATTAAATCTTGTAGTTTCCTGAAGCCAACATCATTAAATTATTTCAGTAAGTACTGATCTTCATTGGCATGTTTTGAACACAAAAAGTTACAAAGTATTTATTAATGAAAATTCCTGCACAAACTAAAATAACCCAATTCAGAAGAACCTTGAGATCGAATATAATTGATGTGAGGCTCCAGAATCAGGCTGCAACCCATCAGTTGAAAAACACTGACTTATATTATCAAAGTTGAATATTTTTTACTTCCCCCCCCAAAAAAAAAGTCCTGTAATGAAGGGCATGCATCATACAACCTCCTTTGGACGCCTCTGATAAGTAGTGAAGCACAAAATATGTTGTGAGCAAAAATTAACTTCGCATTGCATTTAAAAAAGAAGTATTTGCAGTAATTATTCTCAGGTATGACTGCTTGGAAGAGTATCATATAACATCTAAAGCCTGGTAGAATGGATGTTTCAATTGTTGCATTTATGAAAAGATTTATTTTTTATTTGATAAAGCAGTCAGTGATTTATCCACACCCACCTCAACTCGCTAAAATTTTTCACAAAGGTCCAATTTATGGTCAATTTGGCTCTAAATTTACCCTTATGATCCCCACACCCACACACATGGGAAATTATGAATAAACACATAAGGGCAGCATTATAAAATATAAGAAGTGGAGAAAACCTAAGGAAGACACACCTATGGAACAGAAAGGGACATAAGGATGTTGTCTTCATATTATTTTCTATATCGATTGAGAAACACTTTGGAAAGCTATCAAGAACAGTGGTGTGTCAGTAAACTGCTCATGCAGTATTATAAGCCTATAATTTCTACATTTCTATTTTCAGTTCATATTCTGTCTTTGTTTTCAGACACCTCACACTGTTGTTACTGACATTAGGTAAAACTATTTTGTATAATTTGTTTGCAGTAAAGAGTGAAAATGTAGACAGCAGATATTATTTTGCTTACACCTTGGTGAAGGATAAATTCACAGAACATGAACAGCAGCTGTTATATTCGTTCATCTTGTTTATGAGCCGAAGTCTAATTAGCGGTAAGTATTTAGAAGATTGTCTAAACTTTAGAAAGTTTTTTTTCATAGGGAAGTTGCTTTATCTATACCTTCGCTGCCCCTGCTATGGCCTCCCATTTAGACATAAATATGTGACTTTCACGTCATCATGCACATTCCTTCCACATCTGCATCAAAGTTCAACAGCTCCCAACTTTTGGGAACAAAGGGGTTTCATTGCTTCAGCCGGGTGTGGAACGTACGGTAAGCACTATTATTGAAAGTTATGCATTTGTCTTGTATGATATAAATATCTGTATCATCAAAAGTAGTTGAAATGTGTAGTAGGGGACGATGTCAGTAGCAGTCAATTAACACTCCAAGTATCTTCCAAGTTTTAGAAGATATAGAAAAAAACTGTAGTATTTGTATATTTCTACATTTTACATTTTAACTTAATGACCCTCTCCCCCCTGATAACCCGCAAGCCCCCCTGGAGATCAATTCTAGCTATGGGTCTGGGTGTGTTGAAACATTTGGAGGGGGGGATAAATCACTGCCTTTAGAATGTGTACATATACTGTACATACTACATCTCATTATGGACATAGTAAAATATTGTGCCCCATATATAGTTGAACCGTTATTGCATGTAGTAAATACATCTGTAAGAACTAGAATATTTCCAAAGGTACTAAAATGTAGTTTGATAATACCCCATAAATAAAAAAAGTATCAAAAACAGATGCATAAAATTACAGACCTATAACCTTAGCAGGTACATTTTCAAAAATTATAGAGAAAATTGTCTAAAAAAAGATAATAAAATTCTGTAATAAATATGAACTAATTAACAATTCTCAACATGGATTCCAAAAGAATAAATCAGTAAATACGGCTATAGATTAATTTGTTGAGTATGTAACGGAAATATTAGGCATGAAGTGGCAAATGCAGTCTTTCTAGATCTGTCAAAAGTGTTCGACAGAGTAAACCACAAAGTGCTCATGAATAAGCTTTTTTTAATTATGGAATGAGAGGAAGAACAATGTAGTGTGTATAGTGTACAGCTTCCACAAGGAATGCAAAATAAATGCAAATGTAAACAACTTCCTTATCATTTGGATTAACCTGGGGAGGGAGGAAAGCGACATACACAAAAACAGATATACAGAAGGTTGTTCCCTTTATATCTGACCATTTTTGATGGGTACTCACCTTAAGAGATACCGCGCCGCCACCATCACGTTCTATTGGACCCCCAGCATTGTGGACTATCGCCCGACATCGCAGTTTCCATTGCAGCAAGCTCCAGCGCTGGACAGGCATGGGAATTCTGTCCCACTCCTCCCTGCAAGTGTTCCATAGACCATCCAGGGTGCGCGGGCTGCGATGTTGAAGACGTCGTTTCAACAGTCCAAATCCGCAAAAATCCATTGGACTGGCATCTGCGCTTTTCACAGGAATGTCTTCAAACGGAATGACACGAATTCCTAATTCCTCTGCCATTTCCTGATAAAAACGTAGTGATGTTCTGGCGCTATGACTCGAAGCCTTGTCCTTATGGATCATCACCTGGTTCCCGTCCATTCCATACAATTGTGGGATGTCTCTCCGATAGATAGGTGTCAGAATGGAGTCTTGGAAGTATCTGGCATTCACCTTCACGTTTTTGTCCATCTTGCGTATCATCAACTTACCCTCTTATCCGAATCCCGTCACAACCATAAAGCCACGAGGGAAACTTTCCCTGCACTGACGAACAAAGTTGCTGCACCCCTTGCCATCAATGTCATGGTATGTGATCGTCCGAATGTGACCACCAGCAGTGAGATGGACATATGATTCATCCATTGTGACAACTTTCTTCCATTTGGAACCCGCCAGCTACTTTTCATAGAGTTTCCTGCAGTTCGTCTTATGTTCGGTAATGTGATGCGGTGGAAGGTGGTGTACACGGGCCTTCCGCACACACTTCAACCTGTTTTGTTCACAGTTGACAGTGCGAGGTGAAATCTGTGGGCCATATCACGTTGAGTCGGGGGATTTTCTTGATACGCCAATCGACGGATCCCCCTTAGCACTACGAGTGACACTTTGCTTGCAGCCCTTCCCCTGGTGGTTTTCGTGGGTGAATGTTTCGCAAGGAGAGCCTGTTGTGTGTAACGTGCCACAATAGCTTTCGCAGTAGTCACCCCGAGTGTTAACCCAAGACTACTAGAAGGAAAGGCTGGGGTCAGACAAGCCTCTTTTCGCGACTGCTGCGGGTGTGGCGTCATGGGCGGACAAAACCCAGCTGAGTCTTTACCCCATACGGAAAGAAACGTGGAAAGGCTGATCTGTTTTGTTCTTTTCGCTCCATTTTTCTTGTATTTCTCGATTGTTGGGTTCAGGGTGCGAAATCCTGGAGGGGACGAGGGGGATTTCCCCCCACCAACAATCTTGGCCACAAAAAAAAACCACCAAAAATTTCCCGGGGGAAAGAGTTTTTGTTATAACAATGAAAAGATAAGCAATTATTTTAAATTTCAAATATACTTTACTAAGAATAATATTGAAAACACACACAAATTAGTGTAGTTGTGAGTGTTGAATGCTTTCTGTCTCAAGAGATCATTAACAAATCTACATCAATATGTATGAAAGTAACAAATTAATTTCTAATTAATAATCACAATAATTATTTTAATTGAGTAATTTATTTTTACTTTTAATAACATTACAAATATGCACATCGTATAATTCACACATATGTTTGTGGGGAGGGGGGTTGTAGGTTACGAACTTTCTCCCCCTCACCAGTTTTCAATGATTTCGCACCCTGGTGGCTTGTGAGGTGTTGCAGTTCACAATGCCTTCAGTGAGGTGTTGCGACGTGTCGTGATCTCCGATGAAAAAAATAAAAACAGCGGGCGACAATATATAACTGAACACATCGCATCTAACGAGACTTGTTAGTGGATTGCAATACCAGTAGTCTCATTACACAACATCAGGCTACCATACACTTCAAAATACACAACTTGCTATTTATATACGAGTGATGCTTAAATGACAACTTAGTTCAACTTCCGTCCTCCATTGTTCTATTATTTATTCAGTCAAATTTTCATCACAATCCCCCCCCCCCCAAAGTTAAGTGGACTCAACCAGCTTTCACATACCCGCCTGTAGGCACCCCTGTTCGACATTCCACTGATTATATATACGTATAAGTATATAAAGTGACCCTCGACTTTCTTCAGTTCTATGTCTCAAGTTTTCGTTCAGTGAAAAGTTTTTTAAAGTGTGTGTTACATAATACACACGGAACTTCCTCACATTCCTCCCTGTGTAGTTCAAAGATTCATAAGACTCAGAATTGTAATCTGAATAAGGAAATTTAATTAAGAAATAAATACCAATAGTCGAAGCAAAGTTACCAAATTTGAAGAAGTTAAGTGAAAACAGCTCCTCTCTCACTCCTAAAAGAGAGCAATAGACGAGATTGTTTTCTTTTACATATTCAACTTATCCATAATTTTGGCTTTCTGCCTTTCTTTATTTAACAAAATTATTTTACGCATTCAACATATATATTTTTCTTTCTGCCCTAACAAAATGCATTACTAGGTGTATTAACCGCAATTTTACATGAAACTAATGTTTCACAGAGGAATGTGACGACTTATAAACTACCGATAAAATGTGTGCGTAAATGGCTGTGTAATCCAACTGTAAGGACATACGTTATGTCGGATCCTAAGTAAGTCTGTGTATTCACTCCCAATTAGCTTCTGGGCATAATTACGGTTCTTTTTTGTTCATAATTACTGCTTTGATTCGGCTGCGAAACCGGAGCGTAGAGCGATCTGTCCGCGCGTGACGTCATGCCTGACGTCAAGGACCACGTGATCAGGTATGGCCCCAGCCTTCTACTCTAGTAGTCTTGGTGTTAACCCATTCTCCCGACACTGTTTCACAATGTGTATGTATGAAAACTTAGCATGGAAAAGGGCCATTACGTAACCCTCCCAATACCAGTTGATTTTCGGCGCCATTTGATAACATTCACTACCAACACTCACGCACCTACAAGGTCAGACACAACACTGCTCCCGCCAGCAGACCCATAGTTCCAGCATGATACGCCAGGTGGCAGCACCGAATCGACAATGGTCGGATATAAAGCGAACAACCTCTGTATATTTAATGCTCGTTTGGCGCTCTGTATATGCCCTGCTGTCCACTTTTCTCTGTCATTTGCAATAAAAACAAATCACTGCAGTGTCGGCATCGGGCAGCAGTCACACACAAGGGTAAGAGCACAAGAAGAAAATTAACAACCCTCCCTCCCACAGCGACATTCATCCCTTTCCCAAGAACTCCGGGATGAGCCTAGCATTATAATAAAAAAAAAAAGTAAAGTGCTCCCCTGTGCATAGCACCACGCCATGAAGGCGTATAGGGGGTGTGGGGGTAACGCCCCACACTTTCTTGATCCGGTCGTGAGTGGGGGTGATGTGATCAGCACCCACGCCCCTGACCGCCTTTACCCCCCAGGGTTTCCCCCAGGTACCCATGTTATTCGATGCTGGGTGGGCGCCGGGGCCGCTTCCAACGTTAGAAAAGTTCCCGGATTTGAACCGGCCGGGGATCGAACCCGGGACCTTTAGCATGGTAGTCAGACGCGTTACCGACTGAGCCACCGTGGGTTAAGAACGTGACGTTTTCAAAACCAGCATTATAATAATGCTGGTTTTGAAAACGTCACGTTCTTAACCCACGAGTTTGCGAGCAAAATTGGCAATGAATGTTTTTTTTTTAATATTTCCACCTAGCATTGACCACCAGGCAGTTAGATGCCTTCAATGTCACTTTTGGGTGCAGCACTTTCACTTGAGTCCTGACTTTGATCTTGCCATCTGCTTTCCAGGAGGGTGCATCATTTTCGGAAATGTACATGGAATTCATATGCTGGACCCCAACCTGTCACAAGGAAGGGTGAACGAACTTTTGAACAGGAAAAAATCTTGACAAATGAGTTGCTTCTCTTGGTCGCTCTAGCCACTCAAAATCTTTGGTATCATCGCCTGCCCCTGTGGCGGAGTGGTTAGCACATCGCGCTATGACGCCAGGGGTTCCGGGTTTGAATCCCGGCCCGGCATGGATGATTGTGAGTGTATATTCATCAATTTCATCATGTCATCACTCATCTTCATCTTCGCAAATTAGCCGAAAGTGGCACAAAAAGCGAAGTAAAATAAAGCAAATCAATCAATCAACCTTTGGTATCAAATGGTATCGGTGAAACAAAAACCGATACTTACCGATACCCCTGGTATCGGCTCAGCCCTAATCTAATTCAATCATATTTGCAAGGTAGAAATCAATACACACAAATACAATATACGAAAGACAGTGTAAAAACGATTTACAATTCAGATAAGAAATATGTTGAAAGAGGAGTACCACAAGGGTCAGTATTAGGGCCTTTATTTGTATATAAATGATATACCAGGTCTTGTACAAAGTAAAATCATCAATTGAATGTGTGAGACTGTAATAAGTCCACTCCCAGCCCCCGAAATGACGTATCTTTCATACTCCGGGACGGGGCCAGACGTCATTATGGGTACGGGAAACCGGTCGTGACTGTTACTTACGGTCCAGGTTTTTTAGTTCGGTACTGAGACAGTCGTTTATTGTCGTACTAGTGCGAGGCGGAGATAAATACCTTGAAATGTTACACTTTTTGGTTTACCTTAGATATGTAGACTCGAACAATAATAACACACTAATAGCATTATACCAGATACCTGAAAAACATCAAATGATAACACTGACGAACGGTAAAAAGATGAATATATTGTATCAACAAAAAAATATTGGAACCAACAAACTGTTTACATCGCCTTCTCACTCACTCTCTCTCATTCATTACTTCTGAGGAATATCACATGTGAATATATATACAAATCATGGATCTAATCAACATACCATTTCCCTTTTTGTTTGAACCTTTACGTGAATTTAGGTCATTAGTCTGCCCGCTCCTGTGCTCTTTTAAATCAAATATGCGCCAGCCCTCGGACAGCAGTTATCTAAAACAATTGGGTCGGCGTAGTTAAACCTTTCGTTCGAATGAACGTACGCATCAACTCGTAAGCACGACATTTACCAAGTTTCTCGGACGGGGGTAATACACACAAGCCTCTCTCGTCCATTGAGAACAATTACACCCTACATAGTGGCTCCTATACGGCTCCAGTGGCCGGAATACACAAATCAATCGTCGGCGCGAGCAAAAATTACAACAAAATCCACTATGAAATAAAGAATACTACACTCGCACGACCTTGCAATCTAAAATACGCTTTCAACAAATTAAAAAGACTAATCGATCAACTATTGACAAGCTAATTGAAGCGACGGGGCGGTCGGTTACACAAAAATGGAGCACACTTTGACAATTTATACGAAAAATTAACGTAATGGAATGGAGCTTCTAACTCTGAATGCAGACAACCAAATTATTACATATGAACATGAAATGACCTTTTATATAACATTACTAAAAATATCAGACACGGAAGTTAGGTTCGGGGTTCCTGAGTCACTTCGCAAATCAGTGAGACTTCGGCGTTTACGGTACGGCGTTGATACAAACAATACATGCTTACATGGACATAGACCATCTGAAGAATACTCTACCGGACTCTACTACATCGTGTGATCGTTCATCTTTCCTGGATGCGGGGCTTTGAACAAGGGTTCCTTTACGGGGAAAATGTTCTTCGTGGTGGAACGCGGCGAAGGATGATTGCGGCGATATTGGGCACTTTCACTTTCATGGAACGTCGCGTGTCTCTTCTCACAAGCGTCGGCTGTACGTTCTCACGCGTCGGTCCGGAATCTCTCTTGTGTGTCGGGCATCAATCAAACGTCGTCCTGGAATCATCTCTCTCTCTCTCTCTCTCTCTCTCTCTCTCTCTCTCTCTTTGAGCTTCTGTCGGACGTTGATCCGGAGTAGTCCCTCTCTCTCTCTCTCTGGTAACGGGCTTCTGCCGGGCGTTGATCTGGAGTCATCCTTCTCTCTCTCTCTCTCTCTCTCTCTGGTAACGGGCTTCTGTTGGACGTCGAACAGGAAACGTCCTTCTGGGCGTCGGGCAATGATTGGTTTCGCGGCGTTGCGTGTCGGTCGCGTCGGTTTTGGCGTTGGCTTTGGTGTCTGCTGTCTTCACCGGATGGTGGCGGTTCATCGTTGCAGGCGTCGGGGAAGGCGACGGCCTCCCTTCTCTATCTTTTTAGCCGGCCATCTTTATGGTAGTCCACGCTTGGTAAAAAAAACACCGCGAAATGCTTCACAGAATAAAGCGTACAGTGGTAAACTCACTATCGGTAACTCGCTCACGGTACGCAAGAAAAACAAAATCCACGGAGACAAAACAATAGTCACGCGAGAGTGTAGCGCGGAGATGCTCTCTCTACAAAATCCGGGTAAAACTGTGTGGTGAACTCGAAGTCCTGCAGGTTTATACCAGATTCAAAATTGTCCGTTGGAAACACGTTAGAGTGGCTTGGCTTGGGTTTCCGAAGAGATGGAAACGACCTCTGTCCATTGTCTTGAAATGCGGTCATAAGACGTGTCCTCGGTTCTTGCTAGCTTGGGCTCCAGCTGATTATCCTGGTCATCCGTGAAAAGTAGTTTCGGCCTCCCGCGGTGAATTCTCCGTTGGTCCAGACGAAAATAAGTCCATCCTTTCTCCGTGACGACCCGCTTTGGTGCAAATATGCAATGTACTTTGCCGTATTGACAGTTCGGCTGTCACTCAGGACAGACCGTCTCCCAACTCCCGATGCCTGGCTCGGATACTAATTTTGCCACATAATAAACCAAACCTCACACTTTACATTTAAACATAATATGAATCAATAAACAAAAAGTATTAATATCGAACGGTGTTTTTTCACATGTCACTGGATACCGTGGCATGAGAAAGAAGGTAAAGATTCCACATTTTCATCATTTTAAACTGAGATAGCCATTTTATTAATTTACCTAAGCTCCATCAACTGACACAGAAAAAGCAAACAATCTCCCTCTCAGCTCGTAGCAGTAGTCAGTAGGAAATATCATTGAGGGGAAGAAGGAAAACATTCCTGGAATGTTTACCTTTTAGCTCTCAACACTGAAAAGCAGCAGCCAAAGAAGAGCACTAAAAGCTTGCAAAACAGAGAATTGTTTCAAATTAGCAAGTACGGGCTTCTCATATAAAAAGAAGAAGAAAAAGGATATGTGACGGCCATAGGCGTAACTAGCGGGGAGGACGGGGGTCCAGACCCCCCCCCCCCCCGACCTGGACTCGACACCCTAAGGTTCGGACCTTAAAACCTTGTATTAGTGTGTTGATATATGTTATTGTAAATGAACTAACCTGTTCAACATCATGTACATTATGATTTAATGAACGGAAAATAAATGAATGAATGAATGAAATTTTCTTTAAATTTATATCGTCTAAAAAGTGTACTAATTCATGCAATGAATCATAATAGAAATACATAATTAGAACATGATAAAACAGAACATATTGAATGAACTACAAATACAAAATATTCCATGTTAAAACATAGTCTTGCACCATGGCCATGTGGTCTAAGGCATCAGGCTTTGGCTCAGGCTACAGGACGCATGCTGATTTGTGTCTGCTGGAGTGGAAGTGTAACAACTTTTGTCCTGAAATTTCGACCAGTGTATGGGGCCGGTGGCAACCCACCCTTGGAAATTGGAGAGCTACGAATGAGTAGTGTAACTCGGTTCTGGAAAACATAAGACAATGACTAGGGGTTTGTCATGCTGGCCACACATTATCTGTACACATCAACACATCATGCCGTGATCAGGAAAGTGTGGGGCCCTAACTCCACATCCCTATACGCCTTCATGGTGCAAAGCACAGGTGACCACTTTATTTTTTTTTACTTTGCAATAATATTAAGAGAAATTCCTTTACATGATTTCTAAATGTTCCTTCTTCACTTTCTTAAATGTATTGGGTAATTTATTGCATCTAGGCTAGTTTCAACCCTGTTTGGTCAATACTATTTTTTGGTAACAGTAATCTTACTGTCTCCAAATGAAAGTGTTTTGCTGTTCTCATGTTATGTTAGTGGTAGTTGCAAGAAAGGCACTAGTAATATATGAATGCACAGTAAGCAATCAAAGTTGCAACACATCAGATTAATAATCAAGGGTTGAAGTGGAAATCGTTAGGTGGAGGGATGTTTACATGAACACTGTGATTAGCTGGGGGAGATTTGCCATGGCCATATTTAAAGTTTCCTTTCCAGGGTTCAAGCCCCTCCCCACAGAAACTTCTGGCAAATTGATTAACGCAGGTTCAGAAACCGAAATTGGAAACTCATTTTCTTTCACAACTACTTACACAAAGCTTTACAATAATACAACTGGAAGAAAATGATGAGAGAACTCTTTCTTGAGACTATGCAAAACTTTTCAAAGATTTGGAATTCCTGGTGCAGATTTTTATTCTTGAAAAGATTCGAGCTACCCTGCCATTGCACTTTAATATGTTAATTCTAAAGTTCAGGAGTACATAATTTTCGCAAGCTTATGACTTGCTCTGTAATCTTAAAGGTTTAATAGACACATTTCTATTGTCGATTTACACGAGGAACCTTTACCTTCACAGACGTGAAATTAATATTTGAATAGCCATTCCATCGCGCTCCATTATCTCCCTTATTGCACAACGCGAGGACAACCTGGCGTTGTGACCTCACCGGGAAAAACTTGCACTTGTATTGTTTTAGGCTAAATGCCTAAGTTGTTAGGTTAGCTTTAGTTGTCTTAGCATAATACATTTTCAGTGTATTTATGCTAAGAGCACCAAACCTGGTAACAGACACCAAGGGACGGCGACAGGGGTGGGCACGGGTGGGCAAGCGCCCACCCAAAAATTCCTGTGCCCACCCGATTGCCCACCCAATCAAATTCAATAAGTACATATACTTGGGGATATATGAATGATTAAATAAAAGAGTGTATTCTGTTGTTCATAACATGTATATTTTACTTGTAAATATTATCTATGCCGAAATGTTCATATATTATCAACCCATAAAAAGCCAATTTTGTCATTAAATAGTGAAAGTAATTACTATAGCTATTGAAACAAAAACTGTGAACAAATTAATACTTCCATGATTAAAAGTCGCTAGTAGGCTTAGGAGGCTCAAAATTATGCAGGGTATGATCAAAATTAGATCAGAATTTAGGGTGAACTTGAGGACTCTCCGGGCCTCCACATACGTAGCCTATATAAATTCCGGCCTGAGTATGGTTAATAAATCTCCAAATAAACAAATAAAAACATGATCTTAGCGTTACTTCCTTCAGCAACACAATAAATTATTTCGACTTTTTAATTATTATTAGAATAATTTAATCAAGAAGACTTAGATTGGCAGGCCATGTGACGTGAATGACAGAGGAAAGAATAGTTTTCAGGATTCTTGTTGGGAAACCTGATGGTAAGAGACCAGTAGGAAGACCAAGACGAGGATGGAGGGATAACGTTGGGATGGGCCTGAAAGAAATCGGTAAGGATGGGAAAGATTAGATTGATCTTGCCCCGGATAGGGACAGATGGAAAGCTTGTGTTGCTGTAGCGATAAACCTTCGGGTTTAAGTATGCTAGAGAGTATAATAAAAAAAAGTAATGTAAAGTGCTCCCCTGTGCTCTGCACCAGGTCATGAGGGCGTATAGGGTGTGTGGAGTTAGGGCCCCATACTTTCTTTATCTCGGCCGAATCTGGAGGTGATGTGATCAGAGTATAATATAGTTTTAATTAGCTCTGCATTGAAGTGTCCCTTTTTTATTTCATTGCAATTTTTATATACCTGTCATCTTCATATATCAATATGGTATGCGAAAAATCAACTTTATATTCGTTCTACTAATATGTAGGAATCACAATAATCACTACAATACCTAAGTAAATAAATTTTAATAAACCAATTATGTTTGGAAAAAAGTGTCACGAAGTATCCATTAAAAAAATTTGTTTCTTTGTTTTTAAGCCCACTTTTATGCTCAGATATGCTAATCTGGACTAAGCCTACAGTTTAACGTGTGTCCGAATCAGTGTGCATTGTGCTTCCACCAGAGGAGGGGGAGTCGAACACAGGACCTCTCTATTATAACGAGAGCGTTATGCCATTGGGGAAAAATATATACAGAAAGAACTCGCACCAAACGTGTCATTTTATCACCACAGAAGATGCGTTCATTTTAAGAGGGTGATTGCCTGAGACAAATATTTGAGACTCTCGGAAAACAATGTCATTGTTCACGTAATTAGCTGCCTTGATCCACTAATGAAGCGCTGTGCAATTGAAATTACCACCTCAACTTTCTAAGAGGTATGAACTAATGAAACTCCATTTTTTGAAGAGTAAGTTGTGGTTGATTTGTTTTATTTTAAGTAATTTCTCTGCTAATTTTGATAATGACGACGGTAAGGTTCAATGGTGATTAGATGAGAGTAACGAAGGGGCGAAAACAAACACACGCTGACACTCAAAATACAAACCCTCGTAAATTATTACTTTGACAGTGGTTCCAGGCGCCAGGGACTCGTTGCCCTGAAAGAATTAAGTTTCCAGGGTATGCTGTACAGGATAGAGGTTGACATTCTAGTGTGTTCGAAATGGTCATGCCATACAACGCAAGACATGGTACGGTGATCAACTTCAATGAATTCCTTGTGTCCTAAATCATTTTGTTACCTCAAAAAATATGTTCATGTAACCATACGTGTATTATTTCTCCCGCATTATTAACATGACTGTTCAGAAAACGAATAGCAACTTAGCTAATAATATCTTCAAATCTGAACAATTTTTTTCAGTCTTACTTGTTTATTACTTATGAGTGATATTTGGTCAAAATAGCCTTTCATTAGCCTAGGAATACTTCATGGACAATGAACAAAGAATTGGTTTTCCGTGTGTGTTTTAAATCATTCCTAATAAGACGTTCATTTTAATCCAAACATTCAGTGGCGGCGATTAGGAGGAGCGGGAAGTGGGGGATGCAGTTCCCCCGGCACATTTTGCCACTTTTTGCCCCGGCACTATGGCCTCTTTATACTAAGCCTGTGTTACCAATAAGAAGTATATTGTCCCTGCCCCTCAAATGTTGGCACCCAATCGCCGCTACTACAACCATTCAGATAGATTTGTCAGTTGTACAAACCTTGTGTGCTAAGAAAAGTGACCCCCCCCCCCCAAGTAGTAAGAAAACTCTTTCAGTCAAAAACTCATACTATGAAAATACTATGCTCAGGAGCATGCATTTAAATTACGAGATACTTCACGATTGTCTACCATTGCACTTTTTATCACTTTCGCCGAATACATAAAATCAAATATGTGCTTTGTATTTGCAACACAAGCTTAAACCTAATTCACATTTATTTCACTGTATTAACATGCATGAAAGAGATTAGAATGTAGGGCTGTGCATGGGTAAACACTTCCTTGAAATAATTGTGTCCATCAGAGACAAAGCGAAAGGAAATGGAACAAGATGTGAGAATAGATTAGAAAAGAATAAAGGGGAAAACAAGAAAAGGAAAGGGAAAAGAAGTAAGAGGAAAATCGGGAGTGTAAGAGAGATGAGATACATACGAGGCGCATCCAGAAAGTAAGTTTCCCTATTTTTTTTTTAAAAAAAAAGCAACACAGTTTCAGGAAACCATTTATTGGCAACAGGTACAGCAAAGGTTCAGCTATTTTTCAACATAGCAACCACCAGAATTGAGACACTTGTCGTATCGTGGTATCAACTTTTGGATCCCACTGTCGTAGAACTCTGCCGCCTGTGAATGGAACCAGCGTGTGACAGACGTCTTCAGCTCTTCGTCGTTGCCAAAAAGCTCACCGGAGGACAGGAATTTCTTGTGGTGCAAGAAAACGTGAAAATCGCTGGGAGCCAGATCAGGACTGTAAGGTGGAGGATCAAACAACTCCCAGCAAAATTCCGTCAAAACAGCTGCTGTGCGCCGAGCCGTATGTGGACGAGCATTGTCATGGAGGAGCACAACACCTGCAGTAAGCATGCCACGCCTCTTGTTTTGAATGGCACGTCGCAATTTCCTTAGTGTTTCACAGTCATGGTCAGCGTTCACCGTTTCACCTCTGGGGAGGAAGTCAATGAGCAAAATGGCCTTCCTGTCCCAAAACACGGTGCACATCACTTTCTGTACCGACAGCGTCTGTTTGAATTTCTTCTTGACCGGAGATCCACTATGCCGCCAATGCATTGACTGCTGCTTGGTTTCCGGGGTGAAGTGCGAAATCCACGTCTCATCACCCGTGACGATCTTGTCGAGGAAATCATCGCCGTCATCATGGTACCGTTGCAGGAATGTCAGTGCTGCTCCTGAACGTTTCATTTTGTTTTCGGGTGTCAGGTTTTTCGGCACCCACCTGGCACACAATTTTTTGAACAGCAGGCGCTGCGTGACAATCTCATGCAACACGAATCGCGATATCTGCGGAAAAAGGCTACTCAACTCCGTAATCGTGAAGCCATAGAATGATGAAGCGACGGTTCTCTACGATGCGCTGCCGCACCAGCTCAACCAGATCATCAGTGATGAGGGACGGACGCCCACTGCGCTCTTCATCATGGACACTTTGACGACCTTCCGAAAACTGCCGACACCAGCGACGCACCATCTGCTTACTCATAATGTTCGGCCCATAGACCTCACAGAGCTGACGATGAATGTCAATTGGCGCAATGCTTTGTGCATTCAGGAACTTTATCACCGACCGAACCTCGCATACGGCGGGAGAAGGAATACAAGCTTCCATTTCGGACCACTGCTGCCTCGCTACTGGCATGCGGCGGGAGAAGGAATACGAGCTTCCACTTCGGACCACTGCTGCCTCGCTACTGGCGCCGGGCGGGATCTGTCCGCCTGGCATATGATTGTTACGTCTTAGCTCTGCTGCGCATGCGCAATTTACACGGCTCATTATGTTTACTTTCACGGGGAAAAAATAGGGAAACTTACTTTCTGGATGCGCCTCGTACATACGTATTACATACAGATACGTATATACTATATATGGTCTTACATTTTACTGCCCACCCTAATTTATCATAATGGAGATTCTGCCCACCCGGTCGAAATTTTCTGGCGCCGCCCCTGCAAGTAGTGTAATTGATGATAATATTGGCGCGATAAAGTATGAGCCCCCCTCAGGCAGATTTGGCTACACTTAAACCTAGCTCAAGATGTGCATATGAGCTTATTGCTCAAGTGTGGTACTATGTCTAATCCAAGATTTTTGTAAAAAGTGCCTTCGGGAATTTCCCGTTAAAGTATGGCCCCCCTCAGATTGATTTGCCTACACTTACAAAAGCCACATCTGACAGATTGTTGTCCATAAGCTTGTCAAAAATATGCCCCTCTTGATATTTTTTTTGGCTACACTTAAAACTAGGCCAAAAAGCCACCCACACCCACCCACACCCACCCACACCCACACATATTTACTTCCGGTCCACTTCCGGTTTAAGTTCAATTGAACACCAGCCTCAACTTGCATATCTAGTACTAAGACAATGTAATATGCAGAGACTTTCTAGAATTGCTCTGTGACTCTCTCATTTCTTACATCATAAATATATGATTTTTCACCTATAAGAATAACACTACATATAGTGTCATCAGGGAGTGTATCGTGGAATTCACAGATAATTTTAATGTTTGTCCTGTCATTAACCACAACTTGTTTCCTTTTTGAAGTATTGATGACAAACATGGGTCTCTGTGCTTTGAATTCATCTGGTGTGTAATACATGTCGGTATTGCCAGTAGTGACCCTTTTGTATGCTGTAAATGCCTCATATAATTTAAGGAAATCATCCTTGGACATGTCTAAATTATAATTTTCTCTAGGAAACACCTCATTTCTGCCATTTTTAAGATATATGTTCTTGATGTTGCAGCTATCAAATTTACTTGATTTTTTTTCCTGATTATTGTGTCTTCCAGTCTGAAACAGTACCACCACAAAATCTGGCATGTCATATTGTATACTGGAGAATGAATTTGTAGCATCAAACTCATAATAGGTACCAGTGGCAGGCTTCTGCACACATTGATATGTATAAAATTGTAAAGGAATCTGTGGATTTTTTAGAATATCTGCTTTGTATTTAAGAGCATAACTGGCTTCATATTCAACAACCGGGATTCTTAGCTCCATAGTCTGAATAATGCATTTGCCTTCATTAGGTAGGGTATTAGGCAGAGCTTCCCCTGTAGAGTTTAATGTACTGTACCTCATCAAAGCATTATTATCATTGGCAGCTCTTCTAAATGTAATTCTTAAACCACCCTTCCACATAATATATTTGTAATCTGAGAAGAATCCTGGCAACAGGCGCATAGGGAACAGCACTGTGTGGCTTTTAGATATTATTTTATCACCAGCCTCAAATCCACCTATTTTGTAGTAAGAAGCCTCGGTTTTGGATAATTTTAATGTGGCCAAAGCTGTAGAGGTAATGCCAGGGTAATCTACTCTGTTTATAACAACACCATGTTTTCTGATCTCAATTTCAGAGAACAGATGTGGCACAAAATTGTCTACCAATCTTATATCTGAATTTGCCGGATAATCTGTACCATCAAGCTTTACAACATCAAACTTGATGTATAGATCTGCTCTGTGGGGGTGTATAAAGCCATCCCCTACATCAAGATCAACCTCAATCTCTGTGTTGGGTTGATTTAAATTTGCAAAGGTCCTCCTGTTTGGGGGGAATGATTGTAGCTCATAACTCTCAATATTTTCCATTTTTTTTGTATGTATTTTTATTTAAATATTAATCTCTATGATTGCAGTTGTTGTGGCTCCAGCAAAATCAACTAATTCTTCTTTTTCATTAGTGACCATCAACTCAATGTAATCTATTCTATTATGGCACACAGGAAAATATAATGTTGGTGATGGAGTGTAGATGATTGGCTCCATAAATTCAGAGTTAGGTTTGAATGTTGCAATGATGCCAGTTTGTTTGTGAGTGCCTATGCCATTTGATTTGGTGATCATACCCTCGGCCACATTACAGTGAATATTCAGAGTCTCTATGGCTAAGAATTTATGTATATTAATAGCAGTGTGTTTGATGGCTGGTTCAAGTTTTGTGTTGTTCTCAAATCCTAACAGCTCTCTTATAGTACCCAGATCCACTGTTTCTGTAGCAGACACAATCTCTACTCTGTGAGTGACAGAATTTTGAGTTAATACTATACCTCTGGGTAACTGAGCATTTAGAGTAGATAGATTATATTGCCCTGGAGTGATGACAATTTTTTGATCCCCAACTGCAATCTTGTTGTTGTGGTGTGTAATATTAGGGATCAAGTACATGCCATAAAATGCTCTGAGAGCTATTGTTTTGGGATACACTATATCATCATGTAATCTAAGTTTCAATATTGAATTTTGGCTGGTGAGATGGAATACCCCCATGATGTTTTAAATACTGTGTGGCTTTTTGAAAATCTTCAATTGATGGTTTATTTATTTGAGACAGATATCTAAGAACAGATAAACACAGATGTCCACAACTAACATCTGTGAAATTTTGAACACGGGCATTATTGTAATAAAGATTAGCTGATTTTAGATATTTTATTAAATTTTCAGGTGGAACACCTCCAAATGAATCAAACACAAATGCCTCATCTTTTAAATATTTAAGATAACAGATCCAGTGAGTGCCCTGATTTTTGTACTTATCCAAATTAACAATGCCACACTCTTTGTTGAGTGGTTGTTCTGGTAAAGAATCAGACATGTATACACCTCTAAAATTTTTGATGCCCAGTGGCTTGATTAAAGCTTCAATATCTTGGTTTGTAAGTGCATCTTGTTTTTTTTTAACTTATTCATGGCTCTCTTAACACCTTTGCCTTGTTTCTCAATGGCCAGGTTATGGCGCTTCAATTCATCTAATTCTGCCTTATTCTTCTTGGCATCTATTACTGTTTTTGCTATAGCAGCTGATCCCCCAGCCAAGCTCCCAACAGCCCCCAAAGCTGCTAAGATGGCCGGGATAGTAAATATGAAGCCACCCACCTGTGATTTTTTTTCTAGATTGCTGTAATTTTTTTAATTGGGGGGTACTAAGTAATAATTTCATACCATGGCCCTTGGCAAGACAAGAATTTTTTTTCTTGCGCTGTTTTTTGGTTAAAAGGCTATCAATAGTTTTAAGAGATTTAAGACCTGCATAAGGTATCTGATACATAACACCCTTGGCCTTCATCCTAGGTTTATTATATACATATTCACAGCCCCCACCCCAGTTTTTGTTTGGTGTTCATAGCTATGGTGGTCCCCAATGCTGCTATTTTCTCACTTAAAGAAGCATCTTTGCTTACAAATCTACCAAATGCAGCCTCTTCTAATTTCTTGTCTCCAACATGTCTCTTGTCAAGATCAGTATGTGTGTTGTATGCTATGTCATGGTCTCTACAAGCAGCATCTAGAGGATTAACACCATTATCACCTCTGTTTAATCTATGGTCCAATTTTGTACCGGGACCACAATACTGATAGCCTGGAATGTGTAGTTCAAATGGCAGCTTGTTTATAATGTCATTAACCAACCCCCGACCCTCAGAAATATTCCAAAATTTAGGTGGTAGAGTATTAATAATTTTTATAAGATATCCAATGCCCTTAGTGTCATTCACTATAAAATTAGACAATTTGGTGCTTATCATGTCCATAATTCCAACCTTTTCATTGTAAAAATTGTGGTTGCCAGCATTTTCCTCCCCAGCTATCACCAGCAACCTATCTACAAGTTTCCTGACATCATCAACCCACACAAATTCTTTAGGCAGGGTGTTGTATTGTTTGATTCCACTACCTGTCTTGATCTGTGACCATATGGGCTTGATTAAGTTGTTATATTTTGCTCCACTGCTAGCCTTGACTCTTTTTTGTGTGGGATCATTGTTCTGGTATAGAGCATCTGATTTTATTAATATTTCTTTGTAATGCTCATAATCTTGATCTGTATAGCTGCCAGGTCTCTTCCTAGTCATCAGTTCCCACAATCCAGGTGTTCCGGGATACTTAACAAAACCACCTTTTTCTCCAAGATGAGATTCTGAATAAACAATTATATCATCTCCCATAAATGTTACTCTGAAATTGCCAATTCTATGTATGATGCTACCATCACGCTCTGTGTCAGCATATAGGCCAAGGACCTCATCTTTGTTGTCTTTAGGTGTGCTTAAATATTTTTGAGCAAGAAGACCCAATTCAATAGGATCCTGAGTAGCTTCAATTCTTCAAGGAGCAACAGGACTAGGTGTATGAATACTAGAAAGTGGGGTGATTGGATAATCTAATATATTCCTAGCAGCTACAGGTACAAGCTCTGTGATCAAATTTTGATTTTGCTCTGTAACAGTTTTGATATTTTTACCTAATTCACTAATAGCATCGATAATATGCTGTTCTGTTTGCTTGTCTTGTTCATAGATTCCTCGGTTCTCTGATTTCCATCCCTTAAATCTTTTTACAAGATAATCTCTTAATTTAAGATCATCAATGATTGGCCTTTTCATGGTTATTTATATATGTTTCAATGTCTAGAAAATTGTTGATTTTATTTCTATATTTCCCACTATTGGGTTTCCTTGTCATATCAATTGTGACAAACCCATAACTGTCCTGATTCCAGCACCTACTGCAAATCTTAGAAAAATCATTGTAGCTCAAGTCACCACCTACATATTCATCATGTATGTGTTTGAGGTTGGTATGATCTTGATGAAACACACATATAAAATTGCTGTTGTCTCGGATCAGCTGCTTCGGTATTTTAGAAAAAGTCTGTGCCAGGTAGAAGCAATCAATGTTTTTGTGCCGCCCCTGTGTAAAAAAATTTCTAACCTTGTTTTGATTATCCAGTATAATGTCATCAAACACAACAACAGAGTTATCAAGACATTCATGGAGTGGCTTAACATCTGATTCAAAAGTGGCAATATCCAATCCATCATATAGCTTCATCAGCTGCTGATATTTTAATTGTTCCAAGCTTTTAGAGAAGACATACAAGTGCCTGTTTTTCCAGTCTAACCAGTTGGGTGCCAATAAAAAATTATCAATCATTAGTGTAGTTTTACCACAAGCCGATGGCCCAACAATAAGACATCTAATATTATCAGGCAGCAGCATTCCATTTCTCTTATTCTGCTGTTCAGGCTCTGGCAGCCTCTTTATAACATCCCAGGTGCTCATAGTATCACTTTGTCTGCATCGATCCAGCTGTGTTCTGGGAGTCCTAGCCATTTGACAAGTATCCTGTTGCCTTTTCTGCGGATGATTTTTTCTAAGAGATATGTGTCAGGCTGCTTAGTTTTGTTGAGTTATTCTTCATAGAACCTGCCTTTGAGAATTTCTCCTCGGTGATCTTTTATTATATATGTGTATCGGGTCCCAGGTTTAACTTGAACCACTGTAAATAATTCAGTGCTCCAGTTTCTTGTAAAGCCTCTTTTGAATAAGTGCTTATATTTGCTGATTCTTACTTGATCACCCACCTTGTATTTGGCCTTTCTTGTTGTTGGCTGGTATCTAGGATAATAAACAGTACTGATCAATTTTTGCTCATCAGATGAAGTTACCTCAGAGGGCTTCATGATGATTGTGGAATGGACCGAGTTGTTATATTTATGTAGAAGTTCTGGAACAATATTAAGCCATTTATAATTACCTTGAAGTGTGAATTGTTTATACATATGATTTTTTAGGGTTTTATTGAATCTCTCTACAATTGAGGCCTTGAGATCACTGTAACTCGAGTAATGTTGTATTGACTGGCTTTTAATAAATTGTTGGAACACAGAATTATAGAATTCTTTGCCATTATCTGTTTGCAAATAGCGCGGTGATCTTCCACTCTGATTGATGATTGTCCTGAAGGCTTCTGTAACACATTTTCCAGTCTTGGATTTGAGTGGCACAGCCCAGGCAAATTTTGAAAATGTATCTATGACAGTGAGTAGATACTTGTAGCCCTTGTTGATTTTGTCTAAGTTTTTCAGCTGTCCACTTGCCATCTCAACCAAGTCACACTGCCATAAATCATCTATGCCTTTTGTGACTACTGGCAGTCTCTTATAATTATGTCTGGCTTGTCTGTGTAATTCATCAACAATAATTTGTCTAGACATAGTATGTAAACAAGAATATTGCAACTATAGGGTGTTCAGCAGCTGATACTACAGGATTTTCTAAATACAGTTTGTCTCCTATTTGTATATTAAATTCCAGGGAGCCATCATCTTCAGCATAAGATGTTTCTAATGTATTGGGGTCTGTAAAATCCTCTAACTCTACACTGGTGATTTTTGCTTTGTTGTCAGCATTTGTTATTGATAAGGTAGGGTAGTGGTGTGCCTGTGGTTGTAGCCAATATTTGATCTTGATTGGTCTAAGTGTGCCCCCAACAAAAAATTGGTAATAAAATTGTGCAGGGGACAGCATATATATTTTGCCTCCTGGTGTAAATGGTGAATCATATTCTTTGTTGGGGATACTGTACAATTCAAGAATTACTGTATGTTTAGGATTCTCGATTATGCCAGTTATTTCTTTTTCTGCTGTAAGCAATCTACTTGTTACAGATTCAAGGTGCTCATTGATAGTCCTAACAACATCATCATGGCCTGGCTTGATCTTTATGTCCACAACAAGTTTCTTGTATTGTTGCACAATCTCTTGTAGCTGGGTGGCAAAAACAGACAAAGCATTTGCTTGATTGGATTCCATGGTCCCTAGCTGTTGCTTGATATTAGCTACAATTTGCTGTAAATTTTCAACAACTACCAATTTTGAATTTTGAGCAGTAAGATCATGGACTTGTCTCCTGATATCCTCAAACAGGGCTTGCAGTTCATTAATATGTTGATTAGTTGGTAGAGTGGCCACTGTCTGAGTAAGTTGTTTGATCTCTGTTTGGATATTCTTGATATCTTCTGATTTCAATATGCGATTCACTGTCCTCTTAATATTTTTAAGTTCCTGTGATGTAGGCAGATTTGATACAGTATTCTGCAAAGATTCAAGTGCCAATTTCACATTATTTAATTCAGAAGCATCAGCCACACTTTGCATAGCATCTTGGAGCAGGGCTATATCTGCCTGAGTGGGTGTTGATTGTTGTAAAATTTCAAGCTTTGTTTGGATATCATCGATCAAGTGATGAAAATGAGATAGCTCAGATTCAGTGTTGAGGTTTTCAAGCTTTGTGATCTGTTGCTGGACACTGACAAGGGTGTCTACAATACCAGGCAAGCGGGATTCTTCTACATTTGTCAGATCACTTTGCACTGCTGCTATTGTACCCTCAAGATGGCTTATGGTACTCTGAATTTTTCCAAAATCTTCATATGTTTCAAGTTGCAGCTTGATGTTGGCAACACTACGAGTTATAGCACTCAGAGCATCAGAAGATGGCAAGTTGTTCATAAAATTTTCAAGTGTCTCAATTTTTTCTTTAACCTCGGCTATGGCATTGTTCAGAGGGTCCAGATTAGGTATCTGTAGTGATTGAATCTGTTCCTTTAGAGTGGAAATCACTAGATCAAAATCTTCTTGTGATTTTATGCTTTTGACAATTGTTTGGAGCTGTGTCTGGACATTATTTATCTGCTCTTCCAATTGTTGTTTCAATTGCTCAGAGTTGGTGGCCTGGGTCTTAAATTTGGCTTGAAGAGCTGCTACAGCCTCCTCTAAACTTTGAAAATTATCCAATGTTGCCAAGTCAGTATATTTCTGAAGCAGCAATTTGAGTTCTGAGTCAATTTTAAGAAGAGGGTCCATGCATTGTGATTGTAAATTTGTAATTTCTAGTTGAAGACTGGCATTCAGTGTGGTTTGTAAAGCTTGTAAATCACTTCTTAATTTTTTGACTCTGACATCAAGCATCATAATCTCATCACTGTGATCTTCATGTCTTGTATGGCCAAATATATCATTAGGCATTTTGTTTTTAGTGGTTATTTATTATTGAATATCTAAATCTTAATTCTATAAAAAAAGGTATAAGCTTGTCATAGGATCCCGGGACCTCAATATATAAGCAGTCACCAGTAGAAACAGTATATACATTGCCAGAAATCATGTTTGAGTGCTTAATTCTATAAATATTTCTCCCTATTGAAATCTTGACATTACCCTCGGGAGTTGTAATAAATTGTAATTGACCACCTACAGGTAATTGGTAATAATTTAAATTATTGTTAAATATGTACAATGTTTTACCTGTTTCATCATCAACATCTGTAAGTATGCTATTCAGATGAATAATTAACAAAGCACTTAGTTTAGATATTATATCAGAAGAGGGTGCTGGTGTTGGCAGGTCCATAATAGCCTGTTTTTTGAACCCAAATAAGTTCATAGGCATGTTTATTTATTTCAAATCATGCTCTGTAATTGGGCATTGATTACCACTTTTCAAATCACAATGACCCCATGGTAGAGTATGTATGCCACATGATAAAATGCATCTCTTATCATCATGTGGGTCCAGAGCCACTTTTCTTACAACATTTGTAGTCAACAAGTGATCCTCACTCTGAATTCTGTTTTCCGATGTTCTGATTAAACTCTGGGTTTTGAGACAATTTTTGTAATCTTTAAATTGGAGCTCTTTGTCAACAGTTACTCTGCCAATACCCTTGGCCTTTTTGGCAACAGCACCACTACATGTTTCAAAGCTGTACATCTTGGCCCTTAACCCAGCAAATCCTACAATAACATCGCCAAGTGTCTCATCTTTTAACTTGCCAGGCACCTTTTTGTTGTGGGGTTGAATCTTTGTATGTTCACTGGTATCAAAATATTCAAGCAATGCAGGCTGGGACATATCTTGATAAACATCTTCTGTCTGAATATCAAGAATAAAACTATCTGTGTCCATGTACATCAGTTTTACACGATCATCATAAAAAGGCTTCAACACATCATAATACAATTTTAACATATGTAATTTGGCCAATTCCAATATCACAGCCCCTACATAAATAGGCTTATCAAACTTAATCTTTGTTTTTTTTCATGTTGAAAAGTGCCATATTTTCATCATAAATTCTTCTGTAGTTGAAATTAGGCTTTGCAATCAATTTTTTGCTCAGGCTGGGGTCAGTAATTAATTTAACATCAGTATGTTTTCTGACATTTTCTATGGTTTTGCCATACACTGAATTTACCATCAATTTAAACAAAGTCTTATCAAATTGACTCATTGCAGATGTTCGAAGCTCTGTGTTTGTATCAATATATGGCTTCAACCATCTTGAGTGCCTGAACCTCAAAACTTTGCCAGCTTTGGTCACTTGAACACCATGATGCATCAGGAACTGGAGGTTTTTGTAATATATGACATAATCCTGTTTTGGCTCTAGAGTCATCATCAGTTTCTTCTGTTTAGAGCCAGGTGAACACTTAACCTCAGGAATTGGGGGCAGATCAGAAAATGTCTTGTGTAAATCATCAGGAATTGTCGTCAGATCAACCTCTAAGAACAGGCCATAGTTACTGTCATCAAAATCCTGAAGATCTTTAATATTGAAATCTTCAACCCACTCAAGCCCTGCATATGGCAGTTTATCCATCATAGCATAACCATACAGGCTGTTGGCATCTACATACAGTATATAATTTGATGGCAGTGCTGGATCATAATCAGGAATATATTTGTTATTTGCTCTGGCATATCTCTGAGAGCATTGCACCATGCCCCCTCTTATACATTGCTCCATAAACAGATACATATCTTGATCTTGGATCAGATCCAATTGCATTTTAGTGTTTAAAAACATTGCAGACCATGCTAAGCTTGGTGCACTGTAAAAATACATTGGATCCAGCTTATAATTTTCCATGGAAGATTTTCTGAATGCCTGAAGTATATCAGCTAAGAGAGTGACATCAAGTTTTAAATATGCCTTGTGATAATCACCAAATGTCTGGCATTTTAAATTGTTCCACATCAACTGGGCATGGTGATAATCATCATCAGTGATTCCAGATCCTCTGAGTTTGCTGTAGAACTGTTGTTTTGGTGGCAGAGAACATTCATCAAATTTAGAAAAACCTGTAACATAATCATATGGATATACACCCTTCCGCCTAATTAATTTCAGGTCCTGATTTGGAAACAAAGCACATGTGATTTTAAATTGATCATCAGATAATTGACTGGCCAGTGTAGCCAGACTAGCAGACAGAATTCTGTAGGAATCAAGAAATCTTAAGTGAATGGGAACACCATTAACTTTAATTATTTTGCTAATAGCTATATATTTCTCATTATTTTCTGCTAAAATATTTAAATTCTGCTTGTCAAACCCCTCGTACCTGATCAAATGATGTAAATCATAATTGGATGCACCATGGCAAAATATGGGGACAAATTTTGGTCTCTGGATCTTAATATTAGAGCTATTACACAGGGCCATTAAGAATTTACCATCTGTATGGGAATGGTGATGTACCTTGATATTTGTATCTGAAAATTCAGAATCACATACCGGGCATTTTTCTGCATTGTTGAAATCTTCAATCTGTTTCTCTGTTAAAGGCAACATGGGTTTTGATTTTAATAAGACATTAGATGCTATGCAACGGCACTCATTTTCTATTCTATGTGCAAATTTTTTGATGGCATCTGGTCCCATGTATAAATATTCTTCACTAACAACACCATCCTGTACAACAACAAAATAAAAACTAGAAGGTTCATGTAGCTGGTATGATGTAATTGAAGATTCATCAGGATCTGGGCTGCAGAATGCAAGGGGTTTGAGGTTTGATTCAAAATCACAGACTATATATGCTGGGTGTTCCAACAAGGCTTCAAATTTTTTGAATTTGGCATTTTCATTTGGGTTAGGCATAAGCATATGAACAGGTTTATGGTTGCCACAGTATTTTAAATGTTCAATTAACTTGTTTTTAGCAATTTCTGTATTACATTCACGAACCCCATTTACCATTTTTTGACCATCAAATACAGTTAAACATCTTCGGCACAACTTGAATATTCTATTAAATTTGTCTAGTTGTTTTCTAATTAAAGCTTCAAGATTATGTATCAGAGTGTAATGGTGTGTGTTATCCCCTTCAATTAAGAGCAGATCAATCGGAACAGCAGAATCATCATCAAGTGTACTGATTCTGAGAGGTGCTATCAAGCAATTGGCACGGCCAGTAGAACAAATAAATACATTAATAGATAATTGTTTACCATTGATATCCCTGGCCTTTTTTTCAAATTTATCAATATTCTGAACAGACATTGGATATTCTAAGCCCTCCATTGCTTCATCAAAATCATGTTCATGTTGCTTGTAATAAGTTATTCTCTCAGGATCCCTTAAAACTGGATACAAAGCAGCTAAAATACACCACAAAAAGCATTTCTCATCATTATTTTCTATGTTAACCACGGCTCTTTTGTTTTTAATATTGGCAGGTAATGGCAGATATGTAGATCCTTGTAATGGGCTGAATTCAGAAATATTAATATATAACTTGTGTGGAGTTCCGCATAGGCTCCATCCTGATTCTTTTGCTGCAAAATCAGAGTGTTTAATATTCAATTGATCTATCAAACTGCTTATTATTTTGTCTGAATTTGTATTTGAATATATAGCTACAGTTTCTGTTATGAGGGGCTGTGTAAATTTTGTGCCATTTGCTTTCTTATATTGTGTAAACAATTTGAGGGACAGCTTATAAGAGCCATTTTGTGCATTTAGAATTGCATGCACATTTGGATTTATACTGTTCAAAAAATTCTTAATATCACATTTTTGCTCTGATACAAACCGGTAATCCCTAAGTTGGCCATTAAAACTGCTATGGATGGGTTCATAGCGTGGCTGCTTTGCTGCTCTAGCATTAACAGGTGTTTCAAGCTTCCTTTTCAGACCAGATGTATATGGTTGTGGAGGCAATGTTGATGACTGTACAGAACAAGTACCCTTATGTTTATATGTGAAGTATTTCATGCTATATTTTCTATGGCATTTAGGGCATATTTTAGTGGGAGTTCTGTATTTGTCTGGATTACAATTCCTTTGGTGCTTAGCCCAATTAGGGCTGGATATATTCTTATTGCATTGATTACAATATTTTTGATTTGGCATTTTTGTTGTTGGTTTATTAGATATATTTCTTGGGGTTCAAATCAAAATTCTATGCTTAATAAAAAATATCAGTTGGGTTCAGCAGTGTGCTTTGTATATTTAGTGTGTGTGTGTGTGTGTGTGTGTGTAAGTGTGTTAATATTTTTGGCTTTGGTATTTATATAAAATTTCTTCTTGGGGTTCAAATCAAAACTCTATACTTAATAAACCTATGACAGGTTGTAAAGCTAATAGCCTACATGCTCATAAATAGAATAAGTACAGAAGCACTGCCCTTGCACAAATGCATGTCTACACAGGCATGTCCTAGAAAAACAATGACCTAATACCATGTGTCATGTATAACAAACTGGGGCAGATATAAACCTGACTCTAAATATGAGTGGATTACAACAAACAAGCAAAATGTGTCAAATATCAGACCTGTATGAGGAGCACTGCAACAACACATCTGTTCTCCTCAGCCACTCTCACAATACTAACTGATATGTAATGCAAAAGCTCTTGCATCATAATTTGTTGTATAATATTGGGTAATAATTTGTTGCACAACATGATGCAAAAGCTCTTGCATCATAATTTGTTGCATAATATTGGGTAATAATTTGTTGCACAACATGATGCAAAAGCTCTTGCATCATAATTTGTTGCATAATATTGGGTAATAATTTGTTGCACAACATGATGCAAGAGAAATAAACCAGAAGTAAACATGTGTGTGTGTGTGTGTGTGTGTGTGTGAGGTGTGTGTGTGTGGGGGGGGGGTGTATGTGGGTGGGTGTGGGTGGCTTTTTGGCCTAGTTTTAAGTGTAGCCAAAAAAAATATCAAGAGGGGCATATGTTTGACAAGCTTATGGACAACAATCTGTCAGATGTGGCTTTTGTAAGTGTAGGCAAATCAATCTGAGGGGGGTCATACTTTCACGGGAAATTTCCGAGAGCATTTTTAAAAAAATCTTGGATTAGACAGGGTGCCACACTTGAGCAAAAAGCTCATATGCACATCTTGAGCTAGGTTTAAGTGTAGCCAAATCTGCCTGAGGAGGGCTCATACTTTATCGCGCCAATATTATCATCAATTACACTACTCCTGCAGACACCTAACCTAACAATGCTAAAATCAAGAAATCACCTGACGTCAAAACACAATGTTGACCACGCGTTGTGCGATAAGAGAGACCCCTTAGGGTACAACGCTGTATTTAGGGCAACGGAACGATCGAAATTCTTTTGGTACAGTGGGTACACAACGAGCCTGGCGCAGCCGAGAAAATGAACAGTTTGTCATATTAGCGATTTGGTATCATTATGATTTAACAACTAATTAACTAAATTTTGCCACATTGAGTGAAGATGAACAGTGACCAGCGAAAACCGAATCCGGCAATCGCACTGTATAGAAAACAACTCCAGTTGCATTCTAAATATGACTGTGTCGTGTTTGAACTTGTTTTGGTAAGTTCTGTCTCAGTATTGTATTGCTTTTTTCTATATTCAATTATATTAAGTATGTAGATTTCAAATTTGGTCTTTCTACTAATTAATAAAACAGAGAAAGAAGGGCCCAAGTTCCTTTTGTTTTATTGCGATTTCATCATGCTAGGTATGCATTTTTTAAATGGTTCGATTTCGATTTACGTCTGTTAACAATAACATACACTACGGAGTTTTAGCCATTGCTTACTGTGGTTCTTTGACACTGGTTTTTCACTTCCATGTATTTCTAAATAATTCCCTTAGCATTTTAATAATAACCCTAAATGCTTTCGTTGTTAGGTTTGGCAGGTCAGGCTTAGTTCTCTTAGCATTAAAATAATATTCCTAAATACTTTCTACCCTAGTATTTTAACAATAATTCTGGTTATTTTTTTTGGTTAGGTTAGGCGGATCGACCACATCGACCCATGTTTGGTTTTTCTTGACACCTTTTGTGCATGAATTATCCACACATTAATAATGATATTTTGGTACTAGTTTACTATCCTTCGGACACATTTATTTATTTTTACAGAAGAAACTACTTACTGTAATAAGTTCCTGTAGCATTGTCGAACATCGGGAAAGTGTTTTGTGTGATGTGGGAATGTTTCATAGCTGAAATTCATGTTGTTCGTTGAAAATTAATTCTCCGACGGAGAATAGCTAGCCCCACGAACCATTGGCACGTGGATAGGTTAGTTCTGTTAGGTTAGGAAACATAGTTAAAATTCGGTGTCGTGTTAGTATCAGGATCTAGAAATTGGAAATAATTGCGAACCATTGGCGCTAGCCCCACGAACCATTGGCACGTGGTTAGGTTAGTTCTGTTAGGTTAGGAAAGATAGTTCAAATTTCATCAAAACAACGTTGATACACCTTCAGGAATGTTCCGCGAAGCAGATACGTAAGTACGAATGTCAAAAATTGACGAAACGAAAAAATTAGAGGTGTCCGAAGGATAGTAAATTTTTACCGTAAAGTAGTACCATTTACAACACCGGAAATCTCTTCAATTGCTTTCAAATTTGGCATACTCACTAATTTTGGCTTCGTAATCACGAATCTGCAGTTAAAATTTGGCGGTCACTTCTAGAAATTGCAAAATAAGCCGAAATAAGTGGGTCCGTGAACGGAGTAAACACCCTTGATTTATGAAGAAAACAACAATTTTTTGCAATGATTAGCATTTCAAAACTATGTTTATCATGACCCTGAATTTTAATATGCTTGCCTAACCTAACTTTACCGTGAATGGTTCGTGGGGCAAACATGTTTTCCACCTTTACGCAAGATGCCATTTTCTCAAATGCAAATCAATGCTCCATGCAACATGTCTCACTTATTGCACAACACTTGAGCAACGTTGTGCCTGCGATGGCCAGGGCCTACATACAGACTGCCAGCCTCACTCCGACCTGCTGAGGTGCGAGATCATCCAACCAGTTAGGGGGTGACATCTGGTCAGCACGACAAACTCCCGGTCATTCTTGTATGTTTTTCATGACTGGGTTGTGCTACTTATTCATAGTTTACCATTTTCCTCACAATGGTGGGTGGCCACTGGGCCCATACACAGGCCAAAATCTTTGGAGAAAAGGTATTACACTTCCCCTAGGAGACTTGAATGTGTGTGCATCCCAAAGCATGACCGCACGGCCATGGTGTGGAACAAAAAGGCAGAAAGAACCACATTTTTTTTAAAAAAAAAGTGAGAATGCAACAATTTTCTCAATGTGTCATGCTATTTTGTGTGTGTTTCATACATTATCAATTACTCATGCTGGTTCTCTTGCCAAACACATTGATTGGTTGGGTCACGATCTTGCAACTTAGGGAGAATTCACACTGAAGAGACACGCAACACGAGAGTTTCACACCGAAGAGATAAGATGCACACGGCAAGCGACACTGCTTTCTATGCTCAGTTTGCATGATTGTACCAATGTAATTCCATTAATCAGTTTATTAATCACCCGGAAAAAAACGTAACGAGACATTGTTACATGTAAATTACGTTGTAAAAGTTGTGCAAGTTATTGAAACTTGGGAGAGGCATGTAATTAAATATTGATAAATAAATTCTAGCATAATCATAAAGAGTAATAATAGTTTGACTACGTGTAGGATTGTTGACAAATATAAAAATATCGAAGACAAAATGGTAACGCCGACTCCTTGTAATTAAGTGATCCCAGGTTCGATAACCGGTGGAGGCACCGGGCAGATCTAGTTCTGATTAGTCTATTTCTGCATACAATTTACTTCAAAAACCAAAAATTCACAACTCAAATATGATATTGGGATTATGATAGTTGTCAACCACTTTCAGCAGAACCTTTCGCTGCTCAGTATAGTTGATACGAGGGCACGGTATCAGGTCGCAGCCTTGCGGTTGAGAAATAATGAACTAGAGTACTTTACCATGTTGACTAATATATTTTGGACTAAAGTGCCTCAATATGCTGGCTTTTTCAAATAAAAGCAGTCAGATAAATGCCAAAACACGGCTTATTTACACGATGTTGAAGGCAAATTACAGACGATAACTGCATCAAAAAACTTGATAAAGCGAAGAGAACGTTGTGTTTAAATCTTAAAACATTGTGCATATCGATACTTTATTATATCAGCAAATTAGAGGTTCAAATATGATTCCGGCTGGGCTATCTTCCAGAGTCTAAATATAGCTCGTTGCAATGAAGCATTCACTGCGCATACGTGAACAACAAACTATATACCTGCATGATATTGAGAAAATGGCATAGTCCGAGAGACATGTAAGCGACACATGCATCTTGCCGTGTCTCTTTGGTTCGAAAGGTTGCATTGATTACTGAGTGTTGGCTTCCAAGCGATACGTGTCTTGTGTTGCGTGTCTCTTCAGTGTGAATTATCCCTTAAAGAGCTCGAGTCCTGGACTAGACATCGGCTTCTCATGAATCCCCATCACCTGTTTCATGCAAACATCGGAAAAGTAATGCCAAATAATTGAGAGTAAAGGAATCCATTCATAATTTGGGTTCTTTTTAATACATCTTATTAAGTACACAACTGAAATTTTAGGTCTTATTATTTTTGTGTAATAATAATTTTAATACATGGGTGAAAGACATGCCAATTGCTCTTTTGAAAAATTGAGGTGACACTTTGCAATAGATAGTATAGCACATTTGGTACTTCAGTAATATCAATGAACTGTAGTAAATATAAGCTTATAAATATAGTTTTGAAAGTATTTTAGTATTGGTAGTTGCTATCCTCTGTTCAAATTACATAAAGTAAGATATAGATGGATACATATACATTTTAACATTTTGCTCTGTAATAAGTAATTATGAATGTATTTAAAAGTACTGTGTATTGGTTACTTGCTTCACTAAATTAGGTATCTAGTCATCATTTTAACCTCATCATGGTAATTAATATGGAAAAAAAATTAGAACTAAAATGAAACAGAACTGCCAGAGCATTTCTGATTCACAGAAGATAATTCTTGATGCACCAAATCTAAATGACGTACAAGAAGCAACATGTGAGTTAATGACTTTAATGTATTTGTCATCATTGTAATTCAGTTATAAACTGTTTAAATATCTAATTGCATATGAAAATGCTATGACGGTACGAGGATTGCTTTTTAAATATGTTTCTTACAATTATAATTACCACTGTGTCCTTTTTACAGCTTGGATAGAAATACGTTTCCATGGGAAGAAAGAAGCAACATAAATTGAAGACAAGTTTGTCTCAGAAAGGAAAGAAACCAGTAGATAAAACTGTCACTATCGTAGAAGATTTAACAGTTGAAACTAAACCTAAAGTTAATAAGCCATCTGCACTGATAGACCTTGTAAATGAGGTACCTGAAGATGAAGATATTCCAATAATTGACCTTTCCCGTGAGGATGAAGACGACCTGTCTTTAAGTGAAAATATTAATAAGAGCTCAATTCCACATCCCAAGAGGTATAAAAACATTGCCAGTGTTAGTGCTCTTGCATCAGACGAAATACAGGCTGAAAGCAACTCGTCTTCTGACACCATAAGACATACAGAATACTATATGTCCTCTGATGATTTCTTACCTGATGCTTTAAGAATTAATGCCTGGAATTACATTGCAAAATGTGCCACATATAGAGTGAGAGAAACAGTTGATTGCATAAGTAAAGATTAAAGACATTTCTTTTAGACTTCACAATGGCTTCCCGTGTTGTTGTTCTAATAGATATGGACTGTTTTTATTGTCAGGTTGAAGTTAGATTGAATCCTTCCTTAAAAGGCAAACCATTAGCAGTTGTACAATACAATACTTGGAAAGGAGGAGGGTGAGTGTTGTTAATAATAAATATCTAAAAATTAGTGGATTATTTGGGGTTTTAAGAATTGTTATCTTTCTAAACACATTCATGCCCAGCTCTGGTACCACATCAGACCTCCCCCCAAAGTCATGTGGTGCACCCTTTTTGTTTGCTAATCAACATGGGGGAGAAAATCTGATAAAATGCTAAATGACCATAGCCGTTTATGGGCAAAAAAACAAGCACATATCTTAACATGATCATGGTCGTTTACGGGCGGGAATGTGTTAACTTTAGAGGAGGTTAAAATTATAATATATAATAACTGTTTAATTGTAGATTTAGTTATTTTAAAGGATATTAAAATTGTGTTCACAGTTCGATGAGTGAAAGTTCACAGTTGGGTGAGTGAAATTTGACCATTTCTGTTAAATCAATAGAGAACCTGAGTTATCTTTTTGTGTGTGCATGCTTACACCCTTCTGCACATGTAGATATGTGTGACCAATAAATCAGATTCCCCCAGTTATTTATCAAAATGTTACAAAATTGAAGGACAGAACTGACAATCATATTAAAACAACATATTTATCTCTGATGCTTTGCTTTGTACTTGTTAAAATTAATCAGTGAAAATAGCTAGTAAGGCAGGATACTTGACAATAAATTTATGTAACCCATAAATTGCATTGAAAAAAAACTATATTTGCTTGGATGTTTCAAAGCATCTTCTTCCAGTGTGTAAAAGTGTTGCATTAAAATACCAGTTACTGTATTACAACATAGATTGTGCTTTATTTGTAAGTGAATATAAACAAGTGATATATATATTTACTTCATTGTGAATCATTAATGATTTTTCTCATTAAAAATTATATTTGAGCACTGTTGTGCTGTTTACCAATGGGGACTATACCTAGCACCAGTGATTTATCCACACACCAACCCAATTACCTCCCTAAATTTTCTCAACATTCCCCCTAAAATTTTTCACGAAGGATTGATTTATGGTCATTTTTGGCTCTAAAATATATCATTTTAACCCCACTTTGTAAATATGAACTTACACCTTCATTATTTATTTTCCATAAGGTTACAAATAATGTGTTTTACTTCCAGAATTATAGCAGTAAACTATGAAGCCCGTGCCTTTGGAGTTACACGTCATATGAGAGGAAATGAAGCCAAGAAAATATGCCCAGATATAATTCTAGTGAGAGTGTCAGAAGTTAGGGGAAAAGCAGATTTAGCTAAGTAATAATCAATTTTAATAATTTGATTTGAATTGCCCAAACATCTATGTGTAGTGCACTGAAAATTATTTGAGGAATTTAAAAATTACTTTTTGAAATTATTGACATTTGTACATAAGAGAGGGCTCATAACAAGAGCATAGTGGGTGGGCACCTGCCAAACTCAAATCATGCTACTGAAGTTTCAAAGTAATTGAATGTGGGAAAGAAATGAAAAGGGGAAAAAAAGTTCATGAAAATTGGCTTAATCCCTACAGCTATTCAGTGATATCAATCAAGATGTACACATATTGCACCTGGTGGAGAAACAGATTCATGACAAAATATCTTGTAGAGCATAGAATATTGAGTTATTTTTCACCCATTATTGATAAATTGAAAAATGTATATGTGTATACTTTTTTTTTCTTTCCTGTGTTAAAATATGAGAAAACAATTAATTATAGGGGAGGCGATACAGTTACACACCAATTGTGCATTTATTTCAATATTGCCCAAATGGGCACTGCTACTAAAAAAGACCTCGGTGTATCCAAGAGTATGAATTTCTCACCATGTTGCAAGTGAAAGTGTTTTTTATGTTGATTATTAAGCTGGACACGATGTTTGAAAAATATGATCAGTAAGAATTTTCGGAATCGCATGTATTCCTTATGGGGAATCAACTTCAACATCAAGTTACGGCTAATCAAATGGAAGTTTCAACTTTTCCACTGGTGAAATGCATCTTCAAACTGCCCTCTTCCCGTTGACATATTTTTCTATTCCATCGGAAGTTTTATATTCCCAAGAGAACGAATCAAATCCTACTCCAATGTGATCAATGCTTTTCTCCTTGCCTCCTGGCAGTGTTCCCAAACCTGATGCACATAAAAGAACTAAATTTCACCTTAAATGGAGTTAAAACTTACTTTCATGGAGCTAGATTTACGAAGGCTGGATAAAGTGCCTCCTAGGGTAATGTTAGTTGTCAAAGGGGTTGGGGCACTGCTATTATCGTTAACTCTAAATTGATGACAATTTATTCTTAGTTTTCAACATCTAGATCTGTCAGCATCGCCCATCTCAATAATCCACTGATGGTCGTATGAAATTGAAAATAAAGAATTCCCTGATAACAATATTATGTCAATTTCACGTCAAACACTGCGCTATATAAATAGTAGCTGGGGAGATAAGAGGGAGTGGGGCTATGCAGCCAATATAACAATATCACGTCACGTGCAAAATGTATAATTATGACAAGAGTTGGTCTATGTGGGCCGGAACCAGTGCACAGTGATCCAGAATGCGAAAAAAGTCGGCAAAAATAGAAATTTTGACTTTTCAGTAAGGGGATAAAACATTACCACTTCTGTAAACAAGTCATGAAACTGCCATGAATTTTTTTCTCTAAATTTATTCTTTGTTCTTGTTTTCGGGCCTCGAAATGGCGGTCCGTGAAAATAGAATCTTCGGAATATTTTGTACATATTTTTAAAACTTGTTGTAGCAATTATTTTTTCGCCAGACAATATAATTGTGCTAGATAGACTCACAACTTCTCAGTAATGCACAGAAAAAGAACAGATATTTGAATTACAATAAAATATAATGATTTTATTTTTGACTTGAAAATACAAAAGTTATGTTGAGTTAACATAGCTTTTGCTGCTATTTCCCGCGATTATTTCTAAAGCAAAGGATACTTTAAAGTATTGTAAAAACTGTATGGGAGAAAAGTTTTGTTACTTTTTGCTATTTTTGACAAATTTAGCTTATTTGTGAACGTGTGCTCCTTTGTTAATGGGTCAGCTGGCAACCCTGAATCAAGCGTGGTCACGTGTGCACGCGCTAGGGGAATAGGTTGTGTCTGATTTTTTATCAGCTGAAGCTTAATACTACTTAATATAGAAGTAGTGCAGTGTAACAGAAATTTATTAAAAAGTCCCAACAACCCCTATCTTTCAAAACCTTCATCAACACTTTCCCTAAAATTTTCACCAAAGACTTGGCTATGTAAATATTACCCAGAAGCAAAATTACTTCGTAAATCCGAGTTATAATTACATTAAAGTATTTGATTAACAATATTTTATTGGTTAAACTGATTGTATTAATTTTGAACATCTTTATTGTATTTGACAATATTGCAAAAAATCAGAGAAAAGATCATGTTTGAATACCAAGCTGAAATGCAGGAGCGCATGTCTGGGTGAAATTTACACAGGCGATGTTTCTTCGGCCCTGTGAGGGAAACTAACGAAGCCTCATAGCTGATTGAAGGTTTTGACTAGGGCTCGGAATTGAGGAAAAATCCTTATTTTTTTCCTAGTGTCCGAAGATGAGGCCCAACATAATATATGTTCATTTTGGCTCATTGTAGGCCAGAAAAAGGTGGGTTATATTTGACTTTTTTTTGCCTTTTTCGGCGATTTTTGGCTTATTGGTCCTTTTTTAGTTTTTTTTTTTTTTTTTTTTAGGTCTTAACAGCTTTTTTTTGCAACTTCACCTTCTTTCGACTACGTTTTTACTCCCATTCTCAATTCGAATCATCATCAGTTCATCACCTCAAACATCCTTTCTGTAGTAAGGAAATAAAAAAAAGAAAGAAAGAAATATATTTGAACCATCCCTGAAACGAAAGAAAAACATTTTTGGACGACTGAAGCAGGTACGGTACAAGGTCCTTTAACCGTAACTTGTCTGGAAGGTCATGCTGTTAAGTGGTAACTTTCTCTTGTTTTGAAGCTTTCAGCAGGGTGTATACGACCAGACAGCACGTGCCTGCAAAGATCTCAAGTCAGATAAGGATAACTGAAGTTATTAATTAATTTGGATCACATTTATACGTCCTTTTTCTGTTTTTAGGTCCTTTTTTTTATATTTTTATGTCTTTTTTTTGGCAATTTATAGGACTTCAACTTCTGAGCCCTAGTCATGACATTAGAAAGTATTTACAGGAAAGGTACTGAGAAGGGTCACCTCGGGCACACTCATTGGTAAAGATGAAAGAAATATTTCAAATCTTTTGGGTCGTTTTTACCCAGTCATGTGTCCTTGTGGGTTAATGAGGATGGTGTGTCATAGAAATCCACGAAACATTATTCCTAAAAAATCTGATGAAAATAGAAATTATCAGACTAATCATTTGTTTCATTCGTGTTAGATTCTATAAATTTTAAAAATATCGCTTAAGATTGTGTTAAGACCTTTAGTGTTGATGTATCGCGGTGCTGCAGCAAAGTATTTTAAGGATATGAAAACTGTTGCTGAAAAGATAATTTTCTTAAAAATATTCACCCTATGCAATCTCAAAAGCAGATTATCAGTTTTGAAGAAAGTAGCGACAGAAATAATAGGTGATAAACTGAAGAGCTTCGCCGGGAAAATACGTCTGAGGAACTCGCATTCACAACCAAAGTACATTTAAAGGAAAAAAGAAAGATATTGCAACTAGTAAATAAATATTATTTAATGCCTTAAAATATATTAATTTATCACTTGAAAGTGATTTGATAGGAAGTCTGTTTTCCTCGCTTTAAACATTTATTTTGCATAAATTCATTTTAACGATACTTTTGACATTTATTATTACAATTATAATTATTGTTTTATTACTATCATTATAATCCTTATTTTCATTAGTTTTGTTATTTAATCTATTTCTGGAAATGTATTTCGGTTTCCAAGTGTATTGTCTGTGGCCGAGTGGTTAGCACATCACGCTGCGATGCCAAGGGTCCCGGGTTCGAATCCCGCTCGGGCTTGGTTGTTTGTGAATGTCCATTCATCAATTTCATCACTCATCCCCATCTTCGCAAATTAGCCAAGAGGCACAAAACTCGAAGTAAAATAAACTCGATCAATCAAACCAAGTGTATTGTTTAGTTTTACTGTGGTTTCAAGTGCACATTGAAATAGGTCAAAATTATACTTTTTGTATAAAAATCAAAATAATCAATCTCATGTGAATTCCGTGGACCCAAAGTGTGAATTATTCCATAAAATTTATAATCTTACACATTTGTATTGATTTAGGGGTCAAATAGGGAGCTCCTAATTATTGCCGGGTTTTTTCGCATTCCGGATCACTGTGCAGTGATGGCATCATAGTGGGTCACGGGGGGTGGGCGTCCCAGTTCACAGCCGAACGAGTGCATGAAAGAGCCAGATCTGGCTCCAAGAGAGCTAAGTTGGCACACTGTCAGGGACGGAAGAGCTTAGGAAGAGTCCCGTGGAGACTGTATCGCATGCCCTTAAGCTGATTTTATTATTCCTTTCCTCTATTAACACCACAACATAAGCAGACATATTGGGAAACATGACTAAGCCTAGTGTGGGTCTTTAAACCACCATAGCAATGTATAGTTATGTTACAAATTTTATTTTATTAATGTGTACTGGCTTATACTCTAACAGGGTAGTGCGAGGACCCTAAAATATATTTTTGCTTTGATTGCCCACAAACTTGTCAGCTTTTGCGTAATTGTAGTGTTGTTTTTTTTTAGAGTATTTTTATTTTTAAGAAATGAGCTCACATTTTTGCACAAGTAAATTTTCACACAACTGCAGATATGAAAATATTTTTACCTGCATTGAATAACTTTGAAGACTAAAATTCATTAGTTTCTGTTGCTGATAATCTTGAAGATGGCAAAAATATGAAATATAGTATTTTATTGGATGTCTTCTGTTTGTCAGACATGATAAGAGGCAAATACATAAAGATTTTTACCGTCTAGTATGGGATTTAAGAAAAAAATGCATGTTCAGATGTATCTTTGTGTCCTCACAGGTATAGAAATGCTGGTGATGAAGTTGCTGATGTCTTTTGCCAATTCAGTGACTGTGTGCAGAGAGCTAGTGTAGATGAGGCCTACATGGATTTGACCGAAGCTGTAGAAACTCGTTTGAAGGCTATGAAATGTGCTCAAGTGAAAGCTGAAGACTTGCCAAGCACATTCATAATTGGATATGATGATCCCAAGGATAACGGCGAAGGTATTTCACGTGTTCATTATTTGATAAGGCCATTTACGTGTGGTGAATGTTGGGACCAGTATTTCTTAGTGTCGTTTTTCAGGAGCTGCCTTAATATGCGGAGCTCCTGTGCAGCCAAAAGGTTAATGCTCTCTGTTGTCTTTGGTGCAAGCAGTCCCAGGTTTGATTCCCGGTGGGAGCCCCCAAAATTTCAGCATTGACCCAGCATTCTGGGGACAATTGGGAAGATAATTGCAAAGAAGTAATGGGCTCCTGTCTCCAAAAGCCAGAAAACAGTGGTGATGAGACTCAATGCGAAATGATGGGACACTGAAAAATACCACTCTGGCAGGCCTTGGCTCTTAAGAGGTCTATTGCACCATAGTGTTTAGTTTAGTTTGAATCGGGATGGTAAGTTACAGCATAGTTTGTGGTCCTTCACTTTATTTGGATTGTTTATGTTTTCGCCTGGCTGAGTTGTCATAAATGTTCATTGGTAGCAGAATAGTGTCCGCCCTGGAACCCCATTTGATTCCGATATATGTGGGAGAAATAGACCTCATTTGCTCTTAAGGGATCTGCAGAGGTAGCAAGAGTTGGTCTGTCAGGATAGGGAGCCTACAAGGTAATATGTAGGTGAATATACAGGAATAGAGCTGATCTGATGATGGATAGGTTGTTTGTGTAAAAATACATTTTTCAAATGGCTCGTAGCCTGGGAAAGGGGGTAATTTATCTTTCAGGAGGCTTCTCATGTTAAACTTAAGAGGGCTTGTGTTATCAAGACATTGGATTAATATGTATGCTGTATAAGAGATGGGAAGGAATGTTAATAAACTACATATGTTGCATATTTGTAGTCTAATTTCTGAAACCTGAAGGCTAGGTACATTAGAGAGTGTGCTTATACAATGCATTGTAGATGTAAGTAGCATAATGTGTGTTTTTTTTTTGAGAATCATAGGCTGCAAGATAAATTATACTCTAGACAATGGACAAAGGATGGAAAAGTATCTTTGAAACAACCTTTTCTACAAATTCTGAATCAGTTGGTAAAGATTATGTTGTGGCATTCAATGCTTTTGGCTCTGGGTAATAGTAGTAAATGTCAGTTTCTTAGATTTTAAAGCATGTGTTGCAAATAGAAGTATGTGATTTTCTAGAGATTAATCCCTTCTCTGTGTAATTTTCTGGCAAATATTGCGTAGTAATATTTTTAAGTAGCTACTGCTTCTGCACGATTCATCCAAGTATCATAGTTCATACGTCTTTCAAATGACACCACGCACATGTGTACATCAAGTATGAGGAAAGGGAAATCGGGGATAATTCGGGAAATTTCCCTCCGAAAAATCCCTTTTGGTAACTTTGCACCCCTCTGGACTGGCCCTGGATATAGGTACCACCCGATTATAATCGACCTTGAAAAATACTATGATCTATACGTAATGCGTCCGTCAAGTTTCTTTGCATATCTTCAATAGGTATGAGGGAAAAAATATTTCGCCATCCTATTTGACAATACTATTAGATACTCACAAACTCAAAAGCCAGCAATAAATCACCTACAGTGCAAATAATGCAACACCAAAAAAAAATATACATAAAGCAACTGACTAAACGCGGCACACAAACGAACTCATGTTTGCACTTTGTCAGCATAACACAAAAACAGTTTACTTTCCTCTGAACTATTACTTCTTCTTCTTTGTCGGCACTGAAAATCGTGACTAAATAAAGGTCGTTGTCTCTTAAATAGCAAAACATATTTTTCACCAACAAAAAATGTATTATTCCGTTCAACACAGGTTACTTCAGTCAGAGATGTTCGTAATATTACGTCGAACACAGGGAAGGGGTTAAGTACGTTATTCTTGGCTTGAATTTATTTTTGAAGCAAGCATGTTGGGACTGGTACTGGTAAGTAAAAGCTTTGGGATTGTTCCAGGAAACAAGATATTCTCAGCAATTGCAAAAACAGAAATGTAGGTTGAGTTTTTATGAACATGAGTTGTTCCCTAGTCCACAATAAAAGTTTCATGAACAATGGTCTAAAGAATACTGGTAATAAGCTAATTATGTATTTATAAACATTCAAAAATCAAAATGTTTACGTACATTTTGTTTTGTTTTATTCACAGAAAATTACAAAAGCGTGAAATTTTCAATGTTGACAATGGAAATTGAAAAATTATGTTGCAGGTTTACATTATATGAAATGAATGATATGGATCGAAAGTATTTTGATTTAATGTTCTCCAAAACTGCCAAGAAATGTATAGTGTAAATCACCAACCCTGAGACCTTCTGTAAACAAACTGTCTCACCGATTTGATGTATCACTGAACACGGAGACCTTCCCGAACGCATTGAACTCACCATGTTGAAAGTGCCACTACTTACCTGCTGTTCACATGATTATTTTTAGAAAATAACCAATGTTATAAAATATCATTATGTACACAAATCTCTAAGCTCATTGAAAGTTACAATGCATATTCCTACAAAATGTTCACACTTCTCTTGCCTTGCTATGTCACCAAGTTATTTTACGAAGTGCACTATATTTGGCGGAACAAAAATTGTTATTAGGATGCTTGTCAAAATTTTCAACCACAGACGCCCACCCAGTGTGGAATAACATGGGTACCTGGGGGAAACCCTGGGGGGTAAAGGCAGTCAGGGGCATGATGCTGATCACATCACCCCCACTCACGACTGGATCAAGAAAGTGTGGGACGTTACCCCTACACCCCCTATACGCCTTCATGGCATGGTGCTAAGCACAGGGGAACACTTTACATTTTTTTTTATATATAAATTTACGAACTTTCTTTGTCTTGTTTTGAGTATCATCAATATATTTATTGGACTTACAGCATTACAAATGGCTGTTTATGCCAATTATATATTTTATTTACATAAGATACAATTTACATAAAATGTACAAACAAATTTCAAACACACTCCTATCTATATCAAACCTTAGAAATATACATTATCATGTTATATAATTTTGTCTATAAAAAATGCAAGTAAAATATATTTAATTCGCATACAAGAAAGAAGCCAAATTTATGGGAAATGTTTACTGGTGCAAAGAGTTAACCATAAAGGTGAAGCAATAAGTACAAAACAAGGAGCATTGGGTTTAAAGTGGTACGTCATTAGTGGCAGCATATCCCATACTACAACTTGGCCGTTGTTTTACCTTACGTAATGAATGCTGTAACAACGCTGAATTTTTGTGTGGATTATTTTACTTTTATGAGTTTGCAATGCTTTCTGCATGCACGTGGTTTTGTTTACAGAAGGTCTCAGGGTTGGTGATTTGAACTTTAGTTATTATTTATAGCAACAATGGATGCCACAATATGCATTACACCTATTTGTATTAATATACATAAAAAATGTGATTTTCATGCTATACTTAGTAGCAAATTAGTAAGGTTGTATAGTATTTCAAAAGATTTTAAAACTGTCTACAATTCAAAATTGGAGGGAAAGTAAAAATGTTAATTTTTGAAAGTAAAAGTCATGCCTTACTTAATCAGTATTTCAATGCAGCATATTCTAATGAAAGAATTTTTGTTTTCATTTTCTAGAATCAAGACTCTCAGGCATGCAGCAGTTTTTACAGAATGTTTACAACAATGAGATGAGCAATACTCATGAAATTAAGCTTGCAGTTGGTGGTGTTATTGTTGAAGAAATGAGACAGGCAGTATTTGAGCAGACTGGGTTTCGTTGTTCAGCAGGAATTTCTTACAACAAGGTTTGTTGAATATGTATCCTTACTGAAGCAATAAATAATTTCTAAATGCTTGTAAGAATATGAGAGTGCATGAATATACAATTAACCCTTACATGCTGGCCGTCACATCCATGTAACCCTTGGTATTGTCCCTAATGCCAGCTGTAACACACATGTCACGAGTGTTGTGTGTCTTGGGAAGACCCTTTGTATCAGATAATGTTCACATGTTTCGAGTGACATGAGACTTGATGCATGTCAGTAGCCATTTTCCCACCGAAAAGAAAATAACGGTCCTTACACTGGAAATATTTTATTTTTTCTCCAAAAGTATCAGCTGCAAGTGCACAATTCTAGCCACGAGAATAGAACACATATCAGGCAGGCAATATGCAGGTACCATTTTGAAGAGTCACGTCATGGCATTACCTACGTGGGGGCCTGACAAAGTTCAAATTTCATTTTAAAAATAAGATTTTTTTTATTATTATTTTCGTCTTTTGTACTTGATAAATGAAAATTGTGTTTTTACACCACAGAATTATTACCTAGTCTGTACTGAACAAAACGAGGTATCATTTGTGCTCTAGTGTTCATAGTTTCCAAGATAAAAGTTATTATTTAAACCTTGGCGAATTTCAAATTTCCTGCTTGAAAACAATCCCGGTGTTTAGGCAAAACCAGAGAAATCAGCCACGGCATCTAAGGGTTAACTAACTAACTAACTCTCTAGCCTTCTTAAAACCCGAAGGTTCATGGCTGCAGCAACACAGGCCTTCCTGAGCAAGATCTATATACTATTTTCCATCCCTACCGATTTCCTTTAGGTCCATCTCAACGTTATCCCTCCATCTTCGTCTTGGCCTTCCTACAGGTCTCTTACCATCAGGTTTCCCAACAAGAATCCTGTAAACTCTTCTTTCCTCTGCAATTCGTGCCACATGGCCTGCCCACCTAAATCTCCTTGATTTAATCATTCTAATATTATCTGGACATGAATACAAATTATGTAGTTCTAAGTTATGTAACCTTCTTCACTCACCTGTCTCCTCATCCCTTTTAGGTCCTTATATTTTCCTAAGAATTTTATTTTCAAATACTCTCAATTTATGTTCCTCTTTCAATGTAAGGGACCAAGTTTCGCATCCATACAATAACACAGGCAAAATTACTGTTTTGTACATTTTAACTTTTAGTTTCTTAGATATTAAACGAGAAGACAAACGTTTATGAAGAGAAAAGTAACATGCATTTCCTGAATTAAGCCTGCAGTTCATTTCCTCTTTAATATCATTTTCATTTGTTAGTATTACTCCTAAGTACTTGAATTTGGAAACTGGTTCAAACGAGTTATTAATAATTAGATCTTGATTATTACCTAACACTTGGTTTCGACCTGTAAGCATATATTTAGTTTTCTCTTTGTTAACTTCCAAACCTATCTCTCTATCCGCTTTGAAAAATATTTTAGCATTATTCTTAATTCTATTTATATCATCCCCTAATAAGTCTACATCATCTGCATTTGCTAACAGTTGAGTCACACCATTTAATTTTAGTCCTCCGTTAGTTTCTTTTGCCTTCCTTACAGCGTATTCTAAGGCAAAATTAAAGAGCAATGGAGATAATGCATCTCCTTGTTTTAACCCATCATGAATTGTAAATTTGTCAGACATATTAATATCCACACGAATTTTACTTTCTGTTTCACTGGTGCATACTTTTATCATATTAGCAAGCTTCTTAGGTATTCCAAACTCAACTAATATATTATATAATTTATATAAGGGTTAACATGTAGTTTAAAATGTTATTTTGAAAATACAGGTCAATTTAGCTGCTGTCAGGTTGTCCAAACTTGACATGCATTCAATCTGGATATATGGCTGACTCAATGTTAACTTTATGTTCAAGGTTGGCGTTGCTATTTCTCTTTTGGTTACGTTAAGCTGCTTTACTACCTCTTTAGGCTAATCACGATGATAAAATAGATGATGGAAGTATTCAAACCTAGGCCCCATAGTGCTCTGTGATAGCCACTCTCTTATGCAGGCCAGTCAATTGTAACTAATGTTGGTGTATTTCACAGAATTTACTTCCATCATTAGGCTAACCATAATGAGAAAATGAAAGAGAATGCAGCAACGGAATGGAATAAATTAATGATAAGCTTTGTTTTTTAAATCAACTATCACAACAATGACATGGAATAACTGAAGAAACAGACAGAACCCTTATACCTAGAGGCACATATTTTTGGTAAATAAAAAAGCAAAATTTCGGTACAAAAACGGAGTCAATTTCAGGTTCAAAAGCGGTAAATAAAATATATCGGTGTTATAGCGGTGAAAAATTGGATGAAAAGTGGTATATAAAAAGACATTTTGGTTTTAAAATTGTGAATATAATCCTAAATTTGATTTAAAAGCTACACTTATTCCACTGAATTAACATTTCACTTCTAATAGCACATTTTTGTAGTTTTCAGAGTATTAAGTTTATTTCTGTGTAAAGAAGTCCATTTTTGCTTCTCCAATATTAACAGCAGATTTAATCAATTTTCCGGGAATTGCATAACTCTCACGATAATTCAGACCTGAGAAGGTGTCACGTCGGTGAATAAACCCTAAATTTCGTGTTTAAGAGTTAATTTCGCTTTTTGCAGTTCATTTCGCATTATTTCGTGACAAAACATGGTCACAAAATGCATCTCACACCTTTCAAAACATGAAAAATTAACACTACAATGTGTTTCTTCACATTCCGTTTTTTCGTCAAAAACGAAATATGCATGCCCCTACTTATAACCTTTAAACTTTATTGTAAATAGATATATCACAAATCTTACTGTATTTCATTGGTGTTTCTGGGAACTAATATTTGTATTCTACACAATGTTTAGGCCCTTCCAAACAGTCTTCATCTGGTGAGAAACAAATTAGAGGTAAGATGATACCTCTGGAATCGGTATCAGAAAATATCGGTTGGAATGAGTTGATCCCTTGTCAAAAGATGTTTCATAAACATTGCTCTAAAAAATATTGGTAATAACTTATAATTACTAATAAGAGAATTATGTACTTATAAACATTTCATAATCAAAATGTGTATCTACATCTGTACAGTGTTTTTTACTTACTTGACTTGACTTAATTCCTGTTGTTCCCTGTGGAACATAGGGCATCAACAAAGCATCTCCACCTGGTCCTACTGACGGCAATTCTCTTCACTGCATTCCAGCTCTTTCCTTCCTCCAAGGCCTCAGCGTGAACAGATCTTCACCACGTCTGTCTAGGCCTCCCTCTTTTCCTTCTTCCCTGCAGGTTCCAGTCTAGTGCCTCTCTCTCGACAGCCTCATTTTCCTTCCTCAACGTATGCCCTATCCAATTCCATTTTCGCCGCTTTATTTGTATGGACACCTTGGTTTCTCCAGATTTTCTCCAAAGTTCTTGGTTTTGAATCACTTCTGGCCAAAAGATATTCAAAATTTTTCTCAGGCAGCGATTGATGAAGGTCTGTAATTTAGAGGTAATCGTTTTTGTTACTTTCCATGTCTCAGACCCATACAACAGTACAGACTTAACATTACTTCGAAAAATACGAAGTTTGGTCTTCATAGATATCTTCTTGTTTTTCCATACTGGATAGAGCCTCACAAAGGTGCCATTTGCTTTTTGGATTCGTTGAGAAACATCCTGTGCCGCCCCTCCGTCTTTTGCCACCACACTACCCAAGTAAGTAAAGCTATCCACATTTTCAATAATCTCTTCACCAATATTAAACGGGTCTGTTTTTGTGGAGTTAATCCTCAGTGCCTTGGTCTTCTTGGAGTTAATCACAAGTCCTGCTTTTTTTGCACTTTCTATCAGATCTGCTAGTTTTGTTTGCATATCACCATGTGCTTCAGATAAGAAGCACAAATCGTCTGCAAAATCAAGGTCTTCTAGTCTGTTATTCAATCCCCATTGGATACCACGTCTTTTCCCTCCTATTACATTTCGCATCACTGCATCGATCACGATCAGGAACATTGTAGGTGATAATATACAACCTTGCCTCACTTCAGACTGCACATCTATTGGTTCAGATACACGGCCTTCATGTATAACTCTACATGTATAATCACGATAAGTTTCTCGGATAAGATCAAGAATTTTTGTGGGCACTCCATATCGTTTCACTTCCTTCCACATTGCATTTCTGTTGACCGAGTCAAATGCTTTCTCGAAGTCAACGAAAACTGTATAGAGACGAGATGACCATTCTATACATTGTTCCAAAATTATCCGCAAGGTGTTAATTTGATCAATACAGGAGCGATTTGGTCGAAACCCTGCCTGTTCTCTTCTGAGTCTCGAGTTAACATGCTCCTTAATTCTGTTTAGGATAACTCTAGTGAAGATCTTACTCGGAATGGACAGAAGTGCTATACCTCTCCAGTTGTCACACTTTGATGTATCCCCTTTTTTCGGTAGCTTCACCAACAGGCCACTCCTCCAGTCCTTAGGCATCACTCCCTCTATCCATATCTTCTCAAATAAGGGCTGCAACATATTTGCTGTGGTGTTTATATCACTTTTCAGCACTTCCGGTGGTATGTTGTCGACACCAGCTGCTTTACAATTACGTACCTCTCTCAGAGCCTGTTTAATCTCTCCTACTGTTGGAACATCAATCCTAATTCTTACACTGGGGCCAACATCACCATCATTATCATCTTCCTCTTCCCCCTGGTCTATCTGAGCATCCACAGAGCGATTAAGGGTTGCAGAGAAGTGCTCCTTCCAACGTTTCAGTTGGTCCTCGGTATTCGTAAGGAGGGTACCATCTTTACTTCTCACTGGTCGATTTCTCTGCATCTGTTTCCTTGACAGAACTTTTGTGATGTTGTACAGTTCTTTAAGATTCCTCTTTTTTGCTGCTTCCTCCGCCTGCTGAGACAGATTGTCTACCCAATTTCTTTGATCCCTACGAACACTACTCTTTACTTCTCGATCCTTCTCTGTATACTTTGTTTGCAATTCTGCCTTCCTTGCCCTTGTCCTGCTTGAGTTCATTGCCTCCTTAATTACTTTTCGCTCATTAATCCTTTCCCAGGTCTGCAGAGACGTCCAATCTTTTTTCCTCCTATCCTTGAAGCCCAGAACCTTTTCACTTACTTCTGCGAAGGCAGATCGAATTTTTGTCCATTCTCTTTCAATTGTTTCATTCTGCTCACTTTCATCGGTCAATACTTGGAACCGATTTCTCAGTTCAATCCTGAAGGTTTCCTGGAGATTCTTATCCTTCAATTTACTAACATCATACTGCTTCCTTGTCTGTTCCATTCTCTTCTTCTGAGCTTGAATTTTCATTTTAAAGTTAGCCACTACCAAATGATGATCACTCCCAATGTCTGCACCTCTCTTGTTTCTTACATCCTGTAGCGAACGTCGCCACCTCCGTCCAATTGCCACGTGGTCTATCTGGTTTTCTGTTCTATGGTCTGGTGATACCCACGTTACCTTATGGCATTTCTTGTGAAGAAATATAGTACCACCAATAACTAATTCATGGCTAGCACAAAAGTCCACAAAAAGTTGTCCATTCTCATTTCGCTCTCCTAAACCATGTTTACCCATGACATGCTCAAGGCCTTCGTTGTCCTGCCCAAGCTTTGCGTTTAAATCTCCTCCAATTATTATGATATCCTTCCTTTTTTGCTTCTTTATTGTTTCATTGAGCTGCCTATAAAACTCTTGTTTCTCTTCAGGCTCTGCTACTTCTGTGGGTGCATAACACTGTATCATAACGATGTTTCTGATATTGGTTTTGAAATGTGCCACAATTATCCTCACAGACACTGGATACCATTGAATAAGGCTCCTTTTTGCTTCCTTGTCCATCAATATACCCACACCATCACGGCTCACACCTTCACCCTCAGGTCTTCCAGAATATATGAATGTAACTCCTTCATGGGTATTTACCTCTCCAAACTCTGGCCATCTGACTTCACTTATTCCTAGGATGCTCAGACAATAGCTCTTCATGCAGGCCACTGCCTGCCGTAGTTTTCCACTCTCCCGCAGGGTTCTTACATTCCATATTCCAATTCTCGTTGTCCTTTTCAGGCCAAATGTCGTCGTCTTAGAATCAGTTCGGCTTCCTCTTGTTGATGTTTCTTTAATAGTGTGATTTAAAGTGTGCGGGTTATTGGCCCACAGCACCCGATCTTGTTGATGGGGCTGCCACCTAAGCCTCCAAGCAGGCTAATTTTCTGTCGGGGTATTTTCCCCTAGTCTTTTAGGATCCCTCCTCCACAAGACAGTGGCTTTTTCTCATATTTATACTCAATGAGAATGAGTGCCTCTTCCGCCAGCTATGCCGTTCCAAAGGTCTCCTTCTCCGCCATAGTTGCCGTTGAGGTCTTCACCGTAACCCTGGCAAGGGGCCCTTACAAGGTACTACCAGCCGGTGCCAGCTGGCCCAAGGTTTTTTAAAAAGAGGTGTTACTCCTCCTGATTCCTGGTTCTTCCGCCTCCTTCGCCGTTGAGATGGCCTCCATCTTCTTCTGCCATTGGAGCCGTTGACCAGTAGGTTGCTTCTTAGTCTGACTCTTTACCACTAGCCTGCCCAGCATGGGAGACCCTACCAGTAGCTATGCTACCGCTGATATAGCCTAGTGGATCATCAGAGTACGCAAGCCCCACCACCAACTACAAGGTCATGCAACCACTAGGTGGGGACAGTGTTTTTTACCCCAACAGAAAATCACAGATGCATGAAACTCACTGTTTGACTGAAAAGCAAAAACAGAAAACTTGATATCAGCTAGTATTTTTTCCAGTCAGACTATCTCTTGGAGTCTCCATATTGTGGATATGGATATTTTTAGCAACAAGACTAGGAGGAGAAATGCATTTTGTGATTAAGTGATTCTCTCATGTGAATTTATGAGTATTTTAAAATAAAACTCTAGTAGATTTCTATTATGTAGTTCAAATGTAAAATTTATACTTATTCAAATTTTCTTTATTGAAGGGCGAGGTTCAGCCTGTGGCTGTTCCCCCACCTAACCCTGAACTACTTTGAATTGATACAATTTCCAAGTGTTGGTGGGGATCAACAAGAGTATCTGTTCTCAGTCCTATTTAAAATAAATAATTCTTGCATGAGACGTACATAATACTTTAACCTTTTAAATACTTCCAGGGAAGTGTTACTATCTTGCATCAAAGAGGTGTTGTTAACTTCATAAATCCATTATTAACCATGTTTGTTTTTAGCGATGTAATGGTCTGTTCACAATAACCTTTTACTTTTTTAGTTTCTCAATTTTGACATTATTACTTTCAGATTCTGGCCAAATTAGCATGTGGAGTACATAAACCTAACAGGCAGAGTATTCTTCCATCCGTAGCAGTGCCAAAGTTCTTTGAAAGTCTTCCTGTGAGAAAAGTCAGAAACTTGGGTGGTAAATTTGGTGATTCTGTGGTGGAAGACTTGGGTTGCAATGTCATGGCTGACTTGCTCAAATTTTCTGAGAGGGAATTGCAACAAAAATATGATGAAAAGTCTGGGTAAGTTCTTTTATGTGCATTCTCTTACTTATCTGACAAAAATTGTAAGCACTGCAATTGAATGAATTAAGATAATCCTTATTGGGTTCCTCCTAGTGTGGAAGACCTAAAAAAAATTAGAAAGATCAACATATAACAATATGAAAAATTCAAGTGCATGTTTAAAAACATTTGAAAACTCTTGTAGTATTTATTATTCACATATTTATAAAAGTTGTAGTACAACAGGGGTTTGTTGCATAATAAGTAGGGGCATGCATATTTCGTTTTTGACAAAAAAACGAAATTTGAAAAAATACATTGTAATGTTAATTTTTCATGCTTTTAAAAGGTGTGAGATGCATTTTGTGACCATGTTTTGTCACGAAATAATGCGAAATGAACTGCAAAAAGCGAAATTAACTCTTAAACACGAAATTTAGGGTTTATTCACTGATGCGACACCTTATGAGGTCAGAATTATCCTGAGAGTTATGCAATTTCCGGAAAATTTATTAATTCTGCTGTTAATATTGTTACACAGAAATAAACTTAATACTCTGATAACTACATAAATGTGCTATTAGAAGTGAAATGTTAATTCAGTGGAATAAGTGTAGTTTTTAAATCAAATTTAGGATTATATTCACAATTTTAAAACCAAAATGTATTTTTATATACCACTTTTCATCCAATTTTTCACCGCTATAACACCGATATTTTATTTTATTTACCGCTTTTGAACCCGAAATTGACTCAGTTTTTGTACCGAAATTTTGCTTTTTTATTTACCAAAAATATGTGCCTCTAATAATAGGGTATAGAGATGATCAGGTAATCAGTGTATGTTTAGCTGATATAAGCATATCATTTTTTTATCATTAAAATTGCTGACAGTTTTACTCTTTGTTATATTTCTGTAAAGTTAATGCAAAATTCTGAAGTTTTGTTATCAGTATGAAGGTATAATTTGTAATTAGAGGGTAATAATAAATAAATGAAACAACTTACATGTTTGTTATAAAGAAACTTCTCATGATAGAACATTTTAGGCATCAATGTATATGAAAACACTCAAAGTTTACTTACTTCACAAAACATTCAATTTGGGGACCTTGTATCATACTGTACATGTCCAGGCAGTAGTCAAGTTCTAATTTGGTTACCATTATATTAATCTTGAATTATCTTTAAAACAGGTCTTGGTTGTATAAAGTTGCCAGAGGCATAGACAATGACCCTGTTACTCAAAGACTCGTTACAAAATCCATTGGATGTTGCAAAAAGTTTCCAGGAAGACAGGCTTTATCAACAAAGGAGAGTGTGAGTACGAAATATAAACTATTTCAAAGAAGTTTTAAGACCGTTTTCAGTAAAAGAAATAAAATTATATTTACCTGCATTTACACACTAACCCAATTTTTTAATAACTTCTATCAAAAAGTCTTATAGAATTTTTATGACTTAAAACTACTGAAATGTGTATAGCATAAAATTTGTGGTTGTATCGTGGAAAATCCGATATATACTTTAGGTCCACCATGAAGAGCACAAAAGTACATGAACTGATTAGATGCAAATTTTCCAAAAGCTACCTGTGAAAGTTAAAAAACTTAAGTTACTGAACCTTTATATGTTATTGAATTCTAAAGCAGATAAGTAATTATCAATTAGCATTTTATTGCTTAAATATAATTGCTTGTTTGTAATGAACACTTATCTCAAATACAAAGTTAAGGAGTACTTAGAAATGTTTTCAACAAATTCCTCATGTATGTTGATATGTATTGGTTCATGTATTGATATTCTCTTATTTGTAGGTGGAGCATTGGTTGGAGCAGCTAGCTAATGAAGTGTCAGACAGGTTGAAGAAAGATCTGGAAATGGTTAGTTGTTTTTTTTTGTTTCTTTCGTGTGTTTTTTTTTTTTTTCATTTTTTTTTCAGGATCACCTTAAATAGTTGCAATTAGATTCCAGTTGAGACTGAAATGCTACCTCTTTTTTCATGAACATTTACCACATTATACTATGATTCAGATTTTTTCATAAAGCATGCAACCTTTGTTCCCAAAGTTCTCAGACTGGCCTGGTCTTGAAAATTAGAAACAGAAATATCATGCCTTTAAAATAGTCTTCATTGGCAGTGATGCAGCAGTTCCAATGATACCAAAAGTTCTCAAAGTGCTTGTGCTCGTGGCAGCACTAGTTGATGCGGTTCTTTCACTTTCTGCCGTTCTCGTGTGGGTGTAGTGTTTCCTTTTTTTACTGCGCATCGGTGTTTTGGTGCTCTACGCGATGGTTTTCGGTCTCTGCCAAAATAGTCATGCAAGCAAAATCCACATTGCAAAGGTTTTCAAAAGAAACCTATGCAATAGTAACCATGCCCGCCTACCTCAACACTAACCCTGGGGCCCTCAATAAAATCTGGCTTCCCGCTATCAGGAATATGCACACCCACCCAACCTGCTTCTCCCCCACGACAAGAAACCAAGCACGGGCCTCAAGCATGTGCAAAAGAGCCTGCCTACACATGCGAACAAGTGCTGTTCCACGAAAGCAGACGATGAGACCGAAAACATTCGCGTACAGTGCCAAAACCCTGATGTGCGGTAAAAGAAGGAAGCACTACATCCACATGAGAACGGCAGAAAGTGAAAGGACCGCATCAACTAGCACTGCCCGCAGCAAGACAGTACATGCCTGACAAAGCCTCCAAATGGGTGGCGAACAGTGGCGTATACTGGTTAAAAACCTGGGCTATCGCACCATATCATAGTGTTCGAATGGACAAAAATTTACTGGTGTTTTTTTTAACTCATTTGGGGTAGTGGGTTGAAGTGATGTGACTGTGATTAAAAATATATACCTCATAAATACAACATGGAAATATGCACTGTCAGTAAGGAAAGGATTTCAAGAATTTAATTCTTATTTGCATAAATGAGAGGCCCATATTGTGAAATATTATGTTGGCCTATGTACGAGAATAAAAATAAAATTTCAACCTACCTATTTTCACGATTTTAAGTTCGGGTACTCCTTGTTGTGCAGTAATAACGTCGTTGCCTTGAAACTAAGTGGTTCCGGGTTCGATGCATGGTGGTTTAGATACCACTTTAACTGTAGGTCCGATCCCCATTAGCTTATCTGTTCATAAAGTGGACATACAAGAAAAATCCACAATGATTTGGAGCTTATCGTCATTCGTAAGCCGAAAAGACAGCTTGTTAATTATGTCCCTCATTTCAGTTCCCTACACAACACACAGCTCATATCATTCACAAAAATACAATCCACTCACTACTGTATTCACACGCTGCCTCTAAATAAATGCCACGCACCAAGACCACTCGACGCGATCTAGACTAGAACTGGTCCTTGTCATTTCGGTAAACCATTCCCGCTCAGCCAACAATTTCTACTCCCCACTGTATCTAGTTGTTTGAAGGTCAACAACCTCGTTTTCAACTCCTCTGCAAGCATTCAATGATGTTCTTGTCCCTGGCACATACCACTTTCCCCTTTGGTCGCAATAATTTGGCTTCAAAATTCCCCATTCCTGGGAAGATTACATGCTGGGAAAAATTGGTTTGCAACATTGAACCAGACTGTTGAGGAAGTCCAGAGGTTTTTTTTCCCCACCATGTGCAACCATGTTCTCTCTCCTGTAACAATTTGACTCCACAATTCCCCAATCCTGGGGAAATTACATGGTGGGAAAAATTGGTTTGCAACATTGATCAGAGCCCTGTCAAGCTTACCCATCACCCCCATGGAGTTGCCTGCCAACTGGGCATGCCGTCTCGCGAATTCAAAGAAAGCGGGCAATGTTTCCAACTTCTAAGAAATCAGGTTCATCTTCTTATTGAAATGAGCAATTTTATGCACATTTTCTGATAGATTTTTTTTCTGTATTTTATTCCCTGAGTCTGGGCTTCGCAGATAGCATAGATAGCCCCGAATATACGCCTCTGGTGGCGAAATCGATCACGAGAAAAATGTACGCGGAAAAATGAAAAGTAAGCTTATCAGAGTAAATTACCTATCTCCGCGTAACCGCCAAACATATATCTTTAGATACATCTATATCTTTCAAATTGAAGTTTCGTCCCTGCCTTCTTCTGCAGCTGTCCGTGCTCATAGCATCGAAACTATGCATCAAACAGAAAAATGTTCTTGCAAAATATTTTGTGCTGTGTATATGCTGTATATTGAGGCGAGACCAAGAACGAGACGATCATTTACAACTTGAGACCGAGTCTTTACCAAGTATTGTCTCGTATCGATGTCATCTCTATACTTGGGCACACAAGGCTAACCAGCAAGTTCTATAAAGTAGGAACCTTGTTATTTTTATTGGTTGTTGCACATATTTGATTTCCATGTTAATCAGAGGCAATCTGTCATCATTCACCTCCCATGTTCTGCGCATTACTTGTTATCTCAAACATCCTTATGCTTGACTTGTACATAAAGAATGCAACACCACCATACGTCGATAATATCGATATCGACTTCGATATTTTAAAAATATCGACTATATCGAAATATCGCACAGCCCTATCTAAATTTCATAGCAATTGCAACAGATATTCAGCAGCAGTCACCATAGTGTTGGTAAACAGTGGCCCTTGGCAGAGACTTCCTGATGCACCCATTTGCATTAAAAAAAAAAAAAAAACATTTTCTTTGCCTTCGATAACTGCTTCTGGGTTTTCTTTGGTGACTCTGCTCCATCAGAACTTTGTATCATTGTGCAGGTTGTGTCTTTTATACCCTGGTTGAAATGATCCATGAAAGGCAAATTTTTCAATGATGTGGACACCATCAAATGGGCTGTCCACATGCAAATTACCTCCCAACAGTAAGAGGAGTCCAGAGCTGCTTTGAAAACCTTCAGCATCGTTGGAATGGCTACATCACTGCGTAACGAAGCTATTTCAAAGGTACAATCTAGTAAGTGTCATTTCTTGATTCTCATTCCTGAGAAAAACAATCAGCCTGGAAACCTTTGAAACAAAGGTTCTCATGCCACATGATGTCAACATAATCACAAAAATAAGCAAATCCACAACACATATTTAATGTTGAAAACAATGGGACAGAAGAGACTAAGCAGCTTAGCGGTACTCCACATACATCAAACTGTGCTTGATGTATGTGGCATTAAAAATCATATTTCTTGACCCAATCTAAACTACCTAAAATTTAAATTCGGTTTTTGGAAATAAGTTAAAGCGAAGCTTATTTGTTACATTTACGATCACTTACGGGGATATTGCATTCTAATATCCAAGAATTCAAAAAGGAGTAACATTTTGTGCTTCAAACTATAGATATTCTTAGTTAGGATTGTCATGTGTTAATTAGTAGATTAGGAATTGCTTTAAGGTAAGAGAAAATTAATCAAAAAAAATCACCAGAATTTTCTGTGAGCAAAGTGTTGGTAGTATTTTTTTTATATTGATTAAATTCTGAGTATGGCAAAATGAGTTGCCATTTTTTGCAGTGTCCTCTTTTTTATGACTTTATCCTCCTTTTTCACCATGCTCTGTGCTCTTTTTTGAATGTATGTGCCTGGTACCCTAGGCATGAGGAAGTTGTTCTCAGACGTGTGTGGATCAGTCACTGCCATTTCAGCCTTCTCACATACTTCACTGTTGTGTTGAGTCTGGCACCACATTTAAATACCTTTTGAACAGCCATGCCCTTTTAATGTCTTTGTATCGTGCAAAACCCTACACAGTTTTGCACTTTTATCTCTCAGGGATTTTAACATTTGGTATGGTTTTTAGGTAAGAGGATTGCTCCTTGCATCTTGAAACAGGTCCAAATAGCCTAATGTGCTGATGCATCCATTCCAAATTTTAATAATAAAAACACACACTTTGCAGGAGGGAATAGGAAACACAGACACTGGTAATCTTTTGATAAGGCACCATCTTTTATGTATATCTGCAGGCCTCGAAAAATCCTGGTCGCCGTGGTGACTAAAAATTTCAGCCTGGCAACTATGATGTTATGCTGTAATATGTACGAAATTTTGATGATTCTAAGTTCAAATTGCAGTACAGCATAAGTTAGCAAATGATTTTTTTTTAAATCAACGTTGTGAACATTCCAGAGAGTCAGTAATAATTTCTTACTCTTTGTCCCCCAACACCCCATTTCCTGTTTTCTCAAATGATTTAGCAATGTTTTGAATACCGTGATACTCAGCTTCTTATACAGTGTGTTTCAAAAGTTGCACAACCCAAACTTTGAAAACGTATATCATGAAAACCGTAAGAGATATTTACACAGGATTTTTTACATTATAAAGTCCCATCCATTGAGATATTTTTCAATGCTTAAAATTATCAGTTTTCTACATGCAGAAAATTTAGATAAATTAATAACTGGCGGAAGGTAGCGTTAAAATTTTTCCAGAAATGCACTTTTGAATGAGAAAAATACGTAAGAAATTATCGAAGGGTCATAATTAGATGATTGATGCCATGTCAATCTGTCATTTGCGACCAATATTGGTCATGTGCAACATTTGATGGATTTTTTATTGGCGATTTTATGCGTTGAGTGAAAAAGTGCCATTTTTGGGACATATATGGCAATGCTAGCAGGTCGAAATATTGTCAACAGACGCACGCCACAAGTATTGGCTATACATTTACGTGAAAAATCATAAACCAAGATTTTGTGCCGAAATTGGACTCTTGAGAGAATCCTAGTCTGCCTCTGGTTACACTGAATTCTCTTCGCTCACTTTCGACGCTACTATGCCTTTTCTTTTAATTGATTCAGCATGGTGTATTCTTTGGAGCAGCGCGTGTGCATTGCTGAAGACTATTTCACTACTCATTCTTACACTCATGTGCAAGAGGTTTTCCAAGAAAAATCCCCTGCTTCTGCTGTACCTCACAATGCAAGTGTTTTACGACTAGTCAAACACCAACAAATGATCCCACAAATTGTTAAGAGTTGGTATTATTATTGAAGATTAGGCACACACAGACTATGTACTACGTAGAAATTTTCAGCGAAAAATGCAGGTTCGACCAGAACTCGAACACGGGTCTCTGATATACCGTGCCATTGCTCTAACCACTGAGCTACTGAGCCGGCCTGGTTTCGCCTGATTTTTCGCTATCGTTGTTTTGCCTGTGCGGAATCGTCTCTGCCAGTGCTACTGCAACAGGATCTGTTGCCTTTGAAACACAGTAGGCTTCGATATTGCCTGGTTCCTCCCAGAGCGTAGAGATGTTAATGCATTTTTTGCTGAAAATTTCTACGTAGTACATTTCCTGTGTGTGCCTGATCTTCAATAATTAACATCTCTACGCTGGCAGGAATCAGGCAACGTCGAAGTCTACTGTATTTCAAAGGCAACAGATCCCGTTGTGGTAGCACTGGCAGAGAAGATTCCACGCAGGTAAAACAGCGACAGCGAAAAATCAGGCGAGGCCAGGCCGGCTCAGTAGCTCAGTGGTTAGAGCAATAGCACAGTATATCAGAGACCCGTGTTCAAGTCCTGGTCGAACCTGCATTTTTCACTGAAAATTTCTACGTTTGTATATATTGTTGAAAATCAATTCTCAGATGTTTTCAGCAAATTAACAATATTTTTTAAAAATAATGTAATTGCTTTTATTTGGATACATGCTAACATAAATTTATTGGATGGGTAAAAGTGACAAAAAATATATCTTGTATAATAAGTGCGCAGTACAATCCAGTTTCAAGAAATGTCTTTCTTAGTTGTATGTAAAGCTGTTGCTATGCTGATCAAGAATGAATGATGTCATACCTATTCAATTGCTCATTCCTTCTTTTTCAAAATATACTTTTTCTTTCCGTGACTAATGTAACATTTATACAAGGCACATTCAGGACCTTCCAAATAGCAGTTAGCAGCACAAGATTTCTTCCATTAAGGAATTTACACACTCCATGTATTTCATATTATTTGCCCAGTAATACATTTTAATTTTTATTATCTTTTTCCTTATGTTTTCTTTCATCCAAAGTACCAAAAAAATCAGAACGTTTCTTCATTTTTGAAGAACTTGTTTCAACCGGATTTCACATTATTGTCGTTATCTTGTACGAGGGTCACTATTTATATTTTCAGCCTTGGCAACACTGATTGAAGTTAGGCACGATTTGACGTTTGCATGGAATCGTCTGGCATTATTGACCATAACATACTTCAATTGTTTTGTCAATAGCTTCATTTGTGTTGTTTATGTTGCCTTGGAGATTGCGCGACAACAATAAAATGGAATTAACTCGTGAACATTTTCGTGCGATGATTTTTTACGATTTTCGACGTGGATTATCAAGACAAGAGTGCATCGATCAACTTACTTCCACATTTGGCGATGAAGCCCCATCCTTTGCCACTGTGAAACGCTGGTATAACGAATTTAATCGTGGCCGCCATTCGCTCACCGACGAGATTCGCGAAGGTCGTCCAAAATCAGTTGTTGTTCAAGAAAACATTGATGCTGTGCAAAACCTAATACTGCAAGATCGTCATGTGACATACTGTGAGATTGAGGCAACCATAGGCATTAGTTCCACCAGCATATACAGAGTGTCCGAAAAGTCACGCAACCCGGTGTTTACGGCCGTATAACGGAATAGCGAAACAGAATGAGAAGAAACGCTTTCCGCCAAGAGAATGCCCTGTGTATTGGGAAAATTTAGAGAGACAAACATATGTAAGAACATGCATGTTTTAATAACAAATAAGCAAAGTGTTGCCAAAGGCGGAAAAAAAATATTTGCAAATCGTGTATATTAACAGAACTCACGGAGGTAAATTATTGCAACATTTCACAATACCAACGAACAATTTGGATGGCCATCTAATGAATTTGATAGAAAAAGAACTTTGACGAAGTTTCAAAAACATTGCAGAGGGGAATAAATGGGCTGTTCCAAAAATCGATGTTTTCACAATATTACGAGGGACACTGGCAACACTGTTGGTGTCACGTGTCACTAACAGACGTGTTTCACCTCAGGCTATCACACTAAGGCACTTTTAACGACAAAGGAGAAAGTTGGTTATTCTCGAACATATGCAATAAATTACATACACCTTGCAACCTTGAAATGTGGTTTCAATTGGATAGGTATGTCAACAGCCAAAATTCCAGGCATTGGTCGACAGAAAACCCACATCAGTTGCATGAACTACCCTTGCATTCTCCGAAAATCGGTGTATGGTGTGGAATATCGCGACGTCCTATTGTGGGACCGTTATTCTTTGAGACAACAGTGGATACTGCTGTGTACGGGGATCTCATAATGCAATTCGTTGCTCTCCTGGAAGAAGACGAACGTGATGTTTGGCTACAACAAGATGGAGCAACTTGCCATACATCTAATGTATCTCTTCGTATGCTGAGATAATTTTTTGGTGATCGTCTAATATCCAAGGATTTATGGCCCAGTCGCTCGCCTGATTTAACATCTGGAGATTTTTTTCTGTAGGGTTACTTAAAGGGGAAAGTATACCAAACGGGACCCAGAACATTGGAGGAGCTGAAAAGAAACATTACACAGGAAATTAATAATATCGGTGCTGCAACCCTCAGGAAGGTATCTGAGAACATGATCAAGCGAACCAACTTACGTATCCAAGAAAATGGCGGACACTTCGAACATTTGCTTTAATTTGTAGGGATACCAACATTTCAGGGTTGCAAGGTGTATGTAATTTATTGCATATGTTCGAGAATAACCAACTTTCTCCTTTGTCGTTAAAAGTGCCTTAGTGTGATAGCCTGAGGTGAAACACATCTGTTAGTGACACGTGACACCAACAGTGTTGCCAGTGTCCCTCGTAATATTGTGAAAACATCGATTTTTGGAACAGCCCATTTATTCCCTTCTGCAATGTTTTTGAAACTTCGTCAAAGTTCTTTTTCTGTCAAATTCATTAGATGGCCATCCAAATTGTTCGTTGGTATTGTGAAATGTTGCAATAATTTACCTCCGTGAGTTCTGTGCATCAATATACACGATTTGCAAATATTTTTTTTCCGCCTTTGGCAACACTTTGCTTATTTGTTATTAAAACATGCATGTTCTTACATATGTTTGTCTCTCCAAATTTTCCCAATATACAGGGCATTCTCTTGGCGGACAGCGTTTCTTCTCATTCCGTTTCGCTATTCCGTTATACGGTCGTAAACACCGGGTTGCGTGACTTTTCGGACACTCTGTATAACATATTACATGATCATTTAGCTGTGAGAAAGGTATGTTCTCGTTGGATCCCACACAATTTGACAAAAACTCAAAAAGACGCTCGTGTCAATGGGTGCAAACAAATGCTCAATAAATACAATCGTGGTGCTTCAAAAGACGTACGGTATATAAGATTGTAACAGGTGACGAATCATGGATATATGCATATGAGCCGGAACGTAAACAGCAGTCGACTGTATGTGTGTTTCAAGATGAACCCAATCCAACAAAAGTTGTTCGCACTCGAAGCACATCGAAACAAATGGTCGCCTGTTTTTTCGGGAAAACTGGTCATGTGGCAACTGTGCCTTTAGAGGAACGTAGAACAGTCAACTCTGTTTCAAATTACACAACAATTTGTTTGCCAGAGGTCTTCGGTCAAATACGGAAAACAAAGGCCGTCGGATCATTCTTCATCAAGACAATGCCAGCTGTCACACATCTCGTCTAATAACCGACTTTATGAACAGTCAAAAAATCGAATTGATGAGTCATCTGCCGTACAGTCCTGATTTGGCACCCAATGACTTCTTCTTGTTCCCGAATGTCAAGAATAAGTTGCGTAGACAACGATTTTCGTCGGCGGAAGACGCCGTTGATGCGTTCAAAAACCATATTATGGAGGTGTCTCAAGAAGATTGGAAAAACTGCTTTGACAAATGGTTAGAACGAATGCAAAAGTGTATTGACCATAAAGGAGAATACTTCGAAAAACAATAAAGCAGTTTTCAATGCCAAATTCCTGTTTTTTTCATTGTTAGGCTCAAAATATAAATAGTGACCCTCGTATGAAATACTGTTTCCATATTCAGAAACTGCAGGATTCAAGCTTTACGACGATATATAACATGATAGGGTTCCGTAAACATGAAAAATCAATGCAAGTGTCCCAACATCATGGAACGACCCTGTATGGTTTCATGTTGGCTGTCTGAATTATTTTGTGCATAACACGCACCACAGTTTTTGGGGGCAAAAATTTTGGAAAAAAGTGCGCATTATACATGAGTAAATACGGTATTTTATGTTCCTGGACAAAATAATATTATTTTCTAGGTTTTACATTTTCCCACATATTACTCTTTAGCCAAGGTTCCCAAATGAACATATAATAAATTTGTAAAGTATAAATTTGAATATGTAATATGCATTTTTATTTACAATGCAGTTATGTATTTCCAGAACAAACGCCGGGCAAAGCTACTAACGGTCCATTGGCAAGAAGACAAAAATGGTTCCTTAACTCGGTCAGTTCCTCTTCCTTCATACGAATCAGAGCAAATGGTATCCACTGCATTGGGAGTGATACAGAAGACCTATTCAGGCTATGCATCTCTCATTGGGTAATTTTCTTTTATATAAAAGTAATTATAAATTGGGTCCCAATGCTGCAGTTTTCAACCTTTCAAGTTTAGAGTTTGAATTACTACGGAGCTCCCACCAGGAGGGATTGTGGAACAGCCCGTGCCAAGAGCACTAACATTTTGCTACGTAAGAGTTCTAACTTCTAATCTTACAATCAAGGATTCATCACTGCACTCTAATTTTACAGCCCTTCAAGGGGCATGACCTACAAAGCCACTCTTTGTTTGTTGCATGAAGCCTGTTGATCACTGTTATTTGGATTTCTAGAGTGAAGTCTCCTACTTTTTTCCAACTTAAATTGAGATTGATACTTTGGATGAAACACAGGACATGCACACTACGATCACTCTTTCATTACACATTTGGCAGAATCACTGTTAACCTTTTTATTGCAGAAATTGCTTGGTAGCTCACGTTGTAGAGCACTAGTCGGTGTACTAGTGTCCCAGGTTCATATCTTTACTGAGCGACAGTTTTCACTGCCTTTTGAATGAGTTGTTGATGCCATACAATATTTGTAGTGATTGAACTTTATTTACACAACATTTTGACAAATTGACATGTTGTCATTCTCAGGGTGTTATGAAAGGAATTAAATGTAAGGTTGATTGCAATCATTTGGTAACTGATAATTGATTAAATCAGTTACATTTTGGAAGTTTCCAGTAAACAGTAAATGTTCAAAACCTGTTAAAGTTTAGCTGCTACAAATATGGTTTTATTGTTATTAGTGCTCTGTTTGCTTATATGCAGAGTAGTTATTTAATTTAAAACTTAGTAATTGTAAAGTAAAGTTAGTAAAGTAAAGAACACTACACATTGAGAACATGTATTTTGTCACTTGTGCAGATTTCTAATACAGTATGCCGTGACACTTATTCAACATATGCTGTATATATTGTACTCCCTCTGTTCCATAATTATAGTCCGGTATGCCAAAATGGTAGTACAGAAATGACAAACGAAGAGGCAGATGGAAAGCACAATTTGTACTGATCCTTGAGTGGTAAGTTGTATGACTCATTGCTTTGTTTCATGTTCTTCTGTATACACCAATATCACAGTTTGAATATCGGGCAATTATTATGAGACAACAAACAAAGGTGTACCGGACAATAATTATGGGACAGAGGGAGTAACTATTTTTATGTCAAAATATAAGTTTATAATTTATGTTTTCCTCTCAACAATAGGAACCCACCATTGAAGTATCTTGGCCTATCAGCTGGTAAATTCCAAGAGTGCAATGAGAATGCGAGTATCCAGAAATTCTTCAAAGCAGCACTAAAAGATGTATCAAGAACAGATGCAAGGCAAAATGTCAGCCAAGTGAAGAGGGAAGAAAGTGATTTCAGTGGTTTCGAGATTAACTTTAGTGAAGAAAAGGAGGAAGATAACATTCCCAAGAAGGAAGATGAATTGGTGACAGCAGGAGATGAAAAGGATGAAGAGATACTCAGCATCTCTCCGGATATCAAAGAAGTGGCTGCAGGGAAATCAAGGTCCTTTTTCATGCACTACCTAAGGAATCAAAATTTGAATAGTGCTTCAAGAACAACTCGTCACAGAAGACAACTAATAACAAACGGAGTACCAACCACTTTAGAATTGAGCAGTTTTACCGTAGATGCAAATTCTGTGACTTCGGAGGCCAACACAAAAGAGAATCGTCAAAGCACTTCTGATGATAGTTCACTCCTAAACAAGACACAGGATTCTAGTAATGGAGCTTTTGCACATCCTGTTGCTGGACCGTCAACATCTGATAACCGTGCCGAATCAGACTCTGACATATTTATTAGCTTAAGTGAATTGTTTCCTGATATTAACGATATTGATGAAACAATAATTCCTCTGCTTCCGGAAAATTTACAAAAGCAACTTGAATCTAGAAGATGCACGCATGCCAAGAAAGAACAAGAAGAAGAGACTGATATTATTAATGTTGTTGAGAATGATGGTGACGTAATTCAAGTGTCTCAGAAACGCTGCACACCTATAAAACTCAATAACTCCGGAATACGCACAGATGGTTTTAGCTCAGAAGACATCCTGGAACCTCAGAATGATTTTGAAGAGGAAGACAGAACAATAACTGAAATGTGTCCCCACTGCAACAAGGAAATCAATCTGAGTGAATATCCAGAACATTTGGATTACCATGCTGCAATCAACCTGGATAAAGAACTGAATAGCGTTCAAGTTAGAACAGTGGCTCCTAAGGTACAGCAAAATAGCGCCAGAGGATCAACAAAGAGGAAGAAGGGAAGACCAGTAAAGAATAGCGGAGATAAGAAAATAAGAAATATTAAATCATTTTTTGAAATAAAGCAGTAACATTATTTTTAGCACCATCAATGAAATTACACCGTAGGTGATAGTATATAAACATGATTTTTATATTATTCATATCTTGATAAATTTCAATAGCACCTGTATGATATATGTTAACAGATATAGCTTTAACTTTTGTATTTAATACAAGTTAAAACTGGTGTACATAATACAGTGTAAGTGTATAATATATATCATAAGAGTACATGTAAAACTGATATTAAATTTTAATTTGTGAGTGATTACATGCTAGTGAATTCGTCATGTAATATTGATGCTACTAAGAACAATATGGATATGCAGTGTTGTGTTTTGAGGCCACTTTTTTTATTTATTTTTTACCAGCCTGTCTCCCTTTAGTCTAAAACAAAAAAGGTTCGAAAATTGAATGAAAATAGACACATGAGTTAAATTGTGAACAAACCTAACATTGTAATGTTTGATGCCATACAGTTGTATATTAAGGCTGCGCTGCACCTTTGGCCAATGCTGTTTTCAAAATTTTCTCCTTTCAAAAAATTACTATGATATTCCAAATTCCACCAAAGTTTGATCTGCTTAGAATTCCGTCTAGAACATTGATGTGAATCATCTTTGCTTTCACTGTTGTTTAGATATTAGCAATAGTTTTGTGGCAATAAAAGCCTATTTTCCATCAAATCTAGTCAACACACGAGCAAACCACATGAAAATTCACATGAATGCCCTATAAAGAATTCTAAACAGACATATTTTTTAAAAATTTGGAATACCCTAACAGATTTTTAAAAGGAGAGGAATTTTTTGAAAATGGCTTGACTGGTGCAGGTCACAGGTCCTAACGGAACCTTAATTTGCATCTATTATTATTTGATAGATGCCTAGTTAGTATGTGATTAAGTTTTACATAGTTTTGTCCTTAGGATAATTTACTAGTAGTGGTTTTCTAGAACATTTTGTAGAAAAGTAATGCTCAGAGAAAGCATGTCAGTTGTTCTTCAATGCATCTTTCTTATATTACTATTTGGAATTTAACATTTACAAGTAATATTGAATGTGTTTAAACCCAAACCCAAATATATATTGTATAAAAGAAAGAAATTTAAAGAAAACTTTGTAGATGGACAGTACATGTGCTTTGTTGACTTGTTTTTCTCTCAGTAGAAGAGAGTAGACATAACAGAAGATATTTAATTTATTTTTGCGGGGAGGATTGTAGTTCCAGTTTCTGAAGGTAATATCACTACATGGATACATTTTATGGCTGTGAATAATTGCAAATATGATCTTGCTTCCAAATTTCATTTTAGAGTTAGAATTTTAAAAAAAATAATGAAATATGTCTTAGTATTGCTATTTCATGTATTGAAATGTACTAAATATTAATGTTCATGATTTTATTTGTCATATAGAATTGGTGATATTATAAAATTCAAGCATCTCATTCAATTACAATTTGTCTCCTTAGTTTCCGAGTAATATAGTTTATTGGATATTTTTAATTTATATATATTTATCAGAACTTTTTATGTATATGCTGGGTTTGAACTAAAACTTGTTAATTAAGTTATTCAAATAGTATTGCTAAGTAAATGTATAGAGATGTGTATTTTTATTATTTGCCGTTAAACCCAAAAGAATATATGAGTGATAATAGGGCAGTTGTGTTTTTTTTACCTATAAGCCTATTTGTTATTTTATAGTTATGCTTATACCAATAGTCTATGTATATTTTATGCACTTATTACACCGCTCAACAAATTTTGAATGTTATGGTGAGCAGAATGTGATATGTTTATGACTTTTGGGTCACTGAACATGAAAATAATGTTTAAATCAATTGATTAGCTTTTGTTTTTGAGATAATAGCACTTTCATAGTTATATGTACAAAGTACCTCAATGTCAAAGCTTTACTAGGTTTTATCAAAGGCATTTTTGTTAATTAAAGTCCTTGGGGCCAACTTTTCCTACTAGTGTAGTGGGTGTCTCTGGCACAGTTATTCATGCATAAATGCAATACCAATACTTGATGTAGCCTACTTGTATTCCTAAAAAATGGCCATTACATTGAAATCTCCACATATCTGCCACTGGTATTACTTGTGCTCTATTTCTACTAGAATTTTGTTGACATTTGAATATGGGGTCATTCCATGTCGAATCCACCGATAAAAATTAATTTTGAACCTTTAGGATTTAGATTTTTAATTTTTTTTGTTTATTCATAGTACCTATCAAGAGGACAAATACTGGCAAATTTCAGATTTTTTTGGGTTTATAGTTTCTTGAGTTATTGACTTTCTAAAAAGCAAAAATCCCAAAACTTGGCGACATTTTGAAATCTTTAAACAGCTGTAGATCAAAAACTATTTGACCTCGAGAGCTCAAATTGGTGTCATTCTCTTCTGCTTTTAATGAGCTTTAATTTGAAATGCAACATAACTGTGGTATTTGAATTTTGTAATTTTTTAAAAAAATTGAAAAAACTTTTTTTTAATATCTCAAAAATACCATTTTTAATTTTTTTGAAAAATATATGTTTTGAAGACATCAATTTGACTGTACAAAATTTCACAATGGGATGGCAACGGGGTGCTATGATTTTTTTTGTGTGTGTGTGTGTGTGTGTAATTTGCATGTTAAAACCATAACTTAAGTTGATTGGTTGATTAAGTCTTCATAGTCTATTTTATAATTTTTGGACTACAATTAATGTGAAAATTTGTAATATTTATCACTTTTAATATCTGGTAATCGATTTGAAAATATATATATATATTTGTGTTTACATTTTAGAACAGGATACAAATACAAGGTCTTAATATCGAAAAAATATACTTACATAGTCTTCATAATTATCAACCACAGACCATGCTACTTCACTGAGCATTTCACAAGAGAACTGACTGAAGATTGCAGTAAACAATTGCTGATGTGTTACGTTTAGGCCGTTCGCCGGCTTAAACTGCTTGGCTGCAAGAGGATGTGTGTATGAAGAATGGAATAAATTACGCTCATTGCTCCTTACCAATATTTAATAGAATCGCACAAGTGAGGGGGGGGGGGGAGAGATCACGCACGAGCCAGCAAGATATCTAAACACTGACAATGATAAAACCCAAAGTGTCACCACTGTCCCGATTTCCTTCGCGGTTCCTCAGCTGGGTCACGACGTGGCGCTCTATCGGTCCATCGAAGGTGTCCTCAGTGGGGTCGCCCAAACCTTTTAAATGGACCGACTTAACACTGTCACTCGCAACACACTTCGCGCTTCGCTCCCTCGACCAAGACTCTCCCGGCGACCTCTCGCCACCCGGGGACTGCTGGCATTTTTGATTACACAGCATTTTATTTTACGGCTCGTGACATGCCACCTCCCCCTGAAAAGAAATGGGGTTGGCCAGGGGACAAGCCCATTTCTTTATTTACAAAAAAATATTAAGATATGATTAAATATGTACAACGACCAGTCCCTGAAGAAATGAGTGCACCCCGTATATAACATAATTCGTCGTAGGGCAGTAGGCAAGTATGTAATGCACCGTAGAACGTAACAAATAATAATACACTAATTGAAGTGTAACACTTTTCTGTCATGTATTCCGAAGCGGATTGAACCAAAATTTGCAATTATGGTAGCTCAGCGGCATCTCATCGCACGACGTACATGTACGTGACACTGTGAAAACACTTGAATAAATATATCACTGGTAACGCTAATCCGAAGATAAGTTAGTAGGTCTCAAATGTTGAAAAGAATATACAAATAAGTCGATTGGAGACAACATATGTTCGCAAGAAAAGTTCAGGAATAATATTATTTCGATGCGAAATATTCTTGCAACTTATGGATGACTTCTGGATGTACTCTGGAGAAATGACTTCATCTTATATCTATGACAAGGTACATTAGTGATGACACAGCAAATGATGATCACTATCAGTGTTTAGTATGTTATGAAATAAAATTTTGAGCGTGAACAGGAGCAATTGGTAAATTTAATCAGGGTGTAAATAATAAGATTAGATACACAGTCCGCATTCGATTAGAGCAAAACACAATGAAAAGTCTTCAGAAAAAAATAAATGGAAATGAGAGTATCAAATATGTAATAACAGTTAATGTAAATATATGTCATAGAAATGGCAGATGTAACAAGAAGAGGTAGGGACTTGATTTGGTATTTCTGTCCAAATCGTGTGAGTTGTGTCGTATCAGTAAAAAAAAATGTGTTTCTGTGTGGAGTTTGGTCGGTTTTTAACGATGCAGCGGTCTCAGTTCGCTTCATCGATAGCTGGGACACATCTGCACGATAAAAATTTAGAAGTTAAAATGCTGTCATATATTAATTAGATTGGTAATATGGCCGTTTATATGTAAGAATTTATATGAATTGAAGAAATATGAAGAGAAAAAGTGGATAAGACGTTGGCCCATACATGCTCTGTAATCACTTAGTAATACAGAGTCTAGCAGTGATAGATCATGCTCTCACATTTCAAATCGCAGTATTTATTGTCTTGTCGAAGGCACATTTCATAAGGGAGAATGTTTTTCACGTGTTTCTCACCCTCCTCTACAATAAGCTGGCAGACTGAAAGGATCTACTCATCAGCCTTTTCGACAACCTGAAGGGATTCATGTAGAGACTGCCACCAAAGGAAGACAGACAATTTCTATTTCTACCTCCCCACCTTCAAGCCACCAGCCGTTGAAAGGTTGTAACAAATTGCCACGCCACAAATTTTATTGAAAGGATACAATCTATTCATTTGTGTGTGTGTGTGTGTTTGCACATATGCATAAAAGGAGAGGGAAAATGGACGATGCATTAAAGATTACCAACTATCAGTTGCTACCCAAGTTCCAAGGTCACTACATATTCATGTAAGCAATCAAGAAATACAGCTATAGATCCACCAACCTATTTGAAACCCTGACCACAAACAAGTGGCGCTAGTGTTGAATGTTTAGGAGGGGAGCTCGGGAACAATGGAGCAAGGGAAGGGATGGCAGAGACACGTGTTTTCCCCCTGTGTTGCCAAATCTAGAAGTGGGCGTGTGCCGTGAGAGGTTTGTAAGTAAACAAATATGCAGGCCGAATATTAAGTTTTGTTTCTAGATGTGGTAATTCAAATAACATAGCATAAAAGAGAGGAGGGAGGGGGACACTAAAAAAAACTCCAGCTGTCTCGCAGAAGGATATCAACAATTTAAACACACAAGATTAATATTCTAAATTATGTAAACTATATATTAAAAAAAAAAACTTACTTTTGGGTGCTTAGACAGATTATAAGGTGTCGATGTCAGAGAGGTCCGAATTCGAACTTTCGCTGTCACTGTCGCTATTTACATCGCTACTTTCGGAACCCGATTCCAGGTTTATAATGAACGTTTGAACTTCATCTTTGAGAATTCCATAATTCCTCTGATATTCTTTTTCCAAACGAATGGCATGTTGGCACATACATTTCCATTCTTACACTGTGACACTGTCAATTGCACTTTCGGTAAGAGCCCTTATTTCTCTCAAATTTGAACTTAGGTTTCGTGAGGCAACTCTACGCTTTATGGTGCTCCATATGTACTCGATCGGGTTCAAGTCGTAGTGATATGGTGGAAGTCTAGGGACGTGGTGGCCGTGGGTTTTCAAAATTGCATCAGCTCGATATACTGGATCGGGAAGAATATTTTTTACTTTCAGCAACAATTCTGACTTTGTTCGATATCGAAAGTGATGTTATTTTTTAATAGCCATTCATGAATCTCTAGTTTCTTACTTTTTTTGTTTGGGGCTTCATTGTTTTGAATTGAGTGGTAGGAGGCATTATCCATAACAATGACAGATCTAGGTGGGAGATTCGGAATAAGTTTCTGTTCCAACCACTTCTCGAAGTTCTCGGAATTCATTTCGTTATGGTAATCGCCAGAAGTTGTTTTGGCCTGGAATATATTAAGTGCGTTTGGAACAAACCCCATGGAACCCCCGGCGTGACTTATGATAAGTCTCTGCCCTGGACTGTCGTTTGTGAAGACACCTGACACATCTTCACTCTGCCAATATTTTTTTACTTTGTAATTAGGATGAATCCAAGTTTCATCAATGTAAACAACAGGCCTCCCTCCGTTGCGGAATCTGTTGATTGCACGAAGATATCTTGCTCTCCAAACCACAACGTTGCTTCGTTCAAACAGAGCTAAGCGAGAGTTTCTACATTTTTTAAAGCTAAAGCCTATCTGTTTCATAATTTCCCGTAACGTTTCTCGCCTCTCCTCCCCCCCCCCTCCCCGATAATTAATTTCTTCCTTAGCAATAGCTAAAAAAAATTCAATATTGTAGGAACTTCTCTTTTTCACTACGTACAGTCCATGGATTTTCCTTCGCAGTATACACTTATCCATGTCGTCAATGATATTCTTGTTCTGTCAAGCACGCCTCCGTTTACCAGGAGTTGACAATTTCTGGTCAGGGGTTTGTAAATCTTTTTTCTCTCTTTTCAGTTTTTTAAGCAATGACTCCGACCATCCCGTTAGATATACTGCTCTCTTTAGGGATTGATCGCGAGGATAATTCCACCCGTTTCTTTTCTCTTCTTCACACTTCTCGATGATTCGTAGTAGCAAATTTCGCTCACTGCCGTGCACAACTTTCGACATTTTACACTTATTATACTTTTATAAGCACATCAACAACACTCCTCGAATTCTTGAAGAGAGTAAAATTAGCAACACTGTGTCAGCGGAAGTGGGAAGATCCTTGCCCGACCAGCGCCAGAGAAAACATCGGGGGTGAAAGAAGGGGGTGGGGGAGGCCGGTTAGTTCGCATATTTTCCGATGTTTCAGAAAGCTTGGTGGATCTATAGTTATTCCTCTTGAGACTTGTTCCTTTTCTGTTATGACTCAAAACTGACTGGAATACGTCATATATTATCTCTCATCAATCATTATGTTAAGAGGCATGATTTAAATACTTTTAATTCTTCAAATACCTGTAAGGCGGATCTCAGACCAAAACAACAAGTGACAAGCGACAGCAAGAATTCATACTGAAGTTAAAAATATTACAAATTTTCACATTATTTTTAGTCCAAAATTTATAAAATAGACTAATATGAAGACCAACATCAACCACTCAACTTAAGTTATGGTTTTAACATGGAAGTCAACAAATTTAGAAAATTTTGCATACATTACAATACAAAAAAAAATAATAATATCCATAGGAACTCATTGCCGTCTCATTATGAAATTTTGCACACAAATAGTCAATTGATGTCTTCAAAACCTATATTTTTTAAAAAAATAATTAAAAATGGTGTTTTTAAGATTTAAAAAACAACAACAACTTTTCAAGTTTTTTTAAAATTACAAAATTCAAATACCATACTCATGTTGCATTTCAAATAAATTAAAGCTCATTAAAAGAAGAAGAGAATGACACCAATTTGAGCTCTCTAGGTCAAATAGTTTTTGATCTACAGCTGTTTAAAGATTTCAAAATGTAGTCAAATTTTGGGATTTTTGCTTTTTTGAAAGAAAATTGCTCAAAAACTATGAGCCCAAAAAATCTGAAACTTGGCAGTTTTCGTCAACTTTACTGGTACTACCACTGTACCAAAAATTATCAATTTCTGAGATGTTAAGGTTCAGACCGTGGTTGATATGGCATGGAGTGACCTTATGTTCAATTTTTTACTGAATATACTACAGAAATGGACAGATATTTCCATTGTACAAGAGAACTGCTTGAAGACTTATCTTTGAAGCATCAAAGAATAGTCCCCACTGGTCAGGATTGTGCTTCATATTGATTGCTTGCATAAATCAGGTCACAAATACCTTTGCAGTAATTGAAATCGCCTTCGGTGTTAAAAAAAAATTCTCAAATTTGTTATTTCTAGTGCGAATTATTGTCACTTTTACGTAGTAGTGCGAACAATTCCACTGCTGTAACACTGATGCCAAAAGTTTCTAACTTATTTTTGAGAAGTTTGGGATCCCTGATGAGGTAATTCCCCCATATATAGTAAACCAAAAAGATAGGACCTCTCCACCTTGGGACGTTAAGTTATTTTTCAATGTGTGATCTTATTATTAGAGAAGTATGTGCTTTGCAAGTAGTCTGCATCAGTTTATTCTGATGGCTTCTGCTCTTCACTACTTGAGGAAATACAGTTATCCTCGCCAGAGTCCTTTGCCATGAGTCATGTGCACTGAGTTTGGAGGAACATGTAGTATAACTTGCGTGTGGTTGGTTCCCCAGCTTGCAGCATAAATACAAAAAATAAGCCTGCCTTATAGTGGGAATAACCTAACACTTCCTCAAAGCAAATGTCATTTCTCCAAAAATATAACTGAAATTATCCAGGTTATTTACACACTTCTGGGACATTTTGACACAATTTATGACAGTAGAATACCAGATGAAACTATCACAACATAATTTTCAAATAAGAGCTTGGACACATATCGACAACAGTATGGCCACTTTCATACAACACTGTGTAAGAACTAAAAACCATTACGAGCAACAATCCTACTGATCGCACAATAAAACAGTTGATTGATTAATTTATTTGGTTTATTATACTTCACTTTTCTGACACTTTTGGCTAATTGCGAAGATGATGAGTGATGATTAGACGTCGGATTTTTAGGTTCTAAAAAATGTGCTTTTAGGTTTCTAAAATAGGCTCTAAAAATCCTAAAATAGGTTCTAAAACTTTAAATTAGGCTCGTAAAATCCTGAAATAGGTTGCAAAAAGACTTAATTTGGTACAAAATTCCTGAAAAATACTGATTAGATACAATCGTTAAAAACAAAATTTCAACCGTAATAACCAAATATTAATTTTCTAAACAAATTTTCATTTCTTTATATCATTTTCAAAATTAAATTTAGGAAGAAGAAAGCTACATGGAAAATAAAACAAAATTTTCTCATTTTTTTAACTTCGTTAGTGTCTTTTGCAGAACAATCTATCTGACAAACGGAAGATTATTACAAAATAATATATCTTGAAGTTGATTAGGTAAATTTTTTGGTGCATTGGAATCATACAAACCCTTTATATTGTTAGTATTTTTGTGTGTTGAAGGGAGGGTGAGAGTCGGTAATACGTAAGGTTGGAATAGAGAAAACATCTGCTTGTATCCTTGAATTTTTGGAAAGTTCTCCTTGAAAACTGGGAATTATACTTGAATTTTATCATGGTCCTAGTGACCACCATGATTCTTTTTACGTTATCCACACTGAAACTCCACCTTTTGTCTGTGAGGATCATTTCCTGTGCTGAAAATTATCTTTCAACAGAAACATAGTACTGCAATTGTAATCAAGGTGTTCCGGGTTCGATACCCGGTGGAGGCACATAGTGGTTCGGATCCCACTTTAAACTGTAGGTCCAGTCCCGATTAGCCTTACTGTGCATAAAGTGGACTTAAAACATCAAATCAATCAATCAATCAAAGCAATTTTGAATGCTAAAACATTACTTTGCAAGGTGTGAATGCCAAAAAGGATCAAACTGGCAGGAGAGTGAGCAACAAAGTAAGTATATAATATGAGCAAGGTCGCACAGATCAGAAGTTTGCACTTGGGACTGTGCAGGCAGTAGAGACGATTGGGTGCCAAAACTGAGAATGGAGAGGAGTGGGGGGGGGGGCAAGGACAGTTTACTTTATCTTAGTAGGCAAGGCTTAGCATTAAAAGTCTATAGTGCAGGGGTAAAAAGTAGAGGGGAACTGTCCCTTTCGGCGCCACTGTGTGCAGGTAACAGTGACGTCAGACATTTTTTGAGTAAGCTGAAAAGTTTCTGCAAAGATTTTGCATTATGTGTAACAACGAGTCCGTGTCGCTTGCGCCGAGTCATTTGCGCCAAGGGTTATTATCGGTTCATTTCCGCCGCGACATATGTCAAGACCTTCCTTGGTGGGTTTTCCCACAATCCGGAGTGTCATTACCGCCGCACGCATGTGTGTTTATGACGTTGCCCAGCTCCAGCTGTGTTTATCTACGATTGAAAAGGAACGTGATTGGTAAATGAATGTAAGGTGAAAGTATATATGAGGGATATACATTGGGAAATTAGTATTTATGTAAAACTGAGACTTGAGAGAGACGACAAGATGGCTGAGAATATGAAAATGATAAAAAAAAACGCGTAGAATGCCTTCGAGCATTTGCATATCTACAAGAATTCAAATAACGTTTGTATTGTTGTTGTGCAAGTGTATCGAAATATTGTGTTTATATATACGTAGCTATTACGTGTATAGTGTTTGCAAAACATTACACTGTATTTAGAATGTTTCTGACAATTTTATGTAGTGTATAATAATTAAGTGTAATAGACTGGCACATTTATGCTGCTTCCAAAGGGTACATTTACGTAGAATGCTTTCAATATTTTTTCAATACTGTATTTACAATGTTTTTTTACGATTAACGATAAATGATTAATAGTTAATAGGCTGATGCTGATTTATGTATTTTCTGTTGTGGAATAAAATTGATAAAAGTAATCCTGTGTAACGTCTTTTGAAATAAGTAAAGAAAAGTCATATTTGACTCTCTGGATAGGTTTAACATTTCAGTGTAAACACAGCTGTGCATCGTCATAAACACACGTTTGATTTTATGTTTTAAGTCCACTTTATGCACTATGCACCATGTTCCCATAAACACACGTGCGCGCGGCGGTGATGACACTGGATTGTGGGAAAACCAGCCAAGGATGGTCTTGACATATGTCACGGCGGAAATGAACCGATAAGAAGCCTCGGCGCAAACGACACGACACCCTAGCAACACCCAGAACAGTTAATAGTGAAAACCACAAAGACAATTATGCTTGTGCAACTTCCGAGGAGTATTAACAGAAATCAATTTTTATTCTGTTATTGGATCATATTCTGAAGGACACCCAAGAGCCTCTCCAGCAGGAGAGCTTAATAATACTTTCAGCTTGAACTTGCTAATCCCCACTACATGAGTTCAAGCAGCGGCGGCGCCAAGATTAATCATCTAGGGGTGCTGAGAGAGCGCAGAATGAAATTTAGGGGCTGCCATGTTGAAAATAAAGAAAACGTGAAACATGCATGTATGTTTCAGCCACTAAATCAAATTTTAGTAAACATATATGATAATAATGACAATGAAACTAAAGAATACTAGCGACTTGCTTGGGCATATATGATAATATGACAATGAAACTAAAGAATACTACCGAGTTGCTTGGGCATATATGATAATATGACAATGAAACTAAAGAATACTAGCGACTTGCTTGGGCATATATGATAATATGACAATGAAACTAAAGAATACTACCGAGTTGCTTGAGCATATATGATAATATGACAATGAAACTAAAGAATACTAGCGACTTGCTTGAGCATATATGATAATATGACAATGAAACTAAAGAATACTAGCGACTTGCTTGAGCATATATGATAATATGACAATGAAACTAAAGAATACTAGCGACTTGCTTGGGCATATATGATAATATGACAATGAAACTAAAGAATACTAGCGACTTGCTTGAGCATATATGATAATATGACAATGAAACTAAAGAATACTAGCGACTTGCTTGAGCATATATGATAATATGACAATGAAACTAAAGAATACTAGCGACTTGCTTGAGCATATATGATAATATGACAATGAAACTAAAGAATACTAGCGACTTGCTTGGGCATATATGATAATATGACAATGAAACTAAAGAATACTACCGAGTTGCTTGGGCATATATGATAATATGACAATGAAACTAAAGAATACTAGCGACTTCCTTGGGCATATATGATAATATGACAATGAAACTAAAGAATACTACCGAGTTGCTTGAGCATATATGATAATATGACAATGAAACTAAAGAATACTAGCGACTTGCTTGAGCATATATGATAATATGACAATGAAACTAAAGAATACTAGCGACTTGCTTGGGCATATATGATAATATGACAATGGAACTAAAGAATACTAGCGACTTGCTTGAGCATATATGATAATATGACAATGAAACTAAAGAATACTAGCGACTTGCTTGAGCATATATGATAATATGACAATGAAACTAAAGAATACTAGCGACTTGCTTGAGCATATATGATAATATGACAATGGAACTAAAGAATACTAGCGACTTGCTTGAGCATATATGATAATATGACAATGAAACTAAAGAATACTAGCGACTTGCTTGAGCATATATGATAATATGACAATGAAACTAAAGAATACTAGCGACTTGCTTGAGCATATATGATAATATGACAATGAAACTAAAGAATACTAGCGACTTGCTTGAGCATATATGATAATATGACAATGAAACTAAAGAATACTAGCGACTTGCTTGAGCATATATGATAATATGACAATGAAACTAAAGAATACTAGCGACTTGCTTGAGCATATATGATAATATGACAATGAAACTAAAGAATACTAGCGACTTGCTTGGGCATATATGATAATATGACAATGAAACTAAAGAATACTAGCGACTTGCTTGAGCATATATGATAATATGACAATGAAACTAAAGAATACTAGCGACTTGCTTGAGCATATATGATAATATGACAATGAAACTAAAGAATACTAGCGACTTGCTTGAGCATATATGATAATATGACAATGAAACTAAAGAATACTAGCGACTTGCTTGGGCATATATGATAATATGACAATGAAACTAAAGAATACTACCGAGTTGCTTGGGAGTAGTGGGAAAGTATATAGGATAAACTCAAGAAAGTATGAACCCCCCTCAAGCAGATTTGTCTACACTTAAAACAAGCTCAACATGTCCATATGAGCTTTTTGCTCAAGTGTGGAACCCCGTCTAATCCAAGATTTTTGTAAAAAATGCCCTCGGGAATTTCTCAGAAAGTATGAACCTCCTCAGATTGATTTGTCTATACTTACAAAAGGCACTTCTGTGAGATTGTTGTCCATAAACTTGTCAAAAATATGCCCCTCTTGATATTTTTTTAGCCATACTTAAAACTAGGCCAAGCTGCTTATAAGAGCCACCTACATACACACCCATACATATTTACTTCTGGTTTAAGTTCAATTGGATACCAGCTTCAATTTGTTTATTAAAAAAAATGCAATATGCAGAGACCCTCTAGAATTGCTCTGTGACCCTCTCATTTCTTACATCATAAACATATGATTTTTCACCTATGAGAATAACACTACATATGGTGTCATCAGGTAATGCCTCATGGAATTCACAGATAATTTTAATGTTTGTCCTGTCATTCACCACAACCTGTTTCCTTTTTGAAGTGTTGATTACAAACATGGGTCTCTGTGCTTTGAATTCATCTGGTGTGTAATACATGTCAGTATTGCCAATTGTAGAAAACAGTAAACAAAATTTGCTTGTTTTAGAGATATTCCAAAAAAATATATATATTTGATAAGCAACAACAACAGGGCCATCTATGTGCAAATGTCTGAACTCGGTGAACACTTGGGAACAAGTCAATTTTTTTCAATATGTCAATATTTTTAACTCTTTTTGCCAGTAATAGGGAATGGTAGTAAGCATTAGACAAAGTACTTTGGAGCCGAATATGCCTTTCTTAAGACGTCGTATATTGCTAAAATATCTTTAATTCACATATTTCTCATACCGCCGTATCTTGTTCTATTAGGCCTCTTCAAGAAAATTGCCAATTAGTGAAAATTAATTGAGCACAACAGCAAAAGAGGTACTAATAGGGCAAGCATACAATGATATGGGGATATGTGAATTGTTGGTTTCTTCGATTCAGATAAATGGATTGAATTGAAACTGGGATATTTTGCATTTTTTTATACAAAATCTGATATTTGTTACATCCAGCTTGTTTGTTGTAATCTATTCATATTTAGAGTCAGGCCTATATCTGTCTAAGTTGTTATATAAAATCAATATACATGGCATTAGGTCAGTGCCTTCTGGGACATGCATGTCTGTGCAGGTATTTGTGCTAGGTCAGTGCCTCTGAAGGCCGCGGAGTTGTGGGATCAATATTCGGGGCAGTTTCTCAGATTCCCGCGCCGTGGAGTTGTGGGATCAATATTCCCCGCCCGGGCAGTTTTATTCCCGCCAAAGTGGTTCCTAAATACAAAATCTCAAGAACTAATTGACATAGAGCTATGCAGTTTTTTTTGTCTGTGCTGAACCCAGCTGATATTTTTTATCCAGCATAGAGTTTTGATTTGAACCCCAAGAAATTGTATATAAATACCAAAGCCAAAAATATTAAGTGTATACACACATACACACATACACACACACACAAAGCACAGTGCTGAACCCAGCTGATATTTTTTATCCAGCATAGAGTTTTGATTTGAACCCCAAGAAATTGTATATAAATACCAAAGCCAAAAATATTAAGTGTATACACACATACACACATACACACACACAAAGCACAGTGCTGAACCCAGCTGATATTTTTTATCCAGCATAGAGTTTTGATTTGAAACCCAGGAAATTGTATATAATAAACAACAACAAAAATGCCAAGTCAAAAATATTGTAATCAATGCAATAAGAATATATCCAGCCCTAATTGGGCCAAGCACCAAAAGATTTGTAACCCGGACAAATGCAGAACTCCCACAAAAATATGCCCCAAATGCCATAGAAAATATAACATGCAATACTTCACATATAAACATAAAGATACTTGCTCTGCACAGTCATCAACATTGCCCTCACAACCATCTACATCTGCTCTGAAAAGGAAGCACGAAACACCTCCTAATGCTGGACCGGCAAAGCAGCCACGCTATGCACCCATCCATAGCAGTTTTAATGGCCAATTAAGAGATCACCGGTTTGTATCAGAGCCAAGATGTGGAATTAAGAATTTTTTGAACAATATAAATCCTAATGTGCAGGCAATTCTAAATGAACAAAATGGGTCTTATAAGCTGTCCCTCAAATTGTTTGCACAATATAAGAAGCCAAATGGCACAAAATTTACACAGCCCCACATAACAGAAACTGTACCGGTATATTCAAATACAAATTCAAACAAAATAATAAGCAGGTTGATGGATCAATTGAACATTAAACACTCTGAATTTGCAGCAAAAGAGTCTGGATGGAGCCTATGCGGTTCATCACATAAGTTATATGTTAATATTTCTGAATTCAGCTCATTACAAGGATCTACATATGTGCCATTACCTGCAAATATTAAAAACAAAAGAGCCGTGGTTAATATTGAAAATACCGACCAGAAATGCTGTTTGTGGTGTATATTAGCTGCTTTGTATCCAGTTTCAAGAAATCCTCAGAGAATAAATTATTACAAACAACATGAAAATGATTTTGATGAGGCAATGGAGGGTTTAGAATATCCAATGTCTGTTCAGAATATTGATAAATTTGAAAAAAAGGCCAGGAATATCAATGGCAAACAATTATCTATTAATGTATTTATTTGTTCCACTGGCAATTGCTTGATAGCACCTCTCAGAATCAGTACATTTGATGATGATTCTGCTGTTCCGATTGATCTGCTCTTAATTGAAAAGGATGGCACATATCATTACACTCTGATACACAGTCTTGAAGCTTTAGTGAGAACACAACTAGACAAATCCAATACAATATTCAAGTTGTGCAGAAGATGTTTAACTGTTTTTGATGGTAAAAAAATAATAAAAGGGGTTTGTAAAGTGAATGCAGAAATTGCCAAAAACAAGTTAAATGAGCATCTGAAATACTGTGGCAACCATAAACCTGTTCATATGGTGATGCCCAATCCAAGTGAAAATTGCAAATTCAAAAAGTTTGAAGCCTTGTCGGAACACCCAGCATATATAGTCTGTGATTTTGAATCAAATCTCAAACCTCTTGCATTCTGCAATCCAGATCCTGAAGAATCTGCAATTACACCATACCAGGTACATGAACTTTCCAGTTTTTGTTATATAGTTATACGGGATGGTGTAGCTAGTGAGCCACACTTATACATGGGACCAGATGCCGTCAAAATATTTGCACATAGAATAGAAAATGAGTGCCATGACATAGCATCTAACATCTTATTAAAATCAAAACCTATGTTGCCTTTAACAGAGAAACAGATTGAGGATTTCAACAATGCAGAAAAATGCCCGGTATGTGATTGTGAATTTTCAGATACAAATATCAAGGTGAAACACCATTCTCATACAGATGGTAAATTCTTAATGGCCCTGTGTAATAGCTGCAATATTCAGATCAAGAGACCAAAATTTGTCCCCATATTTTGCCATGGAGCATCCAATTATGATTTTCATCATCTGATCAGATATGAGGGGTTTGACAAGCAGAATTTAAATATTTTAGCTGAAAATGATGAAAAATATATATCTATTAGCAAAATAATTAAAGTTAATGGTGTTCCTATTCACATAAGATTTCTTGATTCTTACAGAATTTTATCTGCTAGCCTGGCTATACTGGCAAATCAATTATCTGATGATCAATTCAAAATCACACGTGCATTGTTTCCAAATCAGGACCTGAAATTAATTAGGCGGAAGGGTGTATATCCATATGACTATGTTACAGATTTTTCTAAATTTGATGAGTGTTCTCTGCCACCACAAGAAGAGTTTTACAGCAAAATCAGAGGATCTGGAATCACTGATGAAGATTATCACCATGCTCAGTTGATGTGGAACAATTTAAAATGCAAGACATTTGGTGATTATCACATGGCATATTTAAAACTTGATGTCACCCTCTTAGCTGATATATTGCAGGCATTCAGAAAATCTTCTATGCAAAATTATAAACTGGATCCAATATATTTTTTCAGTGTTTCGGGCCTAGCATGGTCTGCAACGTTTTTGAACACTAACATGCATTTGGATCTGATCCACGATCAAGATAAGTATCTGTTTATGGAGAAATGTATAAGAGGGGGGATGGTGCAATGTTCCCAGAGATATGCCAGAGCAAATAACAAATATATGCCTGATTATGATCCAGCACGGCAATCAAATTATATAGCGTATGTAGATGCCAACAGCCTCTATGGTTATGCTATGATGGATAAACTGCCATATGCAGGGCTTGAGTGGGTTGAAAATTTCAATATTGAGAATCTTAAGAATTTTGATGACAGTGACTATGGCCTCTTCTTAGAGGCTGATCTGACAATTCCTGATGATTTGCACAATACATTTTCTGATCTGCCCCCAATTCCCGAGGTTCAGTGCTCACCTGGCTCTAAACAGAAGAAGCTCATGATGACTCTGGAGCCGAAACAAGGCTATGTCATATATTACAAAAACCTCCAGTTCCTGATGAAACATGGTGTTCAAGTGACCAAAGTTGGCAAAGTTTTGAGGTTCAGGCACTCAGGATGGTTGAAACCATACATTGATACAAACACAGAGCTTCGAACATCTGCAAAGAGCCAATTTGATAAGGCCTTGTTTAAATTGATGGTGAATTCAGTGTATGGCAAAACAATTTAAAATGTCAGAAAACATACCGATGTTAAAATAATTACTGACCCCAGCCTGAGCAAAAAATTGGTTGCAAAGCCTAATTTCAATTATAGAAGAATTTATGATGAGCACATGGCACTTTTCAACATGAAGAAAACAAAGATCAAATTTGATAAACCTATTTATGTAGGGGCTGTAATATTGGAATTGGCCAAATTACATATGTTAACATTGTATTATGATGTGTTGAAACCTTTTTATGGTGATAATATAAAATTGATGTACATGGACACGGATAGTTTTATTCTTGATATTAAAACAGAAGATGTTTATCAAGATATGTCACAGCCTGAATTGTTTCAATACTTTGATACCAGTGAACATACAATAATTAAACACCACAACAAAAAGGTGCCTGGCAAGTTAAAAGATGAGACACTTGGTGATGTTATTGTGAAATTTGCTGGGTTAAGTGCCAAGATGTATACTTTTAAAACATGTAGTGGCGCTGTTGCCAAAAAGGCCAAGGGTATTGGCAAAGTAACTGTTGAAAAAGAGCTTGTATTTGAAGATTATAAAAATTGCCTCAAATCCCAGAATTTAATCAAAACATCAGAATCCAGAATTCAGAGTGTGGATCACTTATTGACTAGCAATATTGTAAGAAAAGTGGCCCTGGACCCACATGATGATAAGAGATGCATTTTATCATGTGGCATACATACTCTACCATGGGGGCATTGTGATTTAAAAAATGGAAATCAATGCCCAATTACAGAGCATGATTTGAAATAAATAAACATGCCTATGAACTTATTTGGGTTCAAAAAACAGGCTATTATGGAGCTGCCAACACCACAACCCTCTTCTGATATGCTGTCTAAACTGAGTGGCTTGTTAATTATTCATCTGAACAGCATACTTACAGATAATGATGATGAAACAGGTAAAATATTGTACATATTTAACAATAATTTAAATCATTACCAATTACCTGTAGGTGGGCAATTGCAATTTATTACAACCCCTGAGGGTGATGTTAAAATTTCAGTAGGGAGAAATATTTATAGAATTAAGCACTCAAACATGGTTTCTGGCACTGTTTATACTGTTTCTGCTGGTGACTGCTTATATATTGAGGTCCCTGGGTCATATGACAAGCTTATACCCTTTTTTATAGAATTAAGAATCAGATACTCTATAATAAATAACCACTAAAACAAAAATGCCTAATGATATATTTGGCCATACAAGACATGAAGATCACAGTGATGAGATTCTGATGCTTGATGTCAGAGTCAAGAAATTAAGAAGTGATTTACAAGCTTTACAGACCACACTCAATGCCAGTCTTCAATTAGAAATTACAAATTTACAATCACAATGCATGGACCCTCTTCTTAAAATTGATTCTGAACTCAAAGTGCTGCTTCAAAAATATACTGATCTGGCAACATTGGATAATTTTCAAAGTTTAGAAGAGGCTGTAGCAGCTCTTCAAGCCAAATTTAAGACCCAGGCTACCAACTCCGAGCAATTGAAACAACAATTGGAAGAGCAGATAAATAATGTCCAGGCACAGCTCCAAACAATTGTCAAAAGCATAAAATCACAAGAAGATTTTGATCTAGTGATTTCCACTCTAAAAGAACACATTCAGTCACTCCAGATACCTAATCTGGACCCCCTGAACAATGCCATAGCCGAGGTTAAAGAAAAAATTGAGACACTTGAAAATTTTATGAACAACTTGCCATCTTCTGATGCTTTGAATGCAATAACTCGGAGTGTAGCAAATATTAAGCTGCAACTTGAAACATATGAAGATTTTGGAAAAATTCAAAGTTCCATAACCCATCTTGAAGGTACAATAGCAGCAGTGCAAAGTGATTTGGCAAATGTACTAGAATCCCGATTGCCTGGAATTGTAGATACCCTTGTCAGTGTCCAGCAACAAATCACAAAGCTTGAAAACCTCAACACCGAATCTGAACTATCTCATTTTCATCACTTGATAGATGATATCCAAACAAAACTTGAAATTTTACAACAATCCACACCCTCTCAGGCAGATATAGCCCTGCTCCAAAATGCTATGCAAAATGTGGCTGATGCATCTGAATTAAACAATGTGAAATTGGCACTTGAATTTTTGCAAAATACAGTATCAAATCTTCCCACATCACAGGAACTTAAAAATATTAAGAGAGCAGTGAATCGCATATTGAAATCAGAAGATATCAAGAATATCCAAGCAGAGATCAAACAACTTACTCAGACAGTGGCCACTCTACCAACCAATCAACATATTAATGAACTGCATGCCCTGTTTGAGGATATCAGAAGACAGGTCCATGATCTTACTGCTCAAAATTCAAAATTGGCAGTTGTTGAAAATTTGCAACAAATTGTAGCTAATATCAAGCAACAGCTAGGAACCATGGAATCCAATCAAGCAAATGCTCTGTCTGTTTTTGCCACCCAGCTTCAAGAGATTGTGCAACAATACAAGAAACTTGTTGTGGACATAAAAATCAAGCCAGGCCATGATGATGTTGTTAGGACCATCAATGAGCACCTTGAATCTGTAACAAGCAGATTGCTTACAGCAGAAAAGGAAATAACAGGCATAATCGAGAATCCAAAACATACAGTAATTCTTGAATTGTACAGCATCCCCAACAAAGAATATGATTCTCCATTTACACCAGGTGGCAAAATATATATGCTGTCCCCTGCACAATTTTATTACCAGTTTTTTGTTGGGGGCACATTGAGACCAATCAAGATCAAATATTGGCTTCAACCACAGGCACACCACTACCCCACCTTATCAATAACAAATGCTGATAACAAAGCAAAAATCACCAGTGTAGAGTTAGAGGATTTTACAGATCCCAATACATTAGAAACAGCCTATACTGAAGATGATGGCTCTTTGGAATTTAAAATACATATTGGAGACAAATTATATTTAGAAAATCCTGTAGTATCAGCTGCTGAACACCCCATAGTTGCAATATTCTTGTTTTCATATTATGTCTAGACAAATTATTGTTGATGAATTACACAGACAGGCCCGACATAATTTTAAGAGACTCCCAGTAGTCACAAAGGGCATAGATGATTTATGGCAGAGCGACTTGATTGAAATGGCAAGTGGGCAGTTGAAAAACTTAGACAAAATCAACAAGGGCTACAAGTATCTACTTACTGTAATAGACACATTTTCAAAATTTGCCTGGGCTGTGCCACTCAAATCCAAGACTGGAAAATGTGTTACAGAAGCCATCAGGACAATCATCAATCAGAGTGGAAGATCACCGCGCTATTTGCAAACAGATAATGGCAAAGAATTTTATAATTCAGTGTTTCAACAATTTATTAAAAGCCAGGCAATAAAACATTACTCGAGTTACAGTGATCTCAAGGCCTCTATTGTAGAGAGATTCAACAAAACCCTACAAAATCTTATGTATAAACAATTTACCCTCCAAGGTAATTATAAATGGATTAATATTCTTCCAGAACTTCTACATAAATATAACAACTCGGTCCATTCCACAATCAACATGAAACCCTCTGAAGTAACTTCATCTGATGAGCAAAAATTGATCAGGACTGTTTATTATCCTAGATACCAGCCAACAACAAGAAAGGCCAAATACAGGGTGGGTGAACAAGTAAGAATCAGCAAATATAAGCACTTATTCAAAAGAGGCTTTACAAGAAACTGGAGCACTGAATTATTTACAGTGGTTCAAGTTAAACCCGGGACCCTTAACACATATATAATAAAAGATCATCGAGGAGAAATTCTCAAAGGCCGATTCTATGAACAAGAGCTCAGCAAAACTAAACAGCCTGACACATATCTCATAGAAAAAATCATCCGCAGAAAAGGCAACAAGTTATTTGTCAAATGGCTAGGACTTCCGGAACACAGCTGGATCGATGCAAACAAAATAATAATATGAGCACCTGGGATGTTATAAAAAGGCTGCCAGAACCTGAACAACAAAATAAGAGAAATGGAAAATTGCTGCCTGAAAATATTAGGTGTCTTATTGTTGGGCCATCTGCTTGTGGTAAAACTACACTAATGGTTGATAATTTTTTATTGGCACCCAACTGGTTAGACTGGAAAAACAGGCACTTGTATGTCTTCTCTAAGAGCTTGGAACAATTAAAATATCAGCAGCTGATGAAGCTATATGATGGATTGGATATTGCCACTTTTGAACCAGATGTTAAGCCACTTCATGAATGTCTCGATAATTCTGTTGTTGTGTTTGATGACATTATACTGGATAACCAAAACAAGGTTAGAAACTTCTTTACACAGGGCCGACACAAAAACATTGATTGCTTCTACCTTGCACAGACTTTTTCTAAAATTCCGAAGCAGCTGATCCGAGACAACAGCAATTTTATATGTGTGTTTCATCAAGATCATACCAACCTCAAACACATACATGATGAATATGTAGGTGGGGACTTGAGCTACAATGATTTTTCCAAGTTTTTCAGTAGGTGCTGGAACCAGGACAGTTATGGGTTTGTCACTATTGATATGACAAGAACACCCAATAGTGGCAAATACAGAAATAAAATCAACAATTTTCTAGACATTGAAATATAAATAAATAAACATGAAAAGGCCAATAATTGATGATCTTAAATTAAGAGATTATCTTGTAAAAAGATTTAAGGGATGGAAATCAGAGAACCGAGGAATTTATGAAAAACACAAACAAGCAGAACAGCCTGTAATTGATGCTATTAGTGAATTAGGTAAGAATATCAAAACTGTTACAGAGCAAAATCAAAATTTGATCACAGAGCTTGTACCTGTAGCTGCCAGGAACATATTAGATTATCCAATCACCCCACTTTCCAGTATTCATACACCTAGTCCTATTGCTCCTAGAAGAATTGAAGCTACTCAGGATCCTATTGAATTGGGTCTTCTTGCTCAAAAATATTTAACCACACCTAAAGACAACAAAGATGAGGTTTTTGGCTTATATGCTGACACAGAGCTTGATGGCAGTATCATACATAGAATTGGCAATTTCAGAGTAACATTTATGGGAGATGATCTGATTGTTTATTCAGAATCTCGTCTCGGAGAAAAAGGTGCTTTTGTTAAGTACCCCGGCACACCTGGGTTGTGGGAACTGATGACTAGGAAAAGGCCTGGCAGCTATACAGATCAAGATTATGAGCACTACAAAGAAATATTAATAAAATCAGATGCTCTATACCAGAACAATGATCCCACACAAAAAAGAGTCAAGTCTAGCAGTGGGGCAAAATACAACAATTTAATCAAGCCCATATGGTCACAGATCAAGACAGGCAGTGGAATCAAACAATACAACACCCTGCCTAAAGAATTTGTGTGGGTTGATGATGTCAGGAAACTTGTAGATAGGTTATTGGTGATAGCTGGGGAGGAAAATGCTGGGAACCACAATTTTTACAATGAAAAGGTTGGAATTATGGACATGATAAGCACAAAATTGTCTAATTTTATAGTGAATGACACTAAGGGGATTGGATATCTTATAAAAATTATTAATACTCTACCACCTAAATTTTGGAATATTTCTGAGGGTCGGGGCCTGGTTAATGACATTATAAACAAGCTGCCATTTGAACTACACATTCCAGGCTATCAGTATTGTGGTCCCGGTACAAAACTGGACCATAGATTAAACAGAGGTGATCCTGGTGTTAATCCCCTAGATGCTGCTTGTAGAGACCATGACATAGCATACAACACAGATTCTGATCTTGACAAGAGACATGTTGCAGACAAGAAATTAGAAGAGGCTGCATTTGGTAGATTTGTAAGCAAAGATGCTTCTTTGAGTGAAAAAATAGCAGCATTGGGAACCACCATAGCTATGAGCACCAAACAAAAACTGGGGTGGGGGTTGTGAATATGTATATAATAAACCTACAATGAAGGCCAAGGGTGTTATGTATCAAATACCTTATGCAGGTCTCAAATCTCTTAAAACTATTGATAGTCTTTTAACCAAAAAGCAGCGCAAGAAAAAAAGCACTTGTATTGCAAAGGGCCATGGTATGAAATTGTTGCTTAGCACCCCCCAATTAAAAAAATTACAGCAATCTAGAAAAAAATCACATGTGGGGGGATTCATATTTACCATCCCTGCCATCTTAGCTGCTCTCGGGGCTGTGGGGAGCTTGGCCGGGGGATCAGCTGCCATAGCAAAAACAGTAATAGATGCCAAGAAAAATAGGGCAGAATTAGATGAGCAGAGGCGCCATAACCTGGCAATGGAGAAACAAGGCAAAGGTGTTAAGAGAGCCATGAATAAGTTTAAAAAAAACAAGAGCCTCTTACAAACCAAGATATTGAAGCTTTAATCAAGCCACTGGGCATCAAAAATTTTAGGGGTGTGTACATGTCTGATTCTTTACCAGAACAACCACTCAACAAAGAGTGTGGCATTGTTAATTTGGATAAGTACAAAAATCAGGGCACTCACTGGATCTGTTATCTTAAATATTTAAACAATGAGGCATTTGTGTTTGATTCATTTGGAGGTGTTCCACCTGAAAATTTAGTAAAATATTTAAAATCAGTTAATCTTTATTACAATAATGCCCGTGTTCAAAACTTCAAAGATGTTAATTGTGGACATTTGTGTTTATCTGTTCTCAGATATATGTCTCAAATAAATAAACCATCAATTGAAAATTTTCAAAAAGCCTTGTGGTATTTAAAACATCATGGGGGTATTCCATCTCACCAGCCAAAATTCAATATTGAAACTCAAATTACATGATGATATAGTGTATCCCAAAACAATAGCTCTCAGAGCATTTTATGGCATGTACTTGATCCCTAATATTACACACCACAACAACAAAATTGCAGTAGGGGATCAAAAAATTGTCATCACTCCAGGGCAATATAATCTGTCCACTCTAAATGCTCAATTACCCAGAGGTGTAGTATTAACTCAAAATTCTGTCACTCACAGAGTAGAGATTGTATCTGCTACAGAAACAGTGGATCTGGGTACTATAGGAGAGCTGTTAGGATTTGAGAACAACACAAAACTTGAACCAGCCATCAAACACACTGCTATGAATATACCCAAATTCTTAGCCATAGAGACTCTGAATATTCACTGTAATGTGGCTGAGGGTATGATCACCAAATCAAATGGCATAGGCACTCACAAACAAACCGGCATCATTGCAACATTCAAACCTAATTCCGAATTCATGGAGCCAATCATCTACACTCCATCCCCAACATTATATTTTCCTGTGTGCCATAATAGAATAGATTACATTGAGTTGATGGTCACTAATGAAAAAGAAGAATTAGTTGATTTTGCTGGAGCCACAACAACTGCTATCATAGAGATTAATATTTAAATAAAAATACATACAATGGAAAATATTGAGAGTTATGAGCTACAATCATTCTCCCCAAACAGGAGGACATTTGCAAATTTAAATCAACCCAACACAGAAATTGAAGTTGATCTTGATGTAGGGGATGGATTTATACACCCTCACAGAGCAGATCTATACATCAAATTTGATGTTGTAAAGCTCGATGGAACAGATTATCCGGCAAATTCAAATATAAGATTGGTGGATAATTTTGTGCCGCATCTGTTCTCTGAAATTGAGATCAGAAAGCATGGTGTTGTTATAAACAGAGTGGATTATCCCGGCATTACCTCCACAGCTTTGGCCACATTAAAATTATCCAAAACCGAGGCTTCTTACTACAAAATAGGTGGATTTGAGGCTGGTGATAAAATATTATCCAAAAGCCACACAGTGCTGTTCCCCATGCGCCTGTTGCCAGGATTCTTCTCAGATTACAAAGATATTATGTGGAAGGGTGGTTTAAGAATTACATTTAGAAGAGCTGCCAATGATAATAATGCTTTGATGAGGTACAGCACATTAAACCCTACAGGAGAAGCTCTGCCTAATACCCTACCTGATGCAGGCAAATGCATTATTCAGACTATGGAGCTAAGAATCCCTGTTGTTGAATATGAGGCCAGTTATGCTCTTAAACACAAAGCAGATATAGTAAAAAATCCACAGATTCTTCTACAATTTTATACATATCAATGCGTACAGAAGCCCGCATCTGGTTCTTATTATGAGTTTGATGCTACAAATTCATTCTCCAGTATTCAATATGACATGCCTGATTTTGTGGTGGTACTGTTTCAGACTGGGAGACACAATAATCAGGAAAAAAATTCAAGTAGATTTGATAACTGCAACATCAAGAACATATATCTTAAAAATGGCAGAAATGAGGTATTCCCTAGAGAAAATTACAATTTAGACATGTCCAAGAATGATTTCCTCAAATTATATGAGGCATTTACATCCTTCAAAAGGGTCACTACTGGCAATACTGACATGTATTACACACCAGATGAATTCAAAGCACAGAGGCCCATGTTTGTCATCAACACTTCAAAAAGAAAACAAGTTGTGGTGAATGACAGGACAAATATTAAAATTATCTGTGAATTCCATGAGGCATTACCTGATGACACCATATGTAGTGTTATTCTCATAGGTGAAAAATCATATGTTTATGATGTAAGAAATGAGAGGGTCACAGAGCAATTCTAGAGGGTCTCTGCATATTGCATTTTTTTAATAAACAAATTGAAGCTGGTATCCAATTGAACTTAAACCAGAAGTAAATATGTATGGGTATGTGTGTAGGTGGCTCTTATAAGCAGCTTGGCCTAGTTTTAAGTATGGCTAAAAAAATATCAAGAGGGGCATATTTTTGACAAGTTTATGGACAACAATCTCACAGAAGTGCCTTTTGTAAGTATAGACAAATCAATCTGAGGAGGTTCATACTTTCTGAGAAATTCCCGAGGGCATTTTTTACAAAAATCTTGGATTAGACGGGGTTCCACACTTGAGCAAAATGCTCATATGGACATGTTGAGCTTGTTTTAAGTGTAGACAAATCTGCTTGAGGGGGGTTCATACTTTCTTGAGTTTATAATACAGTCAATACCACTACTCTTGGGCATATATGATAATATGACAATGAAACTAAAGAATACTAGCGACTTGCTTGGGCATATATGATAATATGACAATGAAACTAAAGAATACTACCGAGTTGCTTGAGCATATATGATAATATGACAATGAAACTAAAGAATACTAGCGACTTGCTTGAGCATATATGATAATATGACAATGAAACTAAAGAATACTAGCGACTTGCTTGAGCATATATGATAATATGACAATGAAACTAAAGAATACTAGCGACTTGCTTGGGCATATATGATAATATGACAATGAAACTAAAGAATACTAGCGACTTGCTTGAGCATATATGATAATATGACAATGAAACTAAAGAATACTAGCGACTTGCTTGAGCATATATGATAATATGACAATGAAACTAAAGAATACTAGCGACTTGCTTGAGCATATATGATAATATGACAATGAAACTAAAGAATACTAGCGACTTGCTTGAGCATATATGATAATATGACAATGAAACTAAAGAATACTAGCGATTTGCTTGAGCATATATGATAATATGACAATGAAACTAAAGAATACTAGCGACTTGCTTGAGCATATATGATAATATGACAATGAAACTAAAGAATACTAGCGACTTGCTTGAGCATATATGATAATATGACAATGAAACTAAAGAATACTAGCGACTTGCTTGAGCATATATGATAATATGACAATGAAACTAAAGAATACTAGCGACTTGCTTGAGCATATATGATAATATGACAATGAAACTAAAGAATACTAGCGACTTGCTTGAGCATATATGATAATATGACAATGAAACTAAAGAATACTAGCGACTTGCTTGAGCATATATGATAATATGACAATGAAACTAAAGAATACTAGCGACTTGCTTGAGCATATATGATAATATGACAATGAAACTAAAGAATACTACCGAGTTGCTTGGGCATATATGATAATATGACAATGAAACTAAAGAATACTAGCGACTTGCTTGAGCATATATGATAATATGACAATGAAACTAAAGAATACTAGCGACTTGCTTGAGCATATATGATAATATGACAATGAAACTAAAGAATACTACCGAGTTGCTTGAGCATATATGATAATATGACAATGAAACTAAAGAATACTAGCGACTTGCTTGGGCATATATGATAATATGACAATGAAACTAAAGAATACTAGCGACTTGCTTGGGCATATATGATAATATGACAATTAAACTAAAGAATACTAGCGACTTGCTTGGGCATATATGATAATATGACAATGAAACTAAAGAGTAGTAGCGACTTTTTTTTTGGCTTCATTTTAGAGGAACAACGACATGTTCGGAAATTTGAAAGAAACAGCAGCTTGTTCAAGGGAGGCCAATGACATAGACGTCCGGAGGTTTTTTTCCAGGGAGAGGAAAGGAAGGTATTTTTTCCACGGGAGGTAAGGCAAAATAGGCACACCTTTTCCGCTAATAGTGTTGCTCTCGCTAAAAAAGAACAAAAAAAAACCCTCCTTCAGTTTGAAGTAATCGTTCCTGTAACATAAATGAATGTAACTGAAATGAAATCGAAGCTGATCTTTATAGAGTTTGCCGCCAGTACAATAATGTAAATGAGGCTTCCCTTTCAGAGTAGGATCAATCTTGCCCAGTGGCGGCGATTGGGTCCCAAAACTAGGGGGGCAAAATGCCAAATCTGGCGGGGGGGGGGGCAAAGTTTACTATTGCAGTCACTGATCTTGCCTGTTACAGCGGTCTTACTTTAATGCCAAACATTCAGATCTCGATACGAAAACGACATAATATGACACTCTAAGTGTTAGTTTTTCCAGTTGAAAATATGTTTTGAAAAAGGGGTGTGGCGCACCCCTTCACACACCCCTGGTAGAGAAACTTGCTAAATGTCAACGATCCTTCCTTGGAGACATGACTGAGAGTGAGAGTGTAATGGGTGAGAGCGAACTGTAGTGAGAGATACTGCAGAAAACGAGCAGTGGCGTATTCTCTATGTTACTGCGTTTATCGCCCGTAAACCAACCTTTTCACACAATTTTGAGCTATAATAATATGTAGATAATTGCACATTATGCAAGCTATTGAAACAATCTTCTAAACGACAATTTCAAGTAAATTATTTAAATAACTTAATAAATAATAATCCGTGGCTCGACAGCCCTTGCTTGAAGGGCCTTGGAGATCTTCAACCAGTAATGAGGTGACGTATGGTCAGCACGTCGAAACCCCATCCGTTATAGGAGATATCCCTGACCGGGTTATGCTACTAACACGTAGCTCCCCCAATTTCTCACGATGGTGGGTTGCCACCGGTCCTATACACAGGCCGAGAACCCAGGCGGACTCGAACCCATGCCGTCCCGCAGTCGGAGTCCAAGGCACAGCTCCTTCGACCGCACGGTCACGGAGGAGAACTTAAATAACTTAAAAAAGGAATGTTTTATGTACGCCACTGATCGTTCTCCATCGCACCCTTCTGAAGAGCGGGTTTTCTCCACGAATCTAAGAGAGCCGAAGCAGAGGCTATTTTAAATAAATGTAGCCTGCGGAGTCAGTTCCACCGCTCCAAACAGCGTTGGCAGGATAACATTGCTTGTTCCATCCTGCTTTCTGTGCCGCACTTGGCAGATTTGCTACATGAAGGGAAATTTCCCTGTTTTCTCCTCTCTGGAAAAAATCCTGCGGATCCTAAAGTTTGAAATTGAGGAGGAGGGGAATTGCTCCTATGCACTGGCGTACGCAGAGGGGGCTTATGGGGCTACAGCACCTTCCGAAATTTTGAAAAACCATCATTTTCTAATAAGAGCATTGAAGAACTCGGAAAAAAACATTTTTGGGAGTGGAAAGTTCTATATACAATACGAAATATCTTATTATGTATGTCGCTCCCGTAGAAAGCAGATGTACTCGTATAGAGCAACCACAAACAAAATAACTTTCGGCTAAAATTCTTCGCGCACCTTCCCCTCGATCCGTTCAGCTCGGGCCATAAGGAAGCAAGCTCCACTCTCCCCCTCCCCTCCTCGCGGGAGTATGGTGCACAGGAGTCGCGGGTCTGCGCAGGTTCTTTTTTGCTGGTGGTTCCACTATACTATCTACCTTTACAATTCCATCCCCGAAAAAGAATCCTGCGTACGCCAGTGACCCTCCGTGCGGACACCCTCGGAAATAGTGTGATAAACAAGCAGAAGGTGCATTTTATATACAAAAAAAAGCCAGCGTGGGTAAAGAAGACAAGAATCTTCCATCATCTCTTTGTAAAAAGGGTCAACACCAGCGGACACTGCAGCCATCTTGTATGGATACCAAGGCCATCAGAACAGTGAATTCTACGCTCGCTCTTGAGCTCTGTGTACACAAACATACTTTTTTTTTTGCATGCACGCCGCCTGTTTCAAGGGCTTGGAGGACAGGTTTGAAAAACGGAATGTAAACAGTGGGATATTTTATCTGCGGCAAGTATACGCATGATTAAAGAGCATTACAAACAGAGGCGACTGCATTTTGAAATGACGACGCCAAACATCTCATGGGCTTCATGACCAAACTATCCCGTAAATTGTTGATACAACAAATTTAACTTTATGTATGAGGCCGATAGGATGAGTTGGGAGTTTTTATTGCAACAAAGAGAAGGATATGAAGAGAGGGAGAGTGTGTGTAACAACCTCACTTGTTTGTCCTGCTTCATACATGGACAGGTGGGAGAGCATTAGATATTCAGAACAGCAAAAAATTGAGTGTTTCCAGCTCATAGTAAATCTCTGAAAGGCATAAAAATGGAATAGTAAATAATATTTTTAAAATATTGTATTGATCATTGGACCAAAATAAATCATAAATATGTAAGAACTGTTTATTACTTCATTCCTTGCCCTTTTTTTGACATCATTGTCAATGATGTATTTAGACGGAATTCAGGGCGTCTGGGCCTCCCCTCTTCGCCGAAAGACTTACCAAGTACTTAAGTTAAATAATCGAAATATACTTGTTTAGCATGTGTTGCATAATCGAGTGTTTTTTATTTCCGCCGAACTTACACGAAAGTAAGGATTAAATTGGAATCATACGGAATTGAATTGACGGTGCCTAAGAAGATATAGCCACTACTACTTACTACCTCTATAATAATGTGCATAAAATATTAATCAGAAACTTTACTTTTCATGAACTGGGTATACTATCTTTTTCTTATTAAAATATTGGAAGTATAATATACGTTATATAAAATAAATATAAGAAATATATACAAAAAATTGGCCAACTCTAGCGTAAATTCGATAAATCTTTTGCTTCGAAAATGGTGACTTTAGAATTTGAGTTTGCTTTTAAATCCACTTTACACACAGAAAGGATAATCGGGACTAGACCTACAGTGTAAGGTGGAATCCGAAACACTATGTGTCTCCACGGGGTATCAAACCATTGCAAGCAGGCACGTAGCCAGGGGGAGGGCTCGGGGGCTGAAGCCCCCTCCGAAATCCTACAAATATCTAATTTAAACAGTAGCAGGATTAAACATCTTTTGTAAAAGGTTGTAATATATTGAGATATTGATTTTCTGGGCTTCTACCCCCTCCACTTTTTTGCCTTTAGATTTCGGCTGCTGATAATGGATGAGGCAGGAGGCACCTCCGAAATAAAATTCTGATTACGGGCCTGATTCCAAGGCAACGACGTTATAACTACGCCATCGGGCAGGCGTGAAGATCGTGACCAAAGCAGACGGACTGCACTGCATATTGAAGATCTCCAAATATGTATTTTATAATCGTGGGTTTTATATCAATAAGTTTTTTTAGTATTATTAACAATCAATAATGTCAATAAAAACGATTAAAATATTGCCGTGATTTTATCTTCCTTTATCGCACTTTACACTGTAGATCCAGTCCCGATCATCCAATCTGAATATAAATTGGATTTAACTTTAAGAAATAAAACTTTTAATCGCGACGATGAAGATCAATGATGATCTCGTGATGAAATAGGCGATGTGACAAACGCAATAAAACAACAATGCCTTGGTCCCACTTCAATAGTAGCCTATACAATCTACTATTTAGATTTTAAACCGTTTTCTTTTGTAATAAACCGTATATTTTCATCAAACCTTCTCAAAACAAGTAAGTTACATAAGCTCGTAACATTTCTATAGGCCTTCACGGTCCCCTTGGGAGATTATTAGATATAGTAGCGAGACGAGGCGGCTAAATATCGAAACATGTTGATACGAGACCGAGAATGAGACAGACCTCTATGAAATCGAGACGAGACTGAGGTGAGACTTTGTGTGCGAGACTATCTAAACCAAATTTTCTTATTTATCTTATTCAGACTACCACAGTCCGTTAGCAGCAATTGCGCTACGTGGTTGCATGTAGATTCAGGATAAAATTTCATTTTGTGATTGCTCGTAGAGATGAGGCTTCAAACGGAAAAATGTTGTCTAGAATGAGCCGTTTGACTTAATGAACTCTATACGGCGTCGAAGTTTGTGATGATACGCTGTGTATGTTGTTTATGCTGTATATTTCGAGAATGCAGACGAGACAGACGAGAACGAAACGGATGGTTATAAGTCGATACGAGAATGTACGAAATTGGTCGGGTTGTAAATGGCTCTTCTCTTTATGAACCCCAAAAGTTACGATTGCCTCCTCTGCTGAGCTCCTGCGTGGAACACCTCTGGTGAATCAAGAGTTCCTGGAATTGGATTTCCTTTGGCGTTGGAGACATTCACTTGCGTGAGTTGGATGTTGGAAACCGTACCTACAATTCCAATGAGGTTGTGTACAAAGTGAAGAACAGTTATTTATCCACACACCTCAATATCCCCTAATATTCACTCGAAACGTATCTTGCAGCCCCGTTACTTTTTTCACAAAAGCCGAATTTGTGGTAATTTTTGCATTTCCATCACCCTAAAAATAACAATGCGCCTTCAGATGTAAAAGTGTGAATATTGACCTCCCCGATGGCGTAGTGGCAACATTACCTAGTTATCTATCGAAGTCTCGGGTTCGATGGCCGTGGAGGCACCTAGTGATTCGGATTCCACTTTAAACTGTAGGTCCAGTCGCTATTAGCCTATCTGTACATAAAGTGGTCTTAACAAAACTGAAAAGTCTGCACAAACTGGTGAAGTTTTTATATCGGTTCACGTAACATTATAGAACATTCATCTTCATCGTTATGATAAAAGCTAGTAAGTTGACGTAAAATCAAAAAATAAACATACAAGCTACACATACGTACAAGCTACCTTGAAATCCAGCGTGCTCGGCAACATATGTTTGCTTGCCGCTCATACTAGCAGACGACAGCGCATGAATACTTATTAATACATTGGCCACAACATCACGAACTCAAGAAGTAGTTCTCTGTTCAAAGATACGCACAATTATCATTGTCAGATAAAAACATTCCCCTTTGCCTGATTGAAACTAGTTTTCATACAAGAGTTTGCAATTTTGCAACGAACTACTTCTCGACTCGGCAACCGGAGAGGTGCAGCGGCTGCGATTATTCCTCGCCGACGAGCATGGCGCGGTTCACGGAGTAAGGGTCGATTCGTAGAAACCAGTGCGTTCGAGTTTGGTGTAGTGACGGGACGGTGAGCGGAATGAACTGAAGTTTAGTTCAAGATGTGGTTCTTGTGTGTGCTAATCGTGCTGTTATCTGGTAAGTACAATACATAAGATTTAACCGCACATTAGGTGCTCGGTATGCATATTGTGTGTTTTCGTCTGCGTCCAGCAGAAGATACATTGACAGTTCGTTAGGCCTAACAAGCCTCACGATCTTTCAAGCTACACAAACAAAAACGTAACTGCTACTCTGCTGTTAAACCCATGGCTCGAGGCACTGAAAAAAAAGTCCGTACCTAGTATTTATTGTGTAATGAGACCCAAACAAGATCATGCGGAACCCTTTTTCATCACTGGGTTTCAAAATACAGATAATAACACTTCTCGTTTCATATGGTGCGTGCATGCATCCATGAATTTAGTTGCAAGAAAGAGATGATTATGAAGTCGTGATAGAGGGAGATGTTGTGGAAAATGTGTAGTGCTGATCTCGAGATAAATTGACATCATGCTTTCTAGGCTCTTGTCGAAGTTTGTTTTCGTTCGGACCGTTCTGGTAACATTACCTAGAGTAGGCACGTTTCTGTTTTGGCAAAGTGAAAATAGCACGAACTAGAATTGATCAGTTCTGTTTTAATGTTTGGATGTACACATGACTAAGTGCATGAACCCTTTGACTATTTTCATCTTCACAAGTTGCCTAGATAGTACGACGCTCACCGGCTGTTCTCCAGAGATGATCTCCGATGGGGTTCAATCTTTGTGCGTAAAGTGAATATGAAATTTTGCATATATCGAACGGTTAGTTTAGTGACGTTACGATGTATTCACAAGATGCTACATTGGTGATAGTAATAACTAATAAAATAACGAGGCGGGGAAGGGGGGGGGGGCTACCGTTGAAGAATATAGATGGGCGATAAAACAAAAACAACACGGAAGATTCTCCTGGATGCGTCATATCGCCAGAGCCTTGTCAAGAAAAAGAAAAGAGCGAATTATTGCAAGACTAGTAGTCTTGGAATTATTGTAGGCCACTTTCCTGTGCGCTCCATATATGAAAAAACAATGAGCATGAAACATTCGTGCCTTCACCAGGCTTCAAACTCAAGAGCATTGTTTTCGCCACAAATTATGATACCCACCGCATCGCCAAAATATGCAATTATTAAGCCAGTTAACTGGTAATACACAATAGAGTGCCTATGCGTACTAACTGAAACGTTGTATTTGGATATATTGCTCTAAATGTAATGAACACAAGTTATAGAATGACAGAGATTATATTGAATAACTATTAATGTTTGCATGAAATCGCCGTAACACGAATATTATCGTAAAAAAACAAGACATGTACGTACATATAATTGAGAATTTAGTACAGAACGGCTCATATTTATTAGAATGTGCCAGTGTAGTATACGCGTCCGACCTATAATAGGCTACGTGAAAATGTTTTTTTTTATTCTCGAAAAATATAAACAAAAATCGCACACGCTTTTTTGGTGCTTTTGGCTAATCACGAAGATGAGGATGAATTGTGATAAGATGAAATTGATGAGAAAGGACAGCACGTATGGACAGCACATAACATCTGTTCCACGGAGAATTATACTGGCTGGGTGCGAGTCCAGACGCCAGAACCTTGTTAGTCTGTAAAATGTACACCAGGTCACCCCTTACACCCCCGGTTGTAAATTCAGTCAGCATATATTTTTTTTCTTTTTATCGAATGAGTTTTTAAAATAATAGTTTCCCTCATGTCACAATTTCACCATAACTACAAGGTGGTACGTGCATACTTGTAATATTCCTATTATGGAGGACAGGTTTAAAATCACGAGACTGACCGTGTATGAAGTGTGTTAAACTCTGTGGCGTGCCCAGGATTTTCGAAAAGGGAGTTACGTATACTTTTTTTTTTTTACTAGTCAGCCCTCATTTTTCCATCTTTTCCTGCCTTTCACGTTCTTTTTTAGGATTACTGGGCCAAAGGGGGGTTATGACCCCCATCAACCCCCCTCTCGTGGGCACGCCACTGGTTAAACGCAACTTCACATTTGTGTAAGTCCACTTTATTCATCCATAGGGTAATCAGAACTGAATCTACAGTTTATAGTGGGATCCGGATCACCGGGTATCGAACCCGGGACCAGTGATGTGCGTCTACGCGTAAACAACGATAGTCTACATTCTACATGTAGACTATTTTATAAACGTAGTTAACGTAATCTACGTAAACAACATAGCAGAAGGTGAAAATTTAGCTATGGGCGCTGTGGAAGTAAAACAAAATTATACTGCGTATCAGTTGCTGATGTGTAAGGAGAACTTTTCATACTGTCCCTTCCAAATTCGAACAATTTCTCACCTAGGAAAGAAACCTAATATAGGAAATATTCTAGTGTTTTATGGGAAAAGACTAATTTTGCCTCACGACTGACATCTGTTGTTTGTTCGGCACACTATTTATCATCTTAGTTGGTGATAGAAGAGAAGAGAAATTTTGTTGTAAATAGGATTCTTGTCAGTTCGTTAGGAACCAATATAGTTGAAAATGTCACTTTCCTTTCATGAAAGCCTTGAAAATTAATGTAAATGCACATTAGATTGTCTACGTAGTCTATGTAAACTACAACCCAATGTAATCTACACGTAGATTACGTGTAGACAACTCATGTAGACGTAAACCTATAGTCTACGGAACATCACTGCCCGGGACTCTTGATTGCATGGCGACTACGTTACAACTACGCCATCGGGGAGGCCTTCTTACTCATCAGTATCTCGGTGGGAATTTACTTTGCGACCCTCCATTTTTATGATAGAACCATACAAGCATAAACACTACAAAGAAGAGGATTACAATGGATCAGAATTACTGCATACTTTTCCAAAATAAGCATTGTTATAAATATTACAGGAAATATGATGGAAATATTGGTTTTAACGTGCATCTCTGTTACTTCGTGTCAGTGTTGTAACCTTTAGAATATTTTCAGTCACTGGTGTTGGCAGAGATTCGGGTTCAAGCCTCATATTTACACCCAAACATTTTACATTTACTAGTTTTAATAAATATTTTGAAAATAGTCGTTGTGACGTATACATGTAAAGACAAAAGGTATGATATGCTTCTTCACATTATTTACAACAAAGGAGGATCTGGCAATACTGAGATGTGTTTCAATTTTTTTTTATCATCCACCACAACCAATAGGAACCAACTTACGAAATCTTGTCGCGCCAAAATGTGCAAGCCATTTCCCGATTATAGCCATGGAAAAAGTGTGTATGTACACAAAATTTGTTTCGTTTATGATCAGATCAGCAACGGAGAACGACTTTCTTTCATTGGGGACTGTTGTACGGTAGCATGTCTCCATTTGGTTTGTAGAAAGTTTATTGTTTTCAAGTTATTCAAAGGGCGATTCCTCGAGATGTGAAAAATACACCATCACCCCTTTAGCATCTAAAAGTAGGCGATCACCCCCCCCCCCCACAAACGGCGTCTAAAACTAATAATAAATCTAAAATTAATTGATTATCCGCGGAAAGGCCAAGGGTGATCAGTGTATGACTTATCTGAATAACCAGGTAGTCAGGCAGGAGCCAGGGGGGCTGAGCCCCCTGGAACTGTATTCAGCCTCCCCCTGGCATTTCCGTTAACCCTCTTGAAATTAGGTAAAACTATTTTGTATATTTTGTTTGCAGTGAAGAGTGAAAATGTAGACAGCACATGTTATTTTGCCCACAACTTTGGTGAAGGAGAAATTCACAGAACATGAACAGCAGCTATTACATTCTTTATCTGTACCTTCACTGCCCCTGTTGCGACCTCCCGTTTAGACAAAAATCTGTGACTTTGATGTTATCTACGTCAAAGGTGAACCGAAGGGGAGTTTCATTGCTTCGGCCGGGGGTGGATTGTAGGTTACTGTAGGCACTATGATTGAATATTGTGCATTTTTCTTGTGTGATATAAATATCTGTATCATCAGAAGTAGTATGGAGTGTGTAGTAAGGGATGAATTAACACTTCAACCGATGTTTTAAAATAGGCTGTATAGAAAAATGTAGTATTTGTATGATATTTCTAAATTTTATGTAACTTAATGCCCCCTCCCCCTTCCTCACACATACACCTAATTTACCTTCATTTAACACGGTTAAACTTCGGGAAAATGGACTTGGTTTACAACCCCCCCCCCTGATAACCAGTGAACCCCCTTCGAGATCAATTCTAGCTACGGACCTGCAGGTAGTACATTAAACTGGGTTTAGGTAAATTTTCAAATTTTATTTACTAAAGTATCGAATGTTAGCGAGAGTCTTGTCCTCGCCTTGTAATCAAAGAGTCCAGGTCTCGATATCCGGTGGAGGCACATTGTACAGTGGTTCGGATCCCACTTTAAAGCTTAACGTACATGTGCATAAAGCGTACTTGAAACAACAATTCGATTTTACTCGAATCCGAACGACTGAAGTGTGCTCTCACCGGATTTCGAATGTGGACCAATAGGATTCGTCTGTTCTATCTGGAGAAAGGTTGCATTCGCTTCCCTTGTGGTGACAAATTGGGTTTCCCGAGCCCCTTTACCTAAACGAAAATTCACAGGCAGAGAACCCCTGGTCAGATTGTGTCCAAATTGACCAGTTACGATAAGCCAGTCGTCCAGTTTTATTAAAATCGTTAAAATGTTAATTCTCCGAAGTTAAGGGAGCATGGGAGAGCTCCGTAAGTATGCAAAGCAGTAGAAGTGGCTTAGGGAAGTCCGCTCTGCTTTTTCCACCCCCCGAAGATCATTTCTGCGAGTGAGTCACACAGGAGCAGAGGCAGTTTTCATTTTGCCAACCGTGCGACTGCGTTTCATGGCGAGAAGGGTTTATTCCGATTTAATCTTCACTGATGATAACTTATAGCCAGCGGGCAGGGACCGTTGCATGCACACGTGAAATTATAAACAAAGCTCTCTTCTCCCCTCTCGCCCCGGAAGCCTCGCGCATGACTGGAAGTCGCTGCTTTTTCGAGCTGCCGAGGCCTTCTATCGATCTGCTAAGGGTTTTTGTTCAATAAACCCGCGGTAGGGGGAAGTCTGCTGTATGACTCACGTTTTCGGCAAGTTTCAACCGAGTTAGGCACAGGCGAAAACACAGAGAAACTCTGTTCTCTTCAAAGGGCACTGTTGGCCTTTGTCATTGTTGCTTCTTGCATGTTAATTGTACAGGGTGCTTAAAAAGACATGCCGAAAGCTCTGGTATCATTTGCCATTACCGCGTGCGGATGTATTGACGAGTCAAGACAAAAAAAACTATTGGTACACAATCAGCATAAAAAAGTGGTTGCAATCTGGCAAAGGATAATTCGTTTATTGGCCTGTGAATAGGGTTGCTTATACATGTAAGGATACTGTAGAGCAAAAATGATTATTATTGTGAGGACCCCATAGCCACGTACGTCGAGTGTACAATCGATGAAGAGCAAGTCAGGCCAATAGCGTATGTGGGAATTCATTTGGGAGGGGTGCTTTTTTAGTTTAGCAAATCAACTATGGTAAGATCCTACTTACCCTATGACTTCGTTGACTAGTGGAATTTGAGATTTTGAAAATGTATGGATCCACCAGCCTATGTTCCTATGTTAACCCTATCGCGCTATATAGTTGTGACCTGATACATTATCAATTTGCTGTAATCATACAAAGCTTTGCCATACAACACCAACAAAGCTTTACATCTTGTACAGGACATTAGGTTTTCAAAATAATGTTTGTTTATCCCGTACGTATGCGACCACGCAGCACATATACCATTGGTTAATTTCTTATCTAACAATAAATAAATGTCAGTAGCAACCGTGAATCTATACCGCGTGGGTTTGTTTATCCCGTACGTATGCGACCACGCAGCACATAATTTGTTATCTAACAATAAAAAAAAATGTCAGTAGCAACCGTGAATCTATACCGCGTGCTTGCATATATACATTTTTTTAAAACACACATTAATGTCTTCTACGCTATGTGAAGGTTCATTTTTTGTATGCAACATGAGCTACATATAGGGCGTTTCAATGAGAAGTCTCAATTTTTTAATTAGCTGTAAATTGTGTGGCCGTAGTGGTAGTCATATATAATTTCATTCAAAAGTAACGTACTATATTGGAATTTGTGTATAGATGGCAGTAAATGGCGTTGGTGATGTACTAGCGTTTATTCGTCAGTTTTCGTCACAGGCATCAAGATGTACACGGTTACATGAACTGAAAAGTAAACGCGGAACCATCTGGAATCACCAACGCCATCTGTTGCCATCTGAGTCAAATTCCAACATTTCACATTACTTTTGAGTTCAGTTATATGCAATTACTGCTACAATAATATCTGTTTTGAATTCTATATTGTTTAGATAGCCATGACACAAGATGCTTTTCTTTATTCTTGCAGGTTCTTTCGCTCAGGACAAGTTTTACTTCAGCAAGCGGCCGCAAAATGTTGACGTGGTTGCCGGTAAAAATGTGACTTTGGAGTGCATGGTGTCGAATACTACATCGATATCGTTTTATTGGACTCTAAATGGCAAGACCCTGGAGAACACAACAAGGCGTTTCCAGCAAGGTTCCAATCTCCACATAACACGTGTGGACAGAGAGAGGGACACTGGGAATTTCGCCTGCATCGCCACAAACACCAGCACAGGATTCTCCATAACCAGCTCGGCATCGCTCAACATTCAATGTAAGTACATGGTACTTTTTACATATATATACCTATAGCTTTTGAATGACGCGTGTGTACGATACGACTGCAAGTCTTACTGCTGACGTTGTGCGAGATCCTCCCACAAATCACTTTTTCTTCTTGTGCGCATCCAGCAACAGGATAATGCCATCAGATACCATGCTGATGAAGTTTTGTGGCCGCAGACTCAATTTTTTTCTAATGTGGAGGGGGATATGGATTGAAAAAGGGAAATTTTCTACCTGGGAAAGGGTAATTCTGCTTTCAGCTAGTGGCAACACTAACCCACTTGTTACATATAAGTATCAGTCTGCATATCTCATTATACCATAAAACGTTTAACAACAGTTACAGTATTTACAATGAAGAGTTGGATTCAGTGTTTCACGTTTCTCTTATTCACGGCGATCAAATCAAAGTTTGATTCTGACCTCCCAATATCCAAAGTTTGATTCTGCCCCATAAAGTTAAGTTCCTAGTTTGATTCTGCGATTCTGCCCCAGAAAGTTTAAGTTTCTAATTTGGTTCTGCCCGCCCCTAAAGTTAAGTCCCTAGTTCGATTCTGCCTCCCCCAAAGTTTCAAGTTTGATTCTGCCCACTCCAAAGTTAAGTCCCAAGTTTGATTCTGGCCCCTCACAGTCTCAAGTTTGATTCTGCCCCTCAAAGTTAAGTCAAAAGTTTGATTCCGCCCGCCCCAAAGTTACGTTTCAAGTTTGATTCCGCCCGCCCCAAAGTTAAGACTCAAGTTTGATTCTGCCCGCCCCAAATCTTAGTCTCAAGCTTGATTCTGCCCCCCAAAGTTAAGTCTCAAGTTTGATTCTGCCCGCTAAAGTCCCAAGTTCGATTACCCCCCCCCCCCCGTTACGCCCATTATTGCATTTATAATGACATTCATATGTATTTTAACACGCATATCCTCGAAGACGCCTCCTTGTCACCGCTTCTGGTGTCTTGAAACGAGCGCCAGGGACATGCGTGGGAAGATATTTACGACCTCCTGCACTGGATCCAATTATCAAGACTTCCCAGTTTCTACGGAGGGCACGTTGATTGACGACTCGAGGATTGGAAGTTCTCGTTAGGCAATAATCCGAGGAGGATAACCGTCCTCTTTTTTTGGCAGGGTCACGGCCGGTTATGGATCAACGCTCGACGACAGCCGCTCCATGATATTGTTGGCGGTGCTTTGCCGGAATAACCGTTTCACTGTATCTCTTTGTATGGACAGAGGCCACTTGAGTTGCCTTTCTTTTGCCCCAAATCGATCTTCCTCCACTCCCAGTGGGCGTGGAATGCTGTCACTTTTGTCTATGGTGGACCCCTGCCGAGGAGGAACCATTTCCAATAGAAGCCTTCCTTCTTTCCTGCGTACTATTTAGGGTATGGGAAAGTGCACAACACTGCGGGAGGTAATGTCTGCAGATCAGAGAAGCTTCCCAAGATCATAGGCGTGACCAGCGGGGGGCAAAGGGGCACTTTCACCCTCCGGGAAAACAAGTGGTGAAAATTTTCATTCTCTTCATTTGCCTTTTTGCTTGGAAATAACTGATATCCCCTTTTCGGATAACTCAAAATAAACAATTTGCCCGCTCCCCCCTACTGGGAAAAAGTGTGGGTCCACCCATGCCCAAGACACTTGTAGGGACGCTCAAGCTAATTCTTTCTTGGTATGAATTGTTTTGAGTCTACTTTATGCACAGATAGGCTAATCGGGACTGGACCTACAGTTTAAAGTGGGACCAGAACCACTGTGTCATGTGCCTTCACAGGGTATCGAACCCGGGACCCATTGATTACACGGCAATGAGGTTACCACTGCGTCATCTGTGAGACCTCAAGCTAATTAAATATTTTCCTAGCATTAGTGCACCCAGGAATCATAGGGTGTTTCAGTAAATTAATTCAGTCTTTTCGAAATATGTATTGAGGACGCTTATTTGTCCCGGATTTTTTCCCCCTTTCAATGATATATATTTTCCATTCAATCTCTTAGTGGTTAGCACAGCGCGTTACGCAACCAGAGGTCCCGAGTTCGAATTCCAGCCTGAGCATGGGTGCTCTTTATGAGTGTGCCATCATCATATCATCATTATCTTCGCGATTGACCAAAAGTGGCAAAAATGGGAAGTTGAAAGAACGACGATACTGCTGTCCGCCGTATTTTCTGTGACAAAATAAGCGAGTGTTTATTGTCGTCGCGGGGAGGCCTGGAAGCGTCCATTGTTCGATAAAGATTGAAAAGCTAAAACCAGTCCACCGCTTGGTGCTTCGGTGCGGGGAGGATGTTATAGTAGTACCGTTGCCCGAGATGAACTACTTTGTTGGTACTGTTAGGTTAGGAACAACATTAGAGAACAAGAAGATAATCCAATCGAACTTACTTGTTTCACGCTGCTGGAGCAGTGGCGATAAGGGGCCACGGGGGGCAGTTTTCCCAGCACTAAGTCTTACCTTGTACTTTTCACCCGTTTTGGCACCCAATTCGCCGATACTGTGCTGGAGCATAACGTGCTTTCATAATGGCTAAGAGGAAGTGTTCATTACAAAGGAATTATTCACAGGAATGGTGATTTGATACTTGGTATAATAGTATACATAGCTATAATATTATATTCTTATAATATGGCGAAGATACTCGAAAATTATTATTTTTAGCCTGACGTATGTAGTAGTTTTTCATTCAGAGAATATGGAAACTCTACCGGACCTATTGATCGCAAAATTTAGAAAATAACTTCTATGGAGGAGTGGAAGGGGCAGGGGCTATAGCCCTGAGCCTCAATCTGCAAACAGTCCACCGCTGGAAGTACTGCTTTGGGAAGGGTCACAGAAAAGGAAATGAAAGAGAGTGACTGAAATGTGTTAAAAATGTAAAATATGTACTTGCGAAGATGGGGATGAGTGATGAACTGACACTCACAAACTTCCATGCCCAGGCCAGGATTCGAACCCGGGACCCCTGGCGTTGTAGCGCGATGTGCTAACCACTCCGCCACGGAGGTCGACTCAAAACAATGATTTGATGCAATTGATGAAGATACGGGACTGGAACGCTAAACCTTTCGATGCTAGGATTGTGAGTCGAGCACGTAACACACTCGGCATGCGCTGAACAATTTTCGATGTAAAAGTGGCAAGTGTTAATTCAATATTCTGGCAAGTGTGGGCATTGTAACGTCCAGAACCATTTAGCAAACGCCCATATGCACGACTCGCGTGCGAATCACCAAATCTGCATGCTGGCCGTGTCACATTTCGTATCTGTAAATCAGTTAGGTGCTTTTCCCCAAGATCCATGTATTGCACTGCAAGCTGGTTCCGGGCGAAGGCATAACGAAGCAACCTCATAGCTGTTATCACCTGCTTGGCGGTGCCTTCTGTGCATCCACAGGCTCTTGTTCAGTTGTGGGAGTTTCCTGCTGGTAACAGATCCGGGGGATGAGACTAACAACTTCTCTTTAGCACTGCATCGAAGGAACGGAAATGTTCTTCGTGTTCCTGAAGTGACAGACAGGCCCGTTCAGGTGTCTTCCTTTCGCATAGCCACACAAACATTTAATCGTACCATGGGAATTCGAGCCCGTGTGAAAGTTGGCACCTGTTGTTTTTTCGGTTTCACAGGAAGGATCGGCGAGTGCAAAACGGAACGTTTTTCCCACTTTCTGTGGTTTGGAATTCATCACATCATTGTTGTTTCTTCCTTCTATTTGCATTCAATGAGGTTTCTTTGTTGTGAGTATCCACGAGCTTTTCCTCCCCACTCAATTGAGACAATTGTTACACATCCGCGAACTGTTTCGCATGTTAAGTTTCCTTTCAGCATGCCGACGATTGAAATTCAGATTTGGGTTCGTTTTCAAGGCTCCCCACAGAACCAAGGTATCGCACGTGTTTATCTAATTTATGTATGTGTATGGGAGGAGGGGACAGAATGTTTCAAAAACCCTTCTTTATTCCTTTGTATTAAAACTTAGGCTTTAAGGTTTTAAATTTATTTCATACCGCTTGGAGCACTGATAAGCATAATCGTGCTAAAATGCCTCTCCTTTTGTGTTTTTTGCTTATTCTTTTCGCTATTTTTGCACTCCACAGTGTAAATATCTTCTTTTTTTGTTGTTTCAATTGCAACTAAACAAATTCATCACGTCTGTCAAAAGTAGCAGTAACAAAACTATAGAGTACAAAAAAATTAAAGTCAATAAGTGCGCAACTAAGAAAATAAATAGCAAGTTCATGTTCACTGCATATTTTGGTACCTTTCTTTATTTTGTTATGCCTTTTCAGGGGCCTGTATTCATAATTTTTGGCGCCTGTTTGCCTGTCTATTTTACCAGTTCTTGGCACCTATAAATCCACACCCTACTATGACCTACCTCACAGATGTCACTTTTGAATTGTCTCTTGACAACAACAATGAAAAAACGTGTATTATTAAGGCATATTTATTTAAAAAGTATATATAATTTTGAACTTCCAGTAACAGATTTTCATTCTCCACACAAATATTGGACATGTCAAGTCGTACAATTATTATTTACATACTTTTTTAATTAACAACGGGAAATAACTAGTAAATATATTCTCAGAGGGGAGGAAGATTTCTTTACCCTGTGTGGAAAGAAAATTCAGATTGAAGGGGGATTTCCTGGCTTACTCCTTTCAGTTTGAACACTAAACGTATGGTCATGAAAATAGGCGGCTGCGCAGAATTGCGCTGGTGCCACACATGGGAAAAGCAAAGCAATAGCGGGACAAAAGTCGCTGGTTCCCTCGCACTGTATGGCAACGTCAACCGCCGGACTGCGTTGCCTAGCTCCAGCGTCAGACCGACCTCTCTCCGTGGCATACAGTTGTCATCCTGACCTTTCGAGCAAATACTGTCAGTTTGTATCACACGGATTACAAAGACCAACTCTACAACGAGATCTTTCATTCTCTTAAACCTGCGAACACACGGGGTTGTACTCCAATATAGCAACAGCGTGATCTTCTGCCACCTGCCTAATTTCATGGCCGACAAAGCTCATCTGGTCATGAAACCAAAGTCTTTGCCGCGGCTCTCAGACTGGATTAGGTGTTCGTTCTTATGACATCCAAAGTAAAATGTAGAGATTATTATTTTTAAAGACTAGGGTTGTCCACACTGCAGAAACATTTCTAGTCTGGCCTCAAGATTCTCACATTGCATTAGTACTCCATTATTTGTTCGTGGCTACAAGTTGACAGGGAGCAGGACAGGCCAGTGTTGAACCACCATGACATGCAGATTCGGGTATGACGTGGAGATCTTAACACATCTTGTTCGCCTAGTTTTTTTGCACTGCAAGACATCATAAATGGCCGGTTCTTTGCTCCAGAGCACCGCCTGGATTATCCACTTGTGTGGTACTTCTTCCAAAGACTTGAATGATTCTCACATCTCAGACAGTCTACGATTCAGTTTTTTTCTCTCCACCCTCTCTCTTTGGGCTGCCTTACTTTTACTTACAATTCAGAGTTCGTAGGATTGAACTCAAGGTCTGTAACTTATACAACCATTCTCTGCGGAACAAGAATCAAACACACCAGAGAGAGAGAGAATGAGGGAAGAAAAAAAGAGGAAGAGGAAATGTTAGCAAACATAATCACCAAAACAGAGTCGACATGAACGCGTTCGAATCCCGGCCTGTTCATACGTGTTTATTAATTTCTTCATATCATCACTCACTCTCATCGTCGCGATTAGCCAAAAGTGGAAGAAAAGCGACGTAAAATAAACTAACTCAATCAAACAATCATGAAAGTATTTTGCCCAACCTCATGGGCGTCGGGATGGGGGATCATCGACTAATCCCTCCTGGAATTGGCATTGTTCATTTCAAGTTACAAAAAATATTTTTTTAATGTTTAGTATTAATAATAAAGGTTCAACTAGTTATTGTTCGAACATAATAACTCAAGTGAAAACTGCGTTAGATCGAAAAAATTCACATGTAAAATACATGAACCAGGTTACATTTCCATGTTCTGCCACTTAATTCAAAGAATAATTAGTTTCATAGTTTTCAATATTCCAAAACATAGACTTTTATGTGAGTTCAGACATTGACTTTATGATTGAAACATTGTCCTAACTTTTGTGTACAAATGTTAGTAACAAAATAGGATAACTATGTATTTCACTACATTGACTGTATGAAATACAGAAATAGATTAAAAAGTTACGCTACATATTCATTCATGTGGTGGATCGAATTGAAGAGTTTTCCAGGTACATAATAATAATAATAATAATAATAAATAAACCCTAAATAAATGTTGAAAGAACAGTCTGTATAGTGTATACCAACTGCACCCGCGCCCTCTGTCGCCAAAATACTCACTACTTTGAACACATCCATTTTACTCTTCCAGTGTGTTGAGGGAAGAAAAGCTGGCTTAATAACCCTTTAGGCAGGAGTCATATTACCCTGGGCTATCGTGCACGGGATATAATGCATTTTACACACGCTTTATTAACATGCAAAGCTGTCTGTTATTAACGTATCTTTACATATTCTCTTTTGCCAATCATTCCGGAGCTGTGAGTTTATTGGACAGCCTGGGTGTTCTTGCCTTGGGGCTTTTTGGGCGTAGCTGTAACTATTATTTGATTTGTGACTGAAACAGAAAAAAGAAGTGGAAGACGCAGGCCAGAACTTGAGGGCTTTCGTCACACAGACACACTGCATTCATGTTGTGGAAATTTGATTTCGTGAAGCCAGATGGCAGCAGCGAGAACCAGTTTAGGGATTGTGGGGAGGGAGGGTCAATTGTTAATGTTCATTTCCGTTATGACATGCAAATTGTCATCGAGGAAAACTAGTTAAGAAAATTGAGTCTTCACAGGAGTTGTGGAGTCAGTGTTGCATGACTGATGCAGTTTACATGGAAAACGTTTTCTCTTTATTGCTGTTTCTGGGATAAAAGGTTCCCAGGTGAACTCTCATGTTTCAAATGTTCTTTCTTCTCAAAAAGTGCTTTTAGTAAGTGTAATATTTGCCGGAAGGTCTCGATATGCGCCAACACACACACACATACAATACAAATTACTTAAGATTCTACCTCTAGTAGCTATCCGAACCTTTCAACTGTCAGAGTTGATAGTCTACAACCCAGAAATAACTAACTGTCCTAGAATCTCTACTACTAAAAAAAACCCTACTCATTCATGATATTCTCCACTCTAACCCAGTGTCTACTCCAGGATTACTCAAACTATAGTCTCTAACCCAGGGTTATTGCCAAACGATAGTTTCCAAATCAGGAATGCGTATGTCGCTTAGACTGCCTTTAACTGAAGATCAACTAACTGACCGACTGAAGATCAACTAACCGAGAGACTAATCTAGAATCACTTACCGCTATAGTATCTACCTCAGGATTACCTAACCAAGAGTTTTAATTTCAGAACCACCCACATGATTGGTTCTAATCCATTAAAAGCTAACCGAAAGATTAGTCCAGAATTTTGCGCCCGCTAAACCTATATTTAATCCAGGATTAGCTAACCAATAGATTTCAATTCTGGATTACTCACAAGATAGCTTATAACTCAGGATTAGCTAAACAAGAGCTTTTAATTAGGAGTATTCACACGGTAGCCTCTAAACCAGGACTAGCTAACGGAGTCTTTAATCGAGGAAAATTTACCCGATAGACATCTTGCCCGCAAAACTGTGAAAAGAGACGTGAAGCAAGGTGCACAGAACTCCATGCATTTCGAAATAAAAGCAGGTGTGACAAACAAGTTCTTTTCTTGGCATAAGTTATCACAATAAACAACAACAAATGTGTTCCAAAATTTACATTTTCGTGCCCCTTTTTTATGCGGGTCAAGTATAGGGCAGCAGCTTGGTAGGAAGTCAGCTTATCAACCTGTTCATTGACTTCGATCCAGACTTTGACGTACAACCCCATCTATTATCTCCACTTGAAGCTCGCGGACCCATTATTTTTTTTTCTTAAAGCTGTTTGAACACGAAACTCTAGGATGTCGAATTTTCAAGGCCAAACGAGAGCAATTTGACAAAAATCAAGACTTGGCAACACTGCTCAGCTTCACAGCATTATTTTACCTCCACGACTTACCTGTCAACAGGCACCACCCACTTGAAGTATACCTAACCCTGATGCAAGCAGTGGAGAGCCTATTGATGCGTTTCCCTCCCTTCCCCACGGTTCGTGTAATTAAAGCGAGCATTGGGAATGAGCGGTCGAGGCTGTAAATCAGGTAAGAGGAAAAAAGGAATGCTGCTGTGTGTGTGTGTGTGTGCGGACTGGACGCTACACGTGATTTATTTCAAAAGACCCCGACATCAGTTGGGAGAGCGCGGGGAATCTTGAGATGGAAGATGGGCAGATTATTTGGACAAAAGGAGGAAAATAGATAGATCCATTACGGCATCTTTCTTTTTTCGCAGGTTGGATTTTTCTGAACTCGTTTTGTAACAGGTACCGTTCAGCACATAACAAGATCTTATCTTGTTAACATATTTAATTGCAAAATGGCCATCTGTGGAAACAACGCGATTGATCTTGTAAAAGGTACCTTCCTATTGGCGAAGGAGTGAGCGCATGTTCCAGTAGTTGGAATAACAGTGAGTAAACAAGGACCCTGGGTTCGGATCCATGTAAGCAATGGGTATTTTTGTGTCTGTTATGATTCATATTTCATTCATTTATCCACGCATTCCTCAATCATAGTTGCTATCTTTAGCGAGAAGCCTCTAAATCTGGTGGATTTGTAGATATTCATGAATAAACGACCAGCGACTTTTCAAGCCACGAAACTACCACTTGGAGAATTCACATAATGTGACATCTTCCGAGATTTATATAATTATTTGCATAGTTCCGTCTAAAGCACTCTTCGAACTTTTGCAAATTCTCATACGTACGCAGAAGCGCCACGAATTGCTCATAGAAACTTTCACATATTATTAAGGTTTAATAAATAAGTATTTTTTACATTACATTTAGCTTATTCTCTGGTTCAGCAATTTTTAGTGGATTTTATGTGAAGTTTTAGATAGTTTTACGTCCCAGTTGTCAACACTGGCCAAATTTTTTTGTATTTCGCCAATTTGAATATATTCTTCGTATACAGTTATTCACATTTCAAGAACCTCTTCATTAAATTGATAAAAACATTTGTGGGGTGATTGTTAAGAAAATGACAATATAAAAGTTTAAAAGGATTTGAGGTGTATGTTGGAGAGAATGTCAAGCAGAACAGGCTGTCCGGTTGTACGTGGGACACCCACTACTTCAGGTTCTCAATGGCGGTTAAGCGAATAAGCCTTGTAATCAAGACAACGGGGTTTTGAAACTCGATGTCCATGCACATTTTTCACTCTGTCGCTATCTATACTACGTCTCAGAAATCTATGGAGCAACGCTGCGCATAACGGAAGGGAAGGAGAGAATGCGAGTGGGCGGAGCAAAGCAGTAAGCCCTATTTCTCTCGCGCGTTCCCTCGAGTCACTTCTTGCGCAGAGGACTTGTTTACGTTCGCTTGCTCCACAGACTCGTAGGACAGAGTATAGTTCGAAATGTTAATTATTAATTTAGGTTGCCTATACATCAATGTATGTTAATCGCATCAATGTAAATGTAGAATAGGTTCGTGAAACAATGAGAGAACCTGCACCCCAAGGCTTCGAACCTAGGACATACAACGTGAGTTCTGCTCACCAACGTAAGTATTTACTGAGAGGTTAACATCCATGCGAATAAACAGTACTCGTGCATATCACATAAAGAAGTCATGAAATTGCTTTCCTGCAGGCATTTTAATAAGTGATATTTCCACGATGCGCCGCGCCAAATCAGCAACTGTAACCTGTAATTTCAGGGCAGCAGTCAGCAATTAAAACGAATAAGAAGCTCACATTTAATTACAAGTAAACCGAGAAGGCACCATTGTCCGGCGACTAAAAGGCGTAAAAATGCGTTCCTGCTCATTCTAACGCGATGCATATGTTAACAATCGCTAATTTCAGGTTCCGCGGAATGATATACTGTTGCGAACGAAGTCTCTTGCTGGGGAACAGTTCCTGACTGCGCAGGCTGGCGCGTTGCGCTTCGCTACGCGCGCATGAAATGAATTCGTAATGTCGGGCATTGCGTTTAAGGCGGGAGGAAACGTGTAATGTAATATGTAATCGTGGTTTCACACTCATTGGCACTTCTCAAGCAAAGCAGAGGATGTTGGCTTGTGTCACTAACCCATCAGAACCTTTATTCTGGTCCAGATTGTCATGTTTTCTGTGTAAGTTTCAAAATAAACACAATAATTTTAAAATATTCTGTAAGGGTATTGCATACAGTTTCACACAAGGTGCAAATTTCTTTCAGTTCTGTTGAAATATTACACATGATGTATTCTCGAGTATGTTATTGCTCCTCGTGTTAGATGGCCCTTCATGAATGATACTGCACCTCTTTTCCTCAAATGTCAGTGCAATCTTGACTGATTTCTTTTCTTTTCTGAGCAGAAGGAGGAACACGTTCAGCGTTATTCTCTTGCATGTCAACGCAAGACCACACGCCGCGAGTGAGAACTGTTTCATCGCAGACCATGCAGTAAGCGAACGCTTCCCTGAAAGAAAAAAAATGCCTGTAATGAAAATTACAGTGTTTCCGGGATTACAAAGTAGATGACAAGAACTGTTTAGGTGTATTGGTGGCAAACGTCTGTGAAGAAGTGAGTATTTCGGATATGCATCATCCGACAAAATCCAGATATCGAAGTTCACTTTATGCACAGATAGGGTAATCGAGACTGGGCCTACAGTTTAAAGATAGACCCGAACCACTGTTGTGTGTCGAACCCTGGTTCCCTTGTTTCCAAGGCGACGATGTTACCACTACCCCATCGGGGATGCCTTCTTGCCAAACTCCATAGGTTGGTTGGTTGATTTGGTGTTGTAAGTCCACTTTATGCACAGTAAGGCTTATCGGGACTGGGCCTACAGTTTTAAGTGGGATCCGAACCACTATGTGCCTCCACCAGGTATCGAACCCAACTCCATAGGAACCTACTTGTGCGACCCTTCTGTTTTATGAAAAAAAAGAAAAAAAATGCCTCTGTGGCTAAGTGGTTAGCATGATGTACTACGACGCTGGAAGTCGTAGGTTCGAATCCTGGGCAAAAGATGGATGTGTCATCGTCGAGATTTTACTAGAGAGTTAGAAAAGTGACGAAAAATAACCAAAACGAAATTGAGATATAGGAATTTTCACTGCATTTATCAGCGAGATCCTAACGATCGAACCATGTAAAAGCCAAGCACTTCATCGTGGGCAACACTGAGCTGCGGAAGCGATCGGCTTCCGCATCTTGTCAATGGGTGGCGCCAGTGAACCCCAGAGTCTCCGCATCGCGTCACGGTCCACTGGCCATTAAATCCCGTGCTTCTAGATCGCTGGGTGGAAATGAGTAGGTGCGAACGATCCTGGTTCAAGTGAAGCGTGATCGAAAATTAAAGAGGGAGAGTGGGCGGGGCGGAAAAAGAGTTGGGCCTCCCTCCTGACATCTTGATTTTTGCACCTGCTTCCTCAGCTTTTCGCACATTTGCTTCTGTTTCACCGTTTCTGCTTCCTTCGTCTGCAGTGCTTATAAATTCCGTCCACCGTAAGAACGGAGCGAACGAAAACAAAAGCACATGGCTTTTGAGCTTACTTGTTGGTTTCTTAGCTCAGCCATAATTATATTGCCTGTAGATCCACAACGTAAGGCACTCTTCGCCACCGTGGAAGCCCTATAGAACATAAGGTTCCACAGTTTCACCTTTACTTTGTTCGGTGACGTAGAGCAAAAATCAGCCAATAGGATTTCTCACAAGCCACGTGGATTTGTTTACACTGACTCCGATCTTGCTGCGGACAAAGAATATGTTCCTTTAAGATCCATTTGAGCACAAACAGTATTAGAGAAAACTGTAAGTCTCGAAATAATTACTCTCTAGTATGGACAGATTATATTATCATAGAAAGTGATGGAGACTTACCTCTCTCGCTGTTGTAGGACTTGAAAAATGATAGTTCGAAGAGCATTTCCCCATGTGACCGTATAGCGTATGCAAGCTGTAAGAAAGGAAGCACGTGTACATGATCAACAAAGGAATAGTATTTTATTACATATATACAGTAGACAGAGCGTACCATAGCGATGAGAAGAAAAGGTAAAAAAAAAAAAGGTAAAGTGTTCCCCTGTGCATAGCACCACGCCATGAAGGCGTATAGGGGGTGTGGGGGTAACGCCCCACACTTTCTTGATCCGGTCGTGAGTAGGGTGATGTGATCAGCATCACGCCCCTGACCGCCTTTACCCCCCAGGGTTTCCCCCAGGTACCCATGTTATTCGACGCTTTTTCATGGGTGGGCGCCGGGGCCGCTTCAACCGTTAGAAAAGTTCCCGGATTTGAACCGGCCGGGGATCGAACCCGGGACCTTATAAAGTTTGCAGGAACGTACACTGCCAATGAAGTTACAGATGTTTTGGCAACAAAAATTAAAGCAATGCCCAGAGTCTCTAGAATGTGTTTTTCTTAGCTTTACCAATACCGTATGCTGTAGACACAATCATACTTTGAATTATTGGGAGAATATGGTGTATTATCGAATACAACACACAAATGGAAGATACAAAGTAGTTTCGAATAGGAAATTCAAACTTGGACACACTGTGTAACATGCCAGGAAGATGTGTGATACAGTGTTCTGTACAGGATATATTCTTCTGTAATATGTTGGTTCAAATAGTAATATTCTTCTATAAAAGCATACGAATAAACTATTTTCCCCGTCACTGGTAATTCGAAATCCCTCGTAAAGACGAAGAAAATTAATGTTGTAGAATTTAAAATGTTGAAAAGGTTTAAGTTTTGTGTATCCTACACGACATGAGTGTACAGTTTAAGATAGATTCGAGCCATGAGAATGCGTCTCCTTCAGAATCGAACCCGGTAGACCTTAATTACAGCCTGTAATTTACAGGGCAACCAGTTCTCGAAGTGGGAATTCCTAGCTTAAGGGATTTGGGATGCTTGTATGGATAAACATGGAGAAAATGCAGTAGACGGGGAGGGGTTGCTTTTGCAAATTGTCCTGGATGGAGGGGTGTTTTATGAAAATTTTCTTAACTGGGGGATGGCTCCCCTACACTTGGAGCACTGAAGGAAACGGAATTCATCTCCCGCTATCGGGGAGACTGTTGTTGTAATAAAAAAAAATCATTTTGGGAACTTTTTACACCATAATTGTCTTTTTAACCACTTCTAAAAGGTACAATAATGTTATCGGACAAGGCATATATAACTAGGTAAAATAAATGGTTTTGCAGTGTATATATGTAGTAGGAAAGGATAAAAAATGTGCAAATTGTCCATTGCATGGCTTTCTAGCAAACGGTACAAAGCTTTAAGAACTCCCCTCGTATTTCGAGTCTCATAATCTTGGAAGAAAAGCACAACTTTTCCAGCACGGCATCCACCACTCCTGATGACAAGCAACGGGCAGAAATTCTATTAAGAAGTACAATTTTTATCTCATCATCGAAGTAAGGACCTCCCTGACAAATCCTAACAAGGAAATGAATTACTTGGTTATTGTTACCTGCAAATTGCGGGCTGGACTGGGAGCATCCTTTGTTTAACCAATTCATCGCGAAGCAGCTGCCTTGGCCCGCCCATCGCTTCGGGCGATCACAAAAACCTGTTTCTCTCCGCTCGCACACACACAGATACATACACGCACTCTCTCTTCCTCTTTTGTGCCTCCTAGATTTTGAATGTATGTATTTCGGAGACACCCTCTCGCCACCTAGCTTCCGCCCCTTCCAAGAACAGCTTACCCTTTGTGTATTTTCCCCCTTCTTCTTTCAGTTTTCCGTGGACATGTTTCTATCATGTGCTGCAAGCAGCAATGGTAAATGGAAAGAAATTGAAGTGGGGGAGGGGAGGGCAAGGCATTCTCAAAAACTGTCGTCGCCGACTTCAGTGAAGGAGCGGTTAGAACAGTGCGCCACGACGTCAGGAGTCGCTGGTTCGAATCTTGACCTTACGAATGGGTGTTCTTGGTGAGTGTGAGTGTCACTTCATCATATCTGCACTCACCTTTATCTTCGCGATTAGCTAAAAATGGAAGGAAAGCTAAGTAAACTTAACCAAATCAATCAATCAAAAACTCGAAATTTAGTCCAAAACGGTGGCAGCAGCAAACAAAAATTTTGCCAGAGGGTACACACATATGTGTGTGTGTGTGTGTGTGTGTGTGTGTGTGTGTGTGTGTGTGTGTGTGTGTGTGTGTGTGTGTGTGTGTGTGTGTATAAATATATATGCTGTATTGTTAGCAAAAGTTACTTATTGGTATAAAAAATAACTTACGTATGGATAATTTGTTGCACAACAATCTTTTGCACGTTATACACAAACTTCGCCTTTTGTCTGTGAGGATAATCTTATATACTGAAAATGATATTCCAACAGAAACAGTGTCAGTGGTGCAAATTTGAATGCTGAAACGTTACTTCGCAAGGCGTGAATGCCACAAAGCACCGAACTGACTTGAAAGTCAGCAAGACTGCGCGGATCAGAAGTTTGCACTTTGGCGCCAAACATTTTGCTTTGTTTGGAACTTTTTGGGGGGGGGAATCATTGGAGGGAGGGAAATCGACAAAGAATATGTTTCAAACACGTTAGCCATTAAGTGTTTCGTCACCCAACAGAGCCAATAACCCTGTGTCATATAAAAACACTGTAAAACCTTAAAAAATATATATAAAGACCTAAGAAAACAATAAAAAAAACATTTGATTTACGTGCATAAACCTACAATAGGTTTATTGTAGGCACTCTACAATTTCATCAGTTGTTGCGTACCTGTTATTTCTTATTTACCTGCAAATGAAAAAATGGGTTAAAAACCTGAAATCCGAGGGCTAGTCATGATATCATGAAATTGACGAAGAGACACTCGCAAAGAACACCCATGCCCATGCCGGGATTCGAACCCGGGACCCTTGCCGTCGTTGCATCTTTACTATAAATCCAAAGATTGAATTGGCCACCCCGATGGCGCAGTGGTAGCGTCGTCGCCTTGTAGTCAAGGGGTCCCGGGTTCAATACCCGGTGGAGGCACATAGTTGTTCGGATCCCACTTTAAACTGTATGTCCAGTCTCGATTAGCCTTACTGTGCATAAAGTGAACTTAAAACACCAAGTCAACCAACAAACCTCATTTAAATTAGCGCAATGCTTTACCATCTTCCACGCATTCAGTACATTTTTTTAAAAGTAGAAATGCAATAAAGCTCCCATTACCCCACGGGCAACCCATCGAAGTTATCTCCACTCAATCTAGAGACAAGCCACGCTCTGACTGGCTATGTCCATACCATTCTTTTTTATTCCCCTCCCAGACGGAGGACGTGACAACACTGTAGCTCCCACCCAAAAGGTTTGTTTGCAGAAACCTTCCGTGCTTTCAAACAAGGGGGCCTGAATTAATTATACCGTGGCTTCTAACTAGCTGCACTAGCATGGAAACCTGATCCTGCTCTTGTAATAGGCTTCATTAACCGAAGCATATATAATTGAGTTATAATCGCAGTAAATTGGTGCATAATTGTTTCGGGCGAAAGTACAAAGCCGTGTGTGTAATTTTCGTTTAGCAAGTTTACGTGCGCGTTTGTCAACAGATGAAAAAAAAACAACATGTTTAACCGGGAATGTTTACTCTGCCTTTCTGACTAGGTATAGAGAATATCGACCAATTTTATATCAGGACACATCGGGAATTTGGTACGAATGCTTCCACACACACAAGCGCGCCAGAGGATACTTGACTACAATATTGAAATTCATTCAAAGTTGTGTAGAAACTACGGTAACACCTTCGTAAGATGTAGACTATCCTAGATAAATATGTACAGTCACAGACACTTCTGGCTTGTAACGTTTTTATGTAGAGCCAATTATATTGTTACAACCCAGAAGTGTCCGTGACTGTACATAAATCTCGCATCTGGTCGATATCGTCGATTTTTGAATGGAGGGGTGTAAAATCTAGGGTGTTCGGGAAAAAGCACATAAGTTGCAAACTGCCATTTCCTGTTGCTTCAATGTAAGTCACACTGAATCAATTAAAGAAAATATAATTTTATATTGGGCATGTGTAAAAATTCTAAACATTGGTGTTCCAACATGTATATAATGTCTGCCATGTTTGAGAATAAACAGAAAGAACTGTCTAATATTAAATTGCATTTTTGGAATTATATGCCTTTTCCTGAACAGCCTAGAAATATCTTGAAAGCCCTAATTCCTCTACAAATTTTATATCTTTCAACTTACCGGAAGCCACTCTTTTAGAGTGTAGTGTTCAACGTAACGCGAGGAGTCTTGTGTTGAAGCAATTCACTTTTACTTAACATAATATTGATTCAGTTAGCAAGCATTACTCACACAGTTTATTTATTGATTGGTTAATTAAATTGGTGTTTCAAGTCCACTTTATGCACCGGAACCCCTTGATTACAAGGCGACGACGCTACCACTACGCCATCGGGACCCCCCCCCCCCCAAGTTTACTATGTTTGATTCACATGTCACAGATTTCAGGTACTATCACCAATTAATCAGTGATAAAATGTATTTCATGCAAAGAAATACAACTGTATCTGGGGATTTTTTTTTGTTTTTGGAAGAAGGGCGCGATACAAAGCTTCACCGGAATTTGCTAGCGGTTACGTGTAGCACCATAAACACCAATAGTTACATGGAGACAATGCGGCACTGTTTCATCTCAAAATGTACCGTAACGATTGCAGAATTTGGGCGTGAAATGAATTCACATTCGAAGTCGTAACAAACGAGATCATGCATCTTCACACATCTGACATCTCACAGTTAAAAGTTATTGGACACGCTTGATGGAAGAATACAATCAGATACAGGTTACTGCCTTCTTAGAAGGTTTGGGAAATCGGATCTGCGCCTCGACAGGTCCTTCCCGTTGGACGTTGCAAATATTATTTGCAATCTTTGTATCTAAGCATATGATTATTATTTTGTTGTTAGCTGTGACGTCACAGAAGGTTGGCGTGCCAAAGTCTATTAAGTTTCTGTTGGGGATAGCCAAATCCGGATAAAATTTTATCCGGATTTTGTATATTGGGATATCCGAACTCTCCGTATTATGCGGATATTCGGATTATCCGAAATGTCTGGATCCCATTATCCGGACAGTTTTATCGTTAATCCGTTTTAAGAGCTATCAAGATATTATTTTATTCGTCATTTTCATATTTCACTGTACGGATTTTCTACAAATCCTTCATAAAATCTGTTCTATCCGGATATTCGGATTATCCGTTGCATAATTTGAAATCAGGATATCCGTTATTCGGATTTTGTGACCATCCTTAGTTTCTATGATAATTAGAATACGATGGGTTCTTATTTTGTTTGAAAAGTATAAAGAAAGGAGTGCGGGTTAATATTGTGAAAACTTAATAAATCGAATTATGGAGACTTACCAAGACTCTAAAGATTGTAAGATATTGTTATATTATCTTCCCGCCAAATGATAATCCCACCGAAAAACGCGCCATCGGAAGAGCCAATGATATAAGGTCTTTGTAAGAGATTTACAAACATAAGCCAAGTTGATTGGCTGACTCGTGTAGACACGTCAATCGTTTAGTCGGGAAGACGATCAATACAATGACTATAGCTGGAAATCTCACACAAGAAGAAGAAAACCAGTTCTTAATTTCAGTGCTGCCTCATAACATAGCAGTTTGTAACAAATCCTTCAAAGTAATTGATGTCGAAGGAATGGAATGCGATAGCATTCATCAAGGTTAAGAAAAAAACTCTAAATAAAAACTGAAGAAATGTTCGTATATTTTGGGGAGCCAGCATAATGACAGCGATGGCTTTTTATTTAATTGCACCAATTGCTATTTTAGCCATTGGAATTCTGTTGTTTTCTTTTTCTTACTGTCGTTTCATCATTTGCAGCTGTTCATTACAGTTGTAATTCGTTCCTTTCTGAAAACCCGAACGAGGTTAACGAGAATTTAACTAAGTAAACAGCATTTAAGGTACTCGTGTATTCGGTAGGTCCTTTTTCTCTTTTTGATTTACACCGGATCAACTTCAGCATAAGAAATGCATACATTTTACGTCTCTGCAATGTAGTTGTGGAACCTTATTTTAGGATTTTCATACCTACGATCAGTACATCTGTGGACAAGCTATGAACCAATAGCTAAGCTCAAATCATGTGCTATTGTTGACATTGACTTCATTGTTACAGAGGACGGAGTATAGTCACGTCGTTAGAGAAGTCGTCCAAACAGGAGTAACAAATAACAATAACTAAAGACTCCACCCATCTCTCACCCCTCACAGTATCCACCCTCCAAGCCTTAACCAGGTTAGAACCGGTTAGAATCCATCCAATCCTGTGGCATTCAAACTATTTCCTAAACTAAACAGAACCAAACCTAATGCTCAACAGCCCTCTAAGGGCCAAGGCCTGCCAGAGCGGATTTGTCGTTGGGTGGCGCGTATTCAGCGCATCGAGTCCCATCGCTGCTGTTTTCTGGCTTAGGAGACCAGAGGCCATTACTTCTTCTTTTCAAGTAGGTCCCCAATCGACCTCACGACGCTAGGTTCACGCCGACATTTTGGGGGCTCCCACCGGGAATCGAACCTGGGGCCCCTCGCATCAAAGGCAGGAGCGCTAACCATTTGGCTACGCGATAGCCCCAAACTATTTCATAGGCACTTACAATGCTCAGAGCCGATACAAGTAGTCAAATGGCTTTTCAGCTGGGGCTACAAAACAGTTGTCTGTCTGTGGGATTTCACCACTTGAAACGGTTGTTCCATCCTCCCTTTACGTTTGATCATTTCAAACGTTCATCTTTAGACGTCCATAGTCTCAAAATTGTAAGGTAAGGTAAAGTGCTCCCCTGTGCTTAGCACCACGCCATGAAGGCGTATAGGGGGTGTGGGGTTAACACTTTCTTGATTCGGTCATGAGTGGGGGTGATGTGATCAGCATCACGCCCCTGACCGCCTTTACCCCCCAGGGTTTCCCCCAGGTACCCATGTCATTCGACGCTGGGTGGGCGCCGGGGCCACTTCCGACGTTAGAAAAGTTCCCGGATTTGAATCGGCCGGGGATCGAACCCGGGACCTTGAGCATGGTAGTCAGACGCGTTACCGACTGAGCCACCGACCGGCCACAAGTCTCAAAATTGTGAACATCTTAAATCACACACACACACACACATTCCTAATATTTCAATGCCAAATGAGATAGAAATGAATCGTCTAGGCACCAAAGTGGACTATGCAATTCGTCTATTGTTGTATAGTTCCTGGATATGAGTTCCATATCCCGTAATGCCTCGCGGAATCATTTGTTTCGTACTTGCCTTTCTGAAGGAGACAGCCAACACATTCTTGCACAGTGCTCAAAGGCATTTCTCAACCGAGGTACAATGTAAAAGGAAAAACGATGGGGTGGAAGAAGTGCTGACCCTTTCAGACAGAAAAAGGGAAGAAACCGGGGGACCCTGAAAGCACGGTGGTTTCCTGGAAGAGGAGCAGATAAGGCTGTCGGGATAGAACGGGAGGGGAGTCGCTATTGGAAGACTGAAATTGGAAACGTGCAAAGCCTGCAGATAGCACGGGACGTTAGGGTGGAAGACTGGCAACATCGCTTCAATTCTTGAGCTCAGCTTTTTTATTTTACGGGAATCAATTCAGTCAAGTGAACCCCCCTTCTCCTGGGCGGGACAGAACAGGTAAATAGTCTAGTGTACAGGCTTTCAAGGCTCTCCAGTTACTGCCAAACATAATTGCTCCATTATACCCGCTGCTTAACGAACAAAGGCTCAAATATTCTGGGAAAAACGAGAATAATGTGAGAAAAGTTGCTTGGCATCATTCGGCCGTACCTGTACGGAGTCGAAAATGGTGCAAATGAAATTACCTTGCTGTAAGCTAGTTGAGAGAAGACGAGAGAGAGAGAGACAGAGAGGGAGGGAAAGAGAGAGACAGAGAGGGAGGGAAAGAGAGAGAGAGAGAGAGAGAGAGAGCTCTTGAGGTATCGTGAAGGAATGGAAAAACCAGTGTTTAGCAAAGTATGAACTGATGGAGACATACTTCCACATCCATACTTTAAAATAGCGATAATGTAGAGGACGAGATGCAGTTTTTGATACTTTTGTCTCAGTACATTATTATGGAATATCGTTACACACATACACACAGGCACCGTCTTCGTTCTGTACTCATCACAATGATAAAGAAAACATGGAAGCAAGAGAGCTTATTACTATATATTTTCCTCATGGCGCAACAGCCCTCTAAGGGCCAGGGTGACGCATGGTCGGAGCATCGAGTCCCATCGCCGCTCTTTTCTGGCTTTCGAGACCGGAACCTGCTACTTTTTTCCCCAGTAGCTCTTCACTGCAATGTGTGTTCCTACGGCGATGAGCAAACTTGCTATTAATGAAGCAGGCTCATCGCCGAAGAGTTAGGCAACACACATAACGCCTTGCATGAAAGCTAGCATCTCAGGATCTAAGTGTCTCATTTTTATTGCCTGTGACTGTACCATTGCCAATCCCTTCTGTATATTTTTTCCTTTTCTTCTCTCCCCGTCTCTCACACTCTCGCTTCCTTTTTCCTTTTTTTTTTTTTTTTTTTTTATATATTCAGACAATGTTATTATCAGACAATGTTATTTTTCGGACTCCATATACACACCTCACCCATCACAGTATCCACCCTCCCAGTCTTAACCAGACTAGAACCGTTTCCCCCGCTTTAAGACCAATCCTTGTGCCATTCAAATTATTCCCTAGACACTTAACAACACTCAGAGCCGACGCAAGTGGTAAATGGCTTTTCAGCTACAATGCAGGCCCACTAAACAGTCCTTCTCAAATTACGTGATGACTTGTGAAAATGATGGCGCCAATCTAATAGGAAGGTCGCAGTAACGTTGTCGTCTCCCGCTGCAAAAATTACCACTTGGTTCCATTGATCATGTTAGGAGACGGGCCTTTGTTTGTGGTCGCATCACGTGACGCAGCCCATGTCTTCTCCTGGTACAAGAATTCCCGCGATCTCAGCGTTAGGACGTGTTCAGACTTCTGACAAAGAGCCACCGTTCTCATCTGATATGGATCGGAGCTCCATGAGGCAATTTGTCTCCGCACAGATGGCAGCAGAGTCGTCTTCCCGAAAACCATTCTTTGCATGTTTTTTTTCTCGAACGAACGTGGGAGCCAGGAATGAATAAGAGTGGAAGATAAATAAAGCGAGGATTATCCATTTTTTCCCAACAAGCGTTTGTCTTTGGAAGTCCTTTGTTCTTGTGGCTTCTTATTCTTCCCTTCGTTACTTTTGCTTCTTTTAGTTTGATAGTACATAGATTGGTAACTTTAGTATGAGGGGCCCTACCCTAACTCTACGGTTGAATCTTGTGGTACCTTTGATTGAAAACTTTCTGCCTTGAATTTCCTAAGTTTGTTCCTGATTTACTGATTGTAGATTAGGAAAAATTCAGAATTAAAGAGAATGAAATCCTGACGTCTCAATATTATAGTAGACTGCCATATTAAAGTATTGGATTTGCAGTAGTTAGAGCATAGCAGGAAGCAAAACTTCACAGATATTTACACAAAGATAGTTACACGCTAAACCCAACAGTCGTCCTCAGATTCTTTTTTGTTCATTTTTATGCACGATCCCTTTTTTGTTTATTCATTTTTGCCAGATTCCTTTCTTGTTCATTTCTGAAACAGATGAGCACAAACAGAAGAACCGTTAACATCATGTGCATATATCAGTTTGATATATCTGATTATACTCTGTCCCAGGAGTCTGTGAAGCAAGCGAACGAAAACAAGTCCTCTGCGCAAGTAGTGACTCCAGAGGGCTCGACCAATGTACGCGCGTGAGGGGAAATGGGATGCATGGAGGGGGAAACGCGATGCAGCTACCAGCCGATTGCACTGCTTTGCTCCGCTCACTCGCTTTCTCCCTTTCTCTACCGTTATGTGCGGCGTTGTTCCACAGACTCCTAGGACGGAGTTTAGTCCATTTGATTCAGTTAAATTTTTCAATATCGTACCAAAGACTGATACAAAACCGGTCTCGGTCGTGAACTATAAGACGTGGAAGCAGAAAACTTGCTGTTGCATAAAAAATGCAAGTTTACTTCCAAAATAGAAGCAAGGATCACGTGACTTTGTGCCTGGGCTTTGAGCGCCAAAGGCGTCAACCAAGACAGCTCTGGATTCCCAGCGTACGCTGCGCAGCCTACTTGTAATCGTCGCATAATTAGTGTCACAGGGAATTGTTGTGTCGCTGCGTTACATCAGTCGTCTGAGCGGATGACGCCTTGCATCTGTTTCCAATTATCGTAGCGACATCTGCCTTCCCGATGTGTAAGTGCAAGGGAAAGAGTGGGGTAGCGCAAGACGTGTTAATAATCTGAAAGAGGATGGCGCCAGGGTTGAAGAAACATCTTTGTTGGTGGCATATGTCACAAAATGTGCCAGTGACGGGATTCGGTTCTTATTAAGTCTTTCAGTCTGAAAGTATTGCTCACTCAAGAGGAATGGTTCACTTTGCATTTCCAACCATTTCCTTTTCTTCGCATGTGATGTTTATGTCTCCTCCAGTTTAAGTTCACAACTCTTTCTTCCTAATTTCGTGATCGACTTCTATTTTACCTTTTTTTATCCGTTTTCAGCCATGATCGTCTTTGATTTATTCTTTCCTATTTGTGTATGTGAATTTTGGATTCTGAACCTCCACGATGTTCACGTCGTTGCCTTGTAATCAAGGGGTTCTGGTCAGTGGAGGCACATAGTAGTTCGGATTTGATTTGATTTGGTGTTTTAAGTCCACTTTTTGCACAGTAAGGATAATCGGGACTGGACCTACAGTTTAAAGTGGAATCTGAACCACTATGTGCCTCCACCGGGTATCGAACCCGGGACCCCTTGATTACAAGGCGACGACGCTACCACTGCGCCATCGGAGGGCCTCCATGGGGCCTCCCCAGTCCTGATTAGCCGTTCTGTGCATAAAGTTAACTTAAAAACTCAAAAATTTAGGTTCTTTTTCAGCGACATCTTCTGTTTTTATATTCACTTTTTCTTTTCATGTGCTCAATTTTAATATTTGTCTTATTTTTGACCTGTTTTCCACCGCTTTACACTTTCTATCTCTTCATTGTACTGTTTGTATTTTAGTTATTTTACAAGATAACTTTTTTCTGCTTCTTCAAACTGCTAGTGTTGCTAACTAAGATTATATCCCACTAAAAAGGCAATAAACGACCAGTATCGGTTCCAAACAACAGTATAGAATGACATCAGTCACGGAAAATTCGAATACCTGGAAAAGAAAATCTTTCCGATCTGGTCCATTAATTGATTTCTGGAGCTTCCTGAGCGAAGAAATTGACAAGTAAAGAAAAAATAATATACTAAAGGACCCTCATTAATGTTCCCCCTCCCCCCCAAACAGTGTAAATATCAGTGATGGATTTCAAGTTATTGTGGATGAAAAAGCGCGACTTTCGAAACATTCGCTACTATTTTATTTTATATTCTTTGTTTCATGAAAGCGAGGAGCAGTTAATTTTACACTTCCTGAATTTTTGTGCAAGATTCCTTTACATTGTAGCATAATTTATGAATGAAACCATCTTGTTACGGGACGGGGGTGTTGTACTATAACACCGTGTTAGGTAGGTGCGAAGCCGCTTGGTTTATTAGTGATGGCAGAGGAAAATATACAGCTTCCCCAGCTCCTACCCTTCTTCAACACGGGCCGGCGCGTCAAGTTTCACACGAGCTTCCCCCCTTCGAGAGTACACAGATCTGCGTCCCCTTTTCTGAGGAAGTGTTTGCAAATCAGGAGTGGAAATATTGCAATATGTTGCCTCTATTTCAGTCACCATTAGCGGCGATTAGGGGGCGGGGGGGCAGTTGCCCCCCTAGTTTTCGCCACTTTTGCCCCCGCACTATGCTAAATCTTATGCACAAAGGGAATGCCCCCCTGTTTTAGCACCTTGCCCCCCCCCCCTCGGAATGCGATCGTTCCCTCCAACTGCGCCTACATATGCATAAGAATGGGTAATTTGACTTCCGTCACATTTTTCAGAGAGGGCGGGGGAGGGAGAAAGACCAAGATAAGAAAAAAAGAGGAGAAAGAGGTGAACGGAGCCAGAGATACAAAAGGAGATTATGAAAGATATGGAGAGAGAAAAGTAGATGGATTTTCTGCCACGTTGGCTGATGAGTCATGTCTTAACGAGAATCATAAGAAAATCCAAAGAATTGCGAGAGATTACCTTTTGAATCACCTGCACCAGCCCGTACAATTCCCAATTACCATATGCAGCTGTCAGATAAATAATTTAATTGTTGTTCGAAAGCGAGGACGATGTGTTTTTATGTTGGCGATTTCCTACCCCCTTCCCTTCCTTCTTTCACAGAATCCTATACTCCCCTATAATTATTTTCTTGATTTCGGTTCATATTGCGTTTTTCTGTCCCTTGTGCGCTTGACGGCGTCCCGCTTGGCGGCTACCCAGATGGCAACTCCCGTCAAATCGCGTGTTGATATCTCCGCTATGGAAACCGCTAGCTTAGAAATGACTCAGAATTACAGTTACAATTACATTCAAAATAAGCACGTTAATTGTCACGGGGGATGTTGGAAATGTTCTCGTGTATCCACACATTTCTGGCATGGTTTTTAGGAAATTTGTGGGCTGATCCCGGAGATTTGTTTTAAACTTTATGCAATAATAGGCCAAAGATTTGCCACAAAATGCCCTTTTTTGTACCTTGGCCAGATAATGTAGGCGTTTACGTTTAAAAACCGTCGGGTGCCATTTCTGAGTGGAATTTATGTTTTATAGTGTTCTTTATGTACTAGTCTCTTCTATTCTCCCATCCCATTCCTTTCCCTGCTCTAATCTTTTATTCTCTTCTTCTTCGTATCTTCTCTTTTCCTTTCCCTTCTCTTCATTGCTCTGTTTTTCTATCTTCTTCTCTTCTCATTCTTCCCTTCTTCTCTTCCTCCCCTTTCACTTTTCTTCCCTTTATCCTTCTCATTTATATGCTTGTAGTTTCTCTTCTGATATACTCCCCTCCTTTTCTTCTCTTCACACGCGCCTATTTTCTTCAATTCCTACTTTTCTCTTCGTACTACCGACCATCGCTGTGGTGTGGTTATCACAGCGCCCTACGACACCTGGGGTCCCGGGTTTGAATCCCGACATGTGCATGAGTGTTCTTTACAAGTGTTTCTATATTAATCATATCATCACTCATCCTCATCTGTCAAAAGTGGCAGAAAAGCGACGCAAAAAAGTACCTAATTCCGTTTTCTATACTAAATTATATTTCAATTCTCTCAGAAAAGTGTATGCTTTAGAAGATAATCTCTCCTGAACTCTTGGCAACCAGTTGAAGTCTCCTGTACTGCTATGTTGCGGATAGGTTAGGGGCAGTAGGTAAGCCGTCTGGCTCGTCCAGCTCTACCCCCCAACTAGGAACCCGTGACTTATTAGTTGGAGCAGCTGCATTGGAAAGTAAGCGTTCCTAAACTCGACTGCTGGGTAAGAGGCATCCGTCATCCTGATAAAATTTTGAGCCAGATTTACTTAAAACTTCCTTTGTTTGGCAACACTGCCTCACAGAACAACTCTGAATGCAGTTTGTTTTCTGTCCCGGGGCATCTGGCATTGCTCCATCAGACGCTCCGTGTTTCTCCAGACGATGTGTGACTGACGAGGATTCTGTCATAGGATGGAAAGGCATTAAAGGGTTTGAATGTGTTGTTTCTTCTGGTCCCTTTAACATGCATTTTCTGTTTGATGATTTTTTTACTGACCTACAAAGCAGTTTTTCCACACAGGATCAGCATAGTAAAACATATGCGAAGATTGTATCCAGGTTGCAGATCTGGTTCTGTTCTATCAGACACCCAAATGTGTCGCACACAAGCATCCGCTATTATATTATAGACTCAAACTTTGTTTATTGGTAGGTCGAGGTGAGGTGAGGAAGGCTAGCTGGGGTAACAAAATGACACACGTGTCATTTGGAATAATATGTGTCAATTTGTCGTTAATAGATTGCAGTCTAAAAGGAAAACATGATTAATTTTTCGGATATTAGTTCTTTGAGATGCATACCGTGAGTATTAACAACCATTACATAGTTGGTCTAATTAATTTAAATGTAATGGCTCAGTTTTTTAATATATATATATATATATATATATATATATATATATATATTTATGCTACACGCAATCGCAGTTTATAATTATTATCTATGTGCATGATACCATATTCTAGTTTAAATGAACAAAACGATTGTATCTTGTTTTTGCAAATTAACAGACGGATCGTTAAATTTTAACGATAGAATACTCTAAACTTTACGTCAACTTCTGACAGTGCAGTTACAGTAGTGGCATTAATTCTGGACACTTTTAGTAAAATGTTATTTTTTAAAAAATCTCGAATGTAAAAACTATATTCTGTATAGAAATATTAAACACGTTTAAATGACATCGTTCAGTAACTTCAATAATTGCATCTGAGTGCAGCATTGTAGTCTATTATTGTTATTGTTATTTTCAACCAACAGAACGCTTGTGTGCGATTGTTGTATATTAGGTCAACTTCCAACTGCTGCAAACAATGAAGCTCACACTTAACCCACAGTACAATCAGAAAATACCAATAATCAGATAACAGCAACCCTAGTGTTGGCCAAAAGTCCAGCCGAGTCTGAGTACGTTGGCGAAAACGAGTCCAGCATGAACTCTGAGATAGTTCGAGAACGAGACAGCCTTTGTATGTAGTTTTTTTTTAGAGTTCTGTGTAAAATTTCAGAGAGGGTGCACGTGCAGCTTACGAGCGCTTGCTTTGGTTTTTGCCCTCCATAAATCCACTCCATTACAAGTTTTTTTTTCGCATCGAAATTCGCCAGCTTTGAAAAGGGTCGAGTTTTAACCACGGTTACGAGCTCTGAGAGCCGTTTCTTCCGAGCAGCGTGTTGAGTTATATTGCACATTGCGCGGCAACTGCAACGAACGAGCCGGCCCTCGCGAAGAACACGAACGGAGGGGGTCGGGAAAGCCACGAGTCATTAGCAACCGAACAGCCACAGAGGGAGTTTCTGCCGGGTTTAAGAATCGAATTGCTGGCTGCTACATATACCGGTGTCCCGGTTGGATGAATTTTAGAACGTTCCGGGTAAAAGTGGTTGTCGATGTGGGAACCACGAACCAACCAAGAGCACTTTATCTGAGGCAGTCTTGAATTACCTTTCGCCGTAGTGGCCAAACACGCGGGGAGCCATTAAACTCACTACCGGCAATTTCATCTAACCCTAATGAAGCCCCCTTCTTCTAATGCATAAGCCCTGCCCCCAATGGTCTCACATCTGTCATAAATCTTTCTAAGAGCAAACAATCCTTTCTCAGCTCTCCGCGCCGCCTGCCGGTGTCAGGAGGAACCATAAATCTTAGGTAAAGAGTCGGGTTGCTCTACCTTGGCTAAGGTTTCACTGCTCGCACCAACCTGGAGCACAAGCCACGCCCTGCTGTGAATGACGTCGTGCGTTGTACACGTTGCGTGTTGAGTAGGTTAGGTTCGGTTCACAATGCTCACAAGTGATGTTCCCAGCAGGGAATTTTCAAGCCGGAAATTACAAGAAAGGGAAAAAAGAGGGAAATATCCCAGAATGTGCAAGAAACAGGGAAATTAGACATCATGCATTTCATGATTGCTCTTTTCTGACTCACGGCTGCTTCTGTTTTCATCTTCTAGTATAAGCACCTGAAATATCATATTTCGTTTCAATCTGAACTCAGATGACTAATTTTAATGAAAAGATATTTCAAGTTATAAGTTTAATTCATAGCGAAGATTCAAGATGAAGCAAATTTTGTAAATTTAATGTCTGAACAAAAAGGAAATAAAGTACATAGTTCAAGATTTATCCACGCCCAATTAACATACCAGTAAATTATTTTGTGATATGCACCCATAAGTGTTCAAAAAGGCATATTTTCAAGATAAATATTCCTCCATACTCCCTAAAATCATTCGTACATCCTCCTAGATCGAAATCTTGAGATCAACCTTACAAAGGGAATTTTATTAACATGTGGCATTACGCACAACCATCTTAGTCGCGTAATAGTGGGGTTTGTTTTGATTGGCTCCATCGAGGAAGTGGACACAATTTACTTGTCAAACATCTAGTTGGAATGTAAGTAGCGATCATCAATTCCATTTTGTTACATGTGTGTATCAAACTGCGCACGAACAATTTGTCAGAGTATCTAATTTAATTACAATATTCTACAAGGATACATTATAATGACTCTTTGACGTTCGAATTGCCTTTCTCGTCGTGGTTTACTGCTGTATTTTCATTCTCTCCACGTTGTGTTTTTATGACGTCATGCAATGAACGGCGGGGCTTGTGCTACAATTACGTGTGAAAAGGAAGTTCTAATCTTGTATTTTGGCAACGTCTACAGTTTGAAGACAAGTGCTAAAATGATGAGCTAATTTAAATGGGGGGTACTCTGACAAATTGTACGTGCGCATGGACGCCGTTAAGGGGTCCCCGGGGCACTGGCCTCTCCGTAACTTCCTGCCCTCCTGATTTTCTGTGGCTTACAAGAAAATTTACTTCGATATTATGAAAAACGTTCAAAATTATTTATTTAGAAAAGTTTGCATGTAGATTACAATCGGTTTCATATTTATAGTTGCCTCCACAAATGCATCAGGCTAGCTAGCTGCGTCCCTGTATGTGCGGTTGAGTTTCCTTTTCAACGCGAAGGGATCTGTGACTTACGTAATAGTCTGCAGGTGCATACACAATTTTGTTAACATGTGACATCGCGCACGGCCATCTTATTCACGTGATTGTGGGGACCTTTCTGATTGGCTGTCAAAATGTTTTGTACAATTGGAATGTAAGTAGCGAGCACTTATTCCATTTTGTTACATGTGTGTCAAATTTTATAGTGGTAAAAGGGCGTTAGAAACGATAGAAAAAAACACCAATATTGCAAAAGGCAAAAACTTTGGTACACAACTCGAAACTAGGATATATTTTAAACTCGTTTCTGTAGTTGTCTTTTCTCATTTTCCGTCGCGACGATGATGATGAGAATGAGTGATAACCTGAAATTGATGCCACTTAACCATTATCTTCTTTATGGCTCTTCTCGCTTGCGAAAGGGGAAAGACAACTTAGTTGCAGCATTGTTATAATTCGCATGCATACCTTCGCGTGTGCAAAACGCGCGCGCGTATGTGTGCTAAGCAAACAAAGGAAACGCAAGTGGGAAAAAACAACAAGTTAGGCCCTGCAGCGGATCATTTTAAAAATGCAACGTTGATTTATGCCAATCCAGATGAACATGTGCTGGCTCTACCATTGGCCATCGAGGACTTGGACTTTCAACCTGCAGAGGAAGCTAATTGTTTCTTTTCTATCCTCAAGACGGAGCTGAGGCTTGCAGGAACCAGAGAGACTATAAAAATAAAATGTGCACCGAAGCGCCGCCCGCGGAAAGGTACAAAAAAAAAAAAAAAGGAGGAAGATCATCTTGCGTGCCGAGTAAATGTCTTTCGTGGCAAACCTTGTTAGAGTAAACGAGAAGTCCTTTTGTGGGGTAAGTGCGTCGAAATAACCACTATTGCCATCTCATGTATGAAAGCTCCGCGTAAAAGTGTGCAATCTTGTGAGGTAAAGACATTAATGTGACCTTGAGGTAATGCTTAACCGAACAACCAAGTGCGCACTGAGAAGTTTCTTCATGTAATTAATTAAAAAGGATCATGTACTTAGCAATTTCGAGTAAAACATGAATGTTTGTAACTTCTTACTCAGTTTTGAACAGATCCAACTCTGTATTCGACTTCATTCGAATTGAATGAGTTTTAGTTTGAATTGATGTTTTAAGTCCAGTTTTTGCTGACAGGCTAATCGGGGACTGGATCTACAGTTTAAAGTGGGATTCAAACCACTGTGCCATGTGCCTCCACCAGGTATCGACCCGGGACCCCTTGATGACAAGGCGACGACGTTACCACTACGCCATCGTGGAGACTCTAGATGAGTTTTATATATCTAGTTTTGGAGAGATCTGGCAACGTGTTGGATATCCAGAATTGGACGAGTTCTATGTATCCAGTTATGGACAAGATCTAGCTCTGTATTGATATACAAAATTGGATTACTTTCAGATATCCAGTTCTCGATACCCATGGATCATCTCTGGACATTGTGGATATCCACGAATATCTCGGAAATTTGTGCTGTATGGGATGGGATACACAAATTTAAAGGTTAAATAGCATACACTGCCATCTATCGTTAAACTGTGCAATTAAAATGCACATTATCATTATCTACTCTTCACCAAGATTCCCATCAGTATAACCGACGAGGACCTTGTAGAATATGATTTCCGCTGCACAGATGCTACATGACGTATCTTGCTTTAGTAAGTCTCATTAGTGGCAGTTTTTGTGGTAATGTTTAATGTGCTGTACGTACATTAAGTGCATTCCGACCAGACTGCTTATTGCTTGCCCCTTCCCCCACTACGCATTGTCGACAGTGTATAGTAACAATGCCGCGTGGTTTCTGCTATACTGCTCGCATTTCCAGCTGGCGGCTGGGAAACAACGGATCAGCGATCACTTCGACTGACATCGGGCATTTTCGAGTCACAAGGCACCGAAAGCTGCTGGCGGGACGAAACAAATGAGCGATGTTGCCAAACGTAGTGTAAAACGTGTGTGTGTGTGCGAGAGAGTTGATCATCGTTCTTACTGGATAAAAGTTGTACAATAGTACACAAAGCACACAAACACTGTACAAAGAAGCTAGTAAAAACAACTGGCAAAAACAGACGTACGATTGGCAACGTTGTAACGGTAGAGTGATGTTACTTCTACAGCTTTTACTTCGCAACTGATGACACCCATCCAGCCCCCCCCCTCCCCCCGAAGACGATTGGTGGACAGATGGAGCTGTGTAGGTCAGCCGCCAGTTGGGCCCGTGATCAGTATAGAAAGATCAACGTTCGGCAAGCTCGGGAAGGAAAACAGGTTAGACCAAAACGTGTTTTAGGTCTACAATGGTAAAAATCAATAGAATAGGCCCTAATAACAGCAATTCTCTCCTGGCATTACTACCAACGTCGGTGTTTGCGTTTCATTTGAAGGTCCCGGTAACCGTGTGTAATATTTTTGGGTAAGTGAGGTCTTTCTGAAAGACTCAATCTCCATAATCCCCACTTAAATACGCCACTGTTTACTTGTCCGAAAGTTAAGTCCTTGAGTCATTTGAAGAACTAGTAGGAAAAAAAACGTAGGAATTTTCTTCCTTTTGCCCTGAGAATCGTTGTTGTTAAGTCTTGGCATTTTCTTGTTTCTGAAGAAACTCGTGTGCAACTCATGTGTGTTTTTACCAGATGAAATCGTGATAAAGAACGCAAGACAGACAGCCCGATCTGACAGGAGGCGGGAACTTTCTGTCAGTTGGGGCCACGCCCACCTTTCGCCAGTGCACTATGACCCCCTCAGGGCAAGCCACTTGACCACCCAGGCTCGCTCGCCAACTTCTTTCTGCGGTAATTAAAATTGCTCTATGCCCGCCATTTCTGGAGGCGGGGATGGTGTGGCCATGATAGAATGTTGGTGGTTGAGAACCTCCAGAAGACATGATGAAGAGCTTCAGGAGAGGTCCCAAACTTGCAAGCATTGGTGTGGATATTCAATTCCCGATGGTGTAGTGATAACGTTGTCTTGTAAACAAGGGGTCCCGGGTTTGATGGAGATACATAGTGATTCGGTGGATCCCACTTTAAACTGTAGGTTCAGTCCCGTTTAGCTTATTTGTACGCAAGGTGGTCTCAAGAGAAAGAAAAAAAAAACTAATTTTTGGTGGTTATTTTGTATCGCTTTCCAACCACCTTTGGCTCACCGCAAGCTTAGACGGGTAGACATTTATCAAGAAACTCTTTGTAACCACGTATAAAAGTACAAATGATTTTTCAATAAGTTTCCCGACCCCAGAACGTCGCTAGCCTGAAACATTGCAGTTACAGGGGTTGTTATTGTTCTTGTATCTTTAAAAGCTTGTTATATGTAAGGTTGGTAGATAAGGTAAAGTTCTTCGCACACATCGCACCGATCCATGAAGACACATATAGGGGGTGTCAAGTTTGCCCCTCCCCCCTGCCGTTCCCGATCTCGGCCCTTTTTTGGAAGTGATGTTCGCATCAACACGCTCTGGCCGCCTTAAAGAGCTACTTGAAAGAAGTGCCGGACTCGGTATACAGAGCAAAATAACATCGACGATGGGAGTCGATCTGGCGTCACCAATGAAGAAACACTAAGTGACTTTCAAAGGGCTGTTGCGTCACAGGGATTAGTTGTATGCAATATTATTAAGATCTAGATTTATCCGGAAAAGGCACAGCTTCATCATTTGGATGCCATGTAATTGTTGGCTCAGTCCAAATTAGCCACGTACATAAACCTGTATTGTCTTTGAGAGTACACGAAGTGACAGTCAAGTTTTTTTGTGATCCTATAAAAGTGTACATTTCTCAGCATTTGTTGTTGGGACACTAACTTCGGAAGTTCAAAATTCCATTCTTCTTCGTTCCTCAGATCTCGGCTCTAACCCCTTTAAGATTGGAGATCTTGATAAATTTCCTGAGAACTAGACCTTCAGTTCAGGCGCCACTATAATGACCTCTTTGTTTCCCCAAGAGAATCAACCAGTGCTGTCATCTGTTGGTGGGTATTTTTAGCAGATATCGAATGGGAGAGTACCCGGGAACTGACAGGTTAGTTCCCCCAGTGGTGGAGGGCTTTCCCAGAATCCTTTGAGGTCTTGAGCTATTTTTGTTTTTTCTCCCCAGTGCTAATGTCACTTCGGATCATTACGTTTCCTTGCGGTACGCTCCCTTAATCTTAACAGAGGGAAATGTAGTCGTGGCATATGATTGTCATTAAGATACGGGAGTTGTTCATTGAAGATTTTTTTCTTGGATAAGTTTCCAAGTATGCTTATTACACGGTCATCTTGCCTTCTAGCATTCTGTGTTTAATGTTGGCGAGATGTCATATGCATACATGCAGGGGGCGTATAATTCGAACCTAGCAGGTAAGGCGGATGGCGTGTGGTGCAGTACAGGGAATGTCATATGACATAAAAAGTAATGTCAGTTCGCTGTGTTCAACTGCTCTGTCCTGTGAGTGGTGCTTCGTATTGGGGAGCTGAAATATCAACAGGGGCATAGGCACCGACTTTGGGGAGGCAAGAGCAAGGCACTTTCTGCTCCTCCAAAATTCAGGTAGATGGACAGATATTACTATATATATTCCCCCAAAATTTTACCTTGCCCCCCCAAAAAAAATAATTATGCTAACATTCTCTTTCCCCGCAATCTTTTAAAATTTCTTCTCCAATTTTCCATCTCATTATTTCTTTCTCTTTCTGCCACTATCTCCCTTGTTTCTATCTGGCTTTCTTTCCCTTTCTCCTGGCTCTCGTTCTATCCATGTCTCTCTTTCGTTATCGCTCTAGGTGAGTGGATGTGATTGATTCTTGCTTGAAAACTTCTCACGAATGTTATTTAAGATGGCAAAAACCCACCTTGTGGCTCCGCCCGTCTGGGCGCTGAACGAAATGCAAGATAGTCTGCTGGGGTACTACTTGACCCCACAGCGGTATGTATGTTGGCGAGCTGTCATGTGTATATACGCAGGAGGCGTATAATTTCGAACTCGTAAAGTATAATAGCAAGTAAGGGCGGGTGGCGTGTGGATGTACAGTGGAAGGAAATATCATAATGGCATTCTGTCAGTTTGCTGTATTCGTCGACTTCAACCTCACAACTCATCTCACTTGCCCTTTACACTATAACATAAGAAAGTACAATGTATAGTAAATAATCAAGTCGAGAGATGGCACTGCTGCTTACATTTTAAATTATGAAGTACTACTACATTTATTGTCAGTCAAGCACCTGTACACTTTTTAGAATAATAAACTGCGATAGTTTGCTTCAAATTTATACAAACGTGAGTGTCAAATTTTCAGTAAATCCATAGATTTAGCTTTATAAAATGAAATAATCATTTGTATTTATTCAACATTGCTGTTGTTATGAGAGTTAATTTTTAGTAAATCTAAATGCAAACTTCTCTAAGATACATACGTGGGCTATTCAGAAAGTAACTTACGTTTTCTAGAAAATAAAATCCAAGTGAAGGGAAACATTCACTGTATTATTATATACATTTGAAAGTAAAACTCTTACACTATTTTTCAACATAGTCTCCGTACAAATTGAGACACTTATCGTAACGGTGCACCAGCTTATATATTCCATCGTCATAGAATTTTGCCGCCTGGGACTTCAACCACTCATTCATGCCTGCCTGCAGTGCCCCGTCGTTGTTGAAGCGCTGCGTTGCGAGCCTGGTTTTCATGTGTGGAAACAAGTGATAGTCGCTCGGCGCAAGATCTGGACTGTATGGTGGATGTTCAAACACCTCCCATCCGAAACTATCCAAGTCTCGAGTGCGATTGCCCGTGCGGGCGGGCGTTGTCGTGAAAAATCAAAACCTTTGGAACTCAACTTACCCCGACGCTTGTTTTGAATCGCTCTCCTTAACTTTTTGTAATGTTTCACAGTGTCTTTCAGAGGTTATTGTTGAACCACATTCGAGGAATTCCACCAGAAGCACACCCTCCCTGTCCCAAAAAAAACCTGTCGCCATGATCATTCTTGCTGACAAAGTTTGCAAACATTTCCTTGGTTTTCTGGGAGAACTTGTGTGTCCCCACTCCATAGACTTTTTTTTGTCTCACAATTCACGTATTTTTCCCAAGTCTCGTCCCTAGTTACGACACGATCGAGAAGTGAGTCTCCATCTTTTTGGTAGGCCTCGAGAAATTTCAACGATGCTGCCATGTACTGTTTTTTGTGGTCTTCTGACCAGAATTTTGATACCCATCGTGCAGAAAACTTATGGTAGCCTGGCATTTGCGTCAAATCTCATGCAACAATCTTCGTGAAATTTGAGGAAACTCAAGCGAGAGCTCTGTAATTGTGAAGCGGCAGTTTTCATGAATCTTTGCATTACTTTTTGCCACCCGTTCATCAGTCACAATGCTCGGTCGGTCACTTCGCTCTACATCGTGCAGATTAGTGCGGCCATTTTTAAACATATTGCACCACTGCCTCACTCCGCCTTCACTCATTACGTCGTTTCCGTACACCTCACAAAGTTACCGATGAATTTCAATTGGTTTGTGGTTTTTCGCCAACAAAAATCTAATCACTGACCGCACTTCACAACTCGCGGGATTTTCGATTGTAGCACACATTTTAAACATTCACAGTGAACACAGCATAAGCAACACGAACCACATGCTACCACAGCTGGATGCGTACTGAGTGAGGGGACGCTCTGACACCAAGATGGCGGCATTAGCCCCGCCCCATGCCCCACTCCACCAAAACGTAAGTTACCTTCTGGATAGCCCACGCATTTCTGGTATTTTTTCAATATTGCTGGTGTCATTCACTACTAGGAATGTGAAATGTGATTCTTCTATAATCCTAAGGTATCTCTGCGCTCTTTAACGAAAAAAAAAAAGATTGCTTAGGGCCCTAGAGACATGTGGAATGTAGTAGCAGGTTGTTCGATAGATATATTTGAACATGTCGGACATACACGTGTGTTCAGTTGCACAGAAATAACGATCGCAATATACTATTTTAATAGGACTTGTGTAAACATTGCCATGCTCATCTTGATGTATCGAGTTATAATTAAAGGAACGATAGGGTAAGAGGTATATAATTAGCCTGCACTGATAGCTTTCCTTATGGTATTACAACTTATCGTGGCGCCTGAAAAACTGGCCATGCAGAACCACGCGGCTCCAATTAATCCTTCGACGGGGAAGGCCGTTTTCTTGCATGCGAGGCACGGAATCTTCTTGAGTCTCAATTCAGGGTGGTCCATAGGGATGAGTGGCGGGGAGGAGGGTGGGTGGGAGATCATGAAGAAGTCTGCCTTTGGGCTTTTTTGATTGTTTAACCAGTCGGCATAGATTGATGGACTTATGCTTCGGCAGGTTGAGCTCCAGATGCATACCTTGACCCAGGAGAACTCTTTGTTTCTTGGAAGTTCTGGGTAGAAAGTCTCTGTTCCAGACTAATCTGGAATGATTGGCTTAGATCTGGATCGGTTGCCAAATACAGTGTGTTTCAAAAGGAATGATCCGATTTCAAATAGTTATATTTCATAATGAAAATCTGTTACAGGTACTCAATAAATTCCAAAGTATTAAGTAAGTCTTCCCGTTTCACTCACCGTAGTATAAATGCACTATGTGTCTTCCACCTGCTGCACGGATAACATCAAGACGATAGCTGGATTCGTTCCAAACACGTTTCAGTGTCTTCTTCCAAATTTTCTGCAGCCATGATTCTGTCCTTGAGCTCATCCAAGTCAACGGGTAATGGTGGGACAAAAACACGTTGTTTTACGTATCCCTACAGGGTGTAATGTCTTACTGAATTGGAGAATACAAAACGCCTTCTGTTGCATAGACGCCATCTTGTGAACGACTACGGTTAGCGTATATTTGGGGTTACTTACTGGTGCTATCTAGCGGCAGTCATTTAAAACTCTGGGTCACTTCGGTTAAAGTAGAGCAAGCTTCATTCACTGGTGGGTGCACAAATATACGGTTTTAAAATCGGGTCATTCTTTTTTTAAACACACTAGAAGTGTTGTAAGACTTTGTCTCGTGTGTAATTTTATGTGCAGATAGGCCAATCGGGACCGAACTTGCAAGTGAAGATCCGGGCTACTGCCCTCCTGAAATCGAACTCGTGCACCTTGAGCAAGATATTATCAGGTTCCTAACATTTGTAACCGAGTTGGCGTGAAAGGGCTGTAACTGTAACACCCTGATTGCTGTAATGCGTCATCTAATCGAGTGCTGTGACATTAGAGAGATTAGAAATATAACCTTTCCTGAGGGGTTCACCATCGATAAGAAGAAATCCTTTCTCGCCACTCGCCAGTGTTGCCACATGAAGGGAAATTTCCCTTTTGCAGGGAAATTCGGACCGAAATTTTAGCCAAAAGGGAAAAGGGAATTTCAATGAAAAATACCACAGTTGCAGGGAAATTTTAAGGTCATCTGACTAAATTAATACAGTTTATGTTAATTTCGAATTTCATATCCACATTTTTATTTTATTTATTTATTTTGCAATTCCTACTTGTTTCTGCTCCTTTAAGTTTATTGTACGTTGCTTTATGTATCTTTGGATAAATAGTAACGATGAGGATTTGATTTACGATTAAATGGATTCCTGACCAGGATTGAAACCTGAGACATCTGGTCAGGAAGTGATGAAACTGAAATGTGAAATTTTTTTAAAAAAATATTTTTTATTCAAACGAATAACGAATTCAACGGAATTCTTAACTATGCACTACTACTGCTTCCACCACCACCACTAACAATGCTGTGCTACTACTACTACTACTACTACTAATTATTATTATTATTATATAATTTGCTTAAGTAAAGGGAAAAATTGATCCAAAAAGGGAAATTTTGACCCTTGGAAAGGGAAATTGTGCCCTCATATTGTGGCAACACTGCCACTCGCCAGTGCTGGTGAGAAATCAAAGCCTCTGAGAGAAAACTGTCTCCAGTGCAGTCTCCAAATTTGAATTTTAACGATTGGGTCTTTAAGGACTTAGAGCCTGAAGGATGAAGTGACTTGCAGCCTAAATTAATTTAATGATATTGACCACAGGAAACTAAAAGATTCAACTAGATCCAGTCGTTGTCATCTAATTTAAACCAAATTTTATATTTGTCAACAAGCCTAGATATAAGCGAACAAATACTCTCTACGATTATTTCATAATTTATTTATTAATATTAAATTTCAAGGGTACATATTAATTAACGTATAAAGTTAAAAATACAGAAAGCTATTTACGAGTAAATTTGTTGGGGTCGTTGCATCGACTTTTAGAAAACCAATTTACCGGGTCGCAGGCTCACAAAGGTTGAGAACCACTGGAATAGAGTTGTGATATTTGTTTTATTTGTGATATTTAACCTGCATTGAGAACCAGTAATCATTCTTTTTCTGTTGCTGTACATTGGGATCCATAAGTATTACCAAGCAAATTGTCCATCACCACGTGTACTCCCTTTGTTTTACGCAATGAGATCTTCAAGAACTGACACAAAACACCAAACAATCTGTACAGTCCTTAAAACTACTTAGGATGAAGATAAAAACCAAGGAAAATAGTCATGGACAATTTGCTGAGCAATACTTATGGACCCCACTGTACCTTGCTTTTCTTCCTCTAGAATAGAATAATCGCGCCGTTGATGGTGAATCATGAACTAATTAAATGAACCTTTGTCCTCGTACCATATCTCCTGAGTTAAACTTTCGATTTTATCTCCATCACTTAAATCCTTAACGATTCTTAAAGTATTAATATCATCTGCAAAAAATTACGACCAAGTATTTTGTTAGCTGCAGGAAGAGCTATTCGCACAATACCCGTCGCTTTGGAAGCTTCACTACATCGGCTGGGGACCCACCTTCCTCCTGAGCGAAACGTGCTGAGGCTCAGAGCAAAGGGCTACGTTGTAGAGAGTTCCTAATCTGTCAGAAGATTCAATCAACAGTCGATTCCACCATCCCTCGAGCCAAGAGAAGGAAGCACGCCATCTTTCATGGCCAGATCCTTCCCTCCGTGGGGCGATCGTTGTGGTTTTGACAGCTGAACAAGTTAAAGACAGCTTGCTTCTGACCACACTATGATTATCTCATGGTAATCGTTGAAAGGGGTTGTTGAAAGGGTTCTCCGAATGATTGTCAGGAAATGCACGTGCGGCCGAGAGATAGAGAGAGACCCGCAGATACACTGACTTGATTTCAATGCGTTGACCTCTTTGGTTTAGGCGGAGCGCCACTGTGACGTCATTTCTCATCATCATTCCTTGGCTGCAGAATACAGATAGGTAAATACAGTTTACATCATGATAGATTTAGGGGGACATGCATATTTGCGGATTTACGAGTGTGACCGTGAAAGAGGAAATGTAAAGTTCTCCCCCGTGCATTGCACGGTCATGAAGGCACATGAAGATTGGCGCGAATTCAGCTTCAAAGCCGTTGCAAAAGTCCATCAGAGGTCACCCGTCTCGGGAAACAAAACCAGGTCTCCTGCTTGGAAATCAAATGCCGTACTTACTGGAATGCGGTGGTTTTCTCTCAAGTTACAGGAAAGTCCTATGGAAATAGTTAACATTGGTGGATAACACCCAAAGCAAGAATGGGAACAATGATTTAGCACATTGCCATCATAAACGTGCATTATATCATAAACTGAAAACGAGTATTTTGATATTTCGGATTATTTATCTCCAATAATCATTTCTGGGGTGTAATTTTCGTTCACACTTCCTGGTTAAACTGTATCACTAGCGTAAGCAGGATTTTATTTTAGGAAGGGGGGGACTGGAATTGTAAAAGTGTATATTACATAGCTGCGTTCTAAAATATTTCGTAATTGCAACTTTTAACCTTCCTTTTAAAAGTTGTTCAAAGCCAAAAATGGTAATCGAGGATCATTTTAATGGGAGTTCGCATTTACAACTTTGTTTTGCTAGAGTTTTTTTTTACGGTTTTCATTTGAAAATTTTGTTGTTTCTCAAAATTTCTGGAGGGGCTGTAGCACCTTCAGCTCCCCCTCTGTGTACGCCAGTGACCTGCATACTTGTATGCTACATCTGGTAGCACCGTTTTGGCCTATCTATGGGTTAGGGACCGTACCGAGACGAGACGAGACTTGCCACAGTCTCATTTCATCTCGGACTGGTCTCACGTTTCAAATGCCTGTCTCATTCTCGGCATCGTTAGCTCGCTCTTCGTCTCGAAGGGAAAGTTTCTGTCGTTTGCCGATCCACGAAATGCAAGATATCGTAAGTCTCTGCTCATTAAACAACACATACAACCCATCTTTTAACACTTAGATAGCAGCCACACCCATTCTCGTCTCAGTAAGCACTTACTGTAAGTGTGGATGCTTATGAATTGAATGACCATAATGGGGAGTAAATATAAGTTCAAATTACAGTTGATTATACAAGGATAATATGAGATTTATGCAGCAAACAATGCTTTCCACACGCCATATGGCAACACTGTTCCTTCCCAGTAGTTGTCTTCTCTCCATCCGGTTCTCCCAATCCTCTCGGCCTTTTCAGCGCTGCCAAACTCCTCCATCTCCCGAGAAGTGGCCCGAGTTAATTTACACACTTGTTAACCCAGGGGGCCAGGGTTAATTTCCAGCCTCCTATTTCGAAACGGGGCGGGAGGAGAGGGTTTGAAAAAAAAGGGGCACAGGCATTTATGTAAGAAGAACGGGAGTAATGATGTTGCTAATTTGTTCCTGAAGCAGCATCTTTGCGGTTGGGCAGCGACTGGCTTTTTTCTCCCAGAAAAGCCACAGTAGCTAATCCTAGTTCTCCCTCAGGAGAGTGACAATGATTCTTCATTACTATGCAACCTTAATTGAACCTTAATTGAATTCACTATTTTCCTTATCTTAAAAGCGAAATAATTGGGAGTAAAACACACGAGGAATTGATTAATTCCATGTACTAGAAAAGAGAGTTTTGAGTTTTTGTGTAAGTGCACTTTATGTACAGATACTAGAAGAAAGACTCTAGGTCCAAAACTTAATAAGTCAGTCTAGTGTGGAGATCACAAATATGGCTGCATTTATAATTCATTTCTTTATTTATTTATTTATTTGCTAATCGCGAATATGAGGATGAGTGATGATATGATGAAACTGATGTGACAAAGAGCACCCATGCCGGAATTCGAACCCGGGACTCCTGGCGACGTAGCGCGCTGTGCTCACCATTCTGCCACGGAGGCCGGCGTATTCATTTCTTGATCAGCATAGAATCAATATCAGTTATCAGTTGACTTGGAAGAGTCGCACCCGCAGTGAACGATGAATGCCAACCTGAAATTATGTATTTCACACATGCAATTTCATTTCGCTCAGTAATTTATGTTCAGTATTATAAGAGCGTTGGAGGAACATGACAACTTCAAACTGAAGGAGTGTTTTTTTATGCTAACATTTCAGAACAGAACCTTGAAAAATGCCAATTTTACTCAGGAATACGTCAGTGTCCCAATAGTTCTCCAAAATACGTGAAATATGGGAGTTCAGAACACACCAGTGTTCTTCGAAATACGTGATATTTATTTAGAAATTTATTTTTTGTTTTGGATAACGAAGTTAACACATCAGTGTCCTATCTTTTATTCTACTCTCTACTTTAGATTTTACAAATTGATTATAAATACATACTAGTTTGAGAAATACATGAAAAAACAAAATAATATTTAAATAAAAAGTTTAAAAAGAAATACCTACATGAGAAAAGACAGTGTAAGAAAAGTAAAAAATATAGATACATAAACACACACTCAACAAAAATAAGCCAGTGTCCGAATAGTTCTTCGAAATACGTTAGATACGGAGCTTTGGAGTAAGTGTCCGAATACGTGAGATATGGGGGTTCGGAATGCATACAGGTTCTTAAAAATACGTCAGATTTTGGGGTTGGAATACGCTAGTGTCCGAATAGTTCTTGAAAACACACGAGATATAGTGATGCTACAGATAATATCTGAATATATTATTGACAAAAGCGATATATATTTATTATACATCTTAGAACCTCGCCAGAAATCGTACATCAAGCAAAGAAACATTCGTTATTCGAGTCTGAGGATAGCACAGAGTGATTGGTCCGGGCATAACGGTGCTTCTCTTGTAGTAAGCTCGTGGCTGACCTTGAAAGAGTGCAGCGTGTGAAAGTTTTTGCACAAGTTCAAATTCGTTAGGTCGTTATGGTTTCCTGGATTACCCTCTTAAATTCTTATCTCCTCTATAAGCACCAAAAAAAGAAATAATTATCTACTGAAGACTTCTTTTTTGTTGGTCCTGATCCCGCGTTCCTTCTCATAAACTTCGCTATGCCCCATTGTTTCCGAGGGGACTCCCGTTTCAAGTCAATGTTCTCAAGATCCTCTCCCATACATGAGTGACTTTATTCAACACGAGATCTTGCAATCAACGGCAGAAATGTCCGTGTTGAAGATTTAATTAATGCCCAATTGTAATTCAATTTTCGTGCAGACCATCTTAAGACCAAGAAGTGATATATAGGGCCGTGAACCAACGGTAAAGCACGCTAAATAAATTTGAGTACTTGAGTGTCATTGCCCTTTTAGAAGCATCCTGTAACGGTTAATTTTGTTAATATTATGGATTCAAGTTTATCTCAGTACTGGGCGGGACATAAGGAGTTTCAGAAGTCCAGAAGTGGCATTGCAGTCTTCATAGGTTTAATGTTTCACAGCCAGTATAAATACTCGTGGACGTCCGCAGGACTTTTTCCAGGGAGAGACAAAAAATGTTTTTTTCCGGGGGGGGGGGGGGGGGGCGAGGCAAAGGAGGCATATTTTTCCACATAATAGTGATGCCCCCTCAAAATACTCTACTTCAGTCTGAAATGATGGCCCCTTGATGGCCAAAGATCTGCTAAGCGGCCTTTCTTTGTGTGATACGTCGTCATGCTCCAATATTTTGGTTGTATAGACCTGAGTGTGCAACTTTGTCCTTTCAAGTATAGTGGAACCACAAGCAAAACAACCTGCGCAGACCCGCGACTCCTGTGCACCGTACTCCCGGGAGGAGGGGAGGGGGAGAGTGGACCATGCTTCCTTATGGCCCGAGCTGAACGCAAGAAGGGAAAGTTGCGCGGGGACTTTTCGTCCAAGGTTTTCCCCCTTGTGGTCGCTCTATAGCTCCACATTGTCCTCACGATGAAATTTTCGGTTTTCCACCGGTGTTCGAACCAGGGTCCGTTCATACCGTAGGCAACAAGGTTAACCATACAGCTACGAACGAGCCATCTTTACGCAATAAGTGTTTCTGTGCTAGGAATCATCTTTTAGGTAGATACAAAGCGACACGTGTCGCTTGAGGATGTCACCAATCCAACAAAGGCTATAGTGCTGCTACGGTGTGAAACGTTGCTGTTGATTGGCTCGTTTCCAAGTGACGTGTATCGCTTCGGTCTGATATCTCCCTGACTTATCACAATTTTTAACAAAGACATCTCTTACTGTTTGCAACAAAATAACTTAGGGTAGACCAGGGCATTACGGATCACAGGGCATTATGGATCAATGTAAGGTTCACGTGACCTGCAAAGAAAACTGTTGCAGGCACGAACTTGAAAAATATAGCGGATCATGCTGCCATCTGTCCGCTTACTAGCTGCCTGTCTTTGTTCGCTGTGGCAGTTGGCGCGCGTCTGTGACAAGTGATTGTTGTAAGCAAGTTGGTGGAGACGATGCAGAAAAAGTACCCATTGTAAGTTTTGTTCGACGTTTGGTAAGGTTGCATTGTAGAATGTAGGGGTTTAAGTGCTCTACAATTTAACATGTGATAAGGTAGGGTGTGTTTTTGCGATGTGCCAGTATTTGATATGACTAACCCTATTTGTTATTATTTAAATGGACATATGTCGACAATATGCAAATCAGGGCATTACGGATCGGCCAAAACGGGGCAAAACGGATCTCCCACTTTCAGTACGTTTTACGTACTTTTACTTAACAGTATCTCTTCTAACACGACGCTTTCAATTTCCAGATAGTTCGCGATTATCAAAAGAAGTCCACCAGAAATTCGTGGTCTGTAGTAGGAATGTCCCGGGTTCGATCCCCGGCCGGTTCAAATCCGGGAACTTTTCTAACGATGGAAGCGGCCCCAGCGCCCACCCAGCGTCGAATAACATGGGTACCTGGGGGAAACCCTGGGGGGTAAAGGCGGTCAGGGGCGTGATGCTGATCACATCTTCCCACCCACGCACGACCGGATCAAGAAAGTGTGGGGCGTTACCCCCACACCCCCTATACGCCTTCATGGCGTGGTGCTATGCACAGGGGAGCACTTTACCTTTTTTAGTAGGAATGTGTGAAGCTGTGCGTTTGGTGACATCCGGAGAAAAGACTATTCGACAAGCTGCGGAACTTTGTGGTGTGCCATATACTTCATTGCAACGAAGAACATCTGGTGGATCAGATGACGTTGGTCGTCCTGGTGTAAAGCAAGTGTTTAGTGATGAGTTTGAGCAGGCTCTTTCTTCGAGATTGTGTGATTTAGCTCGAAGAGGATTCGGGCCAACGCCCAACGATACGTTTTCAAGTTTGCAGAGAAAGAGAACATACCGCATCCCTTTAATAAAGAAAAAGGACTAGTCAGGGCGTACGAAGAAATGTCATGTCGAATGTAGACATGATTGCTAGCAATTCTTGTAAGATTTCATATGATGATCCAAGATGTGCACAGATGGGAGATTGGATTCAATGTCAGTCCTGTCGTAAATGGTATCATGAGCGTTGCGTAAATGCTGTCGGAAGAAAACAATTTGTGTGCGGTATATGTCAGATCCCAAAACTGTAATACAGTATACGGTACTTGTTTTTATGTTTTTAATCTTATGTTATATACATAAAATTAAACTGATCCATATTGCCCCGTTAGTGATCCGTTTTACCCCTGCTATCAGGGCAATACGGATCAATTGCAGTGTCCCACAAAATATTTTTTTCTGAATTGTATTTTCAACTTCTGGTTCTTTCAATGCTATGCACATGTAGTAGAAACTATAATTAATTTTTTGGTAGAGTTTTGTGTTGCTAGCATAATTCCTTGGCCAATAAAAACTGTTGTAAAGAAAAATTGATCCGTAATGCCCTGGTCTACCATACTACTTGTTTACATACACACCATGTACAGTCACCAGCAATACAAATGTTACACCTAGACCCTGAGATACGCGCTTCCCTGCATGGTGCCACTTATCGCCATGGAGTTAGGCAACACACAAAACGAGTTGCAGTAAAGCAAATATTTCAGGATCTAGGTGTCCAATTTTTATTGCTGGTTACTGTACAATAAGGAACTTGTGTAAGGGGACTTTCAGACCGAAGCGACAGGTGGCAAGTGTCACTCGCAAACAAACCTTCAGAAATCAATGCATCCTTTCGTGCCGGAGTGACCATACAAGCTACACATTTCGCTTGTCGTTTGCATGTCACTCGGAATGGTCCTTTTTTCTCAATAGCGTACATAGTGTCGCTTCGGTCTGTTGCTCGCGCATGCGCACTGAATGGTTTTCTACCCACTGGAAGAGAAAGTATCTATTCTGATGCATGTAGTTTGTGGCCGTGTCACTTGTCGCTTCGGTCTGAAAGCTCCCTAACACAGATTTAGCATGAACATATAGATCTATACCTTCTTCATACAATTGGCTCGAAATCAAACACAGGATCTACAATTCTAACCACTGAATCACTAAAATAAGCCCCAACTGGTAACCGAACCCCGGAGTTTTCCTTACAACTCACTAGGTTGCCACATATTGCATTGAGATTCATATTTGGATTAGATTGTCAAAACGTGTGTTATGGGCTGGACGGTTTTTGTCCATGCCCAGCCAGACGCGGACTCGAAACTGCTCCTCCCCAACAGACCTTTCCCAGTGGCGAGCTGGAGAAATAGATGTCTGTGCGCTGGAAGGCTTTAGTAGGGGAAGAAAATTTAGCATTACCCTTATGCGAGTATTATTTTACTTCTCTTTGGAATATCAAGCTTCTGATGCCGTAGAAAAACACATGAACGGGAACAGGACAGGTTGAAGATTTTGTGCGAATTCCGATGATATTGAAATAAATGCATACGTGGAGCGAAATTGTCACTTTTTCCCTTATGTATAGCATATACAAATCATAATATTCTCTAGGATCTAATAGATTCGGGAAATCATTCGATTTTCAACACATGTTTCTATAACCTCTGATGAAGAGGAACGTTACGTATCTCAACGATCTATTGAACAATATTTGTGTTGATTCAAATGTGCAAAAAGTATTGTGTGCTTAATGTGATCGTGTGCTTTGTACGTGAAATTGGTTGTTAAACGGCGTTAACAGGTGTGTTTGCCCACCTGGTAACCGTCAACGTAAGGAGCACATATCTTCTAATTAACACTGGCGATAACAGTGTCATAAACGTTAGGAATTTGTCGGTCACTTTTGCCACGGTGCCGCAACTAAGACGATGCCACCTGTGTGGTGGTTCATGAATCTTTCATGATGCATAATTCATCATGTATGGGAGGGGAAGCCATTCGATACAGATAATTGAATAAATCCACGGCTTAACGGTCAAGACAATGCGGCAGCTACTGTTAGACTAACATGTTAAGCCTGCCTTTCCTCTAGTCATGAATGAAAGTACCGCATAGGCTACCGAGCGCTGCGAGAGGCTCATTCATGATTCCACCACCGGAGGACACGGATTCGAGTCCTGGCCTCAGCATTGGTGTTCAGTTTCATCCAGAAGATCCAGGAACTTTAAATAAATTCAATTTCGGTACAGGAGAGAAAATCAGCAACCGTAAATTGGTTCTGTACCGTAAAGAACCTTTTTAGCTGTAAAGTATTTCAATTCGGTCCAGGACATTTTTTTCTAATGACTTTAAATAAGGTCAAGGACCTTTTTTTCCTTTTTTAAATACGGTCCAGGAACCTTTTTTCAGGATCAATTTAATACGGGCCAGGAACCTTTTTTCAGAATCAATTTAAATCCGGTCCAAGATCCGTATTGAAATTAAACAATACACAACTTGGACCGAATTTAAATTGTGCGAGAAGAAAGGTTCCGGTCCTATTGTGGAACCCAATAAAATCCATTACAATTTATGTGTTCCTCGATCTTTAACAACCCTGGTTTCATATAATCATGCATCCTCATCGTCGCGAGTAGTCAACTGTAGAAGAAAGGGGGCCGAAAAGATAACTATATTGGCCGTCTTATGTAGCTACTTGCAGCTGACCTTGGGCGCTATTTTTATCTGCCAATCGTCTCTGCAGATATTTGCGCTGGAGCGGGTGGCAATCTCAGTTGCAAGTGGACTTTGTGCGAAGAACAACGAACGAGCAGACAAGGGTTGTTTCAACATTCGTGTAGCGGAACCAGAGAACTACACCACTGTCAGTACTACCACACACTATTTCTCACATTATGCTGTACTTGGTTAAAAATAATAAATTGGCAATTACAGATTCAAATGGGCAACATCTTATCAACATGCCAGACTTGTTACCACCATAGTCTTCTCTAAAGGTTTCAAACAATTCCAGAAAATAAGGGACATTTTGATCTTAAGATTTTGAAGCGTGGTATAAACGGGTTGAAATCGGAGTGGTGCATAAACGCAACTAAGCCCATTGCCGGTGATTTCAACATCCCTGAAATTAAAAATTCCAACACGGAGTTGCTCACGTTAGGCGCACAATGTCGCGAACTGAAATATTTCCTCGATTTCAACGACCTCAAAAGCAAAAATTTCATCCAGAACGCCAATAGTAGAACTCTCGACCTAGTTTTAACAAATATTGAAAAGACTAAAATATTTCGCCAAGAGCCTCTGGTAAGCGAAGATAAACACCATCCGGCTCTAGGAATAACTTTAACACAAACCATACCGAAACAAAGAGCTTTAAATCCAAACATCCAACGATATAATTTCAGGAAAGCCGATTTCATTAATATGTATCGGAAACTCCAATTATCTGACTGGGACCAACTAAAAGAATGCGAAGACGTAGATATTGCCGTTGATAAATTTTATGAAATAATCGAAAGCATTCTTAATGAATGTGTTCCATGCTCTCGCTCCTCTGTAAAGAAATCTTACCCATGTTGGTTCACGCGGGAAATTATTAAAAATCTGAAAGCAAAATCACGTCACCACAAAAAATGGAAACAAAGAATGGGAAATGTAACAAATCACGAAATTAAGTATAAAACCTTAAGAACGAAATTAAAATGGGAGATCAGTAAAGCTTACCAAAACTATATTGAAACTTCAGAAATCAATCTTGCTCACGACACTAACCAGTTTTGGTCTTTCATTAAAAATCAAAGAAAAAATCCAGCCGTGCAGCCAACTAAGTATAATGATAAAACCATTGACGATAATGGAAGTATCCAAGATCTCTTTGCAAAGTATTTTGAATCCGTATATTCCAAAGAACCATCTTTCTACAAGGATCCACATCCTAATGTAAACATGAACTCACTTCCTAGTATCTTAAATATCTCTGAAATATCACTAAATGAAATTGAGGAAGCCATTAAAAAACTCAAACCTAAAAAATCCGCCGGCCCTGATTCAATCCCCCCTTATGTAATTAAAGGATGTTCGGAAATTCTTAAGTACCCTCTTCACACTCTTTTCAACTTGGCTATCAGAACTTCGAGATTTCCAGCAATGTGGAAAACAACTGAAATCTGTCCGATTCCCAAAGCCGCTGATAAGGCTGACATATGTAACTACAGGCCTATTGCAAAATTGTCAGTACCAGCAAAACTCTTCGAGCAGATAATATACAAGCATATATATTTTCATATTAAACCCATTCTTTCCCCCCAAACAGCACGGATTTGTGCAAAAGCGCTCAACCGTAACCAATCTTGTCGAACTGACAAGCTACATTGCACCCAGTATAGCTAATAAAGGGCAAGTTGAAGTTTTATATACAGACTTTTCAAAGGCATTCGACACAGTTCACCACGATATATTAATACAGAAATTAGCCAACAATAGCCTTTCTCCTCCACTTATAACTTTTCTTTCTTCCTACCTGCAGAACCGCCGACAATATGTCGTGTATCAAGGCTGCAGATCAACCGAATACGTGGCCAGTTCAGGAGTCCCGCAGGGGTCGAACCTAGGTCCCTTGCTATATTTAATTTTTATAAACGATTTGCCTGAACTACTCACAAAATCTGAGACATTAATCTTTGCTGATGATGTTAAAATATATAAAAATATCGAAAACGCTGATGACTGTACAATATTACATGAAGAGCTGAATAACTTGCTTCAGTGGTGTGAAATTAATAAAGTCAGCCTAAACCTAAAGAAATGTAAACTTGTATCATTCACCCACAACAGACACCCTATTCAACATTCATACACTATTTCTAATGTGTTAGTACAAAGCGAGACTATCGTTATCGACCTAGGGGTTACTTTTGACCAAAAGTTAACATTCCAATCACATATTGCCCGCATTTTAAGCGAAGCTCACAGAAATTTGGGATTTGTAATGAGAATGGGTAATCAATTTAGAAAAAAGGAAACATTTCTCTTGCTGTATTATACGCTCGTCAGATCTAAACTCGAATATGCTTCTCTTGTTTGGAATCCGCAATTCAAGAAAGATATCGAAAAATTAGAAAAGCTTCAAAATAAATTTCTCAGATATCTACTATATAAACTTGATGGTACATATCCAAAACTCACTCCTAGCAACATATTACGCGAAATCTTAATATTCCGTCACTCGACGAAAGGAGGCAAACAAGTCAAATAACTTTTCTCTCCAAGCTTATCAATGGTAAAATAGATTCTTTTAATCTGTTGTCGAATTTAAATTTTTATGTGCCAAACTGTATGTTAAGGCCCAGAACTGATCTCTTTCAAATCCCCCTTGGAAGAACCAAAATGGCCGAAGCTGAACCCATGAGGAGAATGTGCAAGTTATTTAATTTAGTTTCTAAGAATAATCCAAGCGTAGACCTATTTAAATGTAATTGTAACATTAGATCTTTTTGCTGAATTTCTGTATGTTTTGTTCATTGAATTTTGGTTTTCATTCAACTTGTAAGGTTATATCCAACAGTTTAGCGTCATTTATTATTGTCTCTGTGTTCCCTTTCTTCTATAATCTAATAGTTAATTTCTCGCAATTGTTCTTAATAGTAAAATGTATATTGCGTCATTCATACATTCTTGTTAATTTTCTTAGTTATGTTCTTGTTTATGTAATGGTGTCATCCCATATTGAACACTGTAATTGGGCATGCGCCTGTTGTGTTTTAATTAATTAAAATAAATAAAAATAAATAAAATAGGGTCGTCGTTACTTCCGGTATTACAAAAGAACGCATGTAAATTTACAGGACATACTCGCCTGCCTGATGGCTCCATACACCTGATATGACGTGTGGTAAGAAGCAATCTCCATTGCACAGCCTATCCGGAGAGGCACCACGCTGGAAAGTATATGACTATGTGAGTTGTGTACATCATGTACCAAGTCATCGAACTTTTTGATCGCACCTCGACGTTAAATTTCCCACGATGGTGGCTTGTTTATCTCCATTATGAACTTGTTTATGGACTGTGGTGCATTTCCAGAACGTCTTCAGAACGATTCTTAATTACAGCTCGTTGTAATTGCTGCGTCCTGTCGTAATTACATGCTTTAATTTTGCACCCTCGCGACAATACACTCCACCAATAAATCTTGCCTCAATGGGTGCATTTACAACAGATAATTACCGCATTGTTGCAAAGACCAATGCACTGTGAAGTTAACACGAACCAGAAATCCGCGAGAAAATATCAGCATTTGAATGTGCCTTAAATACTGTGTGGTTCGTAAGTCCACTTTTCCATTTTTTCTCGAGACAATGAGAGTATGGTGCCGTTATAGTCAACCCTGAACTCTCGTTTCGTGTGTATTTTTTCTTTTAGTGTCATGTGACTATGTGGTTGTAAAGGAGAAGGAAACACAAAAGCGCTATCTGTGAAGTCAATAATGTTTCTTTTTGCAAATGAAGACATCTACCTTCGTAATAACGGGTTTCGCTTGTTCGTGGGTCTTCCTTATTATTGTCAAAAGACAAGAGCATGATGGGAAATTCCGAGGATGGCGGGGTTTTCTCGAGATAATTATATCAGAAGGTGAAAATATCTCAATTTGTCGTGCTGTGTGTTCGTGAGTTGAGAAGAAACTTTGTCTTTAGAGGAAAATAAAGCAGTAATTGCTAGCGGCTTGTAAGTCACGCTATTTTTGCAGCTGAAATGATTTATGTCTTCTTGTTTACAGAGTTCTCTTCGCAAAAATCCAATTTTAGCTCTTTTGTTGTTTGGCTTTGCGTATTTTTACCGCAAGGGTAACCACGACGACGATGAAGGATTTGTCAGGACAAAGCAGAGGTAACAGGCGCTCGAATTGGAATCCGAGTTATCCGAATCATAAACGTAACTTGGGAGGGTTTGGGGCAGAGGGCACTTACTCCTCCAAAACTTTCAGATTATTGAAATTTTTAAGTTAAGAGAATTTTGTTCCTGGGACGTGAGGGTCATGCCCCCCCCCCCCCCCCGTTAGAAACCAAGATCCGAAACTAGTAGAATTCGAATTTTGGATTCAATATTTCAGTAGAAAGAACTCGACCGATATCCGAATCCCGACTGTCTGATATCCAGATAAAGTTCGCAAGAAAAGTGAAAACGTGTTTGTGTGTCTGTGCCTGTGTGCGTGTGTATATAAGTAAGTAATAAAACCGACTCGGTGGCCGAGCACGTTAAGTGGTCTACTTTCGATCTCACCACCGAAGTTTTCAGGTTCGAATCCCGGCCTGGACATCCTTTGTAAGTGTCCTTTCATCAGTTTCAACTGGTCATCACTGGTGATTGATTTGGTGTTTTAAGCCTACTTTATGCACAGTAAGGCTAATTGAGACGTAACTTACAGTTTAAAGTGGAATCCGAACCACTATGTGCCTTCACCGGGTATAGAACCCGGGACCCCTTGATTACAAGGCAATTACCACTGCGCCATCGGGGAGGCCCCCTAATCGTGATGGTTCATCAAAAGTGGCAGAAAAGATAAGTAAAATAACATAAAAGCAAGTATTGATTGATTTGGTTTATTTTACTTCGCTTTTCTATCACTTTTGGCTAATCGCGAAGATGGGGATGAGTGATGATATTGATGAAGGAACACTCACAAAGATCACCCATGTCCACGCCGAGATTCGAACACGGGACCTTGGCGTCGTAGCACGATGTGATAATCACTCCACATCGGAGGCCGGCATTAAAGCAGAAGACAGAAATGTAGAAGTTTGTGTAAGTGAGAAAATAACTTGTTGAGTGAAAAATCTATGAAATGACGCAAGGAATAAAACGATAGATATGAAGAGAAGGCAAGTTCCGCAGGAAACTATGTAGATGGAAACAAGGATGATAAAATTGACAATACACTGAATTCAAAGCAAACCTTAATGTTATTAGAATCCAGGATCTGTAAACAAAGAACATGATCTTGCGTGGATATTCCAGTTGCGGCGTGCAATCGTGCCAATACTAACATAGAAACAATGACACAAATCTACGACTCTTGGGACAGCTCTAGATAAAGAATAAGGATTTTCTGGTCGGGATCCTCCCTTTTTAAACCTCCGTTTCATCTTCCAGTTCGCATTTATCACCCTCCTTCAACGCTTTTATAGATATAATTACGAGGGCTAGCAAGGGGTGTTATTATCTTGTCACGCTTCCCCCCGCGGTTCGATGCAATCAAGAGATCGGCTTCGAAGTCGCGTGCTGTTCGGAGGTCGGCTGCGTCGAGTTTCTGGATGTTATCTTGAGGTGGAAGAACTGACTCTCTGTCATAGCAGAAGCCCCCAGAAGTTAGTTACAGATGGTTTTATTACATTTTACCATTGGAATACATGTTTGTTTCTTTCTTCCGTTGGTTTCAATGTCTTTCTGTCCCGTAGATGGAAGAGAAAAGAGAGACAAAGAATGAAAGGAATGTAGACAGGGAAAGACGAAAAGAAAATAAAGGGAGAAAGATAAATAACGAAAGGAATGCAGTAGGGTAGGAAAAGGGAAGAGAGGAAAGACAAAAGAGAGAACCAAGGAGAGAAGAAGCCAATGAGGAAAGAGAGAGACAGATAGGAAAGAGAAAGAATGAAAGAAATGTAGACAGAGAAAGAGAGAATAAGGAAAAGAGAAGGACGAGAAAAAAAATTGTGTATGATAGCGGAAGAGAGAATGAAAGAAATGCAGACAGGAAAAGGGGAAAAGGGAGGAGCGAGATAGGAAAAATACAGAAATAATGAATGTATCAGAGAAAGGATAAAAGTGAGAAAGAGATATAATGAAGGAAATGCAAACAGGGAAAGGGAGAGAGAAGGAGGAAGGTTACAGATAGGGAAGGAAGTGTGTCAGAAAGGAAAAGAGACAAATAATATAAGAAATGAAGACAGAAAATTGAGAGACGGAGAGAGAGAGAGAGAGAGGAAAAAGAAAAGAACGTGATGGAATAGAGAGACAAAGATAATGAAAGAAGATAACGAAGAGATACAGGAGAAGAGAATGAGTGGCCAGAAACGAAGTGAAAACCTTTCTTCATCTCTAAGGGTAAACTGTTTCTCAGTTATTCTTTTCATGTTTAATTCTTTCCCGGTTTCACATTCACTGCTCTTATAACTTTCCTTGCTATTCTTTTTCGCAGTTTATTTTGCAGTTATCTATTTTCCAATTAGGTTCTTGTTTAAAAAAAAACAACTAACTAACTAACTCCCTAGCCTTCTTAAACCCGAAGGTTCATGGCTGCAGCAACACAGGCCTTCCATCTGTCTCTATCTTTAGCAAGATCTATATACTCTTTTCCATCCCTACCGATTTCCTTTAGGTCTATCTCAACGTTGTCCCTTCGTCTTCGTCTTGGTCTTCCTGCAGGACTCTTACCATCAGGTTTCCCAACAAGAATCCTGTGAACTCCTCTTTCCTCTCTCATTCGTGCCACATGGCCTGCCCACCTAAGTCTTCTTGATTTAATTATTCTAATAATATCTGGACATGAATACAAATTATGTAGTTCTAAATGATGTAACCTTCTCCACTCACCTGTCTCCTCATCCCTTTTAGGTCCAAATATTTTCCTAAGGACCTTATTTTCAGATACTCTCAATTTATGTTCCTCTTTCAATGTAAGGGACCAAGTTTCACACCCATATAATACTACAGGCAAAATTACGGTTTTGTATATTTTAACTTTTAGTTTCTTAGATATTAAACGAAAGACAAAAGTTTATGAAGAGAGAAGTAACATGCATTTCCTGAATTAAGCCTACTTTTTATTTCCTCTTTAATATAATTTTCATTTGTTAATATTACTCCCAAGTATTTGAATTTGGAAACTGGTTCAAACGAGTTGTTATCAATAATTAGATTTTGATTATTACCTAACCTAACACTTGGTTTCGGCCTGTAAGCATATATTTAGTTTTATCTTTGTTAACTTCGAAACCTATCTATTTAGCAGTTTTGAAAAATATTTTAGCATTATTCTTAATTGTATTTATATCATCCCCTAATAAGTCTACATCATCTGCATATGCTAACAACTGAGTCACACCATTTAATTTTAGTCCTTCTTTAGTTTCTTTTACCTCCCTAACAGCATATTCTAAGGCAAAATTAAAGAGCAATGGAGATAATGCATCTCCTTGTTTTAACCCATCATGAATTGTAAATTTGTGAGACACATTAATACCCACACGAATTTTACTGTCTGTTTCTCTGCATACTTTTATCATACTAACAAGCTTCTTAGGTATTCCAAACCTAACTAATATATTATATAATTTATCTCTTTCGACCGAATCATATTTTTTTAAAAAAATCCATTGCAAAATTTCGTGGAAATTAGAAATGAAAAGAAATACGTGAATCGGAGAAATATGTGGAAAGAGTGAGTTTTTTTTTTTTTTTTTGCAATACGCTATACCATCTTTCGAATCCCTGATCGTTATCACCGTGGACGAAAGGGAGTGCTCACCGTAGATGAAAAAAGTGTCTACGGAGAAGTCGCGTGTTTTGTCTACATCCTAGTCACCTCTTTCTCTCTCTCTCTCTCTCTCTCTGTCTGTGTGACATTTGCATTTCTCACGGGAAGTAAAGACATACGGGATGCCAGCAAAGCATTAGGGCGGCTGACAAATTGGCTCAACAAATATTGGAACAGCTGCGGTGTTGGTGAGGCAAACAATGGCCACACTGCAACCAGTATTGACAGACGCCAAAGGGGTTGGTGCCGGTAACCAAGGAGAGTCTTGTGGTACACCTCTGTGACAACCAGGACATAAGCAGTTTGTTTGAAAGAGCGGAGACATTTCTACCTTTCATAAAGTCTGGGTCCTTTGATCACGGTATTTGTGCAACCATGAATGCAGGAGAGTCTATTCGTTGGTCGTAATGAGATGGACAAACGTGGAACGTACTTTGTCCAACGTCAGTGTTTGTGTTCATGGACTGGATATTAGTTTCACAGTCGCTGCCCGATTATATTCAAAGGCTTTGACACAATGTTGTCCCCGTGTTTCATATATGATGGTTTGCTTTTGGTGACCGTGGCTTTCAGAGGGAAGTTATATGGGGCTAGTAACATCGCCTTCTCTCCAACCGTGTTGTATTCTGTACATACTCTCCTGGTTCCTTTTTATGAGAACTGGTTTAAGCATCAGAGAGCGGATATTAGATCAAACATAGACCATGCGTTAAGCAGAAACTTGTGACTTAGGCTCAGTCGACATTAGCCTCATTTGACAGATTAGTTTTTCATGAGACAACTCGTGCCTGCCTCCGTGGAGGAGTGGTCATCACTAGGGAACGGAACTTTATGTACTCAGAAATATTTTTTTTTATGTCATAAATGTTGAAAATATGTGATAAAAACAGGAAAATATGTGACAAAAATAATAAAAAAAAACATTACATGCATTTTAAACACCTGAAATCAGTTTCTAAATGCTTACCTCTTAGTGAGCTATTTTTTGGAAGAGTTGCAGTGGATCACCATAGTTTTTTTTTTTTCCATATTCTGCATTGTCACGTGTAAATCTGTGACGATTATCTCTAAAAAGCATCTTATATTGTGAGAAACAATTCTTGCATATTTGAAGCACGAAATGCCACTAACGCTGAAGTTTTCCAAAGCTTCCTCTTCCTTTACTTCACCTCCCAAAACACGTGCAATTTGGCACAAAGTTTGAAAACCTTGATTTTTTCCCAAAAATTTCTGTACATTTATGACAGCACTTGTGCATTAGATCCAGTGGGGGTAATATTTTTCCCCCAATAGGATCGTAGGCAAGGTGCCAGAAGTCTGCCAGCGAGCGTGTTCAAACACAAAACAAACCTAACACTCTCGATATGAAAGAGGTGCGGAGAATAAACATTTTTCCTTCGAGGATTTCGAGGTAGCTGAAGTCAATGAGCGATTTTATGTATTTAAAATGAAAATTCGCAAAATATGTATTTACATACGGAAAACTGGAAAATATGTTTTTTTATGTAAAATAAAATTTGCTGTGTTGACATAATTTTGGCAAAAACGAGGGTCTCTATCTTATCGCAGAAAAAACAACAACATTTATTTACCTAAAGTTCTGTTCTCTAGTCATCACAGCGCGCTGGTACGCCAGGGGTCCCACGTTCAAATCCTGCCCTGGGCATGGAAGTTCTTCGTGAATTTTCCTTCATCAATTTCATCATATCATCTCTCATCTTCATCTTCGCAATTGTCCAAAAAGTGGCAGAAGAGCGAAGTAATATAAAACAAATCAATCAATCATGAGACAGGTCGTATGCTGGTATTTGGAAACACACTACAATATGGAATTAAATTTGTTGGAAGCTCACCACAATGTCAGTCTTTCACTGAGAGACCATTAACCAAATCACTTGTAATCGAAACCTTTTCTTTAGAATATTACCTACTGTACTCAGTTTATATAACGGAATGACTAGCTTTTGAACTATTTAACCAGGGTTAAACTGCGCATGTGCAGAACATGACCTGCGACCTGGCCTGGCCTGTTAAAGCAGGTCGCACTTATACATTCTGCTGCGAATCATCAAACTCAGTGTTGAAAATTATATTATTTTTGTAAATACAATAAAATGCACTAACAAAACGGCCTCTCCGATGCGGTGTTGTAATAATGCTGTCGCCTTAGAATCAAGGGATTCTGGATTCGATCCATGCTGGAAGTACATTGCACAGTGCCTCCACCGGGTATCGAACCTGGAACCCTTTTATTAGAGATGTGCCGAAGCCGATTACAGATGTATGAAAATCGGCAGAAATTGACACATCGGCATCGGTATCGGAATCGGAATCGGCAAAAATCCGATATTTAAACCGGTACAGATTATACTAGAGTTTTACCTTCTAATAAGTTTTATATTTTAATTTTGTAAGATTTATTGAAAATTAGGTTATGATTTTTCATCATTTGTAAAGTTTTTGTAAAAAAATTATTGCAAACTCTCATTCAGAGGATCATCTACCTCAAAATCAGAAATAAAACAGTACATTGCTAAACCAACTATTCCACGTGACCAGGATCCGCTGTTGTATTGGAAATTCAAGAGTGAGTAACCAAACCTGAAGCAAGTGGTGAGAAAATACTTGGGCACACCTGTTTTTGAAGTTCAATCTGCCAGCATTAAATTTACAACATTAAGAACAAGAATTCATTTTGCATTTCAAAGAACTGCTAGTGTACTAATGTTAAATCTCTTGAGAATCTATATTCTTAAAAGTTCACATACCCACTTTTTTTTATGTGCAAATGTATTTAATAGAAATATAGCTACGTAGCAAATTTATTTTTGTCATGCTGAAAATAACATCCCATTTCTGTTGAATAATCTTATGTATCTGAATCGGTTAAATATCGGCATCGGTATCGGTTCCAAAAATTATCGGTGAATACATCGGCATCGGTAAATTTTCAGCTTTGTCACATCCCTACATTTTATTAAAAGGCGACAACGTTACCACTACGCCATCGGGGAGGCACACCATATAAGAGAGATCCAATCATCATTTCAAGTAGTGTGAATGACGCTCAAAAACCATGAAAATTAAATATTATTACATATATGTATATTATATAATATAATTGGCATATTATTAAATTTATTCTGGCGATGGATATTTGTCAAGAATGAAAATTGTACTACACTGTTAAACACAAATCACGTGTACTACATTATGTTGTTATAGCTCGCCCCATGTTTAATTACAATAACTAACCTTCGGCTTTATGCAACCAGGTTGACATATCTGGGATGATAATTAACAAATGCCCTAGATGTTTTTAGAACCATTATTATTTATGTCTTTATCGAAAATGTGCAAAGTGTTTAGTACCTTAACCGACTCACTTCATCCGTTAGTTCAACCCTCATTGTCTACTCCTTACACCTGCCGTCTGTCCTTGCGTGGAAAAGACTGACATAACTTCAAATGTCCTTATTACGGGAACTTCACAGCAAAGGGACATGAAGAGTGAACGTGCCGTGGTAAGCGGCGCCACATTAACATACGCGGCAATGAGGAGAAAGCAGGCTTACTCACCCGCATCCCTTGGTTGAATTGTTGATTCGTGGCACGATGCTAAGATAGAGATGTCTTCGGCTGATTCTGCTTTCACGATCGCAATTACTATTGCCGACAGATACTTTGATTCTTCTCTGCATACAATTTACCATAAGGCTTCGCACACTCCATATTTTGTCATCGCCATTCGTGACATACCATCCCCCTTTATCCTCACAATGAATTAGTGTTAGATTCTTCTTGGACTGTTAAGACTTGTAATTCTATCTCCGTAGCTTGAAATTCAGCTAGAAGATACTTTGTCAAGCAGAAAAATACAATGGCTAGTTATTGGCAGTTAACTGGTTTATTTTATTTCGTTTTCCTGCCACCTTTGGCTAATCACAAAGAACACCGATGTCCAGGGCGGGATTTGAATCCAAGATCTATGGCGTCGTAGCGCACTGTGATAACCGCTCCGCCACGGAGGTCGGCTATTGGCAGTTATCTAGTTATTGTTATCTATGCAAGCAGACACACATTTCGTGTTCCTGAGCTTTACCCTTTTTAAATTGAGTATTTTAAATTTACACCACACTTTGTCCACTGTCAGCAACCAGTCAATGTACAAAAATATAAGGGACTTGCGTATGATGAAGCCACGCCTTGGATAAATTTGTATAGGCAAGTTGTGATGAATTATGCATCTATGAAAGAGATGATATTACAACTCACATGCTACATGAAACTCTGCCAGTGGGAATGGAGTACATAATCTTTTGGCGTGAAAGCGTAATTTAATTGGATCTCCTTTATTGCACAACACCACGGCAACCTTGCGGTCTCACGTCACCCGGAAAATTCATGTTAGGCTAAATGCGTAAGTTGTTAGGTTAGGCTTGGTTCTGTTAGCAAAAATAATACCTTTAAAGTTCATTTATGCTAAGAGAACCAAACGTAGGCATTCCTCGTCTGACGTGTGACCAAATTTTGTGTTCTGTAATATGATTAGTTTCTTACTAATATTGAGAATGGACACCAGCAAACTGTCGTTTATTACTGTAGTGTTGCATTTGAGATAACATGTCATCTTGAAGTCCGTCATCGTAGAGTTAATTTTATTTACTGTATAGGTGGTGAAATGATACAGTTTGAAAGATCTAAACCGCTAAATACTAACGTGCAGTCAGGCATCGTCTATAAGTTACAAGGTTTTCTTTTTTAAATCTAACAGCATACAAATGGTATGTAAGTGTCTAAATAGCACCGTGTTTAGTCTAAGGAACACCACATATGCACTGTATACGTGTTTCAAGACTTTGAACAGTTTTACAGAGTTACATGGTGCAGTGTTCCTAGGAGACGGATTTGTGAGTGTTTGGGTCTACGAGTGTATTCTCTTGATAAGGCAGTTAGGTCGCTCGCGGCTTTGCTGTTTCGATAAACAGTTTATCTGACTTTGCAAAGCTTTGATGTGGGCTTAACACTGCGACTCTCAGGCGTCGATGAAAGCGTTATCTGCTTTGTTAAACTACAGGGAACATGTTGTGAGGAGAGAAGTTTCACGCAAAGGCAAGTGAAAAGCACTTGCGATATAACACACCATCAAGTGGGGTGCGACGGACGGATTGCTTACGCACCCCCTTTTCAAAATTATTTTCAATCGAAATCAAAATTAACTCTTTCATTGTCACATGAAAGTGATTACATCAGTTGTGTTTTTTTGTACCTGTATTTTCCTTTTCAAGTAGAAGATGTTAGGTGTAACCACTTTCTTGTTGTTGTTACCTGTATACGGTATTTTACATTTGAAACTCAATTTTGTAACTCTATTAGATGCATTGCAAAGATTCAAAAAGTGTGTTTTTAAAAGCACACAGTACAAAATGGACTCTATTTTGCGGATTAACAAGGTTCTGTACTCACAGCCAGCAGTGGCGGCGATTAAGGGGGGGGCGAGGGGGCAATTGCCCCACCGCACTATGCTAAACCTTACCTACAAAGGGAAATATACTGTCTTTGTCCCCCCCCCTCGTTCAGTTTTGGCAACTCGCTACCCCCCGCTTTTGGAGCCCAATTGCCGCCACTGACAGCCAGTCCATGCACGTTTGGGATTCCTTCATTATTTTCTTCTTATCACCATTCATCCTCATCTCTGTGATTGACCAAGAATGGCAGAAAAGCGAAGTAAAATAAAAGTTTCGTATTTCACCACATGGTTCAAAACGATTGTAACTTGTATTTATTTGGTTACACTCTACGACCAGTTTTTTTTTTTTTTTTAGAGTGTAAGAGACAATATACACATGCTATTGGCCTACCTTGACCAAGCTTTGCTTCAAATTTCCAAACATGTGATTGTCGTTGAAGAATCAAAGCGTACATGCAAGTTTAAAAGTATGTTCGTTTTCAACATCGCATCCCCTAAACTTCATTCCGTACCCCATGATGATTAAACCTGGAGGCGCCGCTGCATACCATATCGGGAAACTCTAAGGTTACGGCCCTCCCTTCATCCCCCTTCGGGACTCCCTTATCTAACGCCTTGATGCAGAAGATACTTCGATCGAATCCTTCAACTATTTAGTTCTTTGGTTTAGAATTCGGACAGTCGATGCAAGATCCCGAATCTGGATTGCAGGAAAGGCAGACCAGGTACTGTTTGACCAGCGATCCGAGAGCTCCCGAGTTTTCTGCGCATGCCCGAAGTAGAAGAGTCCAGTCGTAAATTGGGGGAGTTTGCGGAACCGCTTCTCTGAAACGCGAGCAGCGCGAGTGTCACGTGGGGAAAGAGAGCAATGTTGCCAACCGGAGAATATTGACACAAGATATTGGAAGTGCTCTGGCCGTGGAGAGGCGTCTTTGCAAAAGCTGAAGTCTTGAACGTAGCGCCAGTTCGGCATCTTTGACCCAACCCCAGGGGAAGCCGACTGGACCCGTATCTGGTTTCGAGCCACCAATATGGGCGCCCGGAAAGGGGGGGCAAGGGGGGACGGCCCCCCTGAAAATGAAAGTCATCCAAAAATTATGTATTTCGCACGTATAATTTCATTTTAACCACAATAATATGTGTTAATTATTGCATGATCACCATAAATTCAAATTTAAGCAATGTGTTTTTAGGGAACAGCACTATTTTTGGAGAAAATGTGCCTTGTTTGCCCCCCCCTGGAAAAAACCTTCCTTGCCCCTCCCTGGAAAAAATCCTGCGGACGTCCATGGCCACCACCTGTTTTTCCGTAAAGCGCTGTTGTCACTTTTGCCTGCAGTGTTTAGACATCCATTCATTCACTGCGACAATTTTACTCACAAGGTCTTTATATTATATATAAAAAATTAGCACAGCACAATAACACTAATCGAGATTCAACTCTTCAATACCAACAGTGAACCTAAAATTGACAAAGGAAATGGTTGTGCATGTCCCTCGGTTTTCGTTACTTATGTTCTGGTGGATAAGCATCCTCGCTGATTGGTAACACTGTTCAACGTGCAACCGCGAGCGGCGTTCTCGCGCCTGCCTTCCTATCGACAACTTCCCCTTTTTCTTGGCACTTTGCCAACTGGAGCTCTCGGATCGCTGGTCAAACAGTAATGAAAAATTACTTTCTCGAGGAAGTGCGGATCAGCGTTGGAAAACCTTGAGCTATTTCTTAAATACTGGCAACACTGTTGCTCACGATTTGTTCTGTTTGGCCTGGAGGTAACCAAGCATGTTTACATTCGTGAACCTTGAGTCCTAGTGATTAAAACTTGCCGAATAATCAGTCTTTGTTGGTGCAGCTCTCAGATAGAATTGTCGGGACAAATTGTGACTACATCATGTGTGTGGGCTTATGTGAGTGTGTTTTAAAACAAGACGAACTTCTTTTTTGTACACACTTCAAGCCAATTAGATGATCGTTGACCTTACCTACTGGAATTCACGCGCGTTTTTAAGGGTTTTTAGTGAATAAAGGGAGTTACCCTCAAACGAGAAGCTTTATTTTCTGAAGCCCCATGCAGTCATGTCCTTGTTTGTCTTCGCGTCTAGGTAGACAGCCGTCTGCACAACGTCCTCATTACTGCACCAGCTGCACCAACTGGTTTCGGTTGTTCGTTGTCATTTTATCGTTTCTCTGTTTTTTTCAGTTTGGAATTTTGATCTTGTTAGGACAATGTGTTTGTGACGTATTTCGAGGAGAGGGGGTGGGGTTAGGGGGTGGACCCCCTGAAAGAGTTGACAAGAACGAAAATTAAATAAACATTCTTGTATACGGGTTGTTGTATCATAGGAAAGTTTATTCCCGCCGAATTTAGTATTCACAGCATGTATAAAAATTAATGGACGGTAATAATAATAATAATAATAATGGTACTATTAATACAAACGATCAGGGGGGGATAACACTCTTCTTGTTTTCATATAAATCATTTCTACTTAATTTTTTTCTTCGAAGAATAGCAAATTTTCAAGTTTACAAATAATACAAATTTTCGTGATCCTATCTAGAAATAAGCTAGGTAATGAATGTATCCTGTTATAACTATATTTCTACTCCATAATTTTACTATTTCAGATGAATAGGAAAATAGCGCTGACATGTAAATACCATGTTTCTTAATAAGGAAATAATGGTTTATAATTAATCCTCAAAATATTTAGGGTAAAATTATTCAAAATGTGTGGCTGCATTTGTTTGACTTAGCCAAAAATGTTTAGTTGAACATTTTAAGTAACCAAAAATGTTTGTTTGAGCATTTCAACTAACCAAAAGCGTTTGGTTAAGCATCGGAACTAACAAAAAAAGTTTAATTGAGAATTTAAATTAACCATAAACATTTGATTGAGCATTTGAACTAACCAAAAACGTTTGGTTAAACTTTTGAACTAACAAAAACGGTTCGGTTGAGTTGTTGAACTAACTAGAAACGTTTGGTTGTGATTTCGTCAACCAGAAACAAATGGGCCAAGCTGGTCAGAATTAGTAAAAACAAAATTGCTGACTGTTTAGATACATCTGTTCGTTTTTTTTTTGTTTTTTTGTTACTTGAAACAAACATTTCTTTCAGTGATTCCTTTCGTAAAATTATAACCTTATCCTACATGTTCGCAAAGCATTTTGAGTTAATTTACTACAAAACGAAACACTGTGAGATATGTGCCTACAAACACCCATGCCCAGATACAACCATGCTATTATCTTCATGGTGTTTCGGATAGCTATTCCTAGAAGATCTTTATTTTGTAATGAAGTTGAAACGGCGTTTTCCGAACGACTGGAAAATTAATCGAGTGATACGCACGTGACGAAAATAAAATACCCTCATTATCTATCCTCCCCCTTCCCCCTTTGTCGCCTCTTCCATTCCCTCTTGGCTGATAAAAAGATGAAAGCGAAGCGCCTTGGGACGACACTCGAAGAGGCACTCTTGTGGCTTGAGATAAAGCAACCACTTTCAGCGGGATTTCAAAGTGCTTTGTCTCTTATCTGGAAACCAGCACCAAACAATCCGTCTTTTTGCAGAGGAGTGGCAGTCCTTCCACACTCTATGATAAGGATGTCAGTGTTATTTTTCCTAGCGTGTCGTTGCTAGCGTCAGCAAGGACTATTTCCAATGTTCCTCTTCTTTCGCTACCATATTCCAAATTATGAAAAAAAAAAAAAATACCTCTATTAGGAATTCCATATACCTTAGCTGTCACTGCTGTCTAGATATCTGGGATGGAATATAAGCTTACGGTGCCACAAAAGTAATGCCGATGTTTAGACTACGTATGGCCACAACATCTGGATTTCAAATTATCCGATATCCGTTTCGGATGCAACGGATAATCCGAACATTCGGATAGAAGAGATTTGATGAAGGATTTGTAGAAAATCGGTACAGTGTAGGACCTCCCTGAAGGCGTAGTGGTAACGTCGTCGCCGGCACATAGTGGTTCGGATCCCACTTTAAACTGTAGGTCCAGTCCCAATTAGTCTATTTGTGCATAAAGTGGACTCAAAAATAAAAAATCAAACTCAATACTGGCATTATTCAAAACTCAAACTCAATACTGGCAGTATGCAGAACTCAATCTCAATACTGGCAGTATGCAGAACTCAATCTCAATACTGGCAGTATGCAAAACTCAAACTCAATACTGGCAGTATGCATAACTCAAACTCTCAAATTCAATATTGGCAGTATGCGAAACTCAAACTCAATACTGGCTGTATGCAAAACGCAAACTCAATACTGGCTGTATGCAAAACTCAAACTCTCAATGTCAATACTGGCAGTATGCAGAACTCAATCTTAATACTGGCAGTATGCAAAACTCAAACTCTCAATCTCAATACTGGCAGTATGCAAAACTCAAACTCTCAAACTCAATACTGGCAGTATGCATAACTCAATCTCAATACTGGCAGTATGCAAAACTCAAACTCAATACTGGCTGTATGCAAAACTCAAACTCTCAATCTCAATACTGGCAGTATGCAGAACTCAATCTCAATACTGGCAGTATGCAAAACTCAAACTCTCAATCTCAATACTGGCAGTATGCAAAACTCAAACTCTCAAACTCAATACTGGCAGTATGCATAACTCAATCTCAATACTGGCAGTAGGCAAAACTCAAACTCAATACTGGCAGTATGCAAAACTCAAATTCTCAAATCCAATACTGGCAGTATCATTAGACAGTTCATGTTCATGTTTTTCGTTGCCATATTCACCACCAGAACACAGACTATTCCAAATGCACGACAAGACCTCTTTGGCCAATGGAACCGTTCGTTTGGTTCATCGTTCATTTCACTACTCGTTCCCGAATAAACCCGCAGCTTTCTACAATACCAGCATCTGCGCCGAAGATGAAGGGCGAGATTCGGAGGAGAGGGGGGGAGGCAAGGGGAATCAAGGAAAAAATCTAAAGAAGAGGAAAGAGCACTTAAACCAAGTTTTCTGTTTGCTTACTCTCGGAATGTCCTGCCGAGGATATGAATCTTCGACTAAGTTGACTTTTCTTGACGTGAGGAATGCCTCTTTCCTTTTGGTCTTGTTAGTAGTGTTTGTTGGCCCAGCAGGTTAGACGTTCGTGGATGTCATCAGTGTGGATTCTCGGATTGGTTAGGCGGATGCAGACGGCAAACACTCGGGCTGGTTTATAGCCCCAACAGGACAATGTTTGTGCAACTTGTAAAGGGAGAGTGCGACTGACAATGAAGGGAGGGGGAAAGCGAGTGTGTGCTTAAGGGGGGAAACTGTCATTGCATTTCTCCTCCAGCAAGACATTGGCTATCATCCAAGTCTCAAAGTTATAATATCCGTTTTTCTTACAGAATTTAATTCTTAGTTATTTTAGGATTAGGATCGGACAAAAATAGCTCCGAGTACACAAATCTCCTCGCAGAAAATATGAAATGAAAGTGTACCAATCCTAATTAAGTGATATTGTCAGGGAGGAGATGTCACCATGGGCGTTGGAAAGGAGCGACTCCTCCCCCTCCTCCTCCCTAGAAATCGGAATAGTTAATTTCAAGTTACAAAAGTCATAAAGCTTGCTATTTTTATTGTTAATAACAGAAATATAAAGTTCATCTAGTTAGTGCACAAACATAATAACGAACTAAAAAGTCGAAAAAATTGAGTGTAAAATACGAGGGAGAATCAAATGATAACCGCAATTATTTTTTTTCCACTATCTTAATGCAGGGATAATATTTGATTGTACATTACTTTTCTATATAGTCCCCTCCCAGTTCAGTGCACTTACGCCATCGGATAGGTAGTGCTTCGATACCGCGTGAGAAAAATTCTTTCGGTTGACTGTGTAGCCACTCACGCACCGCCGATTGGACGTCTTCATCAGACTTGAACCTCTTCCCTCCAAGGTGCTCCTTTAATGGACCAAAGGTGTGGAAATCAGATGGTGTCAAATCTGGTGAGTATGGCGGATATGGTAGGCACTTGAAGCGTAGGTCATTGATGGTTTTCATGGTTGCATGAGCAGAATGAGGACGGGCGTTATCATGTTGAAGCAAAACACCTGCACTCACAATCCCCTTCGCTTTGTGCGTATCGCTGGCCTCAAATGGTTCTTGAGAAGGTCGGTGTAGGTGGCATTAGTCACTATCGAACGGGGGGGGCATGTAGTGTTCCAGAATAGGACCTTTCTTATCCCAGAATAAAGTCAACATGACTTTCCCTGCAGAGGGCTGGTTTCGGCGAAGACGAATTTCGCCATTCTTTGCTTGCACGTTTCGTCTCCGGTTGAAAATGGTGCACCCAACTTTCATCCCCGGTGACAACGTGAGCTAGAAAATCCTCGCCCTCCTCTTCATAACGCCTCAGCAGCTTTTGACATGCGTCAACCCGACGGACTTTCAGTTCCTGCGTCAGCTGTCGAGGAACCCACCTGGCAGACACTTTTCTGTAGCGGAGTTCGTCATGCACACTATGTGTTGTACTGAACCGAAGCTCATATTCAGCCAGGGTGACATGCCGGTTTTCCTGAATAAGCCGATCTGCTGCGGCTATGGACTCCTCTGTCACAACTCGCTGAGCCTGACCCGGACGGGGAGCATCAGTCAATAAAGTCGTACCTTCTGCGAATTATTTTTATTAGTTTATAATAGTTATTTTATAATAATTATCATGGCATGATAATAACACTTATTATTGTTATTATTTGTACTATTCAATTTTTACCAATAGCCTGAACCTCCAAAATGGCCGAGATCGAGAATGTGTGCGGCCGTAAATGTGGAAGGCACGATGCTATATGCACGGGGGAATTTAACTTTACCTTACTATCCCCTCCGAGCACTCCACTGCTTACTTCTTAGCTGTTGGGAATCTTGCTACTACCCATAAGCAGAGATGTAATATTGTCTTACGACTATCTGAGGTGACAATGTTCATGAAATAAGTTGACCTTTTATTCCACCGAGCTTCACAGCCCGTGTCTTCATTAATTGTTATTGCAGACTCTTGTGACATCCGCAGCAAAGGAAACTTCCGTTATACGGTGGATGAAGACAGAAACCCATCAATATGTTTACAGGTCATGGCAGACATTGCAATGTCTTGATGTCTCCGCTTAGGAAAAAACGACACAAGACAAAAAGCATATCCTGTCAATAACATGGACCTCTTTCCTGTTTTCACCAGCTGTGAGCGAGAGATACACCATTAGTTGACAAACCCGTTTCTATTGGTTGACTTGTGCGTACAGAGAGGAAGACATGAACTGGTGAAGAGCTTTCGTACTGAATCTTAGAATCGCAAACTTATAGGCATCGTGGAAGCCCTAGGTTTCATATTCCTGTACAATAGAGTAGTGTATAAAAGGTACAGTGCCAGAAAGGATGGGATTACCAGTTTATGAAGCCCCATAAGGAATCAACACGAAGGACTTAACAATCCTAAAACAAAATGGATTAGATTAGTATCTGCATATCTCTCAGGCCCTCTAAAAACAGTTATTTAGCAAATATTAAGAAACTGTCACATTTTGTGAACCAATTTCGATACCATTGTTTCATTCTTTGCCCTTGCAGCGCGCACGATCGCAGCGAGTCGTGCACTTGAACAAACTGAACGCTTTTGAATCACCTTACGCGCATGTGCAGAAAGCTACAGCGCATGTCATTGCGCATTTTTGCTGAAGCGGGCTTTTTGTTTCAAGCGCGTAGACTCGCTGACTACCCACTCCACGGTTATTGTTTGCGAGATACTCGCAGACGTCACGCACAAAGTACAATTAATATTATTTTGTCTACAGAGGCGAATTTCTCAAGAATTGACATGTCACTTGAAGAAAATCTCTTCTGCCTTCTTGGAGGTGTTGAAATTTCGACCCCGCACTCGCAGGAACAGCTCCCCGCGCTTCTAGTTTCCTTGGCAACCTGGAATGGCGTTGGATGATGAGAAACAGAGGGGATTGCGGGGGAGGGCGGGAGGAGAAAAAGCTGCAAGGGAGGAACACAAACCATAAAGTTTTATGACTCAGCGTAACGAAGCGAGGGTTTAGTGCGGGATAAATCTGTCACTGTCCTTTACGCACGCTCCCCTACCCTACATCTCACGACACCCCACCCAGAACCTACCGTCACATTTACTACCATGTGTGTTGGTGTGTGTGTGTGGAATGAGGCCTACCCTGGATCGATTTTGCGACCGGATCAAAGCCCTTCTCGCTCTGGCCTAACTGCCGCAGCCTCGTTTTCGTTAAAGGTCCCTTGATAGGGATGGATTTTATTCCCCGGTTTCTTCCCTCCCTTCATTCAACACATTTTCTTGGAGCTGTGATCCAGATGGCCATCTACTCTTCACTATCCGTCCCTTCTATTTAGTGCATATACCGTACTCGGGGATGAAATGCTTGCCTGGGCCGTATAAAAAAGAATTTACTGCGCTGTTTTTGTCTCGTGACGAATCGCTACGGAATCCAGTTTTTGAAATTGGACGAATAGTGTCTCCCTAGTCTCGCAGAACTTAACCTAGAGAGAGATTGTATTTTCTTTCAGATCATAATTTCATTGGTTATCTTATACCAATAGACGCTAGTGTAATTATTTGGGGACTTTCTCTGGATTTTATAATGCTTGACACTTCATACAAATAATTAAGTAAAAGTTCAAGTCAGATATTATTTTTGACGCTTTCTTGTATTTTTGCTCTATTTTTCCTTTTTGTGCCCATCGTTTTAATCTCCTATTCCTATTAGTTTAGTGATAGTTTTCATTTACTCGTGCGTATTACACCTGTTAGTTCATATTCCACGTTTTCAATGCCTATTCTGACCCTGTCACTTGTTCATTTTGAGTCTCTCAAGAGTCAAGACCAGCTATTTCCGGTCTTTCAGACTCCAATTTCGGTTTTACTATTTAGAGTATTTTTCTTTATTTAGTGCATATTTCCACTCATTCTAGAACATATTTTCACTCTTTTAGAAGGTGCCTCTCATATTAAGTGCACACTTCAACGCTTTCTACTGCCTATTTACACTCTTTAGGGCATATTTTTTTAATTAAGTACATATTTCAACTCTTTTATAATCTACCTGTTTTATTTAGTGAAATTTCCACTATTTCTATTGCATATTTCAACTCTTTTAGAGCCTACCTTTCTTATTTCGTACATATTTTCACTCATTTAGAGCCTATCTTTCTTATTTCGTACATATTTTCACTCATTTAGAGCCTATCTTTCTTATTTCGTACATATTTTCACTCATTTAGAGCCTATCTTTCTTATTTCGTACATATTTTCACTCATTTAGAGCCTACCTTTCTTATTTCGTACATATTTTCACTCATTTAGAGCCTATATTTCTGTTTGAGTACATATTTTCACTCATTTAGAGCCTACCTTTCTTATTTCGTATATATTTTCACTCATTTAGAGCCTATCTTTCTTATTTCGTACATATTTTCACTCATTTAGATTCTACCTTTCTTATTTCGTCCATATTTTCACTCATTTAGAGCTTATCTTTCTGTTTGAGTACATATTTTCACTCATTTAGAGCCTATCTTTCTTATTTCGTACATATTTTCACTCATTTAGAGCCTACCTTTCTTATTTCGTACATATTTTCACTCATTTAGAGCCTACCTTTCTTATTTCGTACATATTTTCACTCCTTTTGTGCCCCCTTTTTTTTTCAGTTTTCGTACATATGAATTCAGCCAAGTATAGGTGTAACTTGACGGGGCCAAATGTTCACTCGCCTTCCAAAATTTCCAGGTTTATTAAAAATTTACATGATAGGGATTATTTCTTTTAAACCTGGAATCCCCACCCCCACAAAGTTAGGCCTCAAATTTCGATTCTGCAGCCAAGAGAGATGAATAACGAACTGTTCAAGAATTTATAAGAAATGACGTATGCATTTAAAACAGTATTCATGATTTTAGCATCAATTGGAACAAAAACTTTGCCTAATAAACGAAATTGCCTTCACAAACTAATCCATTTAACATTTCTCAGAATTTCCAAAGCTGCTCGTGCCCGAGAAAAGGAAGGAGATCTGAGGCAGGGGAATCGGTTCCCCTTAGCGAGAAATAGGAAGCAGTGACGTCAGCATCTCTCCCAGCTACCGTCTTTTTTTCTAAAAATCACTTTGCGCTTCCTTGCGGTCATGTCAAAATATCAGAATCGTTACGCATCGTTCCCTGCGCTGTAAAAAACTTGTTCCACGAAATCCTTTGTAGTCGCCCGACAAAAAAAATGAATAGTTATAACGGGGCCATTCTGCTTTCAAACGTGACGCGTACCATATTGGTACGCATACCCCGTTGGTTTCTCTGTGAGAAAAAAAAATCAAGTAACATCTCCGTTGCGAGGTTAATAACGTTTAGGTTACCTTACGTCGCCTGGTTCTTCAGTTAGGTTAACCGCTACGGTGGGAAAGGGTCAGGATAGATAGGAGCGAATTGAACAGGGTTCAGGATTCCGATTAGGAATTTATGTTCCACCCAGGTGGCGGAGCGGGATAAACGATGTGTAGAGGGAGATTATTTCCATAACATCTTTGGCTGTTATGCATTTGAAGCTTCGGAACGAGTCGCAACTCTCGAAGCAGCCAATCAACGGAGCGAGCCGCTGACGTCATCTCAACCCAGAATCTATCGCTAAGCCCCCCGCTCAGGCTCTACACGCCCACTAGGCTCGCTAGACAGACTCGCGGACTTTTTTATAGTCCGCTGGAGCTGTTCCGAAAGTAATTCTACTCTACTTGCCACTGGACATGGATATTCCTTTGTGAGTGTCCCTTTTATCACCCACGGCGTCGAACTTAAGGCAGGAAAGTGGCGTAGGAGTGAGGAAATAAGAAGACATGTTATCAACTCAGCCAAGAATGCTGTGGAATCATTTTCAGACACTCAGAGATTTACTCCAGAAATAACAGAGTTTGGCAGTTTTTGGATACTTAATTATTCTCTTTTTTTGTATCTATATTTCTTGGACCTCCGTGGTCTACTAGTTAGCGTAGCGTGTTACGTAACCAGGAATACTAACTAACTTAGAATACCACGTAAGGCATGAATATTTACTATTTTTGTTTACTCTAGTCCCATATATTTCTTCAAAAGGTTTTCAATAATTGTGTTTTGAACAACAATTGATCACAACTTGGTGGTAGAAGGTCTGTACAAAAACCACAAGTGGTTAATAATTTGACATGTTTTCAAGAAATGTAGCAGGTTGCATTCAAAGTCTTTTCGATTCGATTTTTATTTAGCATCGTTTTTTGTGCCACTTCTGACTAATCGTGACGATGAGGAAGAGTGATGATATGATGAAGTGGACGAAGAGACAAACAAAAATAACACCCACGCCTAAGCCGGGTCAAAGACGCTTCAAGTAAGCGAGTATGTTTTATCCTAGCATTTATGTATCCTTGCCCAACGGTGAAGTAAATCTCGGTTGCATAAGACCTAAGGATACTTTTACATGGCCAGATTGTGAGTTATTCCACGTTGCTTTGATTTTCACCCGTTGCTGGTCCATGTTCGAATTCTGAGTACTTCGTTGGTTTGTTCCTTCGCCTAGTATACGCAAATGAACCAAAGTGCAATGCAATAGAGAACACTTATCCTGTATCATTCCTTGAATGTTTTCTCACTTATGTCAAACATCAGTTGCTACATACATTTTCTTATGGTGTAGTTGAAATTAAAATGTGTACTTACAAAAATTGTTTGTGTCTTATGCCATGATTTCTCATTTTGTGTTTTCTCTTTTTCAGGTAAGTAGCCGTGAAAATTTACCTGTTCGGAGTATGTTGCAGAAATATTCGGTATTGTAGCATGTTTTTTTTAAAAAAAACTTTATTCGTTAGTAGATCTGTTAAAGGTATTATCCTGGGATTTGTTCATAAGTGAACTTAAAACATCAAATCAACCAACCAAGCAACCAATCCTGGGATTTATTGTGACTGAAAAAAAAATCAGATTGCAGGTGATAAGTTTGAACTCAGGACCTCTATATACAACAATAGTTTAATATCAACTTCAGTTGCTCTCCTTATTCAAATCTGATGTTCAATAAAAATAAAACAGTGCAGGAGTAATGCATAAGGTAGAAGAAAAATTACGATAGCGGCACAAGCAAGAACATGCACCAGAAAACTGTGCGAGAGCAAGAATAGTTGGGAGAATAACACGGTGAAATAGCTTGGAGAAAATGAATAAGTTGTAAATGTATTGTCATTACTATGTCCTGCTTCGTTTCCACAAAACAATCGTGTAAATAGTCAACCCGCCGTTGAATATTGTAATGGTCGGATTGACCATTACTGGTTTTGGTGATATGTTAATTAATTGCTGGCCAGCTACAAGGTGTAGGGTTAAGTAATATGTTTCCATGAGTGTACTTTTATGTTATTATTGCATGTAAGTGTATATGCTTTTTGGATTGTGCTCTGCTGGATATTAGATTCCCCTGTTTTGTAACTCCCCGGTTGGGGGAGCTAGCTGTCTTTCAAAAGACCGTTGCAGTAGAAATTTTCCAAGTCCACGGACGTTTACCCCGACTATAAAAAAGGCCAGTGGGCTTTAGAAAAAAACAACAGTGTTTCCCCATTGATCGACGAAAGAGGAACGTCTCCTCAAGTTTAGTCCACTTATGGTGGCTAGACTGGATATAATAATGTAGCATTTGGTTAAGTGGCCGCGGTGGCTCAGTCGGTAATGCGTCTGACTACCATGCTCAAGGTCCCGGGTTCGATCCCCGGCCGGTTCAAATCCGGGAACTTTTCTAACGGTGGAAGCGGCCCCGGCGCCTACCCAGCGTCGAATAACATGGGTACCTGGGGGAAACCCTGGGGGGTAAAGGCGGTCAGGGGCGTGATGCTGATCACATCACCCCCACTCACGACCGGATCAAGAAAGTGTGGGGCGTTACCCCCACACCCCCTATACGCCTTCATGGCGTGGTGCTATGCACAGGGGAATACTTTACTTTTTTACTTTAAGCCAACCCCTGTTGCTGTCCCAAGTCCCCTTTTAGGAAAAGCTTTGAATATGTGGATATTTCCGTATTGAATAATTGATGCCCAAAAGAAGAAGTGAAGGCGTAAGGAAACGCATTTGTAATGAACGGAATATCATTTAAGCTGAGGGTAGGCCCGCAGAGATAGTTATGCTAACTCTGCGTTAAAGGAAGTGGTTAAGCCATAGGTGCGAAATTATGTTGATTTAGAGATTTGTTAATTTGGTCTATGCAAGACACACATGGAAACGCAATGTAATCTGCTCGCTTGGCACCCAGGGTGAGGTGAAAGGAGAGATTCATGGATTAAAGTAGGAAGTAATCCAGAGGGCCGGATAGAAACGACGGATAGGGGGGCCGAACTTTCACAATATGTACAGTAGCCATTACATATCAATCATATGTTTTGATTGATTGATTTGGTGTCCGAACCACTAGTGCCTCTACCGGGACCCTTTGATTACAAGGCGACGACGCTACCACTACGTCATAGGGGAGGCACGATGTTTATATGCAAGCATTTGATTTTCTATGTAAAATGATTTTTGATTCACTCTGCGAGGTCAAGGAAAGCCTGCCCCCCTCTCTCTGTGTAAAAATATCGGAATGGACACGCCACTGGATATATGTTTTTGTTCTGTCTGAGAAGCTCGTAAAAGACGGGAGATAAAAGGTTAACTGCACACAAAACACGCTATCATTGGTTCCATCAGTCTAAGTTAGCTGTGAACAGCGGGCTTGTGGACGTTTGGACAAGAATATCAACGTCTTACTCTTTTTCCACTCAACGCAAAAAAAAAAAAACGGGCACAATGGAACGAAGCGGGGATAGAGGGGGGAAGCTTGATATCTCGACAAGTGTAAATCCTCACTAATGCTGCCTCATGATTGATCACGGGCCCAAGTCTTGGAAGATACAACGCGAAAGGGATAAAATAACGTATGTAAACATTTCGAACCGGTCCAACGAAGGTGCTTAGCATTCATATGGACTTGTTCCAAGTTCTACTCGCAATGTTTTTGTATTAGTAACGGTTGCCATGCACGATTAAGAAGTAAGCTTTGTTAGAGCAAGATCAATCTCTCGCGCACATCAACCGTACTAAGTTAATACAAAGTTGGCGTAGCTTGTATTCAAGGAGGGGGGGGGGGTGGAGGAACACTACGCAGTAGTTAGTTTCATTACTTTCCTCAAATCATCAGATGTAAATGCGAATCAGTACTTCAAGGTATCCGGTAACTTATTAAAATTTCAGCTCAATTCCTGTTCATGCATGAAGTGTTCAAAATGTCAGAATCTGTTTTGCCATCTTAAAACACGTTAACCGATTTCTCTCAAATGCAGATGCCACACAAATTCTCAAAGGTATCTAGCTGCTTGAAAAATCACAGCTGAAATGAAAATCTCTAAATTATCGTGATCACAAATATGGCGATTTGGTCTCCTGTCCCCTCCCATGGAAACACACACGCACCTCCTAAAATACACACTATATTATAGATGTGGCCAAGTGGTTAGCACAACACGCTACGACGCCAGAGGTCCGGGATCGATTCCCGGCCAGGGCATAGGTGTTCTTTGTGGGCATCTCTTTACCCATTCCATCATACCATCACTCTTCGCGATTAGCCAAAAGTGGCAGTAATGCGAAGTTAAACAAAACAAATCAATCATGTTGCCAAATTGTAGCCAACATTTGAAGTTTTGTTGCCTAAGCTAAAAAAACATTTAGTCTGAAAAGAGTTTTGATCAAAATTGGCGGCTAGAATTGTGGAGAAAATCGTTTTAGCTAAACTTTAGTGTAGCCGACACGACAAAACCGCCTGAAAACGTGAGGTACAGTTCCGATTAGTTTCTGTGAATAAAGAGTATTCTGGTTACCAGGACGATAACGCACAAACGAACATTAACATGTCGACTTTGACTTATGGTTCCTATGTTGACACTCGGCTCAAAGATGACGACACAGATGGTAAATGCCATCTTTAGCTCCGGTGATTTATACTCGTTCAGCCCCCAAATCAACACACTGACAAGGAGATTACAGCAGCTAATACCAGCAAGCCACGATAACGAAAGGAAGATAAGACAAGAAGTATCACAGAAGCCGGTGTCGGCGCCTTTGTGTTTTCTATACAGCATCAGAGGAGCCTCAGGAGCGTGGACTTTGGTCAATAATCTACCACCAATACCTTCTGCTACTTGTCAATGTTGTTTCATAAAGGTTACCTTTAATAACCTTACGTATACTATGCGCAATGCTGGCGTGCCGAAGGAGGAGTTGGTAGTGGTCATCCCCCTCCCTCTGTCCAAAATTCCTAAAAAAAAAGAACGTGAAAGACGGTAAAATAAGGACTAAGTACTAATAACAATATACGTAACCCCCCTTCCTTTCTAAAATCCTGACACGCGACTGATGCGTAACCTGTAAACTGTGTCGTTACAAATAAACCAGTATCGTAATAATCTGGCGGGAGAGTGACCGTCAGATTTCATTGGCTCCACAAAAAAAATCAGCATGACCGTTTTAAAACCATTAGTGGCTATTATATACATAGATAATGATATAATTAATGTAATTATGGTACACATAACTACAACTTATAATCATTATCTACCTTTATTCAGGGTAAAATATTCAGATTTAAATTTGGAATTTTTTCTTTTATGTCTCAATGCTCTAATATAGGCCTTATACAGGGTGTCCAGAAAGTCACGCAACCGAAATTTTGAACGTACGTAACTTTTATATAAAAACCGATAGACATGATACTTGTTCTGGATATTTTTTAAACATTAAACAAAAAAAATCATGAACATAGGGTTAGTACTATTAGAGCTGAGTTTGAAATAATGCTTATTTAAAGGTATCATGGACCAAAACACAGATTTTGAACTTTAAAATCCTTTAGGACCTTTACAATCCGTAAAGGGGACCGGGATTCGAACCGTGGACCCCTGGCGTTGTAGCACGCTGTGCTAACGACTCCGCCACGGAAGTCAACTTGAACGATGCGTGTAAAAGTAACTTTCAGTGTGTTAACTATGTGAAATTTATTAAAATACCGGTATTAAAAGTTGCTTATGATGGATCTAGTGGAACAGTCACCCTGAGGATACAATTATAGTATAATAAATGGGCAATAAAATAATATATTTTTATCTAATAATACTAATTACTATTATTTTTACAATTTATTTTTATGTCAGAGACCCGACTTCCCGCACAACAGTTTGTAGCGAGCGACATCTATGTGACACCATGGAAACAATTTCAAATACCAAAGTAATTTACATCTCCTTGAGAGCCTTAAAAATAACCTGACTGAGTCTCATTCTCCAAAGATGTGGTTTCGATAGACAGAAACTCTCACTACAGGTTGGCGACAGAAACTCTCACTACAGGTTGGCAACACTGATCCCACCAGCACGGAGCTTTTTCGAGTTCTGAGGTGGAAACATCATCAATCTGGCCCTAGAACGTACAAAACAAATATGCATGTTCCTGAGATATGCGGATCACTCCAGGTGAAGATTTAAGGCTTAATTCCTCCAAAAGAACAACCTGCTCTTTGAAGTCGCGTAAATGGGTCTACATTACGGGAAACCTGATTTTCCTAATCCTGACCTCTCTTTGTACGCGGCGAAGCAGGACTCCAATCGGCAATTAAAAGACCGAAAGAAAGGAATGGTTAGAGGGGGGTAAAAAAAAAAGTAACCGAAGAGAATTTCTATGTTCTTTCCCTGGCTAATGGCCGGCCTGACTTGACTTCTCCGTGCTTTACGATCGTTCCTACAGGAAGCGACACGCGTGCTTTTCGGTTGGCGGGACTCATTTGTTTTCACGTCGCAGTGCATTCCTTACTTCCTTCGGTCCTTAGCTTAATATTTTAAGCAGGTCCACGCGGAAATGGAAAACCTGTGTTTCTAGCGGCAAGTGAGGACGTCTCGTCTGGACGCTTTAAAGCCTTTTGAGTTCTCAACTACCGCCGACATGTAAGTGTTGCCAAATTGAAGGGAAAGACTGCCGAATCGTACCGAGAATCAGAACTGGCGGCTGCTGGAAAACAAGGAATCTGCGATGGGTTCGGTTGTGTTCGGGTAACATCGTTTACTTTCGTGTCTGAAGGAGCCGAACGCTACTCGCGGGCAACACTGCTACAGGACAGGCGATATTTCTCGTCCAGTTGACTTCGCATCAGGAAACACGTAAACCACATTGGTAGAAATGAATAGCTCTGAAGCTCGAAGGTTGGGCTGGCGGTCAGTATTACGTCTACTGTACAATATACAGGGTGTTCCGTTTTAGACGTCAGAAAAGTAAACCGTCATATACAGGAGTACCTATCTCTGAGCAGTTTTTTGTAGTATAAGCAGAAAGGATGTAAGTTTCGAGTGAGTGGAGGTTTACAGACATCAGCCGCGTGGCGGCATTAGCGTGCATATAACTCTCGAAAATTCCGCATACCATACGATTACTGTGCACACTCTTGCGGGGTGACCACCACCTGTTTCTACCATGCACGCTAGCGCCACGTGGCTGAAGTCTGTAAACCTCCACTCACTCGAAACTTAAATTCTTTCTGCTTATATTACAAAATATGCTCTGAGATATGTACATTAAGCTTGTATATAACGGTTTGCTTTCCTGACATCTCAAATGATTGATTGAGTTGGTGTTTTAAGTCCACTTTATGCACAGTAAGGCTAATCGGGACTGGGCCTACAGTTTAAAGTGGGATCCGAACCACTATGTGACTCCAACGAGTATCGAACCCGGGACCCTTTGATTACAAGGTGACGAAGCTACCACTGCGCCATCGAGGAGAACCTCACATCTCAAATGAATCACCCTGTAAATAGATCAGACATTTCAACTAATCCATATGTACGCCCATATCCATCCAATCGTTTCTCAACGTTTTTGACCACGAACTCAATCGTATGATATCGACGTTTATTTTTTTGATTGAATTAGATTATTTATCGCTTTTCTGCCACTTTTGGCCAACCGTGACGATGAAGATGAGTGATGATGAAATTGATAAAGCGACAGTCCAAAAAAAAAAAACATCCATATCCAGGCCTGGATTCGAACGCGAGACGTCGTGGCGCGCCATGCTAACCACACCGCCACGGAGGTAGGCAAAATTGAAGTTTGAGAACTTGCTCACAAAGGAAGAACATACTCCATCCACTGGTGATCGATCACGTGCCCACATTTTCTTAAAGAAAGAAGGAGGACGTTCTCACAAAGTGAAATACAGGATTATTAGGACTGACTGAACGAATGAAAAGAGCTAAATGAAGAATACTGATATAAGTGAATACTTGCCGACCTCCATGGAGGAGTGGTTAGCACAGCGCGCTACTACGCCAGGGGTTCCGGGATCATATCCTGGCCTGGGCATGGGAAGCGAAGTACAAAAAAACGAAATCAATAATCAAATCGAACACTGCGAAAACTATACAATATGGACATTTTTATGAGAATGGTTACATCGTTAGGTTTGTACTTGTGTTCAGTGGCGTAAACTGATTCCAAGATCTGGGCTATCTCACTGTCACGTGGTCCTAGGTTACGAATAGAAATAAGTTTACCAACTCCTAAGAAATCAGGTTGCCAACTCATAGGAAATCAGGTTACCAACTCCTAAGAAATCAGGTTGCCAACTCCTAAGAAATCAGGTTGCCAACTCATAGGAAATCAGGTTACCAACTCATAAGAAATCAGGTTGCCAACCCATAAGAAATCAGGTTGCCAACCCATAAGAAATCAGGTTGCCAACCCATAAGAAATCAGGTTGCCAACCCATAAGAAATCAGGTTGCCAACCCATAAGAAATCAGGTTGCCAACTCATAGGAAATCAGGTTACCAACTCATAAGAAATCAGGTTGCCAACTCCAGAATCAGCATCACCATTTCTGATCGATTTTTCTCCTGAATTTTATTCTCTAGACTTCAGGCTTCGCAGATAGCCTATCTAGACAAGAATATACGCTCCTGCTTGTGTTATTACAAAATTTTAACATCTAAATAATGGCAAGGCATTACTTATTCCCATTCCAAATTATTACTATTATTATTTTGGTGGAAATGATTTAGACGACGCAGTCTTCGAATAGATTGAATGGAATGCTTAGCTTGTGTGATATCTTGAAATTTCGCAGCAATATTTTCCATTATCTAGGGCCTCCCCGATTGCGCAGTGATAGCGTCGTCGCCTTGCAATCAAGGGGTCCCGGGTTCGATACCCGGTGGAGGCACAAGTGGTTCGGATCCCACTTTAAACTGTAGGTCCAGTCCCGATTAGCCTTACTGTGCATAAAGTGGACTTAAAACACCAAATCAACTCCATTATCTTTTTCCTTTTCAACTAAGTTTCCCTGCAACGAGGGAATTTTCCATTCATATGGCAACACTGTGTTCCATATCACGCAAACGAATCAACCTGGTTCTGAAATCGTAAAGTTGGCAACAGTGGCCGGCATCTTCCTCTACCACTAAAGTATTCCGTTCGGTTCTTCCAGGTGGGCATGATTCAACATCTGGAACGATCCATTCGAACCTACAAAGCCCGGGGGGGGGGATAATAGTTCCATAATAAGGTCCATTTGTACCCATGTGTTAGTTGATATTCATGTGCCGTTTGTTACGCAACGTTAATGTTTCTTCGCTACAACACGAACGGCGACCATAAAAGGAGGTTTACAACTGCTGTGTACCATAACTAAAGTTTTCGTGGTTTTTCATCGGTAATTAGCATTTTCTCTGGTTACGGACCCCTCACCCCACACACCCGTCTTCTCGCAGACAATCCGTACAAATAGTTTTGATGACCAGAAATGATTAGCATTTGCATTCCGAGTAATATTTGTTCCTTACAGTCCTCATAATTATAACGTTGGAATTGACACGCACAGAAATGGCGAAATTATTTTAAATTTATATATATATATATATTCAAAATCATCGTGCTACGACGCCAGGGGTCCCGGGTTCGAATCCCGGCTTGGGCTCGTATGTTTGCGAGTATCCATTCATCAATCTCAGCATGTCACCACTCATCCCCATCTTCGCAAATTAGCCAAAAGTGGCACAAAAAGCGAAGTAAAATAAAGCAAATCAATCAAACATCAATAATGAAAAGAACAAAAAATATAAATAACAAAACCAGATACAGCACATACTGGCATCATCAATAATGAAAAGTACAAACATATATGTAACATAAATGCAAACAACGAAAAAGCACAAAGTAAATAAAATAACATTAAATCGAAGACATCACATACTGGCTATAACCAAAAAGATACAAATGACAATCAAAAATTGCAAATCAAACAAAAAGTGCAAAAAATTAAAGAAAATAGAAATTCAGATGTAGCACATGCTGCCCGCCATCAAAAAGGCACAACAACACAAATAACAGAAAAACCCAAATGACAAAAAACAAAGAAAGAAACAACATAAATCCAGATATACTGGTCATCATCAAAGTTGAAAAATTCAAATGACAAAAAAGCACAAAGATAAAAATTCAGATACGGCACACTCTGGTCATCATCATTAATGAAAAGAACAAAAATATGAATAAAAAAATATACAAGAAAATAACAGGAATTATAATAAGATTTAACAGTACTGACAAGCATTTATTCTGATGACCGGAAGGCATGCTCTGAGGAAGATATCTACCCTTGATGGCGAAGTCATTATATTGGGTGGAAAGTCTGCAATAATAATAATAATAATAAAGGTATTTACTTGCCTGCATCAAAAAGGTTTATGCATATTTCGTATTGTGAACATGACACACTAAAGTAAATTCCGGAATAAGAGAGTTGCAGCGAATTTTGGTAAAAATAAAGTTAAAGTTCCTCGTGCATATAGCACCGTGTCATGAAGGCACATTTAAGGGGATGTGGGGGGTAGGGCCCCACATATTCTAGTTGTCGGCCATTTTCGAGGTTATGTGATCAAATCTCGAAGATGAGAATGAGTGATGATATGATGAAATTGTTGAAGGGACTCGCAGGTCGGAATTCGAACACGAAACACCTGGTGTCGTAATGTTCTGTACTAGTCACTCCGTAAAAGAGGATTGTATTTTGTTAATTCTTGAATGGTAGGATTTCAGCGAATTTTGCCATTGGCAATTTTGTATGGATATAATTAAAATCATCCAACAAGCGGGGCTGATAAGGATGCTGTAAATTTAGTAGGGGCAAGACATGAGTTTTTGAAAAATATGAAAGAACAATGTAAGAAACTGTAACTAGTGGGAGAATATGAAAGCGGAATCTATCCTAGAGAATATAGTGCCTCCATGGGCGTCGGGAGGACATTGGCATTGTTCATTTAAAGATATAAGAAAGTCGAAAGTTTGTTACTCTTATTGTTAAGAACAGAAAAATAAAGTTCATTTAGTTAGTATTCGAACAGAATAATCAAAGTAAAAATGCATTGGATGGAAAACAAATGGCTCTACAGTTATCAATTACAATTGTAGGTGAGAGGTCACACAACAAACTTTATGAAAAAAAAATCCTCCTAACATTTAAAGCCTTTTCTTGAACGAGACTTGCAAAAGTTAATATCAAATAACTGCATAAAATGCAAAATAAATAATGGAAAATAGTTGTACTGGTATTCACTCGTTTGGTGGATCGAGTCTCCCTATTTATATAATAATAATAATAATAATTATTATTATTATTATTTCGAATAAAATTTATTTTTGTTAGTTTATAATATTTATTATTGTATTTGGTCTAGGAATTAATTCGTGCGGTTGTTACGCACACATTGAAGCTGTAGTTCAAACAGCAAAAACATAAATACCTTAAGAAAAATATTGTCCATCGCGAGCCACCACTTTCGCCCATCTGTCAGGCAAGTTACGGATTCCGTGGCGAAAGAAGTCCTCATCCTTTGAAGCGATTCAGTCACAGACCCATTTTTCGATATCTTCTGAAGAAGTGAACCGCTGTCCAATCAAATCGTTATTCATGCAATCGAACAAGTAGTAGTCCGAAGGAGCAACGTCTGGTGAATACGGCGGGTGGGGTAAAACTTCCCATCCGACATTTTCTAAATAGGTTTTGACCGGTTTTGCGACATGTGGGCGAGCGTTATCATGTTGAAAAATAAGTTTATCATGTCTGTTCTCCCATTCTGGTCGTTTCCTGGCCAGAGCTTGCTTCAAACACATTAATTGTCGTCGATAACGTTCTCCATTAATAGTTTCACCCGGTTGCAGCAGCTCATAGTACACCACACCTTTCATATCCCACCATATGCACAACATAACCTTTGCACAGTGAATATCTCGTTTCGGTTGTGATGGACCTGGTTCACCTGGCTTCACCCAGGCCTTTTTTCGTTTCGGGTTTTCGTAATGGATCCACTTCTCATCGCCAGTAACAATGCGATGCAAAAACCCCTTTCTTTTCGGTATTTGAAGCAGCAATTCGCAAATGGTTTTTCGTTTTTCAACGTCTCTGTCTTTCAATTCATGTGGAACCCAATGTGACATCTTTTGAATCATTCCCATGGCTTTGAGGCGTTTGGAAACTGTTGTTTGGTCAACGCCTAATGCTTCTGCAAGTTCTTCCTGCGTTTGACACGAATCCTGATCGAGCAATGCTCTCAATTCTTCGTCTTCAAATTTTTTTGGCTGTCCAGGTCGCTCTTAGTCTTCCAGGCCGAAATCACCACTTCTAAACCGTGCAAACCACTTCTGAAACGTTCGCTCAGCTAGCGCATGGTCACCATACACTTCCACCAAAATACGATGACTTTCGGTAGCACTTTTCTGCATGTTAAAGTAATGAAGCAGAACACCCCGCAAAAACACTTTATCTGGCACGAACTGCGCCATGTTCAGTTGACTACAAAATGCTGTTGTTGACGCGTCAATCAACTGCCCTATACTACGAACGATGCGCGCTGACAGGAGTTTTCAACGCATGTGTGGATACACGCAACTGTGGGACGATACGCTCGTTACGCCATCTCTTGTCCAGGCCCACGAATTAATTCCTAGACCAATATAATAACATTTATAACCGTGGCAATAATTCTTATTATTTTTCTACCATTCAACTTTTATTATCATTTGCCCGAACCCTCCCCTTGCAAAAATTTCTGGCGACGCCCATGAGCGCCTCCCCAATGGCGTAGTGGTAATATCGTCTCCTTGCAATCACGGGATCTCGGTTTCGATACCTGACGTTCGGATCCCACTTTAAACTGTAGGTTCAGGCCTGATTATCCCACCTGTACATAAAGTGGACTTAAAACATAATAATGATAATATAGTGCATGTGGTAAAGTCATGCCACTCAACGTAGTTGCTTTAGTAAAGTTATTGGACCTTTCACGAACTGTATGGAAACGACCGATATATTCATGGGCAAATAGATACCAGATCCAACACTAGGAAAGGAGCTGTTTATCAGAAAACACATGACTGTGTTAACTTCGTTCTTGTAGTGCATGGAGAATAAAATGTAATGGAAAACGTTTCCGTGGCGCCATAAGCACAGGCATAATCCTCTTTTCTATTTCAATTCCACGAATTCCAACACTAGAACCCCCTGACTCCGGTAATAAAAGCTCAGAGGATAATAGATTCCATTTACAGCTACAACCTTTGTCCAAACTCAGCATTCAGAAGCCCCCCTTGAGTCGAGCGACAATGACAACCACCCCAAGACACGCTACCGCACTTTGCCCTCCCAAACAAGGGCAACAAAAATGGCCGGATCCCTCTCAAGGGTCCCGCTGTGCACTGGATGTGTTGACAAGGCGGAGAACCGGAGATGTCCTGGAGAAGAAGAAGAAGAAGAGGAGGAGGAGAGGGCGGCGAAGAAAAAGTAAGTGGACGACGCCTACTTCCGGAGGCGCATTCACCGAGATGTTCCGATAAGAGGCGACCTTTTGTAAGAATCCTGTTCGCGAACAGGTTAATCTGTCCTAAAACCTACAGATACTGCCCTTTCATTGATCCACTCGAATGCCTTCAACAGATGCAGACCATTCAAGGTGAGCGGTTCGCGAACATGAACGGTTCGTTGAATTCAATCTAGGTGCATTGAAAATGTAGACTCTGGATGTTGAAAGAACCCTGGTTTGCTCAGGACTGAAAGTAAATGCTGAAGAATGTTGAACCGTACGTGTAAATTCGTACTGAATAACAATGTAACGATAAATAATATTTGAAAATAACGAGTTTCTAAAACGACGAAAACCATAAATACCTTTACAATCCGACTGAGAAGCTGAACGTGTGACATTGATTGAATTGTTGTTTTAAGTCCACTTTATCCACAGAAAGGCTAATCGGGACTGGACCTACAGTTTAAAGTGGAATCCGAACCACTGTGCCATGTACCTCCACCGGGTATCGAACCCGGGACCGCTTGATTACAAGGCGAGGACGCTACCACTACGCCATCGGGGAGGTCCGAACGTGTGACGTTGAGTTGTTGACTCACGATTGCAACTAATCGCAGAAAGTATAAAATAATGAACCAAAAACATTTTAGAAAGGACAACCAACGTTAAAACACAAGTAATTACCAGCACGTGGTAGGAAACTAAATAAAGACAAGTAACCAAATGTTGTTTGTTGTGTTTTTTCTGATTAACTTTCCTATGTTTCTCGTATTAAAATGAGATGTTGAACGACCTTGTTTAGCAAATTGGAGCTTTCGTTTCTTCTCTTAACTCCTCGGTTATTTCCTAGTGGCATTGTGCTATTTTCAATGTTTTCAGCTCGCGTTCAAATTTTCTACCAAACACTCAGAATTCTCAGTACTCAAGAATTATAGAAACTCTTCGATTTATAAAGATACGTAGATATTATACATACCGGACACTGGCGACAAGAGAGAAGGCCGTGAACCCAGCTATCAAGAAAGTCCAGATAAATAAATGTTATTTTAGTCAAAATACACAATGTTTGTATGGCACTTCTTTCAGAAAGTGCATTTGATTAATTTTTATTATGGCCAGTGGCGTGTCCAAGTGGGAGTGGGGACATAACCGCCCCCTTGGGCCCGTATTCCTTCACTCTACAGCTTACTGGCCTTGAGGTACAGTGTACAGGCGTGAAGCTCGTACCACACGGAGCGCTCGCTGGCCTCCATAAGCGCAAGCGAGTTGCCCAAGTCTGGTCTATTGTATCGAAGCAATTCCATTACATGTTAATGACGTTCCCGACAAGAAGCATGTGAAAACTTCTACTTTTAGTTTCAATGCGGCTACTTCTTGTCGGATCTTGGGTAGTGAATAGGATGCAACCTCGAAATACTGGTTTGAGTGACAAGTTCCTCTTCTGGAACCCTCGTTGTCTGAGAAGAGAGAACAACATTGTTACCAGGTCGTGCGGCCGGGGGGAGGGGGGGCACAGAGCAGAACCGGCTGCCTGTAGCATTCATCTGATCCCTTGCTCAAGCCAACCAGAAAAACAAAGGCTGGGGGGATCTGCAACCACGACCCCGCTTGTAGCATTTTTCGGAGGTTCAACATTGTTTGCCCCCCGCTTCTCCATGCTGGAATGGCTGCAAAAGACGAGGCTTGGGTTTACCAGATTGAGGTTTGTGGAATAATTGGTTCTAAGTGCCTCGCTTGCAACCACTGAAGGAATCTACTGTTCCACTCATGTTCATTTCGCAATTGATTAAATTCGGAATCAACGGCAAATCCTATCTCATTACTTTGAATCTAATTAATATTTTCAGCAGGCATACACATAAAACCCATCTGTCATTTGGCACAAATATGTACATTTCTTTTGATTTCAGTAACACATTGCTAATGCACTTTTGATCTGCTGATCTCCTATTTGGATGTGGAGAAGGAGGGCAGATACATTTTTAAGATGGGCTTCACCCCCACCATCTGCCACAGGACAAGTAGTTTATACAGTACACTGAAAAATAGCTGAAAAATTTTAAGCTCCAATGAGGCATTTGCCGTTGTCATGATTCGAAACCGTGACCCTTGATCAAAGGCCAAATTCCATTTTGTGGTATTTTTTAAAGATAAAATGCAATATTGCTAGCTTATATTATTTTAAACCTGAAAATAAAAATCAGAACAAAATTACAGAACTGTATAAGTAATTGTAAAAGTGTCATTACAAGCTTATATTATTTTAAACCTGAAAAAAAATCGGAACAAAATTACAGAACTGTATAAAGTAACTGTAAAAGTGACATTACAAGCTTATATTATTTTAAACCTTTAAATAAAAATCAGAACAAAATTACAGAACTGTAAAAGTGACATTACAAGCTTATATTATTTTAAACCTGAAAATAAAAATCAGAACAAAACTACAGAACTGTGTAAGTAACTGTAAAAGTGACATTACAAGCTTATATTATTTTAAACCTGAAAATAAAAATCAGAACAAAATTACAGAACTGTGTAAGTAACTGTAAAAGTGACATTACAAGCTTATATTATTTTAAACCTGAAAATAAAAATCAGAACAAAATTACAGAACTGTGTAAGTAACTGTAAAAGTGACATTACAAGCTTATATTATTTTAAACCTGAAAATAAAAATCAGAACAAAATTACCGAACTGTGTAAGTAACTGTAAAAGTGACATTACAAGCTTATATTGTTTTAAACCTGAAAATAAAAATCAGAACAAAATTACAGAACTGTGTAAGTAACTGTAAAATTGACATTACAAGATTATATTATTTTAAACCTGAAAATAAAAATCAGAACGAAATTACAGAACTGTATAAAGTAACTGTAAAAGTGACATAACAAGTTTATATTATTTTTAAACCTGAAAATAAAAATCAGAACAAAATTACAGAACTGTAAAAGTGACATTACAAGCTTATATTATTTTAAACCTGAAAATAAAAATCAGAAGAAAATTACAGAACTGTGTAAGCAAAAATGTTGAGATAGGCATGACATGAGATGTGACTCGAAATACATGAGTGTCGTACACGCCAGTAAAAATCACATGGCCAGCTATGTTGCAAAAGGCAACGTTTGCTTTAAGTTCACTTTATGCACACATGGGCTAATCTCAACGGGATAAAATTGGGAACTAGGAAAAGTACCATCTGGGCTACCTTCCTGAGGTGAACGTTCTCATTCGCCAGTATATTCCACGCGAAACGGTAGTCCTAATTGGTTCAAAACATGGCACCAGAAAAAAAAAAATCAATCAAAAACGAATGCCGAAACTGAACCTTGCCTTTGTCCGCTGAAGATAACGACGCCCGTATGCAAACAGCTTCATTCCGTGAGATAACCAACACCAGCCATGGCGAGGCAATAAAAATATATTACCCCCGCGTTCTCATTTTCAGGGAAACATCGATCCACGTGTTTTCTGGGAAATGTTCCTCGTGTGGAACCGATTGGTCTGTGTTGGGAGTTAAAAGAGAAATATTTTGAGTGTTTGAGGCTCGTGGAGAGTTAATGAGGAAAGTATGGGCGCCCTCAAGGAGCCTCATTAATTTCTTTCTCATATTTATATTCCTTTTCACTTTTTTTAGATATTAATATTTATTCCTGTGCCGTAGAATCTTTTTCGTGTTGTCCCTTCATCAATTTCATCATATCATCTCTCATCTTCATCTTTACTATTAGCCAAAAGTGAGAGAGAAGCGAAATGAAATAAAATGAAATCAACAATTAAAGAATAACGTAGTACGCCCTGGACTGCCATTTGCAGACTGGCAAGGCTCTAGCGCCTTGACTTTCAGCTAGTACAGGGTGGCCCCCAAAAATGTAACAGAAATGTAGAACCATGGTATTATGTCGATTACCTTTTTTGGGGGCCACCCTGTATAATCCTCTGTGGGGCTTCTTTTGTATCGTTCATATATTTTTTTATGATTGTCCTTCCATCCATTCATGATCATCTTCGAGATAAGCCAAAAGTGTCAGAAAAGCTAAACAAAATTAAACAAACAAGATAAATCTCTCTCATTCTCTCTGCTTCATCTAAAAACATTTCTGTTTTACCCGATGACATACAAACCTGACGTAACACGATTTTCAATATATACTTCAGATGTTCAGAACAACTTTTTTTTAAAAGAATATTTTTTGTACTCTCTTAGGAAATTTTCTACGGAAGAGGAGGATGTAGTATAAGAAAAGTCACGAACCTTGGACCACTGCTATTTCTTGTGATTGTTAACGATCTCCCAGAATGCCTGCTACATTCCAAGAAACTCTTGTACGCGGATGACCTGAAAATATTTAAGTCTATAACGAACGATAATGATAGCTTGGAACTGCAAAAAGACATTGAAAATCTTGTAGAATGGTGCGCTAAAAACAAACTAAAACTCAATTTTAACAAATGCAAAATTATGACTTTCACTCGAAAGAAACAACCCTACACGCACACTTACACAATCAGTGGCCACACGTTAGACAGAGTTTCAAGTTATAAAGATCTTGGTGTTCAGTTTGAAGAAAATGACAGTTTCCGAAAACACATCGACCGCATTGTAGCAGAAGGGTACCGAAACCTAGGGTTTATAATGAGAATGGGAAACGACTTTAAGAAGTTAGAAACATTCCAAACGCTATACAATACCTACGTAAGGTCGAAATTGGAATACGCGTCTATCGTCTGGTCCCCACAAAACCTAAATGAAACCAGCAGAATAGAGAATGTACAAAACAAATTCCTTCGATTCCTAAGATTGAAAAGAGACGGCGTTTACCCCAAATATACTCCTTATCATACCCTAAAAAAATACTTCAATGTACAATCCCTAGGCGATAGAAGAAACATACACAGTTACTATTCTTACATGAACTTTTAAACAACTCATTAGACTCCTCTCAGCTGCTCTCAGAAATCCCTTTTTATGTACCATATTTATAATAAGGTAAGACCACGGAAAGAGCTGTTTCAAGTACCGAGAGCTCAAACAAAGTCAGCCAACGCGGCACCCACTCGGAGAATGTGTAGGTTATATAACGAAATTGCAAAGTCATATGATAAGATAGACATCTTCCAAAATTTTCGAAGGTTCAAAAGGGAAACTGAAACTTACTTCCAACAACAGACTTAACATTGTTTAGCAGTTCAGCCTCTTTATGTACAGGCGAAAGAGTCTATCCTATTTTTTCTTTTTCTTTTGGTGTTATTTACTATTACTATCATTACATCTATATATCATCGTTTATAAATGTAAGGTGAAGCTCATATGTTTTTCCTTGGTTATTTTCTTGGTTATCATAACCCCAACTGTCAGGTTAATACTTTATACTTTTTTTCATATCTAATCTTATATTAATTTTTATATTACTGTAACACATATTATCATAGTATTGTACCTTATGAATTATTCTGATTGCATATTTTGTGTACCAAACAGTGTTATAACGTTAATACAAGACACTGTAAGTGGGCATTTGCCTGTAGTGTCATGTCTTTAAATAAATGAAAAGCGGGGGTGGATGTGGATGGTCAAGACTAATCCTGAGTGGCAAGCAGGACCATATTGAGCAATTTTCTAAATTGACTTTCATTGTAGTTTTTTTTTAAAAAGTGGAATACGTGTGATCTAATTTTGTCAGAAAGATATTAAGATAAATTTAGTAACTTAATAATTGTCAGACCGTCACCATCTGGCATTATGACAAACAGAAGCGACGCCACAAAAAATAATGGAAGTGCCAGATGAGGAGTGGGCACACAAGGAATATTATATGTTCGAAAGTTAATACAGAATTGTATGCGTACGTTAATACTTAATAATAATACAATTATAGCTATATTGATAGTCAATTATTTTTTTTGTAAAATACTGGGGACCGTGCCCCACCATGGGCCTCTTTGGCGTCTCTACTGATGCCAACAGTTGTTCAAACTAGCTTTTATGGCGGTATAGTTAACGTAAAGAGGTACGAAGCCAAGTGTCCTAGGTTCGAGCCGCGGGTAACACACGTGTCATGTTTCATAATCTATATGCCAAGTTCAGTAATTATCGACATCGTTGTGATTAACCTAAGAGGTAGAAAAAACTACTTCCGCTATTCTATTTGCCATATTTACTTATTCTCTATTCTATTCATCGCCTAAAATAGAACTTTTTCATCTCTTTAAACAAAATTTCCCATTTTTTCCCGCTTATCCGGAGTTTCTTCAAGAACTTTCCCTCTCCAGAGGGATTTTCCCTCAAAAAAACTCCCTTCGCTAGATCAGAAAACCAGCAAGCCACAGCCGCAGCGTTCGTGGTTCCTGTGTGGCCCCCGACCGGGTTTTACGAGCGAGAAGTGTTTACGTTATCTTCAGGTCTGACAACGAACACACGGCCCTTCTGTCGGTTTCAAAATGACAAAACTCCTCTGCCATGAAACACACGGGCGCTGGAAAAAGGGTGATGCACGCAGAAATAGAAATAATACACGTGCCATGTGCACCAGGGCGTGGTGCCGGGCATGGGAGCGAGTGAGAAAGTGATGTTCTTGCTGTTCTGGTGTAACCGATTAATTTATTCTTTTTCACTGGCTTAACCGTTGGTGCGATTTGCTCGAATTCTTCAGCGTGAAGAAAAGAATACGAATGATTCGAATCCCATTTAAGGCATTTATTTTCTGTGTTTACCCTTTTACAAGGGAATTGTATAGTCAAAATATGCGAAATATGTACAGCCACTGCGATAAAAATAGGACACCGTTATATGTGATCACTCTACTGTGATTTCCGAATTTAGCTACTATTGAAGTTCGCTTATCGCCGTAAAGTTAGGCAACATGCATAACACCGTGTAGGAAGCGTGTGTTCCAGGATCTTTTTTTCCATTTTTATTGCGGGTGACTGTCCATAAATATGTAGAAAAACTTACATATTAATATATATATATATATAAGTTTCGGTAATTTATTTCATTCCCTTGCTATGTTTTAAAGTTTCCTGTCAGCAAAGAAATACATTTTAAAAAAGTAACAAGTTATCTTGAAATAATGACTGTGTATAGTGGAACCACAAGCAAAAAAACCTGCGCAGACCCGCGACTCCTGTGCACCGTAGTCCTGCGTGGAGGGGAGGGGCAGAGTGGAGCATTTTTCTTTATGGCCCGAGCTGAACGGAGGAAGAGAAAGGTGCGCGGAGACTTTTCGTCGAAGGTTATTTTCCTTGTGGTCGCTCTATAGTCTTGCAGTCACTATTCGCAGAATTAATTGGGATTATTTTTACATTAGAGGTAGTAAAGAACAAAGCATACATAAAGCTTTGACTTCTGCGGTATGATTTAATTTGCTATATTTTACTTCGCTTCTTGTACCTCTTCTGGCTAATTTGGGGATGAGTGATGAGATGATGAAATTGATGAATGGACACTCACAAACATCCATGCCCCGGCCAGGATTCGAACCCGAGACCCCTGGCTTCGTAGCGCGATGTGCTAACCATGGGGGCCGGCTTATGCGGTATGATTTTCATGGCATAGTGACGGGCCCGTTACCATCAGATACTTTGTTGTGGGTACGCAGTGCGTACCTTGCGTACCCCGAATGCACGCCGCTGATATCTGCATTACTCAACTACAACTAGAGAAAGTGCGTAAATGTAAAAATATGTAATATATATATCTCAAATATGTAAGAATATATAATCTGAAATGCATGTATGTCGTTCCTAACGTCGTCGCGTTTTGAGTCCCGGGTTCGATACCCGGTGGAGGCGTTTAGTGTTTTGGATCTCAGTCTGTAGGTCTGGTCCCGATCATCTTATCTGTGTATGAAGTGGAGTTATAGCAAGAAAAAAAAAACAGATTTATTTCTTTGGAAAGGGACAACAATAGCTATTATAATAGGGCGTCACTATTTTCACAGAGCGCCTCGACATTTAGGCACTTCCTAATTTTTTTTCCTAATTTTGTCCTTTCGGCTCTCGGGGTAACCACCCCCTTGACCCCACCTGCTCTGGTGTTCATTTAGAATCATTTGCTGGCTGACAATTCATAAAGTTAGAAACAATATCATGGGACGCAGAAATCGACAATGCCGCATCTATTTATTCCCTCTGGCATTCCTGTACTACAGCTGTTCATACAACCCTCACGTAATTTGTATCCAATGCTTAAATAACACCACTTTCCAACCCCTTTTTATTCCACCCTCCTCTACCTCTTCGGCCTGACAAGAAGCTAATTATGTTTTTTACATTGGAACCCGTTTCATCTTCCCGTTTTTCTTGGACAAGTTCCTAATGGAAACCCCTCCTCCTTCCTTCCCCCCAACCCCAAAGAACCTTGAGTCCCAGCAGGTATAATGACGGGTATTGGTTTCAATTTGTCAGCCTGACGAGAGGCGACAAGGCTTTACCTTTATAAACTTCCCTTCTCAAAAGAAGTGCTGCCTCATTACCTGCGAGTGTTGCCAACTTTTGCTTACGTAGTGGACCGGCGGGGGTAAATTAAAATCATCAACCCCCTTTCATCCTTGTTCCGAACAAATGATAAATGAAATCCGTAAGACTTAATCAATGCAACACCGTCATGTGATGGAAGCGAGTGGGTAGATAAGACGTTGCATCTTAAAGGGGTTGGATCTTAACTGAAGTATACCTCGGCCCGACTGCTATTTGTAAGAGTAGGCTACCTTTGCGCGGAGGGATATATTGCATCATATTTTCTCCCAATTACTTGGTAAGCAACAGTTTTGCCGACAGAGATATTAAACTGAGTAAAAGTTGTTTTTTTGGCTTTTAGAATATAATAGTGACATCTTTTATGAAAATATCCTAATTAAAGTCTCTAGCCTTCTTAAACCGAAGGTTTATGGCTGGGCTATCTTACTATGTCACGTGGTCCTAGGCTATGAATAGAAATAAGTTTACCAACTCCTAAGAAATCAGGTTGCCAACTCATAAGAAACCAGGTTGCCAACCCATAAGAAATCAGTTTGCCAACTCATAGGAAATCATGTTTCCAACTCATAGAAATCAGGTTGCCAACTCCAGAATCAGCATCATCATCTCACTGATATGAATAATTTCTGATCGATTTTCTCCTGAATTTTATTCTCTAGACTTCAGGCTTCGCAGACAGCCTAACTAGCCTAGAATATAGGCTCCTGAAGCTTTCCATCTGTCCCTATCCTGGTCAAGATCAATCCAATCTTTCCCATCCTTACCGATTTCCTTTAGATCCATCTCAACGTTATCCCTCCATCTTCGTCTTTGCCTTCCTACAGGTCTCTTACCAAAAGGTTTCCCAACAAGAATCCTGTAAACTCTTCTTTCCTCTCCCATTCGTGCCACACGGCCTGCTCTCCTGTCTTCTAATATTCTAATAATATCTGGACAGGAAGATAAATTGTGCAGTTCTACTTATGTAACCTTCTCCACTCAGTTGTCTCCTCTCTCTCTCTCTCTCTCTCTCTGTCTCTCTCTCTCTTTCTGAGAGAGGGAGAGAGATGAAGAGAGAAAGAGAGAGAGAGAGAGCTCTCGCTCTGTCTCTCTCTTCCTTTTTTCTTTCTCTCTCTCTCTCTTCTCTCTCTCACACTTTCTCAGAGAGAGGAAAAAGAAGAGAAGTCGTTCTCTCTCTCTCACTTTCTTTCTTCCTCGAGAGAATAAGAGAGAAATAGAAAGAGAATAAGAGAGAGATAGAAAGAGAATAAGAGAGAGATAGAAAGAGAATAAGAGAGAGGTAGAAAGAGGATAAGAGAGAGATAGAAAGAGAATAAGAGAGATATGGAGAGAGAATAAGAGAGAGATAGAAAGAATAAGAGAGAGATAGAAAGATAATAAGAGAGAGAGAGAGAAAATGAGAGAGAGTGAGGAGAGAGGGGGAGAAAAAATTTCAAGCCTGTTTTGAAACTCAAGAACAGAAAGAAAACAGGGTCACTGTGTTAGCTTTACCCTCTTTCAAGTTGGACTAACTCTGAGAAAATCCAGCCACATGGCAACCTATTGGGTAAGAGTGAGAGAGGGAGATAACGTATACCTTTCCTGGTTCCCTTCAAATAGGAAGTAGCTAGCTGGATAGCTTATTCTAGTAGTATGATTCAAGTCCTCATTGGAACGCCAGTTCGGTATCTTTGACATAGATCGAGAGGAAGCCGACAGGACGCGTATCTGGTTTCGAGCCAGCACCTGTTTTTTTCTGAGAATCGCTCTTGTCGCTTTTACCTGCAGTGTTTAGACATCCAACACTAACTGCGACGACGTTATACTCCCAAGGTCTCCATATTGTATAAAAAATAGCACAACACAATGACACTAGCCGCAACCTCACGTTATGAAATCTCTAAAGAAACTGAGTTGGCAACATCTCATTTACTCCACGTGGACCTGTCAGTTCCTAAAACGGACGCTATTGGTGGGAAAAGTTTGAAGGGACGATTTACTGGGCCCCACGTGGAATTGACATACGGTTGTCAGAGGGAAACTGATCTTTCGAAGTAAAGTGACGTTCCAATGAGGACTGGGACTTTATCAGATTCTCTAAATTAAATGCCAGAGATAACTTCAAACTTGGAGAAGTACTCATTCTTTAACTTTGAAGCCATCTCTGGAAGAGGGGAAAAAAAACAAAAAAAACCCTCTTTTTTATTTCTCTCTCTCTCTCTCTTTCTCTCTCTCTCTCTCTCTCTCTCTCTCTCTCTCTCTCTCTCTAGGAGGAAAAGAAAAGGAGAGAAGGGTTTCTCCTTCTCTCTTTTCTATCTCTCTCTCTCGCTCGTAATTTTTTCCCCCTCAATTTCCTATTTCTCTCTCTCTCTTTTTCATGAAAGAAGAAAGAAGGAAGGAGAGAAAGAAAGTCGGAGGGAGAGAGAGAGAGAGAGAGAGAGCTTTTTTTTCTCCCTTTTTTTTAAGGGAAAAGAGAAAGAAGAGAGAAAAAGAGTGTCTCTCTCTCTCTCTCTCTCTCTCTCTCTCTCTCTCTCTCTCTCTCTCGGGGGGACAAGGGGGCCCCTTTTTTCGGAAGAGAGAGGGAGAGAGAGAGAGAGAGAGAGAGATGAGCTAGAGTCAGTCTGTTAATTAACTAAACTTTCCAGGAGAAATATATATTTTTTCTCCTGCACAAGGCAAAGGTGCTATTTATTGAGATGAAGTAACGGACACATAATCCAAGAGCAAAGTGGAAATAAGAATATAATTTTCATTGCAAAGTCAGTTTTCCCCATTTTCCCCACCATGTTGGTGCCGAGAGTGAGAATCTGTGGAACTCTGGCTGAAAGTCACGTGCAGTACCTGATTGATGCAGATGGCGTGAACTAAGGAAATAAGATCAAAACAACCCGATTTATGAGAATTAAAAAGAAAAAGACAAACGAGTTGTCAAGATGGCCTACCGTGCACCCCTAATGCTCCGGCGCCTCGCTCGGTTGCCTTCTCCAGGAATTGAATTCGTGGAGCCGAGAAATGGCATGCCCTAATATACCGTAGCAATCCATTACGTCCGAAATGAGTAACTGGATTGAATTAAGTTGGAAAGGCGTTTGAAGAGCAGGAAGCGATGCTTTATGCTCCAACAAATTATTTCCTTTCCCCGCCGCATGTCTTTCAGGTGGCGCTGGTGCAGCAAATCTGGCGTTGCTCGGGTTGCCAACCTCAACGAAATGGCGCTAAACCTGAGCGAAGTCTCGTGCGTGTGTAAGCAGAATTTATATTCCATTTTCTATCTCGTTTTCTCCTTTAGTTTCTTCCCGTCCCTCTCAGCCTTCTTTTATTTATTACTTTCTCTCTCTCTCCTTTCTTGTAATTCTCTCTTTCTTTGTCTCTGCCAGCCACTTTTATTTCTGTTCTTTTATTCTCAATCTCTCCATGCTTCTACTGACTCATATTCATTTTACCATGACCCGTAAACATGGCGCCAAATGACTTTTGAAGTGGAATATTTTTTACATTAAATGCTATTGTACAATATTGAAAACATATTTTTGTGTGAAACATTCGTAAAACCTTAATTTTGTGTTCAACAGAAATGTATAAAGGTTGGCTTTCGTGGTCTGGAGGCCAGATAATATATATATATATTCAATGAAATTCCAGTTCTTCTTTTGATTGGTTTGGTTTGTTTTACTTCGCTTTTCTACCACTTTTGTCTAATCCCGAAGATGAGGAGTAATGATGAGGGGACACTCACAAAAAAACACCCATGACCAGGTCGGGATTCGAACCCGGGACCCCTGGCGTCGCAGCGCGTTGTACTGACCACTCCGCCACCGAGGTCTGCTAGCTTATTTTTTTAAATGCTAATTTATTGCTAGGCTGTAATCACAATGGTCAGTAATTAGTCATTTTTTTGTTTTATTTTGGTCAGTTAACGACCCTTTGACTAATTTCTACCCTTTCATTTCAAAGGTAGGCCCATGTTTACATTGCAGGAGACCAAGTATTTATTGTGTGAATACGAAGGATGGGCATTCGAATCCGAGTCCGAATTACCCGAATCCTGGATTCGACAAGATTCGGTTCCGCCCTAATGAACACTAATCCAGTGAACTGACATAGCAACGTCTCAACATTGTTCAGAATGAACAAGCATGGAGAGGATCTCTCCGGTATGTCAACCTTAGACCGAAATAGGCTGGAGATATCCAATTCCAGCGTTACGTAACACGAGCAGTATACGGCAGGCGGGCCCAGAAGTAACCAGACGGAAGGCTTGTTCTTACGGGTAAAAAAGAACACGAAAAACCAAGGGATAACATTACAGACTGACAGGAAACCCATCTTGTACGGTTGGACCACACCATGGCCATTACTTGGAGGCACCCTTGGTACCAAGCGCTGACTTCTGACCTCCAGAACCGGAGACGTATCTGCAGCCGAGAAGGGAGGTTCTTTATGCATAGTAAATAGCTCCCTACAAGTGGAACCAATCGTCTTCCCCCCCATACGTACAGATATACAAGGAGATGCAGAACACGCCCCCCTGCCGCGTTGGGTCCATCATTCACCGTCTCCTCGGTGGCCTCTCCCGGTTGGAGGAGAGAGCCACTTAAAAACGTCGACAAGTCAAAAGAGATGAGGGAAATGAAAAGGGAAGCGATTTTTCAAAAACGGTTCTTTATGAGCCGGTATTTTTTCTTACCCTCCTTCGCAACTCAAGACGAACAGAACAAATGGGCTTATGAATCACTTACCTCCTTTACAGGGTTGCCAACCTGCTATTTACAGTTTGAAATTATGCTGACTAATAAAAATTGCGTCTTGCGATTAGTCAAACGTGGTGGAAGAGTGACGTTTAATAACAACATAATAACAAAATCAAATAAAAATTGCTGACGGCATAGGTGGTTGACAGCACAATGCGCTGTCAAACTCATAAAAAAATACGCAGGTATGTTAATGTTCAACTAGGCTACTACTGTTTAATTTCAGCAATTCACTATACTCTGTCCCAGGAGTCTGTGGGGCAACGCCGCATACATAACGGCAGAGGAGAGGAGAAAGCGAGTGGACGGAGCAAAGCAGTACGCGCAGCTGCAAACGGCTGGTAGCTGCAGTCCCTCTCCATACAATATCTTTCCCTCTCGCGTGTTAATCCCCTCGAGTCGCTATTTGCGAGAAGGACTTCTATTCGTTCGCTTGCTCCACAGACTCCTATAGGTTAGCAAGGAACATCTATACCCGGACCAAGATCTTTCAGCGCCCATTCACAGCGCAGAACGGCTATGTCGGGAAATCCTGTTTTCCTGCTGGCCACTTCCGGGAGGAGGGATTCTAAGATTGCCGCTTGCTTGGAGTGTAAGTTCATGTTTAGGGGGTGTAAGTGTATATTTGGAGCCAAAATGACACAAATTTGACCTTTGAGGAAAATTTAGAGGGGGTTGAGAAAATTGGGGGGGGGGAGATTGGGGGGTGGAGAAAGAAGACATTTTAATATTGACACATCTGAATAATAATATTGATAAGAGGAAAAAAGCTACGACAGAAATGATCATTTTGGTTTAGAAAGGGCCTCTAAGTCTATATTATCATCTTATGTGGACATTGGGTGTCGGCAATTTAGAAGAGCTTTCCCTGAAACATCAGATGCTAAATCCACATGGAATGTGTATGCATACCCATAAAAGTCATGAACACGAATGTTTTCATAATCTGACAAGTTCATTGTCGTGACTAGCCATCTATAGATGCGTCTAAGGTTATACTAGCTAATCAGCTTTACCATTGTGTAGATCTTCCCCAAAAGGGCTACTTCACACACAGAGCGTCGTGTTACCAACCTTGAGAGACTTCACTCCTCAGCCAAGACCTATCTGATCAGGCACGGCCAACTCCCCTGCGACCTCTCCCAGCGATCATTTATGCGAGTAATGCAGAGAGGGAGGAAACGTAAAGCCGATCGGGGGGGATGGAAGTTATTGACGTGCGTGCTCACAGGGGGGCAATTTCACAAGACCGTAAAATGCAATGACCCGTACAGAGGGACGCGACGGAAGGCAGGACGTAGGCGTTAAAGTTTCATGATGCCGTGGTGGTCATGATGACAGATGGGGATGTACAGGGCTTCAATGATGGGGAAACCCCATGCGTGTACCTGGAATCCCGAGCTTGTAGGCATCGAACCGAAGACTCGGTTAATCGATAAGCTCTGCTGTTAAGTTATAGTCGATGCACTAAATTCATTGAGGTCCAAGATTTCTCAAGGTCCTTCCCGATGGAGTTGTAACGTCACCGCTTTGTAATCAAGGGATCCCGGGTTCGATACTGGTTTAGTCACATAATGGTTCAGATCCCTATCCACTCTCGAGTAGCCTATCTGTGGACTTGAAACAAAACTGAATCAACCACACTTTCAATGAGATCTGAAATGCACGACAACCGAAATTTGATTAAAACCAGCTACTCAAATTTAGTGCATGGGAAAGAGTGGTGTGCAGTACACGGATTAGTGGAATGGATCTTGAAGAAGAGCAAAGGAAACAGTAGACATTGCTGAGATTTATGTGCGGAGAACGATGTTTAAAATCAATTGAATATGCTAGCTGATAAATAGGATGAGGAAGTAGCTAGAAGTATTGTCGAGAAAACAAGTCTAATGAAAACAATAAGAATCCAGGAAGAAGAAAAAAATGTATTAATCAACAGATGACTTACTTAATAAGACTGATAAGACGTAACAGGAACAAATTTAGGGAATAAATAATGTACGAAAAGGAAGTACGTTTCGAACACGGATACTACTCGTACACACACATACAAACTGTCAGAAGCTTCGGACAGCAGTCACAAGATAACTGCATATTGTGTTAGCAGTCACAACATAAGACAGGAAAATGGTTCGTGGCGTCCCAAGGCGAGGATCAGTGTCCTCTTCACAAGACATTCTAGAAGATGACGCCCTCGCCTTGATCAAGGGATCACGGGCTCGATTCCTGGTGGACACACTTTGCACAGTGGTTTGGATCCCACTTTAATGTGTAGGTACAGACGAAAATGAAACTTTCTTAAGCTTCAACGGATTTTTTGGCTTGAACAACCGTCCTTGTCTAAGATGAACTCTTAGTTCATCTTAGACACTCGATTTCGAGTCCTGGTGAATCCTGCATTTTTTTTACATAAATTTCCACGTAATTCATCTCCTGTGTGCAAAATTATATGCAGTGGCGTGCCCAAGAAAGGTGGTTGGTAAGGGTCATAACATTTACCCTTTACCCAGTATTCCTAAAAAAAATAATAAAAACGCCAAAGGTAGGGGAAAATGGCAAAATGAGGCCTGACTGCTAAGAAAAAGTATACGCATTATTCCTTCAGAAAATTCTGGGTACGTCACTGATAATACGGTACTGTACATCTCCACACTGAGTTAAACTAGACCTGTCGACGTGTTTAGTGTTTGAAAGGCAACGTTGGGGTAGCAATGACAGTTCCACAGAGGTAAAACAGAGGAAGCGAAAAAGAAGGCGATGCTTAGTGTGCCAGAGACCCGGGTTCGAGTTCGTGTCGAGATTGCATTTTGCGCTTAAATTTCTGCCTGGTGCATTTTTTGTGTTCCAAACCATAAGATCAGATCATGCCTTCATCTGTCCCTCTCTTCAAGCTACGTTTCATGCAGGTGTGGATAAATTTCCTTCTATCCTGTAGAGGAACTGGTTTCATCACCATGCATACTATCAGTCCTTAAAGCAGCGAGAATCAGTTGCTTTTCATCCTGAAAATCCCTTCGTACAAGCGATGTGGAAGATAACATTCTCCACTAAGCCTTTCAGCTCAGGTAAAAGCCCGCAAAGGACTTTGAAGTCAAGATACGATATCGAGGCCACAGCAACTCACCATACCTGATCCAACAGAGACAGCTGATAAAATCTAAATACCTTCATGTCAACTGGTTGCTTTGAGAAGTTTGCCGCCAGAACTAGTTGCGTTATGGATCCGTGGAAACGGGTAAAGAAGTATATTATGATGTTGAGAGAGTAGCAATTTGGTAGTCTTCCTTTTTGAGCGCTTATTTTCTGATGCGGCGTATGGATTAAATTACCATAACGGTTTATCCATCCTTCCTACAGGGTGGTCCATATGTCTTGTTACCCCCATAATTTTAAATAACTTGATAATAATACAATATAATATAATGAAGTGTAAGGTAGCCATTCATTCCATATGTCGTGTGACACCAACAATTTTTCGTGATTGTTGTCTGAAAGGCTGCCCTAATAGCGTCCTTTAATTGTTCTGTTGTTTGGTATCGTTGTTGTGATACCTTTTCCTTAATAATGCCCCAGAGAGCATTGTCACAAGACGAGAGATCAGGGCTTCTCGGAGGCCAATCCAGAGGCACCGGATGATGTACCGATCCGCGTCCTATCCACCTATTGGGAAACACTTCACTTAAATATTCCCTGACAGCGATGGCATAGTGGGGCGGTGCTCCATCCTGTTGAAACCAGGAACGTCCCAGGAGATTCATTCTTTAGAGCTGTGGAACAAAAAATGCCCGTAACATGGCGAGATAGGAGTGTTGATTGACTACGCCATCGAAGAAATAGGGACCTATCAAGTGTTTAGCGGACATAGCGACCCAGAGCATCACATGTGGGGGGTTGTTTTCCAGCTCTTCGTAATAATGCGGATTTTCCTTGGACCAGAAATACACATTCCTTGCACGTGCACTTCGATATATTGCGCATTCATCGGAGAAGAAAAGATCAGCCCGCTGCGGGAGTGTTGGAAATACCTCCAACATTCTTCGACATGCTGCATGTCGTCTACGCATGTCACCATCACTGAGCTCGTTGACGCTTGCTGGTTTAAAGGATTTCAATCCAAGATCCTTCTTCATGTGTCGTAACATTGTTGTTTTCGGGATTCCAAGCTCAGCAGACCGTTTGCGCATTGACTTCTGCGGTGACCGAAGCACAGATGCCTCCACTACTGCACATGTGTTCTGTCTTTTGGTTGGTGCACCAGGCCTCGGTTTGTCTTTGATACATCCCAACATAAACAGTTTTTTTTTCCAAACGCAGTATTGTCACTTTTGGTGGTGCATTTTTTTGGAATCGTCTTGTGAAATCTCGTCGCACATCCTCCATGGTCTTGCCGCTATGTGGACGTTCATGGGCCCAAACACTGACAACAAGGCTCTCTTGTACATTGTAGGAGCTTGTGTCAGCCATCTCCGCAAAAGAAACACTGAATTAGAGATAACAATATATTGATTCTGGGGGGTAACAAGACATATGGACCACCCTGTACATTGCTTCTTATACAAAACTGGAAAATCTTCCAATTTTTTTGAGTGCGTTCATTCTGTTGTCGTCAGTTTTGTTAAGGTATCTCCAGCTTCTGTTTCTAAATGTAGCGTCACCCATATTTTCGGTCCAAATACCCGGGTCTAATCATATTAAGTAGCAAATACGAGAAACGAACACACGCTTACTTTGACATAAGTGGTCAATGGTCGGATGGCGTAACATACAAATAATTCAAGATACCACTGTAATACTCGTATAAAGGAGCAATTCAAGAGGTAACAGACTGACACTTTAGAAGCAAGTTTTATTTATATTTTATGTATTTGTACATGATTCATGAAACATATAATGAAAATTATATAACCCAGGAAATTTACGATCTTTCTTCAAATATATTCTGCCAGCACTATATAAAAATAAATTTGAAGGTGAAAACTGACACAATTGGCAACCTATAAATCTGGATCTTCTGAATCAAAGTTGGTGGGTTGTACTCGATGAGGTAATTTTTTACACACAAATTTTAGAAACACATGTATTGAATGTTCGCAATCTATAGATGTTCTCCTTTGAAACAATGGGCAACCCAATACATTGCTCAGAGGCGTCTCCTGAACGCATGCGGTGTATGCTGCGCATGCGTCAATTGTGGGGAAAAGGATAGCTTGCTCTGCGACGACATTAATGAGCATTTCTACATTCTAATTTCTTCATATAGGAGAAGTATTTATTTTACACGAGAGCGCTCAACTAAGCTTATATTACATTTCTTGGATCTGAAGTGAAAGAAAGTAATAATTCTTTTCCCAAAATTGACGCATGCGTCACTTCAGATCCAAGAAATGTAATATAATCTTAGTTGAGCGCTCTCGTGTAAAATAAACACATCTCCTATATGAAGAAACTAGAATGTAGAAATGCTCATTAATGTCGTCGCAGAGCAAGCTGTCCTTTTTCCCACAATTGACGCATGCGCAGCATGCACCGCATGCGTTCAGGAGACGCCTCTGACATTGCTCTTCACTGATATATAATTTTGACTATCAAGGTTATTTTTATGGATTGCTCACAGATTAGGAATAGAAGTAGATTAAAATGCTAGTGTGCTACGGAAATAAAATAAAGCAACTCGAGCCATTAATGACTAAAATTGTCGATAGATGCCAGACCGACGAATTATTATAAACCTTAGACGTTATGCAGTGAATACAATCGAAATTGCAATGCAGAATGGTGAGAAAATTTAGTATTAATTTAGAACAACTCTTAAATAAGGTTAAGATTGCTTTGCTGAAACTCAACACCCATGACCTACCCACTATCACACACTTTGCAAGACAGAAAGTGCCAATTGCAGAAGAACTACGACTAAGAATTCCAAAAAATTGGTTATTTATGTTTACAAGGTGATTTTACTGGTCGTTTGAAGCATGGATCTATAAACGCACGTGTTACTAATTTTATTATATTCGAGCTTATTTTGTGATGGCGAAAATGGGAATCCACAATACAACAAACACTGCTTCCACGTCTCTCCTGCATCCATTTTTCACCCACTTTATAGTTCCCGTGGCAAAATGGGGCCCATTTCTCTCATGACAGCGCCATCTGTAGGTAAAGAACTGAACTCTTCAGAACCCACCAGCGGAAAATTAACCTGGTCTGCGGTGGGTGAGACCATTTGCATCCAAGGGGCTGGAGAAGTTGTGTGCCACTCCATGACCGGTTATGGTAGGCGAAGGGCGATTTGGAAAGGGGGGAAAAGGGCATTATCTGAAGAGAAAAAGCGAAATTTCTGGCAAAATTATGTACAATTTTTCAGGAACACAGCACTAACGCATTTGCAGAAGCAATTTAATTTCGTTTTTTCTCTGTTCTGTCTAAAGTATTGCACTGTGAGGCTCTTCCTTCTCCAAAGCTCTGTTTGCCACAGGATTTCGCATTTATACAATAACGTACTCCCAAATGTTGACATTTTCTTCCCTGAACCAACAAATGTTGGGAAAAAAAATTTGCTTTTCTATTTGTGTCATCTTTGTTTTTGTTGTTATTATTTTTGCTGTTGTTGTTTCACTTGTTACAGTTTCAGTATGACATGGTTGTTCAATACTGTATCTGACATTTGAAGTGTCACTTTCGAAGAACACCCATACACAGGCTGGGATGCGAACCAGGGACCCCTGACGTTGTAGCGCGTTGTGCTAACGACTCCGCCATTGAGAACGGCTTAAACGTTGTGGGATGGTTACCACAGAAACATAATTTCATTAATTTGAGTCAGGTGTTTGTGATTGGTTTCTCTTCAGAGTCAGGTTTTTGTGATTGGTTTCTCTTCAAAATATAACTAAATCATTGTAACCAATATGTATCAGGATATGAGCGATAAAGGCGGCCGGACCATGGTGCTGATCACATCATCTCCACTAGCTGAGGTCGAGTATGCGCGCGACCTGTATGTACCTTCATGGCACGATGTAATACACGAAGGATAGCCTTGTCTTTTAACTTTGTTATGATGTCTATCCACTAACCTCGGTTATAAATGTTTTACGACGTATGGGATTTGTTTTTGCATTCTGCAAGGGAATTTTGTAGGATGCTGAGTTGCCAACACTGGCCATGACAAGCGGCGACCACCTTCCGGAGTAACTCATTGTTCGGTCATCCATAGAGAATGAATCTCAAGTGAAAGGAGAGAATGCTTGTTATGGAGGGTTGGTAAAAGGAGGGAGGAGATCCAAAGATATTTCATTCCTCTTCAGCTGAACGTGACGTCAGCGAGTTTTTTTCTGCTTTCAGATGTTTTTGTCTGCGTTTCTCCTGTCCATGTGTTCATCTACCTGTGCGTGGTCTCGTGGGAAGAAGGGATTTACAACTTACCTGGCTCTCGGGAAGAACGACAACTGGTCCTTGAGTCGGCTTATTTCAACGTCTTTTGCAATTAATAAGCGAATTTTTCGCTTTTGTTGCTTCAGAGTTGCATTCCTTTCGCATGTTATGGGCTTAGTATGGGCATCGTTTCGGAAGCTCAAGAAAAATACGGATAGTTTTGTATTTCAGGAATTTTGTGTACGAGTTCGTGTGTTCCATCCAGAATTTTGCGATATTCGTACATAAACCCTGCATTTCACACAGAGCCGGTCCTGGGGAGGGGCAAGTGGGGCACTCTCCGGAGACCCCACGCTCTGGAGGGTCCCATGCCAGATAAAAAATTAATTGTATGAATACGGTTCATTACCTATGCTACTAATTGAGCAACTAATCTAATATATCCTGACTTTATGGATTGTTTGCGTGTTCAAGTATTTCAATCAAACAATGTCAATATGCACTATTCCTTTATGGAATGAAATCATGAAGCGAAAATATTATTTTACATGAATCTGTGAAAATTCACTACAGCCAGGCACGTATCTAGAAATATGTTTGGGGGGGGGTCCCGAACCAAGTGTCTCAGGAATAATAATAGTAAGAATAATACTAATACGTACTAATAATAATGTTTAAATTAAAATAATTATATGAAATCAAATTAATACTAATTACAATCCATAAATTAATATTATATTATTATTACACAAATAGGTAAAAAGACTGTATAAGAATAGAGATATAACAGCGCATATTCATTACGTAGCTTACCTGAAGTTAAGATTGGAATAATTTACATAAAAACAAATGCCTTGGCAAAGAAATTAAGGTCAAATAGATGAAAAATTGAATATTTATCGAATAACAAAAATGATGTTACATGTATTTGGAGAAAAGTGTTTCTGATTAATATTTTATGCATATTATTTTGAGTAGTAGTGTACATAAATCTTCTTTGTAATGTCATTCAAAGTCGTATGGTCCCAATATAATTCTTGCCTTCTAAAAAGTTCAAAGGAAATTAATAACCATCGATTATGCAACAAATGCTAATATTTTCGTTAGGCCTACTTAATTTTAGTACTTGGTAAGCCTTTTTTGGGGGTTCGGACCCCTGGACACCCCCTAAACACGTCCTTCCTGTCCCAATATAATCCTTGTCTTCCAATAAGTTCAGAGGAGATTATACAACAAAGGCTAAACGAATATATTTTTCATTATTTAATTTTAGTACTTGATAAGTCTTTCAGGGGGGTCCGGACCTCCTGGACCCCACTAAATACGTCCTTGACTACAGCGCCAAAATTCAAAAGAAAGTAAACAATAGAGAATTACGACAGAGAATGTTATTGGATATGATTAAAAATTGCCACTTTCTTAAGAGTTTGATGTTGAACACACCCAGTTTTGTAATTAATAATGGTACATCGGAAATGAAAAGAAACACTAATTTAGAAACTTTTATAGCCTCACATCATTTTTGGTTTTAAACTTTAACATATTCTCCTTATTGCTCTTAGGTAATAATACGAAATATATGCATCAATTGTAATGCTCTTTACATTGCAATTACATAGGACACCCGTACTTCAGACTAAGGGTCAGGTTTTTTCAGACCTCGGAGAAATTGTGGTTACGACCCGCGTATATTGCATGCCTCGCACCCACCTGTGACCGGCCCTGAATACCAGAGTTGGCATGTTTAAAACACATGACTTTGGTTTTTTTCAACACATTTGGTACTTGCTGTTTGATAGTTTGTGGTTATTTGCGTGTTTTGTAACTATGCCTTTTCATTCAATGCGTGTCATTTTGTTTACTGTGCATAGAAATCTGTTCAGTGCCTGAAAATGTATATTGAATTAACAGTGAAACATCATACCTGTGGGTCATGTTTAGAACACCTGGCTATATTTTTAAAATGGAATACTTTATGGATGAAACCGTTTTGTTCCTCACTTAACACACTGAAAAATGTGCGCATTGTTGTTAATGTTAATATTTAGTTGCATTGACGATAAAATGTCGTATTAAAAAAAACACAAAAAAAAAACAACAGAGGAGCTACCACATGGACTCAGTGGGGCCTGGCAACTGTGGATTAGTTGAAGCTTCTCGAAGCCTACATGCGAGATTTAAGACTAACATAAATCTGTATTTTAAGGAGTTAGTCAAGCGTTTACCTTATAATAGGAACACAGTCCACCCTTGGATGATTAATAGATTCCTTATTAATCATTATTATTAGAAAATTAGTCTTCTTGGCATTATGTTTTACACGTTTGATTGGTTTAAAACATGTTTTTTCGCTTCTTGTTTAAACCACTGTTTAAATCATTTTAAACATGTTTAAGAAACTGTTCTGTTTCTAAAAACAAAACACAAATTTTGCCAACCCTGCACACACGTAAACTGTCCATATCAGTACCGAGCGAGAGGAGGTCCCTTCCCTAATATGCCACTCGGTAACCCTGTATTGGGAAAGAATTCTTTGAATTATTGTTTTTAAGTCCACTTTATGCACAGGTAGGCTAATCCGGACAGGACCTATAGTTTAAAGTGGGATCCGAACCATTGTGCAATGTGCCCCTGTACTGGAAAAGAAAATATCAACAATGGGAAGGGAGCAAGTTGACACCAAATTAAAACCAGGATGCTGAAACTGTGGGCGGAGAACCTGGCGAATCGCGTTCTTTGACATGTTGCCCAAGGCTGGTAAGAGACCAAGATCTTATTACCTGCTGTAAGCCTAGAGCAACGGTCAGCAAGATTAATAAGCCGATAATGTAGGTTACTGGTTTTTCCTAAATTGATATATTTGCTGTTCAGCCGTACTAGTTTTTCTTATGCCCCGCGGTGCGGCGTGCCTGTAGCCAGGGATGTTGTGTTGATTAACTTCTTTGCCCGTGTCAGTCACTGGGCCATAACTACCCAGGCTCTTCAGTGAGTGGTCTTTGGATGGCTTTGGGTATCTTCATTATTGGAGTTGAGGATTTTCCTGACCTTTACAAAGGGAAACGTTGTTGACTTTCGTAGTTATTCTTGTCGACCCCTGTGAGGAAGATTTCTCTACCGTTGGAAGCATAGGCAGTTCCTGCTGTTTTGGGAGGAATATTCGAAGCAACCACTTGTTCGATACTTTCTGTCGCTTCGAAAAACAGTGATTGATTTGGTTTATTTCACTTCGCTTTTACGCCACTTTTGGCTAATCGCGAAGGTGAGGATGAATATTGGATGAAATTGATGGACACTCACAAAGAGCAACCCATGTCGAGGTCGCAATTTGAACCGGGTACCCCTGGCTCGAAGGATATTTCAATGAAGATGTCCCGTGAATTAGAATAATTTGTTTAGCCTCGACAGTAGCGTAGTGGGTAACGCTGTTGCCTCATAATGAAGGGGTACTGGGTTATATTCCCGATGGGTGCACATTGCAGAGTGCTTCGGATTCCACTTTAAACTGTTAGGTCCAGGCGTTTTTAGCCTAACTAAGCATAAAGTTGAATTAAAACAAACATTTACAATTGATTAGCTAAATGTAGTTGAGTGACGCCGTAAGCATATATATTCTGAGGGTTATGTTAGTGTACATTACTAGTTTTGCTGAACAAGTAGTAACTTGAAGATTTAAGATACATTTCGCCCTTTTTTAAAAGATTAAACGTCAAATGCAGGAAGAGATGCGATCTTATCATGTACCTCCCACCCCCTTGCTGAATTTCTGAGAACGCCACTACGAATAGAAACCAATCGAATCCGTAATACGACCGAAGAGCTGAGGCTTGTAATCTAACCCAAGTTTTTCAGGCTTTCTGACACTGACCGTAAACCTTTTTCGCTCTGGAACCCTTTCTTCTACAGCAAACTCTGCTTGATACCTTTACTGTCTGTACTTATTCTTTGTTTCATTTTCTTGTCGAAGACCTCCCATGCATTGAGCATGCGATGTTATACGGCGTCGGCCTCCATAAAGTTCCTTTGTTTAGCCGTCGTTTCGCGTGTTACCAAGCTCGTTTCGTTGTGCCGCGATGAGCATTTGTTAGATTCTAAATACGCAGAATATGTTTACGACATGTGAGATAATGGATACAATGCGAGAAAAATCGTGTGCGGTAACTCAAGCGTCGGATATCTCCTCTTGCTTCCTCGGGTTTTCCTGCGTGCTCAGAAGAAACACTGGGCTATCGTGAAGAACATGGCGCATCATTACTGTGGATTGTCCGTTGTTTTTCTTGAGTAATCGCCACCCCTCCCTTGAAAACAACAAGATGGCGTTGAGTTCTGCTTGAGCCTCGAATCTACACGATTCGGACACTGCGCGCAATTCTGTTACACGGTTCGTCTTATAGTCCAACGACGAAGAACAAGCAAGAATTGTGATGCTTCACAGTTGTCAAACATACAACTCGACAGGTATCCAAACGAGTGTGCGAAAATGAAAGGGCTGCTGCCTCACGAAGCATGGTATAGTTTTCGGTATCAAATCTAAAGTATGGACGAATCCGAATTTTGGAATTTTCAGAAACCGACGTTAGGATACCAAATTCAGATTCGGGATTCTGATATCGTATCCAGGATTCGGGATTCGAATATCTTATTTATAATTCGAGATACTGATATCTTATTCATAATTCGAGATACTGATATCGTATCCAGGATTCGGGAATCTGATATCGTATCCAGGATTCGGGAAACTGATATTGTATCAAGGATTCGTGAATCTGATATCGTATCCAGGATTCGGGAATCTAATATCGTACCCAGGATTCGGGATTCTGATATCCTATCCAGGATTCTGGATTCTAATATCGTATCGAGGATATGGGAATCTACTCGAATATCGGATCTAGGAGTCGAATCCCGCAGGATTCATCCCACCAATGACCACAGAGTCTCTTGCCTTGTCCCATATGGGCTCCACCCAGGGCATAATAATGATGGTATCTGCAAATGTAACCTCTTAGGAACCTTTGGAATTACGACCTATAGTTTCTGGGTTCGGGGAAACCTTCCAAACTAGAAGCTTTCGATACAACGCATAATTCCTCACCCGGCTTCCAGTCCATATTTTTGCTTTGAGCTTACGGCACTGATCTTGTAGTTCCTGAATGTCGCAGGATTAAATGGGATGGCATTAAGTTTTAGCCTCTCCAAACCCACGGCCGCGTAATACCCCGCAGGAGGCACATCAAATTCTTCCGGATTATGCACCGGGGAAAGATAATCAGCGACCTGATTGCTCTTGGATTAACATTTCTGCTCGATAGGAAAACCTCCAGAGATATAAAATCCATCTCCAGAACCTCCCATACTGTTCGGGATGAAAGAACCTAACTGTCAGTCCGTAATGCAAAGGCCTTAACGCGTAAGACAAGGTTCACATTTTTAATATCCAATCATGCTACATTCTGCTTCTTATATGTACATGAGGCTCTCGTTCTCGGATTCTTTTCTAAGAGAGTTCGCATTCGAATTCTCATCCCTGGTGTTGACGTTATACCAGCAGAATAGTGTTATGTCCATAAAGGTGCCGTCCCGTCATTCACCCGGAGCAAATGAGAGAAAAAATCAAACCAGGATGAACGACCTTACAAATGGAGAAAGATAAGAAAATCTGTGAACTTCTACGGCTAAACTAAGCAGGGCAAAATGAGATAACCACCATCGTCGACAGTGTGAACTCACTGTGGCACAGGTGGGAATCAAACCAGGATTTTCTCTCTAATTTAGACACAAAAGAGCAGAGAAATAATTGATTACCGGATATGTTCTGTCAGCAATCCGCTTCTCACAACCTTCCCCATCCCTCTCCCTTATTGTCTTTGCTTTATTAGCGACGCTTATCGTATTAACTTCGGCGTGAGAATAAACATATGTTCCCCCGGAACAAAGTCGGGAGAATGCTCGCAAAGCCTGCTTCATTAGGGAACTTCCGAAATCAGCGAATCGGAAAACAAGCCAGGGACTGTTTGCAGAGCTTACCACGGTTGGCGTGGCACGGTTGGCGCGCTCTACTGCCCCCCCCCCCCCTTTGCAGGTAAGCTTGGTAACAAAAAGTAATTACCGTGAGGAAACGAACCTGTTTAATGGACGAGGGCTGTTTTAATTGTGTCGTTCCGATCGGCAAGGTTTGGGATGTACACTTCCTTCCAGGAGTGACATGGATTTTCTTGCCTGTTTTGTTTCGTGACTGGCATTTCCTGAGCAGATTCAAGCCTTTGAACAAAAAAGGAGCTCAGTCATAATTCTGTTCTCTTCCCGCCAAAGCTTGTGACGTAACAGCGCGCACGTGACTCAAGTGTCCAACCAGTTTCAGCCACGTGCTTCATAGGAGCTATCTAATTGGTAGAGTGATGGTTTGGCGCCAAGAAAGAACACTACTTAGTTCAAATGCTTACCCACATTCCACGTCAGATGTCCACAGCAGAAAATAGTCCATCCCATGTGTTGATGGAACTTCCAAAACGAAGTCCTAGAAGACAAAGAGAATAGTCAGCTTTAAAATTTAATGAACATGAGCAGACATTGCAAATAAACAGATGGAAATATAGTGGAAGGAGAAAAGGAATTGTGATCGCAATCGGATAAAAGTGCACATTTGGGGTAAACGTTTGTTTAATTACAAAGTTATTTCGTGTCTGTCGGGTCCCTTCCCAATTTGTCATCGTCACTCATTCCGAAAATTGATAGATTTGGTTTCGTATTTCTGCCACTTGGCTAATCGCGAAGATGAGGATGAGTGATGAAATTGATGCAGGGGTACTCACAAACAACACCCATGCCCAGAACGGGATTTCAACCCGGGACCTCTGGCGTCGTAGCGCGCTGTGCTAACCGCAAGGCCGTCTCATTCTAAAACCACTTGATTATATTAACCGTCTCTTGTATATTTAGATGCCTTGTTAAAATATTCGAATGTATTTTGACCGAGTCTCCTCTGTGGCCGAACGCTTTGAGTACGGCCTTAGGAATCTTCCACAGGCGGTTACAGATTCGAATCCTGGTGTGGGCACGGTGTTCCTTGTCATTATTTTCATATTTATCGTCGCGGTTATCCTGAACAAGGAGAACAATACAAATACAGTGGACTCTTTTTAATTCGAACGTGGATAATTCGAATTATTGGGTAATTCGAAAGAATGTTTATCCCCTTGAAATGTTTTTATTAATTCGAATTTTGGATAATTCGATGTTTTTTCACGTCCCCTTGGAGTTCGAATTAAAAAGTTAAAAAGAGTCCACCTTGAATGATGCGAATCTGTTGCTCTTCACCTTATTGTAGATCACATGATCAGTGACGGCTATTAGGGGGAGGGGCAGTTGTACCCACATTTTTCCGCTTTTGCCCTGACACTATGCTAAACCTTACGTACCAAAGGAAAGTAAATTGTCCTTGTCCCCCAGTTTTGACACCGTGCCCCCCCCCCCCCCAAGTTTTGGAACCCGGTCGCCGCCACTGCACATGATTATAATGTTTTATATTCATATATTATATTTATAATGAATAGCAAAAACGGGAAACCCCATTATTGGCCATTTTGCTGCAATGTGTACCACTTGGCTCGAAAAAATATCACATCACATTTTTCTTGTCCAAACGGGGGGAAAACATGTGATTTGAGGCGTGCGTGAAAGAAGGACTCCATCTTGAAGCAGGGGAAACAAAAACAGTCTGGGCAGCCATTGGTCCAATTTCTGCGACTGCTGTCTCTTTGTTACATCCAAGGCACCAAATCGTCTCCTGAGAAAACAGTAGCCTTCATTCTGCTCTGTAAATAGAAAAACAGGAAGCCGCCATGTTTCCTTGTCTTTTCTGTGTCTGTGTGGACTGCACCACGCTGTCTGCGGGGGCTGGTCGTTGCCAGCTGTACCCTCTGAACACAGAGCCAACACTAAATATCGACTTCTGTTGGCAGGGTTTCCAACTGGATTTTCAGACTTCACCAAGGAGTTAGGGTCACTGCGCCAAAACTAGTAGTCATTATTAGTGCCGTTAATAAGTCACATAGGCGAAAACAAAGGATTTACCAAGTTCAGTTTTCAGTATAGGGCATATCCGGTTTACGCTTGTGACCACCAGATATAGTTTTTCACTTATATCATAAAATGAACACCTTGGTTACTACAAAACTTAAATAAATGAATCTGAATAAAAGTAAAAAAAAGGAAAGTGCTCCCCTGTGCTTTTGCACCACACCATGAAGGCGTGAATAGTCAAGTTATTCAAGTTTTATATAGTATTCAAGTAATACTTTTTTTAATATATAAGTGAGAAACTATCTTTGATCCATAAGGGGCGTTATATCTGGTGAACGAGGTGGCCAGGGAATAGGGCCATCCCGTCCAATCCACCTACCGGGAAATGTTTGGTCCAGGAAGTCACGAACATTTAATCCTCAATGTGGTGGCGCACCATCTTGTTGGGAAAAAACGATTGGTTGAAGGTCAGCCAGCCATTTGTGGTGTCACATATTCAGTCAAAAGGCCAAGGTAAACATTTGCATGGACCAATGATTCGACTGAACATCAGTCCACACATTCACCTTTGGACTGTCTCGTTTGAGGTTATAATCCTCTACGTCTCTTGTTTCCCCTTTAATACCAAAGAAGTGAGACGAGGATTGTCTTATCGGCGCAGTGGATGATCATATATTAGGTACTTAAAGTATACAATTGGAACTTAATATTCGTTAACCCAATATTTATTACAAAACATATTAGTACTTATACTTTCCAAATACAATTAATTCAACAGAAATGTCTATGGATTATCTCCCAGTTAACCTAGTTTAATTTGTCCCATTTGATAGTCAGCAGTCAGTAAGTAAAGGCTACACGAGTCAGAGCAAATCACAACCCAGCCCAAAACCCCCCACAGCCAACATGACCCGGAGCAATCCACCTAAAAAAATCTAAACTAAAACAATTTCCTTTTCTTGCACTTTTAAGAACTCAAAATAAATCAATGGACTTTAGGTAAATTACACCCGGCCATGAGGGCCTATAAAGGGCGATAGACTGTAATGCAATATACTCAGCCTGTCCAGCCAGTGTCCAGTACGTCAGAAGTCTCTCGTAGTCGGCAAGGATCTGCCACGCTAAACTTCTCGCTCGACCAGCGCAGAAGCCCAGCCAATGGCAGAACCTTCCAGAGTCACCTGTCTGTTGAGTCTCCATCCGTCATTCATGAGCAATATTACACTATGGGCTTACAAGGTCCATTGTCGAATGGGGTCCAGATTCTCGTATTGTACGTGTTCAGTTTACAGGAAACATGAAATGTTGCCTCATCAGTAAAACACACTCGGTTGAGGAACATTGCATCCTCCGATATTCGATTAAGCATGTCCACTGCAAGAGTTTTGCGTTTCGGTTTATCATTGGTCTCGATGGCATGCAACAGTTGCACTTTATAGGCATACAATCGCAGGTGGTGGTGAAGGACCTTGTGTACTGTTCATCGTGGTATCTGTAACTGTCTGGCAGCAGTGCGAATGGATTTCTTTGGAGAATTAACAAAGGTTAATTTTACACGTTCGATGTCTTCCTCTGATACTCGATTTCTTCCACTTCCTGCTTTATCCAAAATTGTACCGGTCTCCATGAATTTCCTGTGCCATTCACCAATTGGTGGACGTGTTGGTGGTTGTTTCCCATACCTAGTCCTGAAGTTTCGCTGAGTCTGAGTGTCAGATGTTGTTTCAATGAACCACGCCACACATTGTGCCTTTTCTTGCGGAGTAGCCATTTTTCTTTCGAGGACCTCTCTTTCTTCACAATGTTACCTGAAATACACAAATTGACTATTAGTACAAACTTTGATAGTAAACGAGCACAATAAAAAAATCACTCAAATATCTCATCATTTGCATTTGTAGTGAATTTTTGAAGTTGTAATGGGATTTTATGGACACCCGGTATTATTTTATCATTGCATTCTCATAGATCTCTATTGATATATCTCTATTCCCCTTATCTTATAGTTTCAATATGTGTCTCTCTCGTATATTTTCTTGTTGGTATGTTCTTGTTCATTCCCGTTCTTCAATTCTTACTTGCCATTTGATTCCATTTGCAACCATAATGCCTCCTTTCCTACCTTTTACAGGTATACTACACGTTTTATTAGTGTCCCTTTTGTCGCTCGCACACACACACATTAGAAGTTCCTGCTACAGCCAACCATAATTTCTCCCTGACTGGCGGTAGTCGGTGATGCTTGAAACCTTATATTTTTTTAACATCTGGTGTAGGAGGTGTCGCTCTTTTTCAATGTCAATTTAGTTCCGCACCGGTCCCACCTTTCGTCTAATATGCCTGAACTCGCGGTGTAGGGTGTCCAAGCTGCACCCTACACCAAGCCTGATCGACTTATGTCTGTAAAGATTGCTCTGTCACGTTTTTATATTTCAAGTGTTGTTGGGTGTGGCTGGGTTGGTTTGAATTTTTGTTTTAAGTCCACTTTATGCACAGTAAGGCTAATCGGGACTGAACACCACTCTATTCCTATCGAACCCGGGATTCCTTGATAGGGTCTGTCTGGAAAAGCTATATATTTTCGGTATAAAATGAATGATGTGAAGTTTTCCATAATATACAAATCAAGTCACATTGTTACCATAAGTTAGTAAGAGACTTGCTAGTTAAAGTGATACTGTTGTTGTAACAACTTATTAGGGGCTTTTCGTGGAGATAAGGCTTCACACGTTCTCGATTTCGGCCTTAGTAGAGCTCCTTGCGCCCTTACTCCCCCTCCACCCACGCAGAGTTGTCATTTTAGGTACTCATTGATGGAGGATAGATGAGCCGCAGAGCTTTGTTTTGCCAATACATCAACACAAATAATTGGTAGCAGTCATATAAGAATAATAATATTGATAATAATAAGTAGGCTACGAACACTATGATAGCAGCACAGAGCATGTAGACTGGTTTCGATCAACAAATCAGGCGAATTGTGACGGTAACATCTTGAAAAATCGTTGACCTTTTCGCCTTAATAAGCCCAGACATGATGGAAAACGTTTCATGGCTTCACCAGACTGTAGATATATTAGATCATGTATACACTGCTTCGGCGTTAACAGTAAACCATCGCAGAACTTGCAAAACCACTACGATGGCGCAACAGGACATTTATATACTGCTTGCAGAACTGGACCAAGAGTTGCAAGCAAGAAGTGAAGTCTTCATTGCTCTTTACCTTATATGGACTTCACTTGCAACTTTTCTCAGCTTTCCATTTTACATCTAACTATTCTCCTCGTCCCTTCCCCCTCGACCCTTCAAAAAACAACAACGAGTACAGTGTTACCAACGGCCAGGTACAAAAATGATATAAATCGTTTCTAAAATTGAGCCAAATGTTGTTTTCATGAAACTAGATCTGAAAATTCATAGAGAAATGACTTCCCAACTTTTCTGTAACGCCCCTAATTAGTGTTTTAACGCCTCTAACAGCACAAAGCAATTTCACTAAATTAATTTATCAATTTATTTAAAAAAAGTTATTTTGAAATAATGAAATTGTAATGTGCTGCACATAAATACACATTAATCTTGGCACTATCCATAACCTAACTCAAGGCAATTGATTTGATTTTCTTGTTATTTAGCGTAGCTTTTCTGCCACTTTTGACTAATCGCGATGATGAGTGATGATATGATGAAATTGATGAAGGGACACTCACAAAGAATACCCATGTCCCAGGCCGGGATTCGAACCCGGGACTCTTGACGTCGTAGTGCTAACCACTCCGCCACGAAGGTAGGCACAAGGTAATTAAAACACACAAACCGTACCTGTATTGATGACACTCCATGTGGTACGCCCTGGTCTGCATATTGCAGACTAACGAGGCTCTGGCGTCTGTATTCACAGGCCCATTTCATTTTATCACCAGTCATCCTCATCGCCGCGATTAGCCAAAAGCGAAAGAAGCTCGAAGTATAGCAAAACAAATCAATATTAATGATACTAAAATACATTTAATAGATACAAATATGCTCCACTTTCTTCACATATTAACACTAGATGGTCCAGTACAGCTCTGCGAAACCTGATCCTGTACTTGACATATTTAGTTCCAAAATAACCAGATTGGCAACACTGCATTACTGGTTTTCCAGAGAAAAGCACGCACAGTTGGCAACGTAATTCTTCTTTTGGTTATGGCCCTTTCTGCCTCCCCTGGCTGCCATAATCTCGATCCCCCTTCCAATGGGAGAAAGGGAGGGAGCATGTGATTGGCGAGTCTTTTCTGCAGTCGGTGGGGGAGCGTCACGTGCGGCAAAATGGCCCATTGTTTCACTCAACAATGAAACTTCTTCCTCTACTTTTGGGTACAGTTCAAAAGACTCGGAGTTCCAATTTTCATTCGGGCCATTGGCTTCCACAAAGGAGCAGAGAAAATCGAAACTTCTGCTCGAGCGGTTCCGTGAAATTTTATGCCAAGAATCACGATATTTTCTAATCTGTTCCTCTTTTAATATGGTCATTACAGTTCTCCTCCATCAGCCTCTGTCATTCCATTTCGTCGTCTTTGTCGTGTGCAAGGAACCCTCAAAATTTATTGTGCTCCATTGCAGTTCAGTAATACGATATCTTCTGTGCCTGCTCAGTGCTCATGCATTAGTCTGGTGTGATGGATACGGTCTCTTCAGCACTACAATAGAACACATTTGATTTGTAGAAAATCCGTACAGTGAAATACAGAATATGTGGATAGCCCGGAAAACGGATAAACGACAAAACTGTCCGGATACTGTACACATTCGGATTTCCGGATATTTCGGATAATCAGAATATCCGATATCCGGATATTTTGAAATCCGTGTAGAAAATTAACCGGACTTGGCCATCCCAAGTATTTAGCACAGCGCGCTACGACGCCGGAGGTCCTAGGTTGGAACCCCGACCTGGGCATGAGTGTTCCTTCATCAATTTCATCATATCGTCACTCATCCTCATCGTCGCAATTAGCCAAAAGTGGAAGAAAAGCGACGCTAAATAACAAACATAAAATCAAATAAAAAAAAATTAATGGTAAAGTTCTCTGTGCTCACTGCACCGTGTCATGAAGGCTCATAGGGGTATGCGGAGGTAGGGTCCTACACATTCACAATGTCCGCTATTTATTTAGTGGGTTATTGGAAGTGATGTAAACAGCACCACGCTCCGGTCGCCTTTACCTCCCTCCCCAGGGTTGTCCCCCATTCATTAGAGGCTGCGGAAACCCAAGAGCAGCTTTATGCAGAGACAAGGCCGGAATTCTGACCTTCTGCGGGAATCGAACCCGGGTCTCCCGCGTGGCAGTCAGACTTCTTGTCGATGGATCACCGCGGTTCTCTATATATAATTGGGTAAACAAAAATGTATTTAAAATAGTGTACAGTCACCGTCAATAAAAATGGGACACTTAGATCCATAAATACTACTCTCTTCCCTGCAAGGCGTTGTGTGTTGCATAACTCTACGGCGATAAGTGGATGTTAATAGCAATTTTCAATGACAACTTCTACCACCGCGCCGTAGTGTTAGGCAACACACATAGCGCCTTACAGGGAAGCGAATCGTATTTCAGGATCTAGGTGCTGTACATACACGCAAGTGCAAAAATAATCCCTACATGTTTAAAGTTAAGTTTTCAGGGAAAAAATTAATGGCAATATTCGTCCATTTATTACTACATGCCTGTAACTTCGTTTTCTCATCTTAATATGTAAATTCCAGTCTGGTTTTTGTATCGATTGTCGAATTCTTTTTCTAAAGCTAATAGTATTTTTGAAGAGACGAGATTTTTCATGTCTGACAGAATAATTCACCAAGTCACCAAAGACTTCTAATTTTCGGCCACGCTCTTATCTCAATCACTGTACCTTTTTCGATACCTGAATACTACTGGGTGTTCCATTTACATCGCAACCCGGAGTTGGGAATAGTACAACTTTTGAACCGGAAGTGGTACACATATAATCCTTATGCCAAATTGAAGCCTTGTTCATGCATATATTTTTAAACCGGGGAACAATGAGAACACGACTGGCCTTTCCTCTGTTTCTTTCCAATGTAAAATGTAATCTCATCGCATGGTTGCCAGGTCCATGTAAGTAACACTATTTTCATGAAAATTTCCAAGTTTCTTTTTTATTGTTTTCAGTAATTGCATGATGTATACAGTTGCGAAACACACCTTTTGTGGCACTGAAACACCAGCAATGTTGCCAATGCACAGTCTTAATTTCTAAAAACAACGATTTTCCTAGTTCCCCCTTAAAGACGCCTCATCCGATTGGATATCGGTAGAAATGAACATTTCTTTTTTCACTGCCATAGATGCCGAGCTAATCCACCTAACCAAACTGAAAATTACCGACGGCATGTTCGTACATGTGTGTTATGTGCCATTTTTCATGCTTTGTAAAAAAATTAATTTACACTTCCCGTTACATCTGGCAACACTGCGTGGACACTAATGAAATCCAATCATTGTTCCCCGGTTTAAAAATATATGCATGGACAAGGCTTCAATTTGGCATAAGGATTATATGTGTACCACTTCCGGTTCAAAAGTTGTACTATCCCCAACTCCGGGTTGCGTTCTAAATGGAACACCCTGTAACAAGTCAAATATCAGGCGATATATAATTGACTGGAATGTATTGTTGCTGCAGAAATAGTAAAACTGGAATCATACTCCAACATACACTTACATATGCAGTGTTAGCGGATCTGCGCGACAAAGCAGTATAACCAACTTGAAATATTGCTCCACCTGGATTTCTCTCTCTTTCTCTGAAGAACTCTGGTTTTGTTAATCCCCAAGTAATCCTTAGTCGTATCTACATTCGTTTCCGTTATCAAACAAAGGAGACAAATCAAGCAAGCGGTGTAATCATACATAACGAGTTTTCGCCTTGGGCAAATATTAGCAGTCTGTGTTTATCCACCCTATTGTTGCCCACGGGACGAGACGGGACAGGCTTTTAAAAATTCGAGACGAGACGAGATTGACCATGTGCCATAAGAGAAACGAATATTTTCGAGACGAGACAGCATTTCCACGAGACTCCACGAGACGAGACAGGCCAAAATCTCGTCTCGTGGGCAACACTAATCCACCCGAGGACTTCGTCCATCCAAGGCTGATTCAGCCCATAGAACTGGCGTCGCCAGAAATTTTCGTAAGGGGGAAGACAGGTCATTCATAAAATTAAGTCGAGTAATAATAGCAGTGATAATATAACTAGCAATGGTAAAATTAATTACAATTATTATTAACCCGTAAATTATTTACTATTATTATTTTTATCATCATCATCATTCTTGAGGAAACTGTTTTACTTGGTACCCAGATGAACGAATATCTGACACAACTGTTTTTCTTTATTACTTTCAGAATTCAAACCATGAAGACACTGAAATGCATAGTTTTGGCTTTGATTTCCTTCGATTTTTGTTAGTTTGTACAGCTTTTCTGTCACTTTTGGCTAATCGCAACGAGGAAGATGAGCGTATGATGAAATGGATTTGATTTGGTTTATTTTACTTCGCTTTTCTGCCACTTTTAGTAGATGAGGATGAGTGATGATGACATGATGAAATTGATGAGAAGACACTCACAAGGAACACCGATGCCCAGGTCGGAAATTCGAACCTGGGACCCTTGGCGTTTTAGCGCGTTGTGAGAACCACTCCATCAAGTAGATGGGCCCGGTAATGACATTTATGGCCATTCTTATAGTTTGGCATCTCTATCATGGAAAATCTTAAAGTTGATGTTTTGTCGCAAGGTTTATGTTGTGTGAATATAACTTTTGTGGATTTTCAAAATGTCTTGTGGAACGTATTTGGGCGCAATATTAAAACATGTGTTCTGATCTGGTTTTTTGCATTATACCAACGACTATGAACGACATCACTGTTATAATTACGAATTGTGCCATTTTAAGGCATGGTCAGAAATTTCGCAAAGAAGAACTGCCATTTGCACAAACACACACACACAAAAAATCTAAAGAAATGGATCTTGTTAAACTGGTTTCTTAGTACTTGCGCATTCCAAGTGTGTAAATTGAAGTCATGCCTGCGTTAATCAATTGCCTAGATCGCTCGTTTGTCTGCATCATGTTCGGCTGAAGGCGCATTTGTACTGTTGTGAATGGCGAGTTGAGTTGTTGCCTGTGAGATTCACTTAAGAGTGCAATGTTAAGCAATTTTTTTTCACTGCCATTTTTTATTGATGTAACACTACAGATCACCTCGAGAACTTCAAATCAATTGTCATCAAGCATTTTTCAAGGTCTATCTGGATTCTGTAGCACCAGTGTGCTAAATATTTAGCCCATTCTTCAAGAAATATAAACTCTATTTTCACTCGAAAATAGTTTGGAATTTCTAAATATCAGTGCTGAATGTTGTGGTCCATTTCTACATTGACTTTATTGTACAGAATGTTTTTTGGAAATCTTTTTCAGTTTCGTAACTATACCTTCATTCTTTTCTCAACTGATTTATCGATTTTTTAAGAAATATGATCATTTAAACATTTAATTAATTAATTAATACAAGATTAGATTAAGATTAATTAATTCTTCCCGGAATATAATCCCTGAAGAAGGCTCAACCGGTAAAATCATGAATAACTACATATTCTAATATATGGTCGACTCTACCATAGCAACAATGCAAACATTTATAATGGCATGTGTATCATTCTGATTTAATGATACACGTGATACAGAAAACAAAGAAACATTAAAAGAAACACATACTGTATTCGTTATTTTTTTAAAGAAAGTAATGGAAATTTCCATAAGTGAACTCGAAATATTATGAAAAATAGATATTTTTTTAAGAACTGATTTAGAAAATCCAGGCGCCAGGAGTAATTTTCAGGCGCCATGGCGGCCGAAGAGCCAATCAGTCGAGCATCTTCTTGGAATCTTCCCGCGGTCTTATGCTATTGAACACCGGGAATAAGGCTGGCCTTACTTTAACACATAGGAAAGATGTCACGTGGTTTTGTTTACATTACCTTCCATCTTGCAGTGGACGGAGTATGCCACAACAACCTTAATTCAGAGTCAGTTACAAACGACTTTGGCCAGAGGAACGACCAAACCAGCGGGCCTATTATAACGTATTCACCTCCTCCAAGCAAGACGCGAAAAAACTCCTGTAAGATCTTGGCAAAGGAAGAGCGACAGGAAGCTGCTAGTGCAGCAAGGATGAGGAGGGAAGAGAAAAAGAAGTGAACGCGCTTGTCGTTCAGGAAGATATGGAGCGCGACTCTTCGGAATGACGCTTTCAAATCACGCATAACTCCTGTTTTGTTTCTCGGTAACAAAGCGTGACGTGTGCGTTTTCTGACAGAGCAAACTGAGTGTGGTGCAGTCGTGGATGAGTCTTTGTCGTGGCACTCTGTCTCTTTGTCTGGAGTTTGCAGCCTCTGTGGTTTTTCGCACGTACTGTTGTGGCTTCCGTTCTAGACTGTGCGCGACCAAGGAGAAATTCTTACAAATTATTTTCGGCTTTGTTCTCTGGCAAAGCCTTGAATTAAGTCCACTTTATGCACATATAGGCTAATCTGGACTGGACTTTCATTTTAAAGTGCGATACGAGGCACTGTGCAATGTGCCTCCACCGGGTATCGAATCGGGAAATCTTGATTACAAGGCGACGATGTTACCACTACGCCATCGGGAGGTCTCCCTGGCAAAGCCTTATTCACAGATGGGCTAAGCGGGCACAAAATGCTAGTGTCTACTCACCAGTGTTGCCACATGAAGGGAAAATTCTCTCATTGCAAGGAAATTTGAAGCTATCGAGGTCCACATATTACATGCAATCTCTTCAAAGACTTTCGTGGTGTAAATTTTTCCCACAGTAATAATAATAATAATGATAACTAACGTGGGGGCAGTTAATACCTTCCCATTATTTATTTAATTTTTAAAATCATTGTAATAACACAACTAGTATAAACCTAGTGAGGTAACCGTCCTCAAAGAAATTTCCAGATTTTGCATATTTTTCACAAAGTGTACAATTTGATATCAATAATTTTAATTGTTTGTTATTTTCGTATATTCAGCCAATCTCAATATTTCTGTAGGTTGAACTATACTGAGTAATAATTATCAAAATATTTTTTTCTAAAAATTCATAACAATTATAGTGAAAAATACATAATTTAAAGTAGAATGTAGTAATATATTATTCCAGACAATTACACTAAAAACACTCCTAAGAATTGCATCAAGAAAGTGGTAAATACCAATACACTCATTGTAGTCGATTTCTACATGATAAAGAGTTCAAAACATGAGCCTCTTTCCCCACAGTATTTAATACACAATCTCTACTCTAAGTACCGTTAATAGTCAACCAAACGGAAGTATAGTTTGTCTACAACAGTTTTTTTCAACAACAACCTACATTTACATCCGTTCTTGCTGCTATAAAACATTGATTTAAAAAAAAAAATGCAGAATAATTTCCCTGACATTTCCTGGAAAAAGTATATTATTCCTTTACTTTTCTAGAAATTCCAGGTTTTTCAGACTGATAGACACTAGGGATGTTTATTTGTTTGAGTTTTATGAACAGTAAGGCTAATTGGAACTGGACCTATAGTTGAAAGTGTGATACGAACCACTACGAACGGGGTATCGAACCCGGGACACCTTGATTATAAATCGGCGACGCTACCTCTAGGCCACCGGGGTGGTCCCAGTAGACACTAGGGATAGCCACATAATCCGGAGAACGGATATCTGTATTTCAAATTATCCGAGATCCGTTTCGAATGCAACGGATAATCCGATTATACGGATAGTACACATTTGGTGAAGGATTTGTAGAAAATCTGTACAGTGAAATAAATATGAACATGACGAATAAAAGAATATGCGGATAGCCCGTAAAACGAATGAACAATAAAACTGCCCCGATAATGTACACATTCGGATATCCGGACAATTCGGATAAAATTTTTATCCGTATTTGACCATCCCTAGAGACACCCTGATCTACTCGTACAAAAATCACAACGGTAACTCCACTGTCTGAAATCGGTCTCGGCGCATTCCGTGGAGTTAGTTGCTTTTCCCCTTTCAAGATTGGAAGTGTGGAATCCTCGGTGGATGCTGCCTGCTTCCTCGTGTGACGGAATTGGCACGGCTTGACACAGTATACGCGTGACGCGAGGGAGCCATGTGCAGCTGACATCCTATCGGGAGGAAGCAATTCCCGCCGACAGAGGACTTGACTGATCATCAGTCTTGAGAACCGTGAGTCGCGTGCTCAGTGGTGCCAACAAAGGATACCAAAAGATCTCCCTGCTCCATTTCGGGGGCCTTGGGTATTTATGAACCTCGTTAATTTTCATGGGGAGCGTAAGGTAACGTAATGTATGCTTAGGGTGTCGCTGTTCGGATTTATGCTGGGAGGGTTGGGTGGCAGGGAATGGCTTTGAAAGGAGAGGTCTCATATGGTGTGGATGCAGGAGGATAGCAGGAAGCCTGATTACATTGCTGAGTCTATTGATTTTTTTTTAAAAAAAGTGTCAGACCACTCTTTCCGTTTCAGTAGCGCCTTTGTGTTTATAGATGCTGTGCCTCAGGTGGTATAGCCTCATCACTTCCGTAAGGCCTTCGATCTGAAAAGTTTGTTTGATTCTTTAATATATTCTTTGTGTACGTACAAATGTACACATTACTATGACAGATAAATTTCAGACAATGTTTCAAGTGGTATGGTCTGAAAACTTCCGAAAAGACTCTGGCCAGAAAAGTTATTTTTAACCTTCTAAGACCCTCTTTGTTTACGGTTGTACACCTACAAGCATTAATTTCTTTATTTCATGCTAGATAACTTTCAGACAATGTCTCAAGTGGTATGGTATGCTGGTCAGAAAAAGTTCGTTTTAACCTTTTAAGAGTTTCTGTGTTTACGATTGTGTAAGAATAAATGAATGTATTTTTTCCATGCCAGATACATTTCTGGATCCGTAACGTTGACATTTGTATTTATTTATTTTTTGAATTTTTCCAAATGAAAAAAACAAACAAATGAAAAACAATCCTTCAAGAGATTCACGTTCAAGATCGAAAGGTATTTTTAAAACTTTTTTTCAGATTTTGAAAGAAAATGTGGTTCTAAAAGGATTAAGGCCACTTCACGTACGGCTAAGGTAATCGAAACGGAATCTACAGTTTTGAAAGAGATATTCGAACTATTATGTGGCTCAAACGGGAATAAAACCCGTAACACCTTGATTACAAGGCGACAAAATTAATCAATACGTGTTAGGCCCCTGTTGTTCTTCATTACCAGCCTGAGAACGAGTCGTAGTTTTGCAAGTTGTAGACGACAGTTCAAGTATTACATCATAGGAATAAATGTTGAACGGAACGATTGTTGAACACCATGAATAAAATGTCTGGTTGCATCAATCATATGATAACTGCATATTGAAAATTTTTGTTCTGGAGAGAAGAAAATAAAAAATCTAATTGCTGAACATTATGGAAAATGTTAAACTGAGGTAGTATTGTAATGCTGAACATTATGACAAATATTAAACTGAGATATTATTGCAGTGCTGAACATTATGAAATATGATACGTGATTGTAGTAGGTGAACACCATGGGCAAAATACTGACCGCATACCATACGAAATCACAGGAAAAAGACTAGAGTAAAAAAGAGAATGCGAAACAATAAAAATTCATATTCTTAGGAATATTTCTTCAGAGTTGGAAACACTGTGTAGGTCAAATTCTGTGACTTGTCTCGGTCTTGCTAACAAGCTCCTTCCAAGATTGTCAGGGGAAGCAGTTTATGGTAAAGTTCGTTAAGGTTCCCTTGAGTTGGAGACGTTGATGAGTGTTGCTGAAGAGGATGTCTTTCCCTACACACATTTTTCCTTCAGAACTTCTTTCACATGGGAACATCCCCACAGAGGCGCCAACTTGCATAAAAATTGAGGGGGCAAGATTAACAACAATATTTTGGGGGGGGTCAGGAAGTGTCTTGACCTTCCCTAAAGTCGGTGGCTGCATCTACGTATCTCGGATCTCCAACTAATATTAAGGAAGTGGTACTACTTTAACGAGAAGTAACCTAGCAGAGAGCCTCTAGGATGCGGAAAGGGAAAAGTCCAGGATCTGAAATACCAGATCAGCATGAAATTATTTTGTGGTGTTAAAAATAACTGTCAATCCTTGTACAATAGAGCATCCCGTTGCCAATATTTCGTTGTTATTTGGCACAAATAAACCAGGTGTGAGCTACACGGCGAATCAGTATAACATATCTTTGTAGGGCCTGCATTCTGTTGGAATTGACGCTAGACAAACCTTATGAAAATAGCTCAGTCGAGTGCTGGTCGTTCTGAGATCTATTGCCTTCACCGTTCGCTCTGAAGGGTGATATCGTAAAGTAAGGAACATTATTATTAGTAGACATTTTGATCGTTAACATTGTTTGAGGACATGTTACTGCGAAACTTGTTGTGCTACAGTGCCTTCCAACAAGTGGAATCACAGTTGATGTTTCTTATTTATGCGTATTTTTTCTCTTCTTGCTCTATATCATGTGTCCTTGTCTCTATATGCTTCCGTTCAATACCCAGAGGAATATGTAGTACCAGAATAAACGAGATATTACAGTTTAGGGGCAAGCACCGGTCCGGTTGCACCCGCTGACGAAACGCCCCTGCTTCAAAACCGTAAGATGATCTTCAGAGAAAGCAATAAAGTATTGCCAGATTAATAAGATTACTGTCCTTGATGTTAATCAACAAACACGTTGTTCCAACCATGTTGTTTTTTCCAAACGCCTTGTAGATGGAAGCCAAGACATGCTCGAACATGCCATTTGTCTTTCAGAGAACAGCGAGGGTATTTCAGTGCGAGATATGTGTGGGGCACAGTAATTACCAGCTTTCAATTATTGCTCTGAGACGATCACCCTGCTCAGTCTTCTCTTTCCTCCCGTCTCGGCGGGGAAGGATGCTGGGGTCCATGAATCTAAATCTGTCTGGTAACAAGGGATCTATCTGTCTTCGATTTCCTAGAGACTCTCCCACACGTGATCTCTCCCTCGGATGCCCTGACGACAGGCGGCGACAAGGGTCTCATTGGTGTGAAGCTCTAACGAAGCGGCGGTTCCGTTAAAAGAAGACGGCACCTAAAATAAACAAGAGTTATGTTCGTTCGCGTGATTTATTAACGGGAGGCGACCCAAGACAGACAGGCAGCATATCGTTCTTGTTACAGACCGAAAGCTGGATGAGCAGATTTATGCCTCGTCGTTATTAATACCGCTTTCGCAGAGAAATATGGTTCTGTCCGTTCCTGTTTTACTTTTGCAGTATTTTTGTTTCGAAACGAAGGAATGTTCTTTGAGGTCTTGTGTTTGATGGGATTCGCATTACGGCTTTTTACCGCTTCTAGTTTTTGCAGTAAAGGGGAGAAAAGTAACCAGTTCGACCACTCTGAACAGCTTGTATGTAGAGGAACACTCGGCGACCTGTCCTAATATAATGCCGCAAGTTCAGTAGTTCTGAACAAATTAGCTAAAAAGGAACACTTGATATCGTGCTGTGCTACGTGTTCCATAGCTCTGAACAAATGGGCCTAAAAGGAACACTTTACATCCTATTGAAAATTACCAGTTCGGTCACTCTGAAGAGGTTTCATGTGCAGGAACACTTGAAATTCTGATGTGCTATGAGTTCAGTAGCTCCGAACAAATTAGCTACAAATGAACACTTGGCATCGTAACGTAAATTACCAGTTCGGTCACTCCGAAGAGGTTTCATGTGCAGGAACACTTGAAATTCTGATGTGCTATGAGTTCAGTAGCTCTGAACAAATTGGCTACATAGGATCACTTGGCAACGTAGTGTAAATTAGCAGTTCGGTCACTCTGAAGAGGTTTCATGTGCAGGAACACTTGATATCCTATGAGTTTGGTAACTGAACAAACTACAGTCACACTCAATGTCTGATGCAATGCAGCCAGTTTCATGTATTTAACAAGTTCGCTAAAAAAAGGAACACTTAACTTTCGGATATTGAAATTTCGGTCACTCAACAGCTTTCATATGTAGGAACGCTCTGCCTCCTGATACTCGTATAACACAACCAGATCGATGTCTCCAAATAAGCTGGGTGAATAATATTACTTGTCCTGATGTAATACGAGTTAGACAGCTCTAAACAAAAACTGTGCATCAACACTTCATGCTCTGTGTTAATGTAATGGTGCCAGTCCGATTGCTCCTAACACATTGAGAGAAGAGGAACATTTGCTATCCTTACGCTACCACTCTGAACATATTTCCTGTAGCTAATACAGTTGACGTCCTGATATAACACAGCCATTTCAGTGGCTCTGAACAAAAATATATTATTACAGGATGATTGAAAACACTTGAATTTTAAGGATTGTCGGAGCGCTTAAGATTCGAACATGGTCAGAAATTGTGTTACTTCCTTGTACACACGAACGAGTGTATCAGACGCTGGGTATTCAGACGTCCTACTGTCACACCAACATACCGAGTTCAACCCAGTGTTGCCAATGTCCGAATGCAGGATTTCCCTTTTAACAGTGTAAAATTTCCCTTTTCAACCTAAATTTCCCTCGATTTTCAAAACACATCTGAAGCTGTACCTTTGTATTACTATAACTGTTAACAAGGACCGTATATAAGGGGGTTTAGTGGGTTCAAACCATCGATTGAATAAAATACTAGAAACTGATCATAGTTTCATAATATAATTATCCTAAAATAAACATTTGAATTTTAAAATAAAACACTAATATATTGAAAAAATCCCCAAACAAAAAAAAAATCGTCTGCGGCGCAATGATTGTCGGACTTTGAAACCCACCCATTGTCAAAGCTTAGCTAGGGGCCTGCTGTTAATATTTTTCTTTTGACGCCTGTTTTGCCTGAGGTACAAACTTTATTATTATTATTATTAAATATTTATGAAAATCATAAAAGTGTGAAGTAATGGGCAGCCATTCAATACGAATTTTTTTCACATGTTTCCCAGATATCTTTTCATCCGCAGATAAATCCCCACGACGTTTTCTAACCTTTTTGGGAATTGCAGGTAGCTTCCTATCAGTCAGCTCTTCCACTAAGACACGTTCTGAAATGATGGATGGAACAAGAAAAAAAAATGAAAATCGCGTCCCAAATTCTTTCCAGGTGAGGCCTTTCTAGGAAAAGCGACAAATATAAGACTGACCGGTCAAGGTCATCTATAACAGGGAGAAAGAAGCTTACTGAAAAGTGTCACTGTTGCTAACTATTCATTTGGAAAAAGTACACGCTGAAAAAATATTTTCGAACTTTTTAAAAGAATGAAACGAAAATGTGAGTTTAAATTTCCCTGTTTTTTAGCTATTTTTCATTAAATTTCCCTTTTCCCTTTTCACCCTCAAATTTCCCTGTGCCGAGGGAAATTTCCCTGCTTTTGGCATCACTGGTTCAACCCCAGTGGTTCCAACGTAACCTCTTGTCTCCCCTAAATAAAAGCTGCGACAACAGTGGAAAGACCCTGATCGATCCTTTACGTGCATGTATAACCACTCAGGGCTAAAGCAGTGAGTAACGTCGGTGTTTTTCCTTTGACACACGACGCACACTGGTCCCATCGAAAGAGGAGTAAGTAATTGGATTCGGGAAACGAGGACCGCCTGAGGGTTGTCCACCGAAGCGTGGTGCCCCCGAAATGATAAGGGACCACACCTCCCATCTTCGTTTCTTGTGAGTGCAAAGCATTAGCGTACATTTCTAGATGCCCGACCATTACGACTTCGTTAGCCCTCACTCGCTAACACAATCAGCACAACACAAATCCGACGAACCTACGGTCATGAACAGTGGTGCCAACTCTATTTTATTATCAGAAAGATATGGAAAAGGATTTTTCCCTTTTCAGATGTCCCAAGTCATATTAAATATAAACTACTTTCTGTTTGCAAAGCTTGCCATCCTTATCAAGTTTTTGAGAATTTTAAGACTGATTTAACAAGTTTCGTACAAAAAAAGAAAAAAAAAATTTTTTAGAGAAGTTCTTTGTAGATGAAGACTGCTCAGTTTTAGTATATTTAGCAACAATTTTCAGCGGATCGTTTTTGTATTTACGTGGTCGAGCGCGTTAATTGGTCGACTCGATCTCGCTATTGAAGTACCCGGCTTGGGCACTTTTTTTTTTTTTTTTTTTGGCGAGTGCCCCTTCGTCATATCATCACTCATCCTAATCTTTGCGATCAGCTTAAAAGAGCCACAAAAGCGATACTAAGGTCGTTTTACCAGCGTAAAGTTAGGGCCACAAATGACCATAAATTGGTCTTTTGTGAGAAATGGGGAGGGTGAGGGATATTAGGCGGTAGGTTGATAAATTACCGAATTCAGCAACATTCATTTCGAGTTAAATTAATGTAAATGCATAACACTCACCACTTTCAACTCTTTCTAAAAACTCTTGGCACGAGGATGCAAAGCTAGTTCTGCACGGCATTGAGGATGAAAAGCAAGCCAAGAGTTTATAATATTCAGATTATACACAGCACAGTGTAGTCAGTAAGAGTCCATTTGTTAAATCTGCGATCAGGGTGGCATAGAAATATTTTCATGGTTGCCAGGAATTTTGACAGAAACCGAGAGTGCCTTGTAAAAATCGAGACTTCGTAAATTTGAAAAATGTTCTTTTGGACAAAGCCGTGCACCAACCGCAAAGATATATAATTACGAAGCATTCCCTCGTAATAAATACTATCATAAAGTTACCGCAGTTTGCAACACTGATCACGACACAGCTACTCTTTTGTTCCGGATGCATCTAACATCTTCCCATTCATGGAGCTCTGTAGCAACGGAAGCGCGTATGGTTAACGAATCCATTTTTTTTTCGGACCGTGTCCATATGTATGCACTTCTTGCTTTCTGTGTGCGCTAGCAATCAGGAAGCTCCTAATAAGGGTTTTATAGCGACGATCTTCTAAGGGATGGAAGCGCATTACAAACTGCTTAATTTGTCACTCACCTATCATGAGGAGGCTGACGGAAAGCCGAAAATGTTTGCTTTCAGGGATGTAAATTTAGGGAGTTATAAGCACTGTGGTAGTTGATGATATGGGGATTTAGATGACCGAAAGCAGATGATTTGCAGGTCATGCTGGTGTGATGCTGAGTTTGATTAACGTCAAGTTTGGACATGACTTTTGACGCTCAACGCAAGCAGCATCCAAGTTCAGGCTACGGCGTGGTTTTGTTTCGCATTTTTATAAACCTTCTACATTCAACATAAAGTGTATGGATCACAGTTCCATGGATTTAGACAAGTAACTTATATATTATAATTATGTTAAATAAACGGGCTAAGTTGAATCGTTTATACCAGCATTTCTCACTCGACCTTCCTGAGCCTGCGGCCCGGTAAATTCGTAAAGTCGATGCTTCGATCCCAATAATTTTACTAGGAAATGGCTTTCTAATTTTTTAACTTTATATGTTAATTAATATGTAGCCTTGAAATTTGATATTAATAAATAAATTATGGCATAACCACAGAGAGCATTAGTTCGATTATTCCTAGGCTGGATGACAAATATAAAATTTGGTTGAAGTTACTTGCCAACGACTGGAGGATATAAGGGAATAGTTGGGTTTATTCTGGCCAATATCGTGAAATTAGTTTGGTAATTGCTGATTTCCATTAATATGTTCCATTTTGGACACTTGCTAATGAAAATTCCTGCTCAAACTAAATTGGCCGTGGTGGTCGACCGTCATTCTCCAAATTGGAAGGCGGGAATCCACACTTTTGCTTCAGCGGCCTTTCCGGTTCTAAGTCGAGAAATTTGGAGGCAGGGAGCAACGCGCCTCACGGTTAAATAGTTTGATCCATCACCGCCACTGTGGCCATCTTTCCAGGTGATTGCCAGTTCGGGCTGCAAATTGCAAACTTTAGTAGAACTTCTCGCTGGCCGGTATAATTGATGCCAAGGCGCTGTCCGGCGGTTGAGAAACACTGGTTTATACTATACTCTGTATTTGGAGAAAAGGGCGAGGCGTTTCTTTCGATACCGAGAACGGGACAGGCATTGACAACTCTAAAGTCCGCCCGGACAAAGAATAGACTTGAGGAAACCCAGACTTTCCGCCTCTAGTTCAAGGGGGAAAAGCGGTGTTGCTACACACCTGATTTTTGTCCAGACGTACACGAGACAAATGGACGTCCGCAGGAATTTTTCCAGGGAGGGGCAAGGAAGGACAAGGCACATTTACCCCAAAAATAGTGTTGTTCCCTAAAAAAAACATTGCTTAAATTTGAATTTATGGTGTTCATGCAATAATTAACACATATTATTGTGGCTAAAATGAAATTATATGTGTGAAATACATAATATTTGGTTAACTTTCAGGCCCCCTTGCTCCCCCCCCCTTCCGGATGCCTGTCAACAAGCCCCCTTCGCTCGCATTTAGGGGAGAGACAGGGAATCGGAGACCTATTCGCTTGCTACGTAGCGGCAACCATTAGGCTTCGCCGTGCTGGCTTTGTTGAGGGTGCCACCGGTTTCGAAAACGACCCAAAACGAAAAATTTGGCAACGCAGATTACCACGAGAATTCCCCCTCACCACGGCAACTGGACAAAGCCGATTAGTTCAGCTGTTCATGTCACCTTCCATGGCTTTCGACAGAAAATACAAAAATAGAATTTCCAAGTCCGTTCTTTCGCCGGAACCACTGTAGAGACGAGACCGAGACACTTCCAATCCTCGTCTCGTCTCGATACCAATGCCAGCAATGCCAGGCCTATCCGGGATCATAACGTGTGAGGGTTCATCACTATAAGCTGACGAGACAGGAGATAGGACAAAGACAATCACGCATCCGTGCTTGCCCACTATTTGAACCTAGGAGTGAACATTGAGATTCGTAGCATCAGATGTCTGTTATTCGATCCGACGATACCATGCCAAACTTTCTGCTGTCGGAACACCCATCTCCCATCCAAGACCGCCACTGCGAAAACTAGTCGAGGAAGAGTTGAATCCACAGTTTGTTTACTTTGGGATTATCAGTCTTGGGAAACTCCTAACAACATGATGGGGATTTTGCCAGTTAAACCACACGGCACTAACCTCCCCCCTCCCTGTGGGAAGAGATGGTGGATGCTCACGCGATTGCCAGCTGCTCTAACAGGCTCTTAGTAAAAACCACTCGGGGATCCCGAGATAACGTTTTTACCACCTTGCTTTTATTTCCTTCGTGAAGTTCGTAAGGACCGAAGTCCGCCGCAAAGTGGCTCATAACCGTAGACCTTTGATGGTTCCCCAGAAGAAGTTAGTCGTTGACTTTGATTCAGTTTCGGAAAGCGACTTTCAGAATATGTTCGTGCTCGTGATGGGATAAGGAATTGTACACAATGTAAAAATCGCAGTCTTAGCTGTCAGCTCACTTTTGTTTTTAAAAAAAAGCGATCGAAGTTTTCGTGTTTTACGTCGCTTTTCTATCACGTTTAGCTAATCGCGACGATGAAGATGAATGGTGATATTAAAGTGGTGGAGGGACAAGCCCTAATACCCATGCTCGGTTCGAAGCTCGAACCCATATGAGAGTATTTTGTCAGGCTTTCGGAGATAACCATGTCAAGTTAGCTACACTTCTTGACACCAAGTGTAATGCAGATGCATCCCAGTGTCAGGCTCAGTGGCGTATACTGAGTTCAACATCTGGGCTATCTCAATGTCACGTGGTCCTAGGATATGAATAGAAATAAATTTACCAACTCCTAAGATATCAGGTTGCCAACTCATAGGAAATCAGGTTGCCAACTCATAAGAAATCAGGTTGCCAACTCATAGGAAATTAGGTTACCAACTCATAAGAAATCAGGTTGCCAACTCATAAGAAATCAGGTTGTCAACTCATAAGAAATCAGGTTGCCAAGTCATAGGAAATCAGGTTGCCAACTCATAAGAAATCAGGTTACCAACTCATTGGAAATCAGGTTGCCAACTCATAAGAAATCAGGTTGCCAACTCATAAGAAATCAGGTTGCCAACTCCGGAGTCAGCATCATCATCTCACTGATATGAATACTATTATTTACAATTTCTCATGGATTTTTCTCCTGTATTTTATTTTATAGATTTCAGTCTTCGCAGATAGTCTAGCTAGTATAGAATATACGCTCCTGGTCAGGCTGGTGCAAGGAAATTGCACTGTACGCAAGAATAGCAGCGTGGATTCTACATATGCCCGTCTGCTGCTTTAAACGTACGTTTCATTGGTTAGCACGCACCACGCGACCATACACCACGCGGAACACGGCTCCAGAACGTAGTACAAACGGTGCAGACACCAAATACACTACGCGACACTAAATTAACGAAGTAGAAGGCTGGGTGTTGCACTTTGTAATCAACTAGACAGACGCGTGAGTGCAGAGAGAGTAAAAAAAGTGCAGCGAACTAGACGGGGCTATTATAATTTCATCGTTGCCCCTTGTGAATAGGCAACCTGGAAATTCTGCAGAGTGTAATGGGTTGCAGAACATGTAAGTTAACGCGCGATTGAGGACAAACGCCCACACCACTGAGACGGCAATGCCTTAGAATGAAACTTGAAGCCAAACAAATATTCTTAGCTCTGTTTTGCTATATTACAGTTTATTTAATTAATTTATATGAATGGATTACAAAGAACGAACCCAATTAAATTGTATTGTGGGTATGCACACACACATATAATTAGATAGGACTGTGTGAACGTCATTCAAACAGCATTTGGATCCCCTGATAATAACCAATTTATTGTATTCTGTTCTAATTAAATAGTTGCGTTTAATTTGCAATTTTATTAGTGTTGGCCATTTTAACTTTGTGCATCTAAAGTAAGAAACGCTGCATATTGTTTGTGGGATTTTCGGAGGGAGGGGGTACATTTTTCACAGTTGCGCCTTGTGCATAGGCTACCTAGAAATACTACAGAGTACAATGTAGGTTGACGTGCGACTGTACTACTTCCTTTGCTAACATCTCCTTATTAGACAGCAAATGAAGACACTGAGAGTTACCTGTTTAATCTGATAGTGAAAGCGAAGGTTCATAAATTCAAATACATCTTATTTGTGTGTGATGCCTAATCATAAAACAACAAAAATATTGTAGATACGATACTACTATTGCCCATGTATAAAAGTTGACTGTATATTGTGTTTATTTTACAGGGCTGGGCGAAGTTGTGGAGGTGCAGCTGATGTCACCCGATTCTGCTGAGAACATTATACCTGGAAGTGAAGTTGTGCTGCGTTGCCATGTGGATGGAAGTGGCGAAATCCACCTTAACTGGTTCAGGTGAGTAATCTTATTGTTATTAGTATGGAACCTCTGAATTTCAAATCTAGAACTTACAGTATTTCAGTATGTTGTCTGGAAAATCATTCTACACATTACTATATCACTGCCAATTTTATTCTCTTTTATCCCAATCACGTGATGAGGGTGAATTATGATTGGATGAAATACGAAGGGAGGACCATGCGCGCCGACTACGTGGGTGCTCCGGGGCTCGAGCACCCACATAAATAATCTTGTGGGTGCGCCGCACCCACAAGATTTTTAGTTTCATAAAAACAACAAAAAAAAAATTCTCACTTGCCATTATCAAAAAATAATAAGCAATTAAAACATTGAGATGGAAGTTAAAACGTCTAACCTCTAAAACATAATATGTTTCAAATGTGTTTGTGCAAAGGCAACAGACAAATATGTTTTGAAATAATTGATGTGGCTGTGGATTCGCTAAATAGTAGATTTCAAACAAAGGTTTTGGAACTTATTTCACAATTTGAAGCTTTTGCTATCGGTCAAATTGGTGCTGATTGAATTCTGCAGTTCTATGGGACAGACTTTCATAAAGACAAGCTAACATTGCACAGGGACATGTTTCTAGATGTGTGCAGAACGAACAAAGAAAAAGTGGCCAACTTGTCAGACATTACAAATATTTTAAGTAGAGAAAACAGTGGTCCCATGCGTGAAATGCTCACAGAATTTGTGAAGTTTGTACGGGTGATTTTAACTATACCTTTTACTTCTTGTACCTCTGAGAGGTCATTTTCAGAACTTAGATAATTGAAAACGTTTTTGCGGTCAACAATGACCCAAAAAAGATTGAATGATTTGGCAAGTTTGCATGTTCATAAAGAAATGACTAAAAATATTGACATTACCAAAATTGCAAACAAATTCATAAGTGCAAATGACGTAAGAAGGAAAGTGTTTTATATTGAAAGTTAACATGTCATCATCATTATTATTATTATTATTATTATTATTATTATTTGGTAGTCATTTTGTAGTTTCTGTTCACAACAAAATCTTTGCATAGTTCTTTCTGCAATACAATTAAAATTATTTGCATTGATGAAATTTTTTTCATTTTAATTTGTATTTTCTTTTAGTAACGTGTTGATAATATCATTGCCTCTTGCAATCATTGTGCATGTAAGTTGTTTAAAGAATACAATACATCTAACCGCCATTGATATGCATGCACCCACAGAAATTTTGGAAAGTCGGCGCCCTTGGGGAGGACTAGCACAAGGAAACGTCCATGCCTGCTCTCCCCTCCCCCTGTTGTCAAGGGAAAGATGCCGTTGAACAAGGATGTGGTGTATGCCGACTTGTTGGCCCAACGAAGGTTCCAGATTCATGTTCTGGCCTGCTCATTGGCGTTCCTTTATGACAGTGGCGTATCCTGAAAATCTGCCTTGGTTTACCGCAACAATTCTTATTTGTTGTATATATTTATTGTACACCCCCTATCTGGAAGAATTATATGTGATAGAAATAAAACACCAGTGCCGGCATGCAAGAAAAATAAAATCAAATTTTCGCGCAATTTCGATATTTTTCATAAAATTTACCTTTTCACCGAAAATTGGACCTAGATTTCCCTTCATCATGGGAAATTTCCCTTCGTGAAGCAACACTGTCTCTGCCAAGCGTGGCACAGAAACAGAAAGGAACAAACGGTATTTGTTCTTCCACGAATGCTGTTTCCAGTGGCGGAACTGACGCAGTAGAAGGAAAAAAATGTCATCCGCTCACATTTTCTTGGCCTCCCTCGCCCCCTCTGCGTAGAGTCGGGGAGGAAACCCGGTCGTTAGAAGGGTGCGATGGAGATCAATCAGTGGCGTATACAAACCAGTATTTAAGTTCTTTATATATATATATATATATATATATATATATATATATATATAAAAGGTAAAGCGCTCCCCTGTGCATAGCACCACGCCATGAAGGCGTATAGGGGGTGTGAGGGTAACGCCCCACACTTTCTTGATCCGGTCGTGAGTGGGGTGATGTGATCAGCATCACGCCCCTGACCGCCTTTACCCCCCAGGTAAGTTACTTAAATTTGGATTTAAAGGCTTGGCTTAATAGTTTGCGTAATATAATGAGCGATTTGGTACACATTAAAGTTAAATATATTAAAATATATGTATGAGAAAAGTTGGTTTACCGGCGGTAAGTGCGGTAACATGAAGAATACGCCTCTGCTTTATGATTGCCTCTTCATCAGTTTCATACAACCAACATTCATTGGTCTCGGTTAGCCTAAGGAGGAAGAAACGCGAAAATACTAAGAATATTAGAACACGTGGGAACAATGGCGTGCCCAAGGGGAAGTTGGTCGGGGTCATAACCCCCTCCCTGTGGCCCAGTATTCTTAAAAAAAGAACGTGAAAGACAGGAAAAGATGGCAAAATGAGGACTGACTACTACTAAAAAAAAAAGTAACCCCCCCTTTTTTTCGAAAATCCTGGGCACGTCACTGCGTGGGAAGACAGAACAACTAGAAAAGGGAAATTCCTAAGTATGCTATTGCGCTCTAATCACGTTTTGTAAAATTGCTACCGCAGACATTATGGAAATTTGCAAAAAATCCCTGAATAAATTTTGACCAATACATTAGTAGAGCATTCGGGTGCACTCTATGTTCACAAGTCACATTAGAGTAACGAACTGGAAAATGGGTTCAGAACAATGGCAGTTTTCACTGCGTTTTCCTTTCAACAGAAGAAACGACAAAAATATACATAAAAAACTACATCCGACAGGTGATTTACCTTCTGCGTTCGTGTTATTCCACCTCATGCTCCACTCTTCAAACGCGCAAGAAAGCTGCCTTCCTGTAGTCAGCGGTAATTTATTTCACGTCTCATGAAATTCAGATGGTAATGATATTAATAAGCCTAATTTGGCAGTTAGTCTCGGAAAGCTGCATGCAATTTTGTCATGAAGGATAGATATGAGAAAGATTTTGTCTCGCCGTTTATTTGTTGCTGACGTCAACCACACAATATTCTTCCCACCAGTATTATCGTTCTAGTGTAACTATAAGTATGTACTGTTATTATACTTGAAACTTTTGACAATTTCAAGAAGGCGACATATTGGGAATCATGTCTTTAACTGTACCATCCTGGTGATACATTACGCCCATGACGTTTTGTACTGACATACAATTGGCGGCTGATCTACTTAGGTCTATCTGTCCACCAATCGTCTTCAGGGGTGTGTTGCTCGATGGGTGTCAACAATCTCAGTTGCAAAGTAAAAGCTGTAGAGGTAACATCGCTCTCCCGTTGCAAGCGTACGTCTTTTTTTGTCAGTTGTTTTTATTAGCTTCTTTGTACAGTGTTTGGGTGTTTTGTGTACTAATTTTTCCGTGCTTTGTGTACTATTGTACAACTTTTATTCAGGAACAGCGCTGATCAACTCTTTCTCTCTCTCTCTCTCTCCGGTTTTACAGCACGTTTCGCAACATTTGTTTCGTCCCGCGAAGAGCTTTCGGTGCCTTGTGACTCGAAAATGCCCGATGTCAGTCGAAGAGAATTTAACTGATCGCTGATTCGTTGTTTCCCAGCCGCCAGTTGGAAATGCGATCAGTATAGTGCCCTCATGGCACGGACTGATTCAGTCTCTAGCAATAGGTTGAACTAGAGTCACAAAAATTTGCCATCATTACATGCCATCTTCTTTCAAGCGGAAAAATGATCAAAACCCTTCTTTGAAAATATTTTTCTAGGCTTACTTCTTTACACATTTTTAGTGCATGTTCGCACGTGTAGTTTGAGAGTAGGAGGACGTTTCTTTGTCATGCAAGTACGTTATGTGTACACGTCAGGATGTTTAGCGCAAGTCATTTGTCCAGTGTGGTAATGAGTCTAAATCACGCTACACGATCGTTAAGGGCTGAATATTGTTTCTTTTTATCTGCAATCTAATCTGGAAAGAATGGCGTTCTGCAAAGTTTTTACAAATAAATAAACCACTAGCTGAATGTAAATATATCGTAAGTAGTATGAAGTTCTTCACATCTTAATAATGGCGCCTTGGTATCCCAGCACGTTGGTTAGTACTGTCACAGTCTTGTTACTGAAGGTTCCGGCAGGCAGGGTGATTCTTGTGGGAGATCCTTCATTAGTTTCATCTAATCATTATTCATCTTCATCGTCACGACTAGCGTTAAAGCTATGTCAAATAAGAAAAATTCAAATTCATATTTTAGAGACATAAACAGCAAAAATTAAGATTGTCAATAAACTCCAGCGAACTTCTATTAAAGTTAAGGCAAAATATTGGAAAAACATATTTCCACTACTAATCGCTTCTATTTACCGTGTAAATATCCTGTACGATAAATATATTCTGAGCGACCTTTATTTGGGGGGGGGGGGGTCTATTTACATGTTACGTACCCGTGAAAAAATCTGTGTACATTCATACGCATAGCTGCTACGCGGGAGATCCGGCTTCGATTCCTGCATTGTGTGATTTCAGGTGATAATTTTTCCAGTCATGTCCATACACGGATGGTCTGTGGAGTTCACCCAGCATCAGTTGAACCATATCACTGGCAACAACGAATCTGTATTGAATGGCAATGGGTACCTATAGAAGGAGGAGAGTAAAGGCGGCCAGAGCGTGTTGCTGATCGTATCACCTCCATAGATGGCTGAGATTGTGTATGTGTGGGTCCTACCTTCACATCCCTGCGACATGAGCAAGGGGTAAATTTACATTTTACATGCATACATTCAGTTCCTCCCCCCCCCCCCACACACACGCCTCCCTAAAACTTTTCACAAAAACCCAGTTTATGGTCATTTTGGCGCCTAATTTACAATTAAACCCCCCAAATACAAACTTACACCCCTCTCCAAAATGAAAATTCTGGATAAATCCCTGCCATACATTGATTTGTGGGAAAAAGGTTGATTTAGATTAACTCCATCAGCAGTCACATTGTGAGCCTTTTCACCATGAGTGCTGGATACAGGCGTACATACTGTAAAAACTACTGGCAAATGCACGAAATATTCTAGTGGAGTAGTTCACTTTCAAATTAATATAGGACTTCCAACAGCAAAATAAATAGTAGGCGAATTGTCAACCACCATTGTCATTCAGTCTGTCTTCTACAATGTGATGATCATTAATATAAATAAAAACGTCAATCAGCAGAGGTATAATTAATTATGATGGACAACATCTGCTTTGCATCAACATAATTCCATTCCTTAAAACAACACAGCATGTGAACTAAAAAATAATAAAAATAGTGATGGACAATTTGCCTACTATTATCTTTGCCTTTGACTGTACATAAGTATATATTTATGTGGGTTGGCAGATTGTTCGTTTACAATACACATGCTTACACCGGGGAACCAAATCGTATTTGGAAAACTTGTTTTGGATAACCGGAAAAAATCAAACAAAATCCAGCGGAATACTATGAAATAATGTCATGGTATAATTTTCAGTTTATTCTGGAAAGTTCCCCAAATGGTGGAAAATTTTCCCAAACAGTGTGTAAAATAGTTCCCGTTAAGCATTCCAGGTGGCAGCACAAATGCAAGTGTAAGATCTGCAAGAAGTGTGTAAGCCAGTTCATCATGAAATTCCAACGTATTTACAGGGACCCATAGATGGCCACAAAAGTACATACTAGTAGATCGCAAATCATAGTGTTCCCGAAATAAGGTGGTTCCCAGATATCAGAATCTTGCAAATCACGGTGTGTGTGTGTGTGTGTGTGTGTAAACTCGTACACGGTTAATCGCACTGTTGAAAGTGGAGGACATGTTTATGACCCTTGTACCAGGCCCGTGCAACAGAAATCCGCCGCTAAGGCCGTAATTTATAATCTGACTTTTTCGTTGCCATGGTGGATTACTTAATAAGGGCAATGATGAAGACCCCACGGCCTCATGCAGCGAGATAGCTCCATGCATTGTGTGTGGTCCTCGTGTTGCGTGACTTCGTTTACAGACACGCCACTACAGCGTTTAAGTGGGACCGATATTGAATGTCTTGAGTGTGTAAACATGATTTGATGTCGAGAGTGAGTGCTCCGAGGGCAGGATGGTCGGTGCATGCGGAGTGGATGTCTTGTTTGTTTGTTTTCTCGGAGAAACAAAGATTAGGGCGTGGCATGTATATTTGCAAGGATTTCTCGGGATTGTAGTGGTTGCTTACGGCAAGGGTGGCCATTTTGTTTCTGTCAGCACAGTGCAATTTATGCTTCTCCCTCTGCCAGCATAGATACCGAGCAGGCCGTAACACACGGGGAGCGGGACAGGGCGATGGCCCCTCCCATATATTATTATAATGCCTTATATTTTGCCTTATGGCGTTCAACAGACTCGAGAATACTTTTCGTAACTTTTCCACTTTATGCTCAATCGGAACTGGACCTACAGTTTAAATTTGGATCCGAGCCACTCAAAAGAGGATATAACTCGAGGCCCCTTTTATTAATAGGTTTTTCCTCTGTTTATTTACTTTGTTCCTCATCTCTGATCGGCCAATGGGAGGATGATAGCGACATATAATAACCATCTATTCCAGTCCTGAACCCCTATTTTTGCAAAACAATGCTATAATCTCTATAACATAGAAGTCAACAGACATCCGAGGCGGAGTGGTTGGCACAGCATCCTACTGTCACGGTATCTAGTGACATGTAAAACGCAGTTCGATAAAAATTATTTTTTGTTTATTGATTCATTTTATGCACAAACATGAAAGTGTGAGGTTTGATTTTATTTTGTGAATAAACTTGTATCCGAGCCAGACGTCGGGAGTTGAGAGATGGGGTTTTTCTTGAGTGACAGCCGCCGCTTAGAACATGACATATTTGCACCAACGCGGAGATAAGGAAAGATTATTTTCGTCGCCACCAGGCTTGAGTCGCAGCGGGCGGGCTAACCCATGTTCACGGATGACCAGAGATATCAGCTGGACCCCACGCCATCAAGTATCGAAGACGCCTCGGTGACCGAGTTTCAAGACAATGGACACAGGTCATTCGCATCTCCTCCAAAAGCGAAGCCAAGCTACCTGAGCGTGGGTTTCAACGGACGGATTTGATTCTCTTATAAATATACGGTGCTACCATCCCAGACACAGTTTTTACCCGGATTTCACAGAGAGAGCATCTCCGCGCTACACTCTCGCGTGATCATTGTTTTGTGTCTGTGAACTTTGTTTCCTTACGTACTGTGAGCGACTTGCAGATAGGGAGTTACCAGTGTGCGCCTTGTTTTGGTGAAGATTACGCGGTGATTTGTTTTTGCCAAGCGTGGACTACATAATGATGGAGGACTAAAGAAGATAGAGAAGGGGGTCGTCGCTCCCCCTGACGCCTGCAACGACGCAGAAGCCAGCCAGACGACGCCAAAACCAAACACTGCCCAAAGCCCGTTACCAGAGAGAGAGAGAGAGAAGGACGTTTTCCAGCTCGACGTTCCAACTGAAGCCCGCTACCAGAGAGAGATGATTGCAGACCGACGTCCAATTGATGCCCGACACTAGAGATATCCCGACCGGCGCGTGACCACGTACACCCGACGCCAGTGACAAGAGGAAAGCCCGAAGTACTAAGGAGGTGCAAGTACACCAGATCGTCGCAATTATTCTTCGTCGCGATCGACCTCGGAGGACAATTTCGCCACAAAGGAACCGTGTGCAAGCCCCGCGTCCAGGAGAGAGGAATGACCACGCCATGTAGCAGAGTCTGGTACAGTATACTTCAGAGGGTCTCATGTCCATGTAAACGTGCGTCGTTAGTATCAACACCGTACAGTTAACGCCGAAGTCTCACTTATTAGCAAAGTCACTCAGGAAACCCCGAAACTAATTTCCGTGTCTGACAAATTTTGGTATTGTTGTAAAAAAGGGTTATTTCATGTTCAGATGTTCTAACTTAATTGTCTGCATTCAGCGTTAGAAGCTCCATTTCATTTCTTTAATATTTAGTGTAAATTGTCAAAGTGTGCTCCATTTCTTGTGTAACCGACCGCCCCGTCGCGCCATTTAACTTGTCAATAGTTGACTGATGAGTCCTTTTTAATTGTGGAAAGCGTAGTTGTTTTTATTGCAAGGTCGTGTGCGTGAAATAGTATTAGTTGTTGCATAGTGGTTTTTAAGGTAATTTTTGCTCGCGCCGACGATTGATTAGTGTATTCCGGCAGCTGGAGCCAATTAAGTTTTTGCATCACTATGTAATTGAGTAGTTGTTCTCATGGGACGAGAGAGGCTTGTGTGTAATACCCCCGTCCGAGAAACTTGTATAATGTCGAGCTTACGACTCGATGCATACGTTCATTATAACGAAAGATTTAACCACGCCGACCCAATTGTCTTAGTTAACCGCTTTCCGAGGGCTGGCACTTAAGTTAATTTAAAAGAGCACAGGAGCTGGCAGACAAATGCCCTAAATTCATATAAAGGTTTAAAAATTAAAAGGAATGATATGTTAACGAGATCCATGATTTGTATCCATACTTCACATGTAAAAATACCTCATGTGTGTGAAAGAGAGATAGCGTGAATGTTGTGAGAGTGAGGAGGCTTTGTAAACAGTTGTTGATTGCAATATTTTTTTGTTGTTACAATATATATTCACTATTTTACCGTTCGTCAGTGTTGTTATTTGACGTTTTTCAGGTACCAGATACTATGCTATTAGTGTTTTATGATTGTTCGAATCTACATATCAAAGGTAAACAAAACAGTGTAACATTTCAAGGTATTAATCTCCGCCTCGCAATAGTATGACAATAAACGACCGTCTCAGTACCGAACTTGATAACTGGACCGTGAGTCACGACCGGTTTCCCGTACACATAACGACGTTTGGCCCCGTGCCGGGGTATGATTGACACGTCATTTCGGGGACCGTGAGTGCACTCGTTACATTTGGCGCCGCGAACATGGGACGGCAACTTTTGTCATGTCTTTCCAGGAAAACCAGGTTGCGAGAGCGGTAGAAATTTCATTGTTGTATACGTCATGCATAAAATTCTTGTGTTAGGTTCCTGGTTATTTTTGTGTTTTTTGCTTTGTATTTCGAGGGTTATTTTCATGTATTTGTCGTAGGTTCACGTGTAAGGACACGTTATTGGGCGTAATTGGTAACAATAGGGCAGATATTTTTTTCGGCGAAAGCAGCAAGGGCAGCTGCATAGGGCATTTTTTATGTACTTTTTGTGTATTTTTTTGGTTTTTGGCGTAATTTATGGCTTCAGGCTGAGTTGCGGGATAAGGGATTCCCGACGGACCTCCTTTTTCTTTTTATGTATCGATTTGTAATTCACATTTTGTGTGAGCTCGCGTAAGTTTGCGTAACTGTTCCAAAGTCCGACCGAAGATTGAGCAGATAATTAGGGAAAGGCCTTCATGAGATTAAGAAATCGCCGTATAGACTGTTTGAACAAGAGTGACGTCATGATGGTTTGCGAGGCTTGTGGACAGCAATTTTCTGACTCCGAAATCGAAGGGGAGGGAGCCAGACCGGTTTGTCCCCAGTGCAAGGGCCCGTTGGAAATGGAAAGGGAGATACCAAGTGCCCAAGGGGGTACATCGTCACGTGCGGACAGCGACCACAGCAAGGAAGAAGATGACGTAGGAAGTGGCAGTGGTGCCAACCACCTCCAGCTAATCTTCCAGATGCTCCAAGGAGTTCAAACCAACATCCAGGGGTTGCAGGCTGAAATGCAAGGGGTCCAGACCAACATCCAGGGATTGGAAACCAGAGTCCAGACCAACATCCAGGGATTGCAGGCTGAGGTGCAAGGGATGCAGACCGACGTACGAGGGATGGAAGAACGCCTCCAAGGGACGGTTCGCGCCTCCGGAGAAGAAGTGACGCAACAACTCCTTCAGACGATCCAAGAATCCGAGGCTCGAATCGAATCCAGAATCGCCAGGACCGATGCTCGCATCAATGAACAGGAAGCCAAGGTGGCAACACTGGCGCAGAGCGTGCGTGAACAGGAAGGAGCTTTGCAACACATCGGCCAGCAGTGTGCACAGCTGGAGACGGCCTGCAATCGGAGCAACGATGCCCTCGAGCGACAAGTGCGGCGAGCAGCGAGCATAGCGGAAGGGAATTCCGACAAGATAAAGGAAATCGAGGATAAACTGCAACAATTGAACGTAGCTGACGTCCCGGGGTCTTCGCGAGAGCAGGCAGCTATGACGTCACCACAGCCAGCTGCGGTCCCCTCGTCTTCAAGGCGCGCGAGTGACGCAAGACCGACTACGCTTGTCAACGGGGGAAGCGAAGTGGAGCCTGGACTACATCTTCCATCGCCGCGACCGTTCGAAGCCCAAACTTCAAACCGGGAAGATATACGGTCTGAACCAGCACCAACGAGAAGAGCTCTGTTCCCGCCGGAATATAAGAAACACTTCAAGAAGTTCTCCGGGGACGACCGGATATCGCCGTCTGCCCTCGTCGAGGAATTCGAAGCAACAGCCCGGGAGTTAGGACTGACGGATGGAGAACGATTGCTTGTACTGAAAGGCTGGATGCAAGGTCGAGCAAAGAACTGGCTGGATCAGAATGAAAGACACTTTCATTCGTACTCGGCGTTTAGGGAAGCCTTCCTAACGCACTTTCCACGCTCTATGCAAGTGAAGGGAAAGATCAAGAAGCCGTTTTTCATGTACGACGGGCCGTATTTTTGCAGAGAAATGCAAAAGGTGGAACTGCTCCGACGAAAAGCGCCAAGAGTGGTTAGCGCGATATAAAAGCACAAGCGAGTCTTTGGTTTGAATTCTGATAAGGATGTGAGGTACATTTATCCTATTTTTGTGTAAATTATTGAGAGTGTACAAAATGTATATTTATTATGTAAATTGGAGGTATCATTTATATCATGTGTTTTGTGTTATCGAACTGGTTTACTTTTCTTGTACAGGGTGTTAAAAAATTTGTAGTCAAAATTTCATGCCCCTGAGTAGTAAAAAATTTTATTCGCCTACAGAATTTTTTGATCGGAAGGAGGGCGAGATGTCACGGTATCTAGTGACATGTAAAACGCAGTTCGATAAAAATTATTTTTTGTTTATTGATTCATTTTATGCACAAACATGAAAGTGTGAGGTTTGATTTTATTTTGTGAATAAACTTGTATCCGAGCCAGACGTCGGGAGTTGAGAGATGGGGTTTTTCTTGAGTGACAGCCGCCGCTTAGAACATGACATATTTGCACCAACGCGGAGATAAGGAAAGATTATTTTCGTCGCCACCAGGCTTGAGTCGCAGCGGGCGGGCTAACCCATGTTCACGGATGACCAGAGATATCAGCTGGACCCCACGCCTGCAAGTATCGAAGACGCCTCGGTGACCGAGTTTCAAGACAATGGACACAGGTCATTCGCATCTCCTCCAAAAGCGAAGCCAAGCTACCTGAGCGTGGGTTTCAACGGACGGATTTGATTCTCTTATAAATATACGGTGCTACCATCCCAGACACAGTTTTTACCCGGATTTCACAGAGAGAGCATCTCCGCGCTACACTCTCGCGTGATCATTGTTTTGTGTCTGTGAACTTTGTTTCCTTACGTACTGTGAGCGACTTGCAGATAGGGAGTTACCAGTGTGCGCCTTGTTTTGGTGAAGATTACGCGGTGATTTGTTTTTGCCAAGCGTGGACTACATAATGATGGAGGGCTAAAGAAGATAGAGAAGGGGGTCGTCGCTCCCCCTGACGCCTGCAACGACGCAGAAGCCAGCCAGACGACGCCAAAACCAAACACTGCCCAAAGCCCGTTACCAGAGAGAGAGAGAGAGAAGGACGTTTTCCAGCTCGACGTTCCAACTGAAGCCCGCTACCAGAGAGAGATGATTGCAGACCGACGTCCAATTGATGCCCGACACTAGAGATATCCCGACCGGCGCGTGACCACGTACACCCGACGCCAGTGACAAGAGGAAAGCCCGAAGTACTAAGGAGGTGCAAGTACACCAGATCGTCGCAATTATTCTTCGTCGCGATCGACCTCGGAGGACAATTTCGCCACAAAGGAACCGTGTGCAAGCCCCGCGTCAAGGAGAGAGGAATGACCACGCCATGTAGCAGAGTCTGGTACAGTATACTTCAGAGGGTCTCATGTCCATGTAAACGTGCGTCGTTAGTATCAACACCGTACAGTTAACGCCGAAGTCTCACTTATTAGCAAAGTCACTCAGGAAACCCCGAAACTAATTTCCGTGTCTGACAAATTTTGGTATTGTTGTAAAAAAGGGTTATTTCATGTTCAGATGTTCTAACTTAATTGTCTGCATTCAGCGTTAGAAGCTCCATTTCATTTCTTTAATATTTAGTGTAAATTGTCAAAGTGTGCTCCATTTCTTGTGTAACCGACCGCCCCGTCGCGCCATTTAACTTGTCAATAGTTGACTGATGAGTCCTTTTTAATTGTGGAAAGCGTAGTTGTTTTTATTGCAAGGTCGTGTGCGTGAAATAGTATTAGTTGTTGCATAGTGGTTTTTAAGGTAATTTTTGCTCGCGCCGACGATTGATTAGTGTATTCCGGCAGCTGGAGCCAATTAAGTTTTTGCATCACTATGTAATTGAGTAGTTGTTCTCATGGGACGAGAGAGGCTTGTGTGTAATACCCCCGTCCGAGAAACTTGTATAATGTCGAGCTTACGACTCGATGCATACGTTCATTATAACGAAAGATTTAACCACGCCGACCCAATTGTCTTAGTTAACCGCTTTCCGAGGGCTGGCACTTAAGTTAATTTAAAAGAGCACAGGAGCTGGCAGACAAATGCCCTAAATTCATATAAAGGTTTAAAAATTAAAAGGAATGATATGTTAACGAGATCCATGATTTGTATCCATACTTCACATGTAAAAATACCTCATGTGTGTGAAAGAGAGATAGCGTGAATGTTGTGAGAGTGAGGAGGCTTTGTAAACAGTTGTTGATTGCAATATTTTTTTGTTGTTACAATATATATTCACTATTTTACCGTTCGTCAGTGTTGTTATTTGACGTTTTTCAGGTACCAGATACTATGCTATTAGTGTTTTATGATTGTTCGAATCTACATATCAAAGGTAAACAAAACAGTGTAACATTTCAAGGTATTAATCTCCGCCTCGCAATAGTATGACAATAAACGACCGTCTCAGTACCGAACTTGATAACTGGACCGTGAGTCACGACCGGTTTCCCGTACACATAACGACGTTTGGCCCCGTGCCGGGGTATGATTGACACGTCATTTCGGGGACCGTGAGTGCACTCGTTACACTACGACCCCAGGTTGTACCGGGTTCAAATCCTGGCCTGGGCATGGGTGTTCTTTGTCCATTCATCAATTTCATCATATCATCATTCATTCTCATCTGCGAAGTAAAATCAACCAAATCAATCAATCAAAAACCTGGAAGTCAGCTTTGTTGTCGTTTGCAGTATGATATATTGTTTATATAAAACAGTGCAAGTGTATGTTAGAATTGATTGTCGGTCCTCCCAAATGTAACTTTTGGATCTGCCACTGACGCCACCTCGCGTTTCGTTTCTGGAGGACGTAAAAATTTGAATCATGATTCTAAAAGACTAGATAGAAAACAAATACGATTAAATAAATAAAGAATGCGTTTTAAGAAGTATGAAAGGTGCTTTCGAAATATTTTACATCCACTAAATGCCATTCAACAATGCATGAATTGAGTGAAATGGTTAATCTCCAAATACATTTGCACTACTTAAGCTAAACTAAATGAATATGCCCTCCCCATCCTGGGTTCTATTTTGTTTTGTAGGAAGTCAACTGACACATAAAACTGTGTTGACTGTTACCTAGACGAACCGAAAGTGGTAGTGCGATTTTACATGAGGCCCGAAGACGTATCTCTATGTGACGTCAGCTTTCTTTAGATACTAAAGAACAAAAGAGTCTTACATCGGGAAATTTGTGATTGCTTGAAATCCTAATTGTGGGTGACCAACCACTTACCATACTAAAATCATATATATATGTATGTTCCGGCATAACTCTCGAACGCCTGGAGCAATTTCAACCAAACTTAGTACACGTATCACTTGCAATCTGGAAAGAATACTTTGGGCGGTAAGGCACCCATGACACCCCTAGGGGTGGGGTGGGAAGGGGTGACATGTAAAAATAATCCAAAACGATCGATATTAAATTCCGCGCAAACAGACATCCGTGACTGTATGCAATCCCGCACAACGATAGTGTTTCTCGGGTTGTCTAACATTCAGGCTGATATAATTTTGTGTTGCGAAAACGTGTGGAATCCATAGTTTTCGTGACACTCTCAATGCGGTTTAACTTCAAGTTCATCACCACGGGATAAAATACCCGGGCAACGCCGGGTAATCAGCTAGTACTTAATAAAATCAGTTCTAAAGCATATATAAGGACAAAACACGAGACAATACAACCCTAGAGGATTACACTGGCCGTATGTCCAGACGCCAGAGCCTCGTTGGACTGTACCAATGCAGTTATCGGGGTGTAGTCCATGGAAATGAGGTTGACTTTTGGATCCCTTCTCAAATGGACACCCCTAAGAACCCGGGATATTTATGAAATACTGTTTACAGCAAATGAAAAATCGATTTATTTCAAGATAGGAGTATTCTGGGCTCATAACCTTAATTAACATAATTGTAATAATTATCTAGTTTAATCTAAGATAAAGTATTCAAATTTGGATTTGAATTTTTTTTCCTTATGTGTCTCAATTCTGTGCTGTAGGCTTTTATTTTAATCAACAAGCAGATCGTTAAATTTTAACGGTAGAATAGTATAAATTCTACAGTAACTTCTGACAGTGTGCATGAGAGTACTCACACTAAAAGGAACCCCGACTTGTTAAAGAAACACAAAGCTTCCCAGAATTTGTTTCTGAAGCATCCAAAAACGTATCTGTAAAGTGGGAAGCGGAAATGAAAACATGGGTTTAACAGCACAACAGACCTCATATCCGCGTTGTGTTGCTGCATTTCCCGCGTGGTAAGGTCGTTCATTCCCCCATCAAATAGGTTATTACTTTTATGTCGTGGATTTACAGTATAATAAAACGTCAATGTCTTATTGTATGGCCGTGTTAATTGCGCTCATATCAACCGCATTCCGCGCCTCTCGTGTGCAGTTCGATTGTCCTTTTTGAATCAAATTGGCTCGTTTTTCGAAGGAACTATATTAATCAGCACTTTTATTGGCGATTTCATTGATAACGACTCTGGTGAAATGTTCGTAGTGCCCTGGTACTGTAGCTCCGATGAACAACGTTTCCTCTGACAAAGCCAGTTATGCTCAGTTAAACTGTCGAAATGGAGTTTTGAAAAACTGTCCAATTTCAAATATATCACGCAGAAGCCTATATAGAGTGTTTCCGTGACCTTGAATCAAACTGTCTGTTCTTTCTGAGTGTTCCTTCGTCAATTTCACCATATCATCACTCATTTTCATTGCCGTGATTAGCCAAAAGTGGCAAAAAAGCGACGCTAAATAACAATCACGTTGTTGACTTCAGTAATACATTAAAGTGCATACAGCCGACCTACATGGCGTAGTGGTTAGCATACCGCGCTATGACGCCAAGGGTCCCGGGTTCAAATCACGACCTGAACATGGATGTTCTTTGTGTGTGTCATCATCACTCACCTTCATCTTCATGATTCGCCAAAAGTGGCAGAAATGCAAAGTAAAATAAACCAAATCAAATCCAATCAAAGTGTTGCATCAAAATACGCAGAAATGCATCAAAGGGTACTTTTATCAGCTGCTCTTCCGCGTGATGCACTGAAAATGCATAATTCGAACAGATAGATAAAAAAAACGATCGTTTCAAAGCAATCAAAGTTACACGTTTAATTGTGTCAATTGATGGACCAAAATGCATCAGCCGCGATTTGATGCATTCACACATAACAAAGTTAATGTGGCAAATCATTCGAAGTACCACCCGAACGAGCATGAAGTAATACGGTAATTAGTGGCGTGCTCTTAGGGAAAACTTTAATGGGAGGTCTTAGCCCCCATTTTGGTCAAACATTCCTAAAAAAAATAAGGATAAATATAGAAGAAATCTATAATAATAAAACATCTCCTCCCTAATTTGGAATTTCGGTAACAAATAGTCTTGTCCATATAATCCAACAACATTATATATATGTGTGTGTGTATGTGTGTGTTCTTCCACTATGCACGCGATGTTACCACCAGTTTTGAAATCGTAGAATTAGTGTAGATATTTAGATTTTTCTAAAAGAGAGATTGGTCATCGTTGGAAAGAATATTGTGGTAAATTTTGTAGAAGTATCTTGGTTGCGATTACAAAATATCTCCTTGCTTTCTTCTTTCAGGAATTCTATACCTTTGGTGAAATCTGAGAAGATATCATTCCGAGGCAACAGGAAGCTGCATATTAAAAATGTCTCCCCGGCAGACAATGGAGTGTATACATGCCGTGCTCACAACGATGCAGGCATGCTGAACAGCAACAACAGCTTTGCCTTGGCTGTTCCTGGTAAGTGTAAACAGTCTTCTAAAATTTTACTGCACCAAATCTTGAGCAAGATCATTGAACAAGTCCTTTGAACTGAATTGTGGTCAGAGCTCCTCCCGTTCAAGATACCTCATATCTAGAGCATTCCCTGACATTCGCTACGAGACTCGGCGGCAAGCGGCCCGGCATCAGCGCTTGTCTTTCCCGGTGAACGGGTCCGCGACAGTCGGTAGAGTCGGCTATTAAAATTACAATTTTCATATTGTGTACTAACCTTGACTACAGAAGGTGTCGAAAATGATGTCCATCTGCTGCAACACATTCCTGGCATCTCCCAAGGAAATTGGCATTTACACGTGCAAGTTCGTCTACTGTAATTCTCCCGATTTCTCGTACAATACTCTCTTTTAACTCACGGATGGTGTGCGGATTGTCTTTGCATACTTTTTTTTTTAGATTTCCCCATTTTTCTTTCCACTTTTATTCAGAACTGACCCCGTTACTCTAAACTTTTTTACGAGGTTTAATATAGTGGTCCTATGTGGAACGGGAACACCAGGAAATTTCGTTGCAAAACGTCTTCGCACTTCTCCACAATTCCTCTTTCCGAAGTAACACTCGACAAGATAAATCCTTTGTCTTAATGTAAACTTTTGTGGTGCCATATTAAGCCACAATCTTCAACACACGGACACGACACAACACAACTTCCGAGGGAGGATTATACTAGCGTCAGTCTGCAACATCAACAGAAAAAGAAAGAGAGCGAAGGCAGGGAGAGCGAAAAAAACAGACTGTAGCGTGCGACTGTCGCGGACCCGTTCACCGGGAAAGACAAGCGCTGATGCCGGGCCGCTTGCCGAGTCTCGTAGCGAATGTCAGGGAATGCTCTGTACAAGTAAACAGTTAGACTTGTAATCGAGGAACTTTATGATGATATAGAGACGTGCCTAGACATAAATAGCGTAAAGCTAATTTTTTGTGCGGTGGAAGTTACCTCTTTTTTGCTCGCTTGCTTCCGTAGATATGTTGAAAGGTGGGTCAAAACCTAAAATTTATGTACGTACTATTGGAGACTTAGGTACTCATATAGCCTAATGATGTTACCTGCTGACAGATGCTTCCATGGTTGTGTATCAGTAATTATTATTTCTCGTGGATATCATATATGAAATACGTCCTTAAAACCTAGATTACTCTGTATATTGTTAATTCTTTAAAGTAATCTAGGGTCGAAGACCCTATCGTAAGAATAAGTCGCACGTGTGAGTCAGTTCGTTAGTTGCTTGTCCATGGAGTGGGGGTTATTTGTTGGGGTTATATCCCCGCTCCTGGACCACTATTCCTTTAAAAAAAAGAAGTCTAAATATTTACTAAACAGATTTTTGTTAAAAAAAAAAAAAGAAAGAAGAAGCCACACCCCATCTAACGGCCATACTCCTATACTGCCACGGATGCAGTTTCTGTGTGTGGTGTCCAATGAAGTGCATTAGACACACTAAGCAAAACCAGAACTGCAAACATTATTTCTTCAAGCACCTGTGGCAATGAGTTAACCACAGCTATAGTTGAACCACAAGCAAAAGAACCTGCGCAGAACCGCGTGTCCTGTGCATCGTACTCGCGCATGTAGGGGAGGAGCCGAATAGAGCAGCTTTTCCGTGGTTTGAGCTGAACGGATGGAGGGGAAGATGTGCGAACGCTTCTAGCGGAAGGTTATTCAGTTTGGTTGCTCTATAGCGAACAAACTTTCAGATAACTGAAGGTCAAAGTTCATACCAAGTTGTGAAGCCCCTTATCAAGCTAAACAACTTCTTTTTTTGCATGCGTTAATATTTTGGGGCACTTTTACTAGTGATAATTACGTTTTTCCCCACTGAGGAAAAGCACGGCAAAGAGGTGAAACTGCGCAAGAGTAAGCGTAGGGATAAATAATGACCCGTTTCAATTTGGATGTAGATGTACATTTAGTAAAAAAATGGCAATAAATCCTGCCTTTGTGAAAATTTTGAGTGTGTGTGTGGATGTACAAGTCACAGCCTTTCCTTCAAAGTAACATGTTCTCACTGACCGAATAGAATGCACTTCGTGGCAACTACCACCCAGAATTCCGCATGCCTGGGAGAACCACCGATCCAGATATTTTCCCAGTTACCAGTCGCTTCTCTTTGACAATCGCGGCCATGAATCTAACTCCGAGGACTAAATCGTCCTCTTGTCAATCTACGCTCGCCTTCCGACAAGCGGCAAAAGCGTCTTGGCTCGCGCGGAGATGCCTTCCGTGCGCAGTGAACCTTCCTCCGGCAGAGGAATGCTCCGCCTCATCAAGCCTTGGAGCGACGCCAGCCGTCACGCCTCGGTTAACCTCGCACCCTGCACCGTCACACCGTTAACACCGCGCGGAAAACAGACGCCTCTGAAATCGCATAGCAAGCGTTGTTCTTCTCTTTGCCGAGCTGTAATTGGACGCCTGCTGCGGACAGAATTATGGTTTTCGGGTTAATTTGAACCTAAGAATGGACAGCAACGAGAGACTAACTGGATTCCTTGCTTACAAAACATGGTAATAAACAAAGCGACTGTCTGTGTGCGTGTAAAGGGTGGCATTCTCTTTTACCTGTGTGGCTGACAATAGGAAGTAACCAGCTCAACAATCACAGGTGAACAACTGAGTTAGGGACAGAAAACCAACGCGGCTCTGTTATTCCGTCAGCTCGTCTAATTGTTTCAGGGCGACTGTTGTGCTGATTGTAAAGATAAGTGCGATAAATACACATCCACTGGTGCTAACTTAAGGCGAGGAGGGACAATTACGCACCAGTGGTGCATTTATTTTAATATCGTCGGATTGGGCACTGATATTTAAGAAAGGGACTAGTATGCAAAAGAGTATGAATTTCTCTCCATGTTGCGAGTGGAGACTGTTTCCAAGTTGATTAGTAAGATAGACAAGATGTTTCAAAAATATGATTAATAAGTATTTACAGAATCCCATGTATTCCTTATGGGAAATCAACTTCAAGTTACGGCTAATCAAATGGGAGTTTCGACTTTTCCTACTACTATGACGTAGTTCAACGTGTCCTTTCTCCGTCCATGTACTTTTCTACGTCATCGGATGTTTGATATTCCCGAGAGAACGAATAAAATAATGGCCCCATAAGCCTAGTGCATTTCTCCTTGTCTCCTACGGCCATCCTGGCAGTGTTGCCAAACCTGGTGTGCATAAAAGAGCTAAATTTCACCATTAATAGAGCTAAAGATGACTTTTCAAGGAGCTAGATTAACGAAGGCTGCATAAAGAGCCGTCTAGGGTAATTTTAGGTGTCAGAGGGGTGGGGCTGTTGCTATTACCGTTAGCTTTAAAGTGATGGCAATTTATTCTTAATTTTCACCAATCTCAGTAATCTACTGATGCTCATATGAAATCGAAAATAAAGGATTCCCGGATAACAACATTGTCATCTTTACCTTAGCCACGGCGCTATATAAAAGTAGCTGGGGGAGGTAAGAGGGGGTGGGTGACGCAGCCAATATGACAATATCAAGTTATCTGCAAAATGTACACTCATGGCAAAAGTTGGTCTTTGTGGGCCGGAGCCAGTGGTGGCATCATAGTGGGGCAAGGGCGGGTGCCACAGTTCACAGCCAAACGAGCGCATGAAAGAGCCAGATCTGGCTCCAAAAGAGCGAAGTTGGCAAGAGTGATCGGCAGCTGCCGCAGCGAGACAGACCTAGGGGAAATTGTCCCTCTCTCCCTTAAGTGGGATGGAGGGCTTGAAACCACCCTTTAATTTGTCTATTGTACTTGTAACCTGGTGAAAATGAAATCAGCGATTCACACGCTTTCTCTCCAATGGCTGCCATGTTGCGGAAGCGAACGCCGTTACTGACCGTGCAAGTGAAACACACATCGTCTGTTTCGTGTGGTATTATATTCTAACCAACCTCGTATAATTTTGCACGTGTAACCTTATTGAGATTATCTTCTAAACGAATAGATGTAACTATCTATCCGTTCGTAAACATAACTGATGGGGGGGGGGGGGGCGATCGGGGATCTTCGCCGACTTACCAAATCAGCCATCAGTCAGGGGTACCCACGGGGGGAATGATGGGGCAGGCCGCGCAATCAAATTTCTGGGATAGATTATTCCTTAAAATAATACAAAATTTCAACATACATATTTTTTAAAATATAAAAAATATATTTAAAAAATTACACTTGGGCACCATGATGCAATATGTGCGCTGAGGTGGGGAGGGGGAATCGGAATATATTTCCTTAGCAATTCATTTACTTTAGCTGGTTCCAAGTCATTTTTGGTACTAGGTGCGCCATATTTGATCCGTTAGAGGCAGAAATGGAAGAATTTGGGGGAGGGGGATCAGGTAAAGAGTTCAGTAAAGCTTTAAAAAGTTACTTTCAGTATTAGGATGGTAGTACACACACGATCGTAATAAAATATTTTTATTTGAGGATTAGAACATGATTGGGGGAACGAGCCATTACCTGAAGGGGGGGAGTAGGAGGGTGTCCATTTTTAAACGGGACTTTTAAATTGATACACAGGAAACCAAAGGATCGATCGACTAAGCTCCTAGTTACGTCTATGTAACCATTTAAATGAAAATTTTAACTGAGTATATGGGGTTAAAAGGGTATTGTTCTCACTCTTTTGAAGTACACTGATCCACAAAACTTAAGGAACACCAAGGGATTATGAGAGCAGTAAAGTTATAGAGAATATTGTAAATCTTGAGAATAACATTACAATAAAATCTCTCTTCTGCACATCATCGTCTCAAGTTTATCTATGCATTGTCACGCTACACTGGCGTACGCAGAGATGGGTTGATGAGTCTACAGCCCCCACCGAAATTGAGAAAGGCAACCTTTTGCGTTCGTATGTTCGCAATTTCCATGGGGCATTTGGTCCGGAGTTCCTGTTTATGGATGACCGGTCACGTATTGCGTCAGAATTCCTGGAAACAGAACATCTCACCCGTATTGAGAGGCCTGCATGCTCACCGGACCTCATTCCTATCGAACATGTTTGGGAAGCACTTGATCAGGGCTTATGAACACCAATAAGGCACAGATCCAACGAAAATGACCAGCAACATTGCAAAATTGTATACAGGGTGAACCCTGTTTTGTGTTTGTTTCCTTCTCTTCCCTTGGTGTTCCTTAAGTTTTGTGGAGCAGTGTATTTTGAGCGAGCATAAAGTCCTTTCCCTCCAAAGTCGGCGTGTGCACCTATGTTTGAATACTTAGGTTAGTACCGTGGACTCATTTAGCTTACTGTTTGCCCTACAGTGATTTATCCACACACGTACTACACTTTTTCCTGAAGATCCCTATTTTTTCACAAAGGCCAATTTTGTGGTAATTTCTGTGCTAAATTTACCCTTACACACCCGTAAAAACGATCTTACACGCCCCCAGATGGAAAATCCTGGATAAATCCCTGGTCCCGCATGACATTCCGTTCATCTTGCCGTCTTTATCTCCCCCCTTCCAACTTGACACGCCCTTCTTCCTCATTACACGATATATCAGGGCACACGCCATCTCAGATGATGTCAGGGAATTAGCATATTACCCACGTGCTGTTCCATCCCCCCTTTCCCACTTCTTAAATGAACAGATGCGCGACGTGCGGCTCGTGCCAAAGGAAGGCAGGGGGGAACACTTTTGATCTCGAAATGTAAGTGAAGCTATCTCGAACGCACGTGGCATCTTACGTCCTGATAGATTTATGTTTAAACAAGCTAGTCGGTAAGATGAGCTGTCGGCTGGGTGCGTTTACTATGAGCAAGGACGCCGATAGGCATTTGTGTTTTTGTATTCTTTGCTACTTGACATCGCATTACTGCTTTTGAAGGTTAATAGCAACGATAAGGAGGAATGGTGAATTTAATAAATATGTGGAGAATTCCTCACCCAGGATTCGCTTATAATATCTGGCTACGCCAATAACTCCTGGTAGATACTTCGCTATGAAACGGTAGTACTTTTATAATGCAGTTAAATGATGAAATGTGAACACACGGACAACTTCTATATTTCAGATTATCTCGAAATTTCCCCCTTAAGCTTATACAGATTTGACGAGGAAAATGCACACATCCTATTCCTATATTGTCTGCTTTTGCTGCACCGTCTTTTGTTCGTGTAGTCTCCTGTTGCATCACAGTCTGCTATTGCTGCACCATCTCTTGTTGGTGTGCAGTCTCCTGTTGCTGCAGTGTCTTCAGTTTCTTCATAGTCTTCTGCCGCTATCCCTGCACAGTCTTATGTTGCTTCATAGTCTCGTACAGCTGCACAGTCTCCTATTGTTACACTGTCTGCTATTGCTGCACAGTCTCTCATTGTTACACCGTCTGCTATTGCTGCACCATCTCTTGTTGGTGTACAGTCTCCTGTTTCTACACAGTCTGCTTTTGCTGCACTGTATCCAATTGCTACAGAGTCTTCTATTGTCACACTGTCTGGTATTGCTGCACCGTATCTTGGTGTTGCTTCACAGTCCCCTATTGGGGAAATCTTGCCAACCCATAAAGCCCAACACGATAGACAAATTTTCACTTACGTTTGCCTTGGTTCCATATTTTTTATGGATTATCAGGTTTTACTGCCGAGCTGCTCAAATAAGAGTTTGTGATCAATTAATTACTATTGTTACTATTTCTTAATGTACCGAGTGAGCATGAAAACGGATGAAGTTGGTTGACAGGTGATATTTGAAATGTGTGGGGTACCTGGAGGATACCTGAAAACTTTAAAATGGGATACAGGGTCGAGTGACACCTCATGCAACGTTTTTCTATCACAAACAACTTTTTATGGAGAAAACATGGGGGGGGGGTATGAGACCATAATTTTTCTGGTTTTAATATATCATTACGATTACCGTCTTGAGCTTCAAAATAATTTCTCTTCTTTTCTTTTTCAGGTGACAATTCAGCGTTAATCAAAGTTGTGCCACGGAATCAATTGGTTCGCCGTAACAGCCCAGCAATGTTCGACTGCGTGTACGAAAATGCAGCTATTACAGAATGGTACTTCAAAAACGTTGGACCTCTCAACAATTCCACTAGGTATGACTTACGCCACTGTTTCAATAATTCCACAAAGGTAGAGATTTATGTAGAGGAAATGGGCCCTAAAGTAAAAGTAAAATAATAATAATAATAATAAGGAAATAAAGTCGCTTCATAAATATAACAAACAAATACCAATACGAGAATCCCATGAACCTATACAAGTCAAGGAAATCAGTTTAGGAGTGAAAAGTCGTCAATTTTTTAAAGTTTTGCTTGTTACTTTTATAGACACACGAATTTTGTCAAACCTGTTTCCAGAGCATGTATTTCACCTCATGTAGCAGATTGAGGCAACTCTTCAGTGTTAATTATTAATTTATATAATGGCTATTGAAATAACATTAAACATGTATTTCTTATGGAGAATGAAAACGCCCCCCTCTTTTCACTTAGTGTTTTTACTATGCAAAGCTATATTTTGAGAGTTCTCGTCACTGTCTACCTTTCTCTTTTCTGTTCATACCTTTTGTGCTTCTGGAGTAAAGAAAAATGTAATAATTTCATTGGCGCCCATGTAAGAATCTAGCTTCCGTCAGACACCGGGCCCCGTTGATCTTTCTCTCGTTCGACCTTCGCCGACCTCTGTGGCGGAGTGGTTAGCACAGCGTGCTTCATCGCCAGGGGTCCCGGGGTCGAATCTCGGCCTGGTCATGGGTGTTCGTGAGTGTTCCTTCACCAATTTCATCATATCATCACTCAACCTCATCTTCACCATTAGCTAAAAGTGTCGACGTAAAACAACCTAATTTAATTCTTTCGACTCTTCCCGCTCTGTCAAGGAAACTATACAATAAAATCCACTTATCGGCCTAGAGTTAGGCAACACACATAACGCCTTGCAGAGAAGCGAGTATGTCCCATTTTTATTGCCGATGACCGTACATGGATGCAGAACAGAACCAGAAGAAAAAGAGGCCTGCGTTTCGTCCTCAGTTCTTCTGTGGTTGCAGCAAGAAGAGACAGTGAGCGAAGTCACATCCCCTCCGCCCGGGTCATGTTACAAGAAGTTGGTTTTCCTGTCTTCTCCGTAATTCCATCCGTCCCCGCAGTCTGGGCTAACGCAATCAGGAGATGGCAGGCCTAGTGGTAATTACAAGGCAGGGCAAAACGCGAGAGAAGCTGTAACCTCGTTAGGAGCTCTCTCTCTCTGGCAAATGTAATTTCTTTTGGACGACGAAGGATAATGGCTAGCGCTGCTGCTCGCTTCCGGAAGCACCTTCGCATCGCTTCCGGAAGCACCTTCGCATACCGACAGGAAGGGAGAAAGACACCGAACAGTCGTGCCATCTGTTGACTAAAATCCCAAATATTACGGAAAATTCCAGCTGCGTTTGTAAGCACGCTACCGAGATAATATCGTGCAAAATCTCGTCTTTTGCTACTGTGTCTACATTTTTCTCGGTCTTGTCGCGACCAGTGGCGTGCCCATGATTTTCGAGAGGGGGTTACGTACAGTGGCAAAATTAGGGCTGACTAGTAAAAAATGTATACGTCAATCCTCATTTTTATCATATTTTCCTGCCTTTGACTTTTTTTCTTCTTTAGAAATACTGGGCCAAAAGGGGGGGGGGGGTATGGTCCCCACTAACTTCCCCCTTGCGCACGCCACTGGTCGCGACCTTCGAAGAAAAAAACAATTGTTACAACAGTATTTTTCCTTGGTGGTAGAATAAATTGTCCAATGTGTAACAGAAAGCTTCAAACATGAAACGTGATACCACAAATGGCAATCGAAACATTGCCCATAATCTCAGATCATTGTCGGGTTTATAACAACTTGCCACTTCTTCGATTTTACCTGATTGCACATCGCCAATGCCACCATCGCGAGTAGGTTCCTTCATAATGTAACACTAGACTTTAGCCTACGTAATAAGAGCAAGTCTTCATATAAGTATATCCGTTTAGGGTTAATGAATCTTATGTAGAACGGACAATAAATTCAAATCAGTTTAATGTGAATAAATACGTCTGTCAAGTGTAGTCGATACCAGATTTGAACCAGACTATAAATATCTTGACTACTGATGCGATATGTATACCTTAGTAGTGGTGTATATGGAGGAGATACCGAACTTGATATCGCCACTCCAGATGTCCTGGAAACAAAAATATGACGCTTTTCACCATTGGAGCTAAGTTCTCAGAAACGAAATTGAAAATATGTTACTGCTAAACTTTTCGCGAGCACAGAAAACTGCATCAGCATGTGTTGCTGAGTAATATTATCCATCAAAATAAAAAAATTCTTTCCAGTGCACACTTTATGCGCAGATAGGCTAATCTGGACTGGACCTACCAGGGATTTATCCAGAAATTCCATCTGGGTAGTGTAAGTTCGTCTTTAGGGGGTATACGTGTAAATTTAGAGCCAAAATCGTCGTAAATTGGACCATTGTGAAAAATTTTAGGGGTTATTGGGGATGGAGATAAATAATTGGGTCCTACAGCTTCATGTGGGATCCGCATTGTTCCTTCGCCGGGGATCGAACCCGGGGCCCGCCGCATCAGCTAATGACAGGCCTCTCTGCTGTTATATGTGTATGTGTGTATATGTGATTTTGCTAATCCGTTAGTTCGAGGTGCCTCGTTTGATTACACATACGTTTCGAAGTAAAATATTCACACGAGGTTGATTGCACACCAACGTTTCGAGGTAAAATATACACACGAGGTTGATTACACACCAACGTTCCGAGGTAAAATATACATACAAGGGAGAAAATGTCACTACCTCGAAACGCTCTCGCACCTTGTCGGAGTGTCTTACACTACATTTTTAACACATGAGTGAAAGTCGCCGAAAATATCGAAAATGACATCACACAGCCCAGGTTACTCTACTAAAGAGCAAAATTCACGTCCTGGAAAAAGATTTAAAAGAACACCACCATGACAGACCAAAACTACCAACAAACTTCAGCATAGCATTCCCTTTCCTTAAAACAGCCATGAAACTCAGTCGTGGGTTGATAACACCTCGTGAGTAGTAACGTATCGGATCTGCCTGTGGCACTGCGGCGAACGACGGCGCTCGTTGATGCTCGTTTGTTTATTGTTCCTCAGCAGCTTTGGACCTGGAGTCTGTTGTAAATATTTGGCGGGAGTCGCTGACGAGATAAATATTTAGATCGGCGCGGAAGAAGAAACCCACTGATACATTCGACCGCAGACCGAAGGTTCAGACCTCCATCTGGGGAACCACGGTTGCGGTGTAGCAGAAGCCAACACTGGACGGAAGTTTATTCATGTTGGACGCAAGCACCACTGGGTGTGAAGACCCACCTTGATTATTACAGGTGCACAGTTCATTCCTGCTAGCTTGAATTCCGACTGGAGTTTGTTTGTTTTTTCATACTTGCCAAAATATCAGGGCAAGTACTGTTTCTTCGTCAAAGAAATAACTGTGCAGTGTTTATGCTATACCTATACTCGAATCAGTGGCGTGCCCAAAGGGTGGTTGGTGGGGTCATAATCCTCCATTTGACGTGGTATTTCTTTTAAAAAAGCGTCAAATCCGGCCCAGCAAACAAGAAATCCTAGATAAGTCAATGCTATTTTAGCCCAAGAATATTTTTTTTGTATTTAGTGGTATGTGAACCAGGGATTTATCCAGAATTTTGGGGGAGGGGGTGTAGGTTCATGTTTAAGGTGCTGTAAGGGTATAATTCGAGCAAAATGACCATAAATGGGGTCTTTGTGAAAAAATGTATGCGGGTGTTGGATTTTTTTTTTTGGGGGGGGGGGGTGTTAGAAGAGTGCTTGGATAAATTACTGGTATGTGAACTATGGCTGTCTGCCTGAAAATATTCCTACCCACCTCTGACTCCTCACTCATTTTTTTTCTGGTCCAATCACTGAGACTGGGAGACCAAGGGCGAGGCACTTCTCTGTAGTGCCCAAGACTGAAATGGCCACATTTACTTCTTCAGACATAATTTATGGATAAAAGGATAAAATTCCACATTTCAACAGTCTGTAGCCTTGAAACAGAAAAACCTCCTTGATGAAGAAAAGTTGTTTACCTCAGTGGCATCAATACACTATGAAGTTTTGGGAGTGATACACTGCATATATTGTTTATACCATGTATTTCGAGAGGAGAATGAGACAGACATTTAGAACTCAAGATAAAAACAAGAGGGACATTCACAACCTGAGAGGAGATCAAGACTATTCCAAGGCTCATTTGATACCAACCCTAGTCTTGAACTTCTGAAAGGTATTGTAAAAACTCAAATAGTAAACAAATAAATAATGAAAACTCCACTCTCTTTGTCCACTTTTTATATCACAAAAATTAAATTTCCCAAAGCTAGCCTTTCATGCCCACAGATAATGGGGTAAGCCTTCCTTTTGTAGCAGTCAGTTTTATATTTTTCAACTGTTCTTGCATTCTATGTCCCCTATTGGAGGAACTTTCATAAGAGTAAATTCATATTTATGTATACATAGGGTCTTTCCATTAATAAAGTGTACTATGTTTTTCAGGATGACAGTTTTTCTCAATGGATCCTTACTTATCCATCGAACTCAACTTTCAGATGAAGGAATTTATATGTGTGTTGGTGTACAAGAATCAAATGATGGACCAGCTCAAAGTTATACAGCTCAGTTGAAAAGTGCATGTAAGTACAAGAATAATTCAATTTAAAACCTGTAACAGTTTGCTAAAGTATGTTCTAAAAAAACAACAACATAATACATATCGTATGTAATGTATGCTGTGCTGTCTTGCGAAACTATTTCATAAACACATGTTTATTGTGTTGTCGCCTATCATAGATGTCATTACAGAAATGATTATTTGCATCAAATGATTGCACACAAGACTTTTCCATATGTATTTTAAAAAAATCTTATTCTTGGGAAAAATATATCCCTTTAACATATAATCACTTATGCACTTTTGTAATGAAAAAAGTTAGTAGAATGCAGTTCGTATTTTTGCCTTGTTTTATCGTGTCTATCTTCTGTCTCTTCAGGCTAATTGTAATATGAAAGAGATAAATTGCAACACTCATGCCATGATTTGACTCTGGAACCTTCCATGCTTAAATCATGAATTGACCACTTGGCTACCATGGTGGCTAGAATGCACACATCTCTGAGAATAACAATGCTAACATTATTTCGTAAATATTGAAAAGTATTTTCAGATGTAGCGTCATTTCTCTTAAATTTTTATTTTTTGACTAGGGTCTCATTTTAGATTCTGAAATAATATGTAAAGTTTTCATAGGCGCCGACTCCATGGGGCTTAGGGGGGCTCGAGCCCCCCCCCCCCAATGTTAATGATGTGGGGCAGAGCCCCCCAAATAATTTTACTTAAGAGGATCTAATGTATTATTTTTCTTCTCTTGTAAAGTTTTCTCTGAATTGTGCCACATGAACTTAACTTTAAATACACATTTGAAATGTTCTAGACCATCAACTTTGGGGGGCTGAGACCGCTAAACCATCAACTTTAGGGGGCTATGATCGGAGACAGCAAAACACATGACTTATTACTATATACTAAGTATATAATTATTATTTACTATTATACATATCTTAATCAGAGACATGATGAATTTAGCCAACGACTTGTTAAAGACTGTTTAGGAATCCCCTAAAAGAATGCAAATATTTAGGAATATTATTGATGTGAATGAGAAGGCTGAACGTACTGGACTGCGACCACTTTGCCCTCGTCGGTGGACGTTGAGAGCCTCCAGTATGCAACAGATCTTAAATAACTATGAAAACCTTCTCAATTTTGTTGATAAATATTCTGAAGAAGATTCTACTGACGCAGCATCAAAATGTGCTGGATACCTACAGACAATGCTTCACTTGAAGACACATTTCTTTCTCTCCCTCTACTGCCATGTGATGGGTCCAATAGAAGAGGTAAACTGTAAGATTCATTCTCCACGCATTGGTGCTACAGAAGTGGAATCAAAACTAAAATACTTCACTGACATCTTTCTAGAAAAGCGAATGTTTTGAGCAGTTCTGGCTGAAATGCACAGAGGGCAAACCGAGCCTCGTTGATGACTCAGAATTGCACCGGCAACGTCATGTCCCTATGAGACTTGAAAATCCTGATGCTGCCAAAACTCACAAGTTCTTCACTCCATAATAGCATTATAAATCAATATAAACCGACGTCTGTGACACAGCAAAATCATGTGTTAAACAAGGACATGAATCTACAAGACTACAAAAAGTAACAGCCGTAGAGAAAAAATGTATCTCAGCTGTGAACAGTTGCACAACAAACTTTCAGCAAACGCGAGAAGGTCATTCAGTCCTATTCGCCGACTAAAGACATATTTGAGATCTACAATGAGGCAGAAGAGACTAAGCAGCTTAGCGGTAATCCACGTACATCAAACTGTGCTTGATAATTTAGACCTGAGACAGCTCGTTAATGAGTTCATAAAAAAAATAACCCACTGGGTAGAGCAACTTTTGCTTTATTTTTAAATCATGTTCATATGTTTTTGTTGTGTATGTCACTTTATATCTTAGTGTACATGCTATTTTTTTATTATTGCAAAATTAAATTTAAAAAGTAAAATATTGTAGCAAGAACAAAAAAGTAAAACTATTTTCCTGCGATTTGTGTTATCATTTATGTAAATAATTAAATAAAACTGTTAAATATTCGTTATTTTATGGGTTATTTGCAACCCATCACATGTCTGTTGCGGACATTAAAACACACCCATGCCCTCGCCGGGACTCGAACCCGAGACCTCTGGATCAAAGCGAGTTAAGTCGACCACCCAACACGCTCGGCTACCGAGGCCGGCATAAAACTGTTAGGTTGGCCTCTTAATGTAAATACATACTTTTCAATAAAAATGTTAATTGTTATCTAAAAAACACATGAGCAGACACAAAAGACATAAAGAGACTTTGAAACAGTTTCTAAACATTTTTCATGTTACGTTTCATTTGCATGAGGAATATAATAGCTGATTAAAAACTTCTATACGAAGACGTAATTTTTATTTTTAAAAAAGGGAGGGAGTGAGTCATTCATTCATTTATTTCAGTGTTCAGAGCCCCCCCAATAATTTTGACAAGTCGGCGGCCCTGAAAGTTTTGAAATAAAATTGTTAGTGAAATTTTGTACATCTGGTGTAAGAAGAAATTAACAACAGTTTCCTTTGACCTGAATAATGCAATATCAAATTTGACATTAAATATTCTAAGCTAGTATAAATTATGTTCTAAATTTAGTAAAGAATAAAAATAACTGAAAATAAATTTTAAAAAAACATCTCAAGATTTAACAAAGGAAACATTTGACTTCATCCTAGGTTTAAATATTTTATGGGATACAAAAACTATCAAGAATTTTCTTTTTTTTATGAACAAGAACAAGTAAGGAATTGCTTTGTTAAAATTTTGTAGTAATGGGATAAATGTAATCCCTATTAAGGCATGTCAGTGCATCAGTAAAATAGCTGGCAATTTTACATATCTGCTATATCCATAAAAAAACTAATTTGTACAAAATTTTGCCATTTTGTTATTACTTTTAATATAAATTTATAATTCATATGGTTTGGTTTTGTAAAAAAAGTGCAAATGTGCCGTTTCTTTTTTCAAAGGTAAAATTATTGCATTCACACAGTGATGTGCCTAAGGGGGGGGGGGGGGTTATAACCAGTACAGTAGACTCGTGATTAACCGAGGCTCCGGGTTAACCAAGGGAGTGGTTGGAAAACATCACACTTCATAACGCAACCCCCTGTTTGTTTATGGAGTCAAGTCACCATCCGTGCTGCACGTGTTCGTTACATTGTTGGTGTATCCGATTGTTACCATGGTGTTTAAGTCTGTGTAGGCCTATTCTAAGCGGAAAAAGTAATCTTCTCATTTATGTTGTACTAGTAATAAATAATTACTATACAGTTTTAAGTGTTGTTTCGTCATTTACGATCTATTAGCACATTATCTCCGTATTATCCGAGTTTTTCCTTATCTGAGGTAATCTCGGTCCCAATTAGCTCGGATAATCGCGAGTCTACTGTATTTCTAAAAAGAAAAAAGTCAAAGGTTGAAAAATATAGCAAAATTAGGACTGACTACTTAATCGTTATAAACATTAATTATCTAGGTTAACAAATCACTAATATTCTTCATGCAGGTTTATATCAGATTGGTAGAATATCAGGTATCAGTAAATTTTATATTGGTGCTTTATCAATATCAGAAAAAAATATTTTTTTTCTGTAATTTATGTTTTCTATTTATATGCCAAGCAAGCTGTAAAACATAATTAATTAACAATGTTGTTTCAGATATTCATGAATTAGCACCAGACTCATTTGAACCACCATTACCATCTGACCTACAGCATATTGTTCCTAAAAACGAAGAGTTTGAAATTACATGCAAGTCCCCTACAGCACACCCAAAGGCTCGAGTTTGGTGGGAGGATCCAAGGGGCCATATAATCTCAGATTCAGGGAGAATTCGTGTTGACAGCACTAGGCTTATTATAGAATCAACCAAAGAAGAAGATGCAGGCAATTATACTTGTTTTGCTGAGAACATGGCAGATACAAAATCATCCATTGTTAAAGTTATTGTTTCAAGTAAGTATCTGGTTAAATGAATGGGTATTTTGTGTGACAATTTTTACTGATAAAAATCTTGACAAACTATTGTCAAAATTGGCAATGTAGTGCATAGGTGTCATAACTGTAAGTTACATGTAAATAATATATTTTTCTGGATTATTAGAAGGGGATGCAACCCTTCCCTCCCCACCCACTGCCTATGATGCAGTGCTTATGTCTCTTTCAGATTTCAGTCATGTGGTTGTCTGAATTTGCAAAGAGGTCAAGATCTAAAATTTTCCATCTGAAGGGGGTTTAAGTTCAAATTTAGTGGGTGTAAGGATAAATTTAGAGGTAAAATGACCATACATTTGGCATTTATGAAAACATGTAGGAGGGTGTTGAAGAAATTTTGGTGGGTGTTAGGGGTGTGTATCACTGACCTCAAGCACAGCAATTATATGTTTCTTAGAGCCATAAACCATACAATATTATAATAGCACGTGAAAAACATAATGGAAAAGCAGGTAGTTGTATGGGTGTAATGCTTCCTTTTCTGGAAGAAAGGTTCCAGTACTCGTCAAGTTGGCTTGCTATTGCAATTGTGTTTATCATAAAAACTACTCAAAATATTGTGGTATCTTCAATAAATGGTTGTGCATCCATGTAGTTATTATTACTATTTTTTGTTATTTAGTGCCACTTATCTGCCACTTTTGACTAATTGCGACAATGAGGATGAGTAATGATATAATGATTGATTTGGTGTTTTAAGTCCACTTTATGCACAGTAAGGCTAATTGAGACTTGACCTACAGTTTAAAGTGGGATCCGAACCACTTGTGCCTCCACCGGGTATCGAACCCGGTACTCCTTGATTACAAGGCTAATGATATAATGAAATTGATGAAAGGACACTCATAAAAAAAAGCAGCCATGCCATCCTAGACAATGATTCGAACTTGGGGACCCTGACATCATAGAACTGTGCTAATAGTTAGTTTCATTCTCATCTATAAAAATATGTTGGTATTAGTTAGATATTGGGAGTTACTAGTTTCATTCTCATCTATAAAAATATGCTGGTATGGCATACAATATAATATTCTATTAATTTTATTTAATTATTTACAGCACCACCTGTTATTAGAGCAGATCCAATAAACCTACAGAAGGTAGACGAAGGCAAAAATGCCATTCTTTCATGCAGCTATGATGGAATGCCTTTCCCAATTACTGTGGTTAAGTGGAAGAAAGATGGGAAGTACCTTAAAGATGATGGGTGGCATACACTTGTTCATGAGCCCAATGGCACTTTAGTTTTGTTATCGGTAGAGCTGAAAGATGCAGGCAACTACAGCTGTGAAGTAAATACTACTGGATTTAAACCAATACAATCAAAGAAAAGCCAGCTCTATGTGAAAGGTAGGTAGAATGAGAGGATGAAAGTCATGCTAGTTATATTTCAGAATACTGGACATAGTAAACATATTCACACACTGTTTTCTCACTTCAGGTTTAGGTCAAAATTAAAGGGCAGGAGGAACAGTTTGTGTCCAGCAAAACGTGAGGACCCTAAACTGCTCCCCCCCTACCGACCTTTCCCCATAGAGAAAGAGAGGTCTGTGCACTGATTGTATGAGGGGGAGAAAACTTAGCATTACGCTTATCGGAGTATTATTTTACTTGTTTCCTTGGGAATACTAAACTTCCGATGGTGTCGAGAAACACATCAATGGAAAGGGAACACGAACATTTCATTTGTAGTAGGAAAAATCGAAAACTTTCATTTGATTACCTGTAACTTGAGGTTGAAGTTGTTGCGTTATTTTTCTCCACAAGGAATGCACAGTACTGTGTCAATTAAAAAAAATATATAACATTGCCACTGGAACCTATTGAGAAACTGACCAACTTTTTGTGTGTGTCCTCATTTTTAATGTGCAGTTGTGTTAACATCCACTTGGAGGGCTTTTGCAAAATTACAGCTAGTGGTAGTGAGAAGATATGTACTGGGAAGAGGAGGAACATAAACGTCACCCTTTATGTAACCTGAGAGAAAAGAAATATATATATCTGTGTGAAAGATCAAGGAAGCGAAAGGGACATGGTAGGAGATTCTAATCATCTTCATTTCCGCATCCGCTGTTATTAGGGTGACCATACATCCCGTTTTGACCAGGACAGTCCTGTTTCAGAGGCGTGTCCCGGTCATCCCGTCACTATTATTTAAAAGGCACTATTTGTCCTGTTTTATAAAAGTCTAGGAGTTACCTTGACAACCAAGTCAAAATTTGAGAGACATTTAACATGCTAAAAAATATGTATTGTTTTTATGTGTTCAGTTATTTGTAGAGCTGTGAATAAGCATGCAGTTTCTTCATGGAATTGCAACTTCAGCATAGAGCTAACACAAACGATTGATCAGAAGAGACCAGAAACACTGTGTAAGTCATACTGAGAGATTATAATAATTAATTCCTTTTGACAATGGGAGATCATATTTAATTTATTGTTTATGATGTATCATTTATGTGAACCATCCTTTAATAAATAATAATACGTTAATAATAACAATAATTTTATGATTAGGACTAGCCTATTTTTCAGGAAAAGGAGGGGGGGGGGTTAAACTGATCTCCTTGGATGCCCTGTTTTTGGATCAAAATATTATGGTCACCCTAATTGTTATTCAAGAAATTTCCTCACTTCCATGTGAAAATGGAACAGGGCCCCATCCAACTGCATAATGTCACACTGTCCTCATTCAGCTGTGGAATAACTGTTTGCTTAATGTATCAAGAAATGTTGATCTAGTCACTGTTCGTTCAGCAGAAAAAGAGTGAGCACTTTTTCTCTGGCAATGCACAAAACACACTGACTTTGCAGAGTTCCGTTGATTTCAACAATCACAAGTTGATCTTCCATGCCCCAAATTTGAACATTGTGTGTTTTACTGAGTATACCATTGTCATGTGTCTGAAGGTGTCTCCTTATGATACTTACACCAAAGGTACACCGAACCACTGTAACAGATTCTATTTCGTGAAATTCGCCAAGTTGTAAAAACTGCCTCCTGGTAGGTGTTGGCGCAACTACAAATTAAGAATGACACACACAAAAAAACTTTGTCAATTTCTCAATCTCAAAGTATTTTTTTTTTTTAATAACACAGTATCAGTAATAACTTCATGAAACCCTGACATTCATTTTGGAAAGCCAATCTTTTGATATGAAGAGCACAGAAATGAACACTATATCTCTATCGCTTTGCAAATTCCTTCCATGCATCACCAGAGTCTGAACAAGAAGTTTGTTATATTTTGGAGATAAAAGTACTGTACTGTGTATATCAAGATTATATGTAAATAGTATTATAATGTACTTGTAATTATTGCACATTATAATGATAAAAGCTAGTCATAGTTTGATCTTTCAAGTATGGATTTTCATTGCCTCTTTTGCAGAGAAACTGAAGTTCACTAGACAGCCTTTGAATACTAAACTGGAACTGCACACTGGTGCTAAAATATACTGCAAAGCTCAAGGGACTCCAGCACCTCGTGTAGCATGGGTGAAAATAATGCTGGTCGATGTAAGTAAACCATTTTCTCTGTTTAGCAAACAGTTAGGCTAGTGAATTTTTTAATTCTATAAAATCAAACACGCTGAAACAGCATATTTGGCATATTTTGAACGGGAAACTTTTGTAAAAATTAGTGTCCATGTGTGATCTATTCACACAACCAATTCTCCAGTCATGTGGAGACATATAAGATCATTCTACAAGTGTTTGAATTGAGCAAAATGTAGGGGGTGGGACCTCAGAATTTTTTTTTACCATTTTTAGATATTTTTCAAGTGTTGTGATCACATACATAACTAATAGCAATAATGTACTATGTGGGGAACTTACTAATAGCAACACACAGTTTTTCTTTTTAGAAATTACTCCATTCTTTCACAAATATCAAACATATTGGTAGTATTGTTATGACTCCACCTGAAATTAATAGTGTAAATTCAAGTTCTAGTGTTGAAAATTATTGAAGAATAACAAAACAACTAGAGCCATGATGGTATAGCCAGTAAGGTATCCGACCATCATGTGGGGGACCCTGGTTCGATTTGCAGGGTGGGTGATTTCAGATGGGAGTTTTTTCAGCAATGTCTCTTTACCCAAACACTTGACAAAAGCATAAGATCAAACCAGTGGTGACTTAACAACCTTGTACAGTGCAGATTGTATTTTTCCAGTGATTACCTGTTTATTATTACATGTCAATGTTGTTTCCAGGGTGATCACTTTAATTTAGACATTTGCGGAGGATTTATTGTCAGTTTTCAATGTTTTAAGGTGTAATTGGTTATCTTTAGATTTCTATTTGTTAATTATTAATTTCTGATTTATTGTTAGTTTTTAGATGTTTCAAGGGCAGTCACTTAATTTTAAACATAAAAAACTAACCTCTATTTACTCTTATATAATAATAGAAAATTTAGTTCCAGATATTGAAGTGGGAGTTAACACCTTCTTTGCCCTACCCCTTAAACTGCCCATGGAGTGAGAATTACAATATGTTATGCTAACAATATTATTAATACACATGATATATTTTTTTTAATATCTTAGTTGATCTTTATTAATATTATTATTTTCTTCACCAGGATGACACTCCTATGAGAATGTTGAAGTTACCTGACCATGTTGAAGATAGAAATGGTACTTTGTATTTTAATAATGTAACTTATGAAGATGAAGGGAAGTATATGTGTGTAGCAACAAGCCCTCAAGGTGAAATGATAAATGCTACAATAGATGTGATAGTTGTTGGTGAGTATTTAAATTTTAAAATTTAATTCATGTTGAGGGGAATAAACAACACAGTTGATAATATAAGGCGTAAGCGAGTTACTAAAGGTATATCCACGAAACTTACTTGTAAATGTTCTATTAATTTTGGTGGCCTTTGCCACCATCCACTTGGCCACCAAAATTAATAGAACATTTACAAGTAAGTTTCGCGGATATACCTTTAGTAACTCACTTACGCCTTATATTAAAATTTAAATTAGTGACATTTTGTCATAACCAAATACAATTGTAGGTTTTATTCTTAGCACGTCTCTTTATATGGAATTTACAGTGCTGTAAATATCAATATCTTTCAGAAATTTTGAGTAGTTATATACAATGTGGTAATTGAAATATTTCCAGCAAGAGGACATTCAAGTAACTTCTTTCAAAGCATCAGAATATTATACAAGAATCCACCCAAGATCCAAAAATGCACAATCAGAGTGGAGGGACTCCTCCACATTTCCTCAAATATATTGGGAAATCGTGACAATTCAATTAATGAAGGAATCTCACAAAGGGGTCTTACCAGGACTCAAACCCTTGGAAGCAGGATCATGAAACAAGCACTGAGTGTGCTCAGCCACTGAAATAGTTTATTATTTCAAGACAATAAAAGTCACATAATAAACTGAATCTTTCCCCCCCCCCCCCCCCAGTAATCTGATTTTACGAGATTAAACATTTACCCCATAGATACTGAGGTACACTTCTTAATTTCAAGATACAATCTCATGACTATCAGAATGATAAGACAATTACGAAAGAAATGCATAAAAAGAACTAGAATTGTTATCCAAAATTGTCAGAAATTATTTTTATCCAACTTTAGTGCATCTGTTGTTTGTTTTTCATTGTTTCCTCCCAGCCTCCTCACATTGTTTTCTGATATAAATTCGAATTATCTGGTGTATTTTCAGAAATGCCGAAGTTTACAGTGAGACCACAGAACCCAACTGAAGCATATGAAGGATATCCAGTGATGATCCACTGTTTGGCTAGGGGAAATCCAAAACCAACAATCCAGTGGGATAAAAACAACAACCAGGAAAAGTTAGATGAAAAGAGGTAACTTTACATCCTAAACTATTTAGTTTCAGCTTGCCAGGTTTTTATTTATTATATATATATATATATATAACACAGGAATAGGATCAGAAAAGGTGCCAGAAGGGCGGATAAACACTAATGATGAAGGAGACAGTAAACACTTACCACACGAAGATAAATTATTCTATATTTCGCGATCTATGTCGCATTTTCAAGTTGAAGAAGAAAGATCGGCGTTACGAGGAGAAGAGGCACAGAATACTGACCGTAGCGTCTCTACGATCAGTGTTGCCAGAAACAGTTGATAGATGACGAGAAGTACTTTCACCAGTGTTTACTGTAAGGTGGGTGGGTAATTTTGGGGAGGAGAGGAAAGGGTTACTGGTTGGCTAGGTTGAGTCCGGGGGGTATAGTGGCGTGCGTGCCTGTTATGTAGGCCCTTTCCCAGCGCCTGCGGAAAGATGTGTCAGAGCGGGGGGGGGGGGGGGGGGTAAAAGATGGATGATGGCAACACGGAAGCAGTTATTGAAGGTGGTGTTATGGCTGTTGGTGTGGATGGCAACAGTGAAATCGGAGTTTTGGGTGGAGGAACGGTGATTATTAATCCTTAGGTTCAAGGGGGTGGAGGTTTCGCCTATGTAGAAGTTGCCGCAGATTTGGCAGATGAGGGTGTAAATTAGGTTGGATGAGTGGCAGATGCCCTTAGGGTGAAGGGTGAACTCGCCTGCTGCTGTGGGGATCAGGAGGGTGGGGGAGGTGATGAGTATGGGGCAGGTCTTGCATCTGGGTTTGTTGCACCTGTGAGCTGGGGGGAGTGGTGTGGATGGGGTGGGAGTGTTTCGGACCAAGATGTTTTGGAGGTTGGGGGGGGGGGCGACGGACGACGACCCTGGGTTTATCCCGAAAGATGTCCCTGGTATCAGGATCACTGTGCAGCATGGGAAGGAGGGAGTGGAGGGTATGTCTGATTTTCGTAATATGGGGGTGGTATTGGGTGATCAGGGTTGGAGGGTTGGTTTTAGGTTGTTTGGTGCGGTTGTGGGAGTTGGCTCTGGTGATTTGTTTGTTGATGAGGGGGGAGGGATAGCCACGGTTGGTTAGGGCTTGGTGCAGGCGTAGGTTGTAGTTTTGGCGGGATGAGGGGGATGAGTTGAGGCGCTGGCCTCTGAGGACAAGGGAGAATGGGATGGCTTTTTTGGTGTGGTAGGGGTGTGAGCTGGAGTAGTGGAGATACTGGAGGTGGTTGGTCGGTTTAATATGTATGGAAGTTTCCAAGTGGTCTCCTGCAATGTGGATGTCCGCATCTAGGAAGGTCACTTGGTCTTTTGAATGGAACCAGGTGAATTTGAGGGTGGTGAAGTCGTTAAGTAGGTTTAGGAATGTAGTGAGGGAGGGTTCGCCATGTGTCCAGAGGAGGAAAATGTCATCTATGAATCTGAGCCAGAGGAGTGGTTTCAGTTGTTGGGAGTCAAGGAATTCCTGTTCCAGCCTGCCCATGAACAGGTTGGCATAAGAGGGGGCCATGCGGGTACCCATGGCTGTGCCACGTATCTGCAGGTAATGTTGATCACCGAAGCAGAAGTTGTTGCAGGTAAGCACAAGGTTGGCTAGTTGTATCAGGAAGTGAGTGCTGGGATTGTGGGGTTTAGGTCGGCAGTTAAGGAATGATTCTGTGGCACAGAGGCCATGGGCATGGGGAATATTAGTGTAGAGGGATGTGACGTCAACAGTAGTGAGGATGGTGTTAGGTGGTAGGGGTGGTAAGTTTTAGATGATGTTAAGGAAGTGGTTGGTGTCACGGAGGTAGGAGGGCAGGGCTTGGACGAGGGGTTGGAGGTGAGAGTCTAGAAAGGCTGAAATGCGTTCAGTGGGTGAATTGTAGCTGGACACAATGGGTCTCCCGGCGTTGTTCGGTTTGTGAATTTTCGGGAGGAGGTAGAAAGTGGGGGTGCGGGGGTTGTCAGGTATGAGTGAGGAGATGGTGGAATTGGATAGGCCTTCAGGGGGTCCTCGGGAGAGGACAAAATCCCGAATTTTGTCAAGGTGTGTGGTAGATGAATCAACCGTGGTGGGCTTGTAGGTTGATGAATCAGAGAGTTGACGGGAGGCTTCCGCCACGTAGTCAGAGGAGTTCATGACTACTGTGGTGGACCCTTTATCGGCAGGGAGGATTTTGATGTCCGGGTGGTTGCGGAGGGACCGGAGGGCTTGGTGCTGGGCTGGGGTTAGGTTGTGGTGGGAAGAGGAGTTTTGGAGGTATGTATTGTCAGAAACATTGTTGACAACAGAGGTGATGTATCTTTCAAGAGGGTGGTTGTTGGGAAGGGAGGGGGGATCATGGGGGGAGGGGGGCAGAATTGGAGGAGACTGGGATGTATGTCTGAGGGATTAGCATTGGAGGGGGGATTCTTGGCCCAAAAATACGTCCACCTAAGTCTGCGGGCGAAGGTTTGTATGTCAAATAGTAGCCGGAAATTGTTAGGGGTGGCGGCTGGGGAGAAGGTAAGACCTTTGGAAAGAACGTCAGTTTCGGTGGTTGTGAGGTTGTGGTTGGAAAAGTTCAAGATGGAGGGGCAGTCAGTGGGTGGAGGGGAGTGAGGAATGTCAGTGTGCTGGGGGCATCTTTTGTCCAAGGACTGGTGCTCTTCTGTGGTGTGGTGGGAGGGGGGGGCATGGTTAGAGATGGTAGGTTGGGGTGGAGTGGGTAGAGGTAAGGATGGATCTGGAAGTAAGGGACATGCAGTTTTGTGGTGGTGTTGTGGTGGGAGGGGGAGGGGGAGGGTGCATCCTGCATTCAGGGCTTGTCGGCAGAGAATGGAAAGTTTTTGCAGGTGTTTCTGGTTGAGGTTGTGGGCTATGGACTGGGAAAGGTTCCAGAATGTGTTGATTTGGTTGTTGTTGTTGCCTGGGGTCAGTAGGAGGATTTTGGTGAGGGACTGGATGGAAATCGAGAGTTCTCGAGTCCGGTGGAGCTGTGATCTGTACATGGTTAGGGTTAGTTCGGCAGCAAAAGTTCTCGCTAGGGGGCGAATATTGGGTTGAATATCGGGGGGCATAGCTGAGAAAGGGAGTTTGGGCGTCAGGCTTTTGGGAGTTAGGCCTAATAAGAGGCATGAATGTAAGAAACGTGTGTGACAAACAGATTTGGTGAAGGAAATAATGAGTGACCGGAGTCGGGAGAGTTGGCGTGAGTTGTACACAAAAGGGTTCATATCCAAAAAGGAACAAAAACACAGGAATAGGATCAGAAAAGGTGCCAGAAGGGCGGATAAACACTAATGATGAAGGAGACAGTAAACACTTACCACACGAAGAGAAATTATTCTATATTTCGCGATCTATGTCGCATTTTCAAGTTGAAGAAGAAAGATCGGCGTTACGAGGAGAAGAGGCACAGAATACTGACCGTAGCGTCTCTACGATCAGTGTTGCCAGAAACAGTTGATAGGTGACGAGAAGTACTTTCACCAGTGTTTACTGTAAGGTGGGTGGGTAATTTTGGGGAGGAGAGGAAAGGGTTACTGGTTGGCTAGGTTGAGTCCAGGGGGTATAGTGGCGTGCGTGCCTGTTATGTAGGCCCTTTCCCAGCGCCTGCGGAAAGATGTGTCAGAGTGGGGGGGGGGGGGGTAAAAAATGGATGATGGCAACACGGAAGCAGTTATTGAAGGTGGTGTTATGGCTGTTGGTGTGGATGGCAACAGTGAAATCGGAGTTTTGGGTGGAGGAACGGTGATTATTAATCCTTAGGTTCAAGGGGGTGGAGGTTTCGCCTATGTAGAAGTTGCCGCAGATTTGGCAGATGAGGGTGTAAATTAGGTTGGATGAGTGGCAGGTGCCTTTAGGGTGAAGGGTGAACTCGCCTGCCCTATATATATATTATATATTTTATTTGTTATATTTTATATTTACTACTGGACCTATAAGCTGTAGGTCCAGTCCTGATTAGCCTTTCTGTGCATAAAGTGCATTTAAAACAACAATTCAATCAATCAATATATAGTAGAAATACACAACAGTAACTATACGTAAAATGCAAATGAGAAACTGTTGAGAAATTAAAAGAATATAACAACATAAATGTTAGGTTATGTAATGTAAACATAATTTTTATTTAAAAAATTGATATTGAATACTCATATATATGGGCATTTTAGTATTGCTTACTTTTATAAGTAGTTAGCTTATTGTAAAATTTAAGCTAACATTGCCATAACAATGTTTTATGGTTGGGTGTGATATGCAGTTTATGTATCGTGTAAATAACGTTTCGTATTTTCACATTCCAGCATGGAGAAGTGAAACTTTGCTTACACAATTGACATGTTTTTACTTTTCTCTGTAATTTTCAGATTTCAGGTGTTACAAAATGGGACGCTGCTTGTTCACAATGTGCAGCTTGAAGATGAGGGCCAGTATGGCTGCATTGCAGGAAATAGTGGAGGTTTTAAAAGAGAGGAAGTCACACTGATTGTCAGAAGTAAGTTTTGTGTGTGGCTGTGAAATTACATATTTTGTTTATCTTCAAGTACAATACAGCTTGTTTAATGATACTGAGTGAGGAATTAATGACAAAAATTTCAATTAAAAATCAAACAGGGTTAGCTTTACTAGTAAATAGCAAAATTTCATGAACGTTTAATATGAAGTGAATCTATCTGTTAGGCTGAATTGATACAAAAACTTCCTTTTTACAGCATAAGAATGATTATACAGGGTGTCTACCAAAATAACAAATCCAAAATTCTTGACCTTTTCATGACTTTTTCTTGACCTTTCTTTCTTCTTTCTTGACTTGTTTTTCCCCTTCTCTTAACATTTATTTAATCGCTCCCTACTTAGGTATCATTGCAAAAAGAAAAATAGATATTTTTTTCCAATGAAAACCCCCTACCACATGGCCGGTTAAGATGAAAACTGAAGCTGTACTTTAACGAGAGATTTAGACAAAATTATAGATTCAGATCTTATCCTGGATGGGGAATGGCCACATAACTTTATTTAATATTTTTACAAAACTTCACACTCACAAGAATATAATTATTAAGAAAGAAAGTGAACAAATCTTAACCACAACTCAATACAATTTTAGATCAAATCCCAGGACAGGTATATAACAATGTAAGTTCACTACACTGTTTGGGGCCTCCCCGATGACGGAGTGGTAGCATCGTCACCTTGTAATCAAGGGGTCCCAGGTTCGATACCCGGTGGAGGCACATAGTGGTTCGGATCCCACTTTAAACTGTAGGTCCAGTCCCGATTAGCCTTCCTGTGCATAAAGTGGACTTAAAACACCAAATCAATCAATCAATTACTACACTGTAAAAAAAATAGCGAAAATTCTTGACCTAAAGCATAATTTTTTTACTTTTTCTTGACATTCTTGACCTACCTGTTGATTTCTTGACATTCTTGACTCGTAGACACCCTGTTATAGAATATTGCAATCATGTCCCTATGTATTTTTTCTTATTTTATGACACATCTATTTCATTTGATTAATTGCTACAGTTAGAATGAATCATGAGTACATGAAATTGATGAACCGACAAACATAAAACATCCCAGTCCATTCTTGGACTTGAACCCAGGCCCTTCAATGGCGGAAATGTGAAATTTGCCATCAAAGCACCTGGTTCCCAAGGTGACTAATAATTGTGTAACAATTCTCCAACAGCCCTTGAATACAAAAGTTTACTTTTATAATAGGGGTGGGACCAATTAATCGGTACTCTATCGGTATTGGCCGATATAGGCATATCGGTAAACTTACCGATTATTTTACCGATCTGATATATTGATAAATATCTGATAATTTACTGCAAAATTCTGCCTTTTTGTTGCAATTTTTATGGATAATCTCCATGCCCTACTTTCTAAAAAAGTAAATGTCTAAATATGCAATTTCTTTTGCACTGCAGTCTCCTTGAAATCAATGAACCATTCAGGTTCTTCAAGGACAATTTCTAATTTAATATCGGATCGGTAGAATCAGGCACGTATTCAGAGGGGGGCTTAGGGGGCTCGAGGCCCCCCCCCCCCTGAAAGTTTTAGGTTTATACTAGATAAAATGAGGTTTTTTGTTTCTTGTGTTGTGAAATAAAATAATGTGACAATAATTTAAGGAGAGAAATAATTATCGAGGCAAGACGGACAATGTTCCGTAACCCTGTTATTGATAATAGCACGTATCCAAGATGGGGCACAGAGGGCTTGACCCTCTCCCCAGGAAATTTTTCAGTTAACGTAAGAAAAAATTAGGTTTTTGGCTTCTTGAATAATGTGAAAATAATTTAAGGAGATAGACAATTATCGAGGCAAGACAGAGAATGTTCTATAACCCTGTTGTTGATAATATTGCACGTAAACTTTTCTTGCTCTTTCGGTGTTGTCGCAGCGCACTTGAGCACTATGTAGAGACTTGTCAGCATATGGAAGCTACACAAGAAAGATAGCACCACATGTAGGGCGATTTAATTTCTAATCTCTGGAAGGCGGGAGAAGGTACGTTCTTGAATGAGAGAAGGAGTCAACTACTGGCAATATTAACGAATCATTTTATCTGCGGAACGTTCTAGAATATAATGAGGATATAAATACGCGGATTCAATTTTTCGCTTGATCTGTACAAAGAATCGGTTAATGAGATTTCAGAGGTAAGTGTGACAATTCATACTGTCGATTAGTGATCAGTCAGCTTCCTCTGGTTGCTTTATAAGATATAGTGATTCGAAAATGAAGACATTAACAACAGCAGAACTTCCGGGTAGTTCGGGTCGAGAGCCGAAGAGATCAAGCCCCCCCTCTCTCTCAAAAGTGAATATTTCAGCAGTGCCGGATATTGGAGTGGTTTATTAAAACAGAAATAATCTGCATAGATCAACTGAAAATCAAAGTTTTGAGTGATGATTTTGTTTTGCCAGTACTAAATTTCATATATGCAGTCCGAGAATTTCATGGTATAGAAAAATACTTTTGTTTAAGCCTACTGGGTTCGAAACACATTCAAACTCACTTAACTACCATGAAGAGACAGCCGAAAATTTTATGAATGTCGAGAAGAGAAAGCAAGAAGATGTTGCACATGTAGACATTTTAGGCGGAAATTGCAGGCTCTACCAGAACCCGAATCAGGGCTCTACCAACTGAGCCACCTAGCCATCCTTGACTTCAACCGATTTTTCGTTAAAATTTCTACATAGTACAGTCACGGACAGTTCTGGGTTGTAGTGAATGCATTGACTTTCAATGGAATCAATACAACCCAGCAATGTTCGTGACTATACATATCCTGTGTATATCAAATCGTAAGGTGTTGCCTGTATAGTGAACAAGCACAGAAAATATAGGAGAGAGAAGAAAACTGAGGAGCATTCCCACCGGTTGAGGAGCTACTACTTCGAGGTGACAATGACAGTGGCCTAATAAGGGAGATTTCACACCTTGTCGCCTGAGGATTTCACAAGTCGAAATTTTTTGTGCGGCCTTTTGTATCGCTACGGTGTCTTTGACGTTCGTTTATTTTTTTTCTTTAAAAAAAAATAATACTGGGTCAAACGGGGTTATGAAATCACCAACCCTCCCTTGGGCACGTCACTGGAGATAAATGAGTAAGCATTTGATCATACTGGAAGACGAAACATTAGATGTGTGGGGAACGGAAGGGTTTTCACTGTGCGTTAATTGTTTCGTGATCCAGCCACATTCGAGAAGACTTCCTTTGTTTCGTGCCGATATATGACAAGACAGCGGAAGCTGCGACAGGCATTTTTGAACACTTGTGAGTGCTAAGGCCTGAATCTGAACAATTTGGTGGGTTTCGGCTTTTATAAGAGCTACAAACATGGGAGGACAAGACACGTTAGTGGTGTTCAGGCTCGAATCAGAGATAAATATTCGATTGCTGTCTGCATCCAGTTCGCAGCCCACAATTTGAATCTCACGTTGTCGAGTGGATTGTCCATCCCGTGCATGTGTAACAGCTTCGTTAAAACACTCAAAGACACCATAGAAGTTTTTATGCCTGATGAGAAGAAATGGACAAACACACATACTGAGATGGTTCCGGCACACAATGTTAATGCATGGAAACAGAGGAGTCGAGTGGTAAAAAATGTTCCGATTTCACGTTCTGATTAAAATCACAGCCTTACAGTGACGACGATTTAAGGGATAGTTGCTCCACATTTTTTTTGCCTCAACATTATGGCCTCTTAATGTTAAGCCTTGTCTACCAAGAGAAAGTAAACTTTCCTTGCACCGCCCTCCGCACCCCCCCCCCCCCCCGTTTTGGAACCCAATTGCCACCACTGGTCTAAAACATACAATTGTGAGGTTCTTACTATACCCCTTAAAAAATGGTGTTGAGCCCCCCCCCCCCCCCCCCGAAAGGAATCCCTGGATACGTGCTTGGGTAGAATATCGCTTAGCGGTATCGGTATTGGTAAATTTTATATCAGTACTTTATCGGTATCGGCCAAAATTTCATATTGGCCCATCCCTATTTTATAACTTAGAGGTTATTTATATAAAACTATTAGATTCATAAAATTATTGCTTCCATTCCTAACACAGATATATAGCAAGAAGTCTATTGGGTGTAAAGTATTGGGTGTGTCAGTACTGGGACAAGGAAAAATATTTCTTATCCTGATCCCAACTTCAGGAAATGACTTTCTGAATTTCAGGATCCAGAGTGTCAGGAAATTTCGAACATTGGTCATGTATTAAAGGTGCTTAATCCTCAAAGTCTTCCACACTATAAATGGTTGGGAATTTCTTGGAAATGGCAGTTTTTCACTCTAGAAATGCAGTCACTTCAGAGAGAAACACTATGTAGAATTTGAAACCCTGAATGTCGAGATTTTTAAAATTCTCATGCAGAGCCCTGCACACCACTAATGTTTTCTGATGTAACATTTGTATTGTTCTTATTTTGCATTAATTTTATTCTCTGCAAGTTTTTGGTAATCAAAATGATAGGGATGAATGGTGATCACATGAAATAATTAATGGGACACTACCAAATGAAATACCCGTGCTCAGGCGAGAGCTCCAACCCAGAACCTTCAACGCCAAGTCATGAATTAACCACCTATTCAGTGTATTCTGATGTCTCATTTAAATAACTAATGTTTACTGTTGTTACAGGTGGTGAAATGTACAGACCTGATGGCTCGGTGGAAGATTTGAATCAGGATGGTAGCATGATGACTAAAACGGTAACCATTACACTGAGTGCTGCAGCTGCTTACATGGTGTTAGTTATTGGTCTTATGATATGGTGTAGATATCGGAGAATGAAGAGGAAGCAGGCATACCTACAGAACAGTGGAGCAGAAGGTACTAATTCTCTCTGTAAGTGTTGTCTTGTGTGATCTTTATTTTTGCCTTCCCTTTTTCATTCCATTATATTAGTGCAACTTTTTTGTTAAACAAGTCATTTATTTGAAAAATAATGATGGGAGGCGTAACATTAATAGCATGCTTCATTGTTGCTTGCAATGTTTTTCACAAACACCTTCCTTCTCTCGTATACACACTTCTTCTAGCTCTTTATTTTTTCAATTACAATGATATAGAGAATAAACTAACAACTATATCATAGTAACATGAATCCTGCATTCAATTCCTGGTGAGGATAATCTCAAGTGGGACTTCCCTAGCAATGTCCCTACATAAAGTGGCTTTGGGACTTATCCATCCTCTAATCAATGGATACCTGTAGGTAGCTCCGGGGTGGAGGTAAAGTTGCTGGACCATGGTTCACATCATATTACCTCCACTATAACCAAGATCGAGAATGTTAACATGTTAGAATGTTATATTAGCAATTGCATTGCTAAAACATCAGCTAACATTTTTAACTTATCTGGAAACAAACTTAACAAGGCAGAGATAATCATTAACTTGGTGGTAGAATGTTGATCCTAACCAAAACATTATGTTAGCACTTGTATTGCTAACAAAACATCAGCTAACATCTAACATGTTTCATTCTTAAGGCTCAGCAAGACCTCTGGCCGATGCCAGGGCAGCAGTTTTTTTTAAAGTTTTTTTTCTCCTTGAATCTTCATGAATCTTCATGAATCTTCTTGTGGTTTGGTTTCAGTGTTGTCTAGATATTCTCAATAGTTCCATGACCACATAAGACTATTGAACTATTGATAATATCTAGACAAAGCAAACCACATGAAGACGCACAAGGATGCTCTAGAAGGAATTCTAAGCATACGTAATTTTTCAAATTTTGGAATATCATAGCAGTTTTTCAAAAGGAGAGGAAAATTCAAAAATGGCTGCCCTGACATCAGCCAAAGCTGTAAGTCATAAATGGGAAAGGGGAGTCCATACATTTCCTATCTAAAATTAAAACAGGGAGTAACACATAAGTCCTAGTCTAGCCTGCATTTTCCCCTTAGTTTAATTAACAGAGCAAGAGGGGAGGGGAGTGTTGATTCATCAAGGCGTCAGAAGAGATGAAACAATTGGTTGCTAAGGAGAAATCTGTCACATGGTACTAACATTGTAAAATATATTGCTATTTTAATTCTTTCATTTATATATGTTCCTTTCATATTATTTTAAAGTATAGGAAAGACAGAGCATTATTTTTTGTTTTGTGGTGTGTACATATATATTTTATTCAAATTATCAGCAGACCATTAATGCTAAAAATTATGCTTGAAAAGATGCATATTGTAATTTAGTGATGTTTCTTTCAGGAGAATAATGGTACAATAATTAGGATATATTATGTGAATTATAAACAATAAGGGCAAGATTTCGTAACCAATATGGATCTTCTTGGAGTTGTAACAAAAACCTCATTCACTGCTGTGAATCAATAACTAATATATTTCATTTTTTTTGATTCTATGGTAGTAACCAAAGCTGAGAATGGGGATGCACATCATGATCACACAGAGATGAAGGATAATAACTCTGCATTGTTCAAGGATTATAAGGACAGCTTGAAAAGTGATGGTGATACTACACATTCACATAGTTCAGGAAGCCACTCTCATCACTCAAAGAGATCAAGATCAAGTTATGACAGACTTCAATTTCCAAGACACGATCTCCATACAATCATGTTACTTGGTAAGTGAATCTCGGTTTTGTGAAAAAGAAATTCTATTGCATGCTTAGTTCTGTGTCTTGCTTTTGATGATGGGCTTTAGGGAGCTTTCAGACTGAAGCGGCAAATGACACACAACAAAAGACATGCAACAGGTAACATACAAAAGGCAACAAGCAACACACAGCAGGCAACAAGTGACATGTGACAGGCAACACACAAGAGGCAATAAGTGGCATGTGACAGGCAACAAGTGGCATGTGACAGGCAACATGCAAGAGGCAACAAGCAACACATAACAAGCAACAAGTGACATGACAACATACAAGAGGCAAACAACAGGCAACACACAAGAGGCAACAAGTGGCAAACAACAGGCAACACACAAGGGGCAACAAGTGACAGGCAACAGGAACATACAAGAGGCAACAAGGGAAATGCAACAGGCAACAAGTGACATGCAACAAGCAACAAACAACTAGTGACATGTATTGCTTGGAAAGTGGACCCTCAGTAATCAATGCAAACTTTCGGACCAAAGTGACACATCAAGTCGTATGTGCCACTTGGACTGGGCCATTTTTTTATTTATCGTCCATCTATCGTGTCAGTCTGTTGGTGATGCATGGTGAATGCTTGCTTGTAGACTGAAGGGGCTCCTGTCACTTGTCCCTTCAGTGTGAATTCATGGTGCCTGTCACTTCAGTTTGAAAGCTCCCTTACAACTTAATATATGAGGTGAATTCTCACAACACAGATTTTAAAATAAGTTTCGACATAGACATTCCTTTCTCTGAAAACATACCAGTCATCTGGTATCATGTATTAATTAAGGAGGTGCTCAATCGAATAATTAACGCTCTTGCCTTTGGTACAAGCCATCCCAGGTCCAATCCTTGGTGAAAGCTCCAGAATTTCATTGTTGACTCAGCATCATAGAGGCAATTAAGAAATTCAAGTAGCAGTTAAAAGCAGTGGGCTCATGTCTCAAAAGTCAGAAAAGCATTGGTGAAGGTTCTTGAAAGTTATATATATATATATAATGGATAAAAGCAAGGAGGGCCAAAAGGGCTAAGTAAAAATCAAAGAAGGTAAAAGGAAACACTCACCGGACAGTAGAAAAATTCAAAATTTTCACTAATTTCATAGCATCATTGGTGTGAGAAGAAATAGACGGAACTGGAAGTTGGGGCACTGCAGAGTTGCCAGGTCCCCATCGAAGAAGAAGCGGTGCGTAGAACGAAAAAAAACACTGTTTCGTCACCAGGCTCGTCGTAAACTGTGAGTGTGTAGGAAGAGTTGGGAGGGACGGGATGGTTTGGGAGGGAAGGTGGGTGAGGGATGGGCATTACTGGGTGGCCTTGTTCAGGCCAGGTGGAGTGGTTGCACTCATGGCCGATATATAGGCCCTCTCCCATCTTTTGCAAACAGAGGTGTTGGCTGGTTTGGGTAGGAGATGGATGATCGCTACCCGGAAGCAGTCGTTGAAACTGATGTTGTGTGTGGACGGCGACAGTGAAGTCCAGGTTGTGGGTGGAGGAGCGGTGGTTATTGATGCGGAGGTTGAGGGCTGTTGATGTTTCCCCCAGGTAAAAATCACCACAGATGTTGCAGGTGAGGATGTAGATAAGGTTTGAGGCATGGCAGGTCCCTTTGGGATGGAGGGTAAATTTGCCAGTGGCTGTATGCACCTGGAGGGTGTGAGAAGTGATGAGGATGGGGCAGGTCTTGCACCTGGGGCGGTTGCATTTATGGGCAGGGGGGTGATGGATCGAGATTGACAGGACTTGTTACAATAAATCACTTTATTATTATTATTTTTTTGTATATAATGTTAATTAATTGTGATAACTAATGATAGTTTTCATGCATTTCTTGTGCAGGGCATGGAGAATTTGGAGAAGTATTTTTAGCAAAGGCAAAGGGGATAAAAGAGAATGAAGAAGAATCTGTTGTCATGGTTAAAGCTCTTCAAACCAGAGATGAAAACATGTTATTTGAGTTCAAAAGAGAGTTGGATGTATACAACAAACTTCACCATGACAATGTGGCACGTTTGTTAGGACTGTGTCGAGAATCTGAGCCACATTACATGATAATGGAATATAGTGATTGGGTAAGTATTAACGATATATAGTAAATTCTCATTACAGGGAATACTGGTATTTTTTTATACACTGGACATGAGAGTAACATGGAAACAAAACATGATTATAAATCTTTAATCAATTGACTAGGCATAATGAAGAGAAGAGCACACCTTTCCTGGTATTCAGATACAGAAAAAAACAGACTGCATTGATATGTTCAGCAGTAGGAATCAAATGAAGGAAGATGTGTTTATTTATGTATATATTTATTTGTTTGATGCACTGGATGATTCTTCCAATAATTAATTACACAATTAATTGTGTACTCTATACTATAGCCTACTCAGCTTTTTTGGTAAGAAAATAGCACTTCATATAATGCCTACTTTAACTTGACTATGGGTACAATTTCTTCATAAAGTGGAAGAAGCATATAAGGGGGCGATCTACATGCCTGGTAGCTGGAATTTTACAATTATGCATATGATATTTTTATTATTGTAGGACATACCACTTAATTTTGTATTTGCATTATATAGTGTTGCTTTTTTGACACTTTTGGCTAATTGAGACAGTGACAATGAGTGATGATTCAAGTGATGAAGGGTCAATCATAAAGAAATCTCAAGCTGGGACTCGGATCTTGGAACTCCCATGATGACATCAAAAGTCAACCACTAAATATGCTCAGTCAAAGAGTTGGCTGCATATTCCGTCATATAATGCACAAAAGCACCTGAACAGAAATAAATGTTGGGTGTTACGAAAAATGCCAAAGCATTTTCCTAATGTAAAAAAAAGTAAAATGTTCCTCTGTGCTTTGCACCATGCCATGAAGGCATATAGGGGTGTGGATTTAGGGCCCCACACTTTCTTGGTCACGACCGAGGTGGGGTTGATGTGATCAGTAGATCAGCAGATTGTTAGAAGACATAACAAAAGCCCACGTGTTTTTCAAGGCTTTATAAGTTAAAGGGCTCCATCTTTCAAGTTCTAAACAAGCGCCATTTCTACGAAGTAAATTTGGTTCTGGAAGGAAGAAAGGGATTAGAGCTTTGTTTGTCCTGTGTTTTCCACTTAGCAACAGGTGGGAAAGTGGGAGGGGGAGGAAGCCTTTCTGTATAGCATTATTCGAGAGTGCTTTTTGCGGCATCTGTGCTGCACAGGTGGCTATGGTCTTCGGGGGAGGGGAGAGGCATGGGTGAAATGTAATACACACTTGCAGGCAAGGAGTTTGGCTGCACAAATCATTCTCTTGTTATCGGGCTATGAGCGTGAGTGCTTTTGAAACCTTGTCCTGAGAAGAAAGTCTCTTTTGTGATGGCAACTCTTCGGCCAGGATAAATTCGTGACTTGTTGGAGGAGGGGTTTGACACGGGGGATGAAACAGAAGTTGAAGATATACAGGGTGGTTCAGAAGATGATATACAGGGTGGTTCAGAAGATGATCAAGAAGAACCAGAAGAGGAAGGGGGGGAAAGATGAAGAAGAATTAGAGGAGAATGAAGATAGTGGGGATGCGAGTGCAGTGCAGTGGAAAGAAGTGAAGAGGGGGATAGACATTGGGGGGGGGGGGGGGGGGGGCAAATGTTCTTCCTTTCTCTGGACAGCCACGTGTAAGAGTTCGTGCCCTTTCGAACAATCCTACTCCTTTTCAAGCTTTCAGTTCGGATCGATGGGCAAATTTCTGATGGAGTTTCCAGTCAGTTGTGATAAACATTCTCTTTGACCTTGAGTTTTCTTCTTCTTCTTCTTTTTTTAAAAAAAAATACTATTTGTATTATTGGTTTGATACTATGTATTCGCCATTATATAACTTGGGGCAATCAGCGACAAGTGGTGGTTTGCCCAGATCGATGAGTACTACCAGATGGGAGCTAGCCAAACTTGGAAAAAAAAAAAAATAATTGAAATTCCCCTGTCTGTTGCTTCCAAAAATGGGTACACATCGACATGTTTACCTTACCGAACGAAAGCCTTGGAAATTCGTCATCTGCCTCGAAAGGGTTAAGTAAGTTATTTGTTGAAAGCAGACCTACATATTACTTCATATTTGAAATATTGTAAATTAATTGTAAATTCAGTGATAAAAATTTTTTCCTCAAAAATGGGTAAAAAAAAGGGGATGCATCTTATATGTGAGTGCATCATATATACTGCCAAATATGGTACATAACTAAAAACCCACTCTTCTAATTTCCTAATCATTGAAATTAATGTATACATTATACAAACCTCTACCCATCACCTTTAGATCACACTACTACATAATGTATAGTTTCTATTCACTATTTATAGTGTTTAATATAATTTTAGAGTAAACTATTTTTTCTTCTTTCAGGGAGATTTGAAGCAATTTCTGCTGGCAACTAGGAAAGAGAATCCAAGAAAAAGTCCTCGCCCACCCCAACTGTCAGTGACCCAGATCATCCAACTGGCTAACCAAGTGGTTCTTGGAATGGAGCATTTATCCAACCACAGGTTCATCCATAAAGACTTGGCTACAAGGAACTGTCTTATAGCCTCTAATTTGACAATCAAGATATCAAATCCAAGTTTATCCAAAGACACATATGCACGGGAATACTCCAAGTACTTAAACCAGGTAATTTTGGATTGTCTGAAAATATTTTTATGAGTACTGTATCTGTATTGTAAGAAACACTTTGTAATTGTAGATTGAACCAGGATGTAGCAAAATTTCAGGAAATATAATATCTAGAGATATGAGATTAACAGAGAGGATGAATCTCGGTGAGGTTAGCTAAAAATTGCATAGTTCATATGGAGATGTCCTAAATATCAGTGATAAATAAGTATGTTCTTGGTGTCATTTTTAAAAATTGATGGAGCCATATTTTTTTAAAAAAATATTGTGTCTATTCCAGTCATGTTCACATAAATCTACAGCCAGAGGAAATTTATAAAGCATCCCCCCGCTAGGATAATTTGCATGAGCATCCTCCCATCTACTGCATTGCCTCCATGTTGATCCAGACAAAAAATTCCAGCTAGGAATTTCCACTTCGAGCACTGCCTAAAACTCATGTAATATATATATTCCTTTGTGGCGGACAAGCCAAATACAGTATGTGTTTCAGAATAGGGTGTAAATTATAGGAAGTGTATCTGCAAGTGAACTGACTGATATCCTGAGATAAATTCTTCAAAATTTTTTGTATTTGTATATTTTTTATTGTAGCTTTTCTGTTGTTTTTTTTTGGCTAATCATGGTAGTGAGGATGAATGCTGATTAATCATAAAAAAGCTTGTCACACTTTGTCAGCATCATAACTAGTGTAAAAGACTAATGTGTGGACGAAGGTTGAGTCGATACTTGTACTGATTCCCACCGATACGGATGCCTAAAAAATATAACTACTAAAAGTTGTTCAAAATATTGATAATATTAGTGACTGAGTATTTCATTCGAATTATATGCATCAGTTTTTCAGACTTCTGCTTCGAAATATTAAAAAATTACATCAGAGTTTGAACATACCTGTTATGTAATCACAAAATACAATTTTTCACACAATCTGGGGCAAAATTAATGCAATCTTTGAAAATTACCTAACTTCCAGGATAATTAAGACTCTGCAAAAGTGCCGTATTTCATTTTTGCACACCACACAAAAGACCAAAATGCTGAGAAAGTATTAGCCAGCATCGGTAAGTAAAATGCAACTAATATTTTTCAATGCCGATACCACTGGTTGTCAGCAAAACTGTTCTCTGATGAAGACCTCAGGTGGGTTTCAAAATTCAGATTGTTATTTAAGGTACTTGTCCTGGTAGTCTGTCATCTGCTGGAAGACCTTGGCAGCCATCTCGTGAGTGCTTTCATCCACCTCGAGGAGCAATAGAGAGGAACATGCTTCATTCTCTGCCAGCCAGAGCTCGCTGTTCCATTTATGAGGAAAATTTGAATGCATGGTTGCCATATGCACAGTGCGAGGGAGGGGAAGGCAGCCAACACACAGGGAGTAGGTGTTTCAGATGGTGGGAGGAAAAGGGCTTCAATAGCTCATTGATATTATTTGCTTAGCCTTTCGAAGGACTCGTGCAACAGAATGGTCAGCTGCCATGTTTGCCCAAAACATACATCTGGCAACAATGGCCAGCAGACAACAGGCCATTTCTTGGCGGGAACTGTACCTGGATAAGCCTTCTGGACTATAGTCTTTCACACTGTTTATGATGATTAAGTGTAACAAATGACGTTCACACTATTTATGATGATTAAGTGTAACAGATGACGGGACACGCATAATGAAATACTGGGAGTTTTTAGTTTTCGTTTGTTTTTGTAAGTCCACTTTGTGTACAGATAGGCTAATCAGGACTGGAACTACAGTTTAAAGTGGGACCCGAACCATTATGTGCTTTCACTCGGTATCGAACCTAGGATCCCTTCATTACAAGGCAACAATGTTACCACTACAGCATCGTTGAGGTCCAGAAATATGGGACTTGTACCTGACGAGATCATGAGTCAATTTATGTATTATACTGTTAAGAAGTTTGATACTATTCTAATTATTTGCAGGTAATTCCCTTGAGATGGCTGCCATATGAAGCAGTTTTCGAAGATGACTTTTCCACAAAGACAGATGTGTGGTCATTTGCCTGCTTGGTGTGGGAGCTATTCTACCAGGCAGAGCTTCCGTTTGCAGACGTGTCAGATGACGCAGTTCTCCAGCTTCTCAAGACGAGGGAACTGAAGTGGAAACCACACAAAGCAGCTCCCGAGGCTCTGCAATCATTGCTACTTAGCTGTTGGTCTGAAAGTCCAAGAGACAGGCCAACATTCAGTGAACTTTCTCACCGAATCGGGAAGATATCCATTGATAGTGAAATATGAACAAATCATAAAAGTGTGTGAAAAAGTATATTTAATGAACGTTGTTGGTGTATGAATGTGGTGTGCTTTGAAATAAGTTTTATATGCATATGAACTTTCCCGTTAAATCAATCGATTTGTGCACGTTAAGAAAAATGTGAAAAGAATGTCAAAAGTTGGATGTTGATAGATGTGCGAGTGCCAAATAATTGTCTCTCTCTTTCCTATTCTGTATATTTACAAAACATTTGAAACATTTACACCAAATTTGAATCATGACATATTTTCCTGCTCTTTCCTTGTATTGTCAGACCATGTTTTGGCAGCAGTATACTGCTTTAAATCCTACACCGTGGCCTCGCAGTATAAGCTGTCAGATTTTGGACTCAAGACTATGGGACGTTCGAGTCTCCTGAGGGTAAAGCATAAAAACTTTTCTCCTGTGGACCGGTGGCCAGCCAACTTGATGAGGAGCTACAAACCTGGCCATGGACACCTACGATGACTCGGGGTTCCTCGTAACTGGTTGGATGATTGCCCACCTCTGCTGAGACGTATGTAATGAGGCCAGCAGTCAGTAGGTAGGCCCTGACCCTCAAGGGCTGTTGCACCATGGATTATACAGTTTTGAACTACACTAAAGTAATGTTAGAAATATATAGAATACAGTCAATAGGGTTGGCTTAGTAAGGGGCTCAGGAGTTCAGTACACATTTTACATTAACTTTCCGACATAGATAGCATGTTTGCATAACAAAAAATAATTTATCCTTATATTATTTATAACAATCATATCCTCATCATAACAAATAGCATGTTAAGATAGGATGTGTTGGTAGTCCTGACAATGTAGCATGACAAGTCAAAATTTAATTTATGACTTAAAAATGTGATATCCACGGATGACTCCACAGTGTTTTGATTGAATTGTTGTTTTAAGTCCACCTTATGCACAGTAAGGCTAATCGGGACTGAACCTACACCTTAAGGTGGGATTCGAAGCATTATGTGTCTCTACCGAGTATCGAACCTGGGACCTCTTGATTACAAGGTGAAGCCATCGAGGAGGCCTTCACTCCGCAGGGTTACGATTAGAGTGTACCATTATGCACACTCTTACCTAGGGTGTATCACTTAAGTCATAATGAAACACACAAATCGAATGAATATAACTGACCTTGTGAATTGAGGAAATCAGTTATTTTACAACTCTAGCATCCAGCAGGAGATATGTTCCAAATGGGGACCAAACGTGGGGAATTTTAATATATAATAGAAATGAAGTGGATTTAATTTTTTTGCAATTCCTCACAACAGACATGTCTCTTAAGTTTTCTTGGCCCACAAATAACCATAAAAAAACATGACTTGTTGGCTTTATTACATCAATGTGTAATTTTTGTATTGTACACATGTATTTTGCTTATTTGTCACGACACAGAAAATTTACTTTATGTGTAAATTCCCACCCCTGATACCAAGCTACATTACTTATTTTCCTTGAAAAGCACATTTTCTCAGATTTGATTTGTGACTTAATAAACTTGCTAATTGAAAGTCATCAATCTAACAAAAGTGATAGTAATTTTTTATTTGTGAGAAATTTTCTTTAAAAAGTAATCAACTCATGTAACTTCTGTAATATAAGTTATGGGGAGTCAAAAAGTAAATTAGCCCCAAAAATTTACATAAATTTATCTATACCTAGAAAAGTAATAATGCGGTAATGCCAAAACCTGGAATGACAAAACAGGATTGTAGCAGAGATGTTAATGTTCTACTGTGGAACAATATATTCAAAACTATGACAAAAAGAGGATCACTCACATATGCATGGCTGAAGATTGAAAATGTGTGGCATTACCAGGAAATAAGCTTTCGATCCATATACAATACCGAAAGGTTCAGTGTAATACTTTAACAATGTACTTTTAAAACATGAATAGCATTGGTACTAAGTTATAATATTTATGATTCAGGGTACAATAAGAGGTACGCATATTTTGTGCTATTATTTGTACTTATTAAATGTGCTGAGTTTTTTTTTATATGAAGGTACAAAATTTTGCTGTGCTGAATAACAATGAATTAGAATTGGAGTTTTGTAAGCTGCTCAAATTTTCACTTTTGAGAAAAAATATAGGCACTCAGAGGTGTGTCAATGGAATGGGACAGTTGTAAAGCTCTTTTTCCAACAAACAAATTAATCATCAGCTTGTACTATCAAGGTAGTGAGCATCTTGTGATTTAGAACTGAATGGCACGAAGACAATAAGTTCGGTTGTTCAAATTCTTGCAACAATGTACACTACAATGTGTACTGCTACTTTTGTTCCATTTGTTATACTATTAATGAATCCATAATGTCCTGGTAACATGATGAACCATTTGCATTCTTTGCAGTGATTTAGCCACACACACCTTAAAATTTCCTCACCAAACCCCCTACATGTTTTCACAAAAGCCCCACAACTCGAAAATTCGTGATAAACCCCAATTCTTTGTATTGTAAGGATCATATAGCCATCAATATGCATCATAATACTATACATAATCATGTATTATTCTATTCAACCAGTTTTGCATAGCTCTTCGAAAACTGTCTCATTCTATTTGAACACCCTGTATTACTGGTAACATGGGGTGCTGTACTGGACTTCATTGGAAAAAAAATATTTTGGCTTTAACGTAAGTGATCTCCATCCTAAATGTGATTTATGTAGATGTAGACAAAGGATAAGAAAAGTGCTGAATGTATATTAATTATTTGCTATATGTCGAAATAGAGGAGAACATGGTTTTTTGTTCATAGTAATTTGAGGTCTGTTTACGGGGCAGAATTTTAGAATTTCAGGAATGACACTGTCCAATCACATTGTGCCTGACACAAGCTACTTAAATTTTTAAAAGTGATTTATGCCTTTCTTATATACGCACTGTTTTTACAATTTTTTTAGTAATGAACTTTTAAGCGATCAATATAAATTGTGTTCTATAAAATTTACTTAATACTGTATATACATAATACACATACATATATAAAGAAAATTTTGTGATACTGTTATACACAATATTGGATCACATGTGAGACTTGATGTTTTGTACATTTTAGTGTATAAGAACAGTGACAAGAATGGGTGTGTTTATAATTTCCTTCCAGAATGTAGCTACATTGCTGTTTCTCTGTTATTTTACATTAAAATATTTCCGTTTTGATCAGAAAGATGCCAAAAAGCTTTTTCCTAATGAAATATGCATTGTGAAATCACGCTTCATCTGACATACAGTTGGAGAGAAATCTAATAAATTTAATTTTTAGTGAAAATTCATAACCCAGTTAGAGGTTAGGACTTAAACCTAGGGTTAAATAATCTAGCCTTGATTTGTCTAGAAATATGCTCAAGATATGTTCTCTAAATTTACTACATGCATTAGTGTGAATTATTCTCATAAACTAAAAATTAGTGAGAATTGTGATTCTGTGCTGGTTGAGAAGGAAACCCTTGAATTAGTTCTTATGAATGCAAATTTTAAGCTCAATGTGTTATTTCATTTGATGATAGTTCTAATGAAACTTGAGTTGCTGCATAACTTGCACAATAAACCTACAAGCAAGCATCAAATATGTATAAAACTCATCTTCTAATAGTTCAACCCCCCCTGTAGTTTCTAATCATGTGAGAGCCATAATATTATTGCTTGATTGAATATTAATAACAATGCTAGTTTCAAAATATAGAAACAAATTCAAAATCATATTTTAAAACCAATAGCTACTTAGATTGTGTTATTACTGAAATTTTCAGGAACCGCCTTTCTATCTCAGGTGAAAATTTATGTAAGAAAATCATAAAGGCTGACAGAAATTTCGTAGTAAATATTGATGTCCACAGTTTTACAGAATGAATTTCCTATAAATACTTGAATAATATTAATGTAAGCAAGTTTTATTCTGGTTATCCACCTGAAATTTAATCAACAATAACAAGCAAATTATCATTTTTGTTTTGTTCATTTTCTGTGCATTAAGTTTAGGTTTGAAAACTTGTGTGTTGTCTTCATTTCATTCAATTGACTATTTTAATAAAGTAAAATAAGTGTTAATTTTGGACTTTTATGATTATTCTATATCTGCACAGAAAAATAAATTTAAAAAAATAATTAAGTCCTTTTCAGACTAATTGTAAGCTAATATAACACTATAAAAATCAGATATAAATCATACCTTATATTGCCTGGAGAAAATTCCCATCATTTCTACACATGTTCATCAGAGGAAGGAGGTTAGGTTAAAACATGAAGGAAGGTGGATAATACATGATTATATTCTCACTGATATAATATAGAAGAAAACAAATTTACTCATCAGCATTGATGATTCAATGCTTCTAATAAACAAAACAAAGATGAAAATGATATGTTAAATGTAGATAAAAAATTTATTTCTTTTTCAGTACGTAAAAATTCATACTATAAAATTAACTTCAATAATATTGTTAACCATCTTGTGTTTGCAGTAATGTACATTTAATGTGTATTCAAAAATAAGTTTGACACAGTTTCTGTGTATGTGACCAATTTATCAATTTGTACGTTTCTTGCACATTTTTTTTCTTCCCCCTTTCCCAAAAATGAAACTGGGTGAAGAGTGGAGAAGATTTGTGCCTTGATATCTTAGTGAAAACTGTCTACTAAAAGTTTATTTATTTTATTGTGAAAAAATAAGAAAGTTTCAAATTTTTGTAAATTTAGCTGCTCAACACACCCACTATAAATCATGATATTAAAGTGATAGCAACTTTTAGGCACAAATGCTAGAGATGAAACTGTGACCTCATTTGTAATAGAAACTTAGCACTTTTTAAAATATGGCTACATTGTTTGCAACAGATTTTTTTCTTCTAATTTTTGGAAAAATGATTAAACTTTACTCACCTTTATAATCTTTGATATAAATCGTGGCATTACAGATCATTGAATATGTAAATGTATGAAATCATTAAAATAATGTAAAGGGAAAAAATGTGTGAATGTGCATATGAACATTGGAGTGTAATTTGTTTGTTGTAAATATTCATGCTACGTATTAGTAAGGAATTGTAAGATTTCATCGTAAACATATGACACAATTCTAAATGTTTAAGAATATTTATGTAAAAGTGTATATTACCAAAACTATTTATGAGTATGTGTGTATGTTTGTATATTCTCTGAAGTGTAACGTTCCCCAAAAAAACATCATATCACTTCTTACTTCATTTTGCAATTGCAATTGAAAAAAAATATATTTTTAATATGGTACAAGATTTTTAGTCCAATGTGTATTTAAGGGTGAAATTTAGTCATCCACTAGTCAATATTTAGCATGTACTTGTCGTTGTCTTAAATACTCTTGTATTAGGAAGACATCATGTTTCCTTTTTGTAATTTTGTACATAATTTTTATAAGTTGTATCCTATTTTCACTGTTCACAGTTTCTTCAAGTTCATATAAATACAATAGAATGCTTTTTTTAATATTGTATTATTTGATTCCTATAATAACAAGAATTAATTAAATCTCTTTTCTCTTAAAGGGTCAAAATTAATGACTTAACTGATAAAAAAAACCTAGAGCTGAACCGATACAAATACGATGACGATATTTTAAAGCGATACTGTAGAAACTAATACCAATAATTGAAAATTTCAATAATATACATGTGTTCCACTGCAATTACATGTATCAATTTAGCAGTCTTGCTTTAAATACAAGGTGACCAAAAAGTCATGCAACCGAGATGTTGAACATACGTAACTTTTGTACAAAAAGGGAGACAAAATTTACACTGGATATTAACTTTGTGTGTGTGGATATTTTTTAAACATTAAACAAGAAAATTATGTTCTACATGAACGTTCAGTATGCTGGAAAAGTTACTAAGGTGTACAAAAGTTTTTGTACGAAGTAAAAACAAAGCTGAATAAAAGACAGCTGTGGAGTCACTTGCAATACTTTTGGATGGGTATTTACCAAACTGATAAAAGAACAATAATTTTTTACATATCTTTTGCATTACAGATGATTTATGGAGTAAAAGCAGTATTTTATTCGTTTGTTCTTACTTCTTGAAAGTTGTTATGTATCCACCAAAGTACAATAACAATAAGACAAATATTACAAATTGAAGTCACATGCACAGAAAATATGGACAGATTTTTAGAAAACCTATACCATCTGACCATGGAAGACAAGATTTAACTCAAGAGTAGGGAAGGGAATCTTAGGTGCTAAAAAAGAGCAATTTAGTACTTTATAAACTCAATTTTAGGACTTATAGGTGCTTGTAATAAAGTAATAAGCAGGCGCGTCATCTGATAATGTTCACATGAGCACATGAATACTCATGTGTATGTTTTAAATTATGTACATATTAAATGCACACCCATATTATTTCTTCGAAAAAATACTTTTTGATGTTGGAGTATATACACACAATTTATTCTGACACGACGTCTTTCACGTCTGATAACTTTTTTAGATAGTTGGTAACACTGACTCCCACGGTGTTCCACGGATTGCGTTGAACACAATTGCTGTGCGTGTTGCATCAAACTGGCAGCTAAGGGCCTGTTGGCTACTATACCCCGAAAATGTTCACTGCGCTGTGCGAACATTGCGGTGCGAACCCTGATCCAAGCGGCAATACTTCTTACATTCGGCACCAGGGTGCAGCATATACAAGTCTTGTGTAGGGGGACTCGAAAAGATCAGCGCTACATAGTTGCAACCTTTAGTGAGAAGTTGCTAAACCTGGCGGATTTTAAATTCCAGTGGGTGCTAAAATTCACGGAATATTGACGAGTGACTTTTCTTTAGAAACTAGTCTGCAGGAGTTACATAATATCTTTCACAGTTTATATGATTTGCGCATGTGCATCTAAGGGCAATTCAGACTGTGCAACTTTTTTTTAGTAATCAACGTTTTTCATGCCAAGGAAATAACTCTCACCAACTTAAATTGCAAAGGAAAGTTCCGACTACATTTACATCAATTCAACGTGCATTTTTCTGGTATCTATACTCAGAATAGTATGGGGTCATATGGCCTAAATAGTTGTTACTGAAAAAGTTATCAATTGATATTAGTAAATCATTTTACTATTCTCTACGTTATTAGAATATGCTTATTGTAAAGAACAAAACATAACTTTCAGAAAACTACAGCTGTACTGTTGCTATACATATATTTTCTTTTTTGAAGTTAGAAAGTTGAAATAATATATGCATTTAAATTATCACAATTGAAATTAAATGCATTTTTTGTGCATATAAATGCACATGCATTGAATAAACCTGGTGTAAGTTGTTCCCCACAGCATTTTTCACCAGCAAATTTGATTCAGCAATTTTTAGCGCATGTTGAAGATTTAGCAACTTCTGCGTTTCAATTGTTGGCAACACTGCTGCTGTGGTAGAACTGCAAGGGGACACATTTGTTTTGGAAAAATCAAGTACCGTTAGTTTTTCAGGGCAACAAAAAAGCCTATGCTCTTTGGCGGCAACGGGTAAAAGGCGGTTAGTGTTGATGTGGAGAGCAAGATATCTATTGACAAGCGGTTGGGTGAATTTATGTGCACTGGCTTTCAGACGTGCGTGCGTGTTGTGCTGTGTGTGTGTAGTGTTGTGTTTGTACACTATGAATACTGTTAGGAGTTTGAAAGAAAAGTCATTTTTGCGATTGAGTGAAGCAGAACGAACTCGAGTAAAAAGGATGGGCCTTCACCAGCCGGATCTCTACATTGTATAAGAGGTAAGTACTCCCAAACGAGTTATTAAAAGAACATTCAAAAATTACTGCTACACAAAGTACAATTGGTTATGTGGGTGCAACGTTGTAAACACACAATTTTGTTTTCCTTGTTTATTGTTTGGAAGTGACAATTCATGGACAAACACAGGACACATCCTGGGCGTTTGTTACCATTTGCACATGCGACTCGCTTAAAAAAGACTGCATCTGGATTGGAACGATTTGTTTCGTGCAATGTATAAGATCAAGGATGGTAAATGTTTGATTGATTGATTTGGTGCTTTCAGTCAACTTTATGCACAGTAAGGCTAATCGGGACTGGACCTACAGTTTTACAGTTTAAAGTTGGATCCAAACCACTATGTGCGTCCACTAGATATCGAACCCAGGCCAGGACCTCTTAATTATATGGTGACGACATTACCGCTACGCGATGTCCTCGCCTGGAGAGGCAGGCGCTTTTTTTTTTTGTTACTGTCCATGTATTAATTTCTTGTATCACCGTTGCATATCTTTGACATTAGCCAGAAGTGTCAGTAAAGTAATGTAAAATCAGGAAACGAAAATCAAAGTACATCCAGTGTTCAAATTAAAATTTTTAATTTAACTCCTGACCAGGTAAAGAATTTTCCTCTTAAATATTCTCGATCATATTTTGCTATTGCTAAGAATTTGACGTAATCATTTCTTTCAACTTCAAGTAAATATTACATTAATATCAGCATATAAATTGTCAGTTTCTGTACTGAATTTTACATTAAAATTAATACTGTTGTTGGTTTGCAAATTACAATATGTATTTGATGAGAAAATATTTACTGATTAATTTGCCTTCCTCTAAGAAAAATAATTCTGATATGAAATAGAAGTCCACTGAGACGAGATCTGTGATTACTGAACTCTTGTACATTAATTGGAAAATTTGTGTTATTTACTTTGAACCATCAGTCCGTATGTTTTAGGTACAAATCTCAAAATTTGAAAAGGGGAGCTGATATGACTTTTCTCCTCAGCATTTTTTTCAATTTGAACACTTGATATACAGACATATACATATTTCATTATTTACGTTAAACTACGAACACACACACACACACATATAATTGTTTTACAAAACTGATTGGTACTCACTTTGTAATTCGCCCACAGTTCCATGCATTTTAGATGGTATGATGTTCCTTTGTGTTCCTTGATTTTTTCACATGCTTTCTTCCAGTTGCGCATCCCTATTTTCCTGAAATTTGGTTCTGCATATCCTGAATCTGTGCCAAATTTACGGCATGGAAAACAAAAGCATGTGTCAAGTTCCACACTATATTCTAGCCATGGCGCAGATGCAAACCAGTGTTTTTGAAATGACCGCTTTCGCTTTCCGAACGTAGTATTTGGATAGTTTTGCAAAAGTGGTTGCCTAGGATTATCTACCCCAAGATCAGTAATTGTTTTCACATTAGTACATTCACTTGTTTTGTCTAACTTTGGAACGTCAGAACTTGGACCAACACCCTCTTCATTGCCGTCATCTTCCACATGTTTTGAGATAGTTTTAAAATATCCGGTTATGATAAATTTATCCATTCAAGATGGAAATGCACAACAACGCTAGAACTCTTCCCACACACAAACAAATACACAGTGACCGTAGGAACCCGATAGCAGACCTTCCTCGCAAGCAAGAACACAAAGCTAATCTAATCTGTGGCTCTGAAGCTGAAGCATACAGCAATTTTAAATCTCAGAACAATGTCAGTACTGGAGAACTCTCTCCATAGCCTATGTCGCTCGACCGACCACCTACTGTTGACCACTCGGCCACGGCGGAGTCTTTGATTCCATCTGTATTGGAAGGGTCATTTGCAACAAAAGGGTCGGATCTCTGGTTTCCAGGAACTTAGGGCAAGGGTAATAACCTCTAAGCAGTCAGATTTTATGACCTTGGTTATAATCTGGTAAGCAAGGAAAGGGTGGAATTTTGCTGTCCTACATTTGCTTCAGAAGATTTTCTTCGGAACAGTGTTTCCAACTCTGCTACAAATTTACCAGAAAATAATATGTAGTATTAATAAAGATAATTTTTAATCGATCAAAATTTTGTTTGCGGGGGCCAGAGTTACAACTGCCGGGGCCAAAGCCCCCCAGGCCCCCCCCCCTAACGACGTCCCTGATTTTTTCCCCAGGAGGAGCAAAAAACACTCCTTCAGTCTGAAGTTACTGCAACGCTTTTATAATAAATACTAAAAATTACTGTGACTGAAATTAAATTATATGCGTGTAACATATAATTTTTGGTTTACATTCAATTTCCATGGGGGGGCGGCCCCCTTTTCCCCTTCCGGACGTCCATGCCGACTAATCAGAACTGGTCCTACATTTATTAAAGGGAAATGGCAACTAATGGCATGTGCATACTGGAAATCGAACCTGAGACCCTTTCATTGATAAGTGACAGGTTTGTTCAAATTTGGGGCTGGTCGACCAGCACACGCTTTTTTTTCAGTGGACAAGGAAGTTTGTTTACGTTAATTATGTGCATTTCTACGCGGACAGCAAGGCCTACACTGCATCAAATGACATAACCTAGGTAAAGTCCATCCCTCGCTTCACTCGCAGCATCACTTAATACTTTCCAACAAGTATCCAAGCACTTCAAAAAACTAACGAACTTGAGACGATTGACACCGAGCGACAGCGAGTCACGTCTTCGCGCCATTCTTTCTCTTTCGCGAACCCGAAGTGTTTCCACCTTTAAGGAAAAACCCCTGAATGCATGCACGAGCTATTTTGGTAATGTATCTCCTTTATTTTAATTCATCGCATCTAATTCCAGCTTTTATCTGTTTCCACTCATCCATCTCTGCCACAATCTTGCATTTATTCCAAGGAGTTCGGTACAAAAATGACACAAAGAGAAGATTGAATATGTAATGTGTGCGCTTCAAACTTGAACCCCACACAGCAACACTGGAAGGGAGGAAGCAGCGAGAACGGAGCCTTGTCCCGCGGCTTCTGCGAGAGAACGAACTGCGCATGACCGTTGGGTGGAGACATAGGTTCTGCAATATCATCTTCCATGTATTTTGTCCTATACCCTCCTCGAGCTTCTGGTCCCGCACGAAGCTTTCACAATGGCACGAACTGTCCTGAGGGGGTTCAACTGAGGGTCTGTATCAGGGCGGCTGATTCGCGGTTTCTTCTTCTCAGCAAAGGTGTTCGCCGTGTTACGGGCACAAATACATGACTTATTGTGTAGAATTTTTAGCGAAATAATGTGAAAATGTAAAGACATTGTTTATTGTTCATTCTCGAAGTGATTATCGTATATTACTGGGGGTTCACTGATCCTGTGAGCTATAGGGCCAACCGCGCCTGCTTCTAATATTTACCAACTCATTACGTATATATTATCTAATCAATCAAGTGGTAACGGTAGGGTAAGCCGGAGACGGATTTCTTAAAATTTACAGGAGAAAAGACGAGAAAGTACTTACGGAATTGTGTTCTTGAGGACTTTCCGAAGCCGGAGGTATTGTTTTTTAGAATCGTGCTACGTTTCTTGCCCGTAAATAAGGTATTTTTCGTGAATCATGCATCTCCGTTGTGCGATAGCTCGTGCCGCCATTACCGTCGACTACGTGAATCAAATGTTCCGTGCGTTCGGTTATGTAACCCCCTCACAGTGTAGCAACCACGCGGTAGTTTTACAAGATGACGTGCGAGCGGGTTTTTTGTTCCAATTTAAGGTAACACTCTAGTTTACGTCCTTTCCCTAAGGAATACGTGTCATATATCGTTGGAAAGCTTATTTTATAAGGAATTGAACAACTTAAATCCCAAAGGTAGGAAAAATTTCCTGAAAGAGTAAATCGAGAAAAACCGATGTTGTCCGGATATGCGTAATTGAACATATTAAGGAATTTTTTAGATAATGAAGCACATATTTAGGGGTGAAATGAGTGCTAATGGAACCTAACCTAACAGGCCTAACCTAACCTCGTAGGCATACCTAGACCCCGTGAATGGATAGTGGGGTTATCGTGAAAAGAAAGTGTAAAAAGAAAAAGGTACTTACCCGAAGAGATGCCGGGTGCCGCACCACCATCGCGCACCGCGAGCGCAAAGAAGCAATCACCATGCAGATAAGGACGTAAAGTAGAGTTTAGCCTCGATTTTCGCTTAAAAACCTTTTGCGAATAGTTTGTGCGGCATTTATCGGCGCACCGCGAACGCAAAGAAGCAATCACCATGCAGATAAGGACGTAAAGTAGAGTTTAGCCTCAATTTTCGCTTGAAAACCTTTTGCGAATAGTTTGTGCGGCATTTATCGGCGCACCGCGAACGCAAAGAAGCAATCACCATGCAGATAAGGACGTAAAGTACAGTTTAGCCTCAATTTTCGCTTAAAAACCTTTTGTGAATAGTTTGTGCGGCATTTATCGGTTCATAAGTTTGGAAACACTGCACATCAGCTGACGATACTGCATATCAGCTGACGATCAACAACGTGAGTCAAGATTTGCCCGCCGAATTAGCAACGACCAATAAATGATTATAATGTTAAAAGTAACGCGTTTTTCATGGAAAAAAAGTTATCGCCAGCTTAAAAAATCTTCCGCACTGCATATGAGGTAAGTAGCAATGATTTTTATTTGAAAACAACCGAGTATTAAGTGTCTCCGGCTTACCCTACTGATACCTCAATCTCTGCAAGTACCCTATGACCATAGAAAACTGGGTAACACTGTCATATGGGCACAACGTATTTTCTCATTTTTACAGAAGAAACTACTTACGGAAATGAGTTTCTGTAGCATGTTGAAAGTTTGTGGAGGTGTTTTCTTTTGTCGTGGAATCTATCCCAGTCAACACACTAACGTTGCCACAACATTGTATGTATGTTGTATTTATGATGAATGTTGTATGTAGGGGAACAACGTTGTGATAACGTTGCATCAACGTTAAAAAAAAAAAAACATTCCACTGAATACGCTTTAGTTTGGATGGTCACCACCATGAGCGCCACAAGCGTCAGATCGGAGTGTTTTGTTTAATCTGAATTTGTATGAGCATTGACCACCAAACCTTATATTTCCTACAGCGTACACTAGATGGCAGTGCGACTCAAATTCAAAACAAACATAACTTTTAGTAACACAAATAAGGATAACTTCAATTGTAATTAGTGAAAAAATGTGTTTTATTATCCTTCAAAAGATGTGTGAATATTGAAGTTGTAAGGAAGATCAGAAAATGAAATATGTTGAATACAAGTGAAACTCCCATGATAAATATTTTTATCCCAGACTATATAATCAGGAGCTAAGTGCTACAAATACATCATGGCATCCGGGGAGGCCCAATCCCTGAGAATCAAGGTGGAAACCTAACGGTGACAACTGAAGCCCTGATTGTATAGGTAATCGTAAGTCGGTCTCTCTTGTGTCACGCATCGTGGGCCAATTATTCCAGGTGGAAGCCGTAAGTCTGGAACGGACAAACGGTACCAATTGTGCCTATACGGTGGTTAGGTGATTGCGAGGAACCTTTTTGGTTGAACACGTTGAGTGGAGCAGACATACGACTTGCAATATTTTTGAAACTGTTTTCCCTTACTACCTTCATCCTTCCTCTTCTTTGTCTTGGGCTCTACAATTAGTTTGGAATTTGGATTCGCTTCTTTGGATTGAGTTGTCAGTTGGTTTGAGTTTGTGCCTCTTTTCCCATAGGATTTGCGTTTGTTCTATTGGATCATATAAACAACTCACGGTTGTGGTCTTCTGATATGCATCATGGTCTTCCTGCAACGCTGCTACGACAGCGAGAAGGGGTGAAAACCTTCACCGGAGGTACTAAACGGACTGACGGTCCAAACTCCGAGACGATGCTCGATTCACGAAGTACCAATGATCCAATGCAAACGTCCAGCTATTCCACAAAACACCGACGTCGCAATTCCTATGAAGGATTACCTCTACCTCAACGTCAACGATCTAGATCACCAATTAAACGAGATACAGGAAATACAGCTCATGCAACCCAACTAAAATCCAAACAACAGGATAATAGCTTATACAACTTCCTGCTCACCAATTACGACACCAAATTCAACACAGCAAAACATGTGTTCCAACAAACATCTAAGTATGTACCAAGGGCACAAATTGCACAAATACTGTTCACCCGTAATGGCATCATATTGAAATCACCAGATCCAGACTTTGCAAAACTAATTAGAAACAAAGCTTCTTTTGAAATTTATGGAGCCAAAGCAAACATCCAAACACTGAATGCTTCCACTCAAAAACAACCACCACCACCACATAAATCCCCACTACTATCAGTAGTCATCAGGGGTGTAGAACCTGTCTTAACAGACGAGGAGATCTTTGAGGAACTGGAATGCGAAGGTGTACAAATCCGCAAATGTATCCGTATTCGCAATAACAACGGACCCACATACATGGTGCGGGTCCTAACAGACTCACAAAATGCTGTAGACACACTACTACACAGTGGAGCATACATATACAGACGCAGGTACAAAGTTGAACCATCCCGTTCTCAACAACCTCTTCCATTGCGGTGCGAAAAATGCCAACAATATAACAAGCACACTACCGCTGCATGTCCAAACCGAGATAAATGCGGATACTGTTCAGGACCCCATTCAACCAAAGAATGTCAAAACCAAACTGCTCCACCAAAATGTGTCACATGTACGGAAAACCATCCTACATACAGCTACAAATGCAAAGCCAAGCCAGAAGCAATACCTGAACACCCCGACCTAACAGTCCCCCTGCGCACCAATGACACTGCTACGGAACCTGACAACTCACTACGACATCCTGTAACAGTGGAAGATCTAATACGTTTCTTCACACTGACTCTCCAAAATGTGCACCCATTTTTAAGAACGCACATATTAACCCAAGTAACGGCATCGGCAAAAACCATTTTCAACTTGCAACTCCATGCAACATACTCTGGTCCTCACGTGCATTTCCACATATCCCACTTGGAAACTGCGGTTTAAGGTTTTGAATATGGCAGTACGGAATATGTATAATTTTCTATTTTTAAATATCCGATCCGTTTCTAAACGAAAAGCTTTATTGCAACACCTGCTCTTGGAAGAATCTGTTCACTGCTTTGCGCTAAACGAAACCTATCTTGCTCCAAAAATGATCTGTCATATTCCACCATACAACATCTTACGCCACGATGGCCCGCCGGGCTTAAGAGTAAACGGCGGCACAGCAATTGGAGTAGATAGAAAATTACCATATCGAACAGTTACTTTCCCACCACACTTCCACTTGCCAGAATATACTGCTAGTACAATCTACTTTCCATCCCGGGTCGTTACATTTGCTACCATCTATGTAAGACCAGGGGAGACTATTCCATACCAATTCTTTCAACATATCCAAACCCTTAGCAAACATTATATCATAGCAGCGGACATCAATTATCATAGCCGAACCATGCAAGACAAAACAAACTTTTTACAATTTCTGGACCAAAACACTACAGCAGAATTCCATGTACTGCCCAGAGCCACACGTCCCATAAGTAACACTACCCCTGACGTTGTTATAACATCAACATCTCTAAGTACCTGCTTGAACATATCTGTGCTGGATTCCATCGGCAGTGACCATGACCCAGTGAAAATTACCTTAAATCTTGGTAACCGCAATACGAGCAGTACAATACAACCTCGAAAAATCTGGTGTTACAACAAAGCGAACTGGGAGGCATATAGTGAAAAGCTACAGAATGCTTTTTCTCACCCGCATCCAGAACCAAACAATTCAGAGGAACTCGATACGGCGGTGGAACATCTTACTGCTCAGATTACCAGTGCGGCAACCACTAACATACCTACGACCACTCTCAATAGTTACAAACCAAAGCTACCTCCGCAATATCTTCACCTAATCACAGCATCACGACGAGCATACAGGGACTATCTCCAGACCAGAAATCCTGAATCCCTTAACTTACACCGTCAATGGCTGCGTACAGTTCATAACTATATAAAAGCTTATAAACAACGTCGATGGATTGAAACGTGCAACCAATTGAGTGACGAAAGTCATCCCACAAAATACTGGAAACGTTTCAAGGTGCTCACTGGACAATCCAGTAGTACTCCTTATCCGATAACAATCAAGGACGCAGCTCTAAACACAGACACTGAAAAAGCTTATGCCTTCGCAAATGCCTTGCAAGACACTTTCACTCCGACACCGCAACTAGCTCCAAATCTCCGCCTCCAGACCAAAATTGACAGAGTCACAAACCCCAATAACAGGCAACTGCAACCCAGTAATACGCACACTATTGATCCTACAAATGCTCTAACTGTTCCTATCACAACAGACGATATTATCAATACTGTGCGTAGGAAGAGAAACACTGCTCCCGGATTGGACAATATCACATACGTATTGATTAAACAGGCCCCGCTTGCATTGCTGTCCTTTCTGGCCATTATCTACAATTTTATCCTCCGCACAGGACACTACCCGACAGACTGGAAGATTTCAAAGGTTCTAATGTTCCCAAAACCAAACAAAGATAGTACCAACCCAACAAACTATCGACCTATTCAGCTCACATCAACCTTTAGCAAAATATTCGAACGCATCATTGTTCGACGCATACACTTGCACTTACAAGCACACAGTTTACTTCCGTCGCACCAAGCAGGCTTTAGACCTCAACACAGTGTCCTTGATAATTTATTAAAACTAACGACTCGCATCACAAATCATTTCAACACATCCAAACCATCCTGCCTAGTACTATTCGACCTGGAGAAAGCATTTGACAAAGTATGGCATACTGGACTCATTTACAAGCTCCATAAATTCCAACTACCGCTTTGCTATGTCAGATTAGTACACAGCTTTCTAACAAATAGGGTCGCTTATGTCACTGTAAATGGAGCGATGTCATACCCCATTTTCCCTTACTCTGGCGTTCCACAGGGTGCTGCTTTATCACCATTACTCTACATACTATACGTTGCCGATATGCCAAAACCCCCACAAGTTTCTATCTACCAATTCGCTGACGACACCGCATTTCTCGCCTGTTGTTCAACCATCCAAGCTATAAACAAAACTCTCCAACCAGCTATAAACTCCTTCCAAAGATGGTGTGACACATGGCGTCTCACAATTAATGCTCTCAAAACACAAGCATTGGTGTTTCTGCAGACAGGCTGTCGCTCGAAGATCCAAAGGAACCCAACATTATTAAACATCAAAATACGGGGAACTCCAATTCTGCCTGCCACCACTGCAAAATATCTGGGAGTCATATTTGACTCCAAGCTAACCTGGAAACCTCAATTGCTCAACATCGTCCAAAAAGCTACAAATCGTCTGAGCTTGCTCAAACGGCTAATTGGAACATCCTGGGGACTCAACTCCCAGGTTGTCCTACATACCTACAAGGCTTTCCTTCGACCAGCAATTACTTACGGCCACACTGCATGGATATCAGCCCCAGACTCATTCTATCACAAACTACAAGTTCTGGAAAGACATGCTCTTCGTTTGGCCTTCAGAGTAGTCCTACCAAGTCCTACACGACTACTGTACGAGCGAATAACCTTTCCCGAAATCACAACCCACATCGAAGCCATCCGTCACAAATATATAACTGGTCGAATGAACTCGCACCATCCACAACTTCTTAGCACAATGTACGAAGATGCTCTACACGACTGCCTTCCCACATACCACTGCACACCATTACAGCATCTCTTAACCATGTACACCTTCCTGATAGATCCACAGCATCCTGACTACCAGCTGTATAATATCCATCATCCTCCGGAACTACGGCACGTGATATATCCAACACATGCCGCACCATAGCAAATTATTACTTTCCTAACAGAAGTAATTTTCCCACTACTGCATAAATAAGATCTAAGTGAACTACCCTCAGAATAAGTAAATATGTACCACTTCATTACTGAAAACACTTAGACCATCACCTTGCAAGGGAAAACATTTATGGAAACAATTCACTTACCAAAGAGAAGGTGTACCCTTCTAAATGGAAAACGAGGACAAAAAAAAAAAAAAAAAAAAAAAAAAAAAAAAAAAAAAAAAAAAAAAAAAGCTACAAATAGTGCACTTAGCCTATCTCTTATTATATATTTAAAAGTATCTAGCACGTACCGAAGAGAGGGACATAACCCTCTAAACGGATGAACTATTAAAAAAAAAAAAAAAGCTACAAAAAGACATCTCTCTCTCTCTGGATTGGTTGGTCCCCCTTGACGCATTCACTGTGGGTTTGGTTTCAGCACGTTTGGAACGGACGGCTGTAGGAAATCAAATCCTATACAGTGGTTTGGTGCACTCGAGGTGCCTTTGGCAGAACGCCTTGCTACGAAGGGACAGACAACCGTTACTGCTAGCTTTGGAGCAAACTGTGTTCACAAATCACGTTTGCAATCACTGGTGTGAACTTTGCTTATTTTGAAACAAACCGTGCTCAATTCTCGTTTGCAGCACTTTGTACTTTGCTTATTTTGAAGCAAACTGTGCTACAATCCACGTTTGCAGCACTTTGTTCTTTACTTATTTTGCACTCTGTGTTTATATACTCTGTCCCAGAGCAAGCGAAAGGAAAACAAATCTCTGCGCAAGTTGTGACGCGAGACGGCTCTACCAATGAACATGTGAGAGGAAATGGGATTGCGTGGAGGGAGGAAATCGACTGCAGTTACCAGCCTTCGCAGCAGCATGTACGTACTGCTTCGCTCTGCCCACTTGATTACCTCCCTCCCCTTCTCTGCCGCTATGCGCGGCTTCTCTAGAGATAAACTGGACAGAGTGTAAATGTCAACCTTTCTTCCACGTTACACTCTGGGCTGTATTTTGCAGAGGCTCTGTTGTCTGTACTCACATCCTGTATAATCCCACCTACTTTTGTTATCTGCCCATGTGTGTTAGTGCTCTTGTTTCATCTATTTCATCTTTTCACAATTCATCTTCGCGATTAGCGAAAAGTGGAAGAAACTCGAAGTCAAATAAAACAAATCAATCATATCAATTAATCTAAGCTGCTTCGTTCAGCTAATTAATTCCTTCTTACTTGAAAGGGATAAGACAAAATATCCACTTACAAAGCGAAGTATACGGTGAGCAGTTGAAAGGAATGAGCAGGGAGACACAACGAAGGGAAGGAACTCTTCAACGAGAGAAATAAGGAAGGTATATCAAAACTGACACAGGGAAAAAGCGGCTTTACAACAGGTGACGACATGGAGACACTTCCTGCTGTTTCGTAGATTGTAGAGGATAGAGGAAAATGTAATCAGAAGTTTGGGGAACAGATTACCCGTTCGAGCGCATGTATGTGTGTGAAAGCGACGGAAAGGGGGTGGTAATAGGAGCATAGGCGAATGGTGAAAAAAAAAATAAGACATACCTACAACAGCAAAGAGAAAAGGCGAAAGAAATGCAGGAGAGGGCGAGAGAATACATGTTTCTGACAATCATAAATTTTATATCTGCCCACCCTAATTTATCAATATTTTGCTCCTGCCCAAATATTCTGGCACCGCCCCTGTAACCATGCTACCTGGCCCTAATGTTGAAGAAACTGGAACCACAATTTAAAACGCAGCAGTTATATTGGTGCCACATCATTCTGCTTACTCCTACCCCAGGGGAAAGGGCATAAAGCTTCAATGTTTTGAAAGAGCTTCCAAAGATTGCAGGATACATTAAGTTATCTGCACAATGCCTCAAGTATTCAAATGTATGCTGAATTTCAAAAAACTTATTTGTGGACATACATTTTCCAGGGGGGACTATCGCCACCCCTTGCCCTATTCTGGACGTCCATGCAGATTGGCAGATAATTTTAGTGGATAACCGGCTTGATTTTTTTTTAAAGAGAACATATCAAATTTAAAAATACTTTTCTGCTTAAATTCCTTTATTTTTTCCATTTTCAGGTGAAGTTACTTGGTGACAAGCCAGCATTCTCCAATAATGTTGAATTAAGGTACATGAAGTGGTTCTGAAAAAAAGAGAAAGGTATTTCGCATCAAAAAGAATATTCTCTTTGTTTCGCATGAGATAGTGTAACTCAAAATAAATTAGATGAACAACGGTAAATTAAATTGCATTCTTTTTTTCTCGCTAACCTAAGATTCTTTTAACTGGGCAAAACGCAATGGGAACGCACCTCTTAAATTTTGTTTTCCCCTTTATTTAGAATTGTCCTGCAAACGACAAATTATTCGTGAATTTAGTTACAACAAATAACAGTTACTAATGGAAAGTATTCAACATTGAGATAATTAAACACGGCGCGCACTGAGCTTCGTTTTTAGGAATGCAAGTACAGGCTCTTTAACTGGTTCCTTTCCAAATAAGTTACCACAATACGTAACTTCAGAGAGAGTTTATGATCCGGCAACAGCATTGCCATCAAATCCGCCAAACAGTTAGGAAACTTACAGCAATGAGAGGTTGGTCGAACTGGATACGACAATAGTTAAAGTACGCTAGTAGAAATAGAAAGGTCCAAGGGGTTTTGGAAATTATGAAAACTTCGTGTAATTTAAATTTTTAAACCTAAATACGAAATAAGATGAAGTTTTCTTTAAAAAATATATATATTCTGAAGCTTGATTTGGGTATTTTTAATAATTCCAAGTGATGACATCATATGGCTACACTGAATGAGAGAAATGTTAATGTACCAAGAAAATGGTGTCCCTAGCTAGGTAGGTGGCTTCAAATTTTATATTTAATTACGTGCGAGATTCGAGAATTTTCTTGGTAGGGTTTATTTTCCAGAAGGAAACGGGCATTCTTTGAATTGTATCAAATATGTAAATTCTCCAATAAATTCCCACGATTTTGTTTTGCTTGTTTCCTATGAAAGATATTTTAGTTGTATAATGTTAATTTTTTTTAAAGAATATTTGTTGACATCTACATATCAAATTATCATGGAAAGCAGTTCTTATCTCTTTACATTGCTCAATATCAGTTATAATAAAGCTCAACATGTAGTGATCGCTGAATGTTTAGGTTGTTTGTCTTGTGTATGGAAGAAGAAGAAGGTGAGACACATTTAATCTTTCCATTCAGTGGCGACGATAAGGGGGGCAGTCGGGCCCAAGTTCCTTTTGTTTTATTGCGATGTCATCATGCTACGAATGCAATTTTTACATGGTTCGATTTCGATTTATGTCTGTTAATACATACTGCGGAGTTTTAGCGATGACTTAATATTTTGTTCAATATATGCTATCGTGGTTAGGCAGGTTAGGTGTGGTTCCCATAGCATTAAAATAAAGTCCCTAAATGCATTCTACTGAGGTTCCGATTTACTTCTACATTCATTCCCACGGTTCTACGATATTGACTGTCGATGGAGAATATCTTGTCCATGAGGAGTGCATAGGGTAATTTTCAAGTTGTTTTTTTTCAACATAAATAACATTTTTTCGAGTCCAAACAGCGCTCATTACTTTCAGGAAGGGTCAAATTTCGTGTGACAATGATTTCCAAAATTCTACTATAATTAGTCTTTGTGCTAGGAGAAATCATAAAACAATCGGAACCGTTACCCTTTATTCAAACACAACACAAAAACAGCATGATAAAAGTGACACAAGAAATGGTCCTGTGGTTTGACTTCTTCCAAGAGTCATCATCTGTGGCTGAAATTTGTGATTGCACACAGTGTGCAACATCATGGGGTCATTCCATGCCAAACCACCCAATGGTGGTTGCATGACCATTTTAGAAAAAAAAATCATCGGTAAATGTCTGTTATATCGGAGAGACATAAAAATCGGATATTTTGTGTTTCGGATGGTTCATACTTACCAATTGTGTATTGCGGAACATAGTTGGAGGTGCCATTTTGCTTTTTACATGAAAATAACTTCGATTTTTCACATTACGAGTAATTCTTTTGCTTCCTTTCTTCCGTTGCGGAACCCACAATATGGCACGCACAGCTGTAGATTATCGTGTGTCGTGCTTGTGTTTTGTCGATTTGGAGTGGGTGTGCAGTGTTTCCAACGTTCTTAACCAAAAAATACCTACTTTCGTGTTCATTATGTTATCACAAACCATTGACGGATAGCCCCAAAAACTATTCACGATATCCCCAGGAACCATTGACGGATAGCCCAAAAAACCATTCACGAAAGTCCCAAAATAGGCAGAAGCAACATAGATACTCGCAAAACGTAAGTTTTTAATATAGCTATTTTTAATAATTAAACATCACAGCGTCATCAGCAAACTCAAATCCACGCTGAAATTCTCCTGACAACATTTGCAGAGAATAAACTTACAAAAAGATCAACAGCCCAAACTGGAGATAATGAATCAAAAAAAATAATTAAAGTTTCTACAATTAGTTGATAAAAATAATGCAAAAAAGTTTTCCTGAAGACATTTTCTATTCTTTGAAATTAAGTTGTGATCAACATTTGACATGGCTCATCACAGAAGTGATCTAAGTGTCGCTTATTCCTCAGATTAATACATCTCGATGGGAGAACAAATACCTTTGTTTTACTTGCAAAAAAGCTTTCCCTGAATTGTTCAAGTTAAGTTGATTTAAACAATTCCCGTGTGTAGTGCTAGTGCAGCACGATCTTTTCATCATTTCACAGAATTCACAGTTAATGTAGAAATACTAGGGGTGTGCAGGACAGAATTTTTCGGGTCGGGACGGATGTTGTTTTTGCATTTCTGGACTAAAAACTAACAAGGACAGTAATTGAGAAGCTGCTAAAACTCAAATTAAAATGCAGAAAATGAATTCTACAATCTAATGATAGAAGATTTCATAAAGATGGCGTTGAAGACTGGTTCATAGATAATTTTATTCATGGACTGGGTCTTCTTCAACACAACATGTACAATATGAGAAAAGATAAAAACCTTGACTTCATATTGTCCTTGTTTGAAACCTGTGACGTCACGCCCTCTTTGAATCTGCTTCAGTCGGACCGCGAGTTGCTGTGAGCTACCTTCAAAATCCCGGTGAAAGCGGGAGGCTCCCCTTCTGCACCCCCCAGGCATAAGATTCCGCTGTGGAAGAAAACGCCATGGGACGCCGTCCGTCGAGCCATTGACCTTTTCAACTGGAACCTGCTTTCCGAAGGGTCCGTGACCGAGGCTGTCGAACTGTTTACAGATGTTATTTATGCCCTAATTCAGGACTATGTGCCACATAAAACAATGAAAAGTAAAAAGTTTCCCCCGTGGTTCGATAAAGAGTTGCAGCATCTGTTGCACAACAAAAAGAGAGCATGGCAGCTGTGGAAAAGTTTCCCCAATCCCCACACACACAACACTTTCAAGGCACTTCGTAAGCATAGTAAAGACCTTATGAAACTGAAATACACAGAATATGTAAACACAGTCCCAAATGAACTCCTTACTAATCCGAAGAGATTCTGGACATTGATAAATTCACGGAGACAAACCAAACGCATCCCTTTGGAAGCAACACACAATGGAATTTCAGCTGTTGGTAATGATAGAGCTGAACTATTCAATCAAACATTTCAAAATAATTTTGTTTCTCACTCTCTTTCTACCATCTTTACAGAACCAGGTGAAGTCTTGCACTTCCTTACCTCCTTTTCTTCTCACCGAACATCTGGACCAGACAATATTCCTACTATTTTCCTTCAAAAAACAGCTCACTCACTTGCTACTCCTCTTGCAATGTTATACAATAGGTGCTTTTCTGAAGACTGCTTTCCCACTCAATGGAAGAAAGCAAATATCATTCCTATTTTTAAATCTGGCAATGCAAACGATACTACATGTTACAGGCCTATTTCTCTCCTTTCCACACTTGCTATTGTCTGTGAAAAGATTCTAAAAAATAGACTTCTGAAATTCACACCCCCTTACATTAACCCAGCACAACACGGCTTTCTTCCAAATTCTTCATGCCTTACCAATCTGTCTTCTATGCAATCCTATGCCATAAACGCAATTACTAATCGTAATCAGTTGGATGTTGTGTACTTTGATCTGTCCAAAGCTTTTGATTCAGTGGATCACCATTATTTACTGCATAAATTAGCTAACAGATTTAATATAACTGGAAACAAGTTAAAAATAGTGAAAGACTATCTAAGAAATAGACAACAACGTGTTATACTTCCTGGAACTAATTCTAACTGGCTTCTTGTTATATCTGGTGTGCCGCAAGGAAGCGTTCTTGGCCCTCTGTTATTTGTATTATATCTGGATGATCTCACAGACATCTTTAATTCCCCCTTCTCAAGCACAATTCTAATGTTCGCTGATGATTGCAAGATTATGAGAGAAATAAAACAGCCATCAGACATCCAACTTCTCCAAAATGACATAAATAGATTCTCTGAATGGTGCAAGTGATGGAAACTGACCACAAACACTTTGAAATGCTCCTACATAACAATTTCATTGAAGCAAAACATTCTTGAAGGTAATTATACACTCACCGACATATCACTAACAAAGGAAGCACAACACCTAGATCTAGGTATCCTCATAGATTCTAAACTAACTTTCGATAATCACATATCAACCATCACAAAAAAGGCAATGCGTATGCTAGGTTTACTTTACAGATTCACCGAAATCCATAACCCGAAAGCACTTTCCAGTTACTTCAAAACTTTTGTGTCCCCCATTCTAGAATACTGTTCACCCATCTGGAACATGGCTTCCCCTTCTCATACCTCCAAGATCGAGCGTGTTGTCAGCTTTTTTCTCTCTATCGTTCGATATAGAGTGCCCTGAGACATCTACCTAAGAGAGATCTGCGTATAAACTTAAACATAAATACTCCAGAATCACGTAGATACGTTGCAGATATGAAATTACTACATAAGATAATTAATGGAAACCTAAGATGCAGCATCCCACTCCACGAACTCTCCCTCAGAGTGCCCAGACATAAAACACGGAGCAAGGAAACTTTCCACACTGCAACTCCAAGACTCTCACTCATTCAACGTTCACTATTTCATAGGCTACCAAATCAGTTCAATGTAATCTCAAACCAAACCGATATATTCAGTTCATATCCATCTTTCATCACCAACATAGAAAAAATTGTATATAAGTAATGCTTTTGTAAAACACATCTGTTTACCTTGGAACTGTCTCGACTTGTTTATGTTTATTTTTATATTTTGTTTATTTTATTTTATCTTGTTTCGTGTATTCATTTTAACACTAGTGTACTGTTTTACTGTTGTTTCTTTCCGGTTTAAAATGGCTTCTGCTGTACTGGAAATTTCAATAAATAAATAAATAATAATGCTTTTTAAAATGTCTTACAATATGAGCTTCCCTTGCTGTAAAAGTCACGGACCGCCCCTGTTCTAGATATCAAAATCAATGTTCAAAAAAATGTATTTTCTTTAGTTAGGGGCAGCCATTTTTCCAACATTGCACATGGCTTTTTTTTTTTTGCTCATGTAGCACTTTTCAGAAACCTTAATATCTCAAAAATCATTAGAGCTAGAATCCTGAAACAAAATTAATTTTGTAGCTAATGAAGTATACTTTCTATGATATTCAAGTATGTTTTGCTTAAAATTGCACCATAAGTACGAAAATTATGGTGAAAATTGGGGTAACAATAGTTAAAAAAAAAATTGCAAAGTAAGGTTAAACTACATCCCATACTTAGAATAATGAAGTCTTTTCTTCTTTTTCCACTTTTCCCTCCGTACTATTCTAAATCTTATGTACCAAGCGAAAGTAAACTGTCCTTGCCACCTACCCCCCTTTCCTTTGGAACCCAATCGCGGTCATTGTATGCAATTGTATTAAAATATTCACAATGAAATTATTGCATAGAATTATTATGTAATTTGTGGTGTCTGTTAACAAATGAAAAAAAAACTTGAGTATGCTAACATAGCCTGAATGCATGGAAGGTATTAACAAAATATGTGTTGTGTGTGCGACTCTTAAAAACTGTAGCAAAGTTATATATACTACAGATGCTAATAATTTTTGTTGGTGAAATATGCAAATGATATGCACTTGCAAGCATTTAAACGTTACTGCAATTAAAATCAATAATTTCCCGATGATTCATTTTGTTATTTACATGGAGTAGGACCACTATTTGTGGAATGCCCCAAGTGTAGCTCTACCTTCGTCCTGTATAGGCCTTCAAGGCACATTACAGTACACAGGTAATGACTTGTTATGGCAAGCATAAATTAAAGATGCATTTGTTGTAACATTCTTTTGCTTCTTGTTCACAGTATACTCCCAGCTCCCACACAACCAGTGTGGGATAGAGATGATGAACGCAATAAAGTTCGGCAGAATGCTGCCCAGTTGGTGTCTGCCAGCCCGACAGCACCACCCTATGGTCAGAGGAGAGGTTGGATACCACGATTTATCGAGGTTAGTATTCATTTTTCTAACCACCTTAAAAAGTCAAGAATCATGCACACTGTGTGAAGATGGTGTGTGTTATAGATGATTTATATTCTGATATGATCATAAGCTCTCAATTAACAATTTGCATTTTTATTTCCTTTGTATCTTTGTGTACAATGTTACATCATAGAACAAAAAAATGTTAGCAGTATTGGTTACACATAATTGTGAGACGGAATAGGTTTAAAGTATGGTCCCTTATTTACTTTTACTCATTGTTAGTTGTAAGGAATAGCCTTGTGATCAAGGGGTCCCGGGTTCGATACCCGGTGGAGGCACATGGCACAGTGGTTCGGATCCCACGTTAAACTGTAGGTCCAGTCCCAATTAGCCTTTCTGTGCATAAGTGGACTTAAAACCATAATTCAATTCAATTAACACTGTATAATCACCATGTGATTTACATTGTGCTCTTCTTCACTCTGGCTAAAATTGTAGTGTGTGTGTGTGTGTATCAACTAGTCTTTTGATATTGCATTTTGCTTGTGCACATCATTAAGTAATTGAAGAGTGCATATATTTCCTGTAAAACTTCCGAGTGTAAATATTGTCACCTTCAACAATATAAGGAGGTAATTCAGATGGTCAGATTCTTGACTTTTTACATTTAATGTATCAAAATACCAATCTGCAAAATTTAATATATTTTTTTCTGGTAATTTACAGTGGAACCCCGATTTTACATTTTCATGCATTATACATTCAATCTTAATTGTTCCAACATAGCAGAATGTTATAGCATTTTTCTTGATTTTACATTTTCTTGAAGTTTTTTCAGCTTGGTCCCCTGAAAATCGTAAAATCGAAGTTTCAATGTATATTGTACATTTCTTGATGCTTGAATTGAAGTTGTTTTTTGAAAATTCATAGCTTGTGGTGCACCTTTGGCCAGCAAAATAAATTTTCTAATTAAGCAAAGTGACAATAATTTTTGTGTACTACTTTCATATGGTGGCAGTATGCTAGGTCGGAAATCATAAACATTGAATGTTTAGTTACGAAATTTCTTTTTGACTGTGTAGAGTTGTAGCTGCACACTTTCTAAAATGCCTTCGTGGCAGAATGCTAATTACAACTTGTATTAATGTTAACCATTATATAACTTATATATCCTTGTGCATACATTGACTTTTTGTGTTGTTGAAGAATATAAACATTGCTATATTGTGTTTAACACGTCGGTTTTTGTCTTTTTTTATAGGATTTTGGTGATGGTGGGGCATTTGCAGAAATTCCAGTTGCCCAATATCCCCTCAATATGGGTAAAGAGGAAAAAGCAAGCACATCAAATGCTTTGGCAGTCCAACTTGATGCCCAGGGGAAAATTAAATATGATGTTTTGGCTCGACAGGGACATAGTAAGGATAAGGTAAACAATAAAATAATATATAAGTAGTTGCATGTGTTTACACAAACTATTTTTTACATTCATTAATGTCAAACATGGATTTAGAGACCGTAAGATGCTTTTCATTTTATGATGGTATAGAACAGAATGTAGCTTGCAGTGTTTATATGCACGTTTCATTGTATTTCCTGTGTTCTTTTATGATTTATTGCCATCACTAGGTATGTGTATCACAGGCAAGACTCATAAGAGTGTTGAAGTGTTACAAATATTTTTTTTGTCACATGTTAAATATTTGATTTTTCATATTTTTGGTAGTATATATTTTTCACAGTCCATGGAATTTCCATAGTTTATTTCCATATAATGCTATATTTGGCATGTTTGAGAGGGAAAAAAATCATAACGATTTTGCTTTCTGAAATACATACCACCATGTGGAAACATGATTGATTTTTCATTGTTTATCAGTCTTGCTTCTATGTGCAACTATTTTCAGATGCAGAATATGTCAACTAATAGAGGTAGTTAAGACATACTTGAAATGAAAATGAGTGCAGATTCGCCATGCGAAGTCAATTGTAGTTTTCTTCTGTTAGCATTGCAACTTAATTCATTTGGTTAACTGATTGAGATTTACATTGAAAGTGATTGTGGAGTAAGTCATTTTCTATCTTTACTATCATTTCACAACAGAAAATCTGTTAATTTGTTATGTTGACTTTGTGTGATGTTATTCTTATTACTATTGAATCCTTCAATTTGGTTTTACTGTTGTAGAAAGTGTATGTTTTTTCTGTTGGTTACTTATTGTTTATAGGATGAAAATCATGTATTATAATGATTAGTTTTTTCAGCATTAGTGAAGTGTTACGTTAAAATTGTTTCCAAGCGAGTGTTAGCAAGCGAGTGGCTAAAGGCTGTCATAGCCTATCTTCGATCCCCATCTTGGGCTTACGGTATCTTGAAGTTAATGGCTCTTCTTTCTCCAACAGATAATTTATTCAAAACTGTCAGATCTTTTACCGGCGGAAGTTGTTGGTGAAGATGATCCGTCCCTGCAGAGACCAGATGATGAAGAACTGGAGGAGGTAACGGAGCGAACTAGGAAGGCTTTAGAATCGCTCACTCACACCAAAATAACTGCAGCCATGCCTGTTAGACATGCTGAAAAGCAAGTAAGTTGCATACCTGTTTTTTACTGAATGCTAAAATCCATGATTATTGTTGTGTTATATTAGCTTGTAGCAAGTTTCATGTTTAAATTACACGGTTTTTGTACTCATTCGAAAGAATTCTGGAAAACAAGGGGGGGAGATGTTGCGTTTCTTTCTACCTATGGAGAAGGCAGCCATGAATATTTATATTTTTATTAGGAATGGACTCTATTAAGAAATTTTTAAAACATGAATAAAGGACCAATATAAAATTGCAAATGTTTCCTGAGTAACAGTGATTCTATCTCGGTGAATGCAATGGGTTTATCTTTAAATGAAACTACCTATTTACATTTTTACTTTCCAAAACCAGGGCATGCAAATTACATATGTATATTCATAAATATGATTACAAAATGATACACTTTTGTACAAAATTACATATTATTTATGTATATATTGGATGGGCAAGAATGATCCCAAATTATACCAGTGTGCTTATATTGGCCAAAACCAATAATCTGTCTCGCCCTGATATTCATACTTTCCATTTAATTGCTTTTCACTGTGTGGTTAGGAGAAACAAAGTAACATTTTTTACATGTATATAGATCAAAGCAGATGTTATATAAACAGCAGACTTTACTTAGGGAAAATGGGATTAGCAATAAGTAGGGATGTGACGAAGCTGAAAATTTACCGATGCCGATGTACTCACCGATAATTTTTGGAACCGATACCGAGGCTGATATTTAACCGATTCCGATACATAAGATCATTAAACAGAAATGGGATGTTATTTTCTGCATGACAAAAATAAATTTGCTATGTACATTTCTATTGCATATCATATGTATATACATATATATTCTCAAGAGATGCGAATGTACATTTGCATCTACAAAATGTTATGTGAACCTTTAAGAAGACCATGGATTCTCAAGAGATTAAACATTAGTACACAAGCAGTTCATTGAAATGCAAAATGAATTCCTGTTCTGCCAGATTCAACTTCAGAACCACGAGATTTGGAAGCACTTCAGGAAGTAACCTACTTCTTCTCTTATCGCAAATCTGTTCAGCAACACTGAACACTCAATCACTGAATACTGATGCAGCAGGTATGCCCAAGTATTTTCTCAGCACTTGCTTCAGGTTTGAATACTCATTTTTGAATTTCCAATACAACAGCAGATCCTGGTTCAGCAATGTACTGTCTTATTTCCGATTTATAGTTAGGTTGATCCTCTGAATGAGTTTGCAATAATTTTATTACAAAAACTCTACAATAATGACGAATCATAACCAAATTTTCAATAAATCTTACAAAACTAGAATAAAAAATTATTAGAAGGTAAAAACTCTAGTATAATCTGTACCGGTTTAAATATCGGATTTTTGCCGATTCCGATACCGATGCCGATGTGTCAATTTCGGCCGATTTTCATACATCTGTAATCGGCTTCGGCACATCCCTAGCAATAAGAGACATGTTTAAACCACTTTTTCTTAAAACTTCATCGGATCTGCATTTCTGCAGAGTTAGTACCAGTGTATTATATATTCCTAAGCTCTTTTATGAAAATGATTTTTTTTTCACTATATATGGCCTTTGTTGTTCTCAGAGTTCAGTTAAGAACTAACTTAATTTGTAATTAGTATTTGTAATGAAACACTTTGATTTACATTGAGTGATTTTGATTCAAGATTTTATATATGTGTGCATGTGTAAATTACATGTGTACTAGTACAAAATTGGCCCAGAGTCAGTAGTCAATATTTATGAAGGTAGTAAAAAATTTAAGCAAGCAAGAAAAGTATTAATAATTCTTTCAGAAATATCAAATCTACAAAACTGTTTGCAAATTTACTGATATGCCAGAATACTGTTCTGAATAGGCATGTACCAAGAAAGGTGAGAGGGTGGGAATATGCAGTCAGAACAGTCACCTTCGAGTTTCTTATGAAGTCGACTTTATGCACAGAATGGCTAATCAGTAGAGGCACATATTTATGGTAAATAAAAAAGCAAAATTTCTGTACAAAAACCGAGTCAATTTCGGGTTCAAAAGGGGTAAATAAAATGAAATTTGGCTGTTATAGCGGTGAAAAAGCACCATATAAAATGACATTTTGGTTTTAAAAAATGTGAATATAATCCCAAATTTGATTTAAAAACTGCACTATTACACAAAATAAACATATCCCTTCTAATAGCACATTAAATCATTACCAGAATATTAAGTTTATTCCTGTATAAAGGAGTCCATTCTTGCATTAATCAATTTTCTGTGAATTGCATAACTCGCAGGATACTTAGCAATTCAGAAAGTGTCGCGTCGGTATATAAATGGTAAATTTCATGTTTAAGAGTCTATTTCGCATTTTGCAGTTCATTTTGCATCGTTTCGTGACAAAACAGGGTAGGAAAATGCACCTCACACCTTTCAGAAACATGAAAAATTAACATTAGAATGTGTTTTTTCACATTTCGTGTTTTCGTCAAAAATGAAATATGGCTGCCTCTACTAATCAGGAATGGACCTACAGTTAAAAGTGGGATTCGAACCACTGTGCACATCCACCAGGTATTGAACCTGGAACCCCTTGAATACAAGGTGATGGCACTACCACTGCACTATCTAGGAGGCTTCACCTCCTCTTTGAATTTATTTCCCTGAAAGAAATAGGGCAACATAAATGTTTTGTTTTTCCTATGCATAAATTCTCCACACACATGCATCCATTACTGCAAGGATTTGTTAAAGTATGTAGTGTTACACACACGGTGCATATCTGTGTACAGGTACTGTGAAAAACAGAATGCAAGAACAGTGGAACCTCTTTTGGGATGAAGCTGAAGAAAGAATGGGAAAATGTAAAATTGGGGATAATATTATAACAGTTTGTTCCGACCAGGAAGTTTGAATGTATAATATGGGAAAATGTAAAATCTGTTTTATTCACATTCCAAATTAAATGGAACTAACGTAAGCTAGAATGCATAGAATTTGCAGAGTACATGTATGTTTAAGATGCATGAATTAAAATTGATGTTTCTTCATCATTGATTATGTATGTGTAACATAACAACCATGTCCTATTTTTCTTTGTTCAGTTTGTCTTTTTTCTTACCAGGGTCCAGCTCAGTATATCAGATACACACCATCTCAGCAAGGTATAGCATTCAATTCAGGGGCAAAACAGCGAGTCATACGAATGGTAGAAGTCCAGAAAGATCCCATGGAACCTCCCAAGTTTAGGTATGTTAGTTTTCTTCTTGCTTATTTGAACTTTGATATTAGCATCATATATGACTGAAGTTCAGCATGAGGCTTTTAGGGAGGGGGGCTGTAAGAGTGGAGACTGCTTTTGAAGCCTTTGTTAGTGTAGAATCAAACCTGTTCCATCTTGTCATAATGTGATGGGTATATGCTAGGATGGCCACAAAATCTGGATATGGATATGTCATCATCGTCATCATGATGGATATGTGGATTTCAAATGATCTGATATTCATTTCAGATGCAACGGATAATGTAGCTATCTGGATAATTTGGATAATCTGAATAGTGCAGATTTGATGAAAGATTGGTAAAAAAATCAGTACAGTGAAATACAAACTTGATGAATAAAAGAATAGCCCGTAAAACAGAAATGATAAAACTGTCTGGATAATGCACACATTTGGATATCTGTATAATTTGGATATTTGAAATCCAAGATAAAATTTTATTCGGATTTGGCCACCCCTAGTATATACATCAACCTTCTGTGTATTGGAATATATTTATGCAAAAATATTTATGCTATTGAACAGATTTCCACACTTCTGTTGCCAAACAGGATTGATTGCTAAGTGAAAGAAAACAACAGAGTACACAATGAAATGTCCATTATTTGAGAAAATTAAGCAAAGCATAAAAATGAAGTTTCTGGTGAAATTGATGATGTAATCATCCAGTATCTTGAGGGAAACATAACGTAACAATTGAAGTGTAAGGCTGGCTGATGCACAAGCAGTCGAACCCTTCTCCTTCTTCCAAAAATTGTCTGTTCTCATTCAAAAATACATATTTGTATTTCTGTTGTTTAGTGTCGCTTTTCTGCCACTTTTGGCTAATCATGATGATGAGTGATGATTAGAAAAAAATGATGAAGGCCAGGACACACCCAGGAAACAACATTGGCGAGATAAAATGACAACCACTTAATGCACCTGCTCACCAAGTCTGCTACCAAAAATACATGTGTTTCACATATTTATTCATTAAATGTTGATTAAGAATTGGAAAATTACCGTCGCAGACTTTTTTTACGTCTGACATTATCGGCCAACACATCTCCATAAAGACATTAGAACAATCAGGTTGATATTTCCTGTATTACAAGATGCGTTACTCTAAGCTGAGGTTTGATTCCTTTCTATAAGTTGAAGGAGCAACACTATTTCTTTCATGTCACACCTTGCATGTGTGCAAAGCTTATTAAGTGTATCTCTCTTAGTTATTATTTATATAGTTATTATTTATAGATATTAAACATTTAAATAATTGCTATTTTTTTGTTTTCAGGATTAACAAAAAGATACCTCGTGGTCCACCCTCGCCTCCAGCACCAGTGATGCATTCCCCAACCAGGAAGGTGAGTGAAATAATTACAATATGTGCATGTGATAATGGGTTGCTTTTTAACCATTTTTATTAAAGTATTTCGTGCTTCTCCATCACAATTATTGCCTTTCAATTACTCCTTCGAAGCCAGTGTCAGTTGTAGAGTGGTTTATCAAGCACTACAAAACCAAAGGTCTGCGGTTCAAATCTTGTTTAAGACATAGACATTTGATTGTTTTTCATTTCATCATCCATCCACATTGTCAAAATAACCACAAAGAAATTATATCACTTTGGTGTTCATATACACTGGAGGAAGAACATTCTGCAGTCAGACCAGAATTTTCACTAAATTGTTACATATATTTCAGTAGTACACTACTCCCACCCTTCTCAGTCCATGCAACAGAATTATTAAGAAGCAGCAAGTTAAAACCTGTAAAGATCAAGAAATTTTCTCTTGCAAAGCAAATATACAGTGTGTTCAGTTCAAATCTCCCTAATTTCAATTAATTACTGTGAACGAAGTATGATGAATTGTGAAATAACTACACCAAATGAAAGGCCAGATCTTCAAGTTTTGTTTTCATGACTTGAAGTTGTCAGTTTGCTCACTACGCAGTGCCACTGTCGCATAAATAAAAATGGCGACTATTCAACAACGTGTGCGGGCAGTGGTGTGGTATGCTGAGGCAAAATCTGTGATTGCAACACAACAAAATTTCAGACGAGTGTGCGGAGGAGTTGCATCTGATGCTAAATCAATTAGGCTGTGGTTTAGTAAGTTTTTAACAACCTGCAGTGTCCTAAAACAATCTGGTGGAGCTCGCCGTCGTGTGTTGGAGGAAAAGGTGGAAGAAATTCGACCTGACCTCACTCTGCTGGACTTCTTCCTCTGGGGTTACATCAAGGATCGTGTGTTTGGAACTCCAGTGTATAACATCCCAGAGTTACGAACCCGCATACGTGATATGATTGCAACAGTAACAGGGGACATGTTGGAGAGAACATGGCAAGAAGTTGAATACAGACTGGATATTGTTTGTGCTACCAATGGGCACATGTGGAGGTGTATTAGTGTGTGGAAAATAAATTGTATGAGTTTTTCTTCAATTCTCTGTAATCTCATTGCTCTTATCATTCATACTTTCTTTTCTACGATCAATTGAAATTGGGGAGATTTGGACAGAACACCCGGTATATATGAGAGTTTTGTAGCACATGTGGTGTAACTCCACTTTTGTAAAAATGGAATTACATGTATAACTTAGAAGTGTGAAGTATCAATGTTTCAGTGCTAGAAGTAAATATCTCCTAAGTTTCAAATTCTTGCTCATGGAGGCACCACTATGTTTGTGCTGCAACAGCTAAACTTAGTACTAAGTTCTCTTAAGTGTTCCTTTTTCTCAATACTGTCTTGAATGGAGTTATGAACACCTCACATGTCATGCATGTATATTTGTGGCATTATTCATCATTAACTATTTCAATATATATGCTGCAGCATTAGAATAATTTCTAAATAGAATTTTGGCATTATGTTGTATAAAACATGGAACATTGTCCAAAAATCATCCAACTGTCAAAAAGCAATTGTCGTATGAGGCATTGCAGATATTAAGGGCAAACTCTCAAAATACAAGTTGCAAGAATGAACAGTTTAAAAGTATTCACATCTCTCTCATTGCTCGTGCACGATTCTATTCTAAATCAAATTTTAGAGTGGTAGAGGCAAGGTAGACTCTGCCAGATTGTACACCTGTTCCTACAGTCTTCAATGTATATAATCCAACAATAACAAAAACTTGACATGTGTCCCCTAATATCCACATCACCTCATATGTAAACTGATGTATTTGATAAATTGCATAATGTTTGATGTATATATTTGTTGCGCTTGAAGAATTCTCTTGAAGAAATTGAAATTTTGTTTGATATACCTTGAAGTAGGCAAAATATAGAGCACAAACACAACTAAAACTAAAGTTAAACAGCATTTACATTCTTTGCTCTTTTGAAACTACCTGGACATACAATCAAAAGCTTGGTTTTTAGGTTTTGTGTTAGTGCTGTAACCAGATTCAAGGTAAGTTAAACATGATTAACTCAGCATGTGACATCACATGTTTTTTTTTAAAATTGAATTCATATTTGGGAGTTTCAAGTGTGAATGAATATACTGAATCATAAAAAGATATCAAGGAAAATGATGTAAAATATGAATATACTGAATCATAAAAAGATATTAAGGAAAATGATGTAAAATATGAATATTATTTCTTCATAGGCTTGCAATTCAGTGCATTCACAACAAAGTTATAATTAGACTGTTTTCTGTTCAACGAACACATTTCCATTTTTGATAACATGTTTCTACAATACTGGTATGACTTTTATAAGAATTTAAGAAATACACATCATATAATGAGGCAGAAATATTCTAGCATTTTTGATCTCAATATGTAAATCGTGCTTAAATTTAGTTTTTTTTAAAATGGGCAGTTGATTTATGTGTATGTTTTTGGCAAGTAAACAAACTCTATATAGTTTTTAATTTTTAATGTTTTATTAATGCATTTTTTCTTTATTTTAGGTGACCGTTAAGGAGCAGAAGGAATGGAAAATACCACCATGCATATCTAACTGGAAGAACGCAAAAGTAAGTGTGTGTGTATGTATGTATGTCTGTCTGTCTGAAAATAAGTCAGTCCGAAAAGTCTGTATAGATAAGTAAGCAAAACTGTAATTTGGACCAATACCCATACTGAAACTGATTGAAAGTTGTAACAATTTAAAAGTTGTTCAAATATTCATAAGTATTCCAGTCCAGTTCTATGCATCAATTTACCAAGAGTTTTGTTTAAAAATACAAGTCATTTAGTCACAAATCTCATTTTTCACTCAAAACTTGTGCAAAATGAAAAGAAACTTTCAAATTTGGATGATTTCCAGGATAATTTCACACCACAGAAGTGTCATTTGTAGAGGCACATATTTTTGGTAAATAAAAAAGAAAAATTTCGGTACAAAAACAGTAGATTTCAGGTTCAAAAGCGGTAAATAAAATACAATTTCAGTGTTATAGCGGTGAATAATCACATCAAAAGTGCTATATAAAGTGACATTTTGATTTTAAAAGTGTGAATATAATCCTAAATTTGATTTAAAAACTGCACTTATTACACAAAAAAAACTTATCCGATATAATAGCACATTTATGTAGTTACCAGAGTATTAAGTTTATTCCTGTGTAAAGGGGTCCATTTTTGCTTCTCAAATATTTACAGCCAGACCCTGTGGCCGAGTGGTTAGCACATCACACTGCGACGCCAAGGGTCCCGGGTTCGAATCCCGATCGGGCTTGGTTGTTTGTGAATGTCCATTCATCAATTTCATCATTTCATCACTCATCTCCATCTTCGCAAATTAGTCAAGAGGCACAAAATGCAAAGTAAAATAAACTAAATCAATCAATCAAATTCAAATAAATACAGCAGAATTCATCAATTTTCCATGAATTGCATAACTGACAGGATACTTCAGACTTCAGAAAGTGTCGCGTCAGTATATAAACGGTAAATTTCGAGTTTAAGAGTATATTTCGCATTTTGCAGTTCGTTTCATATTATTTCGTGACACAACAGGGTAGGAAAATACACCTCACACCTTCCAGGAACATAAAAAATGAACATTACAGCATGTTATTTCAAATTTTGTGTTTTTGTTAAAAACGAAATATGCATGCCTCTAGTCATTTGGCATTTTCGTAACCCTTTGAAAGACCAAAATGCTTTAACGGCTGGTATCATTCAGTAAATTCCAACTCATATTTTCCAATAACGTTACAAGTGTATTGGTTCAACACTAATTTTTTGTTTGCATTATTTTTTTGTTAAAATATGTTTAGAAATTCGATTTAGTTTTAAAATCTGTTTCTTTTTAGGGTTATACAATTCCCTTGGACAAAAGGCTAGCAGCTGATGGCAGGGGCTTGCAGCAGGTACATATCAATGAGAACTTTGCCAAGCTTGCAGAAGCATTGTACATAGCTGACAGAAAGGTAAGAATGTGCTGTTTTTTTTAAGTAAAGTCTTTGAACTGAATTGTAGGACATAATGTCATATTATTATAGCTGCAGTAAATTAGTAATAATTTACATTATTATTAAAATACAATGTAGTAGGGATGGTATCAGCCGATATGGGCATATCGGTGTATTGGTTTTTCTGTAAAATTATCAATAATTTTACTGATCCGATATATCTACAAATGTCTTACAATATTGTGCATATTTTGTTATAATTTTTATAGACATAAACACACAATCTCCATTGTGTACTTTTTAAAAGTAGAATACTTGCAGTGAACAATGAAATGTGAAGTAATTAAAATAACACAGGGTGTCTACCAGTCAAGAATGTCAAGAAAAAGTCAAGAAATTATGCTTTTGGTGAAATATTTTTGCTATTTGTAAAAACATTAAATAAAGTAATGTGGCCCTTCTCCATCCAGGATTAATTTTACATGCATTAATAATTAAAGAAAGTCTAAATCTCTTTTTATAGTACAGCTTCAGTTTTCATAGTAACCGACCTTGTGGTAGGAGTTTTTCATTGAATAAAAATATCTTTTTTTCTTAATTTTGCAACTATACCTAAGTAGGGGGTGATTAAATAAATGTTAAGAAAAAGGGGAAAAAAGTCAGGAAAAAGTCAAGATTTTGGATTTGATTTTTTTGGTAACAATTAGAGTGGAATCTGGATTTTATGTTTTTCAGGGGACTAAAGTGAAGAAACTAAAGATGTGGGAAAATATAAAATCAGAGAAAATTATATGGCATCATGGTATGTTGAGGCCAGCAAGATTGAATGTATTATGTGGGAAAATATAAAATGAGGATTCCACTGTGTGTAGCATAATAGCAACTGATAATTTTGGTGATAACATACTGTCATAGATTTTACCAGTACTCTATATTTGGCCGTCCAGTATGAAGAGAATAAATAATTCTTCACCTCTTTAATTAATTTATGTAACCAGGTGACTACAGTGGATTGACAAAACATGTCCATTGATTTCTGTTTAATGTCACTGCACTAAGTTAAGCAAGAAATTAATATATATATATTAACAATACATATACGTCCTGGAGATAATATTCAATGTTCAGCTGAATATAATATTCATCACAGTGATCTATATTTGGAACAGTAAGATATTCCTGTAATAATAATTATATATATATATATATATATATATATATATATATATATATATATATATATATATATATATATATAAGGTAAAGTGTTCCCCTGTGCATAGCACCACGCCATGAAGGCGTATAGGTGGTGTGGGGGTAACGCCCCACACTTTCTTGATCCAGTCGTGTGAGTGGGGGTGATGTGATCAGCATCATGCCCCTGACCACCTTAACCCCCCAGGGTTTCCCCCAGGTACCCATGTTATTCGACGCTGGGTAGGCACCGGGACCACTTCCAACATTAGAAAAGTTCCCGGATTTGAACCGGCCGGGGGATCGAACCCGGGACCTTTAGTATGGTAGTCAGACGAGTTACCGTTATATATAATTATATAATGATTATAATCATTTCTAAGCACTAATGAATAAAACATTACAATGGATTCGTATAACCACAATCAATTCAAGACTTTAATTGTTTATCAACATAATTTAAAACATGAAGACGAAATAATGTTCACCTGAATAGTTTCAACCCATACAGCATCGTATAAACTCAGTTACTAACATTATATTAGACAGCATTGGACTTGTTTGTGGGTTTTGATCTATAAAATGAAACTGCATACTATGTAGACATTTATTTACAAAACCAGTACTGTACATAAGTTACACTGACACTTGCTCAAAATCATATGCTATTTGTAGAAATATTGAATTAGTAAAATTAGTTCTAAATCAGTTATTACCAATAGAGAAATGATTAATCTGTTCGATCCCTAATAAATATAATGTGGAAGTTAATATTTCACATGTAAAATGAATGAAGAAAATGGCCACAATGGAAATATTCAGATTGACCTCAATCCTTCAGTTCTGGAAAGGTTATCTATCAGTAAGACCGTAAGAAATTTACAAACTGGGGTAAAATTTGTAGGTTTAAAAGTTTAAAAACTTTCATCTCCATGAAATGACAGTTCTTCATCTATCATTTGGAGTTTACTTTCGAAGAAGGGTCCAAGTCAATCTGAAAATTTGGACAACCAAAGGAGCATTCATGTTATGATTTTTTTGTTTTATAGTGCTAATCCTGCTTAAATTTATTGGCAAAATTGTTGGAAATATTATCATTGTGTGTGTGTTTGACATTTTGTTAGGATGCAAAACTTATGAGTCCTTTGGTCATCTATTAATTCAGATAATGTATGATTCATTCTGATTCATCATGAATTGTCATTTTATTTCAGATCAGAAGATTAATGCTTATCGTTAAATTTCATACTGGTTGATATCTAGACACACATATTTTTAGTAAATAAAAAGCAAAATTTCTGTACAAAAACTGTCAATTTCGGGTTCCAAAGCAGTAAATAAAACATACTTTCGGTGTTATAGCGGTGAAAAAAACAGATCAAAAGCAGTATATAAAATGACATTTTGGTTTTAAAATTGTGAACATAATCCAAAATTTTATTTAAAAGCTGCACTTACTACAATAATAAACATAACCCTTCTAATAGCACATTTATGTAGTTACCAGAGTATTAAGCTTATTCCTGTATAAAGGGGTTCATTCTTGCTTCTCAAATATTTACAGCAGAATTAATCAATTTTCCATGAATTGTATAACTCACAGGATAATTCGAACTTCAGAAAGTGTTGCGTCGGCAAATAAACTCTAAATTTCTATTTCGCATTTTGAAGTTCATTTTGCATCATTTCGTGACAAAACAGGGTAGTAAAATGCACCTCACACCTTTCAGAAACGTTAAAAATTAACATTAGAATGTGTTATGACGTGTTTTCGTCAAAAACTAAATAGTATGCATGCCCCTATTGATATCAATACATGCAGTAAATAAAATAGTACAACAAAGATGTGATGGGATGCGGTAGCTCAGTTGGTAGAGCATCTGGCTACCACACGGAAGACCCGGGTTTGAATCCTGGGCCAGGTGATCTGGCTATGAATTTTTCCAGTCATTTCCCTGTTTCTGCATGGCTCTGAGGCCCACCCAACCTCATATCAATGGGTACCTGGGGGTAAAGGTGGCTGGGCATGATGCTGATCATATCATCCCAACTATGGCCAAGATCAAGAATATGTGGAACTCTACTTCCACATCACCACATTTGCCTTCATTGCATGTGTGCACATGCACAAGGGTATCTTTACCTACCTTACAATAAAGATGTGATAAAATGGAAACCATTAATTACAGTGGAACCCCGATTTTACGTTACCAGGTTGTACACTTTCCCGCATTATACAATCAATCTTGATGATCCCAACATAGCAAAATATCATAAAATTTTCCTCGATTTTACATTTTCCTGCATTTTAAGATCTTTCAGCTTCACTCTTGAAAAATGTAAAATTGAAGTTCTACTGTATTTTGAGGGACATGGGTTTATAATAAGGGAAATCGTAAAATCATTTTTTTTTTCACGATTGCTGGTCATGTGTACTCAATCACATGGAATTTGATTGAATGTGTGTTTATGAAGATGTTATTGTTATAGGCTCGTGAAGCTGTTGAGATGAGAGCGCAGCTGGAGAAGAAACTTGCCCAGAAAGAAAAGGAGAAGAAAGAGGAGCATCTGAGGCAGTTGGCTCAGAAGGCGAGAGAAGAGAGAGCTGGAATTCGAACACAGGCAATGGCAGGTTAGTATTTGAAATAAAATATTAATTTTAATAATTTTTCATTGCCTTCGCTTTTTGTGCCACTTTTGGCTAATTTGCAAAGATGGGGATGACGTGATGAAATTGATGAATGGACACTCACAGACATCCATGCCCAGGCTGGGAATCGAACAAGGGACCCCTGGTATCATAGTGCAATGTGCTATCCACTCTGCCACGGGGCCGGCGATTTCCTGGTTCAAAGGTAATGTGGAATAATGTAGACACCAACACTAAATGTATTTTTTTGTGTTACACTAACATTCCACATACAAGTGTGGAAAGTAGCAAGTCATATTCAATAATTTGAATATAATTGAAGTGGTAAATAATGCCAGATGGATAAATATGTTTTGTAGCCTATACAAGACTGCTGGAAGCATCTTTATTGTTCAGTTTATAACATTTAAGGTGTGTTCAAATCTTCCAATACAATTTTATAGTAATTCTGGCACATATTAATTTTTTTATATGCAATTTCGCTGTATCAGACTATCTTCATTGAATCAGCAAGGATGTATATGTACCAGAACTGCAATGCAATACTATGATGATTATTTTTATCATAAATGCTGTACACCTAACGTGTGCACTGTGCATTCCATCAAGATACCATTGATCTATCCACTAAGAACATATTGATTGATTGATTTTCTATTTATAGATAAGGATGATGAATCAAGGGAACGTGACCAACTGCGATATGATAGACATAAGGATAGACAGCGAGAAAGAAATTTGGCCAGAGCAGCCCCTGATAAAAGGTTGGTGTGTTTGCATATTTTTTATGTTGTAGTTCCTTTCAGCAAAAATTATATTAGTATTGTTTAGTCATGAAAAAATCTACTTCTGTTATGTTTGTTTTAACATCAGTTATGCATTTTTGAAAATATTAATGTGAGGAAAACTTGTAAGATGTTTTACCTGAAACTAAGTTTAATATGAATAGAAACTACAAAAATTCACATTTTTTATTCTTTTCAAACCTCCTTTTGATAGTCATAACTATGTTAGATTCATTTATGATACTATTGCAAATGTAAAAAATTATGAAGAGAGAAATTTTTGCTACACAATTTTAATTTGCATACTTTCAAGATAACTAGGCTCTAGAATGGCACGTGTGAATTAATACAAAGTGTTAATTTTCAATACAAGCACCATTGATATTAATACATATTATTATTTTAATCATGAATGATATGTATATCACAGTCTAAAAAATCTGTTGAAAACACTTTCCTCCATAAACCCCATTTGACTTGATTAGGTAGGGACTTGACTTAATTACTTTTGCTCCATCAGGAGCATAGGGCTTCAGTGAAACGCCTCCATTTACCTCTGTGATGTGCCAACTCTTTGACCTCTCTCCATGTTTTTTTTTTCTTTTTTGGCTTTTTTCTTCTTCTACTGTTATCTTCCACAGATTTCTTTGGACGTCCTATTTTTTGGGCTTCTTGAGGATTCCAGTCTAAGGCTTTTTCTCTGTTGCTCCAGTTGGTTTTTGTAAGGTGTGTCCTAACTAACTCCATTTTCTTGTTTTTATTTGCATTGCAATTGGCTGTTTAGTTTCCATAGTTCTTCATTGGATATTATTTCTGGCCATTTTATGTTGAGGATACACCTAAGACAACGATTGATAAAGGTTTATATCATTTTTGTGTTAGCTTGTGTTGTTTTCCATGTTTCGCAAGCAAACAGTAAAACTGATTTACATTTGTATTGAAAATTCTTATTTTCTTTCTAGAAATATTGCAAGCTTTCTAAATGGGATACAGTTTTATGAATGCCACATTGGCTTTCCTTATTTTATTTTGTGTCTTCATATGAACCTCCTTCTTTTGTTATGATACTTCCTTAGTATGTAAATGAATACTTGTTCAACCAACTCATGACAAACATTCAATTTTTCTTTTCCTCTTGCATTGACTCTCATTTCTTTAGTCTTGTTCACATTAACTCTTTCCCTGGTGGCAAGATTACGAACTTGCTGTATCCTGGTGGGAAATTTAAACAAAATTAACCTAAAAGACATATTTATTACTTTTGTTTGGCAACAGCAACAAAGATGAAATCTTTTGTTATACAAAATGTAAATATCAGTAGAGGATCAATGAAAGCATATATTTATAATTAATAGTTTTAGCATTTTAGCAATTTTAGTAGTTAGTAATTGTGCTTTGTGTGATAATCACGGTAACATGAAATTTTACAAAGTGCTACACCACAACTTGAACACAACACTTGTCTCTCTTCTTTTGTGTAACATAGGATTTCATCTTTGTTGCTGTTGCCAAACAAAAAGAATAAATATGTCTTTTAGGTTAATTTTGTTTAAATTGCCCACCAGGATAGAGACAGTAAGTTCGCCAGGGAAGCCATTCTTCTTTCCTTCGGTCTGCCGCACACACGGAGCTCTGGAACACGATAACAACAGTGGGGATAAAAATAGACTTGCACCTCACAAAACAATGACTCAATTGTTTCCAAGGTCAAGAGCAATCTTCCCTCAACACTTGCGAAAGATTTCGCAATCATGTGTTCAGCTGCTAAGCGGCAGGATAGCTCAGACGAAGCACATGTGTGTGGGCATGAAAATGCGCCCATGCCAGAGAAAGGTTGGATTCTTTTCGGCATGAAAACACACCCACACCAGGGAAAGTGTTAATAGTGAATCCTGCTATCTTTGCTTCCTCCTGTAGACTTTTTAGTTTCTCCTTCATGTCACTAAGTTTTTCTGTTAATAAGCAGAAGTCATCCGTAAAATCTAAATCTTCTAGTCCATCTTCGATTCTGCATTGAATTTCTCTATTCCTGCAACCCATCGTTTCCTTTGTAGCTGTATCTAGTACTAGTAGATATATTGTCGGAGATGGGATGCAGCCCTGTCTTACTCCATTTGTAACATCGATGTAGTCTGTCAGCTGTCCTTCATGTAGGGTTTTACACCTGTAACCTTTGTACATATCTTCTATTAGGTTTAATATCTTCGTTGGAATACAGTATTCTGCCAGTGTCTGCCACACGACTCTTCTATTTAGATTAGGCAGTGGAAGTAGCATTTTTCGCAAATTCCAGAAAGCATCAGATGGTGTCGGTGCAGCCAATAAATAATATATTGATGTCATTTAATCTCTGTTACGTATATTAAAAAATCTTATAGAGATGTGTTTTTGCAGTGCATTAGAAATTATTTAATTGATGTCTTTTTTGCCTGTTTGGTTACCTGCTATTGTAATTAGTAAGATTTTTGTCCCTAAGTGTACTTCTTTATTTCAGATCTAAGCTTCAGAGAGACAGGGAGAGGGACATTAGTGAACAGATTGCCCTTGGAATGCCAGCTAAGAGCATGGGCGGTGAAGACACTCAGTTTGACCAGAGGCTGTTCAACCAATCAAAGGGCATGGACAGTGGGTACGGAGATGATGAAGCGTACAACGTGTATGATAAACCTTGGAGGGATGCAGGAACTCTGGGACAACATATTTACAGACCATCAAGAGATCTGGACAAGGATGTGTATGGAGATGATTTGGAGAAAATTATGAAAACCAACAGGTGAGGTTTTTGTGATACTGTGTACTGTATACACTGTACTTTTTGTTATGTTTTTTGCCAGCCTCTGTAATTGTAGTGGTTAGCATAACATGCTGCAAACATGCACCATGGGACCTGCAGTTTTCGTTTTAACGATAACATCAAAAAGTTGAGGAAAGCGCAATAAAGTGTCTAAAATGTATTTGGGTAAGTTAAAGAGGCAATTTTTTGATGTTTCGGAATAGCGAAATATGCCATTTTACAGAATAACACCGAATTTTGCCGAGGTGGAAGTTGAATTCACCTTGGATTGGTGACTCACGAGCCCCGGTTGAGGAAAGACAAGGGGGGGGGGAGGAGTTTTCCTTCTCCAGATAAGAGCTGACACCGTGCATTTGCCTACCCCGAGCACCGATCGGCAGTTTGCCTTCATCAGCTTTGAACGTTCTTTTGTTTTTATAGTGTGTTGTGCGGTTTTAGTATGTGTATTTTACATTCTTTTTTTTAGAAAGTGTCTTTCTTATACCATTTTAACCTAAATCCTCAACCATCACTTTCTCGACGAGGCACCATGTCAGGTGTCTGAAAACATCTTTTCAACCTGAAGAAGGAGGTAGTATAACCTTCGAAACGTAGTTCGATAAATCTCATGCTCACACACGTAAGTTACTGATTTTTAATCTTTTAACCTTTAGTTGGTGTTCACGTCCCTAGCCATGGGTTGTATCCCAAGGAAATCTTGGATGTTTTCATTGTGTGGTGTGATGATAATATTGAGTGGAAATATTTTGTGTTTCTATGTTCTTAAAACCAGTGGATAATCTTCATGAATCTAGATTCTCCCATCTGGGATTTGTGATTTGTACTGTTTTCTTTCACTAGTTTTATCAATTCCTTATTTGCACTAAACCTTGCAATGTAGAGAGAGACCAGCAAAGTTAAATAACTAGAATATAATGTGGTTAAGTAAAACATAGGTTTGGAAGAGTTTGTTGGACATGATATCCAAGTATTGTACAGTTCTTGTGCTTTGTGCCAGTCCTAATATGTGCACCTACATGTTAAGAGGTGGTCATCAGCAGCAAAGCGTGACATTTTTACATAGTCATCGCAAGATTTGCCAGACGTCAGGGTCGATCTTTCTACGGAGAGGGAGGGATGCACAATATTTCTCTGTGATAAACGCCAAGGTCACTGCCAATTCAATGTAAAAGCTCATACCACGGACCTTACGACTATACAAAAGACACATAATTCTATCCCATATGACGAGAATTATTAAATATAATGGAAACTGAAATGCAAACACCTCAATTGTCGTGTTTAATGGTAAGAAGAACCTTTATGGTTCGCCGCCAATTGTTGCTTTGATAATGAAAAGCAGATTTATATCATTCAATGTGTGCTTTTCCTCTTAACAAGTGGAAATAGCAGACATTTGAGTGGTGTGCCCAGGATTTTCGAAGAGGGGGGGTTACATGTACTTTTTCTGAAGTCTTCATTTTGCCATCTTTTCCGGCCTTTTCGTTCTTCTTTTTTTTTTCCAAAGAATATTGAGCCTAAGCAGAATTATGATCCTCACCACCCCTACTTGAGCATGCCACTGGACACTCGGAAGAATCTTGATGACTCCAGCCAAACCCTGCCGTGGCTGTAAACATGGGGATGGGAACTGAAGAAAGGGCCTGTTATGACCCAGACCTTCAAGAGTGGGAGAAAGTACAGGTCGTTGGACCTGTCTGCCTGTTCAGTTGTTCTCGGCACCGGCAGAGACCAGAGAGATTCGCACCATTCTGCGATGAGCTGGGCCGACGAACACCATTGCCTTCAATAGGAAACTTGGCGGGAGGGTTCGGCACGAGGGGTAGTACTGGGCCCTTATTTCGATGTGCTAAGATTAGCGGATCTCTTGCGTATTTCGAGCTGTTTCATGTTGTCGCCTGGCTTATTTCACACAAATATGCGAGTATTCTGACTTATTATTTTTGCTGCTTCTCTAAAATATATAAAATGTAATATTTTTATTATTTTGCTTGGTCATCGCCACATCTCCCGGATGCCTCTGGTGGTCATGTGACCAAGGACATTGAGTGATTAATGTACAATCTTGCATCCAATTGTTCTGGGCCTCCCTGATGGTATATTGGTAACACTGTCATCTTGTAATCAAGGGTTATCAGCAGTGGTGGCAATTATGGGGTAATTGTCCCCCCCCCCACACTTTTTGCCACTTTTGTCCCCGCACTGTGCTAAACCTTATCTACAAAGGGAAATAAACTGTCTTTGCCCCCCAGTTTTCTCACCTTGCTCCCCCGGTTTTGGAACCCAATCGCCACCACTGGTTCTCAGGTTCAATTCCTGATGGTGGCAAATTGCACATTAGGTCAGATTTCACCTCAAAAACTGTAGGCCCAGTCCCAATTAGCATATCTGAGTGTAAAGTGGACTTACAACAAACAGAGGCTCTTCAACCAAAGTTTCTGGGTTTTTAGGAGATCATTGTTACATTGTGAGGGTTACTTATCTATTTCATCTAATCATCGTGATTGGCCAAAAATGGCAGAAAAGTACAATATTAGAAAAATACAAATACTAATTAATATGTGTAATCAAGGAACTGCCTGCTAAAAACTGGATGAATGGTTAACAGAGAAAGTACCCAGGAAAGAAGAACAGCAAATGATGTTAAATTAAGAGGATTATATCATTACGCAAATTGCTTGACCATAAAGATAACTACTGCAGTGTTGCAAATATCTCATTACCTGAACAGTGTTGCTGCCTTTCAAATCAAAACCAATTATTATTCCAACAATAAGCAGCTTCCTGTAATGCAGAGTTTGACCACATACTTCTCAGAAAAGTCATCACTGAAATAAACATAAATTTATAATTCCAAGTAGAAATTAGTCATATGTAACCATTTTCAAGTTGATGTTACATACTTAGGTTCGATTGTAGTTGGCCTTTGAATCGTACTTGATTAATTTATTCGTACTTTTACCTTACTGTGTGTTGATCTTTTAGTATATTTCCTTTCATGCAGTATTTTTCTTTTATACAATGCAATACCAAGAAAAAGTATGAATTTGTCAGCCAGCTAATCTGTATTGACGTACAGAATGTCTTTGCACAAATACTCATACTTCCTGAATTATCTCAATTTAGGCTTATTGTTAACATATAGCACTATTAACCTAATTGACTATTGTTAGTGCTCAGTTGCAATATGCAATTGAGACAGTCATTTACATCGTACAAGGTGCATGGCATGAGATAATGAGAAACCTATTTTATTTCGGCACATAGTCACCATTCTTTTCGAAACACTTATTACATGGGGGAGTAAGGTTTTGGATGCCTTCTGCATAAAAATGCACTGTCTTTAAGGCCTTGCACACCCAGCTTACTATTTGTGGCTTTTTCACAAGTGTACTCTGATCCATGTTCATTAGAGACATGCATATTTCATTTTTGACATAAACTTGAAATGTGAAATAACACACCGTAATGTTAATGATTCATGTTTTTGAAAGGTGTTAGGTGCATTTTCCTACCATGTTTTGTCGCAAATTGATTTGAAATGACCTGTAAAATGCAAAGGAAACTCTTATACACGAAATTTAGGGTTTATATACCGTGACACCTTCTGAGGTCTGAATTATCATGAAAAAAAATTGATTAATTCTGCTGCAAAAATGAACTCCTTTGCACAGGAGTATTCTGGTAAGTACATAAATGTGGTATTAGAAGGGAAATGTGTATTTTGTGTAATAAGTATAGTTTTAAAATCAAATTTAGAGTTTTATTCACCATTTTAACACCGAAATGCCATTTTATATACCACTTTTGATCCCGAAATATGCCCATTTTTGTACTGAAATTCTGATCTTTTATTCACCATAAGTATGTGGTGAAATAGTTATTTTCTTGAATTATTGCATTCACATGGCCATCCATCTGAACACTTAAATGCACAACACCACTGCCTGAATTGCCCTTAAGTTTAACACAATTCAGTGTGAATTTTGCCAGCATTACAAACATTTCTTGAGAATAGAGTTGCAGACTTGGCTTTACAACTGGCAGGATTACTTATTCTCAAAGCCATAAAAAATAAGTGTCTCAGAGCTCCTGACAATATGCCCGATAACAGCCTAATGAAACATGCGAGGTCTGCCCAGTATTCTGACCTTTACTTTTGAAGTGTACCTCATACCTAAAACTATGCTCTCAACTAGCTTACCTGCGTAATATTTGTACATTCACAAAATTATTAATATTGACATCACATTTCAAGAATTAATACTAGTAATTAAAACGTAATTATAACTCACCTGTTTTATTGCAGCTTATTTAATTAGAATATTGAAAAGACCCTGTCATCTTCAGTGTTCATTGTTGTCATTATTCATGTTACCAATACTGAACAAATATTCCATTGCTGAATCATATAGCCTGTTTCACCAATGGCATATTTGCTGCGTATAATGTGCAGTAAATGTAGTATTTCACATTCAGAAGGAACTTTGGATGCAGTGCAATAAGTGTTAACTATGGAAACAGAATAGACAAAGAAAATATGGATATTGTTCAAACAATAGTAATAGATGCAGAAATTGTTTGTTTCACTTTTGTCCATTTATTATTACATTTACTCCTTTCTATTATATTTTATGTCTATATTTTTAATTTATCATACATATTTCATCCCATTTGACAGGTAATTAACCTTTTATTGTTAAGAACCTATGTGCAAGTATATTTTTGATACTTTATGCTTTTCTTGAGCTTATAATATCCATTGATACTACACTCTGTAAAGAAAAAATAGCGACACTTGCTCGGATATGGTTTTCACAAGATTCATTAACCAAAATTATTTTGTACATGAATTCCTGATAACATTACAATGCATATTTGCAATGAGCAGTCCAACCTTAACTACATACGCCACAGTTTCAGCTTATTGACATGACTATAATGAATGTATATGCATATATAACTAGCTGTATGTGTTTCTATAAAAGAGCCTTTCTAGAGAGTAATACATAAAGTCAAAGAAACAATAAGAATATAACATACTAAGAATAGCACAAAAAAATAGAATATATTAAGGGTAAGACATATTGTGTATGAACATTGAGAGTACAACACAGCAAACTAGTATTTTGTATCCCCACCATGGGCCTTCTGCAGTACAGCCAATCATCGAGGCATCCTGGTTACGGTTATGGCAAAGTGTAACCTCGATTTCATGGAATCAAACCCGGATTATCTGTTCCATGAGTTCTCTCCTATTTGAGAATGTCTTGTTATGCAGTCTTCTGTTCATAATGGCACACAAATTTTCAAAGGGATTCATGTCAGGCGAGTTTGGAGGCCACCAGTGTCTCGAAATGCTCACGTCCTTGAACCACGTATTGACAATTTTCGCTCGGTGACATGAAGCATTATCGTCCTGGAAAACAAAGTAGTCCATATTTTCTCCAGAAAAGTAGTCTCTAGCTGTTGTAAGAACTTTACGTTCCAGAATTTGAAGATATTTTCGTGCATCAACTGACCCTTCACATATCTCCATCCTTCCGACGCCTTGAGCAGTAAAACAAGCCCGCACCATCACTTCGCCACTGAATTTTTGCGTCTCTGAAACACATTCCTTTTCAAGTTCCTCGCCCTTTCGCATCCACAACTTCACACCACCATCGTTTCCCACTATTCTAAATCTCTCTTCATCGGAGAAAATGACGTGCTTCCACTCGTCTTCAGTCCAACTTGAATATCGCCTCACAAAAACTCATCTTGCTGCCCTGTGTGTTTGTGTCAGCTTCGGCTTCTTACACAGTTTCTTCTTCCCAATACCCACTTTGCCCAGTCAAGACAATACAGTTGTATGGCTGACTGCAATTCCAAGGTCATTTCTAATTACAGAAGAAGCAAGTTGACGGGAACTCATTCGTAGATTCTGCAGTGCTGTTGTTTTCATTTTCCGATCTACTCTTTGTGATGTTTTCCTTTTTCTACCACACTGTTGCTAAACTGACGATTTGTTATGCTGGTTTTGCTTGTGAATTACTCTTCCTGCTGTTGAATGGTGGATTTCGAGTATTTTACCGATCTCCCTGAGAGATTTACCTTCGCTGTGCAAAGTAAGAATTTTGCCTTGCTTACGTCACATTTCTTACCCATTTTACTTGTTTAGAGTCCACACACAGCAACAATATCACAAAAACAACGCTACACAACAACAATACTGCCACTTGACACTGTACAAACAATGAGAAAGCACAGAACAGTGACTAACTGCTGTTTACCTTAGCCTACACATCACAACTACAATGCAGAATTCTCAAGATGATAACTGACGAAGTGCTTTCAGCACCATCTAGCGGGAATACAGTGTCCAAAAAGTCCTGTCCATTGAACTTTGAATAGCTATAAGTTGGTAACAAACTGTCAGAGATGAATACGACTTTAGCACAAGAGAGCATGGTCCTTTGGCATGTTTTTGCGGTTGAAAGAAATACACCACGTACCTGAAGATTCTCAGGAGGGGGGAGGGGTATCGTGCAGGGCGGAGAAAGAAAAATTAACAAAATCATATTTTTGCCCCAAAACGTCTCAATTCCTGGGTTACGACAACTTTCTCTGAACTTTTAGTCAGAGAATGTTGAAAGAGGCTAAATTTTTTGGTTGCAATGTGTAGGGTGACAGAGAAATAAAATTTTATGATGTCAGCAGGAAAACCTATTTTTTTGCACATTTTCACGGCAGTTTGCAATGCTCCGAGCATCAAATTGCACGGCACGATGCAATTAAACCAGTCAGGAACATCATAATAATGTTCAGAGTTTTATGCAGGATAGGTAGAATGTCAGTACATCATCAGTATTGACAAAAATTTTCTATCCATCAATTCCCATGTGACGTTCATTTTCAACAACAGTCAAAAGGAAGAATTCTCTCCAATTTTGATAAATAACCATTTTTGGAAATACAGATGAACAGAATGTGTAAAGAAACCCATCACCACACATCTTCACTTATCATTTCCCTCTTAGTGCTCCCATAGGCGAGTTCTTCCATACCCACCTCAAGAATATTTCATGAAATTATGTTCGCTGTTTTTTTTTTCTGCCTCTTTGGGATAATCACAATGAGGATAAATGATCTAGATCAAATTACTGTGAAGGTGTGACTTGAACTTGCGACTGTCCAATACTGCGGTGGCTTTACAGATTAACCAGTGTTGTTTGTAGAATTATTTTTGGAAACTTATTTAAGTGTGGTGTTTATTTGAATGAGCTGAGGATTGAGCAGCTTAGCACTGAAAACATTATTTTTGCTCCTATTTACAGATTTGTCCCAGACAAGGAATTCAGTGGTACAGACCGTGGAGCAGCACGCAGCGGACCTGTTCAGTTTGAGAAAGATGAAGAGGATCCTTTCGGTCTGGACCAGTTCTTGACTCTAGCTAAAAGAGCTAGCAAGAGACCTAAAGATGACAGAGAAAGGAGAGATGATCGTGATAAAAGAAGAAGAAAAGAGTGATCAGTTTGCAGTGTATTGTGCACCTGTATGACTGTATATAACTATATACGTGTTACATTTTCTTTCTCTTAGTGCAAGAAGCATACCTGTTTCTCAAATGAATATAGCATATAAAAATTCATTTCTCTTACGAGAAAGTGGGTGATCATTTTTAAACATCTATTGTGAAGAAAGCTTGTCATGAAATATTGGAAGTAGCATTCCTTAATTTGTAATAAATGTTTCTTTATTGAAATATGATCTTGTGATTCAATTCAAACAAGCTTAAATTCTTTCTGTTTGTTCACTGGATGGAAATTCCTTGAATTTTTCTTCCACCTTTTTCAAAAATTTTACATATTTATTTATTTATTATTATGCAAAAGTTCCACAAGAAGTGTAAGGGGTGACCTATTCCAAAGACACCCAAATGTCATTCTCCTTGCCATGTAGTACAACCTTGACTAACCTCGTCTGCATTTTGGAGACCAGTGAGGGTCTGGCATCTGGGGGACTCATGTCAAGACATCCATGTGTGTTTGTCCCTTCATCCATCTCATACGCAAAAAAGCAAAGCAAAATAAACTAAAACAAGCAATTAAAAGTGTCACGAAATAAAGTGAGACTAAGCTTCCCTCTAGGACCGGATACTCGGCAGTTTATAATTAAATTTGATGTCGGAACAGGATTAAGTGGCTTATCAGATGTTGGTAAAAGAAAAAACTCAAAACCAAGGTGCGACCTGTAACCTAAGGTAAAAAAAATCTAATATCCTTGTTAAAGGTTTATTGCCACAACTACATGCACAGGCATTTTGTTAGTATTCATTCCAGAATGGAAGGAAATCTGTGAAAGATGAACTACACTGTGGACAGCCAGTTTCTGCATGGACGGTGAAAAATGTGAGGAAATGATCACTTGCTAGTATTTGGGGGAAATGCAGCGTCAGTGTGCCCGCATGTGACTCGTCAAGAATGAACTGTTCAAGAACAACAATTTGCTTCTGTTGCTTGATAATGCACCATCACACTGCACACGGTCTGTGAAGAAGTTTCTGATCTCGAATTCCATCTCCGTGTGATGGAACATCCCACATATATGCCAGATTTAACCCTAGCAGACTTTTTCCTCTTCCCAAAACTCAAGTGTGCCATGTTTTTGTATCATTACTGACATTGTAAGTTCTGTAACACAATGACTTGGACAGATATCATTACAGGATTTCCATCATGCTTTCGACCAGATAGATAGATAGATGTAAGAGTTGTGGGGAATCTGAGGGGGACTGCTTTGAATAAATGTGACATTTCCATGCACTGCTGTTTGTTTTCACATACTGATTCCAGTCTCATTATTTATCAGGCAGACTGTGAATGTCTGCCACCTGTCACCAGCCTGGCCAAGAAAAATCCACTCTTGAGCATTCATACCAATTTCCTTCAGGTCCATCTTCATATTGTGATTCCTTCATAGTCTTGACCTTCCTACATGTCTTCGATTCTGATTTTCGACGACATATCCTATAAACATTCCTATATCTTCCATGCATGCTGCATGACTTGCCCACCAAAATATCTTGATTTAATTAGTCTCCACTTACCTGTTGTTTATTCTGTGGTGTTCCTCTTTTATTGTAAGAGGTCATGTTTCACAACCATACAAAAGGCATAATTTTGTAAAATGCTTGCAGCCATTATTGGTTATAAGTTTCCGCAGCCAGGATAAGATATGAAGGTAAAATGATCGTCTAATGCCAGCTAATGCATGAATGTGTGTGTTGAAATAGTCATTTATTTCATCATATATCCAGTAATTAAAGGTTTGATAAACTACATTACATTCCCATTGCCGGAAGGTGGAAAATAACTGTTAAAGCATGTTTCAACAATTTAATTTGCATATCTACAGTGGAACTACAATTTTACATTTTTCCTACATTATCAGGGTGGCTACAAACAAGCAGAAATGAAATTCCCTGACTTTTCCAGGTTTTCCAGGACAAAATTTACATTTTTCCCTGACAATTACAAACTAAACTAAATTGATGTTTTTGCAAATGGAAATAATAAACTCATACAGATCCACGTATGGTTTTGTTAAGTATCAATATTATATTCTATGAAATTGACTTAATTTCTCTATTCTCTATGATTTGAATTCAAACTGCAAAATAGTGAATTTGGAAAATTATTACAATTCACGAGCTAGGGAAGGATTACGGAATTTTGTCATACGCAGTAAGTTTAAGATAAAATACTTGATTATTTTTAAAGTTACGACTAGATGAGATAAGAATGAAAGAGTGAATGATTAAGAAATACCATTTGTAATTTATCAGTCTCCTTATACATTCTCGGTATTATATGTTGATAATTCCACTGAGGTTTGGAACCCTCTGCTTGCAAGAACCGTGAGTGCGGACTCATTTTTCAATGCATAAAGCTGCTTCTCTCTTCTCTGTAAAGCAAACAACTTAACTCTTGCATATAAGTGAAACAATTGAATCGAACAAAATAAAGTGTCATATTTCCTTACATTATCAATGGGATTTCTGCTTCAGTACAGTATATCCAAGTGAAGTACTGTGAAACTGACAACACGCAGTTATACCATTAATGCTGACGAAAAGGTTACGTAGGTATTAGAAATTAAACGCAAGGAATTTATAGAATTGCATTGTATAGGTACCTGATTTAGCTAACCACACATTAAAACAGGAACACTAATAATAAAAGCTTCTGAAAGTTCATATACGAGGGGCATCCTGAAAAAAGCTCCAATGGTGCCTATACGCAGCAATAGTGGTCGGAGAGCGACACACACACATGCATGCAGGAAGAAGTGGCATGTAGCTGTAATCGGGTACAGTTGCAATGCAGCCGTTTTAGGACAGTTCTAGGTTAAAGATTGCAGCTCTCATACAGTCTCCCACCGACTGCGATGTAGCCTACATTGCATGCTCAGAATTTGGCACAGAGCCACCAGCAATCGTGTGAGGTGTGCAGACGTTGCGAGTGATAGTATGGTCAGACAATGGTGCAGACAATTCACGGAAGGCCAATCGAATGTGCACAACCCCATACAGCTGAGTACACGCGGGCCCTTTGCATCACTTCAGGTGAGAGATCTTGGGCCACTCCCTGTACAGCCCTGGGCTTGAATGTACAGACTTTCATCTCTTTGCTTAACTGAAGAGGTTTCTGACAGGGCAAGGATTTGACAGCTACACTGCAGTAGAGATAGTTCCAGACTTTGCTGTCAGACACATATACCATGGGCATACAAAATTTAGTGCCATGCTACGACAAATGCCAGAACAACGGTGGTGATTATGCCGAAAATTAGGTTAGGACTCACTGTTACTAATGCAATAAATTAAAACTGATATTCTTGTTTTATTTATGCCTAATCGGAAGGAACCTTGATATTTTGTTTTTTAAATTTGTGTATTTTCTTATTTTTTACTATGCGGTGTTATTTTTCCCAAAATTCACATTTTCATTTTAGCGCATTTTCTGGCAAAGATCTGAAATTATACCTTCATGGTGTTTTAAAACTACTGTTTCAAATTGTAAGTCACACGTCTTACGCCTCTTCGTGAGAGTTTGATATCTTGAAAGTTATTTTGGGAAGTTATTTTCCATACCCCTTTTTAAATTTTAAGGTAAGGATTTTAGATAATTGAATTTTCCCCTTACTACTCCCATACGGACAAGAAAAATGATAATTCAATGCATTTTCCACGTAATATTTAGAAGCTTAACCTTTACTCCCCCGATGATACCATATGGTTTCATCAGAGTAAGGTCATACTTGCCCGATGATACCATATGGTATCATGGTGCTGATTACGAAATGAATGTGCTTTTTGGACCTTTATACTCTTATGTTTGGGTGGAAACTCTGACACAGATCTGGAGCAAGCCTCATATTGATGACCAACCTCCTGCCCCTTCTCCGCAACCTATCCATGCCACATTTCCGAACAGTGTTTCACATTTTGGCTAATTATTCAACTTTTATGGCACCCAGGAACATGAAGCATGTTTCAATGTCTTTGGAAACGTCTATTCTTTGAAGGGAATACTAAGGTTTGCACCTTCTCCCCAAAATAGCGGGAGAAGAGGGGGCAAACTCCAGATTTTTATGTTTTTTTTCATTGAAATTCTGTGCTCACGCCCCCAAACCCCCCCTTCCTCGGTTCGGAGTTCTGCATTGTACACGGTTGCATGTTGTTATGTTTTAGCTGCAAAACAAAACTTATCCAAAGTAGATTGAGTTATAACAATTATCCTCCAAAAATGTAAATTACCTATTTTACTTAAAAAAAAAAAAAAAAATCACATTTTGGCTTATTATTCAACTTGTATGGCACCCAAGAACATGAAACATGTTACGTTCTCTTGAGAAATGTCCATTCTTTGAAAAGAATACTAAAGTTCGTCCCTTCTTCCCAAATAGCGGGAGAAGAGTGGGGCAAACTCCAGATTTTTATGTTTTTTCCATTGAAATTCGGGGGTCGCGATCCCCAAACCCCCCTTCCTCGCTTCGGCATTCTGAATTGTACACGGTTGCATGCTCTGATGTTTTAGCTGCAAAACAAAACTTGTCCGAAGTAGATTGCTCCCATAGTGCCAGAGTTATAACAATTTTCCTCCAAAAATGCAAATTACCTATTTTTCGTCAAAAAATAAATAAATCACATTTTGGCTTATTATTCAACTTGTATGGCACCCAAGAACATGAAACATGTTACGTTGATTTGAGAAATGTCCATTCTTTGAAAAGAATACTAAAGATCGTGCCTTCTCCTCAAAATAGTGGGAGAAGAAGGGGCAAACTCCAAATTTTCATGTTATTTCCATTGAAATTCGGGGGACGTGCCCCACCGAAGTCCCCCTTCTTCAGTCCGGTGTTCTGAATTGTACACGGTTGCATGCGCTGATGTTTAGCTGAAAAACAAAAGTTATCCGAAGTAGATTGCTCCCATAGTGCCCGAGTTATAACAATTTTCCTCCAATGAATGTTCGAATTTAAAATTCCCGCCGAGAAAAATTTCTCTCTCCTCCTGCCATCAGTGGTTTCTGGCGCCGTGGTTGTGTTGCACATAAAAGGGGCCTAAAAGTTGAGGCCGAAACTTACGAACAAGATTTCCTGTTCCCGTGCAGAGTTCCATAACAATATCTATAAATAAATTTTTAAAAAAAGTCAATGAAGACGAAATTCCCTGACATTTTTTGACAACTCAAATTCCCTGACTTTTCCCGGTTTTCCAGGTCTGTCGCCACTCTGATTATACACAAACATACATGCAAACTTCATGGTCCCAGTAGTTCAAAATGCAATAAAATTTTCCCAGATTTCCCTGCATTTTACATTTTTCACCTTGATCCCCTGAAAAATGTTCCACTGTGTGCATGTCGAGTTACAATTTCCATTTTTCTGTTCAATCTACAAGGGTCGTTCAAGGTTGACCGGGATTTTCGTACGTAAAACATCGATCAATAGCCGGATCATGATGAAACGTGCGGGTGACGTAATGTATTCCTTCGCGAGTAACTAGCGCCCGGCATGACGTATTTCGCGCATGCGCAGCAGTTGCAGCGAACATGGCGGCAAGCAGTGTGTCTGTGGCTGTGGAGCAGCGGTGTGTAATCAAATTTCTCGTGAAGGAGAAAGTGAAACCAGCCGAGATTTTCAGACGATTGCAAGCACAATATGGTGAACAAACGATGTCGCGGACAAGAGTGTACGAATGGTGTGAGCAGTTTCGCGAAGGACGGGAGCTGGTGACAAATGAAGCGCATGGACACATTCGCCCGACTGCAGTCACACCCGTGAATATCGCACATGTTGAGCAAATGATTCTTGAGAACCGGCGAGTAACAGTGCGGGATATTGCTGCCGAGGTGAATATCAGTGTCGGGAGTGTTGAGACAATCATTCACGACCACTTACGCTTCAGCAAAATCTGTGCAAGGTGGGTTCCCCACCAGCTGACATTCGATCAGAAGTGGACACGCAGGACGGTCTGTGAACAGCTTCTGAATCGGTTTTGAGCAGAAGGTGATGAATTGTTGCAATCCATCATCACGTGTGATGAAACATGGTTGCACAATTCCGCTGGAAAGATCATGGCAAGTGTCTTCTGGGACATGAAGGGCGTTATCCATGTGGATTTTCTGGACAAAGGGAGCACGATTAATGCCCAGTATTACTCCACATTGTTGAGTGGTGCTGTACGAAAGTCCATTCGCAAGAAAAGACCTGGGATGTTGTCTGGAAATGTCATTCTTCTCCATGACAATGGCCACCCTCACACGGCCAATGTGACAACAACAACTCTGGCCAACATGCGCTGGGAAGTTCTGCCCCATCCCCCCTTCAGTCCAGATTTAGCCCCCAGTGATTATCATTTGTTTGCACCCCTTAAAGACCATCTGGGAGGGAAGAAATTCATGACAGACGAAGCATTGCGGAGTGATGTCCTCCAGTGGCTACGACAACAACCAAGTTCTTTCTACTCCAAAGGAATTCGGGAGCTGCCAGAATGATGGCAACGGTGCCTCGGCGTGCACGGAGAATACTTTGAAAAACTGACATAGTTTGGTGTTTCTTCTGCTACCCATTTCCTCTGCAGAAATAAAAGTCCCGGTCAACCTTGAACGACCCTTGTAATATAATTCCTCCGGAAACCAGAAGCTTCTCCATTTACTAGAACTTTCCTACGATAATTAATAATTCTATCTCCTTTCTGATAATACAATCATGGACTTCTTTTCTAGGGTTTGCCCTTCTAATATTCAATTTGTTAATTTATTATTAAATAGGGATGTTGAATACCTAATCGAAGATCGGACATCATATCCAAGCTTGAATGTAATTAATACACGTAAGTAAACACTTGCATTTTGACAAGCGTATTGCAGGTTTTCACACCATAAAGATGTAATTTTGTATTTATCTTGAATTAACTTTCTACCACTCTTGGCTAATCGTGACGATTGGTTGACTTAGTTTATTTTACTCTTCTTTCTGGCGCTGTTGTCTAATCAAGAAGATGAGGATGATTAGATGTAATGGATTCTTGCAAAGTACTGAAATCCTAGAACTTTTGATGGCAAGAACACAACATGCACAGCCACTGAGGGATAAATAAATAAAATAAAAACTATTCTGTATTTTAATTTTTAATAAAACAGATTTTCATTACCCATAACGTAAGTTCATATAATCAATTATGAATGCCAATTATATTCTCTTCTCAACGATAAACACTAAATAATCAACATCTTGACTGAATTAAACTTAAATTGCAAACATGTTCACACCAACACCCTAACAAGTAGTTTCTTTATCATCCAGCTTTAACTATTGTGAACTGAATAAACAGTACCTTTTATCTTGTGCATAAAAACACTAATGTAAATGGAATGTTAAAATGCAACACACAAATGCAATAGCTGTGTGTCGCTTTCTCTACAAATAATCACAACACTTTTTACAATTCAGCCAACAACTTGTTGAACATGCAGTATATAAGAATTTTCTGTGTAAGGAACACACACATTATATTGTTTCCAAACTGTTCACATCAACCAATTCAATATCTGCATGCAATCACTTTATAGCTGCACATTTATTTATTTTTCCACATTTTCATACCATAAATGCACTGAAGTACATTCTTTCACCAAAAGAAAGTAAGTAAGTACTGCACCTTAGTACATGCTGATGTGAATTTACTCACTTTAAAAGAGCCAAATGTGATCCGATAGCATTTTACTTCCCTCCCTCAATGAGAAAGTGGGCAACTATAAAATCTGTGCCAATCTTTCTTTTTATTTGTCTTCCTCTAACCCGAGGCCAAATTTTAAAAATGCCTGTACGGCACTACACAAAATGAACTATTTGCCAATATTGTTAATCTATGCTAAAAACCAGAAAACTTACAATTCTAATTAATTCTGAAGGTCGCATAAAACAAGTGGAGCAAATACATATCTGCAGGGTTTCCAAATCACTAACTCAAAATTCCAGAATTGATGTTAACTGTTTTTAACGAGAGCTGGCCCAAACACCACAATCACACTCGCAGTGACAGCTCACAGTTTAACAGACATTGCTGTGTGCGGTGTTGTAAAATTCCACATACATCTTTACTCTGTTGAATAAAAATATTTGTAAAATCGGATTCGCAATGTGAATTGTCAATAATAATGGATTTTAAAAATGTATGTAGAGCTTCAAAAGACCAATATTGTGTTTGTACAACTACCCAATATTATGAAAAAGTTGTTTCACAATATTGATGACAGTTTCTTGATCAATTAAAAATTTTGTTTAAAACCTTTGAAACGATTGGACCACCCATTTTTAAATTATAGAATTTCAGAGAGCCCGAATATTTGCCGAGCTAAAAAAATGCCACTTTTTTGTTCTCATGATGATAAAATATAGATGGCATATTCGAAAAAAAAAATGGTTAGCATAGATTAACACAGAATTGAATAAGCCAAATTTTGTTTTTATGTATGTCTACTGGTTAATTGGAGTCTAAACTCTAATATCTATAATTTTTAGTCCAATGCTTTTAATGCATTAATCACAAAAGTAAAGCAAGTAGTTCAGGAAATGCACTACAGTATATAGTATTCCCAAACATACAACTGATACCTACCTACTTCAGATATCTTATCACAATATATTTTTTTTTTATTCCATGTATTTTTGTGGAATCAGAGTATACTTGTGCTGGAGCAAAGATGAGCCTCTGCTTATAAATTTTTGTTTCAATCATTGAACCCCACGTTGTGAAAAAAACAATGAATGAACACAGTGATGCACAATTTGCTTACTATTATATCTGTCTCTAGCTGTACAGTCTTTGTACCACATTAAATACATTTAAATATGAAATTTTACATCTAGAACCCATACTGAATTATTGTACACATTTTAAAAAGCAAATATCAGTCTTGAAGTTAGTAGATTTTGCTTATTTATCCCAATGTTCCTGTATAAAAATGTTATGCAGTAAAGTTTCAAGTATAATAGTAAGTGCCTTATAAGAAAAAATTGAATATGACTGCTACAGTATGAAAGAGGAAATGTTCAAAAATCATTACGTGATATAAAAGGCAAAGTTCTTCAATAATAAATTATGATGTCAAAGAGTTGACTCAAAAATTTGTCACTACAACACCAACCAAGACCATTTACAGTCAAAATTTTCCACGAACGATATGAAAAAAATGTTTTCTGTGTAAAATTTGAGTTCCTGCATAACATATTGAACAATTTTCATAGTTATCATACTAAAAAATATGCAGGATGGTTTGAGTGATAAACCAACAGGTTCAATTTTAAATTAGCACCAGGAATAATTTTATTTCTGGTGGTTCAAAAATGTATGCACTCCAAATGTCATACTTATATGTTGAGTATCAGTGTTCTTCTTGAAGGTTCGCATAACCACTTTTTGTATGTTGAGGTACAGTTAACATCAGGCATAATGAATATTTGAGTCGTATCTTTAAGCATACTTTTAAATATGGTATTCATGTCAAATTACAAGCTTATACTTCTGAAGTATCTAAGAATTTGGTCCTTAGGCTTGAATTTAGGAATATTGTAGCATAAACCCTGGTCCCAAAGCTATTTAAACAATATTGGAATTTCTGGTAACTTGACAACAATATTACACATTCTTTTGCTAAAACTCAACAATATTCCTGAAGACATGATCAGAATACAGAATAGGCAATCATTATTCCGATGTTCACTGCAGAATTATGGGATATCAGTAACAATCTAGAGTTCAGGATTAACATTTATGAATATATTAAGGTTAACATTATACCAAAATCACAAGCTGTGAGAAAAGACATTGAAAAATATGTTTTTACATATTGATTTAAATTTCATTTTTCAAAAAGCAGAACTCTCATATACATTGATCCAATGCTGCTTCACAGAAGCTACAAAAATGCAGATACATTATAAAGCTGGCTAATGGAGCAATACATTTCATCATTATGCTGAAGGAATTTCAAACAAATATATACATATCCACTTTGGAACAATCACAGCCGCAGCAACTTTATGAAATTACCAATCTAGAAACACTACTCGTCTCACTGTAAATATTTTTCAAAGAATGAAGGCTTACTTTTCTACCATATTATATATAAATTTTAAAATGCTATTTTCAAGCTAACATGAAAATTTATTTGTGCATATCTTGTGCCTTAACTGAAGAGTTATACTATAACATTACAATTGGTAGAAATATTTTTTTCACATGTAAAATTTGAAATATTTGCTTTTCGTATTTTAATCAATATTTTTAGTCTGAAATAGAAAACCTTGAATATTTACTACATAAGCTTTGTTTGTATTTTATGTGCAAGTATTGCATTCTTTTTAGGTATTTTGGATCACTTTTCTCTGCTTGGGCTAACTGTGATGACGAGGATGAAAGATTATTCATCATTCATTCAAAACTATTCTTTTTTTTATTATTAATATTTTTTCGTTAGTATCTAACTGCTTAATATTGTGTCAATGGAAATGTTTAGCATTCATTTGAAAACTCTTAACATCGAATGGTCTGTGGACAAAATTATTTTAAAATGTTTATCACCATTCCAAGATGCAATAAACAGTGGTCTGAATTACTAATCGGCACTGTTGAGTCATTAAAGTGTACAATAGTTGGATCATCCACCCACCTCCGTGTCAGAGTATTTTGCACAGCGTGCCAAAACAACAAAGGTCCCTGGTTCGAATCCTGGCGTTAGCACGGGTGTTCTTTATGAGGGTCCCTTCATCAACTTCATAAATATCACTCATTCATATTCGTGATTAACAAAAAGTGGTAGAAAAGCGAAGTAAAATATACCAAATCAATCAGTAGTTGGATCGCCCACAACAATGACGTCTACTGTTGTTCAGAGGCGCTTGTGATTCAGGTAGGTTTTCTAATGACTTGCGTCATACGGAAAAGTATAAAACACCAGAGTTCAAAACATTTGTGACAGTGGGGCATCTCATTTTCTAGCTAAAACATGCATGGATGATGTTTTATTGAAAACCAAGCTGACTTCAGGCAAATAAACAATACCTGTGGCGACTAATACCATAAGTAAATTATTAAGCAAAAAAGGGCCGACCCTTCCTTCGGACTTGGCGTTCCCCACCCGAAATGCCCATGCTACGCCACTGTTATTAATGCATGTAAAAATTGATGCTATAGACTTCATCCTAGATGGGGAATGGCCACTTTACTTTATTTAATATTTTAACAAAACTTCATGCATAGAAGAATATAATTCTTAAGGAACAAAGTGAACAAATCCAAACCACACAACTTAATACAATTTTAGATTTCCAAATATTCAATTTTATCAAATCCCAGTACATGTATACAACATTGTAAATTCAGTATACTGTAAAAAATAGCAACAATTCTTTACAACAAGCATAATTTCTTCTACCTGTTGATTTCTTGACTTTCTTTACTGGTAGACATTACATTACATTTATTACAGATAGGAAAAAAATACAATGAAAATTTTGGTTCTTTCCAAATCAATAAGTGATTCTGGAAGTATTTTGAATGCTGATCACAGAAATGACATCCACCCCCCCCCCCCATGTCACAAAGGTCAATGGACCCACCATATTATAACATTAACTTTTGGACATTTAGTGAAGAAAACTTTCATGAAGGATTGCGTAAATAAATGTTACGTAACTGAAGTCCATACAATTTTTATGCCAATATCTCACATGGAAGGTGGATTAAATGTTTACAATTCTATATTCATTTCTAGTTCTAAATTGGGAGGATTTGTAATGTACAAAATCAATATTTTACCACCATATAAACAGAAATAATGAAAGAACACATTTTACTGTGAAATTAAAGTAATTGTATATTGTGGTTTTCTGAGAAGAAATTAAAAAAAAAAAACTAGATGTGATGAGTAAAAATGGATTTCATTTTTGGAACCAGCATGCCAAACTCTTTTAGAGACAACAGTCATCTATGAGAAAAGCAAAGTCATGTCGACCAGAGTAATTAGTAACAATTATTTGCTTCACTTTTGCAGTATTCTTAGGGAATTTTAAATTATCCCTTCTTTCTACTGCACACAACTCCGAAGAAAAATATTAATACAAAACATAAATCTGAATAACTACGATGTACATTTCTTGCAGAGATTCACACATGTACAGAAATGTTCTAGAGATAAAAGTATCTTAAAATTATAACTGAAGTTCCTTTATAAAGTCAAAATTCCTACAATACAACTATTACCCCTTAACAACAGTGGTATACCAAATATCACAACCTTTACTAACAACATCACATAAAACCTGCCAAAATACCAACTTAAACCAACAAAATATATTACACATTTCAATCGAAGGTAAAACTAAGTACACACAATATCACAATCTTAAACCCACAAACTTAAATATAATGGCATTGATGTAAAATGGAAAAAAATCATTACAATTCATTCAAAAAGAACAACTTCAATAAATTATTGGTCCACCCATTTTGAGCAATATAATACAAACAAAAGAAATCGATCACACAATAGATCGTGTCAATTCTATGAATTAAACTTATGCATTAATTAATTCTCACAGCTCACTTAAAGCTAAAAGAATCTGGTCAATATGCCACAACCAATAACCTACGTTGATTAGTTATTCCTCAACAACCACTATATGTAATAGTATAACAGAGTAAAAATTATATTATTAAAATTAAAGCAGTTACATTTGAAAATATCCACAAATACACCAATTATTTCGTATGCAGTATCGATACATGAAACAAACAAAAATTTATAATGAAAAATCTAAGAAATTTAAACTGCCATATCCATCCTCATATTTTGTCAGTAATATTTTTGGCATGCAATGTTAATTGAACATTTTGGTCTTTCTTGAGTACAATAAATATTCACTGGCTTACAATTCAAGCAATACTGTGGCAAGAAAATGCCCCTCTACGTGCATTATGTGAACTGAGGCATTCAAGTCCCTATAAGGAAACAAATTCTGGGTTTAGTCTTATCATTGTCCAGAAAAATATGTTATTATTATTATGCTGGGAACAGTTAAAACTACAGTGTTTTGCATGCAAGTGCACTGTAACAGTATTAATAATAAAAAAAATATACCATTAATTGTAACTGCAATCATCCATTTTAGTTGATTGTCAAATCAGGTCTAATTTCTACTCAAAGAAACAATGCATGTTTAGATAAAATTACACAGTTCTATGTATTAAGAAAAACTGTTTTGTTATTTAATATCTTTAAAAAGCAGAAAGAAATATCACTGCAATTCAGATTAAGAATTTGCAATTTTCTATCCCCCCTCCCCCTAGTCATAACACACTAAAATCATTATACCATTTTGTACTTTTCTTCGCAAAATTATTCAAACAATTTTTTTTTCCTGAGAGCATCCTGATAGAGAATCACTAAAGACTGCATATATGCATAAACTACAAATAATTAAGGTACCCAATGTTAGATATTCATATTTTACACTAAAGTTTGAATAAATATGTTCTATTTAAAATAAACTACTAAAATTACTATAAATGGTTTTAAATTTAATTAGGATAGGACAGATAAATCGATACAATTCTAAAATTAGTGATAATTTTACCACTGACATATCTTATAATTTAGTGCAATATTCTGCTATTTTGTTATGGAAAAAACATATAATAACCATCCCCTATTTCTTTTAAAAGTAAATGTCTAAATATGCAGCTTCTTTTGCATTGCACTCATCTGGTAACATACATTTATTAAATTCTTCAAGGACCATTTGGAATTTTATACCGGATCAGAAGAATATTGGTTATCTGCAGTGGTAGAAAAAAAACTAAAAATAATTCATCTGCCAGTCCCCTTTTCTGAGGAGCCACCTTTTTTGCTTTCTTGACAAATATGACCTAAGGAAGCCACGAATCCAACCAAGATAAAGCTACACATTTTGAAATATGATCTTAAAACATTTAATTTATTAATTAATACAAAATTGTATTAAAAGTAATTATTTCTTTCTCCAGAATGGCATTTCTAAAGAAGGCTCAACCGGTAACAGCATGAATAGATTGATTATTTTACTTTGCTTTTCTGCCAGTTTTGGCTAATTGTGAAGGATGAATGGACAATTACGAACACACAAGGCCAGCACATGAGACAGGCCCCATGGAGGATTATATTGGCCATGAGTCCAGCCCGGTAATAGCATAACTAATACATGGCTGATCTACCATATTGCCGCAGATATTAAAATTCTGCTGGCAACAGAAAAAAAAAATTACAATGGCACGTTTATTATTCTGATCTAATGATACACAAACATTAAAAAACACATACTGTACTCGTCATTTAAAAAAAAAAAGATAATGGACATTTCCATAAGCAAACTCGAAAATATTAAAAATATATCTTTTTTTTTTAGCACTGAATTTGAAAATTCAGGCAGCAGGTGAAAACTTTCAGGTGCCCTGTATCCTAACCCTTGGCTATTGGTACTTTATCAATTTCAGCCAAAATTTCATACTGGTCCATCTCTAATTTCAATATATCTATAATCATTGTTTCATTTATATAACCAGGGAATATTTTTATATCAAATCAACACTATTTATGAATACCACTGCTTCATCTGCTGTTTTTTTTTTCAAAGCTTAGTACTGTGCATCATTTAATATTACAAGTTCACTCTATATGATACCCACAATTCACTTTTAACATACACACACGCATTTACTCAAACAAATTTATCATATGATTAAAATCATTAAATTAAAACCTACAAACTAGTTCACTGTAAAATTATTTCCTTTAAGAAATCAAAATCAACAATAAATAAAGGAATAAATGCAAACAAAAATAACAAGTCTCCAATTACATGTTCCTGTTACTGGCACCGACATAACTTCTATTCCTTGATACACACATTTACTTACCACCTTTTCTACACTGCACTTAATACAATTGAAGATATTTTTTGTACATTTTTCACTACCTAATTCTACTTTCAGTATTACTGTGATTCCTCAATTGACCCATTCCCTTAATTATATCATTTTTCAAAATTTACAGTGCAATACTGTCAAAAATGTTACGGTTTCAAGAAACTTTGTAGGAAATAGGGAAAAAATTCAGGCATTGAAAACTCCCGCTGAGATTCAATTGAACTTAAAGCTATTTTAAGAAATGGCATGACTTTTTCTATCCATGTGGCAAAAAAGAGCACACTTGCTCAGCTTCGTCATTGAAGATAAATTATAAAAATGCACAACCTCAGTAGCTTGGCAACGAAAGCAGGTCCTCATTGTCTCGCATTTGCAGTCGGAGTAGCTGCTCAATAGTCACTTCTCGTAAGTGCACTTCATCCACCAACTCCTGTCTCTCCTGAAGAACAGATACAAGCTCTTCCGAAGAACCTAAGATGATACATATGAAGATTTATTAATCTTCTTTACCAAAACTGCTCCGGAAATTTGACAAGCCTGGCTGCACCAGGCACATATAAAGATAGATCTGAACCAAGTGTCTTAGAATAATAATAACAAACCGGGCTCCGAGGCGAACGCAGCATGCCACAATGCCAGGACTCCCGGCCTGGGCATGTGAGTTCTTTGTGAGGGTCCCTTATCAATTTCATCATATCATCACTCATTCTTATCATTGACAAATGCAAAGCAAAATAAATTAAATACATCAATCAATAATAATAATAATACATTTTAATATATGGTTACTTCAAGTGGTTTTTATTTATTTTTCATGCAACATTTCATTCTGGTTCCTAGAACTTTCTCAAGCCAACATAACCTCACCCACAACTTTACATGACTAGTCACTCTACCACTTGAAATTGATACCCAGTGGAGGCACATTGCACAGTGGTTTGGACCTCACTTTAAACTGTAGGTTGTAAAGGTATAATTTGTGCTTTTAAGGCGATTCTCAGCAACATACACAATATACACAACCATACATTTTTGAATCCTTGTCCCTAGGTTCAAAACTTGCAGTACCTGAAGTTCTGTGGATGCTAGTTTAGGCAATAGACACGTACTTCTTAAAATTACAACTTAACGCCGATTTCTTTTTAGATATATATATAGGTTTATTCATATTAAATTTACAGAAGTTAATTTTTGGCCGTTATTCGCAAAATTACATTTCGGTGTACCCTGTCCCCCTTTTCCGAAGAGTGTGTAGACTCGCGTAGCCACTGGCTCCAAGAGTAAAAAAAAAATATATATATATATAACCCTCAGTACCAAAAAAAGGTGGCTGAAGGTATGTGTGTTGTGTACCCGGTTTCGCACATGAAATAAACTATTGGAATAATGTGAAAAGAGCAAGTGTGTGTATTAAAAGAAAGAAAGTTAACATCCCCGTCGGTTCACATAGTAAGGAAAGAAAGCTCGCCCAGCCGCTCCCCTCAGAGAAAAAGATACCTCTTACATTGCTGTACTCCGCCAAACATCTGAGGCCGACTGCTCCCCTGCCCTTCCTATTTATAGGCACCGCTAATGACCTAAACCGTTACTGGAAACTTACCGCTCCCCAACGGCCAAGAACCCAAAAGTACAGGAATACATAGCCATACACAATTTATAACATAAAAAAAAGGATCCAGTAATGATCGCATCATTACATAGTCCCCCCTTCCTGAAGAGAGAAAAATCAAAGTTCTGTAACCTAGAAAAATAATACTAATATACACAAAGCACTTGTCCGCAGTTTCTGTTCACTACAAACACACTTCCATTAGATCACACGACACTGACAGTCAATGTTCACTCTAATTTTGTCCACAAGTGTACTTCGAGATCTGCGATCTTCCCTCAGCACTGGAGCTGGTTAACCCACGTCGATTCTTACCCACTCAGCATCTCTTCCATCCTTCCTCCTGGACCAATGAGAGACAGTCTCCTGGAAATCCATCCAAGTCATCAAGGCTGCTGGTTCAACTCCCGGCAACGCCACTGCTCTGCGCTCCTGCCGAGATCGGAAGTCACCGCTTCGACCGGTTTCCATTCCACATGAATGGATCGAACTGGCTCTACATCCGAAGATGTCACTGCTATGCCCGGCGCTAGAACTGTGTTCACTCGCCACCGAACTTCGACTTCTCGACGAAATTACACGGTAAAAGAATACGCACTAACTTTGCGTTACTTTCACGATGAAATTGACTGCGGAACGACACCTTTGTATGAGTACTGTATGAGGTATGAGGTAGAGAAAATAAGTAAAAGATAGATAAGTCCCTATGTACAATATTTACAAAAAATCCCCCTTTGAAATTAGACTAGAATCTGTTTCTCAACTTGTAACGCATCCGGGATATATCTTCGTTTTGCTCCTCCTGCCGAAGTTACGTGCTCTCTCTTTGCTGAATTGGGTTCCGCTACTTTCCTTGCAAAGTCAGGTGGCGAAGTATAAGGCTTTAACTGGTCACTGTTGGCTCTCAATATTCTTCCGTCCCCGCTGTGTTTCATTTTGAAAGTATTTGCCGAAGTTTGCTCCACAATTGTGTGTGATCCAGAGGACTTCCCTGAGAATTTACTGGTTCCTCTGTTAGCCTTACCAGAGATAGAATGTTTCTTAAGCCAAGCTTTATCCCCCACCTGAAACATGCATTTGCGGCGTTTCCTATCACAAGCTTTCTTCTTGGCGTCTTCCATCTTGAATTTCGTTTCCTCCTTACTTGACATGAAATCTTGCTTCTTATTCCTGTCATCTTTTAATACGCAGCATGGCTGGCATGACTTACAATACTGGATAACGTCTTTAGTTAGGCCTATCCAAGTGTATTGTTCCCTAACCTTCGCTAACGTTTTCAATCTCCCAGGATGACATGCGAATGCATTATCATGCGACGACACGAGAATTTGCGAACGTAGAGATGCAGGTGCCCATATTTTCCCTTTTTCCTTCTCTTTGTACTTTTCCGTAGGCAAATTTCTCCTAAGGATTCCCTCGTTGTCGAAGTACGAAGATTTGGCCTGGGTCTTCACCTTTTCCTTGTACTTCTTCGTTCCTTCCACCCTCATTCCTTGTAGCCCTCGCTACATCAGCAAGAAACTTGTCTTTCATTTGCTCGGAAATGAGGGAGGCTGTGTCCAGAAGCCTACGTGGCTCCTCAGAATTGTATTCTTCATTTCCCTCAGTGGAAGAATGGCAACAATGAAGAATCTTCCATTTCTTTACTTTCAGAGAGACGAACCATGGGCAGTTTTGTGCTCCGAAGCAAATTTTCCCTCTGTTTCTTCCTCATTTGCTTCGCACTTTCTGCAGTACACAAAGCGCTGAAATCTGCAATTCTGCACAGTGTCAGTCGAACATTCGACACGGTCAATCATGTCCTCAGTTTCGGGGTGTGGTTTGCAATTTCCCATCATCGCGGTTGCTTCAGTAACAGTTTCATTTCTTTCCACCGTCGCAGTCATCGTCGCGATTAGCCCAGCTCCAGCTTCCACAGTCGACATCCTCCCCTGCTGCGAGAACGGAAGCCTCTTTCCCACTTCCCTCTTCTCCGCAGAAAATAAATGAATGACGTTACTGTCCTCAAAACTGTAGCCTCCCTGCTTCAAATGTAGCGATATGCCGGCCTTCCTTATGAACCCACGACCTGCGATAAATCCCGTGAAACAATTGCGCAGAATGACGAATTTATGCTTAAATTTCATCCCATTCAAATGTACAGTAAGATACATTTCCCCACATGATTGTACAGAGCCTACTGCCAAAAAAATATTAATACGTTTATTGTTAATCTTATTTCCTTGTTTTTCCAGTTCTCTTGCGATCTCAACAGACACGGTGCTCACAGACGCACCAGAATCCAATATAGCGAGAAGTCCTTTCCCTGAACCTTACAGGTGACTAACGGTTTTTTGTCACCAGAAGTGAAATTTCTGCCGTTGCGTATTTCCCTATTCCTCCCCCTGTTTTGCTTTCCTTCTACGTGTGCAAGAACCGGAGTTATCTGTTCTGGTCTAGAGTCGTTTTCACGTTCAGAAGACACAACGGCGCTTATGGAGAAACCGCACAGTGTTGCCAATACAGCGCTAGCTCATGTCGCCGGGAAATGATGACCTTCCTTCACAATGAAGGTGTTACATATTTTGTATATATAATGATAATTATATGTAATTATTAATATTAATATTATACTGTGAACGTTACAGTTACCCTTTTTACTATGATCCATTGCGATCACTACACACGCGAGTGTAATGCACGAATATGACACTTCAGAAATCACTTAAAAAAGTAAAAATCACTGAGAGCTCACACAACTGAAAACACTTTTTCGGGAGAGGGAAAAAGTCTAAACAGACCAAAGTAGATCTCTCACTCAAGTAAGGGGAACCTGGCATATGGGTTGCAACCCAAACAAACAAATGAGTTATGGCCCACGTGAACTGATAAGACGTAAATGACTCAAGCAAGGCATGTCATATTTCTATCTTGAAGCCCCATATTTTGTCACGTGTTGGAAAGCCTTTCAAAGGTTAATATGGTGTCTATGAATTTATGTGTACCTTGGAAACTGAAAGGTGGTCTTCATTTCAGTATTAATGTCGACAGTAATGTAAACGAAAACAACGTGTATTTGCGACAGCACTAATGTTGCTCACAACAGCAGCATTGGAAATAATTGTCAATTATTAAATTTAAGTAATTTCAATTCTATTATAACAAACTGCATGAAGTTCATATTTTTACTGAATGGAAATAAAATAACAACTCGAAAACTTGGTGGTGATAGCCGGAATGCTGCGGTGAGTCGGCTCAAGATCGCCAGACAACATCTCCTTACTTCGCGCACGGTTCGGGTTAAAAAGAAACTCCAAATGCATGGAAGTAATATTTCTGGGAACCTTTGAGTGGTTATAAAAAATAATTTCATTATTTTCTCCACAACTTTGTCGCTGGAAGTTTTTACTTGGAATTACAGAACAAAAAATGGCCAGCGACGACATTTTCTACTGCACGAATATAAAAAATCTCCACATACTTTATTTGAATATTTTTTAATGCGAATATGCTTTAAAGTATTCATAAATTCTGAGTACCACCATCACCTATGACAATTAAAAAACAGTGTCAATTTTTTTAATAATGAATGCTTCAATTTTACGGCATGTTTCAACGTTAGGAATGAAAACAATGTAAAAATTGTGTTTTCACGGAAAATTTGCATTTTTAATTTATCTAAAATTATGTAAGCAAGTTACCAGTTTTTTGTGTTCACCATCGTATTCTCTACAAAATTTCCTGCAAAACTGCAGGTACCGATTTTACTTAAGCTAAATTTGTAAATCCAGAAATTTCACAACAGCGCGCTCGTATTTCCCATAAGAAAAGCATTGCCCATAAGAGCCCATTGTGTCTTCTGAACGTGAAAACGACTCTAGCGGTATCTTCAGAAACGGCACAGGTTGCGCCTTTCTGCGGACAATCATACCCCCTTCTCCTCATACCCCTTCCCACATCGCTCTCGATGGAGTTCCAAAATTCCCGGAAAGGCTCAAGCGGTTGAAAAGACCCGGGTTTATGGCACTCATTGATACTTCTGTTCCCACGCTGCCGAAAAGGTTTGTTGCCCCCGCATCTACTAATTGCCTCGCGACACTCCCTGAAGTTGACGCTAGTGGTAAACTGCTATCTCTTAGCTCTGCACAATAGTACAGAGCTTCTGAATACAATGTCTTTTGAATGTCCATAGAATGGGTTTCCAAATCTTTGATTGTTGCGAATGTTCTGTTGTACAAGTGTGTTCTGAATTTAGGGTGGGAAAATTTCAAAACATGCTGGATAATCTCGTCTTCTGTCCCTAGTTTCTCAATCATTGCAAAAAGCTTCCTGGTGTGTCGAATAAATGCAAGAAGAGACTGGTCTGGTGACTGGTAATTGTTCTGAATGATCCTTGCTATTTCCGAATCATAATCGACACTAAAGTATTCCTCAAGAAAAGCCTTCTCGAATTCCCTAAAAGTGCCGAAAGGTCTCGAAAATCTGAACCAATCTGCAGCGATTTCCTTCAACGAAAGCGGCAAGATTCTATCTAAGAGAAAAGTATCCCCAATTTCCATGATTTCCTGATAACTCTGTAATTCATACAAATAATAGCGTGGACTTACATCGCCGACGTTTCCCTTAAAGATCGGAATGTTAATGTTGCTTTTTTCCAAGATTTTGCTCATTTTCTCCTCGCCTGCCCTTGCGGAAGTTCCTTGCGTACGGTTTAGAGAAAGTCTCTCAAGTTCCCCAACAATATCTTCCTCAGGCCTTCCCTCCAAGTTCGCATTGCCTAGCAACTTGCCAATGAGCTCCCTGTCTATTTGAATTGCCATTTTGTCTTCTGTTACTTTCTTTCCACTTCGCAATAACATATGCCTTCAGTACTTCTCACAAAAAAATATCCCGACTCTGAGCCCCCAGTATGGAACGATATATTTTGTGCTTTTAAGCTGATTCTCAGCAACATACACAATATACACAACCATACATTTTTGAATCCTTGTCTCTAGGTTCAAAACTTGCAGTACCTGAAGTTCTGTGGATGCTAGTTTAGGCAATAGACACGTACTTCTTAAAATTAAAACTTAACGCCGATTTCTTTTTAGATATATATATAGGTTTATTCATATTAAATTTACAGAAGTTAATTTTTGGCCGTTATTCGCAAAATTACATTTCGGTGTACCCTGTCCCCCTTTCCCGAAGAGAGTGTGTAGACTCGCGTAGCCACTGGCTCCACGAGTAAAAAAATAAATATATAACCCGCAGTACCAAAAAAGGTGGCTGAAGGTATGTGTGTTGTGTACCCGGTTTCGCACATGAAATAAACTATTGGAATAATGTGAAAAGAGCAAGTGTGTGTATTAAAAGAAAGAAAGTTAACATCCCCGTCGGTTCACATAGTAAGGAAAGAAAGCTCGCCCAGCTGCTCCCCTCAGAGAAAAAGATACCTCTTACATTGCTGTACTCCGCCAAACATCTGAGGCCGACTGCTCCCCTGCCCTTCCTATTTATAGGCACCGCTAATGACCTAAACAGTTACTGGAAACTTACTGCTCCCCAACGGCCAAGAACCCAAAAGTACAGGAATACATAGCCATACACAATTTATAACATAAAAATAGGATTCAGTAATGATCGCATCATTAGAAGGTCCAGTCCAGATTAGCCTATCTGTGCATAAAGTGGACTTAAAATAACAATTCAAACAAACAATAATGAAGGGACCTCACAAATAATACCAGGTTCCAGGATCTTTAGCATCATAGTGTACACTTCTAACCACTTCACCACGACGGTCAGCAGACACAAGGAACACTTATGCCCAGGCTGGGATTTGAAACCAGGAACACTGGCATTGTAGCGCACAGTGCTAACCATTCATTATCTAGACTACGTGCAGATAAGATTGTGAAAATTTGTTAACATAACTGTCATGGCATAGAAATAGTCAAAAAATTAAAAAACTTATTGAATAACAAAATATAATGTTAGGCTCAGATGACGAAGTTCGTGATTAAAATTTTATGCATATTACTATAAGCGGTAATGTGTACAAATCTTCTTAGGTGCTGTCAAGGCAAAGCCACATGATAAAAATCTAATCCTTGCATTCATATAAGTTCGGTGGAAATAAATTACCTTCGATTGCACAGGAAATGCTAAAGAAGTACGTATATTTGATTACTTAATTGCAAGTCTTTCACGGAGGGTCTTGACCCCTCCCCCTCTAATATATCCTTGCAGCTGACCTTGTGAGCTGTTCGTATTTTTTCAATTGTCATTGAGAGTATGTCAGTACAGGTGGCAATTCCAGTTGCGAAGTGGCTGCTTCATGACTAACATAACCTACTCTGGCTATCAAGCATAATCCTGATTTTGCTCTTTCCTGCCTTTGCATGTTAAAAGTAAGCACAAGCCAAGACCATAACAGAGCACTATTACAACAGAACGAGGGAGGATACATCGAGCGTGTCCGAGTCCATCTGGTTTCGTGGTACACCATGTTGAAAATTGGCCAGTATTTGGATGTTTGGGAATGATTTTGTTTTCATGGTTGGCAACCCTGTTCTGAAGGTCACATTGAATGCTTGCTCGAATACATGGTTGTTTCACCATGGCCAATGTGAGCAGATATAATTACAGTGCTGGGGAATGGGTGGCATGTAGGTGCACGAATGACAACTCAAAGTGCAAATGATGTACTGTAACTTAATGTAAAGTTCCCAAGTATGTTAGGATGTAAATAGATACACATGTTATAATAAATATACATATATCTCGGAGTAATGTGTACTATGTAATAAAATCTGTGACAAATTGTACAAAAATGAATAAAATACAATAAAAAAACAAAAAATTCTACAAACATTGGGAAAAAGCTACTACGATCGATTTGCAATCTATGCCAATGTTGATTCCTGCTACAGGATGGCTACTCTAGGATCATGATAAAATTCAAGGGTACAAGAAGATGTTTTCTCTATTTCAACCTCTCATATTACCGCCAACCCCACACAAAAATATATTAACACTATAAAGAGCCTGTGTGATTCCAATGTATCCAAAAGTTCTAATTCAATTCAATTAAATGGTAATATATATATATATTTCAAATATTTAATTTAAGGTGCCAATTCACATACTCAGACTCCAAATACATCTACAAGGAGAAGTCACAAATGTTATGAGATATACTAATCTATTAAAAATTGATAACTGTAGGCTACAAGGATTTCAAAAATAAATTTACCTAATCAACTTCAATTTATCTTATCTTGCAATATACTTCCATCTGCCTAATAGATTGTTCTGCAAAGGACACTAACAAAATAAATGGATTGAATTCTGTTTTATTTTCCACATACATTTCTTTTCCTACATCGATACAAATAAAAAATAAACTGTGAAAAACTTGGCTCAGGGCATTTATAAATACAGTAGAGCGTCGATTATCCGAAGTAATTGGGGGACATGGGTGTTCGGAAAACTGGTTTGTTCGGATAATCGAACTGTACATGTTTATTTGCCAAAAAGAAGTACTGTACAGTAAATTTATTCATAAAAACAGGCATCTCTTTAAGTATGTATTACAAAGTAACATACAAAGGCAACTTTAGTAGGAATATATAGTATGTGGTACAGTTTATTAAACAAAAATATGTACATATTACATACGCATTTTGCATGAACAATACACACAGTACACAAAATTAACGTTTAAAAAAATCCTTTATTTTGGTCTGTCTAAGCAAGCCTACACGCTTACGAGCAGCTAAGTCACGTACTTTTTTCATTACAGATATCTGAAAGTGAGCGAGTACACAGTTCGGTTAAGCGGTCGTTCGGTTGACCGACGTTCGGATAATCGACGCTCTACTGTATGTGTAAATTCAATGGGATTTGGATTAATAAAAGTTGCAACTTTTCACATCTACGGACAAAAATTCATGCAAAATTCCCGGTGAGAGCCACCCTGTGCTAATACTGAACATTTAAAAGCAGTACAGGAATGTATATAGAGGTCAAGTAACAATACATGCACACATACACAGACAGTGTGTTTTCTGTTCTAGGAAGAAATGTTCTGGTACTCTTTAAGTCGGTTTTTGATTTCATCGTAAGAACTACTGAAAATAATGTGGTATGATCACCTATAAAAAGGTACCTGTACAGAGTTCCGCCAGAAAAAAGCACTGTGTGTGTATGTATGTAAGGAAGAAGTATGATTAAACATGTTTGAAGAACAACAATCAGGAAGGAACACTGAAAGTGAAACATTACAATCTATTTTACACATGAATCCACTTAACACTGAAATAAATACACACACCATTACTTACTTCTTATCACAGACAACAGCTCATCAATTAACTGCTTCAATTGAGGTATGGATAATCTTGATACTAAAAGAAAGTAATTTCACCATTACTACATGCACATTAACATTTTAAAATTATTTTTACAACAAAGTACACATGCACAATTATACACACACACATAAAATGGGCAAAACTAATCCCATTTGTTCATACCATGCCCAGTAACAAATTCCATGTTATACGAGGTATGTCAGGAAAGTAAAGACACAACGGATATATATCGTAGGGAAAACATGTCAGGCATATTGCTACATTTTTAAAGTTTATCTTTCTAATTCTAGTGTGAATGAAGGCACTGAGTACATATGTATATATTTGTGCATGCTCAAATTCTTAATATTTAAACTAAATTGCAACCAAATATTGTGTCCTCGCCTGTGAAATAATGTCTTCAAAAGTTAGTTTGTTATCTGACCTCCATTATGTTGTACTATTGTTATAAAGTTTTAAAATGCAATATACAGAATTTTTTAAAATCACAAACTTGATCAAAACACAAGTAGCAATTACTTTGCATATATATATTTATTCACACACAATCAGCACTATAATTTACGTTTACTATGGTGATGGTAGCAGTACTTACATGTACTGGAATCCCATTTTGGAGAACGAACTATAGTACTTTCAATGGTTGAGATCTGAAATTTGGGCCCTCGCTGGTTATAGTTTGGAACAGATGAAGTTTCAGGTTTCTGACATATTTTTATTGTAAAGTTCTTCATGATTTCTACATCTCCTTGCATGTTAGTATGTTTTACAATATTATTGTTATTCATCAGTGACACATCCTCTGTTGCAAAAACTTTCCAATCTGAGTGCACATAGTTTTTCTCCTTCTATTTAGCCTTCTGCAACTGAAATGACCAATGGAAGACATTAGTATGTGTAATCCAATCAGATCTTCACTAAAAAAACACATCTGCCAATATCAAAATAATATATATATTATATACACACACAAATAAATACATAGTTGGTAGCATTACGCTGATTAATTTTATTTTAGTACAATATTTTTTGATGGTGGTGCGAGGTTTTTTTCACATGCTGACAGCCCGAGCCTGTACGAAGTACAGGATTATCTGAACAATTTACACCAAAAACTATGTTATATTGAACGTGTGTTTCTTTGGGTACCGTTAACACTTCTATTGGCTAGACTGCACAATCGACCCTTGTGTTTTATCGTTTGAAAGTAAAAAATAATATTGTACGCTAATAGTAGGTATTTAATGCTTCAAATTGCCACTGTGCATTTCTCAATTTGAAGTTACATTTCTATGAAATAATAAAAATAGGTTCGGCAGGTTAGGTTTGGTTCCCTTAGCATTAAAATGAAGTCCCTAAATCCATTCTACTAAGGTTTCCGATTTACTTCTACATTCATTCCCACGCTTCTATGATATTTACTGTCACTTGTAGACGAAAAATATCTTGTCCATGAGAAGTGCGTAAGGTAATTTTCAAGTTGTTTTTTTCAACATAAATAACTTTTTTCGAGTGCAAATAGTGCTCATTTTAAGGAAGGTTCAAATTTCATGTGACAATGATTTTCAAGATTCTATGATAATTATTCTTGGTACCAGTTTCATAGATCTGAGACACATTAAAATCGGATATTTTGTGTTTCACAAGGTTCATACTTACCAACTGTGTATTACGGAAGTGCCATTATGCTTTTTACAATGAAAACAAACACTTTTTCGGAACGAGTTTACAATACTGGACCACTCTCCAATTTCTATGAAATTTCGCCTACTCACTAATTGTGAACTCCTAATCACGAATCTGCATGTAATAATTGGCGGTCAAGTATGGAAATCGAGAAAAAAATGAAATAAACTATGTTTTCTTAACGTAACGTAACCCTACCATAAGAACAATAGCTCCACGGAAGACGCCATTTTCCCAACATGAAGAAATCAACAGGCAAGATAAGGTATAGTTCTCTTAGCTAAAATATTAATTTTTCTTTGTATTTATGCTAATGGAACCTAACCTAACAGGCCTAACCTAACCTCGTAGGCATTCCTCGTCTGTCGTCAACAAGATTGTTGTGCGTAAAGGAAGACCATTAGCTAATTAATTGCGAAAGAAAGATGGTCCCGAATTGCTGTGTATGGACAATCACCATGGTAAATCGCAAGGTTATTTTACAAGTTGTACACATAAATGTACAATTGTAACAAGTGACCGCCAAATATGAACTACAGATAAGTCATCAGGACACCGAAATTAGTAAGTAGGCAAAATTTTATAGAAATTGGAGAGTGGTCCGGTATTGTAAACTCATGCCCACTTTTTCTACTAAAATAACACATTTTTCTAAGTGCTACCAAACACACGTAACGGTGCGATATCGCTTACTTTGCGAATGATATAGCTTCTTTTGTTTTCGAATATCAGTGTTTCCAACCTTCTTCACCGAAAAATACTTACTATCGTGTTCATCACATGTGCAAATTGTACATTATGCACGTTTAGCTGACGGATAGCCCCAAAAACCATTCCGATAAGGTTAGGTTAGGCAAGCATAGTTAAAAAAAGGGGGGGTTGGAAACACTGACAGGTGGTTACATCATCCAACGTATGGAGCATCCAGTTCACGTACGAAAGCAATGGCAATTGTGTGTCGGTGAGATATTTCTATTGAAAATACATGATTTCCCGTTCAAATAGATTCCACGATGAAAGAAAATACCTCGACTAACATTGGAAATCTTCGAGAAACTCATTTCCGTATGTAGCTTCTTCTGTAAAAATGAAGAAATGTGTCTCAGATTTATGAAACTGTTACCTTAGTCTTTGTGCTAGGAGAAATCATAAAACAATCGGAACCGTTACCAGATGTTGGAATCACATTTACGACCAATTAATCGATCAATAATTAACCTCCTCGTCTGCAATGTATCTAGGTTGAACACCTACCAAATGTTACAATACTTATATAAAAGTGCCATTCACTACTAAATTTATAAATTTCAGTGCAAGGCCTATTATAGTGCAATTTCAAATGAGATTAGCATACGGAACCAATTTCAATTTATTTAAACAATTTCCTTTACAAATACGAAAAATGTTCTTTCGACACAACGACAGTAATATCACTGGTACTAAATTACGAATAGAAGGTCAAAATTTGATTTTTGTATCTGCAAGGCCATTCCCGAATGTCATCTGCTACAAGAATTACTAACTATCTGCTCTCTGTGATCTGGTTTTGTAAACATTTATACGATAGTGAAATGTAGAAATTAAAGCATTTAAGTAAATTGAACAGTAACACTCTTCTCCCATTGATACTTACAGCTGTCAATATTCTTGCACTGTGGTTTGGCAATAACTGACTACATCGGCAGCATAGGAAGGTTGTCGTCTGTCGTTGTGGCCATGATGAAATCAGTGTTGCCAAGCATTCAGAACATTTACATTCAAGGGCACGGCAAAAAATAATAATGTCCCAACAGCCGACATAACATATTAAACGAGAGACAAAAGTTTATGAAGAGAGAAGTAACATGCATTTCCTGAATTAAGCCTACTTTTTATTTCCTCTTTAATATAATTTTCATTTGTTAATATTACTCCTAAGTATTTGAATTTGGAAACTGGTTCAAACGAGTTGTTATCAATAATTAGATTTTGATTATTACCTAACACTTGGTTTCGGCCTGTAAGCATATATTTAGTTTTCTCTTTGTTAACTTCCAAACCTATCTCTTTAGCAGTTTTGAAAAATATTTTAGCATTATTCTTAATTGTATTCACATCATCCCCCAGTACTAAGTCTACATCATCTGCATATGCTAACAACTGAGTCACACCATTTAATTTTAGTCCTTCTTTAGTTTCTTTTACCTTCCTAACAGCATATTCTAAAGCAAAATTAAAGAGCAATGGAGATAATGCATCTCCTTGTTTTAACCCAACATGAATTGTAAATTTGTCAGACATATTAATACCCACACGAATTTTACTTTCTGTTTCACTGGTGCATATTTTTATCATACTAACAAGCTTCTTAGGTATTCCAAACTCTACTAATATATTATATAATTTATCTCTTTTGACCGAATCATATGCTTTTTTGAAATCAATGAATAGCTGATGGACATTTTGATTATATTCCCACTTTTTTCAAGTGTCTGTCTGATGTGAAGAATTTGATCTGTAGTTGATCTGTTACGTTTAAATCCACATTGATAATCACCTATAATTTCATTAGCATATGGGGTTGGTCTTGTTAAAAGAATGTTAGACAATATTTTGTATGTTGTTGAGAGTAGAGAAATTCCACGGTAATTATTGCAGTTCATTTTATCACCTTTTTAAAACACAGGAACAATTATGGATTCTTTCCACTGTTGAGGGATTTCTTCTTTATTCCATATTAAACAAATTAATTTATGAATTTGACATATTAATGAATTTCCACCATATTTAATTAACTCAGCTGGTATTAAATCAATGCCAGGTGCTTTGTTATTCTTTAGCCTTTTTAATAGCATCTTTAACTTCAGTCAAGTTAGGTTCTGGAACTAAAGGTTCTGCTGTGTGGACTTCATTTACTTCTGATTTATCTCCTACATGGACATTTAAAAGGTCATTAAAGTAGTTCTTCCATCTATTTAGAATATCGCTTGGGTCAGCTAGAAAATCACCGTCTTTATCTTTTATCAAGTTTACTTTAGGTTGCCACCCCTTTCTAAACTCATTTACACCTTTATATAAATCTCTGATATTTTTATTTTTGCTGTTTGTTTCAATTTCGTTAATTGCACCCTCAACTATATTATATACTTACTTTGGGTACAGCGCCTTGAATAACGTAGTGTGGAAAACGGCACTGTTCTGGCATCTCTGGCTGGTTCCACTCGAAAATGATACCGCTAGAGGCGCTGGTGTTGGTCTCGGTGCGTATTCGTCTGCTTATAATGGAAGTAAATGGAGTTTTCGCTGCAACGTCTGATTCTTTTACATGAAGCATTTCTATGAATGTGATAATTGAAAGGGAGAGGTACAAGGGATGCAATTGGTTTACTGAGGACCATTGGGTAAAGATATTTAGAGAAAGGAAAGGAGGTGTTTGTAGTATTTGTAGACCTGGAGAAAGCCTTTGATAGAGTGAATTGGGTTATACTCTCAGAAATTCTGAAGAAAATTCGGGTAGATTGGGAAGAGAGGAGACTTCTAAGCAACTTATATATGAATCAACGAGTTAAAGTGAGAACACGAGACGAAATGACAGAAGGCTGTGAAATTGGAAGAGGAGTACGACAAGGATACTGCCTATCGCCTACTTTGTTTAATATCTATTTAGAAGATATAGTGAAAAATTGTTTCCAGGGAACAGGAGGTGTCAAATTGGGAGGAAGAAGAATAAACTGCATAAGATTTGCTGATGACATGGCATTATTCGCTGAGGATGAAATAACCATAAATAGTATGTTAGAAGAGTTAAACAGCAGCTGTGAGCAGTATGGGATGAAGATTAATGTAAAGAAGACAAAGGCAATGGTTATAGGACGGAGACCAAGGAATATTAATGTCAGAGCAAACAGTGAAAGAATCCAGCAAGTGGATAGCTTCAAGTAGCTAGGATGCACTATAAGCAGTGACATGAGCTGCAAACAAGAAGTGCAAATGAGAATCGCAATAGCAAAAGAAGCTTTCAATAGAAGAAAAAATGTTTTTTGTGGACCCATGGACATAGATCTAAGGAAGAGATTAGTGAAATGTTTTGTGTGGAGTGTAGCACTATATGGTGCAGAAACCTGGACGTTGAGAAGAAATGAAGAGAAACGACTCGAAGCTTTTGAAATGTGGACATGGCGAAAACTGGAGCGTGTAAAATGGACGGACAAGGTAAGAAACGAAGCCGTACTGAAAAGAGTTGGTGAAAAAAGATCTATACTGGAGACCATCAAGAAGAGGAAAAGAAACTGGTTAGGACACTGTCTAAGAAGGAACTGCCTGCTAAGGGATGCCTTGGAGGGAATGGTTGAAGGAGGAAAAGTCCGTGGAAGAAAGAGATATCAGATCATGGATGATATTAATTTAACTGGGTCGTATGCTATTACGAAGCGTAAGGCGGAGAATAGGGAAAGATGGAGATTGCAGTGAAGAACCTGCCAATTAGGCAGAAAACAATGAATGAATGAATGAATTATTATCATCATCATAATTTCTTTTAAAGATATACACACTGAAGCATTTGTATTTTTGATATTTACTGTCTCTTTTCTTCCGATTTAAACTAATCGCGCCGATGATGATAACGATGATTGCATGAAACGACAAGGGGAACCTCACAAAACTTTCTTAGTGCCATCGACATGAGTGTAAGGAAACTTTCAAACCAATGGGACAAGCGACACGGGATGTTCACACTGTCACACTAGTGACACACACTTCCAGACTGTAAAATAGCATTCATTGCACATGAGGGGTCCAAACAGCAAACGACAAGTTCATATGGCGTATTCGCGTGCTACTTGTTCCTTCGGTCGGAAAGCTCCTTAAAGGAAGGGTGCTCAGACCGAAGCGACGCGATGAAGGGAGAGTTCCCAACTAAGTGACAAGCGACATGGTGCCTTCAGTCTATTAGCAAGCGTTCGCTGCTAATTGTGCGAACAACAGATAGGCGACACGATAAACCGCACATTAGAACAACGGATCTAGGCCACACGATAAGCCACACGTGTCGCTTTGTCGCTTCTGCGTCGCTCAAACTGGGCCATTTCCTCAATAGCTTGCAACATGTTGCCATGGTTTGTTGTTCGCGCATGTGCGATGCAATGAGTGTCTTGCTTTAGTGAGATTGCGCACCAAAGCGACAAGGGGCACGCGACACTTATCGCTTGAGGATTTCACCAACCGAACGCTGGCCTGTGCTTCCCGTCATGCCGCTACGATGTGAAATGTTGCTCTTGATTGGCTCGTTTTCAAGCAACATGTGTCGCTTCGGTATGAAAGTTGCCTTGGACAGAAGGACTCGTGTCGCTTTGGTGTGAAATCCTCGTATCGTTTGTCGCGTGTCGCTTTGGTGTAAAATCTCCTTGAGGAAACAGGGCAGTCAGAACTGGTGTCCCTACGGTTCGAAAGGCTGCATTGATTACGGACTGCTCGCTTCCAAGCAACACTTGTGGTTTGTCGCCTCGGTATGAAATATCTCTCAGGATACTATTTATAATCTAATAACATAGAAAAATGAAACTCTAGTACAATCACGGACACTTCTGGGCTGTAACGACCCTATTGAAGAAGCACTGACGCAAGCCATCCATGTCTGACCACCTAGCGCCTTGTGACTAGACAACCCAACCAGCATTGCAATTCTGCGGCTTGTATACCAGTCACGGGTATACATCTCTGTAAATTGAGTAGTGATGCCAAAGAGAAATACGAGATGAAGATTGTCGATCGTAATGTCTCTTGTTCTCGACATGGAATAATACTCGGTACACGTTACGTTCCATTATTTAATGTTGTTCGGGAACGAACCTGAAGGACTGGGTTTATATTTTCACTCCTTGCATTACAGTAAATTCCATATTTTACAATTATATTAATGCTTTGAACGAAAATAATGCCCAGAAAAACATCGAACACACGTTCACACCATTCTTCTCACACACATGCACGTGAAAACAAACACACAAACCTAAGTTTTAACTTCCAAGTGAATGTCCAAATAACAGTAAATGGAGAAGCACGATGTGCGAAACATGGGATTTTTCACAGAAAGAATGCGTCTATTTGTGACATACGTGGTTTCTATTAATAGACAATGAAACAATTATGAGAGTAATTAACATGCATTTTCGTCTTCAGGTGTTGAGGAAGGAAACAGACTGACTGGAAAAAATAAAACATGGTGCTGTTGATAGAGTGTTGGTTAGCGTACAGAGCTTTCATCAGTGAGGTCTAGGTTCGATCCCCACCAAGGACAATTTTTTTATTCTTTTCTATTAGTGAAGAAGTATGTAATATTGTTTTCTAGGCATTTTGACGAAAGGATACACATCAAATTTGTTCGTTTAATCTGTATTTTCATTCTTCTAATAAGTTCTCTATCGCAAGGTGATATAGAGATTCTCTATCTAGGCGATGGATATCTTCTCAATGGTTACGTAGCTACGATTCTCCAGTCTCTTCCACCCACTTGTCTTATTTATTTTACTTCATTCATATCAACTCACGAAATACCATGAATCTAACGAAAACACACAGATATAGTTAGAACAAGAAACACACCTCGCGTCGAAGGTTCCAGACTCGAGTTCTGGCTTTTTTTGCGAAGGTGATTATTCTTGTGTGTCTGTTTATCATCTTTGTCAAAAAATATTCCTCATTATTGCCGTGATTAACCTAGGGAGAGACCAAAGCGACTGAAATAACAAAAGTGCAGAAAATGCAAGACACTTCTGCCTAGGCATGTTATACCTTGGGAATTAGGAATCTGAAAATAAACTTGCGTTTCAATCGACTACTTGCGAAAGAGTTTCGTGTTGTCTCGTTTGGGGTGTTGGTTAACGTGTCGGACTAGCATGCGGGCAACACGAGTTCGAGCCCAGCAGAAGGAAAGTTTTTTTTTTTTTGTCTAATTTCATGCAACCTTATTTATAAAACTGAGGTTTCTGCAAAACCTTTTGAATTGCATGCCACTTCGTATGTTGGTAATCTGAAAGCAGCAAAGATGAAAATTTGATGTTCCGAAGCGACGATGTATTTGTGTATGTGTTGAAAAAACGCAGTTATTTATTAGCGAAAAACATGCAGCCACGTGATAATTGAAAACGCTTCCTAGTTGTCAGTGCTAATATGGCAGTAGCTACAGTCTTTCAACACACACCAACTTTCACGTTCCCCGTAAAATGATTACCTTTCCACGTTTCAAAATCATGAGTGCTGTCTAAAGCAATACTTTGATACTTGCGTTTGCATGTTCGAATCTAATGTAATACGAAACTTTTTTTCCCAACAAATGACATTGAAACCATTAATAACTGTTTGCAATGTGATATTGATATCATATATGGAAAGAATAAAAATGGAGAATTTCGCTTAAAACAACTTACAAATATATTAAATTATGTGGATACCTGATGTGAAACGTACGATGCACGATCAGAGAGCCTGAATGTTGCATTGAAAACTGCAGAGAACAATGACTGACTTATGAACAGTGAAAGGTTTTTCCATGCTCCAATGGGATTTTATTTATAACTATAAATAAACAAGGGAGAAGGACAAAGGTTGGTATGATGAACTAAATTGTAATCTAAAAGTTTTAATTGAAGAAACAAAACACGTTCGCGGTCAAATATAGGGCATTCAATTTCAGGCACATTACGCTAACTGAAAGAGTAGTTTCAAAATTAATAGTATCCTCGTTCTTCACCTTTTCTCAGTTGTCACACATGTCAATTTCCTCTATATTCTCTGTATTCTCATTGGGACAAACACCCACATCCATGGCCGAACCGAGTATTTGTAATATCGCACGCTAGCCAACAATTCCCGAGGAAAACTTTGATACGCGGTTTAGGCACAAGTGATTGGAATCCCACTTTAAACTATAGATCCAGTTTTCTTACTGTGTATAAAGTGGACTTAAAAAGAAGGAAAAATCTAGGAAAAGCGCTTGAAGGTTTCGATGAGTTCCAAGTGCGTTGATGAGGCGAAGCTATTACATGATTTTCAAGTGGTCAAGTGGCCCCGTGGTAGCGGATAAGTTTCACGTAAAGAAGGCTTTGAGTTCGATTCCCGTTCTATTGCCCTATTTTTTTAAAAAACAACTCGAGCAACTAATTATTGCATTTTATTTAATAATTTATTGGAGTAAAAGTTAAATACATTTTTACTTTAATTTTGGGTGGAAATCTTTACTTTACCGTTTTAAATTTTATTTGTGAAAATTATTTTTTACGATAGTTTTTTTTTCACATTTCTCATCATTTTGCAAACATACTCAATAAAATGTTATGCCTGGCGAAAAGTATACATTTCTTTCGAGAAAATGGTCCAGAAATACATATAATACTATTCACAAGAAATTATCGTAATCGTTTGGAAAACAAAATTCAATTCAAATTGAACAATTCGCACAGCAAATAAAATAAGAATGTTCGCAATAAATAAATTGAAATATATAGTCGCTCGAGTTAAGAAAAAAATTGGAGGCAATCAAACGGGAATCGAACCCAGTATCTCCTGCGTGTCAAACTAACAAGCTACCACCCCACCACCTGGTCTTCTGTCAGTTGGACAGTCTAATCGTCTTATGAGTAACGCTTGCTAAGTTTCTAATCTTTGAAGCGCTTGTAATTGTTGTTGTGTGTCACGGAGTTATGTTTACTGCAACATTTGAGCACACAATCCAAACATACGTAAATTTTATACACAGAAAACATGGGTTTTCTGCACATAATTACGGAGCATGCGCTCTGTCAAGGACTAGGAGGAACCTCGCAAAAGTTACTGAAGCTTCTCTGCGGTGCTGACAGTTAGCCCCGGAGTCACGTGGTATCCTGCTTATCAGTTGACATGACCTTGTGCCTGCAGAACCAGCACACTGAAGTGAACGAAGGTATTTTACGTGATTTGTAAGCTGGAAGAAAACATGCCACGCGTTACAACAGACAGAGGTTTGTCTTCAGCTTTGAGGCAGACAATCCACGCTAGGCATACAGACAGAGTATAATGTAAGATGAAAGGAAATTATTTCTCCGTCTCCTCACACTGACAATTTTATTGCCTTTTTTTGGAGTTATTTGGCCACAGAAACGGAATTATATTATTGAAGTAGTATCTCGTGTGATGGCTTGGTTCAGTATGCTGATCAGGTTTTCTGACAAAAGCAGGACGAGCTACCCAAGAACAGTAATTGTCTATCTTTTATATCTGCTTCCTTCATCATCCGGTATAAGGCAGACAAGCACATACCACAAATATGTAAGAGAACTATTGCTAATTTGGTAACTTGTCTTGCAATTGAATTTCTGTCATGAACAGGTGCAAAGAAACAAAGGCTTTCCTTTTTAAAGATTACACTGAATAATTGTTATTTGATTAGGAAACTAAAATTACTTCAGTATTCCCATGCAGTACACAAGAGATTCTAAACACACACTAAAACATACTACTGTTCGTTTCAACGTATTATTTCAACAATCAAGACACAAAATAGAGGGCATGCTCAAAAAAAATTATGTTTCTTTGATTATCAAGTGCATTACGTGGTTAACATCAAGTTTGGATTTGCAGGTTATCCAAATATTATTAATTTTGAAAATAGTCTTTCAGTTAGTGTAATGTGCCTGAAATTGAATGCCCTCTGCAGTTTTCAATGCAACATTCAGGCTCTCTGATCGTGCATCGTACGTTTCACATCAGGTATCCACATAATTTAATATATTTGTAAGTTGTTTTAAGCGAAATTCTCCATTTTTATTCTTTCCATATATGATATCAATATCACATTGCAAACAGTTATTAATGGTTTCAATGTCATTTGTTGGGAAAAAAAGTTTCGTATTACATTAGATTCGAACATGCAAACGCAAGTATCAAAGTATTGCTTTAGACAGCACTCATGATTTTGAAACGTGGAAAGGTAATCATTTTACGGGGAACGTGAAAGTTGGTGTGTGTTGAAAGACTGTAGCTACTGCCATATTAGCACTGACAACTAGGAAGCGTTTTCAATTATCACGTGGCTGCATGTTTTTCGCTAATAAATAACTGCGTTTTTTCAACACATACACAAATACATCGTCGCTTCGGAACATCAAATTTTCATCTTTGCTGCTTTCAGATTACCAACATACGAAGTGGCATGCAATTCAAAAGGTTTTGCAGAAACCTCAGTTTTATAAATAAGGTTGCATGAAATTAGACAAAAAAAAAAAAACTTTCCTTCTGCTGGGCTCGAACTCGTGTTGCCCGCATGCTAGTCCGACACGTTAACCAACACCCCAAACGAGACAACACGAAACTCTTTCGCAAGTAGTCGATTGAAACGCAAGTTTATTTTCAGATTCCTAATTCCCAAGGTATAACATGCCTAGGCAGAAGTGTCTTGCATTTTCTGCACTTTTGTTATTTCAGTCGCTTTGGTCTCTCCCTAGGTTAATCACGGCAATAATGAGGAATATTTTTTGACAAAGATGATAAACAGACACACAAGAATAATCACCTTCGCAAAAAAAGCCAGAACTCGAGTCTGGAACCTTCGACGCGAGGTGTGTTTCTTGTTCTAACTATATCTGTGTGTTTTCGTTAGATTCATGGTATTTCGTGAGTTGATATGAATGAAGTAAAATAAATAAGACAAGTGGGTGGAAGAGACTGGAGAATCGTAGCTACGTAACCATTGAGAAGATATCCATCGCCTAGATAGAGAATCTCTATATCACCTTGCGATAGAGAACTTATTAGAAGAATGAAAATACAGATTAAACGAACAAATTTGATGTGTATCCTTTCGTCAAAATGCCTAGAAAACAATATTACATACTTCTTCACTAATAGAAAAGAATAAAAAAATTGTCCTTGGTGGGGATCGAACCTAGACCTCACTGATGAAAGCTCTGTACGCTAACCAACACTCTATCAACAGCACCATGTTTTATTTTTTCCAGTCAGTCTGTTTCCTTCCTCAACACCTGAAGACGAAAATGCATGTTAATTACTCTCATAATTGTTTCATTGTCTATTAATAGAAACCACGTATGTCACAAATAGACGCATTCTTTCTGTGAAAAATCCCATGTTTCGCACATCGTGCTTCTCCATTTACTGTTATTTGGACATTCACTTGGAAGTTAAAACTTAGGTTTGTGTGTTTGTTTTCACGTGCATGTGTGTGAGAAGAATGGTGTGAACGTGTGTTCGATGTTTTTCTGGGCATTATTTTCGTTCAAAGCATTAATATAATTGTAAAATATGGAATTTACTGTAATGCAAGGAGTGAAAATATAAACCCAGTCCTTCAGGTTCGTTCCCGAACAACATTAAATAATGGAACGTAACGTGTACCGAGTATTATTCCATGTCGAGAACAAGAGACATTACGATCGACAATCTTCATCTCGTATTTCTCTTTGGCATCACTACTCAATTTACAGAGATGTATACCCGTGACTGGTATACAAGCCGCAGAATTGCAATGTTGGTTGGGTTGTCTAGTCACAAGGCGCTAGGTGGTCAGACATGGATGGCTTGCGTCAGTGCTTCTTCAATAGGGTCGGTACAGCCCAGAAGTGTTCGTGACTGTACACAATCCAACACCTGACGTCCGGAATCACTTTGCGATGTTTCTTCTTGTGTTACGCATGCTATTTATTTATTAATTTTATTTTACTTTTCTTTCCAAATTAATGTCATTTCGTGACTGCAAATCACTCCACAAATATAACTGTTTCCATCAATTCACTTACCGCGTTTCTAGACAAACAAATCTACACAATATATTCCCAAAACTAACTAAGCCGCATTACTTTCATAACAAAATTAGCACCTGTTCCGATCGCACTGCCATCTATATTTTCATAGTTTCGGGAACCAGTTTCTTGGGTCGTTTTCCACACTACGTTATTCAAGGCGCTGTACTTTGGGTGCACCGCTGATGCACGCTTTGGCTTTCCGTATTTCATTCACCGGGGCGCACCAAAGCTTTAACCAGGTTAAACCATGACGTCATCAATTTACACCAGTCTCAAGAGATGGTGCGGCTGGTGAATCAAAATGGCGTCGTCTGCATTTAATCTTCTTCTGACTCGTCATATACGTTTTGTAGGCAATAGTACGGAATGTCACGCCGATTTTGTTGCACGGAGGGCGAATAAACTGGATACAGACATAAGCTGTCGAGATTTTAAATACTACTACTCTTTCACTTCCACGCAAAGTAAAATAAAGTATGCCCATGCATCAAAACATGCGTCCATCTTCTGCTGCAACATGCAGGAAAGAATCCATTTGCAAAATTCGATATCATTACAAAAGAATACCACTTAAATTCGTACTGCACATGCAAAATGAGATGTCGTTAAGTGAAAATTTATAATATTTAAGAAATATCTTCTGTGATTTAGTCACAATCAGTGATTTTTCCCCCTAATAAACGTAAATATGCGCGCGCATTCTGAATCTAGCTTTCATTTGCTGCAGCATGAAGCTTTCAATACCAGGTCTTGATGGTATTCCGTACCAGGCCATAACATATTTACCGGATTAGATATTCTTGTTTCACATTACAACAATAGGCCTATATATCGAACCGGCATAGTTCCGTTAGAATGGAAAAATCATGTAGTTGTTCCAATTTTAAAAGCAAACAAATCTCCGCACCATGCATCCTCATACAGACCTATAGTACTCATTTCAGTTTTGGAAAAAGAAATGAGCGCACAATGAAAAATAGACTATTCTGGTTATTAGAACGTGAAAATTTTTTTCATCCCACACAATTTGGATTTCGAACTAATCTTAGTAAGCAAGACGCTATAGCCACTCTAACAGCAGCCATTCAAAATAGTAAAATTACACGTTCCTACTGTTTCAGTTTGTTTATAGATGTTGAAAAGGTTTACGATTTACATAATCTTTGTCATAAATTAGAGAATCTTCATATACACCCAAAACTTTCAATAATTGTGTGGACTCTATATTCCAACAGAAATATATTTGGATGGTTCTCCGATAAATTAAGCGATCCTCGTTCCACTTCAATCGGCATACCTCAAGGCTCACCTCTGAGCCCTCTCTCATTCAATATTTATACGAATGAGATACATGCATTACCAATTCAACCATTTCATCCGCTTCAGTATGCAGATGATTTCTGTTTCTATAACATTACAGATGATGCTACTCAAGGTATTACAACAATGCAGAATTTAATCTCCACCATAAGAGCGTGGTTTTTCAACGAAGGATTATCCATCAGCGAAACAAAATCAAAAATTATTTGTTTTAATAATAAGCGATTGGGTACTTGTCCCAACAATATATCACACATTTCTAATATCCCAGTAAAAGAAACACATAAATATTTAGGTATGCATTTTGATAGGCGGTTCACATGGAATACACACATTATGCATTTAATCAATAAAGGCCGTAAAATAATAAATATACTCCGCAGTATGACAACAATTAAATGGGGTGGCCACCCCAAAATCTTACTTCTATTTTACTTCTATTTTACAAATTGGAAATAAATATATTCCTAAGTAAAACATCAAAATATAAAATAAATAATTAGACTTCTTATGCTATTTCAATACTATTAAGCGCAAAACAATATCTCGCTTGACCAGTTTTCAATAGGCTTATTTTTTCTTCTCTTCAAATTTTGCCGCCCTGGTCGCTGGTCTTTGTCGTTCTTTCCCGGGAGTGTGGAATGATGTGGAGGGGCCTTCTGACATCTCAAGAGATTGTCTTTCGTTCGTGATAGCCCTGATTGTTCGTTCAGGAACTCCAGTCGCAGCCGCTGCTCTCTTGCCAAATTGCTTTATTGGGATGCTAACACCTTGACTGGCTTCCTCCTTCATGAACTTGTGCACGTTGCTTAGAATTTCCCGAGCTTGGCTATGCAAGGTTTTTGATTTCAACTTTGACAGAACTGGAGGCATTATGGAATTTAACGTTCATTAACAAACACACACTTTCACATACACACACGCAATACACGCACACAACGCCAAACCGGTCAAATACTTAGTATAAAATAAAAATATGGTGCTTCCAATCAAACAAAACTCACCGTCACTTTACCTGCCTTTCCCCTTCCGTGACAGAAATAGTGCTTCATTATTACAGTTGGCAACACTAGTTACTAGCTAGCCAATGAACATGCGCTGCATAAAAGAAGCAACCACTACGCCGTGCTATATTGCCGCATTACCGTTCCTGCCGAACGGTGTGAACCGCGAGCTGGAGCGCTATTCAATTGTTTTCAATGATGCTAAGAGAGAGGGAGACGAAACGAAAATTGGTATCTATGCAACGGCAAAGATATATGTGTTGTACTTCTAAGCTAAGTGCTTCATCTTGTGCTCGAAGTTATAGCTATGTATTTCAGACACCTCTGTTTTGTAACTATATGCTTCAGTTGAATATCTTTCCCAGTTGCTTTTATCTTCAGTAACTTACCCCTGTTACTTATAGCATTTGAGTATTCTTTGCATACCTCGGAGAAACGGGGAAACATTTATATGTATTTATATACGATTTGTAGCCTGAGGTACAGCCACGGACAGGACTCTGCTGGGTTGTAACGATTTCATTGAAAGTTATGTATTGATTACAACCCAGAAGTGTCCGTTTCCGTAGTAGCATATTAACATGATCTAACACACAACTTAGTATTATTCCATGCATGGTAATATCATAGAGTAAGGTAATGAGGTGCAATACATTTTACGCATCTTTTCCACTGAATGTTTTGTGACAAGTGAAGGGATTTGCAAGAAGATCGGTTAATTGCAATACTTAAAACAATTCAGTAGTAATGTCTACAACTGGAAACTGATTTGATTTCCCTTTACCATCTTCAAAACGGTTGTGTGTTTTGGGAAGATTAAGCCAGTCTCACACGGCATTTATGTACTGTTCACACCCCTTCCTTATGGTCTTTGTCAAACCATCTACTTGCGTGGGCTTCATGCACAAGTCACTTGCGAATGATATAACGTAAAGCCACATTTTCCAATTTTGTCATTATATTTATATTGTCACGTCCTCTGTAAATACAGCGAGAAAATGTGACACCAAGAACACATTAATTTTCTCCTCTAAGAAAAATCTTAACTCCGAAATAAAATCATAAACATCACTACCGAGAATAATATTTCTCATAACCCTTAACACTTACATGTATGAGTTGGATTTACTTCCATGTTCTTACAGTTCTCTATTCCTTCTGTTACACTTTTAAGCTGACGTTAACAAACGTATATCACCTTCCCACACCCAACGAAAACTTGTGTTCTCTAACAGAGATAACGCTAGAAGTAACAGCTTTCACAAGACGATAACGTTTAGTATTTTCACGCAAGTGTTAACAATACATAACACAATTTCTGAAAGCCGTATTCTATCTCCTGACCTAAACAACCAGTTTTATATATATAGACCATTGTGTCAATACTCTTTTCAAGTAGGCTATGCATGCAGACCGGTACCATAGGGTTCTCTATGCCAGTACCCAAGGCACACACACACACACAAAGACAATGTAAAAAGAGAAATGGAAAGATAATAGAAAGAAAGACATAAAAAATGCAGAAAACAGGAGGAAAGAATGAAAGGAGATATAAAGAAAAATATATGAAAAGAGAAATAAATAGAGAAATTATATATAAGTGGGGAAAATACATAAATAAATAAACGAGAAACAAGGAAGGAGAGGAGGTGAAAAATAATCCAAATAGATAAAATAAGGTTTTGACTTGATTAATTTTACTTAGCTTTTCTGCCATTTTGAGGTAATCGCGAAGATGCGGATGAGCGCTGATATGATGAAATTTATGAAGGGGCACTTCAAACCTTGAGTCAAATGCGCTTGCAAGATTTTATCAGGGAATGGGTGCAAGCATGGGAATACTTTTTTTCGATGTATTTTCCCCAAAATCACTGCTTCAGTCTTACTTGTAAATTATTGCTCCTTTATAGGTTAACGCATATGACTGAAGTGGAATTACACGTGTGAAACATATAATTTTAGGCAGACATTGATATTCCAGTAAGGTAACACCCTCAACCCCGTTTGCAACCTGCGGACGCCCTTGCCTTGAGTCGATCCTAATGAAAGTCTCTGATGACGTTACTGACACACACACACACAGGTGTTGCTTTCTTTTCTAGAACTATGAACTTGTGCACAGGAGACTATTCAATAATACCTTACACCTGTGTTTATCTTGCGTTAGCAGTAATCTTGAATCATTTACCTTGAAAGATTTAGTACACACCCTAAATAAGTTGACACCGGAAATCGAATCCGAGACATGTTGGTTACAAGGCAATACCATTATCTGATGGACACAAAGCGAGACCATTCTAGGTAAAATATTTCCATGTTTGTGACAGTTGTACCTAATTCTCAAACTTGTTGTCCCTTTGTGTAATCATTGTTTATACAAATAACGCAAAATACTTGTATTTCACAAAAATCTACTAATACTATCGCTGTGTAATCAAAGTATCCCTGAAATAGATTGGAATAATTAAAGAGAGGTAGAGAGAGAATATGTTCTGTGCAGTGGTGTACCCATGATTTTCTAAAGGGTGGGGGGTTACGTATAGTATTTTTATTAGTCAGTCCTAATTTTGCCTTATTTTTCTGCCTTTGACGTTCTTTTATTTAGAATTACTGGGCGAGAGGAGGTTATGACCAAACCACTGGTTCTGTGCCCTTCCCAGAAAATTTTCAAGATCCGCTTATGCCTTGAATCATAATGCGTATTGTTGTATTTTGTTTCCATGGTTTATACACGTATGACTTTCAATCTCCAGTGCTCGAATTTGAAGGCAGTACCTATTGCATTAGAAATTCTTCTATGAACTATTTAGAACGGGGAAGGAAGGGTGTTTGGAGTTTATCTCATAACCACTTTTCTATTCCAGAAAATTTATTTCTGTATTGTTACGACGAATAAATTATGCACAACATATGAGTTAACAGTAGTTTATTTACAAGAGTTAGCAATGTATACATATCTTGACACTACATTAGTACTGTACAAATCACAAGTTGCATTTTCCACATCTATGAAGTAACAACATTATGAACTTTTTCTGAAATTGCGCGGTTAAACACTTCGTGTAAGTACACAAACAATAAAGTCATAGGCTTATGTACATGTATGAAAAGGCACAAAATTGGTCCCCTTGTCTTTACCCCAGCTGTTTCCTTATTGTGCTTGTTGTGCTTTTTTAGAATGCTTTCACAGTGTTGTAAAAATATTGGTGATCAGTGGGTGTGTAGCACCAAAACGAGATAATTTCGAAAATTTGGTGTGTAAAGTACATTGTGAATTCAGTAGGAACTTCGTCGGACATATTGATAAATGTCTGCTAAAGCCAACAATAGAATGCTTTAAATATTCTTCACCTACTAATTGTTTGCATATGAACTAAAAATGGAATAATTTAAAATTGAAAACACAACATTTTCCTCCAATTATAATTACTTATTTTACTATATTTCATTTTCGTCCTTTTAATTTTTGCTATGTAGTTGGCTTCATACTTCATTTCTTAATAACTGTAAGCGGATTCAATACCATAGGCACTGTCAGGTAGGCACATTTAACAGTTAGGTTTTAGTCACATATTTTAGAAAGTATGTAGGTATTTCGAAATACTGAAAGACTTTCAGCATTTCTTTCGATTTGTGTCTAAGTGAGCCAGAATTTAGGCTAAAATTCTTGGGTTATTCATGGAAAATTACCATTAATTTTTAATTAGACTTGAATTGTCCTCGAAACGATCTTACTTTATTATTTCCTGATACAGGAGTTCATTTCATCCTTATTGTGGCACACACTAGCACTTAAGCTAGAAGTGTACATGATTATTTTCTTATGTGTTGTTTAAATTGAAGAATTTCTAGGATTAGAACAACATACCGTATATACAGGAACTTTTTCCTCTGAAATGTTGTTTATTTAATAAGGCGTTATTTAATTAATCAATTAATTCTTGGTGGAGATATATCGTTATTTTTGAATGATGACATCACACGTAGAGTATTTGTTCTAATTGGATTAAGTCATCCTTGAGTTATTCTACATAATTAGCCATTTCTTTTTCAAGGTAATATGAATCACAAGTTAACTTGCGGGTGAATGGAAAAGCAAAGTTGATTTCACTCATGTGCAATTGGAGTTAAGAACTTATTTCAGTGTTAGCTTCACACGATCCTAATTTCTACGTGCAAAAGTGTGTGTGTGTGAGAGGGGTGAGCTAGTGTTTATTCTAATCGGCACTATTCAAACATCTAAAACATGTAAGAACGTATGGCCACTCAAACATTTTACATGTCAAAGGAAATTTAGCATGCTTAAAAGAAGTTTATGAGTTGTAAAAATATTAGTCCTTCATTGACATACATATGTGTGCATATCTAACATTGCGACCTGAAATATTTCGTGAACAACAAATATTGAAAAACTGCTTTCGCAGATATATAGGTATGAGAGGGGTCCATGTAATTAGTGGACACAATACGTTCAACTACGTAAGGAAATACAATTTTCAACACAAACTTAGTTTTTTTTTATGGAAACCCCATTTTATTTTCAGCTCATTTGAAAGTACGGAAAAATTAATTAAGAATGACGTTTGTTACATTGTAATACGTCAAGTAGTTCTCAAGTAATTGTAACCTGAAGTTGACGCTTGAAACAAACATTCTCACAAGTTGATTCATGTCTCGTAATATACATATCCCCCTTTTGACGCTATTCGTGTATTGTAACAAAAATGTTACTCTTCTGCATACTATGAATTGTGCTTAGGAAAGTTGTTACGTTCCAACAACTGCGGGTTACAATAAAATGTGTAGTTTGTATATAAGTAAGCTCTGACAAATTATCTAAAAGGTTCTGATACATCTTTCTGAGTTAACAAATAAATGTTAATTAAAAAGTATAAATTTTAAACATTCCGCCATCAGTTACATACATAAATGTTAGTACATTAACATATTTCTAATTTTTAATTGGTGTTCGTTTATTTACGTCATAATTTTTAGTACATTCGAACAATCAACTCTTCTAGTTTGGTCATGACAAATCTTTAAGTTTTCAACTTTTAAACTTTGCAGCTTATACATTTTTTCCTACAAATTGATTTATCAAATTTATCAAATAAAGCAAGGGCGTAACAAAGTGCACTAATTAAAAAGATGTTTGTGATAGTGTACGTACGTCAGAACTGTTGTTGAGAAAATAGTATTTTTAGACTCTGAAAAGGCCGGGATGATACTTATCTGTGGCGAGTGTAGGAAAAATGCAGCACATGCGTGCAGGCTGTATGCACGACGGCATTTGCTCTCGGCTCTGCCGACAGGCTTAGTGAAGGATGCGCCTTCACGCTCTACTTCAGGTTACAATTACTTAAGAGCTACTTGACGTATTATAATGTAACAAACGTCATTCTTAATGATTTTTTCCGTACTTTCAAATGAGCTGAAAATAAAATTGGGTTTCCATAAAAAAACAGTTTGTGTTGAAAATTTTATTTCCTTACGTACATGTGCCCCTCTCATACATATATATCTGCGAAAGCAGTTTTTCAATATTTGTTGTTGTTCACGAAATATTTCAGGTCGCAATGTTAGATGAGACACCCTGTATATGTATATGCAATGTGACACACTCTATAGCTATACTGAATGATGTTATTTCGACAAACATAGGTTACGCTCATCACTTCATATTACACTTTAAAAGTATACAAAACCCAACTATAGATGACTCCATTAACATTGACATCCAACCCAATGTCACACATAAACATACACACATATCACAATAATACAAATGTTCACATATCTTCATCATAGAGTAAATAAGTAATTGTTTTAGTATCTTGTTACATCTCTGATTTAAATTACACATTGATTAGCAATGAAAATAACTAAGTTCATATGTGGACCAGTATCTCGTCGAGTGGTTTTCTCTGGAGATCAGGGACAGTGGCATCCTCCGCTGGGTATCCAACAGGCATCAGAAGGGCTAACTTTTCATAGTTTGGTCTCCCAGTAAGGGCACGTAGGGCTGGTCCACAATTGAGGGGAGTGCTGGTCAGTGACACGAGTCCTGCATACTGCAAATTTAAGAGTTAATCACACAAAGATCTCAATAAGTAAGACTGGAGTAAAATTGAAACAACTGAATGTTTAGCTTTAAAGGATATTGCTTGATAGATTATAAGTGGATAACACATTTAAGGACCTACATTTCAAGCCATGAAATATTAGACCGATGCACTTGGATGCATTTTTCCAACGAGAGCATGCATATGTATTATATATACACTTTGTAGGATATCTGCAATGCATTTGGAAATTTTCACAAACTAAGACAAATGAAATTGTTTTCTCATTCAATCTTTCTCTTCCAAAAGTACTTTGGGTTAGCAATTGATCCTAATTGAACATTTTAATAATTTAAGTAAATTATGTGTAAAATGATGTTCAAATAATTTCTTCCTCATAAAAGGTTTATTGTAAACAGTGTAGCTTCGAAACCATACCCACTATAGTTGCACATATCGTATGAATCCAAATCATGTAAAACACTGTTTTTCCGTCCATCTGTATACATTTGGTTTTAATACAATTACAGGATAACACACACAACATACACACCACTAATATATATGCAAACATTGACCTCCCAGATGGCGTAGTGATAAAGTCGCTTTGTAATCAAGGGGACCAGGGTTCAATATCCAGTGGAGGCACGACAGTGCTCTCAAAGTATGCAGTTTTCGGTTCAAGGGTAGTTGTTGATGTACGGAACATTTGATTTAATAACTTCTATGAATTAAATGCAAAACAACCGTCAATCTAGATGCACCCAAAGGTCATTAGACACCAACATCTGTATTCGTTGAAGAGGACCAATTTATTTTGATACAATTCTTGGACAGAATACTGATGGTTTATATTGTAGAAAGTTTGTATTCAAGCCCAGAATGTTTGGAGAATATCCTTAAGAGGAAGACTGATATTTTTACATGATGTTTGATGCATTAAAAGAATATTGCCCCATTCTCTGACCAATCAAGAGGCAGACGTTTGATGGTTGTTTTAGTGAAATATGGTGATAGTTTTACATACGTGGATGGCAGTAAGGAGGATTCCACAGGCTAAGCTGACACTCATTTCATTGTAGTAATGAATTTTCTTGGTTCCATCCGTCTTGAAGCTGTACATTTGTTTGAAGACGAGAATAAGATGCGGCGCCGCAGTCAGATATTCCTTCACCCAATTTGTGCGCAGAGGTTTCAGATCCGTGGTCCATTTGTCACCTTGAAAGAATGCAATATAATTAAGCACGACATTGTAAATAATAAGGTTTGAATAAGTTCTACATTTAAGTTTCTTATAAACGTTTAATTGGTATGATTCAACACTACAAAATAAAATATTATTCAGGCTATTGATATGGCGGCGTGCATACTTAGATTCAGATATCACCAAGATTCAATTTCAACAAGCGCCATATTTTCTTCCCATAGGGAGGGGACAGTTTCACATGTAGTAGTTCTCATGCATGCATTTAGAAGGATACAAACCAGAATTTTAGACGGCAGTCTTATTTTGTGACCTCGTACAGTTAAACGCAAATGTAGAATCAATCAATCAATAAATTTATTATCATCATGAGCACATTTGTTACATACATGTTTCTCTTTTGGACAGGGAAGAATGAAATGTCTAATTGGATGGGTAAAAGTAGCAAATACGAGGAAAATGAGAGCTTACAAGTGGCGAGTGGTGCCGAGATGACAAAGAATTAATAAATTTTCAAAAATCCACATAGCATTATACAGATATCATTTGTAAACTGTTTGTTATCAGTAGTGTCGAGATCAGAAAGAATGAACGAGAATTTATTAAAACACGTACGTTCAGTATGAAGAGTTGATTCTTGTACTTTACTATGTCTGCAGGCGTCATGAGTGAGAAAATTGTCAAATCTTAGTGAACTGAAACAATTGACACATTTCCATGGTAATTTTTGGAAGGTTTGAGACAGTTCCCACAGTTTCTTTACCAAGAACAGCTTTGAAGTTAATTCTTGCAAATTGAAGTCAAGGATGCTTCCCACGTTTCTATTTTAATAATATACTGTAGATAAGCGTGAGTTTTTTGCACAATGTACAGTCTAAGTGTTGTAGTCGTATCGTTAAAATACGATCTTTTGCTTGATCATTATAGGACCTGGACACCTATTCTCTCTTCCCTTAGCAACTTCCATTTGCTTCTGTACAGCCCTTTATTCACTCAGTCCTCTTTAATATATTTTCTTTCTCTACCAATATCAGACTTTCTTTTCCTTTCCTCTGGATCCTATCCACATGTACATGCCTCAGGCAAACTCGCGAACTAAATGCACAGTGATTTGTTTTCTCCTCTCGCGCCTTTTGTTAGTGCTGGCAATTTGGCAACGCAGGAACGCAGGAGCAATGCAAGCTGCTGACTACATCGCCCACACTCGCTTCACTCGCTAGCTGTTGAAAACTCGACTACAGCGCCACGGGGCAAATTATATTGCCTCAATTATTCTTACTTCCGCTTTCCTTTCACTTTCTCTGCTTCCTCTTGCATACCGTGAGATAGTTTTAGCGCATCCTCTAGCACACCTATTCAACCCCGAAAGACGTGCCTAGCTCGAGTGGATTAGTCCAAACGAGAAACTCGTGCGAAACTGAGGTCTGAGTTTCAGATCAGTTTTTAGCTTTTATGCGTTCGCTTGTTTATTATCGCTTCCTTTTATGGCTGTTACAGTTCGAAACAAACTCTTTTGAAGTGGAACAAAGACGCTTTTCACGGAACATGCATTACACTTGCAGCCGTCACCCCTACTTTTCAAATGGACTCGTTCTGTTAGCGCATGCGCACTTGCATAGATGGTCACTACTAACGCAAACGGACTGTACATGAAAATCATAGGATTATTTATAGTAGAGCAAGTATCCCTAACACGCAGAGGGATTAGAGAGAAAGAGAATGAATATGAGACACAAATAAAGAAAAGTACAGGGAAACAAAGGGATACAGAAACAGGAAGGAAGGAAATGAGACAAAGAACGAGATAAAGGAAGAAAGGAGGAGTGAAAGAAGTGAAGGACATGGGGAAACAAGAAGAAAGAAAATGAGAGAATGAAGAAATAGATGAATAGGTGAAGAAACAGAAAGTGAAGAGATAGAGGGAGAAACAAGCAGTGAAGAACAAAAAGAGAGTAACAGGGAGAAAGAGAAGAAGAAAGAGATAGAGAAAGAAACAAGGAGTGAAATGCAGAAAGAGAAGCGGGAAGGAGGAATAGGAAATAAGAAAGAATTAGAGAGATAGAAAAAGGAACAAGAAGTGAAAGTCAGATAGATACAGAGAAACAGGAAGAAACAAAATGACAGAAAGAAATATATAGAGTAATAGAGAAAGAAAGAACGAGTGAAAGGCAGAAAGAGATAAACAGGAGGAAAGAGAACAAGATAAAGAAAGATATAGAACAAGAACAAGATATGAAAGACAGAAAGAGATAGAGAAACAGGAAGAAAGAAAAGGAGAGAAAGAATGAGATGGAGGAAGTACAATGATTGAAAGACAGAAAGACTTTGAGAAACAGGAAGAATGAAAAAGATATAGAAATTGAAAGAAAGAAAAGAGAGAAAGGAGAGAGATGGAAGGAAGAAATCAAGAAGAAAAGAGAAATTTATTATTCATGATCACCGAAGCCGAGACCACCTTGAGATATTTCTGTTTCTCTTCCATTATTATATGTTACTCACCCATTCTCTTCCTGTAGTTTATTTCTTCCTCTTCTTCTACAATTTCTCTCAATCTCTCTTTTGTTTCCTTGTCAGACACAACGACGTAAGTCCAAGGTTCGGTGTGAGCGCCGCTAGGAGCCGTTCCTGAAAACAAAAATTTTGTGCTTTTTAATTTCTATTTTGGCACTATTCTACCCTTTGGGTTAATCGCGGCGATGATGAACTGATGACGATAATAGGACTAACATATTGACACGTGCGTTACCCAGGATATAAGCACAGCAGCATTAGCTTCGTTGTAGCTTCATCATAGAGGTTGACATTGATTTTTAATATAGCCTACAGGGCGTCCATAAGTCATTGAACTGCTTAAAGCAATGTAGTCTACACCATAAAATAGTATGTAGTTCAGTTTGTGTAGTAGTTTCAGTTTAGGTGTGTGTCGGGAGGGGGGAGGTGACAGGATATTCTTATTTTGTTTTGCACGAAATTAAGACACGTGCTTCTACGTAACAGGGTGTACAGACTTTTGAGACACCTTGCATATGCGAGGGATGCATGTATTTCAATTGAAAGTAGAACATTAGTTTTTTTCAGAATCATAAATGAAGAAAATCACAGTCGACTATTACCATAATAAGTTATTAAATTAGTTATAAGAGATGACAAGCTTTTAATGTATTTTGAACTTCAGGAAGAATCACTTTGAAGCTATCTGTGGTTCGAATCCCGGTCTAGGCATGGGTGACCTTTGTGTCCATCATATCATCATTCATTTTCGCGATTAGCCAAAAGTGGTAGAAGAGCGAAGTAATATAAATCAATCAATTGTTTAATTAGAACTCGCATTGTTGTAATTTATCTTTACAATCTATTCCAGGTAACTCGTGTGCATTTCCTTTTTTTCAGAGAATGTGAAAGGGAACCACTTCCTTTACCAGTAAGAGGGACTTGAAGTCTGGACCGAGCTTAGTTTTGGAAGGTAGGAATTAAAACTATTTTTAGTTCATTTTTAGTGTTACTTAATGGAAATAATATGTATGCAACTTTAAATCAGTTCACTTCTCCATTATCACAACTTGTTATTACTGTGAGCTGGAAATGCAATTCCCAATTGTCTTGTTTTATTCAGGAGATATTGAATGACTGTCATTTTGACATATTTAGCACGCACTCAATACATGGTTTTCACCTAGATGTAAAGCCACGGATATTACCTCAATTGTACTCATCTTCAGTTCCTTATGCTGCAATTAATCTAGGATACAATTTTGGCATAAAAATTATCCAACAAGAAAAGAAACTGCCCCCAGGTCGTTGAAAGATTTTACACTTAAAATTCAAGCTTCGGTGCAAGATTGTGATTTTTCATGTAAATGTATGACAACTATTTAGGCACGTGCTACGTCTGTTGACAAAATTTCAACCTGTCAGTGTTGCCAGTTAAAGTGATATGACCCTAAAATGTCATTTTAAAACTTAATCCGTATAATCGCCATTACCAAACACATAAATCGATGCACATGACCAATTGCAAACGACATATCGTCACAAGACAATGGTCACTCATTGGGTTTTATGAACCTTCGAACCTGAATCATGGGCGAGTTAGGATAATTACCTGTCTATCTGAAGAGTGATGATAAATTCGAAGAATAAAATAAACTAAGTCCTCTCTAGGCTTCGTCGCAGGTTGACCAGGACTCGCCTCACTTTCCCTCAACTCCTTTCTCTAAGCTCCTCTCTCTCCTCAATCCAAATCAAAAGTCAGTCCCTTCTCAGTCTGTCTCACCTCTATATCCCCCAGGCCATGGAGCCCTTCCTCCATGCCGAATCGTGATTTTTACTGCCTCTATTTCAAACAGCTGACTCCATAGGCTGATGGAACTTCCTATATCCTGAATACCTCAGGAGGTTTGCATAGCACAACACTGTGCATTATTTACATACTACAGAGGTTGAGACAACTGAGATAAACAAGTGAATGCCCTGGTCAACATGAAGCACCAGAGAGACTTTAAATAAAATATAATCTCATGGATTGATACGATATTAACTAACATGCATCAGTCAGCAGACATTTAATTCTTGTATATTTTTTCACTCAAAGGTGCGATTGTGAAAAAAAATGGCTTCCGTCAGTTATTAATTTATAGAATTTTCTGTATCGAGAAAACTGATAATGTTAAGATTTTAAAGATATCTCAATGGTTTAGGCATTAAAATGCAGAAAACCCTATGTTGAACATTTTACCTGCTGCTCGTATTATGTTCTCGATTATTTCAAGTGGAACAGGCTCGCTGCTGAAGAAACGAATGGTCCTTCTTTTGTCCATGAGCTCGTAGAATTCTTTCGATCTTCTCACCATTTCCTCATCCGAAAGCCTTTCAGACTTGTAAGGAATATGGGGAAGGTCTTCTGGAAGTGCCGATGCGTATTCTTGATGTCCCCATCCATCGTCTTCTGCCGAGTCCTTAATTTCAGCAGCTGAAACAATGCATAAAGAATATTAATTACTTCTGTAAGGAGTAAACCAGTGGTAATTGCCATCGTCTTTAACTACCAAAACGCATATCCTGACATGGTATGCAATGATACAGATTGTTGTGTGATTCGGGTTGCGAAAGGAAATGGTTGTGATGCATGTCTCAACTTATTTTTGCTCGAGATTGTACAACAACAGAATAATGAGAACTTAATCTCTATATATAAACAGGATGAAACTAGCTTGAGGAATAAAGAAGGAAGAACTATCAAAACGCATATCCTGACATGGTATGCAATGATACAGATTGTTGTGTGATTCGGGTTGCGAAAGGAAAAGGTTGTGATGCATGTCTCAACTTATTTTTGCTCGTGATTGTACAACAACAGAATAATGAGAACTTAATCTCTATGTATAAACAGGATGAAACTAGCTTGAGGAATAAAGAAGGAAGATATTCATAACTTGTAAACAACACTTCAAACAGAAGCTTGTAAAGACATTTGTTCGGAAATAAATAATGTGCAATTATTTGCCATTTTTTTCAATTTTTGGTGCTTAAATTGTGCTTTATATTTAATAAAATCATTATAATTAATCAAATTTTGTTTCCAATGAGTTTACATTTGGAGCTGAGTTTTAGAGAGTTTTAACCATATTTAATCAACATAGCACAAAAGAAAGCCAGTATATCCACTTTTAAGCCGACTACCATGTTCTACCTAAATTCCATCGCATCGGCGTTCAGAAAAGACAAAGAGAAAATGCATCAAATTTATATTTTCCACGGTAGCTAAGTCGTTAGGCCGTCTGACTACGAGAGACCGGGTTCGATCCCCAGCGGAGGAAAACCAGGATTTTTCCCACCTGCTCAAGCTGCTCCGGCGCCCACCCAGCGTCGTATAAAGTGGGTACCTGGAGGAAACTCTGGGGGGTAAAGGCGGCCTGGGGTATGGTGCTGATCACATCACCCCTACCTTCGTCCGTGATCAAGAAAACGTGGGGCCCAAACTCCACACCCTCTATACGCCTTCATGGCGTGGTACAAAGTACAGGGGAGCACTTTACCTTTTTCTACCTAATTTCTTTTCAAAATTAACACTTCATTGTTAAAAAATAAACTTGAAAGCAATTCTTAAACTGTTACAAGTTTCTAAAAAAGTAGGAGAGTTACAGTTACTCGAAAAGCAACTATAACTGATAAAGTAACAATATGCATAATTTCCACAACGAATATGAACACCTTGAACATATTTTTCGTTGTAAGCCATTGAAACTTTTGCATAGGAATCGAACAGCTGACCCGCCTGGAGAAAGCTAATGATCTATCATATGAACAGTTTCCATTTTTAATTGTCTATTGCCGTCAGCAAGTGGAACATCGCACGTTTCTTGCGAAATGTTACAAGTTTTAAGATTGCCACATATCCAGCCCCATCTTTAAAGTCAGAAATAAGCCAGAGGTAGTCGGTTAGTTGTGCCTAAATCGATACGTTTACTGCTTTGATAATTGCAAGGAGAAGTGTGACGAAATAACACTCTATGTTTACGTCAGGACTAATTCCCCTGACCTTTCCTTGCTATGAATGCAGGCACACAACAAAAGATGCTGCTAATGTAGCCAGTTGCTGCCTAAGGTATTTCGCTGACATACTTTCACTATGTCTATATTCAACATATCAGGACAGGGTTGAGAAAAAGCAAGAAGAAAAGATATTAATCTTGTTTTGAAAAGATCCACTACAAAGACGTATGTCAAGTGGAAATCGCCACATATTAATAAATTATGAAATTATATCTCAGACGTTTGCACATCGTTAGCACATGAAAGCACACTATTTATTTTAATAAGCACATAAATATTAATCAAGATATTAGTGGGTTTATTGTGGCGATTCTGGCTTGATATCAAGATAAAATCGCCACAAATCAAAAAAAATATTTTTCAGCAACCAAATTGTACTATCTTTTAGGCATTCGTTAGCACACGAAAGCACACTATTTATTTTAATAAGTACACAAATATTAATGAAGATATTAGTTAGTTTATTGTGGCGATTCTGCCTTGATATCAAATAAAATCGCCACAAATCAAAATAATATTTTTCAGCAACCAAATTGTACTATCTTTTAGGCATTCGTTAGCACACGAAAGCACACTATTTATTTTAAATAAAACGCAAATATTAACTAAGATATTAATTAACTCTGGTATGATATCAAGATAAAATCGTTAAAATAAAAAATTAAAAATTTTGAGCAACAAAATTGTACTTTCTATTAGACCTTCTTTAGGACACTATTTATTTTAATTGAAATGCAAATATTATCCAAGATATTAATGAACTAATCCTGGCGACTCTGGCTTGATATCAAGATAAAATCGCCACAAATAAAAGAAAAAAAAATTGAGAAGCTAAATTGTATTATCTTTTAGACATTTATCAGTACGCGAAAGCACACTACTTATTTTAATTAAAACGCAAATATTAATAATAATAATAATAATATATCTTTCTTGAGCGGGCGAGGTTTAGCGTACACTGTTCTCCCACCTAACCTAACCACACCTAAAATAATAATAATAGTAAATAAGTAAGAAAGATGAAAGAAAAATGCACTTACAATTTAAAATAAAATAAGAACTGTAAAGATACAATTAATGAGTATATGTATACACATAAAACTAAATTCTAAATACAATTTTAAGTGTATATATATAGGCACACACACACACACATGTACACGTAAATGCATATTTGTTAATGTTTGATGGTGCAAGAACAGAAATATTTGACATGAAGTAATATCAAATTCTTACATTGACATTAATACATTGTGGGATGTATTTTTATTCGTGTGTGCTTCTAGATTCAAACTGTTTACATAGTAGAGAGTCCTTTGCTGTGGATTTAAGAGCATGCAGTGTTGATTGGTTAGTTATAGTTATGGGCAATTTATTCCAGGTTGAAACTGCATTTACCGAGAATGATGATTTGAAGGAGGCGGTACCGTAATGACATGTAAAAAGTTTGTTACGCCCTCGCGTGAAGTGTGAGTGTATTTGAGTGCCTATTTTAAGTTTTCTAAATAGATAATCTGGTTTACTTACTTTCAAAATGTTGTTTATGAAGGTGATATAGTGCAGATGCCTTCTTCTGTCCATTGTTAATATTTTCTTTGTGTTCAAATGAGGCAGGATATGTTCATATTTTCTTATGTTCAATGCAAATCGTATACAAGAATTTTGCATCACCTGAATTTTCCTTTTATCTCTGGCTGAGACCCCAGGACCATAAACTACATCACAGTAATCAAAGAGTGACCACAATAAGAGCTCAACGAGCTTCAGTTTAACATTTTCCGTTAGATAATTTTGAGACCTATGTAAATTCCTGAGAATGTAGAATAATTTTCTACACAGTCCATTCATGTGTTCTGTCCAAGTGAGAGAACTATCAATCACCAAACCCAGGTTTTTGATGTTGTTTTATGCGGTATGCACGTCCCACGTATCTTCAAGACTATGTCATTATACTTGTTCGTAATTGTTTGTCTCTTCCCCAGTAACATGTATGTGGATTTTTTGGGATTTAATATAAGTGCATTGGAATCACACCAGGCGGAAATTCTTTTTAATTCATCGTTGAGGACCATAACATCACGTCTAACTGTATTTGGCGTGGTAGGTAGGTATATCTGTGTGTCATCAGCATAGAAATGATATGTACATGTTTGTATTGCTCTCAATAAGTCTGATGTGTATAAAGTAAACAGTAGTGGGCCCAATATTGATCCCTGAGGCACCCCAGTTTTTATTGGCACAGATTTTGAAAATGATAGTGGAGTGCCAGGCATTTTTACTTTCTGGTGTCCGTCTGTAAGATACGAGTTGAACAACTTGATTGCTAATGGGCTGAAGTTATAATATCTGAGTTTAGCTAAAAGTAGATCATGCCGTACACTATGCAAGGCTTTGCTGAGGTCTAGGAGGCCTAGTATGACTGCACTCCATTCATCCATGAAATGATGTGAGTGCAGTGGCAGTACTACTCTATGTGATCAGAAGTATCCGGACACCCACCTGAAAATAAAGTACAAGTTTGGGCAACCATCCATCGGGAACACTGGCAGTCAATACAGTGTTGGCCCACCCTTAGCCTTAATGACAGCGTTCACTCTTACAAACATACTTTCAATCAGGTGCCGGAAGGTTCTGAGGAATGGCAGCCCGTTTCTCGTAGAGTGCCAGAATGAGAAGAGGTATTGATGTGTATCGGTGTGGTCTAGCACGAAGTCGGCATTCCAAAACATCCCAGATATGTTCTATGGGATTCAAATCAGGACTCTGCGCACGCCCGTCCATTAGTGGGACGTTGTTGTCGTCAAACAACTCCCCCACAAGCCCTGCAGTATGGACGGTGCTCGGTCGTGTTGAAAGACACACTGGTCATCCCCGAACTGGTCTTCGATGGTACGAAGCATGAAAGTTGTTAAAATGTCAACGTAAGCTTGTGCCGTGACATTGCCATGTAAAGCAACAAGGGGCCAAGTCCCCACCAGGAGAAACATGACAACACTGTAACCCCACCACCTCCGAATTTCACTGTCGGCACTACACAGGCTGGTAGATGTTGTTCACCAGGCATTCGCCACAACCACACCCTACCATCGGATCGCCACATTGTGCACCGTGATTCATCACTCCACACAACGGTTTTCCACTGTTCTATGGTCCAGTTTCAACGCTCCTTGCATCACACGAGACGGTGTTTGGCATTTGTCTGTGTGATGTTTGACTTATGGACAGCTGCTCGGCCAGGAAACCAAGTTGCCGCACCTTGTGCCAAACAGTAATGGTGGTTGGAGTAGATCCTGATGAAGTTCAGAATTTCTGTTTGATGGTGGCGATGGATGATTGACGATAATGCTGTACGACCCTCTTCAACACTCGATGGTCTCTGGAGGTGAGCATGGGAAGTTGGCCTGCACGCTTTTGGGTTGTACATATCCCTTAACCATAACATCGGAAACAGTGGACAGAGGGATGTTTAGGAGGGTGGAAATCTCACACACAGACTTCCTACACAAGTGGCATCCAACCAACTGACCACGTTGAAAGTCTGCGAGTTCCTCAGACCATCCCATACTTCTGTCTCACACTGTCTGCAGACTACTGAGTTCGCTGACTATGTGTTCCACGCGGTAGATAGCAGTACTGTGTCGCCCTCTATGATAAACACACGTTTTGCGGTGTGTCCGGATAATTTTGATCACATAGAGTATGTTTACTGCGAAAACCTGACTGTAATTCTGGTAATATATTGTTCGCATCAACAAATTTGGTGAGTTGCTGACACACTACTTTTTCAATAATTTTGGAGACAACAGGCAGCAAGCTTATTGGTCTGAGGTCATCAAGACTTTGAATATTCTTCTTCTTTGCTAGTGGGATTACGTGAGCTTCCTTCCATATGGAGGGAAATTCTCCAGTGCAGATAGAGAAATTGATGATTTGTGTTAGTGCAGGTAGTACAAAGGGAAGCGATATCTTTAACATTTTAACTGTGATTTTATCAGCTCCAGCTGCATTTGAGTGTATACTATGTATTGCCTTATACCGTGCGTCCATTTCGATCTGCAGCCGAGAGATCGGGAGAAACGTGGCGGGCGGCGCTGACGGAGGTGCCGACATTTGCGGCCTGTAATGCCCGCATATTTTTATGGACATATGCAGACATTTATATAAATATTGCAAAACTAGCACTAACCTGTGTTATAAGAGTTGTTCAAAGTGATGTCCACCTACATTCACACATTCCTGGCATCGTTTGATGAAATTTTGATTCACACGCAAAAGTTCTTCTTCCGTAATTCTTCCTAGTTCTGCCCTTATATTGTCTTTTAGTTCGTCGATGCTATGAGGGTTATTTCGGTAGACTCTATTTTTCAAGGTTCCCCACAAATAATAGTCACATACGGTAAGATCTGGCGAACGTGAAGGCCATAAACCTCTTGAAATGATTCTGTCATCAAACACCTCCCTTATAGCGTCCAAAGAATCAGCGGCGGTATGGGCTGTGGCCGAATCTTGTTGAAAATACCCATATTGTCTCTCATTATCTGATAACAACTGAAAAAACGGCGCGAGTATTTGTGTGCGGTACCTCTCTGAATTTATTGTGTCTTCAAAAAATATAGGCCCTATTATTCTTTTGGCACTTACAGCACACCACACACCAATTTTTGCATCGTGTAACGGAACTTCGTGTATTATTCGGGGATTTTCAGTGCTCCAGTATCTATTGTTCTGTGAACAAACATGACCACGCAAGTGAAACCATGCCTCATCCGAAAAAATTATTAACTGTGGATCAACAATACCATATACAATATTCTGCAAAACCCAATTACAGAAATTTACTCTACTTACGTTGTCAGGGGGCCGTAATTCTTGCACTATAGAAACTCTGTACGGTTTTAATTTTAGTAGCTTAGTGGCTGTATGTGCTGATGATTTTGACACGCCCATCTCCTGTGAAACACGGCGTAGAAGTTTGTTTGGAGAACGTTCTAACGCTGCACCAATTTCATCGAGTTTTGCTTCGGTTAGAATCCGTCGTTTTTGCTTAGGTGTTTTAAAATTTAACGATCCAGTTTCTCGTAATTTAAGGACAAGACGTCTAACCGTATCTCTATGTGGAGGTGAAACGCCTGGGAATTTCTGTACAAATTGCCTACACACGTCTCGACACGAGTCTGTTTTCACGTAAGTGTCATACATAAAAATTCTTTGGTCTAACGTGAACCTTGCGGCTGGCATTCCAATCGTCTGACTGACACAACACACATACACACTGCAATAACACAAACAAGTAACGGCAAGTAACCAAGAATAACACTCTTACGCACAGTACGAAATTAACACGCTCTTGGTTTACATCTGCCTGCGCTCTGTAGTCGCGAAGGAACAAAATACTTGAGCTAGGAGATTTCGGATTGCAAGGAAGCTCACGAACACCATTAGCTTTTAACGGTTCGTCTGCAGCGTAATCTTGATACAGTGTTGCACATTCGAAACCTCCAAACGATCCCCATCGACACAAAACTCTTTCAAGGATATAAACTTAAGCAGGACGTTACTGGTCAAAACTATGATTAAAATGTTTTACAGAGTATTATCTGTGGCTCTTAATATAATTTCTAAAGCGTATTTATTTGTGTATATAAGGGTGGAACTTGGAAGAATTACAGAAGAACTTTTGCGTGTTATAACACAGGTTAGTGCTCGTTTTGCAAGATGCCCACAAAAATAAGCGTACATTACAGGCCTCAAATGTCGGCATCTCCGTCAGCGCCGCCCGCCACGTTTCTCCCGATCTCTCGGCTGCAGATCGAAATGGACGCACTGTATATGTCAAGTTCTATTATTGTTTTCATTGTGAAACATAAATCTGTGGTATTCTCATTCTTGTTTGTCATGAAGTAATTGTACTGTTCTTGGATAAGTGTTTCAGAAAAATTGAGATTCTGTGTTACGCTAACAAAATGGTTGTTTATAACATCTGCATCCCTAAGATTAGATGGAAGGACATCAATATTATTTGTAGATTTATCAACAATATCTAAATCTTTTAATTTTTGCCAGGTACCACGTGTGTTCATATTTCTGCTGTTTATATGGGATGTGAAATATGCTTTCTTTTCCTGCCTTGTAATTGACGTTGTGAAGTTACGGGGGTCTTTGTATTGTAGCCTGTCGTGTGGGTTATTTGTTCGTTTAAATTTACGTAAGGCATTATTCCTGAGTTCATTACTAGTTTTACATTATCTGTGATCCATGGAGTATTTCTTTCACCTACCCTTGCAAGTCTCGTTGCAAGTTTGATATCTGCAGGTTTGTGTCCGGATGCCTTGTGGTGCTTTTGTGCTGATGGGGGGAGTATCCGAGGTCCACGTTGTTGCATTTCGGCTAGGACACGTGCAGCCAAAGTGGCAATCCAATGATGAATCAGTAGCGAATATATTCATTCAGTAGACCCAATTTTAACGGAATCTGCTTTTAAAAGTAACGAATAAACTGGACCACAGTTTCACCAAATGTGCCTACCTTGTTGCTATATGTGCCCACAGTGTTACCAAATGTGCCCATAGTTTTACCAAACGTACCCAAAGTGGGTACGTTTGGTAAAAATCGAAAGGGTTTGTCTTGTGTAGTAGCTGTGCTGTCTAGTGTGGTTGTGTTTATCTTGTGTACTAGTTATGCTGTCTAATGTGTTTCTATTTGTCTTGTGTAGTATCGGAGGTGTGTATGTATGTGTCTTGTGTTGTAGTTGTGCTGTCTAGTATGTTTGTTTTGTCTTGCGTAGTAGTTGTGCTGTCTAATCTGTTTGTGTTTGTCTTGTGTAGTAGTTGTGGTGTGTTTGTGTTTATATTGTGTTATAGTTGTGATGTGTTTGTGTGTGTCTTGTGTAGTAGTTGTGCTGTCTAATGTGTTTGTGTTTGTCTTCTGTAGTAGTTCCTCCATTCATATTGGGGGTTAGGCGTAGAGCTGACAAGTCTGCACTGTAAAAAAGCCATGTCAAGAATCAGCAATATAAGGCCATGGATGTTCCCAAGGTAAAATATTCCGGAGGTAAAATAGTCCCCCGTTCGGATCTCCGGGTGGGGACTACTTTGGGAGGTCCCTGGACTAAGGATAAGATCTACGTTAGGAATAAGGATATTAAAGTAGGCACCTGGAATGTTCTGAGCCTTTACCGGCCTGGGGCATTTCAGTGTACAGTTAATGAGATAGTTAAGTATAAATTAGATGTAGTAGCTGTCCAGGAAGTTAGGTGGCCAGGAGAAGGGAATTGTAAAACTAAAAATTATACTTTTTTCTATGGTGGTACTGAAAATCATAATTTTGGAACAGGCTTTTTCATAAATAATAGAATTATCTCAGCTCTTAAAACAGTAGAATTTATTAATGATAGGATATCATATGCAGTTTTACAGGGTAGGTGGTGTAAAATTATTTTAATAAACATACATGCACCAACGGAAGATAAAGGTGATAATACCAAAGATGATTTTTATACAGAATTAGAACAGGTCTTTGATAAATTTTCTCAGTATGATATGAAAATTCTGTTAGGTGATGTAATGCACAGATTGGCAAAGAAGAGACATTTAAACCCACGATTGGTAAAGAAAGTCTTCATGAATTAAGTAATGATAATGGTATAAGATTGATTAATTTTGCAACCTCAAAGAATTTAATTGTGAAAAGTACCACTTTTAAACATAAAGATATCCATAAATTTACCTGGTCTTCTCCAGATGGTAAAACTCATAATCAGATAGATCATATTCTCATTGATAAGAGAAGGCATACTAGTATAATTGACGTTCGTACACATAGAGGTGCTGACTGTGCCAGTGACCATTATTTAGTAATTGCTAAATTAAGAGAAAGACTCTCAGTGATAAATCATAAGCAACAAAATCTAAAAGTTCTAAAATTTGATACAGGAAAGTTTCCTGATGAAAGAATTAAGAAAGATTACCAAATTAAACTGTCAAATAGATTTGATGTTTTGCAGGATTTAAATGATGATGAAAATATAAATGAAACAGACGTAAATAAGAATTGGGAGCACATACGTAATGCAATAGAATCAGCAGCTAAAGAAAGTATAGGATACCATAAACCGAGAAAAAGTAAGCCATGGTTTGATAATGAATGTCATAATCTAATAGAAATAAGAAATCAGGCTAGACTTAGGTGGTTAAATAACTCTGATGATACAAATGTAAACAATTATAATAGAATAAAGCGAGAAGTTAACCGCACGTTTAGAAGTAAAAAAAGAGATTACTTGAAAAGCAAAATTAACGAAATTGAAACAAACAGCAAAAATAAAAATATCAGAGATTTATATAAAGGTGTAAATGAGTTTAGAAAGGGGTGGCAACCAGTGGCGGCTGGCCAAGTGCAACAAGTGCAGATGTTTTCACTAATTTTCAAATTAATATTGACATTTTTCATTTGCTTGTTAAATTAAACTATTTCCCAGCAGAACGCACACGATAATACTCAAATAACACGCCGCTCGGCGCTACGCACGTATTGAGTTCGTCCCAACCCAAGAGCAGACACCGCTAGGTTGCGGAAAACTTAGCCGGTTGTCATGGCAACGGTGACGTCACCTAGCGTTGGCCTTGAACGGGTGTCGCCTTCTAGATGAAGCAGTTCTCTCGTCGGAGAAAACATCGCATCCAGTGCTTGTGTCAAAATCTTCGCGTTCTCGCGAGATCTTGTTCCGCGTGTGTGTTTCGCGTTTCCTATCGTGTGTTGTGTTCATGTGTTGAGCTGTGGTTTCTACAATGAACCCAGTAAATGACTTAGTGTGTAATTTGTTGCAGACACCATTTTCCAGATGGACGGATGAAGACAAAAAAGACGTTTTAAATTTGGGGGGGGGGGCACTGGCACTTACTATTTGTTTTCATTGCCTATAAATATACTTCTTCACCTGTTATTTTAGGCACGAGCCGCTACTGGTGGCAACCTAAAGTAAACTTGATAAAAGATAAAGACGGTGATTTTCTAGCTGACCCAAGCGATATTCTAAATAGATGGAAGAACTACTTTAATGACCTTTTAAATGTCCATGTAGGAGATAAATCAGAAGTGAATGAAGTACACACAGCAGAACCTTTATTTCAAGAACCTAACTTGACTGAAGTTAAAGATGCTATTAAAAGGCTAAAGAATAACAAAACACCTGGCATTGATTTAATACCAGCTGAGTTAATTAAATATGGTGGAAATTCATTAATATGTCAAATTCATAAATTAATTTGTTTAATATGGAATAAAGAAGAAATCCCTCAACAGTGGAAAGAATCCATAATTGTTCCTGTGTTTAAAAAAGGTGATAAAATGAACTGCAATAATTACCGTGGAATTTCTCTACTCTCAACAACATATAAAATATTATCTAACATTCTCTTAACAAGACTAACCCCATATGCTAATGAAATTATAGGTGATTATCAATGTGGATTTAAACGCAACAGATCAACTACAGATCAAATTTTTCACATCAGACAGACACTTGAAAAAAAGTGGGAATATAATCAAAATGTCCATCAGCTATTCATTGATTTCAAAAAAGCATATGATTCGGTCAAAAGAGATAAATTATATAATATATTAGTAGAGTTTGGAATACCTAAGAAGCTTGTTAGTATGATAAGAGTATGCACCAGTGAAACAGAAAGTAAAATTCGTGTGGGTATTAATATGTCTGACAAATTTACAATTCATGATGGGTTAAAACAAGGAGATGCATTATCTCCATTGCTCTTTAATTTTGCCTTAGAATATGCTGTTAGGAAGGTAAACGAAACTAAAGAAGGACTAAAATTAAATGGTGTGACTCAGTTGTTAGCATATGCTGATGATGTAGACTTACTGGGGAATGATGTGAATACAATTAAGAATAATGCTAAAATATTTTTCAAAACTGCTAAAGAGATAGGTTTGGAAGTTAACAAAGAGAAAACTAAATATATGCTTACAGGCCGAAACCAAGTGTTAGGTAATAATCAAAATCTAATTATTGATAACAACTCGTTTGAAACAGTTTCCAAATTCAAATACTTAGGAGTAATATTAACAAATGAAAATTATATTAAAGAGGAAATAAAAAGTAGGCTTAATTCAGAAAATGCATGTTACTTCTCTCTTCATAAACTTTTGTCTTCTCGTTTAATATCTAAGAAACTAAAAGTTAAAATATACAAGACCGTAATTTTGCCTGTAGTATTATATGGGTGTGAAACTTGGTCCCTTACATTGAAAGAGGAACATAAATTGAGAGTATTTGAAAATAGGATCCTTAGGAAAATATTTGGACCTAAAAGGGATGAGGAGACAGGTGAGTGGAGAAGGTTACACAATTTAGAACTACATAATTTGTATTCATGTCCAGATATTATTAGAATAATTAAATCAAGAAGACTTAGGTGGGCAGGCCATGTGGCACGAATGGGAGAGGCAAGAGGAGTTTACAGGATTCTTGTTGGGAAACCTGATGGTAAGAGACCAGTAGGAAGGCCAAGACAACGTCGAGATGGACCTAAGGGAAATCGGTAGGGATGGAAAAGAGTATATAGATCTTGCTCAAGATAGGGACAGATGGAAGGCCTGTGTTGCTGCAGCCATGAACCTTCGGGTTTAAGAAGGCTAGAGAGTTAGTTAGTTAGTTACCCTTGCCGTTTTAGTAGGTGCATGCATTTCAAAGACGCTGATGATTTTTGAATTAAAATAGTTTATTTTGTCTTCAATATCATGGATAGGTTTCAGCAATTCCCAATCTACGGCTTTCGTATCATTTTCGAATTTATCACTATCAAAATTAGAAAAGTCACGATATGTAACGTATTTCATCTGCTTTATGGGCTTCTCACAAACCAACGATACATATGTGAGATACGGGGGCCTCCCTGATGGCGCAGTGGTAGCGTCGTCGCCTTGTAATCAAGGAGTCCCGGGTGAAGGCACAAGTGGTTCGGATCCCACTTTAAACTGTAGGTCCAGTCCTGATTAGCCATACTGTGCATAAAGTGGACTTAAAACACCAAATCAACCAACCAACCATATGTGAGACAGTGATCAGAGGTACCTATAGGGTTTTCAACATTCGACCTGTGAACATTAGACCTATAATGTGTCTATATATCAAATTTGAAAAATATAGTTGACTGTGTTATGAGGAGTACAAGAATTCTGAGTGACATTTGACAACGAATGAAAGCATAATTCAGCTTCAGAGAATACATTAAGTTTTGCTACACAAAACATTTATAACAAACAATAAATGGACAAATAACACTTTTCTACACACATTTTGTTACAGAAATGAAAGTAGCTATTCTTTAATAATTTGAGAAGGTATAATCTTACCCAGGGCCTCGATATATGTTTTTACGCCACTGCATGCAAAGAATGCTTACATTGCAAATAATTAAATGTATGACACATGGGAGCTTTCGAAGAATAAACACAAAGGATGCAGCAAGTAGGCCAAAGGCGTATCCATGCATGGGCTCACCGACTCAGGGCACCTGCTGAAACTTTTTGCAAAACTACCCTCCTGACGCAAAGACCTTTATTGATTTGGGAGTGTTGAATTCGAAAGTGAAATTGACTTTTGTTGGTTGGTTCTTGTCATATATCCTTTAAATTTTCCTACATTACGGGCGGATGTAGGATCTTTTTCAGGTAGGACACAATTTTCGATGAATAATTTTGAAGAAGGAAGTAGGCAAGTACACAACAGAAAATAATAAAGATGTAAAGTTATCCCCTGTAAACTGTACCGTGTCATTAAAACAGTGTATAGAGGTAGGATCCTACACATTTTCGGCCTCGGCCATAGTGGTTGTGATGTTATCAGTCAAGCTTCAACAGTCTTTAACCAATTGCTTAGACGCTGATCTAACATAAAATCACCGTTACCCGTGACAGTAAGATACCATAACGAATGAACAACCACAACTGCACCAGATAGAACCACCACAAGGTTGAACTCATATATAAACCTCAAATATAGCTCCAACGCAAACAAACTGCACACAGACACACACAGATCTGTGTGGTCAGAATGCATACATTATTAAAGATAAAGCACGAAGTTAAACTTCAAGGAATACATTACAAAAAATAAGGTTTTAGTTAAAGTTATAAATGATTCATTAGACAAAATAAAATATATTGGTGATATGTACAAAGTAATAATTAGATGAGATGAAGCATGTAGGTAATATTCAAGGAATACATTGCAAAAAAAATGTCACATACACAAGATTTCAAAAGAAGCTTCAAATAATACTTCACAAAGATAAAGCACATAGATAATGTTCAACTCATATAATACAAATATAAAGCAAATAGGTTACCTTGAAAAGATATTACAATAGATCAAGATAATTGGATAATTTTCAAACAATACATTACAAAGAATAAAACCATTTCTATTCCATTAATTAAAATATTATCTAAAACCTATGCAATAATTAAGGGACAACACATCCTCCATGTTAACACCTTTGTTAGCTATATATACACAGTATTGTGTGTGCTGCGAGACTATACTCTCACTAGACATCTTCATGACAGACACCCAATTTGATGCATATATAATGTGTCACATACTACATGATATTAAAAAATTGAGCAATTACTTACAAATTTTACAAAGTAATAATTTCGTATTAAATTTTTCCATACAAATATTGTTTTCTACGAACTGTTAAAATCATCAATAGTAATAAAAATCAACATGTACATTATTTTTGTAAGTTGTTATTTCAAATTAATTTTAAAGCTTAGAGTGAGCTTGTAATTTTGTATTGTAAGAGATTATTAGTTTCGAAACACATAATGTGCTTATTAAAATAAATAGTGTGCTTTCGTGTGCTAACGAATGCCTAAAAGATAGTACAATTTGGTTGCTGAAAAATAATGTTTTGATTTGTGGCGATTTTATTTGATATCAAGGCATAATCGCCACAATAAACTAACAAATATCTTCATTAATATTTGTGTACTTATTAAAGTAAATAGTGTGCTTTCGTGTGCTAACGAATGCCTAAAAGATAGTACAATTTAGTTGCTCAAAAATAATTTTTTGATTTGTGGCGATTTTATCTTGATATCAAGCCAGAATCGTCACAATAAATTCACTAATATCTTTATTAATATTTGTGTGCTTTCGTGTGCTAACGAATGCCTAAAAGATAGTACAATTTAGTTGCTGAAAAATATTTTTTTGATTTGTGGCGATTTTATCTTCATATCAAGCCAGAATCGCCACAATAAACTCATTAATATCTTTATTAATATTTGTGTGCTTATTAAAATAAATAGTGTGCTTTCGTGTGCTAACGAATGCCTAAAAGATAGTACAATTTGGTTGCTGAAAAATATTTTTTTTGATTTGTGGCGATTTTATCTTCATATCAAGCCAGAATCGCCACAATAAACTCACTAATATCTTTATTAATATTTGTGTACTTATTAAAATAAATAGTGTGCTTTCGTGTGCTAACGAATGCCTAAAAGATAGTACAATTTAGTTGCTGAAAAAGAATTTTTTGATTTGTGGCGATTTTATCTTGATATCAAGCCAGAATCGCCACAATAAATTCATTACTATCTTCATTAATATTTGTGTGCTTATTAAAATAAATAGTGTGATTTCATGTGCTAACGATGTGCAAACGTCTGAGATATAATTTTATAATTTATTAATATGTGGCGATTTCCACTTGACATACGTACTACAAAGCTCTTTATCTTTTGTTAGTAGTAAATAGTTTGTTAACAATCTTAGTGTCCTTGAAGCAACCTTTAAATATGTAACGAACCTGAGAGTTTAAGGTTTTATATTTTTAAGAAGTTAAGATTTTTTAAAATGTTTGTTACTTCAAATAATGTGCAAGTTGTCACAGACAACTATAGTTAGATTGATACAGTTGTGGTTGGAACTTGTGCATATGTTTAGAAATACGTCATAATCTGTTCGTGTTGATGTCACTTTCTCATCTCAGCAGAGGAAGTGAACCCACCTGAATGTTTTTTACCTGGCGACAGACTCAGTTAGAAAACAGGTGAAGGTGAGAAATCAACAGAAACGTGGTAACGGTAAATGGAATGCCAGAATAGTGTAATTGGTAATTATTTTCGTTTCATTCTGGCTATACGCGGAAATAATAATTAAGTACAGAAACTTTCGTGTATTTACGTTTGTCTTGTCCAACGTTAATTCTATATGCAAGTGTGTTTAGTGATTGTGATGTGATTTAATATGCTATAGAATTGTTCCTCTCCAGGCAGAAACGTAAGCAAATCTGTACCTTGCTTGTAAGTCCACATACGATAGGAAATATAAGTGATTATAAAACTGCGTTTAACTTCGAATACTGTGTTGTGTTTTTTTTTCTACCCAGCAAGCCCTGATGATTTGCAAAGATTCTCATGTTCCCGAATAAAGGAGTAGCGGACTAACTTTCTGACGACTGGTGTACAACCGGGGGACTTTGCAAATAGCCCCAAGTTTGAAATTTTGCAAATAGCCCCAAGTTTCAATTTCAATTTCAATTTCAATTTCAATTTTCCTTTATTAAAGGGCGAGGTTCAGCCTGCGGTTAACCTAACCCCGATGGATACATATACATACTAAATACATTCTACATACTAAATGTTTGTACGATAACAAACAAAGAAGAAAGATAGAAACATAAAGAAGACACAAAAATAACAAATACAAAATTGAGAACAAAGGCTCGTCTACACACTAAGAAAAAAAGATTTAAAAAATACACAAAGAATACACAAATTAATTGACGCAATTGCGCTTGGTTTGATATCGTCAAGGGTTGGCAACATGTAAGGGGGAAAGTAAACAAGCAAAATGAAAATGAAAATACTTGTTTTTAGGAAGTTGGTTCAGAAGTGAGAGCTATTATTCGTGAGGGCTGGAACACAGATATTGTTCATTTAACAATAGATTTTTCAGTTTGTCTTTGAACTTGTTGCGATTAGTGAGGGACGTCATGGAAGGAGGAATTTCATTCCACGCTCTTGCAGCGGAATATGTGAATGATAATTCGAGAAGCACTAGTGTGTGCTTTGGAAGCTCAAGTTTCGATTTTCCACTTGTTTTGTAATCATGTATTTCCCTTCTGAATTTTAATTTCTGGAATAGGTTTTTAGGTGTTTTGGTTTGTAAAAGATTATGAATAAAACAACACAGATGTAATTTTCGGCGTCTGGCCATGTTCAACATTTTGTTTGCGTTTAGGGTTGGGAGGATATGATCGTATTTCCTTATATGGTACACGAAACGGAAACATGAATTTTGGTTTTGTTTCGAACGGATAGGTTTGGTACGTAAATTACGTCGCAGTAGTCCAATATAGGAAAGATCAGTGATTGTATTAGTCGCATTTTAATCTCGGTTTTTAGGCATTCTTTAAAGCTGTACAGCGATCTTCGCACAGCGTAAGCTTTTTTTAATTTGTTCTTGGACATGAATATCCCAGTTAAGATGTTCATCGAAAATGACGCCTAAATTTTTCACATCGGTTGAATAAGGGATTATAGATGTGTCTAGTTTGATGCATATCTCGTTAGGATTTATCAGAGAGTGACTATTTCGGGAACCAATAATAGAGAAAGTTGATTTTTTGGGGTTTATTCTTACATTTACACCAAGTATTTATGCTGGATAAATCATCATTGAGCAAAGCTAAGGCTGCATCCCGCGATTTCGGTGGAAAAGGAATTTGTAGTTGAGTGTCCTCTGCGTAAACATAAACTTTACTGTGGTACATACGGTAGGTATGTCGGCTGTAAAAATGGTATAGAGGAGAGGGGCTAGAATGGATACCTGTGGGACACTAGTTTCTAATGGCAGGGTGCGAGAGAGAGGGGACGTGGCAGCGTTTATGAATACTCTCTGTTGTCTGTTGTTCAGATACGATCTAAACCATCGGAGAGCAGGAGGTGAAAAATTGTAGTATTTTAATTTGCTTAAGAGCAGATCATGATGAACACTGTCAAAAGTTTTAGTGAGATCCAGTAATACTAACGCTACTGTCATTCTCTTGTCTATTGATTGTAATAAATCGTCGGTGATTTTAAGTAACGCCGTTGCCGTGCTGTGTGAAGGACGGAAACCGGATTGACATTTCGGAAGCAAATCTAGGTCATTAACGTGCTTGCGAGTTTGCTTGTAAACGATTATTTAAGTGATTTTGGAAAATATAGGTAAGAGACTTATTGGTCGAAGGTCATTCAGGGACGTTATTACTTTTTTCTTTGGGATCGGAACAACACGTGCCGTTTTTCAGCACGTGTTGTTCTAAGTTTCCAGGGGAGTTCATTTTTAATGGAGTTCAAAGTGTCCAGGAAAGTACAACGTTTCTATAGAAATTCAAAGTTTCTAATGGAGTTCAAAGTTTCTAATGAAGTCCAAAGTTTCCAAGGGGGTTAAAAGTTTCTAAAATAATTCAAAGTTTCCAAGGAGGTTCAAGGTTTCGAAAGGAGTTCAAATTTTTAATGAAGTGCAAAGTTTCGAAGGTGGTTCAAAATTTCTAAAGGAATTCAAAGTGTTTAATGAAGTCCAAAGTTTTCAAGGGAGTTCAAGGTTTCTAAAGGAGTTCAAATTTCTAATGAACTAGAACAAAAAGTAATGTGGTGTGTTTTCCGACTTGATCTCTTCACATATTTTTCATTTCTTCTAAATTCGAGAACAAAATTACTTGTATTTCATTATTCCAGAATTCCTTACTTTCTCTATTAAAGTAAGTAAGGAAGAGCAACTATATTTTGATTTGACTTTTGCAGCATTGTGAAGATTTTGCTCGCCCATCTGAAATTAACATTTCAATGTAAACAACATTGTTTCGGTTTCGGATAGGGCTCTCAAGCTTGTTTTAACCCACCTTGCAAAGAGTAGTAAGTTCAAGGACTTTTTGAGACATCCTGTACGACGTAACCTTCACGATGTTCCGAGTTGCCAAGTACAAGCAGTAATAAATACGAAACAGGTTATAATGTCTTTGCAGGAAGAATCAATGTCTTCCTTCTTTACATGGACAAATAGTTCCTTTTAGTTAATTCCACTTCTCTGGGCTATTCCGTATCTGTATCTCTCTCGTGCTTCGTCTACCTCGAGCGAAATGATAGTTTTGCTGAAACAATATATTCATTTACATAATGAGACCAGAATGAGAGAGTTCCAGAGATTGGCAAAGAAATCGGACGCCTACCGTCTAATCCATATACGTCCATATCATGGACTCTGAATATGAAGTAAATTGGAACGTCTAGCTAATGGCTACGATTAATCGTAATATACGTATACTCTGTTTGATAGCTATGGTTCTGTATCTAAATGATTGGTTAGTGAAATATGCCAATTAAAGTAATAGGATCATACAGGGTACTTCCAAAAAAGGCAAACAGAAATACATTGATAACTTATTTTTGGGCCACCCTGCGCTTCAACAGGTTGAGACCAAAAACGAGACAGACGTGAGCAAAGTAGAGACGAGACAGAGATTTTTAAATGTCGTTTCGTTTGAGACTTCCGTAGATTAGAATGTACAAAATATATACATAGTGTTCCCGTATAACACCGAGAAACTTTCACCGTCTGTAGAAAATATCAAGACAAATAATTTTTCTGTAACCTTTTGTTTGTTCCGAAGTTCTCGAAAAACGGCATTTTCTATCCTTCATATAAGTATAGAACGAGACTGGAGTTTATATATCGAATATACAGCTAATTGTAACTCGAACCGAGATCGAGAAGATACTTTTGTCATTTTCGAGATAAGACGAGACTGCCAAGTCTGGTGAATAGGATGAGTCCTGGAAAGGCTTCCAAGCTTTCGAGAGCTAACATTACTCATCTTCAGTGTAAGTGCCGGATTTCATCGTTAGGTGTACACTTAGGGGTTCAAAACGGGTACAACACGATATATACGGGGAATATTATTTTTTTGTAATGCTTATGCTTTGACAGTCATTATGATGCATTTAACGTATGTGTAATTATTTTTGTTAATTAACTTCAAGAATTCCCATAATTATTATCATTCCAGATAGCAGAATTGAATGTTGAGTAACTTTGCAGTATAAACACACAGTGCTTGAAATCATAGAAAAAATAGCAAAAAAACTATATTATTTTCATATAGCGATTTCTTAGTTAATATAAGATAGAGAATTTATCTCGTTGCCCTGAAAATAAGACAAAAAAAGAACAGTTCAACGGTCGAGGAGAATTAGGGTTCAAAATGATACTTAGGAATGAAAAAACAAGACCAGCTATCAAGCCAATAAAAAATCTGCATGGCAGCTAAATACTATCAGGCATTACGCTTGATTTTACAAAAATGATGAAAACTGAAGAAAATTGAAATGCGTCATGCGTGACATAACTTGGAGGATGAGCACGATCTTAAAAAGAAAATTACAATAATATTAACGAATGTCTTGAATATAGTGTTGCCCACGAGACGAGACTTTGGCCTGTCTCGTCTCGTAGAAATGCTATAATGCTATGAAATGCTGTCTCGTCTCGAAAATATTCGTTTGTCTCGGGACACATGATCAATCTCGTCTCGTCTCGAATTTTGAAAAGCCTGTCCCGTCTCGTCCCGTGGGCAACACTACTTGAATAAATTAAACCCTGTAACTAATTTAATAAACAATTTTAACAAATTGAACTAATGATACACTTTGAAATAGCTGATTGATTACTTACTTACTCCATTACAAAATGGAAAATAGTCACTCTCTTTCAGCGTCGATTATTGCAATAGGTCTTTATAATGGTAATGAACATATATTCATTTGCTGATTCATAGTTTCTGTTTCAGCAAAGGCATAATTGTGCATTCAAATGCAACACTCATGTTGAAATAATTCGTCGGATTAGTTTATATATACGTTTCCATGAACACGAATAACACAGAAACGAAATAGAGAATTGTTTCAACAATATCCCTGGATACCGAAGTTTCGCTAAAAAATCGACGATTTGTACCACAATTATAAACAATATATTTAAATATATAATATTTTTCGACATATTTTGTTCAATCTATGGGGGATGTTCCTGAGTAAACAAAAATAAAATTCGATTGTCAATGGCGGGGATGCAACTTTGGTTTGGTCAAGTCCCCAATGTAAACAAGTGGAATGCAGATTGTCTTCGAGTTTATTTTGTTATAAAAGATCAGATACAAATTGGATCACTGAAAATTTTTAAGTGATATAGAGAAACAAAAGTACCTCGAAAAAATTGGGAAATTCCAGGATCTTTTGGATGCAGATATAAGGAACAATACTAATATTTTCCAAGGCAATGTTGATCTTCTACCAACAGTTTCGTTTTTGAAAAGACTTTTCCAGGTTGAAATGAAGCTTAAATTAATTATAAACATTCAAATACTTCGATTACAACAGTAAAAGAAATAATAATAATTACTATGGTTATAATTATTATTATACACTAATAATATAACGTAATTAAATAAATTTTATTCGAAATTTATTATTGTTGTTTATTATTATCATGTTATTCGATCCACAAGCCGAGTGAATATACAGCACAACTATTTCCCATTAATTCTTTCACATTTCATAGTTACTATACTAAAATGCATAGTTATTGTATTTAGTTATTAACTTTTGCAAGTGTCGTTCAAGAAAGGACTTTAGAAGTTAGAAAAAATACGCACAAAGTATATATTGTGTGACCTCATCTAAAATTATAATTTTTCGAATTCTGAAAACTGTGGAACCATTTATTGTTTGGATTAAATGGTAGAATATGAAAATTTAACCTGGTTCCTGTATTTTTCATTCACTTTATTTGATCTAATGCATATTTTACATTGATTACTCTGTTCGAATACTAAGTGAACTTTATTTCTGTTTTTAACAATAAAAAGAACAAACTTTCTGCTTTTTTTGCAACTTGAAATGAACGATGCCAATGTCCAGGGGGGGGGGGGTCGACTGACCCGTTCCACACCATCCTCAGAGGCCCATGGAGAGAGCGCTTATCAACAACTAAAAGGCAAATGCGTTATAATATGATTATAGATAGTTCCAACTTTGAAATTTAGTCAACACATGTGCGTTAGACAATTATAATTTTCGAAACACGTCAAATATTTCCATTTGATTTGATGAAGTGCCGACGGCAGAGCCTACTCCCTCGTGCTTGTGTCCAATCTTTTCGCTTTACTGGCTAAATTCACTGATTTTTCCGTATCGGGTCTGTCTGAATACGATGCATAGATATCTGAGAACAATTGTTTGTTCCCTTTCTCTATGCTGAAACCATAAGCCACACAAAGAATGTCGCCTTTTCCGAAGACACTGCCTTTACACCTTTGAATTCCACGCTCTTCTTTTCAAAGCCGGAAGTACAGTCCCCGCCAGCGCCAAGGAAGCACAGAAATGTAAACATCCGGTGAATAGCGCCCATATTGATGTTACAAGCATTTTCCTTAGAATGTTTCTTAACATTTATGCCATGACCAAAAAGCTACCGTGTAAAGCAAAAAAACTTATGGCATTTCAGATGCCATGGCATATTTCATAGCATTTCTCAAGGATAAAATTCGTCCTATTTCCGTAGCATAACCAATCAGAAGCAACCTCTAGGTCACGAGTGCAGTTGTAATGGCGGCCGCGTGAGATGTAAACAATGTATCACTTCACATTTTTAAAAGCCGATAACTATTCAACCGAGAGGAATAACGTTTCGTGTAAAACGTTATTAGGTACAAAACAATGGCGCTGCTTAAATACATACTTTACAACGCTTACTGTGCACGTATGGAAGAATATTTTAGTTGTTTCAAATGTAAACACCGTGCACTCCTCATAGATGGTGTTACTCGACGTGCCTTTCATGCTGTATATGTTATACATTACAATCACAAAAGCTAGCCGAAAATTTACATGAAATGATTGCGTGTAAGTACTATCTGCTATAAGATTTTTGGAAGCGTTTACAAAGCATTTATACTAGCAAGAATGCTAAAGGAAATGCTTTCGTCTAAAGTAGGCCTTAGTGTGGTCATTAGTTATTTCACTCGTGTAAAACAACTGCAGCATGTAAGTCAGAAGCTGAAAATATATTCTTGTGTGCATATTTAAAGAATACCTCTTACTCCAGTACTTGCGACACCACCCCGATACTTTGTGATTGCGTTGTGGGGTTGTGATCTGCATGTTGAGAAATCTTGATATAGTGTGATAATTCTTGAAAACTGTGCAAGTGACTTGATGAAATTCTGCACCTAAATTTTGCAAGATCAAGTTAAGTCGCCCTATCTCCTGCATAGCCATAAGTGACATAAATAGCCATCCAAAAGCACAAGGCAAATACACTGCAGATAACGCTGATAACATTCCCGTTTGAAAAGATAGCTTGTGTTGCAATCGGTTGACCGATTCTGACAAGCTAGTTAGAAGAGTTTCAGATTTGATTACTGGTGGAATATCTTTGAACTAATCGAATACTACATCTCCTTTGGCACACTGTTGCATGGTTAGGAATTTCCTTATCTTACTGAGCTCTTCTACCTTATTAGGTAAGAATGAAGATGAATGATGAAGAGATGGTGTCTCAACAGGCTCGTCTGCGTAGTAAAGGCAGCAGCGAATCTAGGACAATTGCGATGAAGCCAAAATCTTGCAAATTAATGGTAGGACAACTGCGACGATCAGGACCTAATCTAACCTAAGCAAAGGCACTACAGAACCAATAATGCTGTAGAAGATTGGAATAACAAAATAAATAGGTGGCTTGGAAGACTGCATCTAAAAATTCATGCTGTCTGTCTCAAGAGCCAAGCAGAAGACACCAACATCAAGTAGTACATGCGGATGGAACTTAATCTAGAAGGTCAGAAGATGAAGAAGCGTGACATTAAAATCGACGAGAGAGTTGGAAAGTGTATTCGTACATATGAGGAAGGGGGTGACTTCAAAAGGTGTTTGTTGGCTCTAGCCCATGTTCAAAAGATTGATTGAACCAATTCCCAGCTGACAAGAAATAAAACAAGAGAGAAAAGTAATAACAAAAATACGAGAATGAGGAAATAGTTATGACTGACAATGTGTGGAAGAACACGGATTTTAAACACGCTACAGTGGTCGTAATGCAAGTACGTTTACAAGCTATTGAGCCTCCGCCATGGCGCAGTGGTAGCGTCATTGCCTTGTAATCGAGGGATCCCGGGATCGAATCCCGGGCTTGGCATGGCTGTTCTTTTGTGAGTGTCCCTTCATCAATTTCATCTTTGATTGATTGATTTGCTTTATTGTATATACTTCGCTTTTTGTGCCACTTTTGGCTAATTTGCGAAGATTAGGATGAGTGATGAAGTGATGAAATTGATGAATGGACACTCACACACATCCATGCCCGACCGGGATTCGAACCCGGAACCCCTGGCGTCGTAGCGCTAACCACTCTGCCACGGGGGCCGGCTCAATCGAATCTTGGATCCCTTATTGAATAATCGGATTCGCTCATTCCCGCCTGAAATAAATTGCAATTGATTCTTAAAACGTGAAAGAAATACTAAGGAGTAATATTCTGTATAAAGTATCTCCTCTTATCTTCACAGCTGACTGCCCTCTCGACTTCTGATCCAATAAATCACTTCCTTGCAAACTATAAGGAAGAAGGTATAATGGTTTCAGGTCCATGTTTCTAGTAATTTATACTGAGATTGTAACAACTAGACACTCAAAGGGCTTTAACAATACAATGCCAAGTTCCTAAGGTGCAGTAATGAAAGAATTAGCAAATACATATATTGCTCAATGGGTCATGAGATAAACTGTTCCTCAGTGGGGGCACTAATATGGGTTACTGATGTAACATACAAGATTTGTGAACAGCTAAGTCAACAGCCAGATTAATAACCTAGGTCAGGGTCAGGGGCAAGCTAACAATAGCAATATTTCTATCGTAGAAAATGCACAGTGATTTTGAAGTAATATGATTGATTTATACCCTACAAATATAGGGCACGGTGTTCTGCCCTTAATCTTCTTCAATTTCAATTTATTACGATATGCCTTCCTTTACTGTTTCCACATTTTACTTCTTGATATTTCCTCACATGGCTAAAACTCAGTACTACGTGGCGATTTGTGGATAGTATTGATTTACTATTTAATCCTTCACATATTTCTAATATATACATACTAAGAACTAAAATAAACTCAGTGGCACAACAGTCCTAAGCAGCTTCTCATTGAGTGACGCGTGGATGGTGCATCGAATCCCATCGCAGCTGTTTTCTGGCTTCCGAGTCCGGATTCCACTAGCATTGCAATTGTCATCAATTGTGCTGTGTAAATACCGAAATTTTGGAGGTCGCACTGAGGATCGAATCCAGGACTGCTTGCACCAAATGGGAGAGCGTTAACCATTCAGCTAAGCGGAAACTACACAATCCTCCCCTTCCCACACACACACCTGCAATGAAGGGTAACATTCTAAACATTTTCGATGCATCTTTATTCTGCAGATTTGTATCAAAATTCTATTTTCATGCTGAGTATGCACTAGAGCCAACTAAATTTGATAAACATGAAAGTTAATTGTTAACACCCAGTAAGATTCAAATCCTGATTTGGACCACTATCGTTAAGTAACACGTTGTTAAAACCGAATAGATCTCTTGCGAACAATAACAAATATAGACGGCCAGAACCATGGCCTTAGATACAGGATGTTTCAATAAAGAGGTAACTGAACATGGTGTGTTTTGGATACTTTCAGTTACCTTTTTTATTGAAACATCCTGTACAATGCTTACTTAAGGAGCAGAGTGACAAAAAATCAGTGCTGGAAGTGGGGGGAAAGAGAGGGATGCTATCCCCCCCTGTCAAGAAAATTCTCATAAACCTTATACCCCCAAGCTAAAATAATTTGCGTAGACTCCGCCATGTTGACCCAACCACCAACCACCCCCAAATTGAACCAAGCATTCCTCCAACTAGGAATTTCCACTTCGAGCGCAACGTAAAAAAAGGTATATGTAGAGAAGTTGTGTATGCCAAACAACGCAAAAGCAGAGCCAGTATGAAATAACAACAATAAAAAATATCCAGGCCTAAGATAAGAGATAAGAGTTTAAAAGGTACACTGAGTACACACGATAAAGATACAGAACAAGTTTGAGCTATGTTTCTGGTGCGAAATTTGATGTTTCGTGGGCACTAAATAGGGTATACTTAAAATGTAAGGGGTTTAAACCACAAAGTTTTATTGTTGCAGCTATAATAACTTCTGGAATTGTTGGCTGTCAATAACATACAATTGGACTGACAATATTATCTACAACTTTAATAGTTTATTAAGTAACCGATAGATGTCTATTGTGTAGAGACTGTCCGATAATCCAGATATTTTATATTAGATCAAGTTGATACTTGATATTCCTACCAGTAAATCAGATTTAATATTTTTAGATATTATGGCAGACACGGTCGTGGTGTAAGGTTACTTTTTATACATTTTTGCTGATTGATATTCTTCAGGAAAGAGTAGGAAAAACTATATAATTTAGACATGAGGATGAAAGCTACGAATGTTGCTGAAATTGATCCCACCTGATGATTAAAAATTTTGTTAACGAAGTTTAGAATGGTTCTGAATTCGATCACTTGTTATAGCGCCTTTGGAAAGACTTTCGCATTCTCATAGTATTAACTTGGAAGCCGCGGTAGCTCAGTCGTTGTCGGCCCCCTTGGCGAAGTGGTCAGCGCATCGCACTGCTAAGCCAAGGGACCCGGGTTCGAATCCCGACTAGGACATGGTCGTTTGTGATTGTCCGTAATGAGAAAAACAGAATATATTAAAAATTGAAATGTGTGAATGTTGAGGAAATGGTGAATGACGGGGAATAGGGGGGTATTCCTTTTAAAAAATAGTCGTTAGGGCGTCTGACTACCGTGCGAGAGACCTGGATTCGTTCACCGACGGGGAGAACCGACATTTTTTCCACCTGTTCAAGCGGCTCCGGCGCCCAGCCAACGTCGTATAAAGTGGGTACCTGGAGGAAACTCCCAGGGAGTAAAGGCAGCCAGGGTCCCCAATCTTCGGTCGAGATCAAGAAAGTGCGGTGCCCTAACTCCACACCCCCTATACGCCTTCATGGGGTGGTGCAAAGCACAGGTGAGTACTTTACACTTTTTACACTTATAGCATTAACTTACAATGTCTGTACATAGATATGTAGCCAAATATGGCGAAATATATCGGCACAAATATGTAATTTGCAAAAAGGGTTTTCAGGCATATTCTAATTTTGATCAACACCAAATGAATACAAGGTAGCACCGCCAGCAGCATTTAATTTTATTTTAAAAATTTACAAACCTGCCTATTTTGAATAAAGAAAGAACATATCATTTTTGTGGAATCCAGATCAGAAAGAGGCTGAACAGCTTTGGTGACGAAATCGTTACCTAAGGACTAGAGAAATCTTCTTTCAATGGCATTAAAATAAGACACGACTATTTTTCTATCGAGCTCGCGTACCAGTATCCGGAGGTAGGCGTTCCGGTACTGATATGCGTTCCATAGTTTGAGAAATGCTGAACTAGAAGTCGTAAGGTCGCATCATTGCATATTTTATCTTTATTCTCAACTCTGTTGGCACTGTACTAATATTACATAACGCTAATGAGCCATAAGTTTGGCAGAAATTTTAAATAAATTGTCGATATTTTAGGGATTCATGCAACTAAATACACCAGAATAATGTGATTACATAAAAATTCGGACAGCAAAGTGTTTTTTTTTAAAAAAAAACAAAAACAACATGTGTATTCATTTCTAAACTTCTAAATTGATTTTTGGATTTTCTTTGTTGTGTTCACATTGTTTCAGTAACTAACAACGAGAAGAATAGAGAGAGAGAGATACAGAAAAGGGATAGAGATGTAGGGAAGAGACAGAGAAAGAAAGAAAGGAAGGATAGTGGAAAGGGAGACATAGGGAGAAACAAGTTACTAAGAGAAAAGAGTAAGAAAGATAAAGAAAAGTATGATAGACTAACAGAGAGGGGGGTGGGGTAAAGAAACAGAGTAAGACAGAACGAACAAGAAAACACTGACGGGTGAGAGGAAAAGAGGGACGAGGGATATAGGGAGAAAGGAAAATCAAAAGGAGGAAGAGAGAGAGAGAGAAAGTTAGATAAAGAGACAGAGTGAAACAGAGAGAGCAATATGGGGAAAGAACAAGCAACAGAGAGAGAGAGAGAGAGAGAGAGAGAGAGAGAGAGAGAGAGTGAGAAGGAAATACAGACAAAGGTGATAGAAAGTGAGAAAAACAGAGGAATAAAGAAACAGAGAATAAGATTCCTCATAAAGGATGAAGTGAGAGTGAAAGAAAGGGGGAAAGAGAGAACCATACAGAGGGATGAGAGTCAGTGAGATAGAATGAGCAAGATGTGGAGAGAACGAGCAAGCGAGTGTGAGAGAGATATATTAAAAAGAAGGGATAGAGAGAAATACAGACAAAGAGATAAAGAAACGGAGAGTAAGATAAAAGTCATAAAAGAGAAAAAGAGTGATGTAATGAAAGAGGGATAAAGAGGAATAACGAGAGACTGAGATAGAAAGAGCGAGCTGTGGAAAGAAAGTGAGAGTGAGATAGAGAAAAGGAAATAGGGATATAGGGAGAAAGAAATGGAGTGATAGAAAGAGAAAGAGAGAGAGATACAGCAGGATAAGTCAGAATGAGCGAGCAAGAGAAACAAGACCAAGAACAAGATAGGCAAACTTTCAAGCTATTGACAATATCCATAATTTTTGTAGCAATTCATCAGCAGAAGAAACAGGAGAGCATTTATAAATTCAGTAAATCAACACGTTATAAGAACTGGAAATAGACACGGAGAAAGATAAAACTTGACGACACAAATCCGTATCACCGGAACACCTACTTTGCAACAAGTCTTACCTTGATCTGGTGTTTGATCTTCTTGTTCCGCTTTCTTATCTTCTTCGCAACTGGCACACGAACGCGAAGTATGATAAAGAATTCTTGCAGCAATGTAACAAACAATACCAGTAACGATAAAGGGCCAATAATTGGTCGCAAGTTCCATATAAGGCAACATGCTGGCGAACTCTCTCTGCGTAGCTCCTCAAGACTTCAGTGTCGAGCTAGGCGGAAACTTGTTCTTGTAGCATGAACAAGTTGTCGCTGTGGCGCTAGTGTGCGTCCTCTTTTCGCGAACAGCATGTGTGTGTGTGTGCGTGCGTGGTGTATGTTGGAATCGGTATGAGAGCGTCAGGAGTTGTCCTCGTATCGAAAATCGACCGTTGTCTGGGGAACGCCTTGCATAATACTTTCCCATGTAAGTTTGGTGTTTCAACAACTGCTCCTCCTCGACGCGAAAGTCTACGATTGGGACATTAACAGTATTACCAGTAGCGCCAACTTCTGTGCAACATTGGTTGGGCTGGACTCGGACATTTGCTTTATAATTTTCTGCAAAAGAGGATTTGCCCTAAAATTCCCTTTCTTTCTTTCTTGTAGGCTTTCACATTGAGAAACCCTTTTAGGCCATTTCTCACAGAAAAACATGCATCTTATAATGGATTTTGCCTAATTTAGCCCTAATTGCCTATTTCTAAGGTAACTAACTTTTGAGTGCCTATTCCGGGAAAATGATAAAGAAATAGTCTATATTGATCACTTTTATAGCCAATTTTGTACTTTCGGTGCTCTTTTCCTGCCTACTTTGAGAGTTTTTTTAATGCCTATCTATCCTCACCCTGGTTATATGCCTTTTCCTCCATTACATGCCCATGCCAAGACTCGAACCTTGGACCGCCATGAGTCCAACATTCAACACACTCGTTCGCCGAGGCTATGACACACACTTTCTCGTCTTAAGCCCGAAACACACGGACCTGGATTTCCAGTAGGAATGCCCTAGTTGGAGCTGGACTGGCTACCCATTTGCTAGTTTTCGCCTCACACGATTGTTACCGTACTTGTCGATAGACTTTTGTTCCCATAAGACTTTCCGCAGAGCAGACAATCTATAAAGATGGACGAGCAATTTGAAGAATGTTGTAGGAGAATTACTTCTTTGTACTTTTATTAAAAATAAAAATAATAAAAAGTATGGACTAGAAATTAGCTCGAAAAAATATGGCAAACAAAGCGTACCAAACAAGCTTTCTAACGAACTCGGGTATGCATATTCATACATGAGATTCATTCACACATACACACAAGAAAAATCAAACATTTAATACACTTGTAATAATAAGGATTTTCATTTTCGGCTAATCATTTTTGTCACGTACACATCTCATCGCTTTGCATAAAGACCTAAATATTAATTAACTGAACACGAATGCACTGCACGTCATCTCTTTACTACTTTTTTTTATCAATAAACTAACAAAAACAGCCAACACTCGGAAACCACAGACAAAAAACTCCCCTTTGCAAACTCACAGACTATCTTCACATGGCCAAACTTTGCTCTGATTGGCTGTTCCACAAAATCCGGTCGAGGAAAGCCAGTAGCAACTAGAACATGGTCTATTTCTCAAAACCAGTCAAGCAGCCAGACAGGCAGCCATCACTTCCGGTCAGGTAGCCAGTTCAGCGCCAACTAACTGGATATCCAGTTCCGTGTGATTCGGCCTTTAGTGTTAGTTTCAATACTGAAAATTAATGGAATAATTTAAAAGAACTTTGATACACCCGAAGAGGGGAAGATATATTTTTTTCCCAAGATAGAAAATTGAGAGCAAGGTCTCTGGCTCCGAGAGGGAAACAGGTATTTGCAATTCAAGACGAGACCGACAACAAAACGAGACTTTCACATTCACGAATCGAGCCGAGACTTAGTATCAGATTAAAAATTATAGATACTAGAGTTTGGACTCCAATTAAAAAAAAAACATTAGACCTACATAAAAAAGAGTTACATCAAAATTAACTTATTCAAATCTTCGTTAATCTATGCTAACCAATTTTTTCGAGTACGTCTTATTTTTTCATCGTCATGAGAACAAAAAAGTACCGGTATTTTGGAGTTTTGCAAACGGTCGCTCTCTTTAAAATTCTATAAATAAAAAAACGGATTGTCCGATCGTGATGAAATTTTAGTGTGATGCAGGCAAAAAGGTTCTAAACATAATTCTTAATTTTCTGATTTTTAAAATTTGTAAAAAAGCAGTTCTTATGAATTTTACGAAACAACTTTCTCTTAGTATTGGCTAGTCCTACAAATACAATATTGATCTTCTTTTCAAGCCCATTGCATCTGTTTTTAAAATCCATTATCATTGTCAATTCACATTGCGAAACAGATTTTATATAGATTTTTATACAATGGAGTAAAGATGTACGTGAAATGTGGCAACACGACACAACAATGACCGTGGAAACTGCGGGCTGGCGCTATGAGTCAGTGTTTGTGGTGTTGCCAAGTTTAATTTTTAATCTTTAATGCTTAATTTTTAATTGGAGTCCAATTTTTTATCGGACAGTACTGTTAATGTCGTCGCCTCGTAACCAAGGTGCCCCGGGTTCGAAACCCGGAGGAGGAACATTGCACAGTGGTTCGGATCCCACTTCAAACTGTAGGTTCAGTCACGATTAGCCTAGTTGTGAATAAAGTGGACTGAAAACAAAAGTTCTATCAATCGAGCCGAGACTATTGCAAGTCTCGTCTCCTCTCGTTTCAGTATCATCCGTAGTTTGAGAGGTCATAAAGAAGAAGAATCCATTATTTTTCCAAACATAAGGTTCAGTACGGACCACATTTGTAAACGTACAAAGCGAATCAGAAATAAGTTATGATTTTTTTCTGAATTGTGCACAAAGCCTCGTATAGGCCTACAAATTTAAAAACTTGATATAGATGCACGCTTACGATACTTTGAAAGTGTGCAGATTTGTGTTTATAAATTCAAGTTTTCTTCTCTAAACTATACCGTGCAAGAAACCTGGAGCCAAATCGACACATATTAGGTTATTTGGAGTTCCTCGAAAATCATACAAACGTTTGGGGAAACTTAAGCGATGTGTTTTTAATGGACCACTAATGTTTTTCTTTTATGTTGTGGTGGAGGCACATAGTGGTTCGGATCCCACTTAAAACTGTAGGTCCAGTACCGATTAGCCTTACTGTGCATAAAGTAGACTTGAAACACCAAATCAATCAATCTTTATGTTGTTTCTGAATGGGGTAGCAGCAAGAAAAAATAAGTGAAAAGGCAGAGGTTAGCAGGAATATTTTCTGAGGGATATTTACGTGTTTGGTGGGGGAAGAACCCTCGTACCCCTTCTGCAAACGTCACACATAACAGTGAAGGCTGGGAGGTTGTGCTGTTCTTTTCTTTTTTTAGTGCTGAAGTTTTTTTTTTGAGGGGGGAACTTGTGTCAAAGCGAGGGGAGTATCCCCTATGAATCTCTCCATCGGTACGCCATTGATTTCCTGTATTTTTGTATGGGGTGGGCCACATGACAGTTCATAATTTTCGCATTGTGTTTATATACGTACATGCACTGATTTCTTGAAAGAGATTTCTGAAAGAAATTTCAAAATGAAGTCATTAAACAAAGACGTTAATAAGTGCTGAAACCCGTTTCGTGGCTTATGGTGACCTACCCTGTACCAAAACAAATTTCAATCAAAATATGCCGGACCCTGTGGCCGAGTGGTTAGCACATCGCGCTGCGACGCCAAGGGCCCCGGGTTCGAATCCCGCTCGGGCTTGGTTGTTTGTGAATGTCCATTCATCAATTTCATCATTTCATCACTCATCCCCATCTTCGCAAATTAGCCAAGAGGCACAAAACGCGAAGTAAAATAAACAAAATCAATCAATTCAATCAAAATCTAATTGTTTCGTCATACGCACAAGACGTTCATCAAATTTCAGAAAAATCCGTGCAGGAATACGAAAAACATGCCAAGGAATACATAAAGCAATCACACTGATATTGGATATGTGATGTTGGTGGGGGGGGGGGGGAGGATTTTCCTCGTATTTCTTCTGTAAATCGTCTTTTGTAAACCGATATTGTCAAATGCTGTGATTATTGTGAACATACTAAACAATGCACATTTACAGAAACGGAATCTTGCCCAAAGCTATACGTGCGGAAACCTATCATATGGTTTGTTCTCAAGTGAATGGGTAAATGCATTTGGGGATTATGTATTGATTAATATTGCTGACCTACTTCCTTCCGTGTGTGCCTCTTTAATATGCCTTAATGTTCCAACATCATTAGATGAAGTAATTGCTTCCGTTTCCTTTTAAATGTTCCTTTTACGATTGTAATCGCAATCTGTTGGAGTGCATATTATTATAAATAAATAAATTAAATTCAGCGAGAGTGCAGAACGAGACGCTTTCGGGGGACGAATATTGATTTCAAATTTCAATCTGCCTTGTTCACAGTGCAGGAGAACTTCCCCTGTTAATACTGTAGCCTTGTAATTCTAGGGTGTTCGAGAAAATTTTGGGTATGTGAAAAGATTCTAAATAGTGGTGATCCAATAGAATAGTATAGAATGGTCTTCATTTAAGAAGGCGTGTTTCGGCAAGTGGAACGCTCTTACAACCAACCCTCGTCAGAGATACAATCACTCAGAAAACTAAGTGCATCATATCGATTGATGCACCAGAATGCATTGATTGATGCACTAAAGTGTGTTTTATGGCTTCTTCATAGAATCAGATTCACATTTGATGCATTTGGGTGCATTTTTGTATGTCGTGAAAGAAACACCAAAGTGCACCATTTGATTCAAGTGAGGATTTCTTTCAGTCGAGATGCATTTCAATGCATCAGTTGATATTCCTTGATGCACCTTCCTGCATCTTTTTGGATGATGCATTTAAACGTTTGGTCTGAGCTACAGAGTTTATTTAGCTCAGACGAAACGTTTAAGTGCATCATAAAAAAAACATTCTGGTGCATCATAACGCATCAAGGTGCATCAAAACGCATCAACTGATGCATTAAAGTGCATCTGGACTGAAATAAATCCTCACTTGAATCAAATGATGCACTTTAGTGTTTCTTTCACGACATACAAAAATGCACCCAAATGCATCAAATGTGAATCTGATTCTTTGAAGAAGCCATAAAACACACTTTAGTGCATCATTCGATGCATTCTGGTGCATCAATCGATATGATGCATTTAGTTTTCTGTGTGATGAATGAATAGAAACAAAGAGAGAAAAGAACATAATGATCATGATAATACAATAAATATAATATAAATATTATACAATAATAAAACAATACATTGAGTGATTAGTGTGTATACTGTGGAGTAAAGATAAGTAATAAGTCATTAGCAGTGCATTGTGGGGGAGGGGGTTGTTTAGGTATGCATTATATGATGTGTAAGTGTAGGTGCAATTATTAAGATTTGTAGGTTAATGTAGTGAATCAATAAGTGCATCATGTCTACAATATTTGCTATTAAATTAATAGACATAAGTAATTGCCTACTGTAAAATTGAGTTTCTTGACTTGTGCTCTTTCCCGAACGGCCTAGAATTACAATTTTCCTTATTCGATTACTGGTACGGACTCATTTTAGTGACCTTGATCCACCTTTGAAAATGTAGACCCAGTACTGTGAAATCTGTATGCGCGAAGTTTATTTAAACTTCTACATTTTTACATTTTTAAAAATTGGCGGAGTGTGTGTTCTGCTATTTCCTGTAACGATCCCTCACCACTATCATGGAGTACTGGAGCTAATTCCACAGCTAGAAAAAACTCGCGACCACAACGAGGGGAGACCGAAACTTCATGTTGGTTTCTTCCGAGACTTTTGTATGGCATTTGAAAAATTAATCTAAACCAAATTTATTTCACCGTGTCGCTTCTTCAGACATACTAATCGGATTTCTAGCGGATGACTTAGATATGATTGATTTGCTTTATTTTACTTCGCTTTTTTGTGCCACTTTTGGCTAATTTGCGAAGATGGGGATGAGAGATGACATGATGAATCATCAAACATCCACGAAATTGATGAAACACAAACAGCATCTCCACCACGTATCATTCTACAGAATGATGGGGATCAAAACCAGTCACTCCCACAATTAATCAATGGGTGATGTAACTTATTCATTCTTCATCCTCAATGATGAGAGCACTCGTCATTGACGTGACAAGTGAAACGCTTGGCAGTGCGAAAGGCATAACTAAAACTAAACAGCTTAACAACACTGTGCATTATTTACATACCACAGAGGTTGAGACAACTGAAGTAAACAAGTGAATGCCCTGTTAACACGAAGCATCCAGAGAGACTTTAAATAAAATATAATCTTATGGATTAATACGATACAATCAACCCATTACTAGCATTTGAAAACGTGTAGGTACTGTCTGGCTGCATATGGTATTTTGGAAACAAGCAATGAAAAAAAACGTCCTTCTTATCTTCGCTTTTGCAATAAGAAATTGGTGTTTCTCACAAAACACACACTAAATCATAAAAACAGGATTCATATTTCTCTTAAACTTCACGAAGCAAATGACACGGGCAACGATACACACTCAGTTTAACTCCTCGAAGACAAGTGCAGTAGGTTTCTTTGTATCCCCGTAGCTCTGCAGCAGTGATGTGCGTTTACGCGTAAACGATAGTCTACATTCTACACGTACACTTTTTTATACACGTAGATGACGTAATCTATGTAAACAACATGGCGAAAGGTGATAACTTATTAGCAAATGGCGCCGTGGAATCAAAACCAAATTATACTGCGTATCAGTTGCTGATGTGTGAGAACTTTTCATACGAACAATTTCTCACCTAGGAAAAAACCTAACATAGGAAATATTCTAGTATTTTATGGGAAAAACACTAATGTTGCTTCACGACTGCCATCTGTTTTTTTTTTTTTCATACTATTTATCTTCTTCCATAGTTGATGACAGAAGAGAAGAGACATTTTGTTGTAAATTGGATTCTTTAAGTTCATAAGGCACCAGTATAGTTGAAAATGTCATTTTCCTTTCATGAAGGCCTTGAAAATTAATTTTAATGCACTTTAGATTGTCCATGTAAACTACAACCCAATGTAATCTACGCGTAGATTACGTGTAGACAACGTATGTAGACGTAAACTTATAGTGTGCAGCACATCACTGCTCTGCAGTGGCTTATGGCAGAGTTCTCCACACAAGCAGTGACGTCACGGTTTCATGATATCCAACGTAACACAGCTATGTTTGTGTACCTTTCCCAGAGAGTTAGGCAGGGAAGCGAGTATTTCAGGATCTAGGTGTCCCATTTTTATTGCTGGTGACTGTACATTTATATGTGGTGAAGTGCCACTGCAGCTACTTCGCCTGAATAGCTTCGTTGGTAGGAACAGAATTCGTTAGCAAACAAAGAACGTATAATCATTTAAAAATAGGGAATGACTTATCAAACACCTTGTATAGTTGTCCGCAAGCTGTTGTTCTTCTAAAAAACAATATGCTCCAATGTTTTACGCATGGGTTGATTGAACAACACCACACTGCTTGTCGGTTATCGCGCCCGGCTTTATTCTTATCGTATTTTCCTCATTATTGAACAAACAATGGTGAAGCTCTGTAGACTTATCTACCTTAAATCGTTTGATTGACGTGATATCACTGAAACGTTTCTTCGTAAACATCCTGAATCGAACGAAACGAGGAACGGTTTCTTTCAAGAACGGTTTCTGGAATAGATCTACTATTCAGGCAGCTGTCGAAAACGGAGGGAAAATGATTTGAATAATTCAATGTGCATTTAGCATTTCTCCGATTCGCTAACTAGTGGAAAAGGATTTCGAGAACTTATTTAATGAACGTGTTAAATCAGAAGCCGAATGCATTATTCAAAAGAGCCTCTGTTAAGTTAAAAAAACTAACAATACCAAGTCTATAACGCTGACTTAATACCAGCAGGAATATGGCCGAGTGGTTAGCACTGCGCGCTGCGAGGTACCGGGTTCGAATGTGGACCACGGCTTCATCCTTCATCAATTTATTCATATCATTCACTCATTCTCATCTTCGCGATTAGCCAAAAGTGGCAGAAAAGTCTAAGAATCAATTAGAATAAATATGGTATGAGTTTATATATATATATATATAATTATGGGCATCATATTTTACACAAGGAAGATCCACTTTTAAGCACCTACACTTTGTCACTGACACATCCAATTACATAGTAAACAATGCCCCCTCGTTGCCTGAAAATTTCATCGGCTTGAAAATGTTTCATCTTTTTTTGAAGCGTATAATACGGTTTATTAAAGGCGATAAAGTCTCTGTAAACGTATTAGGGGTAGCTACTGACCCCCTTTGCCCCTCCGTACACACGCCTGTGGTTCAGTATACCTCCTCCATTCCCATGCTTCTTCATCTTTTGGTCTAAATATTTTTCTGAGAATTTTATTCCTAGTTGCAGCTCCCGACAACAGTTTCTGAAAGTAACTAGGAAAAAAAAATCATATGAAGACTAGGAACTTGTGATTTGCAATGCTTTGAAGGTTCCGAGCATATGGAAGCAAAGGGTCTACATTTTTCCAAGTTTTCATTTTGCTTTGAATATTAAAAAAATGTCAGCAGATACTAATTTAGTGAGTACGTGGACTGCTCTGATGGTATTATGAGGAGCAAGATAATATAATACAAATAAATGAACTTTAGTTCACCAGCTAAAGGGTAGGGGGAAACAAAGAAAGTGCTCACAGTGCAGAAAACGGAGTTCTTCCATGCTACAGCTTTACCAAGATAAGAACAGTAATTTGTTTTCTCCTCTCGCTTCCCCTTCTTTCGTGCTCCATAATTTGGCAACACATGAGCACGAGAACAATGCAAGCAACTGATTGCATCACACACGCTCGCTTACGGTTGTAAACTCGACTACAGCGCCACAGGGACATTCTTATTTTGGTCAAGCTGTAAACGAGGCGGATTGTGATGTATATATTGAAAGGGCCTCCCCGATGGCATTGTGGTAACGTCGTCGCCCTGTAATCAAGGGGTCCTATGTTCGATACCCGGTGGTGGCGCATATATAGGCCAGTCCCGATTAGCCTATCTGTGCATAAAGTGGTCTTAAAACGAAAAATCAATCAATGTTATTAAAAATGCACTCTGGTATAATCACAGACTGTCAATTGACCTTATTGCAGTAGAAGTGGATGCTTTTTATGTACAATTGCCTCCATTGTAATTATTCTCTCTTTATAACCCAGTCAATGAAGGACAAAAAAAGGCCAATGGCGGGAATAATTCCGTAAAAGCTGAATTTTGGTCAGTTGTTAGAACACTACTAGTACTGCAAAATCACAAAAGTACCCGCCCCTCCTCGCGGCGCTTCCCCCCCAGCCCCCCCAACATCAATTTCGCTGCCTCTCAGTTATTGACCTATATCTCCGTAACCAATAGTCGTAGGCAGGTAATCTTTCCTTAGTGTTAATCCTCATTAGATGAGCTACAAGAAAGATTCTGTTTAATTTTTCGATAATGTTGCTAGTTTTGCCGTAATTTAAAAAATGATCTTCAAAAGGTGATTTTTTTCTAGTACTTTCTGAAGTTCTTGCCTTGTAACTTTTGAACAAATTAAATGACAAAAAATTGTTTCGAATAAACGCAGCAGCCTAATTTATAACCTTTAAAACGATATCAGTTTTAATATATTTTAATGAAAGATGCGCCATAAAAAGTGTCTCCAAATGGAGGACAACACCAAAAAAGTGCATCTTTATCACAGTCCGGCGGTTGAGTCCTCCAGAACCATTGACTTTTCGATAAAAGCATGATACTTGGTAGAATCAATTGTTATACCACTTAAGACATGTTCAGTCGAGTAGCCAATCGCCATTTGCGTGCTGAGGCCTCCATCTTGAAAAGAATCCGCCAAATTGGATATTTTTGATTTGATATATCTCGGGAACGGTGGTTCCTTTCAACTTTTTTGGAAAATAAAAATAGTGGTTTTGTAGAAAAACTCACTACAATACTTTATGTGAATAACTCCGAGTTAAAAGTCTTAATAATTCTCGAACCATACAATAGTATTGTATACTTGGTAACATTACGAGATGTTTGTTAGAAGACTTTAGACGAACTAAAATCTTAAAATACTATTTTTTTATATTTATAAATTTACCTCAAATAACACTTTAAGAGAAATACAAGATATTGTATATAACCCAATTTGATTTCTGAAAATACGAATGAAAGAAAAACACATTTTCATTAAAATATTTTGCTATATTTTTTATAAGTTCGTTTCCCTTCTTTGATCACGTCTCAAAATCGTGTCCTTCACATTCGCATAATGTAGTGGAGGCAAGATTTTCCATTCAACACTTGGAACGTCCAGTTCACTGTTAACTTGTCGCGTATTTTATGATTTCTCTCTAGCTATCACCAGCAAATACTTACATAAATTGTCAGCCATTGACGTATCCAAGGACCTCTGTCGCTCTGTACTCCCCCATCAGAAATCAGCAGAACTGGGTTGAGAACAAAGGCACTTACAAAGATACCAACCCTATGTGCTGGAGGTTCTTTCATGATACAGACATTTTATTATTCTAACATCCTCATGTTGACAAAAGTGGATCACAATATCCCATTCTAACCATGTCAAAACGAGTAAAAACGATTGGGATATTTTCCAATAACTACACAATTCCGGATAGCCTTAAGCTCAAAACACATTTCCCTTCATAAACTTTTATCCTCTCACATATCTACAAAACAAAGTTAAAATTAACAACAACAAAAAAGAACAATAATTTTGTAGTATTGTATGGATGTGAAACTTGGTTCATTTCATTAAAATAGGAACATAAATGAAGAGAATTTAAACATAAAATCCTTAGAAATATATTTGGACCTAAATGGGATGAGGAGACAAGTGAGTGAAGATGGTTACATAATTTAGAATTGTATAATTTGTATTCATGTGCAGATACGTATTATTAGAATAATTAAATCAAGAGGACTTAGGTGGGCAGTTCACGTGGTCCGAATTGGAGAGGAAAGAAGAGTTTACAGGATTCATGTTGGGAAACCTGATGGTAAGAGACCAGTAGGAAGACCAAGACGAAGATGGAGGGATAACGTTGAGATGGATCTAAAGGAAATCGGTAAGGATGGAAAAGATGGGATTGATCTTGCCCAGGATAGGGACAGATGGAAGGCTTGTGTTGCTTCACCATAAACCTTCGGGTTTAGAAATGCTAGAAAGTGAATGAGTTACTTAAGCTGAGTACCTTTCAGCTTTCAAGATCTGATGAATTAATAATTGCAAGTAAAGAAACAACCTGTTGCTGGCATGTTATGATTTAGATGAGTTGATAGCAATGAGTGGACGTCACTCAAAAACCGTAAATCTTCTGAAAACACTACAGTTCCAACTTTTGCATATTGATATTGAATATACGTACCGTACATATAGTACATGTATTCAAAATATCGAACTGGATTCAGTGGTTCCCGGCTTACCACAACTATGAAGACGATAAAAGAGTCATCATGTTGGGAGGCTCCACCTGGAAAAGACTGCCTTAAAATGCATGGCAGTGTTCTTACTGGAGGAGCCTAGATATAAACTCTGGAGCAAATCAAAATTCCTTCATATTTGGTACAACGGATTCATTTAGTAAAGTAGGGCTTCGCCGATGGCACAGTGGTGGCGCCGTTGTCTTGTAATCAAGGGGTCCCGGGTTCAATACCCGGTAGAGGCACAAGTGGTTCGGATCCCACTTTAAACTGTATGTCCAGTCCCGATTAGCCTTTCTGTGCATAAGGTGGACTTAAAACAACAAATCAATCAATCAATCATTTAGTAAAGCTTGACATGTGAGGAATACAACACATGCCCATCAGACTACAACCTATGTACTCTACAAAGTGCATAAGGATGTATACCTTGTCAATTGTGACATAGAACCTGACTCAAGATATCTCAATTTGGAAGACTAGTGAATGCATGGAACTAAAAAAGCCCAAAACTCTCAGTGTAACAACTTCAATTGAGAGTTTCACATTGTTCACCTGGGAAAGAGCCTTCATGAAATAAACTTCTTTTTATAAATCAAAACTTTGTTCAATCTGCAGTGGGGTTTTCACGCTCAAAACCATTCTAACCAATCACAGAGTACTATACTCTGTCCCGGGAATCTATGGAGAAAGCGAACGAAAGTAAATCTCTGCCAAAGAGGGGCTCGAACATTGAAAGTTTGCGAGGAAACGGGATTGCGTGGACGGGCAAGAGGGACTGCAGTTACCAGCTTTTTGCATCAGCGTGTACTGCTTTGCTCGCTTTCTCCACTTCTCTTCAGTTATGCGCGGGACTTCTCCAGAGATTCCCAGGATAGAGTATAGGTGTTTTCTGTTGAATGGGAAATCTTGCCTGTATTATATTATCCAAATGTGTAGGATCTGAATTAAAACCAGATCAAAAAAGGAACTGATGTAATGAGAAATTCATTACAAAATATTTTGTAAAAGAAATGTCAGTATTTTTGTATCATTAATTGCAATGAATGCTTTATTCTTTCAAATAATGAAACTATTTAATAGAATTTCAATTACTTCTACCTTCAGAAATCAAATTGGGTTGTACATAAATTGAATTTCTCTTAAAAATGTTATTTAAAGTAAATTTATAAATACAAAAAAATAGTATTTTTAGATTTTAGTTCGTCTAAAGTCTTCTAACAAACACCTCGTAACGTTACCAAATATACAATACTATTGTATGGTTCGAGAATTATTAAGACTTTTAACTCCTAGTTATTCACATAAAGTATTGTAGTGAGTTTTTCTACAAAACCACTATTTTTATTTTTCAAAAATAGATTTATTGATATATTATGAAAGTTTATACTATTAGGAGCAATTCTGAAAAATCTTGAAGTTGACAGGTGGCCACCGTTCCCGAGATATATCAAATCAAAAATATCCAATATGGCGGACTCTTTTCAAGATGGAGGCCTCAGCACGTAGATGGCGATTTGCTACTCGACTGAACATGTCTTAAGTGGTATAACAATTAATTCTACCAAGTATCATGCTTTATCGAAAAGTCAATGATTCCAGACTCAACCGCCGGCCGGACTGTGATAAAGACGAACTTTTTTGGTTCTGTCCTCCATTTGGAAACACATTTTATGGCGCATATTTCATTAAAATATATTAAAACTGATATAAATTAGGCTACAACGTTTATTCGAAACATATTTTTTTTGTCATTTAATTTGTTCAAAAGTTACAAGGCAAGAACTTCAGAGAGTACTAGAAAAACATCACTTTTTGAAGATTATTTTTTAAATTACGGCAAAACTACCAACATTATCGAAAAATTAAACAGAATCTATCTTTCAGCTCATCTAATGACGATTAAGACTAAGAAAAAATGACCTGCCTACGACTATTGGTTACGGAGATATAGGTCAATAACTGAGAGTCAGCGAAATTGATGTTTGGGGGGGCGCTGGGGGGAAGCGCCGCGAGGAGGGGCGGGGACTTTTGTGATTTTGCACTACTAGTAGTGTTCTAACAACTGACCAAGATTCAGCTTTTACGGAATTATTCCCGTCATAAAACCTTTATTGACTGGGCTATTAGTTTCTCCCAGTTTCCGAGTTATTGATTTGTTTGGAGATATTTCTGGATTTTTTGGGACATTAAAAATTGGATTTTTGATAAGTTATTCCACTGTTTTCTCTGTGAACTTTGATGCATATATCGCTTGTGTTGCAATTAATCCTAATATCAATCTCTTTAGTATTTCGTCAGTAGTCTCTAGTTTTTATTTCATATGCTGGTACAGACCTTGGACTTCAAAATAAATTTACATCACTTTTTAAAAAAGTTTCTTGTCTATTCGAAACGATCACCTACAACATTAAAAAGCGCAAAAGACTAAAAAGCAAAATTAAAAGTTAATTAGTAACTGATTAGGAGTAATGAATATACAAAATGAGCAAATTTAAAATGCAAAAGAGTACTTTAAAGAAACAGGAAAAGGAAAAGCAAAGTACAACGATAGAGAAACAGGAAATAAGTTGATGAATGTAAATAATTGTAACAGATGGCGAAGTGGCTGTTTAATTCTCAAGTACCGTATAAGTATGAACAATGTAATGGTTTTGAAAGACACAAAGTAGAAACACATTTACGCAATAATACAGGAAACAAAAAAATCCTATTGAACTATATGGCCAAGGCCGTATTGCTTATTATAATTATAATTCAACATCAGAATGTCACTTACTTATTCATCTTTCTTCTTGATTTCATAATTACAGATCTAAAGTTAGCATAAGGAGAATGATAATTTTACAAACATTGATTTGTTGATTGAAGGAGCAAAGAAACTGTCAGCTATAGACTTCTGCAACAAGACTTTCAGACTATATAATATGACAAGCGCTTTCTAGTTATAGCGTGCATTGGTTACATTAATTTTTTTAAAAAAAATGCGTAAGAGGTTACTTGCTTTCTTTTCTTGGTCAGAATGAAGTACAAACAAAGGATTTCTTTAAAGAAGGAGAGATATAGAAGGATGCAAGAGAAATTTGATGTAAGCAAGTTGAAAAATAACAGGAATATTGCAAAACAATATAAAGAGGAGATAGGAAGAATGACAGAAATATACCCGAACATAGGAGAAACATCAGTCGAAGAAGAATGTAACATACTTAAAGAAATTGTAACAAGTACAGCAGAGGTAGTTGTTGGATATGAAAGGAGAGAAATCAGGAATGTATGGTATGTCAGGCAGTGACCAAAGAAAGAAATGAGGCAAGACAAAAAATGTTAATCAGAAGAACACGAAGTTCAGTGGAAACTTTCAGGGAAAAAGAAGAGTGGCTAAGAAAGTGTACCGCCAAAAGAAGAGAATCTATGAAAATAACCAAATACAAGAAATAGGGGAGCTAGCAAGGAATAAGGAAACTAGAAAAATGTACCAAAAAACTGGCGAAATAAAGAAAGGGTACCAACCGCGACTTACATTGTGTAAAACTAAGCAAGGGGATTTAGTTGGAGGAATAGAAGGAATTCTAAAACGATGGACAGAGTATTTTAAAGAACTACTGAATACACCAACAGTACAAGAGAGGGAAGATATGGAGGAAATAGCATGTTATGGACCTGAGCCACGTATATCAGAACCTAGCTACGAGGAAATCCTGGAAGCCATAAAAGAAATGAAGAATAATAGAACCCCAGGAGAAGACAAAATTAAAGCAGAACTTTTAAAGTATGACGGAGAGAGGATAGTAAGAAAACTACGTGAATTTATACAGAGAATCTGGGAAAGGGAAGAGATGCCAGAAGACTGGGGAATGGGTATTATTTGTCCCATTCATAAATCAAATGATAAAAACTATAGAGGAATTTCGCTGTTAAGTGTTCCATACAAAGTCCTTCAAGAATATTAGCTAGGAGAATAACACCTTAGAGTGAAGAAATTTTAATGGACTATCGGTGTGGTTTCAGGAAAGACAGATCAACCACAGACCACATTTTCTCAAAGGTGTATACTCGAAAAGTGCTACGAACATAACATCACCTTACACCAAATGTTTATAGACTACCAGAAAGCATATGACAGCATATGTAGAAAATTCCTTTTTAACATAATGCAAGAATTCGGTATACCCAATGATGTGCGTCTACGCGTAAACAACGATAGTCTACATTCTACACGTAGACTATCTTATACACGTAGATTACGTAATCTATGTAAACAACATGGCGAAAGGTGATAACTTAGCAAAGGGCGCCGTGGAAGTAAAATTAATTATGCTGCGTATCAGTTCCTGATGTGTCAGGAGAACTTTTGATACTCTTCCTTCCAAATTCGAACAATTTCTCAGCTAGGAAAAATCCTAACAGGAAATATTCTAGTGCTTTATGGAAGAAAGAGTAGTTTTGCCTCACGACTGCCATCTGTTGTTCTTTTTTGCATACTATTTATCTTCTTCCATAGTTGATGATAGAAGAGAAGAGAAATTTTGTTGTAAGTGGGATTCTTTTCATTTCTTTAGGAACCAATATAATTGAAAATGTCACTTTCCTTTCATGTAACCCTTGAAAATTATTTTTAATGCACTTTATATTGTCTACGTAGTATATGTAAACTACAACCCAATATAATCTACGCGTAGATTACGTGTAGACAACGCATGTAGACGTAAACTTATAGTCTACGGCACATCACTGGGTATACCACGAAAGCTAGTCAGGCTAATTAAAATGACATTAGTAAACACAATGGCAAAGGTGAAGGTAGGATGCGAATATACTGAAGAATTTGAAATATCACGAGGTGTGAGGCAGGAGATGTACTCTCAACTCAGCTATTCAACCTGGTCTTTGAAAAAGCCATACGAGGGATAGAAATAAACAGAGGAGGAAATATATTCAACAGAATGGAACAATATCTTGCTTATGCAGATGACGTATGTCTAACAAGCAGAACTTAGATAGGAATGAAGGAAAGCTTTGTGCAACTATAGAATGAAGCAGAAAGAGTGGGTCTTGCAGTCAATAAGGAAAAAAACAAAGTACATGATAAACACGCGGAAGAAAAGCAAATATCAAGAAGTTAAAGGTATAAAAATAAACAATAGGAAATTTGAAAGAGTTGAGAAGTTCAAATATCTTGGGACAATCTTAACAGATAATAATAATGTAAGTGCAGAGATAAACAACAGAATAGCTGCAGGCAATATATGCTATTTTTCCCTCTTGAAGTTATTCAGATCAAAGAGCACATCTAAACATTTCAAAATAAGGCTCTACAAGACTAATAAAACCCACAGTTACATATGGAGCAGAAGCATGGTGTCTAGCAGCACAAGATGATTAAAACCTACTCGTATGGGAACGGAAAATCCTAAGCAAAATATATGTACCAGTGAATGAAAGGGAACTCTGGCGTATAAGAACAAACAAAGAACTCCAGGACCTATATCAGCAGCCAGATATTGTGAATGAAATCAAGAGGATGCGACTAAGGTGGTTAGGACATGTGGAAAGGATGGAGGGAAGGAGGTGTGTGAGAAAATTAATGTATGAAAGACCAGAGGGAAGAAGAAGGGTAGGAAGACAAAGGAAGAGGTGGCTGCAGAAGGCTTAGGAAGATCAACGGAAGCTGTGAGGGAGAGGTTGGAGGAAGAAAGCAAGAGATAGACCCGCCTGGCAGTCCATTGTGGAGGAGGCCAAGGCTCTACAGTGGCTGTAGAGCCACAGGGTAAGTAAGTGCTTTCATGTGTTCTTACTTTCATCTCAATAATAGCAATAACAATACATTTTTGTTCTACATAAATAAGACCAAAAGTTCCTACTGTGGAAAATTATAAACCTTTTACATGACTTGTCAAGAAGGTGAACGTTTGCTTAAGCTAAGCTTATATGTAGTACATTTATTTATTTGCCAACTAATTATAATGAAAGCCAGAAGGATTGATTTTCTTTCCTTTACGAAATGGTATATTTTTAGAATACTGTATAATTTATTAGTATTGATTCGTACTGCGTATATACTTTTGGCTTTTTGGCATGCGAAATTAGGAATATTCCCAACCATAAAGTGATTTTGCTTATTACTGTTCTGGTTATATGAATGTTTCAGACCAAATTGGTAATGTTAGTAAGATTTTATCAAGTTCTGTATTCAGCTCTATTCTACTAAGAGGATCGTTAATGAATAATGCATCATACATCAATATGGTAGATAAGATATCGATTACCTTGCTTCTTACAACGAGTATAGGCTATACATGCATCGACATTTGGAGTTTTCGCACACACCTTTGTAGAAATACACGTTACTGGTATATTTGTTGCTTTATATGAATTATCTGATCAGGTTGAAGCGTAAAACATGAATTATAACATAAAATTTATTACAAAAATAATAGATGTTTACAAGCTCATATCACAAAACGTAGCAGTCTCCGGATTCATAATTATCTGAACAATCGTCATCAGATCTTGCAATTGCCGAAGAGAGTTGCATTTGCTGTTTGAATTCTGGCATTGATCGGATGGTAATGTATTGTTCACAGCAATAAAAAGTAAAAGTTCTTCTCAGCAGAGATAAATAGTGAAGACGGAATGGTCGCGGTTCACTCTTGGCTACGTCTTCAGAAAAGGAGTGATCTCGCTGAGAGGGTAAGTTGGTTCCTGCTCCAGATGACTCACCAGCATCCACACTCTCGTGTTGAACGCCATCTTCTGGAATTCTCTGGCAAAGGTCAGGAAGAAGAACAGGAATGCCAGGCTGAGTGACCACTCCGATGCGGAACTTATTAACAGTAGTTCGAAGCCCTGTAAAGACAGAAGCAGTTTAGAATGAAAACAATAGTGGTAGCGATCTCGATGGTGTAGTGGTAACGCCATCGCCTTGTAATCAAGGGTTCGCGGGTTCGATAGCCGGTGACAGATTCAGTGGTTCGAATTCTACTTTAAGCTGTAGGTCCAGTCCCGATTAGCCTTACTGTGCATAAAGTGGACAAAAACTCAATAGTGTTTGCAACTACAACAGGAACTAAAATATTAAAATCGAAGGGGAACTTCTGAATATGAAAATATTACACAATCAATATTATTTTTACAATATCTACCAGTTACCCTGCAATAATTACAGGTAGTAACATACTGGGTATTTATAGGATCTCTGTAATATGTGAAGAGTCAAATTCCTAATTCAGTTAACTTTACAGTCAAAGTTACAGGTAATATATTTCAATTTAATTGAAAAATATGACTTGGATGTTAATTGCCATCTCTTTATACTTCTTTCATGAAGCAAGTGTTTAAAAATTATAATTGTAGTATAATTAGATAATATAAGTAATAATTTTCTATGGAATGATTGGGCCTCCCCGATGACGTCGTCGCCTTGTAATCAAGGGGTTCCGGGTTCGATACCCGGTGGAGGCACATAGTGGTTCGGATCCCACCTTAAAACTGTAAGGCCAGTCCCGATTAGCCTTACTGTGCATAAAGTGGACTTAAAACACCAACTCCATCAAACTATGGAATGATTAAGGCATAAAACAATTAGCATAACCAAACTTCTCAGTTTTCATTTTTTTCTGAACGAGAAAAGGTGTTAGAAAAAGCAGCATTTGACCTTAAACCTGGGAATGCAATATGTTTGTATTTAAACGTGCGAAGAAAAATCAATGAATAGCAAATACATTGCAAACCAGGTTGATAAAGATACATATGCATACACATGAAGATAGCGACAGAAACGGAGGAAAGAAGAAAAAAGAGAAAGGAAAAGATAAAGGTTAAAAAAAAGGAATCAGAAAAATATGAACCACACTTGAGTGCACTAGACTCTAGAGGGAAAGCTAGAAAACTTTTTCATTCAGAACTATCAGATTTTGATGACATCTTAATAACATGAAGATACTGTTAAATTGAAGTTATAAAAAACAGAAAATATTTAAAGAAAATTAAATAGGCATTTCATGCAAAATGTTAATTAAAGCACCTTCAGGGTATATTTTAAAGATTTTTTTCGCATAGAGTAAGAACGATTAACTGGTAAAATATAAACTTATAAGAGTTAGCACGCCATAATTATTAATAAACATGGTTCTAATTAGGAAAAATTGTAAAACTTACATGCACATTAACTACAGAGGATACAACTAACGGGTAGACTAATTGCTATAGTCTCTTGTTAGCTAATTTGAATTACGTATTTGTATTGCTACGTTAATCGTCTGTGAAGATGAGCGGTTATTTTGTTTGAAAAGGCAAGATTGATTGGAACCAGGACTCTTGGTTTGAGAGCAAGCATTGTTAATCAGAACTCTTTTCAAAAACATGGAGTTATCACAACGCACTACGACGACAGGGGTCTCGGGTTCGAATCCTAGTCTGGGTATGAGTGTTGTTTGTGTGTGTCCCTTCATTAATTTCATCACATCATCACTCATTATCATCATCATCATCGTCGCGAGTAGCCGAAAGTGGAAGAAATGCGACGTAAAATAACCTAATTCAATCAATCAATCGAAAACGTGGGATTCACATGATGTAAATTAAAATATTCATTACCAATATCAAAATCAATCATTAATATTGCGCTGTCACTGTCCGTAATATGGTTTTTTGACATTAAAAATCATTCATAATTTCCAAGTACTTAGCCTACTTTAATACCAAGTTCCGATTTCTTAAATATAATGCTTTTATTGTTATGGTCCACATGTATAATTATTTTACGATTTCGGCACACTAATAGCACGGCCCTGTCAGTTTACGTACTAAATTTCATGTTTTCGAAAATGTAAGTTTTTTAAATGACTATTTCCAGTTTTCAATCCCTGTTTAATATATTCATTTCTCATTTTAGTTATTATTCGGTTTTAATAGCCAAATGGTTAATATAATTAAACTGGGGAGATGTTAGAATGAATATTCCACGAATAGTTTTTATCAATTGGTCCCATGAAAGCTGAAGCATGCTGTTAATGGTTTACATGAAGGCGTCGCCCCACGTGCAATTTAAGTTACCTGATCTGTTGGCGATCTGAGGAAGAGTGTGTGATGGTATTTCCCCTCCTTCCACTCCAATATTCCAATTGAAAACAATACATGGGCTGTGGATACTGTTAAGGAGGCACTTCACAGCTTGGTCATTATTAGAATCACATCACACTTCCCATGAGGCAACCTACATGGCTGCAGTGAGCCCATTTAATTATGTTTTCAATTTGATATCCTAATTAGAACTTTCTAATTAGGTCTCCACAGTGTCCTTCTTCCATGAAATAATTCACTCTGAGTGAATATTGACAATCCAGACACATGAAGGAAATTTTGTAACGTACTTTTCTATTGTAACCTCTCTTTGATAAAAGGAGATCAATGCTTGAAATAGATTATTACATGTGGGTTAGCCACTTTTCTTTTGCAATGGTCTTTTTCGACGACGAATTATTTTAAAAAAAGCTTTAAAGCAAAATAGATTGTGGCTGTAAATTGTGATGTAAAATAAGATAAATATATAATACTCTCAATAACATTTATGCAAATATCTTCTTGTTAAACAAAGCCAAATACGACATATGTTACTAAACTTCGAGATACATGAATGAGTATTGGATTTATCTTTCACTCTAGTATTTCACTTCTAAATTGCTTCTCTTTTTCTTCAATGCAAATTGCATTTGCTTTCGTTCCTTAATTCAAAGTAAAAATCTTAAACCAACATTTTGTATTATGAATTATTGGTTCTCGTAGAAATTGTAGTAATTATATTATTGATATTTATTTTCTGGGTAGGCCCATTCAACTGATTTTGCTGCTTATATGATTTACAACAAAAAACAACAACATATAACTGCGTTTCCATTAGCATGTTAGTCAAGGTGGTATTTTTGCACACCACTCCTGATAGTTATTTCAATGCTTGTTATCTTAATATTTAATAATTTAATCTTTACGAACTAAACTATTAAAATATTGATTTGGATACATTAATGAACTACTACTACATATTAGCCTACCTTGTCTCCTGGTTTTCGGTTGTATAGAGAGCGTGTGTGTTTATGTCCTTTGTCCCAATATTTTCTACCGAAAGCACCAATAATAGTTACTAACAATTGTCAAGGAAATTCTATAAGGACGTCGAATTTCTTAAGTAAAATATTACAAGATCAAATTTACTTCACTCCAAAGGCAGATAACGACCAGGCTGTTTTTATTTGGTTGTTGATGAAAATGAAGCCTGTGTCAGTGCAATTATTAGTATTTGTCGGTGGGAAACAGATTACCTGTGTCTCTTTGCTTAATGCCTTTTCCGCTAATTTATAACTTGCATTATATATAACGCCAACAATTACACATCTGCTAAAATTCTTTGAGCTGTTCTTTCGAATAGTATCGCTATAAATTTTGTAATATACATAATTAAAATTTTGTGGTCGTTTATAATCACGGAATGTTTTTGTGGACACGTTGTATTGTGATACAGTTTTGAGTATACTATAGTATAACATGAAAAATGAAATTTTAAATCTTAACTAACCCTGGTAACCACATCTATAAACATTGTTTACTTTCCGTCCTAAAGCTATTGTGGTCCCTTAGAAACTCAGGTTTTATGTTTGGCATGTGCCCATGTGTATGTGTGTGTGTGAGTGTATGTGCCAGCCTCGGATTTATATGGTATGTTAAGGCTTAAGCATCATGGTGAGGTCCTGCTATATACAATTAGAGTACTACAGAACTTTTAGGTCAATTACGTCATATGGTTAGTTATACTTTTTTTATATTTACCACGTTTTAAAGGTCTCATTGTTTCAATGTTGTGTTTTTTAAAAGTATTTTCCCGCTTTGCAAACGGTCCTGGCTGTGTGTGTGTGATTTGCAGAACTGTCAAATGCCTTTTGTTTTACGGTACAGGAAGCTAATTCACATTAATACATTCATTTTCCTGAAAGGCTAGTCCACAATTAAGCTCTTCAGCTTATTATCTGTTAAGAAATGAATTGTTAGTTCATACAATAAATCCGGCGTTATTTTACTGTAAAACATGAAGATCCATCACTTTCAATTCCAAGGAACAGATGTAGACAGTTCAATATTAACAGATCTAACACCTACTTACCAAACCATCTAAAACTGATGGTAAAATGTCATTTTTTTTTCATATGGAACAAGGCACAAAAGGATACTGGAGACAAAGCACAGTGTAGCTATAAATGTCAGAAGAAGCCTAACATGTGCTATTTTTCTGGCATTATACTCGGGGGCCATTTTGTAACTGATTACCGTTTGTAATATCATGTACAAAACTCCGCATAAGAAGACCATGAGAGCTCCTCCATTATGAACCACTATTTCACCAGACATCTGCAAAAATAAAACATACTAGACCTACCCATCAGGTCTAAACACATAAATTAAAATCTTCAGGTTACCTCTTGTTAAATCCTCAAAATTAACAATCAATAACATCATATTGAAGGATTTATACTTCAAAACTTCATTTCTGTATTATAACATATTGTCGGGGGTGTCTACCAGTTTGGAAATCCTGGAAAAGTCATGGAATTTACTTTTTCTGAAAAAGTCAAGGAAATGTCAGGGAAATTTATTATTTTTCTGGAAAAATAATATTTTTTTAGGAAGTGCAGTGAAATAGGTTTTGAACAAAAAATAGGATGCAAGAACTTGTATATTTTCTGTGGGTCAATTATACATCAGTTTGATGTACTGCATACTTCCGATAGTTAGAGTAGAATTTTTGAATTAAATCTCTAGGAAAAGTAAAAATTTGCTACAATAAGTGACAATTCGTATTTAACACCTTGCAATATTTATGGATATTCGGTAGATAGTTATCTGGAGTAATATATTACAAAATTTTACTATAATTATGTATTATTTGCAATATAATTGTTATGAATTTTTGTAGAAAAGATAATTCTAAGTGTTAGGCAGTACATTTCAAATATTACATAGGAACTCAGCCCTGATACTTAATTGTCCCTACCCTTACCCAATAGTCAATTACTGTTCAGATCCTCTTCACATTATTACCTTTTTTACTATAATTATGTATTATTTGCAATATAATTGTTATGAATTTTTGTAGAAAAGATAATTCTAAGTGTTAGGCAGTACATTTCAAATATTACATAGGAACTCAGCCCTGATACTTAATTGTCCCTACCCTTACCCAATAGTCAATTACTGTTCAGATCCTCTTCACATTATTACCTTTGTATTATATGGGAAATTAATATTCTAAAACTTGGTTAAATGGATTTCTAAGTGTAAGTATTCCCAGCTGGAAATTTTTCCAGTTGGTTCCGATAGCCAGCCAATATGAGTTTTTAGACACTCTATCGGAACCTATTGGCCAATCGGAACCGATTGGTTAATTGTAATGAATTGGTTTCTATTGTTGGTTTCTATATTGTTTTCAATATATTGCTTATGAAAAATTCTTATTTATACAATGTAAATACAGTGGAGAAATCATATAAAACAAACAAAATTAATCTCTGGTAAAGCATGTGGAATTTGCAATTTAGAAAAACTTTCACATACAAAACTTTTTCAAATATATGAACACGTTTTTAACTCTGTAGCTTCATTGTGTTTAACACACTTATAGAAAATCGAAAAACATGCGGCTTCAGTCATAAATTGATATCTTGTTCTTTTTTATGCATGCGAAAACAGCAACAAATTAGGTTAAACAAAGAATCTGACCCACAATACTTGAAAAAATGATCAAACAAAACACTGTCGAGATCGACTTAGTTGATCAAAAGATTGCTCTTATTTCCAAATGAATTACATACACATAAGAATAACTATGGAAATTCCATATTGCAAAAAAACAAGAACTAACATGAACATTTATTCCTACTACTAGCTGCTTTAAGGTTGAGTTGGTTCTTAAGAAAGAGTTCTTCTTAGGTATTTATTAAGATAAATCTGACTTCAGTAGTATGCATTCAGTTCAAGTATACTGTTTTTCCAATGAACTTCTGAATCACAGGAAATGTGGTGTCAAGAATTAAACTACCTATGCTTTGAGTCAATAAATGAATTTTATAACATATTGATTCTACAATAGGCTTACAAACTTACAATTGGATACAATTCACCAATTGGAAATTGTCTTGATTTTCCAATTGGATTCAGTTGAGATTCCAATACAGTCCGATACCTATATTAGGAAACCCATAGAATCCGATTCATTCCAATTTAAACCAATTCAATCAAACTGATTTTTCAATTGGAACCAATAGAAAATTCCAGCTGGGTTTGGCTGAAGTATAGAAGCTTTCTTTCAGACATGTTGATGTATACTTGTCTAAATGCCTAAAAAATTTTGACCTTGGTCTGAGAATTTTGTTTTTATGAAATTGTTAGACACATTATTTATCCATATCATTGCACAAGTCCATCAATTCAATGTGGTAAAAAAAGAAAGTTATTTAAAGTTATGAGTAATGCTACTTTTTGTTCACATACTTTATGGTCTAATTACATCAAAAATAAAAGTCACAGTATCACATGCGGCATGGTCTATGATGATAGACAGTGATGATGAGTCGGCTAGTTCTAGTTATCGATAAAGGTAGAAGCTAATATGAAGCCTTCAATAAGCTCAATTGAAAATCTGTACGAGGTGAGACCGCTCTCAAAAAAGCATCTCTTAAGCTTGTTTTGATTTAAGATCAAATACCAAACATTATCGCATAAGTTTACTTCCTAAACTGAAAAATTTCACTCATACGTACTGGATATGCCGCTACCACTAACATACCGACTGTTGACATGTAGCCCAGGACAAGGGCCATAACGTTGATGCATGCAATGCTCTTGATATCTTCCCTTGTGATTGCCCTCACAAGCCAATATCGCATATACATTGCCAATCCAGCTGAAAGAAAATAAAGGATGTAATACTTGTGTACATTGGACAATAGGACGGCTTAAAGTTACAGTGGTGTAAGTCACTTTTCTTTTTTTTTTTAAAAAAAAAGAGTCTGACTCACAGCACTTTGCTGATCAACACAACATCTGTTTCCTTTATCACTAGACCTTAAACTGTCATCTGTTGCCAGTTGAATGAATCTCTGATTTACTTCACGTTTTCTGTTAGCAGATTGACTTATCTCGATCTGGTTTCTGCGTATAAGTTTTTTTTTTATTTTTTTATTTAGATACATGGGAATCGACAGAACGTCTTGTATGGGGTGGGGAGTCAGACCACTGATTCACTCACTCCACCAGATGATTGAATATCTTGCACAACTTTGTTTCATTATTTTATGCATTTCATGCAGCTAGTGTTCTGAAATGAATTGTTTCATTGTTTCATTAACTTTTACAGTTCCAGAAAAGATTTAAAAGTTAGGGCGAATTTTTAGTTATAAAGATTATGTTACGTAACCTTTCACATAAAGCTCTATTTTATGCAATTTTGAAAACTGTGGAACCATTTTTTTTGTTTACACTTTCTGTATTTTTTCTATCTAACGCATCTTTTTCTTTGGTTATTCTGCTCGAATCTCGAATACTAGCTAACTGGACTTTAGTAATGTTATTAACAATAAAAATAACAAGCGTTTTTGTATCTTCAAATGAACAATGCCAATTTTTAGGGAGGCGACGGACCGGTTCGATACCCCCCTCTCGACGGCTATACACATTGTGCTTGTGCAGGCTTATATGTGTAAACAAACAACAATCCCTCCTACATACACCCACATACATACATGTGTGTCTGTGTTTAAAATTCTTACACATACGTTCACAGACCATTCTACTAGAGGTCTCTTCTACTGTTACGGCGGCCGATCCTAGTGCTGGCAAGGGCAGTGGGGAGCGGGGAAGCGACCAATCCAGCACGATAAGAAACGCAGCAGCCAGTAAAACGAGGTTCACGTAGTACTTTTTCCCGCCGTCTCTCGGCGCTACTGCTGTTGTCTGGTTGGTTTGCGGCGTAATCTCCGCTCCCCACTTCCCTTGCGAGAACTAGGACTGGCCGCAGTAAGAGTGGAGAAGACCTTTAGTAGTGGTAAAGAATTGAATTTACAGTAGACAATCCAAAATTCTATTCTACAGTCTATCCTACATAAATCCTCTTTATTGGCATGGCTTCTTACTTGTGTTGTTGACTTCTTTTGTGTATATTTGTATTTCAAGATTTTTTCCTCGCGGTCGAAATTCAATGATGATGGGATTTACTTGCATTGCAGAAAACTGGTTCTTTACAAGTTGACCACCAGTTGTACACTTGGCGTAAAGGTGCCTGCAGTGCACCACAAGAAAACAATAAATGCCCCTAGTAAGCCAAGTACAAGAAATATGTCGAATTTTTAATCAATGAGGATGGTATATGCAATTATCAACTACGTTTTCTGTTGCCAAATAGCAATTTTCCATATGTTAATTTTGCCTTGTGTATGTGTAATGTGTACGATAAGTAAAATATTTCTAACAACATAAGAACTAAGCAAAATAAACTAACATTTTCTTACCAAGAATGCATCCTCCAAGAAGGCCAGCTGTGAATATTCCACTTTCGGGCCGAAACGCTCCTGTTTCGCTAAAATTTGAAAATAAAAATTATGTACGGAATATTTGTTTTGAAAGAATACATGGTCTTTTTTTCTTCTTTTTTCAATCAATGCCATATGGGATGCAGCATGCATTATAAATTTAGTCACTTATGAAAACTAAGAAATATTTACACCGTGCTTTTTTGCATTTCCGTTACTTTAATACTTTTGTTGACCACACTTTACTCCATACAGTAAATTCTAGACATAAGTTTAAGGTTCAAGTTAGGATTTTTTCTAAAACATTAATTTCTGGAGAGATAAGACGATAAGAAATTGTCCCAGCGTTATAATTCGAAGTTTTGTGACTGGTGGCGTGCTAATCTGTGGTCTGCAACGAACATGAGTCAGGTACCGCACCTTGATGGTTTGAAAAGACACATTTATCTGTTACGCTATAAGATTGTGATAGTTCCAAAGAGTTAAACTAGGAAAAACAATGTGTTAATATTTAATTTTATTTGAAAAAACAAAATAAAAAAATAAACATTATAACAGAGTGCAGGTATCATAATACAAGTTAACACAATATAGAGATTCTTCCTCTTAGCAAGACATGCAGTATAAACGTATGACATTGTGTTATTGTACATCCAAGCGTCATATAGGGCAAGCACGAGGTGGGACTTAGCAATCGATATTTGTCTTGTCTCCGTAATCGATTTGTTGGTTACATCACAAGAGGAAGTTCACTTGAGTGCATATGGAATCAGGAAGCTTTGTTTATGGCAGAGACAGTGGCGTAGCAGCCGCCCGCACAACGCCCGCAATGCGGGAGGGCCCCGAGCTGCAGGGGCCCCGCTATGTTCTCTCTCTGTGATCCTGAAATTTTATATAATCCCAGAAATTCAGTAGTTACTGTCGCTTATTTAAAAAATGGATTTACGAAACAGAAATTTGGTTCCCAGTAACATATCATATGACGACGTCTGCGATGATAAACAATGGCGTGTTGTCTCAGCCAGAGGGGCCCGGGCAACTTGACATTATGGGTCTCCTCCGAAATTCAGAATTAAGTTACTTGCTCATAGATGGCAATCGTTCTCTCATCTCATACCTTTATAGCTACGTGGTTTTCGTAAACGTAGTGCAGTGTAGTGTAGTACAGTTGTGAATCGAGTAGAAAGATTCAGTTGTTCAACCGGTCGATGCCTTATTGTTACACAATACCTACACAAACAAACTTCATAATTTATGACCATTTTTTACCATTAATTTTACGTGATATTTAAAATGTAACTTCCCAAAAAATATTTTCATGGGGGGGGGGGGCAAGCATCAGTATGAGATTGAAATAAGATCTGAGATAAATTTCCCACATTGTCCACACCTATTACGTTTTACTTCAAAGGGGCCCAAAAACTCAGAATGTTGAGCCCAGGGGCAATTTTCCCTTTGCCCTTAGGTCCAGTAGCCCCAATTTCACAGAGTATACAACGTATACAGTGGTATACAACGTATGCAGTGGTCAAAGTGCTCGAATCTCTCCAATCGGCATTTCATTGAGTGACAAATTTTCATTGAATAAAGTCCAGTCGCTGCTTAATTTTCTATCTCTCAAGACTTGAGTCCGCCTCTATTTCTTAGCAGCAGATTGCAATTTACCCTTTGATATTAGGTCACCATTGACAATTTAGATGTCCAGTTCAACCCCCGTAACTGAAATGATAAGTTTGGTTGAGTATATAGCTCACTATTAGTATTAGAAGCGTAATGTGAGCTTCTCTGACGAATCTTGCCCTGGCATAGCCAGAGGATGGCTTTTTGGGCTGAAGGTACATCCACCTCTAAGTCCAAAAAAAGGAGTGTTTACTATCCTTTAAACAATTTCCCCAAACAGTATTTTTTTAAATATATGTGTATTATATGTAACCTACATTAAAAAAACAAAACGTTTCGAACAAAAAATACAAAGGATCACGAACAAAAGAGTTTGCTGTTTAAAGCCTCCACCCTCCTTTAAAAAAAACCTGCCTTTGCCACCGCGTTGAAGTAAGAGAAAATATTTCTAATTTCTTCATTCAGTTATTTATCAGAGATTCAGACCACGCTGATTTAGTTTCGACAAACTACTGAACTGATATATCGATGACAAAAAATGGGAAGGAAGGGTTAAAGTTAATTCATTTTACAACTGGGGGGGGGGGGGCTGTTAACTATTGTGTGTCCGTTTCACTCTGGCATCATCTCGATGTTTCTTCTTTCCACTGAGTGGGGCCCCAATATTTTACTTCCAGGGGGGGCCCAGAGAACTGAGCTACGCCACTGGGCAGACAGCAAGTTGTTTTGAGTTTTGTAAATGGTTGTTTTTTTCAAGTTTGCGTGTTTGTTGCTAAAGACAGGGTCGGATTAACCTATGGGTAACTGGGCCTCCACCAAAAAATATTTTAACCAGCTGGCTATGCTTGTGAAATATTACATAAGAACTTGTATTCTAAAAATATTATTAAAAAAACACTTCAATATTGTCGTATGTCTACACTCTTCTGGATCCAATTGTAACACAGCTCTCAGTCGATCTGTTTGTAAATATCTGAAGCCCAGTATACTTTATACCATGGATTGATTTGACTGTGGTATGGATACGATTAAGATAATAAATAATCCTACGAAGTACATAACTTTCTTTCGTTAATAACATCGTATTAGAACTGTGAATTTTTCTAGGGGAAAAAACTGTGGAGATACTAGCGCTCTCTCTCGGTGCATCAGTGAACTACGGGATACCTAACTTTAAGCAGCGTTTTTGTGAACCGCGCTAACTGAGTCTACTGCTCAGTTCTCTGTTTCCGTCTGAACCCCCTTAGTATTTACTATATATTGTAGTTACGGTGTTCACTCTTCATAATATACTGTAGACATTTAGACGCAGAATTTTACTGCTGCTATAGCGCTACAATTTTCGTCCTGTAACTTTATTTTACTGCGCTATTCTCCCTGCAAACCTATCTGCGATATGAATGACTACTGATTCTAAAATCAGGTCTACCATTTCAGCTAATGAAAATTAGTGGTTAACATATTGAGCTAATAAAGCTCCTAGAAAAAAAAAATAGCATTTGCATTTTGCCCAGGGGCCTTCACAAACCTTGATACAGCCCTGGCTATAGAAGATGAATTGAAAGGAAACATGAATGATGACAATGAATCTGTGAACCCTTGTAATCAAAGGTCTTGTGTTCGAATCCCGGTCGAGTCTAGTTGTAGGTGTAACTCTGATATCGAACCCGGGACCCCTTGTTTCTTCTGCCATGATCACAATGCCACCCAGCACTGTTACTAGCGAATCAGATGACAACAGGTCTACTACTGTACGAGCGCGACCGACGAAGCCTCCTTGCCCCACTCGCTCCCCCCATTTCGCCTCTCTTACAACGGTACAGTAACGTTTCTTGCTTTGCATCGAAGCGTGCACACGAGAGTACTCTTTCACAAATACGGCACGTTGCCCAAGCATGCGCTACGGACTGGATCACTGTTGCTCTGTCATCGTTAGATGTAACCAGCTATCTTTTTACATAAATCTGCAATAATATTCAAAGAACGCAAATATATGCACTCGAAAGTGGGTAAATATAGCAAACAAATATACTAATAACGGAGTGTAGAGAAAATACATTGTAATACTTTTTTGTTCTTTGAAAAGATGGTCAACTATTAAAGCGTAATTTACCCTGTTTTCGCTCTTCGTTGCTGGTACTCTCACCACTACCGCCTCTTCATTTCCTCGCGTTATGCACAAGTTTACTATTTTCATTAATTTTTTTATTAGTTATCAAACTCCTTTAATTGAGTTTTTTCGTGGGGACTGAAATTCTCTTTCCTTACCATTAAAACATTATACCGGGTGTCCCAGAAGTCTTTGCCTGATTACAAACTTTATTCATATCCGTTATATGCAAGGTAGAGATGTGAAAGTGGTGCCAAAATGTTGGAAAACTAACCAAGTTTTTTCGTTGCAGGTTTGAATAACGTGGCTGTAGTGTAGCAGTGTCAGTGCCCAGAAAACCGGAAATGTTCACAAATCAGGAAAAGCTCAGCATGTCCTCTGGTATCACGAGTCCCGGTCACCAATAACAGTGCAGAGGAACTTTCAAATGTACAGAATTCTTTCGTCTAGAATATCTGCCATCAATAATTTGGTATTTAAAAAATTGAATTTATCTTCATTCGCAAATCCTGTCAAGTCCAAGAAACATTGTATAGAAAGATGCCACCCGATGTCAAGAGCATTAATTCCGGATTCCTTGGCACTGACACTGCTACACTACAGCCACATTACTGAAACCTGCAACAAATAAACTTGGTTGGTTTTCCAACATTTTGGCACCACTTTCACATCTCTACATTGCATATAGCGGATATGAATACAGTTTGTAATCAGGGAAAGACTTCCTGGACAAGATGTATAAACATGTTAATTTTTTCGAGTAATGACTGAATGTTCACTGTGGTGTTAGGAAGATAACGCGAATGTATTATTTTTAGTGACGTAACACCGTCACTTGGTGATAAATAGCACTGAGGTTATACACAGCGCCAGCTGTGGTTTCTTGTTAAAAAACAAGCATTGCATGTGATCCTATACCAAATTGGATAACAACTAAAGCGATTATTAGGTGTACGTATAAGCAACATCATAGCAATCAAATCTGCCAACAAATGCGTACAGAATGTAGTATATTTGCAATGACCACATTATCAAAATAGTCATCTAATTACGCAACTTAACAATCATGCCAAAAACAAAAGCTCTAAAATGAACTTTTCTAGCTGATAAGCACATTGATAACAAAGCGAGATTGGTAATTGTTGAAAACTCATGTGAACATCTCAGACTGCGTCTTCTTTTATTGTTCCTGCATGTAGAAGTAAATTGTACCCATTTACCTTAACATCCAGGTAAGAGCCTATATGGCCATGACACATTTCTCCTTTATCACCATTAGGTTATCTAACATCAAATTTTAGGACGCCATTACAGAAAATGGCCTTTGCCACTTTGGCTCGTAAAAGTCGGGACAGGCGATGTCTTCAACTACTCATGGGTGACGATTGTTCGCTAGAATCCGGAAGGTGGTATTGATTTATAAATTTAATAGGATTCCAAGGTGTCTTTGCTGGCTGGTTCAAGTTTCAGAGCTATCTCGGATTACTGTCAGCACTGTGAGAGGTCTACAGAGTGGTGAATTTTTCTTCAATCTGTAATTGAATCTTTGCAAAAGCTTGCACTGATTGATTATTTAAAGTCCACTTTTGCAATCGGTACTTCAGTGCTTTTGATGGACTCAGAAACTTGAGTGCGTTTTTAAGTCTACATTATGCACGAACCAGGGGTGCCCCCTCCCCCAAGGCCACGCGTCCTTACCAGAACATGTCATATACAGTCTACTACTATCATCTACTACCCCATGTGCTTTCACGGTGCGGTGCAATGCAGAGGATAAAAAGTGTGAATTTATTTAAGTGGGCAGGAGAGTGTACCCACCCTCGCCCATCCGTGGCGGCGCCCCTGACCAGGACACGAGTGTACAGTCACGGCCACTTCTGGATTGTAGGTTGCCCACTGAAATTCAGTGATGATATCACAACCTAGAAGTCTCCGTGACTGTGCAAATTGGATTTCTATTGAATAGACATCACGTTTTCAAAACTTTTGCAAGTATTAGTAGCAATGTTTATTTGCTTTCCTTTTTAATATTTTCGAGAACAGATCAATGACATTCTGCCTTACCTCTCGCCTTTCATCTTCCTCTTTCCAAAACTTCAAATCCTTGCGTTTTCTCTTGAGAAATCCTTAGACTCAAACATTGATTTCTTATGAAACCTTATACTATTCTATTGCGTTATTTCTTTCTTTATAAACTTTCTGCTTCTTGTGCTTGCTCCTTCTTTTTGAAACTACTCTTTTATTGATCAATTGACACATAACTTCTTTCCTCCTTTGTTTGTTTTTCATTTGAAGCTTTTTACATCCCTTCTAACTTCAGAGTGTATTCTCATATAAAATCTACTTTCATGTTCTCTCTTGAGAAGTGTTTTTTTCTTTTCTCAAATGCTATTAATTTTTCAGAAATCTTTAATATTTATCTGCGAAATTTGTATATCTTGGGTTACCTTTCTAGGAATTATTTTGAGACTTGCGTTACTAATTGTCTCCATGTTAATTTATTTTACCTTTGTCAATGTTGATACATCAGATTACTAATTTTTCACGTCTAATTATCCTCTATATTACTCTCTATGTATAAATACGTTTATTGTGTTTATCTACACTGTCAGAAACTACCAGTATTCTGCTGTTAACAGGGAACAGTCTGACTAAATTTACAAAAAGGAAACACCACAGTTTAAATTAAAATAATAATATTTTATCATGTACAAAGGAAGATAATGATTATAAATTTCAGTTACAGTTGAAGATTATGAATTGCTAATACTTAAAAAACAGCAATGATAAATTTTACGGAGTTCGATAATAAGCGGACTGCCATTCTCCACTTAACTTTTTACTGTGTCCTGCTCTTGAGGAGGAAACCTTGTATTGTGTACTGATATGTTAAAATAAATAATTACAGCTTTCAGTGTAACTCCACTATATCTAAACGATAATAATAATATTAATAAAGAATCACATGAATTGTTCTGAATTTTGTGTACATAAAATTCTGAAATATAGTGACAAATATATAATTACCTGACGAAAGGCAAATAAGGTGTCACGTGGCCATTTACAATCGACAAGATGAAGCAAGCTGTCATGGTTGTTGCCATCAGGACTACGAGACCCACAGGAACACATTCTGCCCGACACGCCATGAAGTGGTGGCTCTGTAACAAATTAATAAAACTCTGTGTACAAAGGCAGAATTTAAATTAGTATTTGGTTTGTGAAGTAATGCCATGCCCTCTATTCATGGACGCCACAACGGATGGCAGCGGTAGGAGGGGGTGTCGATCCCCCTTGAAAAACTGGCATAGTTAATAGTAATAATAATACATATTGTAATGTTATTATCGTCTTTTACTGACAGTCAAAAATAACTTTAGAGCTGTTACGAGCATTTTCTGTTTTATTTAGTTGGGTTTAGCCTATTTATAAATTAGATTACGAAATTATTTACTACATTATGTATTTTCTGATTTTGTTACTATAATATTCATTATTTATTTTCGTAGCCAACCTTCGTGGCGGAGTGCTTAGGACAGTGCTCTACGACGCCAGGGGTCCCGGGTTGTTGTTGAGTTTGGTCTTAAGTCCACTTTATGCATTCAAAGTCTAATCGGGACTGGACGTACAGTTTAGAGTGGGATCCGAACCATTATCTGCCCCCACTGAGTACCGAACCCGGACCCCTTTGTCCCTTTGTTCGAATGCATGGGTGCTCTTTGTGAGTGTCCCTTCATTAATTTCATCATATCACCACTCATCCTCACAATCGCGATTAGGCAAAAGTGTCAGAAAAGGAATGATTTAATGATTTCATAACAACGGAATATTTTTCCTGACTGTACGTGATACTGATAGGATGTTAGAAGTATAATTGGTTATAGTATTGAAACCCAATTTCTGATATCCATATTGTTCTGGCCTCTTCATATTATGGATCTACAAATAGATAAGTAACCAGAACAACAATGATATTTGAAACAAGCTTGAAAAGCCCTCTTTGCTAAGCATAGTATTTCGATGGAGAGGGGGTCGAGGCGTTCCGTTGTTAATTCATACTCTGTACCAAGACAATATACCTAGGTAATGATAAGCTAATAACTAGAGCCCGGAAGTTTGGCAAAATGCCTCTTTTTATCTATTGCATATATTGATAAATTTTTTCCGGATATACGTTTCTTATGTTGTTTCGAATGTTTTGGAAGCCTTTTCATTTTGCCTATTTTGCCTATTTGGGACCCCACTGCCTATTTTTAATTATAATGCCTTTTTTTTTGCCTTTTTCAATGAAATTTGACATTTTTTTTAAAAAAAATGTGTAAATAAATTATTTTTCTCCCAAAAAACGTTGTTGGCATTTATTTTTCTTCCGTTTATTATGTGAATAATTTTCGCCTTATTTAAGTAATATTGAACTCACGCATGTTTCAACATTGCTGAAGGAGAAAAGTGTGAGAAAAAAGTATTTCATGCTGAGTCAGGATATTGCTTTTCGGTTAACATTTCTTGTGCATGATTGACTGCTGAAGTGGACAGGTTGATTTCGAACACAAAGAAAATATTTCTGAAATCTCCCTCTCGAACCCGAAAATTTCAGGAAGTTGCGATTGAGCTTAGTTTACCTCAGCAACCAGTCTTTACGAGATAGGGAACCTGGATATCAGCAGCTATATATTATGCTAACAACCTTCAAAAAATCAGTGAGGTGATCGATGCTCTTCCAGAAAATGAAGCGGCTTCAATTCGTGAAGTGAAAAAACTCCTGTGCTATTCAAGCTTACTTTTGCACATTATGGTGCATTGCCAGAGACAATTACAATTATAGCATCCATGAAAATCTTCGAGGAATCTATGCAGCAGATGATGGAAGTGCCAGGAGAAAAGGGGTCAGCTGTTGCGGAAAAGTGCTAACGGGTAGTGAGTGCAAATGAGGACTTGAAACAATTGAAAACAATTTGTGATATTCTAAACGGTGAAAATGCTGTTACCAAAATGAGTCCAGCTACATTAGCTTGTTATATGTATGCTCCAATAACTTCTGTCGAAGTAGAAAGATCATTTTCTATTATGAAAAACATTCTCTCTGACAGACGACTATCAATGAATGTTGAGAACTTAAAAAGCACCTTGTAGTTATGTGCAATCAAGACGGAGAAAATTGAAATGCTCTTCCCAATTTAGATTTTAACATTTTGCCAGAAATTATAGATAAAAGTAAGCGACTTCTAAATGTGCCTTTTTTCGGTTTATTTTGCCTTTTTTTCATTTTTAGTGCCTATTTACCACATTATAAATGCCTTTTTGCCTGCCTATTTTAACGAAAATAAATGCCTGAACTTCCGGGCTCTACTAATAACAAACGTTAGGCCATTCTTGTAATAGTTATTAAATACAAAAGTGGCTTCAGAAAAGAATCTGAGCAGTGAGTATTATATCCGCACTATTGATACACTAAGGTCATCTCTAACCTACTCACCACTGAAATACAGTGGAGAGGTATGAGTTTAGAATCATATGTTCCTATTGTTAGCACTTCTTATGCAATGAGGGCTATCTGAGAGACCTCTGACCTGTTTTTGTTATGAGCTTCCTTTTTGAAACAGTGTCCTTTGAAGAATCATCCCAGACACCGAGTTATCTTTCTGTTTTGTTCGTGTGAGCTAAGAGCTCTGTGACCCCCCATTTAGTCACGAACACACTTTGACAAATGCTCAAGGTTAAAAAAAGAATGAGTATGGAATAATTGATTCCCTTAATAACGCTGTAACCTTCAAAAAGACATAGGGAAGAATTGAAGACTGGAAGCATTTTTCAATTATTAATTAATTCTCCGTGATCCAAAAGCTTTAACCTCCATCACGAAGGTCATGGCCGCCTCGGTAGCCGAGTACGTTGAGGTTTTGACTCATGGTCTCGCCACAGAAGGTACTGGGTTCAAGTCCTGGTTTGAACATGACCATGGCCATACTTTCCTGGGGCGTTAGGTCATTAATGGACATTGTCAATGTCATCTTGTAATAATTCAATTCAACTATCCCCTATTTGATTGATTGATTTGGTTTATTTTACTAAGCTTTTTTGCCACTTTTTACTAATTGCGAAGATGGGGATGAGTGATGATATGATGAAATTGATGAATAGATACAAACATCCAGGCCGAGATTCGAACCCGGAAAATTATTCTCTTTTATTGAAGGCGAGGTTTAGCCTGCGGCTGTTCTGCCACCTAGTCCCAATGGATACATATACAACATACTAAAGAAAAATAAGAAACAAGCAAATAAAGACAGAAGAAAGAAAAGAAGACACACAAAAAAGAACAAATACAAAAGTGAGAACAAAGGCTCGCTCACACACAAAAAATACACAAAGGATACACAAATGAATAGACACGATTGTGCTTGGTGTCATATAGGTAAGACTAATACAAATTATGATATAAAAATACATAAATATTTTAATACAAGAGAAAAGAAAGGACAAAATATTGTCAAGGGTTGGCAACATGTAAGGGGAAAAGTAAAGAGCAAAATGAGAATACTTGATTTTAGGAAGTTCGTTTCAGAAGTGACAGGCTGACAGCTACTAATCGTTAGTGGTGGAACACGGATATAAAGGATTCCTAGCTTTGATTTCCACTGCTGACACAGTCCAGTACTTCATATTCCACCTTAATCTCTCTCTCTCTCTCTCTCTCTCTCTCTCTCTGTGTGTGTGTGTGTGTGTGCAGTCCCGATTAACCAACCAATACCGCTTTAGAACGACTTTATCTTAGTTTACTGTCAAAGAAGGGGTAGGTGTCCAATTCAAAATTATCAGTCTATATGTTAATATGATATCCATAAGCCTAAGTAATATACACGAGAGTGATTTCACATATATTTCATATATCTGATTTCTTACTTACAGCGGATGCTTTCTCATCCATACACTTATATTTTGGGACAAAAGTTTTCATTGAGTCAATTCTTTCCTCAATAACTGTACACTGCTCAACTTTAGCAATATTTATTACATTACTACTAAACTCCGTGGCGTTCAACTCCCTTCAAGTTTCCCAAGCACATTTTCATTGAATGATGGCTGGTCAGATCATCGAGTATCGCAGCAGCTATTTTCTGCCTCTGGGGAACAGAGTCGAGTGCTTTGTATGGGGCGTATGTTGCATGTATGAATTGTTTCGAAGAATCCAATCTGAATGTTACAACATTCAGAATAATTTGACTTTGATTCTTTCAATTTTTGTTATTTAGCGTCACTTTTGGGTCACCTTTGGCCAATCGCAACGATGAGGATGAGTGATCATATGATGAAATTGACGAAGGGACACTCAGAAAGAACACCCATGCCCAGGCCGTGATTGAACTCTGGACCCTGACGTCATAGTAGGCTGGGCTAAGCACTCCACCAGAATAATTTGATTTGTGTACAAATTTTCCTAAAGCAAAAAGATGGAAAGATATAGCAAAAGAGAAGGAGAGATAAAGAATGAAAAAGAGAAAAACAGACAGAATTAAAGTGAATGAGATAGAAATATGGGAAGAGAAAAGAAGTATGAGAGATAGAAAAGAAAAATAACAAAAAATGAAAGAAAGTAGAAGAAATAAGGTGAAAGAGAAAGAGAGCAACAGAGAATGGGAGAGGGAAAGAATGAAAAAAGGAGGAAGAAATGTAATGAGCAGAATAGGAAGAGAGAAAGAATAAGAGAAAAGTGAAGAAATAAAGTGAAATGGAAACAGAGAAAGAAGAAAGGAGGATAGAGTAAAACAGATTGAAAGAGCGTCACAAAGCAGAAAGATATAAAGAAAGAGAGAAAGAAGAAATTAAGACAGAAGGAACAAGATGTCAAGACAAAGAAAGTAGAATTATCGTGCCATGACCACCACAGTAGAGTCTCCTGAAATCCAGAAGAAATCCTCTACAGCCCGCTGTAGACGAAAGCATTTTTCTTAACATTTATGCTATGCCATGACCAAAAAGCTACCGTGTAAAGCAAAAAAACTTATGGCATTTCAGATGCCATGGCATATTTCATAGCATTTCTCAAGGATAGAACCCGTCTTTTTCGTAGCATATTTCGTAGCATAACCAATCAGAAGCGACCTCTAGGTCACAAGTGCAGTTGTAATGGCGGCCGCGTGAGATGTAAACAATGTATCACTTCACATTTTAAAAAGCCGATAAGTATTCAACCGAGAGGAAGAACGTTTCGTATAAAACGTTATTAGGTACAAAACAATGGCGCTGCTTAAATACATACTTTACAACGTTTGCTGTACACGTATGGAAGAATATTTTAGTTGTTTCAAATGTAAACACCGTGCACTCATCATAGATGGTGTAACTCGACGTGCCTTTCATGCTGTATATGTTATACATTGTAATCGCAAAAGCAAGCCGAAAAGTTACACGAAATGATTGCGTGTAAAGTACTATCTCCTATAAGATTTTTGGAAGCTTTTACATAGCATTTATCCTAGCAAGAATGCTAAAGGAAATGCTCCCGTGTAAAGTCGGCCTAACACTGCAACACATTCATATATAGTCACGCAATGAAACTACAGAGTCATCCAGCATCAAACACTGCTCACATAAACTGAAACACAATTCTCGTTCCACGTGCACATGCTCGTGTGTTTACATACACATTACAGGTGATATTCCGAGACACTGTAAACACGACTTACAAAACCAGTGTTATCTATTATAAGTCTGCATACGTACCATGAAAGTGCAAATCCTTGCTGCTTGATGTTTTAAGCTGGCAGTGTAGTTGTTGACTGCACTCGTGCTATCTTCCCTCTGGTCTTTCTCATCCTCTCCTTATCTAATCGGTTCAGGTCAAGCGCATGACGTTACCAGATGCTACAACTGTCATTTTATGAAAGGATAAAGTGTAGCCAGTTCCTGCTGCAGATTTGGCCGAAGAAAGCGCTGTGTGATGTGCAGAAAGATTACGGCAATAATAATAAACATTGTTATTCTGCAAGTTACTTTTGTTTATGCCCATTTCATCCTCACATAGGCTAATACTTACTGGACCTACAATTTCAAGAGATACCCGAACCACTTTGTGTCGAGCCCGGGACCTCTTAACTACAAGGCGACAGTTAGGACTACGCCATCGGGAGGACCTTGTTTAAACTTGAAAAAAATTAGCCGGCCTCTGTGGCGAAGTGGTAAGCACAGCGCGCCACTACGCCACAGGTTCCGGGTTCGAATTCTGTCCTAGGCATTGGTGTTCTTTGTGAGTGTCCCTTCATCACTTTCATCACTGATCCTCATCTTCGCAATTGGTCCAAAGTGGCAGAAAAATGTACTAAAATAAACCAAATCAATCAATTAAGTAAATGAAATTAGACATATCATACACATTGTTGGGTTATTAGAGATACTTAGTGCGTAATGCAGTATGAACGGTGTCATGAAGGCACACATTCATGATTTCGGCGGTGGTGTATGCCACTTGATCAGCACCACGCCCCAACTACACTTGCCCTAGTCCACCTCCCCATTTAAGAAGATGAAGTTCACTCAAAGATGGCGGCCATCTTGGTAGGATGGCCGAAAACTCTAGATGGTTTCCCCCATAGGCGTGCGCAGACCCTCTGATTAGGGGTGGCAGAAGCCTTGATGAATGTTCAGTCGGGGAAAAGAAACCTCACTTTATCTCACTGTTATTGTAGTTTCATTGCATTGATGTGTATGTGTGTGTGTGTGTGTGTGTGTGTGTGTGTGTGTGTGTGTGTGTATATATATATATATATATATATGCAGCAACATAGAGGCATCATAACGAATAAATAAATAAATTGTCTCTGAAATGTGTGCCGCGCTTTTTTTCCTCCAAACAGTTGCGTTCATGCATTTAAGACAAAACTGTTTAGCAGCAAGAGTCTGAAGTACTTAGTAGTTATAACATCTCTCTCTGGTAATTTACAATGATGCATTACAGGAAACAAGAAAATTGCGAGCGAAGCGAGCAAGAAAATTTTTAGATACAAATTTTTGCAAGCTGAAAACAATATTGATTTAATATGGCACAAAAAATTTCATGGGACGTCATGGCATTCTCTTTTACAATTTTCTTCATTTAGATCGTTCGGCACCCAGGGCCAACTCCCTCCGCCCCCTAGCTACAGCTCTCAACTTGACAAGACTAAGAAAAGCAGATACTGCGAACGTTACGAAATGTATTTTTATTTGTATAAAATTTCATATCGAGGGGAGCAATGTCCCATTGTGTCACCCTGCAGGTGCTCTTGGCCGTCTGGAAGAAATTATGCAAGAAAGACGTGAAAACTAATTCCGTCTTGAATATCCTTTTGTCCTGCTACTCTTCGATTCTACTATAGTCTTGCTTTCCTTTACTTCAATGTTTGTTCCCCTTGCCCCACTAGAATTGATTTCTGTCCAAGGTTGGATGAGCATTGACCCCCTGTGGTTGCGCCACTGTACCTCCTTGCCCCGTAGTTGCTTTGAACTTTAATCGGCTTGAGAATACTTTATTTTCTTTAAGAGTATAATATCGTTTAATAACTAATAATATTCCTCTACACTAAATTTTTAGGTGAAAGTATAATAATGTAGGAATATGGACGTCTGGAAGGGGGAGCAAGGATCGCCACACCTCCCCCTTAGAAATCGAATGTCGAGCTAAATGTATATATTTCACACGTATAATTTTATTTCAGTAATAGTAATTTACATTAATGCGATAATTTCAAATTCAAGTGTTTTTTTTTTTTGAGGGGCAGCACTATTATCGGGGTAATATACCCCATGGAAAAATACCTTGCTTATCCCTCCATTGAAAAAAATGCGGACGTCCATGATTAGGCGGGGCAACTGCCCCCACCCCACCTGTGCGCACGCCTATGGTTTTCCCTCTCACCCACATAATGTTTCGAGACATTGGATTCATATGTATCAGTCAGCTTGTTTCTTATAGGGGTGGTCCCACACTTTGGGTTCACCCTATATTCCTACACCGACACCGACACCCATACCCACACCCACACCCACACCCAAACCCACAGTGTGTGTGCGTGTGTGTGTGTATATATATATATGTGTGTGTGTGTGTGTGTGTATATATATATATGTGTGTGTGTGTGTGTGCCTGTGTTCGTGCGTGATTTACGTAATTTATATCAACTATATTCTTAAATTTATTTGAAGTCAGCACCCCTAGCATTGCACACATAACATACTTGTGGATAACTCCCCACCCCACCCCCTCATTCCGACGCTTATAGGTTTATCTACGAAGTGAACAATGAGATGAGCAAGTGGACTCCAAGGTTTTCCCGAAATACGGTTTGCTGTGCTTACTCAAAGATCTGCCAACAATGATTCATAATCCCCCATTTGAATATTTAATTCTCACTGCATCCTATCGCAATTGTTGCAAGAAATATTCCCATTGGAGACGGCTTGTGAATGTTGCAGAATAAAGGTGACCTTTGTTTTGTTTCATGCATAATGGATTTTATGTCTCGATGAATTTAGGACGCAATGTTTAGTCACTACACAGCTACTCCATCGGAATATTGTTTCTATTTCCTAAGTAATGCTACTTAATATAACTGATATGGAAGGGGTGCTGCTTCCCTCTTTCCAATTCCCATAATGTGAAATCCATCTTTGGAAATATTAATTTCACGCATCAGGATAAGAATGTTTAATTGTTTCAACTCCCCCTTTGCGTACGCCAGTGTCTACAGCCTTTAGGTACTAGAATACAATTATGTATAGGTACATTTTAATGAATTTTGGTAATTAGTATTGTCTTTAGAAACACCTGAAGTAATTATCAGTTACTTTGAAATGTCAATTCACTTTATTGTTACACACATATGACCAAAACATTTCCAAGAGTCGTACATTAGTCCGACGGATTATTGCATTACAATAATATCCATAATTGAATAACACAACGTATTAATCACGCAATTACCAATGATCTGACTCTTACATAGAGTGCTTAACGTCTTCAATATGGATTATTTACATGGGTTTGTCATATTCAGAATTAAACTGCTGAACAGTTCGTATGGAATAACTTTCGGTGGTGAACTCCTTTAAGCTAGCTGATTGAGATCAGGGGAGCACGGTGGCCACTCCATTCAATGGATATCTTCTTCCGCAAGATCTGTCACGGACGCAGAATGTTAGACGTTATCAAGGTTTCCTTGAAGTCCCCTACAAGCTCCGATAGGCTAGTCGGGACTGGTCCTACAGTTTAAAGTGCGATCCGAACCACTGTGCAATGCAGGGGTGGGTGCCCATTCCCCTCAAGACCCTGGACGCAGCCCCCCCCCCCAATTATTTTTTCTAAATATAGAAGTAACCGATTTTAATTTGAATGCAATAGCCTGTCCAGTGGTCGACAGTTATATACATTAAAATGTTGTAGGTGTTCGACACGCAGAAAGCTAGCACATTAATTGTTTAGATAATTTGAAAAAAAATGTTAGAATGCCCTCAACTTAACAATAAAATAGGAAACTCTGACACCACTATACTGCAGGAGGCTTTAGAAAGAGAGCTTCGCGGGCTAACAGCAGACGTGTCTAGCACACTGTTGCCGATACTCTCGTGTCGTCTGCTCCTCAGCCGAACAAACAGGCTGAGGTAGCAAGAGGCAGAGGTCACTCAACTTTCCAGAAGGGTGCAGCGAGCTAGCTGTGGCAACCGGGCTCGCTCATTCGCGGACCTGATTGGTTCTCGCAGACACTTCCCCATATTGTCGTCTGCTGCAAACCCGCGAAGCGATCTTTTTAAGGCCTCATAGGTTATAGAGTACGCAGGAGGCTGGAAATGAAAAGGAAGATATTACATAGCTGTGTTCTAGGTGGCGACAGGATACAATTTAAAATATTTCGTAAATATATATATTTATTTTTACCTTCGTTTTAAAAGTTATTCAGAGACAAAAATGTTAATCCGGGGTCGTTTTAAGGGAAGTTTACTTTTATCATTTGGCTTTATCCCAGAGTTCTATACAGCTTTCATTTGAAAAAAATGATTTCTAAAAATTTCAGGAGCTACAGCACCATCAACTCCCCGTGGACCTTTTGTTTAGTAGTCGATGCTATATTTCACTTCACTACTTGTTCATGTATCCGATGTTAGTTTTAGGAGCGATGGAACAAAGGTACATGGTTACGACACCCACCGCCACCAAGCTTAGAGAATAATCCAGAGTAAAATCCACTTGATACCATACGAGTTCCAAATGCTACAGAAAAATGACACCCTAAAAATGATACGAATTTTTACCAAAGCGCTAAATATTGCTCCCGTAGACAGTGAAAATAGAATTTGGTGCTTCTTGCAATAAATTCTTATCCTATGCTTACAGTATTTCATAGTCAAAATTTTCTGGGTTGTGTCTGAAGTGCAAAATTCACTTCCTCAGACAAGCAAGTTAGAAATTAGTATTTTACATTATTTATTTTCCTGTTGTGTCGGGTTATTTACAATATGTTATTATGTAGTATATTTAGTACAATTATTACAGCACAGGGAATAGACAATACAGGAGTATTTAGATGTAATAGAACAACATGGTTAAATTGGTACACCTGTAGGAAGAAATCACGCGGGCCAAGTCCTGTGAATAGGCTGGATGAGGAATTAATTCGGAGCAAAATTCGTGCAAATTTGCCATTGCGACGCTCGATTTGTGCGACGCGTTTTCCTGTTGAAGAAGCACTTTTTGGGTTGTTGGGAAAGTGATCTATTCACCTAATGAACTGCGGCATCATCTCCTCATTTACTAAAATACTTAAACAACCCTCGCTTAGTAGTATACACACCCTAAGGATTATATTTTTAAAACTTATGTTATTAATCAACACCAAGAATATTGATCGTGTTTGGTAATGCAGCAGCCGACGTCCGCGGCGGAGTGTTAGCACAACGCGCTACGCAGAAATTACGGGTTCGAATTCCGGGCTGGGCATGAGTGTTCTGTTTGTGTCTCCCTTCATCAATTTCATCATACCATCACTCATTCTCATCGTTGCTATCAGCTCAAGTGTAAGAAAAGCGACGCTAAATAACAAATAGTTACCGTGGACTTTCTATTTAGTAGTCGGTGCTATATTTTACTTCACTACTTGTTCATGTAAAGGCAGATGGTTATTACACCCATGGCCAACCCGCTTAACGAATAATCCAGAGTAAGATGCACTTAATATGCTACTTCCATTGTCGATGACAAAATAATTTCTTACGACTACTTCAAGCATACATGCTGGTAAATATAGTGCTTCATTCTACTTAATATTCCAATATCCATTTAGTCTTGTAAGAATACCTACTTTCCTTGTATTTTCTTAATGCACATTTTGGATTGCACTTTATACCAACTGCTGGTTTGCATGCAAACAATAAACATATATTGATAAAGGAGAACTCTCAGTTGGACAACTAGCGACATCTATCGTGTGTGAAAGTAATCATGTCGGACTGCTACGAGCAGAAGTGCCTTTATATTAGATTGTAAACAATGTTGTGATTATGGAATTCAAATTTTTAAAACAACAAGATAATAGGTTTAATCAAAAGTGTTGGGTAATTTTGTGCATATAAGCAGTGTAGTATTTCGAAAATTGCCAGTGGGAGAAATTCCAGTAAGACGTCTTGAAGCATAGGGATTATAATAATATACGCATATGTCCCCTTAGGGTATATATATATATATAAGAGAAAAAGCAAGCAAAGGGTAAAATTCATCCTTACCCTTCCCCTCAAATACCACCCTGCAAGTAGAACAAAAAGAATGGAAATTACAAAATCTACTTCAATATAACGAATAAATATGACATCAGTCACAATTTAACAAGAATATCGCAGAGATATTGCCGGAATACATCTCGCGAAATGATACCTGGCGACAGATGAATGTCCTCGTTTCCAAACCAAATGGAAAAACAGCATTTTTTTAAAAAATGCGAAATGAGCAGGTTAGACCTACAGTTTAAAGTAATCCGAGCCACTGCACTGTATCTCCCCTTGATGGAAACAACTAAGAAAGAGAAACGAAGCAGGGAAAACGATATGTCCTTTGTGCGATGGGGAGGAGACGGACAAGCATATCCCACTGAACTACCCTTCTACACGTGACCTAAGGGACAAATGGATGAAAAACTTAACAGGGAGGGAGGTGATAGAAGTGCTGGACGACAGAATAAAGATAAAGGAAGCGGGCCAGCAAGTGGGGAAATACCTGGGAGAAGTAAGAGAACGGCGGGGGAAAGCTATTAGAGAAGACAGCGAAATGAGTGATCATGCTCCAGACGAGCCATCTTTATAGTGTAAGTGTGTGTAAAGTAAAATGTATGCGTTTTTGGTGAGAGTGCAGGAAAAGAGAAGTGGGGCGAGGAAAAAAGACTGGAAGAAGAACTGTTGAGGGAGGGGAAGAATGTGTATATAGGGGACAAAGTAAGAGACAGCTTAAAATAAAACTAAATGTAACAAAATATTGTAGAGAAATCAAAACTAAGTAGTGCGTACAGCCTATGGTTTGCACAAAAAGATAATAAATCTTGTATCTCCCCTTCCCCCCCGGGGGGACTCAAACAGGTGAACCCTTTACTACAAAGCAGGAGCAGTTTTTGTTAAAGAAAAGGGGGCCGAATGTACGGCAAGAGATATGTATAACTTAGCTAAGTATCGTCTCGTTTTACGACTGAGGATATCTATACTCTTGTATGTTTCATCAAGTCTGCCATATCTGCACCACTGTCGCTTTATCTCTAACTAACTAACTCTCTAGCCTTCTTAAACCAAAGGTTTATGTCTGCAGTAACATAAGCCTTCCATATGTCCCTATCCTGGGCAAGATCAATCCAATCCTTTCCATCCTTACCGATTTCCTTCACGTCCATCTCAACTTTATCCCTCCATCTTCGTCTTGGCCTTCCTACAGGTCTCTTACTGTCAGGTTTCCCAACAAGAGTCCTGTAAATTCTTATTTCCTCTACCATTCGTGCCATACCCAACTAAGTCTTCTTGATTTAATTATTCTAATAATATCTGGTCATGAATACAAATTATGCAGTTCTAAATTATGTAACCTTCTCCACTCACCTGTCTTCTCATCCTTTTTAGGTCATTTTATGTGCCTCTTTTAATGTAAGGGACCAAGTTTCACATCCGTATAATACTACAGGCAAAATTACTGTTTTGTATATTTTAACTTTTAGTTTCTTAGATATTGCGTCGCCCCAGTCAACAGCAGATTTTTCAAGCACAAACTGTTCAATCTGTGTTGTACAAATTAGTGTTGAAATCATTTCATTCATTCATTCATTCATACTTTATTGGTTTTAGCTGTTATACCAGCTCTACACCAAGTGTTCTAAAAATATGTCATACGTGATACTGTTACATCAAATTACAAATTTTGAATATATATACAGTTTTCATATACATCATATCATGCAAAATCTAAAATTGATTATAAATACAATTGTTATATCTGGTGACTATATCAAGTTAAACATTGCGAATATTTACAATTTTCATATGTCTATATTAATATCATGAAAAAATCTAAAAATTATAAATACAATTGTTACATCTGGTGACGATATTAAAGAGGCTAAAGAAGTTGGGAGAGGTATGCCTTTTTTTAATTAAATTCTTGAATAAGATCTGCCTTTGAGTAAAATAAAGTGGACATTGAAATATAACATGATTAGCATCTTCCTGGTCTAGATTGCGCTTTCACATAGGTGAATTAACTAAATTAATTTTATATAAATGGTGATTTAAACGTATGTGACCTGATCTCAATCTTAGTATTAAAACTAAAAACTTTCTGGGTATATTAATTGTATAAAACCACGGAGTCTTATTGTTTATATTTAGTACATTTTTATATGAATGACCCATATATGTAAATTTTTATTTGACCCATATCTCCCAATCTTGTTGAATTTTGTTTTTAACTCTTGGTAACATAAGTTATCTGTATATGATAATAATATATTCGTTCTGTGATCCATTATTCTTGCTTCTTTAGCATTTTTATCTGCCACTTCATTATAATGGAACCCTGAATGTACTGATATATATGCAAAATGAATTGTCCTTCCCTCTGTAGTTAACTTATCATATAATCTTATTATGTAAAACACCAATGCTGATGCCTTATATAACTTTTTATATGACGATTGTACACTGTATAAAACACTTTTAGCATCTGTTAATATTAGTATCCTTTTTTCTGGAATGTTATTAATGTACTTCAATGCACTTTATATTCCATATGCTTCTGCCGAGAAAATAGAACACTCTCCAGGTTGTCTAAACTTTTTAATATTTCCATTAGAAGAGCCAATAAAAGCACATCCTACTTCTTTATTTTTTGATGCATCTGTGTATATGAATCTTTAATTCTCCCAATTTTGTAAATATGATTGAATATTTCTATAACTTGTTAATGAAACATTTCTTACTGGTATTAGATTTCTTTCTATAAAAATGTGTTATTGTTAATATCTCAATAGGTAAAGGATTGTTTAACTTAATTCTTGCAGAGATGCTGAAACTATGAATGTATAAACAACTATGGAGTTACCTTGGTAAAATGTAAACTATTTTTTTGTATAAAAGGGCAATATCTTTGTAAGCCCGTGGGACATTCTCCTGGTTGCTGAAAGGCTGATGATTCAGTGGACGTTGGGGAAATATCTTGCCTCGTTCTTAATTATCTTAATGATCTTTTATTTCAAACCTATATAGGTAATAATTAAAGTTAAATCCGGCACCACAGACCTCGCAAGGGCTTGGTCCTACTAAACCTAAGAAGCCTTTGAGAAGTCCGATAAAAGAGTTGTAACCGACTTACATAAAGCCCTAAAGGCAGAAGGTGCGTGTCGATATTATACGAGACGATAAAGGTTTATAAGGAGAAAAGTAACACACATTTCCTGAATTAAGTCTACTTTTTACTTCCTCCTTAATTTCATTTTCTTTTGTTAGTATTACTCCTAAGTACTGATTCAAACGAGTTGTTGTCAATAATTAAATTTATTACCTTGTCTCAAGTATCAAAAAAATAACATAAAATTTAAGAAAGTACATATTAAAATAAACTAACTAAGTGTTTTCGCACATGATTATATTAATTCCTTTCACACAATTGGGCCATCTTCCTCAGGAATCGTTAAACATTTAGCATTTCCACTTTCTGCTGTTCAGAATATATTCTCCAATGATGTCTTTTTTTTATATTGGGAGTAATTGATTTAATTCTAAACATGTTTACCTTCACATATGGATGATTTCGAAAGTACATTCGTTTGCTAGTGGAAAACTCGAGGTGTTCAGCCAGCCTTTACAAGAGTGGGTGTAGTTGCAATGAAGCGTCCAGCTACTCTCGGGTTAATGCTGTTTCTTTAGCCTTGATACCGCACCGAGACGAGACAATATTTAGTACAGGGTGACTAAAAAAAAGGTGAGCGAACACATAATACAACGGTTCTACATTTCGGTTACCTTTTTGTTGGGCCACCCTGTATATTCTCGTTCTTGTCTCGTGCTATCATTTCCTGTTTCGTTCTTGAACTAGTGGCGATTTTGAGTCTACTAAATATTGTAGATGTTTAATGATTGATTTGATTTATGATACTTCACTTTTCTGCCACTGGCTATATCGCGAAGATGAGAATGAATGGAGATAGGATGAAATGGATGGATAGTACACAACATGAGCCCACGGAGGATTACACTGGCAGTGAGTCCGGACGCCAGAGCCTCTCTAGACTGCAATATGCAGTCGAGGGTGCACTGCGTGGAAGGGAGGTTGACATTTTGGTATGTACACCCCTGCAGATGTAAAGTCCAAGACGAGATTCGCAACAATCCTTCAGTACACAAATGGTTTCGGCCGACCACCGTGGCGATTGGTTAGCACAGCACGCTGTGTCCCAGTTCGAATCCCAGCCAGGCCGTGGGTATTCTTTCATCATATCACCACTCATCCCCATCGTCGCGATTAGCCACAAGTGGCAGCAAAACCACGCTAGATAACAAGAATCAAATCAACAATTGGTTATGGATCTGAACACTGATGTGGGTTTTGTGGTTGTTGGTAATCCCTGCTTTGGATTTACAAATTTCGATACCAAGCATTACTTTCTGAACACTTCTGGAATCATCCAATAAAAAGATGAGGATTTAAGTGCCTTCTGAGCAATAAAACTACTGAAGGGGTCCCGGGTTCGAATCCCAGACTGGGCAGACGAAGTAAAATAAACCAAATCAAGCAATGCTGACATTGATTTCCTAGGTAAAAGAGGTTCTTGTGATTATATCCAGTCGTGAAAAAATGTGTCCGTCCTTCTTATACGCAGCAAACAACCGTAGAAGGAAATTATTATACTTCTCACATTTTTAGTTACAAACATTATTATGTAATGAAAATCCTGCCTGCCAAAAATTCTGTTTCAAAAATTACATTGCCACTTTTTTATATTCCAATAAGTATTGTTGTGGTTGGTCGCACTTGATAATTCACTAATTAGGAAATTTTCATTCCAGATGTATTTGTGTGGCAATTGAGCTGTTCTCTGGAAATCCCCAAGAAAGTTAATTCCACCATATGTTCTCCATTTTTTCTTTGTACACAGGCTGCCGCGCCCAAGGGGGGTTAGTGGCCCAGAGTTAAAAAAAATAAAGAACGTCAAATGCATGAAAAGATGGCAAAATTACGGTTGACTACAAAAATGTATATGCATCCCCCGCTTTCAAAACTCCAGAGCACACCGCTATGCAGATATCTGTTGATACAGATATCCGTTTATAACATTATTAAGCCTTGTTTCCATGATATGAAAAACTCAATATTCTGACCAAGGCAGAAATTTATTTGATTATATAAAAAAAACTAAACGTAACGTTTCAACCTTCTAGCAAGGTCTTCTTCAGACTCTGCACATTTGTACTTGGTGCAGAATCTGAAGAAGACCCAATGTTGGTTGAATTATTATCGTCTGGTGTCGAACCCTCTTATCCGATCTCCTGAACTTTGAAGGTCGTCTATTAATAACTACGTAATTCAAATGTGCCACTTAGCACACAAAGGCTAATCGGGACTGGACCTACAGTTTAAGTGGGACCCGAGCCACTAAGTGCCTCCAACGGATATCGAACACGGGACACCTTGATTACAAGGCGACGACGCTACCACTGCGCCATCGGGGAGCTCTGCAGTACACGGGAATGCGCAATATGGTATAGATAGGTTCATCACTACATTATCAATTGACAATGCTCATTTAGTAGCAATACTTTTCTTAAATTCTAGCGTAATATAAGGTCTATATGTGACAACTGTTCCATCTCGTAGCCAAAGTGAAGTAGTGTTTCAACAAGTCTCACTCTTCTTGGATTCTTTTTGTGCGGAGCGAGGAGTTTGGAGTAGAGCTTCGAATTCGTGTAATGAATCTTTGATTTCGAATTCCGGGTATCCAGTCCAAGAACCGGAATTCGAGCAAGGAATTGTTGATTCTAGATTCGCGCAACGTATCTAGCATTCGTGATTCGGGTAACGAGCGCTGGATTCAAATCTCACAGGATTGTCTTGATTTTCTTCGCATTCACGTGATGTAGGATCACACTTTAACGTCAATTGGTTTACAGATACACCTCAAATCGTCCACTGGATTTTTGCTATTTCATGTAGTTTTTCTTCATTCCTCAACTCGTCAGATATTGCGAGCCACATTAACAATTTCAATGACGGTCGCGGCCACAAAGCTATACTGCGGTATTGAGAACTGTAAGATACTGCCATCTACGGGCTACGGCAAAAGGCTCTGCGGGCCCGGGTTCAAGACCCGTGCTCTAGAGGCTAATCCGGACCAGATGTTCGGGGAGGGGGAATCCTCAAGATTTTTCTAATTAAGCGTCGCTTTTCGGACAATTTTGGCTAATTGGGACCATAGTTTAGGCGATGATCAGTGGCGTGTCCAGGATTTTCGAAAGGGGGGCGGGGTTACTTATACTTTTTTAGTAGTCAGCCATCATTTTGCCATCTTTCCCGGCCTTTGACGTTCTGCTTTTATTTTTAGAAGTAATGGGAAACAGGGGGACGTGGGTATAAGACCCACCAACACCTCCTTGGGCACGCCACTGGTGATGATACAAAGACATGCTGCATGAAGGAACATTTATTCCCCTGAATCTCGGAAGCATCGATGTGGCAACGTTGTAACATCTGAGAGCAGCTCAATTTCACGTTAGCGAGTTTAGGAATCCCGGCATCTCAGCGCGACAACCTAACCACTCCGCTACACACGCCGGCGATATTTCTGTGTTACAACTTTTCCCACGCAATTCATATACAACGGAAGATATTTCCGAGAAGAGTTGTGCAACTTCCCTCACTACAGAGTGACATTGCGCAACAGGAAAACTGCGTACAACATTCTCCACTTGCATCTGCCAACAAGAACAAGAATTCTACATCTGCAACCTCACAATATCCTCAAAGGGAGCATTATCTTGCATTCTTCTTCTGCTCCGTAAGTGCAACCAATGGCCTGTTATTGTTTGCTTCCAATGTTCCACTAACAGTGCGGCGATTGGTTCGAGGGAAATATCTCTCAGCAGAGGTTAATTTTAGAGGGAAAATGGGGATTTATGTAAAAGAGTTAAGGACGCTGCAACATCAGCTTCTATACCAGAGTTTGTGGGTTCACGTTGATAGATTATTATGTACAACTTATTTACATATATATCTATGCTATAATTTATGAAATGAAGTAATGCGCAAGGGTTGGAAATCGACTTTTGTAAAGATATTCCAAAAGTGATAATTTTTCACATTTCCAAATTTCTTGCTTCATTCTTGAAACTAAAACCAGCCATTAACCATAAAGGAAACTGCATATAAAATTTTGCATTAAAATTTGAATAATATTTGGGTGGAAGCAGTTGAAATACAGGATAAATGTACCCTAGGTTTCTTTTACTCTCTCTGTTTCGCCATATCTTTATCTCCCTCTTCCTTCCTCCCTATTTTGCCTCTCTTCCCTCATTTTATTTTTCTGCCTGTTTCGCTCTCTCTCTCTCTGTGTTTTCCTTTTAATTTCACTCTATTTTTGTTTCTCTTTTCCTTACTTTCTCTCTCTCTTAATTTCTCTCTCAATCTCTCTTTATTTCCTTCTTGATTTATACCTATCTCTCTCTTCTTTCCTCACTTTCTGTTTCACTCTTTAATTATCATTTTTCTCTTTTTTTCTTCCTATCTTTGTCTCTCTTTTCTTGACTTTATTTCATCTCTCTTTCTCTCTCTCTTTCCTGTTTTCCTCCTTGCTTTCGTCCTATCTTTGATCTTTCTCTCTACTTTTCTATCTTCTATCTCTGTTTCGCTCTCTCTCTTGATTTCTCCATATCTTTGTCTCTCTTTCCCTCACTTTCTTATTTTACACTCTCTCATTACTAATTGCCCTATCTCTCTCTCATCGTGTATGTGTGTATGTATGTGTGTATGTGTGATCGAGCGTGTATACTTATTTGAAAATTTCTCACGTAGACTGATTGGTTGATTTGCTTTATTTAACTTCGCCTTTTGTGCCACTTTTGGCTAATTTGCGAACATGGGGATGAGTGATGGTGTGATTAAATTGATGAATGGACACTCACAAACATCCATGCCCAGGCCAGGATTCGAAACTGGGCCCCTGGCGTCGTAACGCGACTGATTGGGTGAGAACTTTGGGCCGATATCATTCATGGTAAGAGAGCATAGCTGTTCCTTCTTGTGTCAGCTCAGTTCTTAGAAATACATTTTGACTCTGTAAGTATATAATTTACATCAATATTAACAAGTAGAATGTTTGTATATTCCTCGCCCGAGTAATAAAGAAAATGTATTATTATTATTATCTGTAGCTCTCGTTTCTGCTGAGCCAAGGGTCCCGGGTTCGAATCCCGCTCGGGCTTGGTTGCTTGTGAATGTCCATTCATCACTTGCATTATTTCATCACTCATCCTCATCTTCGCAAATTAGCCAAGAGGCACAAAACGCGAAGTAAAATAAACTAAATCAATCAATCAATTGTTTCTGCTGATTACAAGTCTACTACCAATATGTTGAATGCTTTTCTTAGGTTGCGCAACGTGAGGGATTTTTTACATGAAAAGGGGGAAATGTTTTCACCCGCGAGGGGATTTTTGTGTAACAAGCCGTAATCCTAGTACTTCGCGCATCGATCGTTAGATGTCGGCGGGATCGCTCGCGCGCCCGCTACGGAACATCGTGGAAACGGATAGTGTGTACGTAGCGTGAGATAGACTGGCGCAGGCGAGCGGCAGCTGATTATCAGTTCAAGTTCGCGACCGTCTTTTTTTTTTAACCTCGCGCGTTCGCTGTCCAGTGAGTGTTATATTTTTTTTTCAGTGTTTTGTTTACTTATGAGTGACTGCAAAACTGGCTAATAACGTGGTTCCAGTCATAGTGATGGCTGCGCCCTCTGCATCCCAACCGGCGATGCAACCGCCACCTATTATGGAAACGGTGTATCTTCAGCTGACTTATGGTAAGTTTTACTTGTCTTTTCCTTGACATCGATGTTGGCAGGGAACGAGCACGTACGTCGCAGCTCTCGCCGCCTCTTCCCCCCCGCTCTCCCCCCTTCTGCTCCGCCGCTCACGTGCACAGATCCAAGGCCGAATCCGAGATCGGCTTGCCGTATTGCTAATTTGTCTTTCGAGGTCCGCAGGTTTCCCAAAATACCAGCCGAGGAGCCCAACTGTGTGCGCTGTGGGGATGAGTTGGTGTTTCTTCACGGGCCATCTGTTCAATGACCCACATGAGTCAAGCTCTTTCCACTCTCACTTTCACGTGACGTGTTTGGGGCAGGTCGCGGTGTTGGGTCGCAAGAAGCGAGCTACTTTACCGCATCGTGGAAAGAATACAGAAGCGATCTGGTCATCAAGAGGTTCCCAATTCGAATCCCCATCTCAGTGCTTCAGGCGAGAGTACCCATTGAACCTGGCCCTATTCGCTTTTTCTTGTGTTTCGCGACAAGGATGACAGATAAATTCGACGGAGGGACACTCGCTCACACGTGCTCAGGCAGGGATTCGAACCCGAAAACCTTCCGTTACGAGACCATGATTCCATCAGCGAATGCTTTCGGTCACAGACGATGCGATTAGCTTTTTATAGACATTAAAGCAGACCAGCCGAAACTCCAATTCAACGATATACTAGCTCTGCCATTGAATGTGGTTCTGTGGCATCAGTGGCTCTGATGTAATAAGTCCGAGTTCTGTTCTGTCATCTTGAACATCACTCCCTGGCATCAGTGGTGAACCCAGGATTTCCCAAAGGGGGTTACGTATAATGTTATTAGTCGGCCATCATTTTGCCATCTTTTCCTGTCTTTGATGTATTTTTTTTAAGAATACTGGGCCAAAGAGTGTTATGACACCCCACCAACTCCCTCCTTGGGCATACCCGATAGCGTAGTGGCTAACGTTGCAGCTTGCAACCCAGTGATTTCGGGTTCGATTCGTGCTTGGGCACTCGATAGCTTCAACTTTAAACTGCAGTTCCAGTCCCAACCAGCATACATTGAACATGGACTTTGTCGCAGGGAAAATGACAAGATACATAAATGTGCCTCATGCTCTGATATTTGATCGAAGTTAATCTATCGTAACGAATTGTAAGGATTAGTACCGTAATATACACAGATTAAATTCGATACAATCAGTGTTTTCTTCACTAAAATATCATGAAAGTATAAATGGGATTAAGTGGAAGTTATCTTATTATGAACAACAACGTCGCATTCATCAAGTGGCCTGATAGGAATGTAGCAGAGAAAAGCATTTAGAAAATGCTATTGGCAACTACAACATTTATTTTCGCGAAAATGAACTTGTACCGAAACTATAACTTGGCTTGCGAGGACTGGGCGGAGTTGATATTGGTTTTGTTCGTCACGGCCAGATCCTGACCGGCACGATCCTACAGTCCAAGGTCGCCTTGAAGCCAAGCATGAGTTTTCAGCGCTCCAGTGTGTGTGTGTGTTTGCGTGTCTTCAATTTGCGTACTGTTTGTATGTGTGTGTGTGAGAGAGAGTGAGTGTTACTGATGTCTACAGTGCGGTTGGAAGTATGCCAGGCTTTGCCAAAAGACAGTTTCCTGTGACTGTTTTTTTTTTTTACTTCACGCCGAGTCTGTGTGACAAGTTATGCACCGAACTCACGTGCCACTCCCCCAACAGTGTTTCCATCTCTCCAGGGCACTTTCAAACTCTCGTTACTGTCAAAGTTTATTTTATGCTTAGAGAGGCTGATCGGGATTGGACACACAGTTTAAAGTGGAATCCGAACCACTATGTAATGTGCCTCCACCGGGGATCGAACCCGGGACCCTTGATTGCAAAGCGACAGCCGAGGGCGCTCGCAGGATTTTTCCTCAGGAAGGGGGCAGAGTAAGATTTCATATCTTGCCCTTCTTCATATACACTTATTATTATTATTATTATTGCTGTTGTTCTTGTTTTGCTATTATATTATTATTACTATACAAATCATAAAATTCAAATTGAATTGAAAATTCTTTGGCGTTGTGTACAAGTATGCACTGATATTAAAGAGGAAATAAAAAGCAGGCTTAATTCAGGAAACGCGTGTTACTTTTCTCTTCATAAACTTTGATCTTCTCGTATAATATCTAAGAAACTAAAAGTTAAAATGCCTACAAATATATGGATGCAAAACTTGGTCCCTAACATTGAATGAGGAACATAAGTTAAGAGTATTTGATAATAAAATCCTTAGAAAAAATATTTGGACCTGAGGGGACAGGTGAGTGGAGAAGGTTACTTAATTTAAAACTACACAATTTGTATTCCTGTCCGGATATTATTAGAATGATTAAATCAAGAAGACTTAGGTGGGCAGGCCATGTGGCACGAATGGGAGAGGAAAGAGGAGTTCACAGGATTCTTGTTGGGAGGCCTGATAGTAAGAGACCAGTAGGAAGGCCAAGACGAAGATGGAGGGATAATGTTGAGATGGACCTAATGGAAATTGGTAGATGGAAAAAAGTGAATAGATCTGCTCAGGATAGGGACTGCGAGGCCTGTGCAGCTTCGGGTTTAAGAAGGCTAGAGAGTTAGTTAGAGTTGTATACAAGTTCAGACTCGAGTTCACCGTTTAAATAGAAACTGGAATCGTATTGTTTCCTTTCCCAAAACATCTATCACTTTGATGTTCATGACAGTTCTATGTCTTTTTGTACTTTTTCACAATACACAGATATCAAACGGAGACAACTTAATCTACTGTCCTCCATTGTACAGTGGGATCCATGTGTATTACCGTGCAAATTGTCCATCACCATGTTCGTGGACTTTATTTGACCCAATAGGAGCTTCAAGAATTAAGAAAAAAATGAAAACAAGCTGTTGACAACTTCTGCACCAGCATACATAAAAATCCATCGCTTAAAAACACGTAGGATGTAAGAGAAAAATTAATGAAAATAGTCATGGACTATTTGCACGGTAATACTCGTGGATCCCACTGTACAGGGTCAACGAAGTTAGTAATAAGTTGTGTTTTATACAGCGTATATGGAAACACTTGTACGTACTATGTTGAATTGTATCTTCTGCAAATATGCTGTATAAAGAGACAAAGTGCCGGAGTACTAATTGAGGCGAGTGTACCTCTGATCCATGTTTTTACTTACTGAAGGGTTCGGTACAAAAGGGTAATAATTCGAAATTACGACGCATGAATTATCCCGAAGATCAGATCCCGACTTCGGGAAATGATTTCCCCACTTTTCGTAATCCCGAACAGCCGAGAAATTCCAAAGGATCTTATTTAATTCTGCACTATAATTGTCTGTAATTTCTTGAAATTGACTGTTTTTTATTCCAGAAGTGCAAAAACAACCAGTTAAAGTTGAAATAGTGTGTACAATTCGCGATTTTCACCGCATCGATCCCGAACGTCAGAATTATTAATATTTTTCCCAATTCCATAGCGACCAAAATGTTTCCGTCCCGCACACTCCTAGTTACGGCAATCAACATGATTCCAATGTCTCTTGTGAAAACGGTCTCTCGTTATTTTGTTGGACATGGTAGGTTATCACTATAACTGACAGCCTGTAAATCACAGGAAAAAATCTTTGTAATAAAATGTCACTACAATTAGACCATTAGAATTACACGAACTTTTCCCAGATATCTCAGAGGGCAAGTGTCCCCCCCCCCCCTTGCGGGCGCCCTTGGCGAAAGCTTTGCCATTACGTCATCGGGTATTGCCCGCCCGCATTATTGACATCGCGTTTCGGCGACAACCTTCGATCAACCTTGTAATTATTATTCCCTAATAATAATTAACGCAAATGACCGTGACTGAAATTATACCTCTGAAATAGGATTAATTTTCAAAGGGGGCCTTCCCTCTTCCCCTTTCCTTCCGGACGTCCACGCAGCACTGAGGTCTGCCGTTATACTATTAAATGGGTTTGTACATTTATTTTAGACGACTTCTCCTGGATTTTCCACGTTGGACCGACCGATTTTCCAGGATGAGGGGGCGGTGTTCCGTGCCCCCTCCCCGGTTTTCAAAGAAAATCGAGAAATACCGAGAAAAGCATGCACAATTTGGAAATGTAAGAAACATTATGCACAGATGGTCAAATCGGTCCCGGAACCACAGTTTAAAGTGGGATTCGAACCTCCACTGAGCGTCGAACTCGGGACCTCTTGTTGAAAAGAAACCCGAAGGTTCATGGCTGCAGCAACACAGGCCTTCCATCTGTCCCTATCCTGAGCAAGATCTATATACTCTTTTCCATCACTACCGATTTTTTTAGGTCCATCTCAACATTTCCCTCCATCTTCATCTTGGTCTTCCTACTGGTCTCTTACCATCAGGTTTCCCAACAAGAATCCTGTAAACTCCTCTTTCCTCTCCCATTCGTACCACATGGCCTGCCCACCTAAGTCTTCTTGATTAATCATTCTAATAATATCTGGACATGAATACAAATTATGTAGTTCTAAATTAAGTAACCTTCTCCACTCACCTGTCTCCTCATCCCTTTTAGGCCCAAATATTTTCCCAAGGATCTTATTTTCAAATACTCTCAATTTATGTTCCTCTTTCAATGTAAGGGGCCAAGTTTCGCATCCATATAATATTACAGGCAAAATTACTGTTTTGCATATTTTAACTTTTAGTTTCTTACATATTAAACGAGAAGACAAAAGTTTATGAAGAGAAAAGTAACATGCATTTTCTGAAATAAGCCTACTTTTTATTTCCTCTTTAATATCATTTTCATTTTTTAGTATTACTCCTAATACTTGAATTTGGAAACTGGTTCAAACAAGTTGTTATCAATAATTAGATTTTGATTATTACCTAACACTTGGTTTCGCCCTGTAAGGAGATATTTAGTTTCCTCTTTGCTAACTTCCAAACCTATCTCTTTAGCGGCTTTGAAAACTATTTTAGCATTATTCTTAATTGCATTTTTATCATCCCCTAATAAGTCTACATCATCTGCATATCCTAACAGCTAAGTCACACCGTTTAATTTTAGTCCTTCGTTAGTTTCTTTTACCTTCCTAACATCGTATTCTAAGTCAAAATTAAAGAGCAATGGAGATAATGCATCTCCTTGTTTTAACCCATCATGTTGAAAAGTAAGATTATCATAAATTTGAAAATGGTAAAGGTGGGGAGGGAACTCTCTTTGACTGGAGACCTTTCTTTGAAGAAAGAAAGGAAAAAAATGTACACCGACATTATTTGAAAATGGAAATATTATTTCATAGCTGAGTCATTGTTAGGTGTAAGGTTTTTTCTTCCTCTAAAGTTTACAATAAATCTGCAGAGATCGGAAGCGTCTGAAAAAAGCATGAGACATGTCAGTAGATTAAGGCCGAAACACAAGCTTGAGATGCACTTCCTCTCCAAGCGATTGGGATAGTTCTAATTTCTCTCACCAATCTCTTTCTGATCTTCTTGCATTTCGCTTTCTATTTCTCTCAGAAGAGAGAAGAAGCGTGTTTTGTGAACCTTTAGGTAAACAACTAAGAAAGAGGCTAATGAAGTGTAGCGTTTTATGATGCAGAAATAGAAACCCTACGAAGAAGTGAGGAAAAGCGATTAGAAATTAGGATTGGAGCGCATGAAATGGTGAGAATAAGAAATAAAACTGTGTTGGAAAGAGTTGGTGACAGAAGAGTAATGCTAGAAGTGATCAAGAATAGAAAATACATTGGCTGGGGCAATGACTAAGAATGAACCATGCTAGAAGATGTACTGGAAGGAAGGGTTAATGGAGAGAGGACCAGGGGGGAAAAGCAAAATGTGAGTTGATAGATAATATTAAGTGGATCATACACTGACATGGTTTCAGTGTAAAACTGCCCATTAAGGCTGAGAAGAGTGAACGAATCAAAACTAATGGCGTTCATTATTATTCACATTTATCGAGGATGAGACTTGATTGCTTCATCTGAACCGAGCTTTGCCCTTCCCTCTGTTCAGATTTTTTTGTTTACATTTTATTAAATCGCTTCCTGTACCGTGCTTCCTGTTTGCAACTCATCACTTACGTCACGGAGCTCTTTTTTTGAGAGATCGAAACTTCTTCATACCCTCAGCACGCTCCCGGCCGCATCGATCGCTCTAGTGACAAAGTTGCGTGTCTCTTTTGCAAACAATATACACCGAAGAGTTTATTTGATTTCACCACGTCTTTACAAACCAAGTCTACCAGGATAGTGTATGCCATTATGTAACAACAACTTTATTTATTTAATAAGTTCCGAGTCGATAATTCAGTGGGCTTCTGTCATGGGGTTGAGGAGACCTCGTGTACAGCTTTATTATTAGTTTTAAGTATCTGGAGTAAGAGGTCCTTCAGTTTATGTAACAAGGGGCAGTGGGGTAGCCACGAAATATTTTTCGGGTGTGTCAAGTATGAAATATTTCATTTGATATGATTCTTGTTATTTAGCGTCGCTGTACTGTCACTTATAGTTAATCGCGACGATGAGGATGAGTGGTGAAATGATGAAATTGATGAAAGGACACTCGCAAAGAACACCCATTCCCAGACCGGGATTCCTGACGTTACGTTAACCACACCGCCACTGAGGTCGGCCAATGTTTTCAAATAGATTTGTTTCTTGGTTATGGCTCGTCATTTTCTCCTATTCTTTATTTATGGCTTAGTTTCTTTTCCTCTGGTTGTTCTATATCTTTCTGTCTCACTTTCGTAGCGTCGAGGTGTAGTAGCGGTGACCCTTTGTGAAGACACCCAAATATCAACCTCTCTTCCACCTAGTACACTGTAGACTGCAATTTCTAGACTAACGAGGCTCTGGCGTCTGGACCCAGAGCCAGTATAGTCCTCTGAGGGGCTCGTGCCTTGTCCATTTGTATTTGTGATTGTCCTTTCAGCCATTTCGTCTTGTCATTACTCATCCTCATCTTCGCGATTAGCCAAAAAGTGAGACTAGAGTAAAGTAAAGAAAACCAATCGATTGTAGCGTTCAAACAAAGCGTCAAAGAAACAAACAAACAAACAAATCGAGACCGAGAACGAGACAGGTGTTCATCAATCGAACCCAAAAACGAGACAGGTGTTCATCAATCGAGACCCAGAACGAGACAGGTGTTCATCAATCGAGACCCAGAAAGAGACACGTGTTCATCAATCGAGACCCAGAACGAGACAGGTGTTCATCAATCGAGGCCGAGAACTAGACAGGCGTTCATCAGTCGAGACCCAGAACGAAACAGGCGTTCATCAATCGAGACCCAGAACGAGACAGGTATTCATCAATCGTGACCCAGAACGAAACAGGCGTTCATCAATCGAGACCCAGACGAGGCAGGCGTTCATCAATCGAGACCCAGAAAGAGACAGGTGTTCATCAATCAAGACCCAGAACGAGGCAGGTGTTCATCAATCAAGACCCAGAACGAAACAGGCGTTCATCAATCGAGACCCAGAACGAGGCAGGCCTTCATCAATCGAGACCCAGAACGAGGCAGGCGTTCATCAATCGAGACCCAGAACGAAACAGGCGTTCATCAATCGAGACCCAGAACGAGGCAGGTATTCATCAATCAAGACCCAGAACGAGGCAGGCGTCGATCGATCGAGACCCAGAAAGAGACAGGTGTTCATCAATCGATACCCAGAACGAAACAGGCGTTCATCAATCGAGACCAAGAACGAGGCAGGTGTTCATAAATCGAGACCCAGAACGAAACAGGCGTTCATCAATCAAGACCCAGAACGAGGCAGGTGTTCATCAATCAAGTCCCAGAACGAGGCAGGTGTTCATCAATCAAGACCCAGAACGAAACAGGCGTTCATCAATCGAGACCCAGAACGAGGCAGGCGTTCATCAATCGAGACCCAGAACGAAACAGGCGTTCATCAATCGAGACCCAGAACGAAACAGGCGTTCATCAATCCAGACCCAGAACGAAGCAGGCGTTCATCAATCGAGACCCAGAACGAAACAGGCGTTCATCAATCGAGACCCAGAACGAAGCAGGCGTTCATCAAACGAGACCCAGAACGAAACAGGCGTTCATCAATCGAGACCCAGAGCGAGGCAGGCGTTCATCAATCGAGACCCAGAACGAGGCAGGCGTTCATCAATCGAGACCCAGAACGAAACAGGAGTTCATCAATCGAGACCCAGAACGAAACAGGCGTTCATCAATCGAGACCCAGAACGAAACAGGCGTTCATCAATCGAGACCCAGAACGAAGCAGGCGTTCATCAATCGAGACCCAGAACGAAACAGGTGTTCATCAATCGAGACCCAGAACGAAGCAGGCGTTCATCAATCGAGACCCAGAACGAAACAGGCGTTCATCAATCGAGACCCAGAACGAAGCAGGCGTTCATCAATCGAGACCCAGAACGAAGCAGGCGTTCATCAATCGAGACCCAGAACGAAACAGGCGTTCATCAATCGAGACCCAGAACGAAGCAAGCGTTTATCAATCGAGACCCAGAACGAAACAGGCGTTCATCAATCGAGACCCAGAACGAAACAGGCGTTCATCAATCAAGACCCAGAACGAGGCATGCGTTGATCGATCGAGACCCAGAAAGAGACAGGTGTTCATCAATCGATACCCAGAACGAAACAGGCGTTCATCAATCGAGACCCAGAACGAAACAGGCGTTCATCAATCAAGACCCAGAACGAGACAGGCGTTCATCAATCGAGACCCAGAACGAAACAGGCGTTCATCAATCGAGACCCAGAACGAAGCAGGCGTTCATCAATCGAGACCCAGAACGAAACAGGCGTTCATCAATCGAGACCCAGAACGAAGCAGGCGTTCATCAAACGAGACCCAGAACGAAACAGGCGTTCATCAATCGAGACCCAGAGCGAGGCAGGCGTTCATCAATCGAGACCCAGAACGAGGCAGGCGTTCATCAATCGAGACCCAGAACGAAACAGGTGTTCATCAATCGAGACCCAGAACGAAACAGGCGTTCATCAATCGAGACCCAGAACGAAACAGGCGTTCATCAATCGAGACCCAGAACGAAGCAGGCGTTCATCAATCGAGACCCAGAACGAAACAGGTGTTCATCAATCGAGACCCAGAACGAAGCAGGCGTTCATCAATCGAGACCCAGAACGAAACAGGAGTTCATCAATCGAGACCCAGAACGAAACAGGAGTTCATCAATCGAGACCCAGAACGAAACAGGCGTTCATCAATCGAGACCCAGAACGAAACAGGCGTTCATCAATCGAGACCCAGAACGAAGCAGGCGTTCATCAATCGAGACCCAGAACGAAACAGGCGTTCATCAATCGAGACCCAGAACGAGACAGGTATTCATCAATCGAGACCCAGAACGAAGCAGGCGTTGATCGATCGAGACCCAGAAAGAGACAGGTTTTCATCAATCGATACCCAGAACGAAACAGGCGTTCATCAATCGAGACCTAGAACGAAGCAGGCGTTCATCAATCGAGACCCAGAACGAAGCAGGCGTTCATCAATCGAGACCCAGAACGAGACAGGTATTCATCAATCGAGACCCAGAACGATGCAGGCGTTCATCAATCGAGACCCAGAACGAGACAGGTATTCATCAATCAAGACCCAGAACGAGGCAGGCGTTCATCAATCGAGTCCGATAACGAGACGGGTATTCACAACTCGAGACGAGACTACCGAGTCTCATCTCCATGCCGGAGACGGTTGGATGCGATCAAATCAATACCAAACCTTGCCAAGCTGCAATAATAATTTATTACAAGAACAACGCGTTCGTGACGGCAACGGATTGCACGAACCCACTTTTCGACAAGTCCCTGCATTGCCTGTGTAAGTGACAGTTTCCACTAACTAAGAAGGAACATTTTTATTGGTATGCCGTAAATGGGTGTTCCTCCTCTCGCTTGGATGTTAGCAATGATGAGCTTAATACATCATGTGGCACGAATGTGTGGGCAAAGGAAGTTTATTGCAGGTATTCTCTGAGGAGAGAAAAATTTAGGAAAAGAGAAATGTCAAATGTTGACTTTAGAGAGTTTGAAAAGGATTTTATGAACATACTTGGCTTTCATGTTAGCCTCATGCTATGGAACATCCTTCCACACAAGATTGCCAATTTTTGTCTTTATGATTTGTCTGCTATATGACAACATTCTGAATAAATGTAGTGCTTTGGTGGTCATTTTCCGATATTGCGGACGAAGTTCCAGTCGGAATTCCTAGGACTTTTAGTATGTTTCTAGCACATCATTCCACACATTTCTGCCGATTTTTATCTCATTCTAATTTGTCCCTTCTACCAGGCACGTATCTAGAAATACGTTTCGGGGGGGGGGGTTCCGAACCAAGTGTCTCAGGAATAAAAATAATAATAATAATAATAATGTTTAACTTAAAATAATTAAATTAAATCAAATTAATAATAATTACAATACATAAATTAATATTATACGAATAGGTAAAAAGACTGTATAAGAATAGAGATATAACAGCGCATATTCATTACGTAGCTTATCTGTAGATAAGATCGGAATAGGTAATTTACATAAAAACAAGTGCCCTGGCAATGAAATAGATGAAAAATTAAATATTTATCGAATAAAAAAAATGCTGTTACATGTAGTTGGAGAAAAGTAAGTTTCTGATTAATATTTAATGCATATTATTTTGAGTAGTAGTGTGCATCTTCTTTGTAATGTCATTCAAAGCAGTATGATCCCAATATAATCCTTGTGTTCCAGTAAGTTCGGACATAATTATACTGTACAACAAATCCTAAACGAGTATATTTTGATTATTTAATTTTCGTACTTAATAAGTCTTTCGGGTGGGGGTCCGGACCCCCTAAATACATCCTTCCTGTCCTTCAAAGCCGTATGATCCCAATATAATCCTTGTGTTCCAATACGTTCAGAGGAAATTTTACAACAAAGGCTAAACGAATATATTTTTCATTATTTAATTTTAGTACTTGATAAATCTTTCAGGGGGGGGGGTCCGGACCCCCTGGATTCCCCTAAATACGTCCTTGCCTTTTACCTAACTAACTCTATGGCTTTCTTAAACCCGAAGGCTTATTGCTGCAGAAACAGAAGCCTTCCATCTGTCCATATCCTGGGCAAGATCAGTCCAATTTTTTCCATCCTTATCGATTTCCTTTAGGTCCATCTCAACGTTATCCCTCCATCTTCGTCTTGGCTTTCCTACTGGTCTCTTACCGTCAGGTTTCCCAACAAGAATCCTGTAAACTCTTCTTTCTTCTGTAATTTGTATTTATTTTGCTTAATTTGTCTACCTTGGTAGGGATGCTTTCAGTCTCGGTAACGAGCTATCCGTGTTCGAATTCCAACCTGGGTGCTGATGTTCTTTTTGAGTGTCCCTTCATCAATTTCATCCAATCATCATTCCTCCTTATCGTCGGAATTGCAGAAAAGTTGCAGAAAAGCGACGTAAAGAAAATAAATATGAGGATGAATGATGAAATGGGATATTCAGTCAAAGGAAAAAAGATATACTGACAGTTGCCTGCTGCAAGTATAATAAAAATACGAAAAAAAAGAACACCTTGCCGATCGAGCAGGCGTGTGTGTTCGAACCATGACCCACACTTGGGATGTCCTGGGTTTGATTCCTGCCAGTGTTTTTCCCGAACCCAAGTATATCCCCATTCTCTTCTCCGACCCAGGTACCCCATTCTCCTTCCCTGACCCGGTAACCCGATTCTCTTTTCTGCACACGACGAGTACCCGATTTTTGGTTCCGAATCCGGATATCCGATCCCCGTAATCCGGATTAAATTTTTTTCCCATCCCTATTTTAAACACGATCTTGGCCAATATATTTACCATCCTTTTAGCGCAAGGTTCCAGCTGTGAACCTCTTTGTAGAAATTTCGGCGAAAAACGCTGGCTCGAACAGGACTTGAACCCGAATCTTCGTGCCAGAGAGAGAGAGGTCCTGCGTGTGCCAAATCGTAATGGAAACCTTTTGTATCGTGAAAACGGAATATTCGTATTGTCTGTGAGAACAAACGAAGAACAGATGAAGGGGAAAGGCGTCGGTTTACATCAAGATACGAACTGGAGCTGTTCCCTGTAACTTCATCTCTGTTCCAAGATCCTTATCTCTTTCATTCCTTATTACGCAGCCTCTCCCCCCTCCCGAATACGCATGTTTGCTTAGAGCCATGGCATCACTTTGCACGATGGTGCGAATTTCTTGGTTCGTTTGTCCCCTCCCTTCCCCCCGCCTTTCTCAGCTGGAGAAGGTAAAAAAAAAAAAGATGAGAAACGTGAAACTTGGAAGATTTCCAAGAACCCGTCTCGAACGCGGAAGCCCGGTCGGTTCAAGCAACGAGGAACAAGACTGGCAACCTAGGATCTTGCAGACGGATGACAGAGTTTCCAACTTGCAACAGTTTCACTAATATTGGTGACATGTACACAAGTAGTCATATCCAGAGGCCTGCACAAGACCTGGAGCAGACCCGTTCGCGAGACATCGCTCCTAAAATACCATGCAACCTGCGCAACACCCTCGCTTGAGCAGCTTGTATGCCCACCTGCACAGATCGTTCCTGGCAGGCATTGTAGACCCGGCGGGTACCCGCAATCTTACGATACCTAGTAGGTCTCAGTTCGTTCTTTCCATCAACTGCAGACCCCTCCTTCTGCATGACGTAGTTGCTTCGAGTAGGAACTCCACCGGTCGCACACCTGTCTGCAAGTGTTGCCAACTGCAATAGATTTCCACTACTTAGGAAGGGAACTGAAAGCCACATCGCCAATGAAATGAGATTTCAGAATGTTGCTAGTTTTGCCCCCCCCCCCTCTACACATTGAAATAGGTTTTCCGTGGTATAGGCTCCATAAGAATATGTCGTAAACAACCAATAATCCAGGGCACTGCTGGAACATGTCACGTTCGACGCCGAGGTCGCGAGTATAGCAACACACTGTTCTACTGAGAACACCAGACCCGTAGCCAGACAGGGTCCAGGGGCATTGCCGTTATCCTCCCCCCCCCCCTTTCTGAAATTTGGTAAACTACTTTGTAAAATTTGTTTGCAGCGACGAGTGAAAATGTAGACTGTAGAAATTATTTTACTCAAAACTTGATAAAGGTTAAATTCACAGAATACAAAGAACAGATAGGCGTAAAATGATTTCATTTGATTTACGAGCCGAAGTAAAAGTAGCAGGTAGTAATTAGAATATTTTCTCTCGGCTTCAGCTATGAATTGGGAAGATATTGAAAATATATTGTAAGTATTTGAACAATATTTCTAGATTGTCTGTGTCCTATATTAACTTAATGATTAGACTACACACATATATAATTTACTTTCATATAATACTATTAAACCTTTGAAAATGGACTTGGTTTATGAAGCCCTCCCTGATAACCCATGAGACCCCCCCCCCCCGCCAACCAATTCTGACTACGGACCTGCAGAGGCGCGACCACGAATTTTCTTTTGGAGGGGCAAGTACCTGGATAAACATGCCAACAATAACAATAATAGTAATAAAGTAACATCAAAGGCATTATTATTCTCATAAATCATGCAAAAAGGGGGTGGGTAGAAGTCGGTTCTAACGCATTTGTGTTGAAACAAAGAATTTGAAACATTTTTTTTCAACACCTTAATTTCACATTAGCTAATAATGGAAAACAAGCACACAAACTGTTTTTGAAAGAAAGGAAGTGCATGAAAAATGCTTTCCGAATGTTCATATGGCATGTAAAATTTTCATGTAAAATACTTTCTTTTCACGTATGAAACATGAATTTGAATTTGAATTTAAAATTTTGGGTGCGTCAACACTAAGGCTATTTTGGACCCGTCACATTATACGGGGTCCAGCCCCTTATCGTTACACATAACTCTAATGTTGCAGAACTAAAATCATAAAATATTAAAATCTTCTGACTTTCGTTAAAAGCTGAGGCTGTAAAGGAGCACTCGCACGGATAAGGACAAAACACAGGACAACACAAAAAAAATTATACTGGCCATGGGGCCAGTCGCCAGAGCCTCGTTATTCTGCAGTCCAGGGTGTACTACGTGGAAGACATATGAAACATGGAGCGACGTAAAATAAGAAAATATGAAACATGTTAACACTAAATTGTGTACGTATTCAAAGTTTCTTTAATGCATATTTAAATACATTACATAATCAATTAATCAATCTAATAACAAACCAACATTGATAGCAATGTTGGCATTGGGCCGCCATGGCATTCTCTGTTTTAAAAAAGTTTTTCATTTAGATCGTTCGGCTCCCAGGGCCGACCTCAGCTACCCCCTAGCTACGGCATTGAACTTGATTTGACTGTATAATATACTTTAATATATTTCTACTGTCATAAAATTTGAAATCAGGGGAGCAATTGCCCCTCTGTTCCCCTCTGCAGGTGCCCTTTGTCGTCTGGAAGGAATAATACAACAAATATATGAAAACTAATTCCATCTTGAGTAGCCTTTATCCTAGTTTTTCTTGTACTTTAATGTTTGCCCCCCTTGCCCAACCCCGCTAGACTTAATTTTCGTCGAAAGTTAATGAGCAATGCCCCCTGCCCCCTGTGGTTGCGCCATTGCGTGCCTGGTTAAGACACCATGTAATGAAAAACAATTAGTTTTCGATGAGGAGTTTTTTGTTTGCCCGATCATTCATTTAAATAAATGAAGCTGTAATATTGCGTGCATTTCCTGGCAATAAGATAAAAACTGCTTACAATGAACTGAAATCGTTAAGTATTTACTGTAAATTCTCCTTAAATCAGAGAGCTCCTCCTAGGACTTCGTAGGATTTAGGAGCTACATAAGTAGGCAACACTGGCTGTAGCTGTCCACGTGGTGAAGAAACGCCTGGAGCGACACGCTGCCGGAGGGCTGTTTCCTTCCAGCAGGTTTTGCATGCGCCCGGGTCTTGTTGAATGCCCAGGTACCTTGTAAGCGCAGAGCGCCTGGAAGACGAAGAACCCGGGTAAAGACGCAAGTCGACTCGTTGCCGTGGGCAGGCGAGCAGGTAAACCTGTTCTCACGGGGCAAGAAGCACGGGTAGGCAAAAGCTACACTTTGCAGCACTCTGGTCATATCAGAGGTGCAGTTCGACCGACACTGGACAAACATGCTGTACCAAGAAGCGAAATGTGCAGTACTAAGCGAGGCGAGTGTACGTAATGTGTGGATACAGGATAAGAAGCTTTAATTGTCGCTTGAAGCAAATAAACTGCTACCATACGATGTTGTCAGTGCTCAAACATATTTTTTTCTGTAACATCTACAGTGACGTGCCCAGGATTTTAGAAAGAGGGGTGGGTGTATGTATAATTTGTTTTAGTAGTCAGCCCTCATTTTGCCATGTTTTGCTTTTTGACATTATTCGTCTGCTGGTAACATAATTCCTTTTCTGGTCCGAGGTTCACATTGTTACATTATGGCCAGAATACATACAACGGCAGCAGTGACGTATACTGAATCCAAGATCTGGGCCATCTCACTATCTCACGTGGTCCTAGGCTATGAATAGAAATAAGTTTACCAACTTTTAAGAAATCAGGTTGCCAACTCATAAGAAATCAGGTTGCCAACTCATAAGAAATCAGGTTGCCAACTCATAGAAAATCAGGTTGCCAACTCATAGGAAATCAGGTTGCCAACTCATGGGAAATCTGTTTGCCAACTCATAGGAAATCAGTTTGCCAACTCACAAGAAATCAGGTTGCCAACTCCAGAATCAGCATCATCATCTCACTGATATGAATAATTTTATTTACAATTTCTGATCGATTTTCCTCCTGTATTTTATTCTCTAGACTTCAGGCTTCGCACATAGCCTAGCTAGCCAAGAATATACGCTCCTGAACGACACTGACAACCTAATAATAAATCAGCAGCGAATATAAGGTCATGTTTACAGTTGCAAACCGTCACATGTGTGTGTGTGTGCGGTGCTAGGATAAACACAGCAACGTTAAGGTCGTAAGAGAACTTGTTTACAAACACCATAAAGCACGTGTAATGCCCTGAACGTTACATTACAGCTACATGCTACTTATCTTTGGAATTTTGAGTTCCTTCATTTTTTATTTATTAAACTGTTTAATGTGCCACAGACAACCAATATCAGAAGACAAGTGGATAGACTAACTTACGGAAACTAGCAACGAGATTTGCAAAGATTTGACATGTGGGCTAAGAAATGAAATCCGATATATTATTTTTTAATACATTGCTTTATTAACTTTTTTTTGGTATCGTTGATTTACTCCCCCCCCCCCCCCCCCGTTGGTTTACTGGACGCGCTCCTCTCCTCGTGTTGCAGCACATGATGTGGTTGGTAGTTGGCCATTTTTCACAGAATTTGCATGTACCTTGCAACGCTAACACGCGGTTTCACGAAAGGAAGTTATGTCACAGACGCAATCAAATGTTGCGTTGGGTTGCCAGCATACAGGCGACAAAACGGACTTTTTTTGAAAGTTTGTAGCGCTGAGACGACGCATCAACGAATTTGTCGTTACTGAGAGAAGTTGTTTGTTTTCATGTCCTCTGTATGTAAAATGGCGCCAGTGATTTTTGAGAGCCGTGTAAAAAGTAAAGTTACCCCTGCGTACTGCATATAATATGGAGCCCACACATTCACATATAATATGGAGCCCACCATTCGTGGAGGTGATGTAAATAGAACCACTCTCCGGCTGCCTTTACCCTTCAGAGTTACCCACAGATGCAAATTTATTAGAGGCTGAATGAACCCCAGAGCGGCTCCACGAAGGGGCATTGCTGAAGAAATTCGCACTTGATATCACCCACTCCGGCAATCGAACGATGATCTCCGGCGTGGCAGTCAGACCCTACCAAAGAACCGTACGTGTCTTAATTTCCTAATTTTCTGAGTACAAAATTAAATAGATGAATCTTTGATTACATGCACAAATACAGAGAAAAGAAAGGAAGAGAAATAAATAATTAGAGATTGATTGATTGATTTGGTGAAGTCCGTTTTGTGCACAGTAAGGCTAATCGGGGCTGGACCTACAGTTTAAAGTGGGATCCGAACCACTGTGCTTCCACCGGGTATCGAACCCGGGACCCCTTGATTACAAGGCGACGACGCTAACACTGCGCCATCGGGGAGACCTAATAATTAGAGATACAAGCTGACAGGAAAAAGGGGAAGATAATGTGAGGAAACAGAAAAATTGTGGAAAGGAAGAGACGACTCTCTTTCGGCTATTTTACGTTACTTTTCTACCTCTTGAGTTATCGCGACGATGAGGATGACTGATGAACTAATGAAATGTGGATGATAGGACAAACAATCTCGTCTGTGGAAACAGACCCCTCCATTACACTGAAATCCAGCATCCACTAAATAAAATCCGATTTAAACTAGTTACATTTGAACATTAATCAGTTCTCTTGTCGTGCCAGACACTGCTAAAGCTGTTCATGTTTTACAGAACTTCACAAAAAAAAGTCCGTAGCCCATTTCCTGCATGAACTAGCCACACTGCGGTATCGTGCACGGCACGCAAACAAAACGATGCCGTTTCCTCTTAGAGCCTCCAGCATCCTTCGAGAGAGCAACAGTATGAGAATTGAACAAAGTGCGTCATGGGGAGGTAACAACGTACATGCAGTTCTAGTATTGTACTGGGGAAGTACCTCACTTGGAAAGATTAAACGAATAAAATCGAATGATTGGAAATTTCTTTAAAAAACGTTCAATCATTTTTTCCCCTCCGAATCCATATTTTGAATCGCCGATACAAGAGCTGCAAAATTAGTGTTTTGCGGTCTACATCCAGTGTTGTAGTCCTAAAATTTTCACACGGTATACGCTAAGTTTCGTGAAATCTTAATTGGAAACCATGTTCCATTAGCTTTGGATTATGTTTGTATTAAATATATGGATGAAGTCAATTAACTTTAACAAAAAATGTCATTCATGGTATGACTAGACCCCGGATTTTTATGTAATATCAAAATACAAAATATGTACATAAATATGTAACAATAATTGATATAATATGTACCTAAATATGTATTATCAAAAGGATATGTAGCTAAATATGTAGTATCAATGAATATGTAATATTAATAACAATCGAGTATCCAAGCAATTTCAAGAATTCTGCTCGATATTTATTTTATTTGAACATATTCAACTTAATTTTAAGGACATAAGTTGTTCAAATTAAAATGTGTATCACATATATAAACTCATAGAAGCACAGCAACGTGTACAAATTTGTCAACTATTAGTTACTTTTCACATCGCAGATTATTGCATAATATGTAAATATGTGCTCTTTGTAACTTTCGAGAACAAATTGTAAAAAGAAGCATCTACAGAAAGAACAATGGAATGGAAGTACATAGCTACTTTTGTACTTTTTTTATACAAGGGAAAGAACATATTGTGTAACTCGCTGCGTACAGGAAAGTAGGTTTCTTGTCCACCGATGTCAAGTTTCTAGGTGCTTTACCTAAACTTAAAAGCGAAACGAGAATATATAACCAGAAGGGGGTGAGTGGAACTCTAGCATCTTTTGATAAATAACAGTTCCCGTATTTTTTTAATTTTCGTTTTCTTCAGCCCGTCTGTCGACTTGGCAGTCAATTTTAGGTGAACGTAAGCGCTGAGAATCTCATTGCTTAGAAAATATGACATCACATGAGCTATAAATTTTCTTCATCATGTTTAAGAGATCGAAAACATATAAAAAATGATCAAGATGGGGAAAAAATTACCGAAATATGTTGTTTTATGTGAAGTAAATTGGCAAATATGTAAAAATATGTAACATAAAACTTATGCAAAATCATGTCTCGTTATATAATTCTTTGACATTTTCCTGTTCAAGGTATGTATCTACAAAGGAACAGAATATGTAATTACATACAAATTCGAGCTCTACTTATGACAATGATATAACAGGCGGCAACTTAAAATAAGAAGAAAAGCGACGTAAAATAAAAAATATATATATAAATTTCATACAGAAACGATAAAATATAGGTATTACTTACCTACGTTTTTTTCCTCTCGCTTCTATCAGTGAAGCAAAGATTTATTAAGAATGTTCGACCTTTAAGGGGTGCTGAAGCAAAAACCACAAATTAGGCCTTCACGAGAACGTTTAGGGGAAGGTCATTTACAGTCACCGATTAAAAACGGTGGTGGTAGAAGTCGCCATTGAAAATTTGCTATTAAAATTCACTTATCGCCGTAGAGTTAGGCAACACACATAACACCTTGCAGGGACTGTACATTTGGGGGAGTGGGGGGTGGATACATCGCATTTAGAAGCATTAAAAGTCTCTTGATGACTCACAGCACCGGAGTGTCAGCTCCCCTAAAGTTTTGTGCTTATCCCATGCAGCTTGTTACGTCACTTCCGATTCAAGAAGACTTTCTTCGTCTGTTTCTCTACCTTGTAAACACTGAGATGTATCTCCTAACATGCTGCTTCATAGTCCAATGATTTTGAATGCAACGTATGATAAACATTGTGTGTAGTTATTGCAGTCCAGTATGGAGAATGGAAAAAAACAACAGCATGAAACGGAAAGATGTTGAAATAGAGTTCCTTATCTTCAAGGCGAGTTTTTCTCAGATAAAGGCTGCATCATGCAAGTAAACAGACAAGGAATCTATTTAGGTAGATAACTGGTGAGGTTCAAGATAAACATTTCAAAAAAACACATTGTATGGCGGAGCTTTAACCGATAAAGAAATATAACCTTGAAATGCAAGCTATATAATTTCGAGATTCACTTGTAGTATGCATGAACTTAGATTTAATAATTGGTACATTATAAAAACTACTTAAGCAAACACGCATAAGTGACTACTAACATTTAGTCATTTTTTTTCAGCAAAATTTAGTCAAAAGTGGCTAAAAAATAGTACTCAAGCTTGAAGACAATTTAGTCATTTCTTGAGTAATATTTAGTCAAAGTTGATGAGAAATTACTTATTATGATTAGAATAAAGTTAGTCACGTTTTGTTGTAATATGTAGTCACAATTCACGAGAAACTACTTCTCAGGATGGAAATGAATTTAGTAATTTTTAGAGTAAGATTTAGTCACTGTGTATAGTCATGCAATAATGATAATAATTTTCGTAAGTTACATTACTATTCTAAATTAGTTGAGATATGTAAATATTTAATTCTTATTTTGAAATAATGTGCATAGTTTGTAGTGCAGGCAGGTCCGGATTTAGGTGGAGGCTTTGGAGGGCTACAAACCCGGCCCTCCATGTGCAAAAGGGCCTCCACTGTGGAAAATCCGCTTCTGAAAGGGTCAGAAATGAAGAAAAGAAGATATTTAAAGTGCGACAAAGAATAGAAACTATAATTAACCATCTGACATAACTTAGCCTAAAGAGTTATGTAAGGCGGGGGCTCACGGTAATATTATCTACGAACCTCCACACATTTAAGCCATGTCTTTATGTGCAAACTTTTGACCATTTGGGTTCGAAAAAGGACGGATTCAAAAAAAAAAAAAAAACCTATGCACATTGTCGGATCTAGCGGGAGGAGAACGTCGGCACTTGCCCACTTCCAAAAGGGTGGCTAAGTATTAAGTATAAGCTTATATTATAAAAGGTATAGATTTTACAACGAACAAAACATCTTGGAGAAATCTTTCCAGATAGTAAAATAATAACATAAAGTCTAGCACTATTAGATACTTAAATTGACACCGGATATCGAATCCTCGAGTTTTGTTTACAAGCCTATAATGTTAACTGGTAAAGTGATGACACGAGCGTTCTAGGTCAAATATTTTCGATGTTCGGTGACAATTTCCCCTGAGGAAATGAATTCTTAATGCTTTATTTATTTATTTCTGTAATCATTGTTAATTCTAAAAGAAGAATCTATTAAGGGAGAATTCACACCGAAGCGGCAGGCGACGCTTGAGGATTTCACCAATGGAACGCAGGCTTGTGCGGCCTGTCATGACGCTATGGTGTGAAACGTTGCTGCTGTGTGCCTCGTCCTCAAACCGACACGTGCCGCCTGTTGCTTGTCGCTTCGGTGTGAATTCTCCTTAATGCTATTTTCATATGTTCAAAGGGTCTCGATTTGATTTGATTTGATTTGATTTGCTTTATTTTACTTCGTCTTTTGTGCCACTTTTGGCTAATTTGCGAAGATGGGGATGAGTGATGGATGATATGATGATATGCCCAGGCCAGGATTCGAACCCGGGACCCCTGGCGTCGTAGTGAGATGTTCTAACCACTCCGCCACGGGGGCCGGCCAAAGGGTCTCGAGATTGTTACATTGGTTCGGATGCTACTTTGAAGGTCCAATCGCGATTAGTTATGTTACACTCTCCGGGAACGTATGTAATGGAGGGAAGAAAAGAGAGAAATGTTTGAAGAACTTCTTACTCAGCCACATTACAAATATAGGCCAGCATCACGTTGTAAAACGGCGTGTGGAAAACGAGATCAAGGTGATGGGAAAAAAGCATTTGGCAAACATCCCGAGATTGCACAAAAGAATCTTCGTATTTACCGCAGGAATGCTCTCACAGACTCGGTCACCTGGCAGGTGTTCCAGTAGGCAGAGGCATTAAAGAACACGAGGGAGGGGGACCCTCGACGTGTGTACGCGTGTGTGTGATCATGGAGTATGCGTAGTCCGATTGTCGACGCCCACACTCGGTCACCAACGCAACATGTTCCGGTAATCTTCTTATGGTAAGGGAATCAGCATAGCCGCATTCTTGTTACCTCACTGCTAGAAGACTGCTACAACTAGCGAGCGACCTGTCACTACCCCCTCAGTGCCCTGCTGTGCCCTTGACTTGTGGAACCAGCAGGGCACTCGCACAGGTTTTAACTAATCTTTTAACGCTGCCTCTTCAACATTGGGTGTGTTTTGTTTTTCAATCCTGACAACGTAGAAAATCTAATTTTACCTGAGCATTGAGAAAAGACTCTTCACATAATACATGGTGTCAGGGGCGCTAACTTTTGATTAATATTGGGTGGCCTGAACTCGGAGATTGGTTCTAAAAAGTGTGCTTTTATTTTCCTAAAATAGTCTTAAATTAGGCTCCAAAACTCCTCAAGTAGATTCCAAAAAACTTAAAACGGTTCAAAATTCCTCAAAAACCTAAGAAATTTTAATAGGTTACATAACAACCAAGCTCAAAAGTGGCCGCGGTGGCTCAGTCGGTAACGCGTCTGACTACCATGCTAAAGGTCCCGGGTTCGATCCCCGGCCGGTTCAAATCCGGGAACTTTTCTAACGGTGGAAGCGGCCCCGGCGCCTACCAGCGTCGAATAACATGGGTACCTGGGGGAAACCCTGGGGGGTAAAGGCGGTCAGGGGCGTGATGCTGATCACATCACCCCCACTCACGACCGGATCAAGAAAGTGTCGGGCGTTACCCCCACACCCCCTATATGCCTTCATGGCGTGGTGCTATGCACAGGGGAAAACTTTACCTTTTATAACAACCAAGCTGCACAATCTTTTTCATGTTCGATAATCAGACTCCGCCTTTTGTCTGTGAGGATCGTCGTATATACTGAAAATGATCTTTCAACAGAAATATAGTCAGGGGTGCAAATTTGAATGCTGAAACGTTACTTGAATACAGTAAAGCACCGAACTGAAAGTGAGGAAGACCACGCGGAACAAAAGTTTGCACTTTGGACCATGCAGGTAACAGTGGCACCAGACATTTTGCTTTGATTAGAACTCTGAAGAAAAAAAAAACTCAATATGCTGACCAAGGCAGAAATTTACTTGGAACAGAGTCTGAAGAAGACCTTGCTAGAAGGTTGAAACGTTAAGTTTAGTTTATGTTTTCTAATAAAATAAATTTCTGCCTTGGTCAGCATATTGAGTTTTTCATCTCATGGAAACAAGGCTTAATGGTATTATAATCTGAAAAAAGGGTCAAGGAGTTGGAGGGAGGGAAATCGACAGAAAATATGTTGAAACACGTTAGTCATTGAACTTTTTCGTCACCAAACAGAGCAAATGCCTCTTGTGTGATATAAAAATCCTGCAAACCCTTGAAAAATATATAGACCTAAAATAATTGATTTAGGTGCATACACCAACAATAGGTTCTAACAAGCAAAATAGGTTATTTTAGACACTATAAAACTTCACCAGTAGTTGCGTTTTTGTAATGAAACGCTGACGTAACTTGTTAACCTGCAAAGGAAACAAATGGGTTAGAAACCTTGATACGCACTCACTTATTGTATCATTTTAAGTGTTTGATATGTTTAATGTGTTACTTGTCTATTATGACGTAATTTGTTTTTGTTTTGTTCAATTGGGTAGTCTGTTACAGTTATGGACTAACCTAAGAACATTTGATTGTGGGTTGTGAGGAGAGATATTATTATGAATGTTACTGGATAATGGAAGTGGTTTAGGAAATGTGAATGTGTTAATTTGTGTAGTGAAGAAGTATTATGATCTAAATACACTTTTGTTTGTAATAAGAAGTTTAATTGAGAGTTCAAGTGTTATATATTTACATTAACTGACATCTAAATATATTTTTGGTGTGCGAGAGTTAGCCAAGTTTACGTTAACATATCCCTATCTGATTTCCCACTACCTGAGGGCTTCAAAGTAGGCTGATAAGTCTCAGGCTCGCCGTTGAGGAATAAACGTAAGTTGATCCTTTGAGAATATTCCGGGGAACGTAACAACCTAAAATTCGAGATTTAGTCATAAGTAGACTGAGGATTTACTCTAAAATGCGAATTTAGTTCCTTGGCTTGACAATGTAGGCTTTTACGTTTAAAAAACAGTTTCTGGCCATTTCTGAGAGGAATGCATGAATTTTGTACTGACTATTTTCTTGTTCCTATCTTAGTCCTAAGTGCCTATTTCAAAGATTACTGCTTTTTGAGTGCTTAATCCGGAAAATGACAGAAATCTGTCAATGTTTTTAAATTTTAGTGACTATTTTGTATTTTAGGAGTTTTTTTGGCTGCATATTTCGAGAGTGTTTAGTCCTACATCCTCATCATAGTTATAAGCCCTTTTCCTCCCTAACTTTCCTAATAATGGTGTCACTGCGGATAGTGTGAATAATAGAGGCCACTGAAAAGTATCATGTTGGAGATGTAACATTTTTTATGGAATATTTTGCTAATATTCAGTCAATAATTAAGTTGTTAGAAGTCTTTAGGTGCGTAATGATGAAACATTTTGTTTCTAAAATGAAATAGTATAATAAGAGCCAAATTATTGGGTTAACTCGAGCCCTACAGACCCATATAAGATTGCTGCCATTACATAATGTGAAATGAGTTCAGATTTAAAACAAAATGTTCTCATGGCATGATTTTTGTCTGCAGTTAATAACGGTATCTAATGGAGCGAGAAACTTCCATGGACAATGTGAAAATAAAAGAATCGAAACCATTGTTTTGAATTTTCAATTAGTGCATGCAAGTTCACCTCAAAACGCATCAATGGGGGAATGTGCCATTAATGAACTGAGAATAATAATAATAATAATAAGATTAGAAAATTTGTCAGAATGAAATATTTGAAGTCTAAAAACTGTTAAAGGAGATTTCAATATGATAAAGAGATCTATTTCCAAGAATTATAAAGAAGAAAGCCTGAGTTGAGAAAAGAATAAAAGTGTGCATTGAAAATATGGACTCATCTTCAGCTATAGGTATCGCATGGGAGAGAAAAAAGAGATTAGTAGTGCAAGATCCATTCCTACTTATTACTCAGTCAGTGGCGTGACCGGGGGAGGATTGGTGGAGTACATAACCCCTTTGGGCCTGCTCCACCCCCCCATAAGATAAACAACATCGAGTACAGGAAAAATGGTTTCTGATGCTAATAAAGGAATTCATAACCATGGTCACACCACTGACTCTTTTTACAGTTCTCATCGCTTTGCAGGAAATTATTAATGAACAAACAGTCTGCCATATTGATTATGAAAACTTTCGTTTACATTTCCTTGTCATGACGTCGGTAAATATTCGATTTTTCTGCTTGGTTTTTAGTTCACAACCCGCAAATGTCTTCGGTGTTCAACACCTCGTGCAGTGCATTGCTATTCGACTTGTTGTCACGCGAACTGTTACTCGCACGCAAGATAATCGAAACTGAAGAATTTTTTCCCCGCCGAAAGAGAAGCATAAAGGAAAAGAGGCGCGATAACATGGTGTTGAAGCGGAGGAAAATTTCCCGTTCGGGTGTTGAAGCTGTAAATAACATCACGCACTTAAACCGTAATCGAAAAAGGGTTTGTATTTGTGGTAAAGATGTAGTTTGTATATCTTCATGGAGCTTACACACTGAAGTGGCAATCCTTTTTCCGTGTCACTTGAGGATTTCACCAATCGAATGATGCAGGCTTGTGCAGTGTCATGCCGCTGCCGTGTGAAGCGTTACTGTTGATTGGTTCTGTGTTCAATCTCCCTTACGGTTTTAAGTAGTTGAAATTCTATGAGATGCATAAGTATTACCTGGCAAATTGTTCATCACCATGTTTATTTTATTTTACCCAATGAGAATTTCAGGAATTGCAAAAAAATGTCAAAAAAGATAGCAACAAACTCTGTACCAGCATGCATGAAGAATCCAGGCCTTAAATCCACTTAGCATTCAAGAGAAAATATAATGAAAATAGTCATGGACAATTTGGCGAGCAATACTTATGTATCCCGCTGTACGAGATGAATTGTCAAACCAGCTTGTAGTTTGTACTATACGAAAACAGGGAATACAAAGCTCATAAATTCCAGCAGGTATTTATTACATGAATACAAACCGATCCTTTCTTTATATACAACCTCTCAACATAGTAGTCTACCCTCCGATTCAGGAATGTATCCCAGCTCTTCACGAGTTCTGTCTCATAGAAACTGGGGTCCTGTTGCTTCAAGCCAAGCCCTTACTTGGAGCTACATTGTAATAAGTTCCATTCTAAATATCCTACCTCGCTTCAAGAGAATGCAGTCTCTTTAGTTCTGTGAAGAAACATCTTTTGGAGGACTCTGGATTCACTAGGATGAAAGTTTGACTCGGTTTTAGGTTTGAGTCCTGGCGTTGGCATAGATAGAGTGTCCCTTCATCAGTTTCATCTACTCACCATTCATCTTCATCTTTGCGATCAGCCAAAAGGGGCCAGAAAAGCTAAATGTAAAAAAGTACAAATACAGAGTGTCCGAAAAGTCACGCAACCCGGTGTTTACGGCCGTATAACGGAATAGCGAAACGGAATGAGAAGAAACGCTTTCCGCCAAGAGAATGCCCTGTGTATTGGGAAAATTTAGAGAGACAAACATATGTAAGAACATGCATGTTTTAATAACAAATAAGCAAAGTGTTGCCAAAGGCGGAAAAAAAATATTTGCAAATCGTGTATATTGATGCACAGAACTCACTGAGGTAAATTATTGCAACATTTCACAATACCAACAAACAATTTGGATGGCCATCTAATGAATTTGACAGAAAAAGAACTTTGACGAAGTTTCAAAAACATTGCAGAAGGGAATAAATGGGCTGTTCCAAAAATCTAAGTTTTCACAATATTACGAGGGACACTGGCAACACTGTTGGTGTCACGTGTCACTAACAGACGTGTTTCACCTCAGGCTATCACACTAGGGCACTTTTAACGACAAAGGAGAAAGTTGGTTATTCTCGAACATATGCAATAAATTACATACACCTTGCAACCCTGAAATGTGGCTATCCCTACAAATTAAAGCAAATGCTTGAAGTGTCCACCATTTTCTTGGATACATAAGTTGGTTCGCTTGATCATGTTCTCAGATACCTTCCTGAGGGTTGCAGCACCGATATTATTAATTTCCTGTGTAATGTTTCTTTTCAGCTCCTCCAATGTTCTGGGTCCCGTTTGGTATACTTTCCCCTTTAAGTAACCCCACAGAAAAATATCTCCAGATGTTAAATCGGGCTAGCGACTGGGCCATAAATCCTTGAATATTAGACGATCACCAAAAAATTATCTCAGCATACGAAGAGATACATTAGATGTATGGCAAGTTGCTCCATCTTGTTGTAGCCAAACATCACGTTCGTCTTCTTCCAGGAGAGCAACGAATTGCATTATGAGATCCCCGTACACAGCAGTATCCACTGTTGTCTCAAAGAATAACGGTTCCACAATACGACGTCTCGATATTCCACACCATACACCGATTTTCGGAGAATGCAAGGGTAGTTCATGCAACTGATGTGGGTTTTCTGTCGACCAATGTCTGGAATTTTGGCTGTTGACATACCTATCCAATTGAAACCACATTTCAAGGTTGCAAGGTGTATGTAATTTATTGCATATGTTCGAGAATAACCAACTTTCTCCTTTGTCGTTAAAAGTGCCCTAGTGTGATAGCCTGAGGTGAAACACGTCTGTTAGTGACACGTGACACCAACAGTGTTGCCAGTGTCCCTCGTAATATTGTGAAAACTTAGATTTTTGGAACAGCCCATTTATTCCCTTCTGCAATGTTTTTGAAACTTCGTCAAAGTTCTTTTTCTGTCAAATTCAATAGATGGCCATCCAAATTGTTCGTTGGTATTGTGAAATGTTGCAATAATTTACCTCAGTGAGTTCTGTGCATCAATATACACGATTTGCAAATATTTTTTTTTCCGCCTTTGGCAACACTTTGCTTATTTGTTATTAAAACATGCATGTTCTTACATATGTTTGTCTCTCCAAATTTTCCCAATATACAGGGCATTCTCTTGGTGGACAGCGTTTCTTCTCATTCCGTTTCGCTATTCCGTTATACGGCCGTAAACACCGGGTTGCAGGACTTTTCGGACACACTGAAGCGCAGGACCAAGCTACAGGAGTGGTCAGCTCATTGAGATAAAAAGCAAGGGTTGGAAACCCCTGATATAAACAGAAAGATAGAAGCAACCCATAAGCGTTCTATTATTCTGTTAGTAATTCATCTCAATTACTTTAACATGTAAAACAGACATTGACGTTTCATAGGTCGTCTATGAACATTTGTCTGTTGTTTCCATTTCTCACAATGATACATTAGGTTTACTTAAAACATCACTCTCGCCTTATTATTGAATTCATATAAATCGAATTACAGTAGTGCCCACAGACAGATGAAGGATACCAAGTGTTTTTTACCCATAGAAGTTCTTTTTGTTAATTAGTGGAGATTGTTGGAAGGAGAGAGAAGTCCATTCGGTGGAAATAAAAACTCTCGAGATGAGTAGGTGCTGGATGCACAAGAGAGCTCGGCAGATATCCAAACTGTTGCCTAGCAACTGCTCCAAAAGGGACTCAGTGGAGCTCGAATTCAGACCTAGGTCATTGGATAAAAAAAAGAAGATATGTAGAGCAGCACGATGTAACCGTGGTGGCAGCCAAAAGGATGTAAATGTATGTAGAGCAATGATCCTCTATCAAGGGCAATTTCTTCACATCTTTCTTCTCATAATTCGGGTATTTTACGACGCTTTTGTAAATATTGGATTAATCGCGACGATGAGAATGAATGAGAACGGATTAAATGCATGATGGGACAAACCCAGGTCTTAACCAGGGTTCGAACCTGGGACCTACGTTACGCTACCCACTCCGCAACAGGGGCCGGAATTGTCATGGTAATGGTATACATTTATGGCAAGGAGGGGCAAGAGAACGATGTGCCCCCACATCGAAAAATATGCCACCAAGTTGTGGTATGAAAATGCTATGAAATTTTAAGACTCTGATTTTACGATAAAAAATGTCTATTTTTAATGTTTTCAAAAACAATTGATAATCTTATTAACCCTCATAATTTACAGATTTACAAATTTGATATAGTAAATGTGATATTTTTATACAGTCAAACATGGACCCAACAACTACATTTTTAATAACACTAATCATAAACATCTTGACTTGTTGGTGGAAATTTAAGTTTATCACACCAATATCACTGTGAATTATTGGAGGGAGAGTGTTCTTGACCCAGTGCTCTCATTTTTAATTATTTTATGGAGTGAATAGTGTGTAACGCGCCCAATGTAATATTCAGTTAATTGGAAGAGACGTAGGGGTGTGGAGATAGAGATTCACACATTCTTGATCTCGGCCACAGAGTTGCCCCCAGGTACCCCCACTGATGGAAGACCACTCTTCCACGTAGTACGTTTGGGAAGCTCTGGCACCTGAACACAGCCAATATGGCATTCTTTTTTGCCCTTTGTTATGTTTTTTGTGTGTTGAGATCCCCGTGCAGTCGCAGCTTCCAGCAAAAGGCATGAAATTTTACGAATGATTTTCTTTAAATCCTGAGACCTGCGTTTACTTTATATATATATATATATATATATATATATATATATATGGGAGTGTGTGTATATATAGGCCTATAGGGTTTTCCAATAAGAACGATATCATTTTTAAAATGGAATAAGATAAAAACTATTTCGGATACAACCAAATTTTTTATCTTACTTTGAAGCATAGTTTATTACATTATGTTTGGAATAACACATCATTTAAGTGTCCACCTCGACTTCGTGCACACGAGTGAATTCGAGGAACCCAATTTTCGATGACTGTGCAATCCTAGATCGTTTTGGAAATAAAATGGTCCGATGATGCCACCATGCCATAAACCACACCATACAGTGACCTTTTGCGGATGCAAGAGCTTCCCGTGAATCTCTTGTGGATTGTTTTCACACCAAAAACGACAATTTTGTTTGTTAACATATCCACTTAACCAGAAATGAGCTTCATCTGAGAAGATAATTTTTTGCCCAAAATTATGATCCGTTTCTAGTTGCTCTAAAGCCCAAGAACGAAGAAGTTACATAACTTTTCGGTGGATACTCAAATTTAAAAGAAAATATAATATGGACTTTTTACTATTGAATACGATGACGGATAATCTCGATGGGTACTTTTTTCACGGGGCCATAATGACAAAATTGACATCTTCAACATCTCTTATTCCTTTCCTAATAAATATCTGATTCTGAACTGAAGCATTGCTTCTAAAAATATTATACACAGAAATTAGAAGTTTGAAGGTTTATTCGTAACTTGAATAAAGTGTATTAGAATGTAAACGGTGGCCAATAATCGAGAGACAAAACACTCATTGACGGCCTACGCTACTGAAACACACACTACACTACAAGAAACAAGATAACACATTTTTCTCTCTCAATATCCACTTTTTCAAACACAAATGAAAATTGCTGCGATAAATGTTCTAGCATTGTCTCTGGAATAATATCTTATTCCTCCAATGATTGATCAAGTGAGAGAAATACAGAAGGTAAAATCGAGCAAAGGAAATCGCAAAACGTGGTTTATTTTTATAACCATGGAAGGTTATATCATTGCCAAAGTCAACAGGGAACAGAAATAACGCGCGAGTTTCCTATTGTAGGATCTTCCCTTTTCGTTGTTATCCACAGATAGTAGTAACACACACACGGAATAGAAAGATTTTGGACGTTACATTTCTCTCCATTTGTTTATCTTCTTTTATTCCTTGAACGTTTCCCGCTTGCTTTTCATCTGGCGCCAGGAGATGTTTCATAATTTGCATAACGAAAAATTCTTGTGAAGGATTACGCAAGTTAAACAAATGACATGCAAGTACCATTTAAGTGTAAGTCCAACTTGACACAGGTACGTATAGTTAGCAGTTTGATTGCGTGTGTGTTGCTTGGCAATTTTTATTAATTTATACAGAGTGCAAATTGGACAAACCAGCCGATATGGTGTCTATCTGTCTCGCGGAAGACTGGGGTTCGATATCCAAGGTGAGTGATATCGATTTTCCTACAATATCCTATAGCCTAAGCTAGTGGTAAAGGGTCTACTTGGTTTCTTAGAAATGTTGTTTGCTTATATGTGGACAATTATTAACAATCAGTAATATTCGATAATAAATTAAATGTCAACCTGTAACAAAAGTGCCATTGCCTTTCAGAAAACTATTAAAAATGCTCAAAATGACCTAAAGATTGCGAAAAAATTACTTATCCCTCGAAATTGGCGAACAATGAAAAAATACCCAAACAAATTGTCTTTATTTAACCAACTATTTTATGATACACGTTTTTACTATATTCAAGTAACCTTTCAACATTTTCAAGAAAGATCCACAATCATCCAATATCATCCTCTACTAGTAACATTTGGCTACACCGATAATTTTTCAACTGGATCATTTTGGATGATCTTGAATGCATTTAGACGCTTTTCTCTTTATTAATTTCCCTTTGCGAAAGCTTCTTTGGTTTTTGACAGAAGCCGATGAGCAGTAACTGTTCGATTATTATATAATGTTCCTGTTCAGAGACTTATGCAGAATTGTTCTGTCACTTTTAAATCCTGGAAAAGCTGGACAAGTTAGAGAAGCCAGCCACTGAGTGAAAAAGTCACGAAAAAGTCAGAGAATTCGATAAGAATTTCTAAAAACCTGGAAAAGTCATCGAATCTAAAATATAATTGTTGTACTTTTATTAAATAAGCATTTTTCAAGTATCTAAGTGCTAACCTGCTACAGCAATAATGCTTTAAGAAATGGCGTCTGCTGTATCTGTAGGCAATGCTTTCAAATTTTCACTGTATAAATATACAGGGTGAGTCAAAAGTCTGGAACCATAGGACTAATGTGTGACTAATGAGTGTTTCAGGTGCTGAGATGGTGTTGACCAAACACGAGCTTGGCTTGCAGTCGCAGTGCAACAGATATTGCTACAGAATTCAACCGTGTACACTCCGATATACACCCAATCGCACATGGTGCAGTCGTGAAGTCTATCGGGGTGTTGACGGTTGCATTCTGTAGCAACACTTCAACACACTCGTCTTTGGTCAGCACCATCTCAGCACCTGAAACACACATTAGTTCTATGGTTCCTGACTTTTGACTCACTTTGAAATTTTTCAAAATCCGGAAAATCTGGAAATATCATGGAATTTGATATGGTAAATAAAGTGGGAACTCTGTTATGGGTAGCGGCTATTGCATACAACAAATGTTTCTCCCGTTGGATCAAACTATCGCAGCTAGATAAGCTAAGAAAGAGTAAGGAATACGTCTGACGCTTCTCACATCTACTTCCATAAGATCTAAAAATAAACAAAGTTTCAGTCAATGTTTTTTCACTGCAGCATCGTGACCTTTGAAGGCCACGTCCCCCGTCCAATTTGGCTTAGAGGGCGAGGTTCACGAACAACAAACAAGATTGATACAAATCCTTGAATACCACGCACTATCTTACTAGTAAGGAACGCAATAGAGAAACATGTGTGACTTTTGCCTCTGTACTGTGTGTGTACTCCTCAGCACTTGAGATGTTAGCTCTGCGTTCTTTCTGTTGTGTTGATTGAGTTTCACAGGCAATATGTTATTGTGAGACTATATTACTCCGTGAGATATATTTGCATTTGAAGAGCAAAGAAAGCAAGCAGGAAGAGATGAAAGTATAGAACATGGATGAGGTGTGACAATGTAATACAAGGATTAGGAAAGAGAACAGGAGAAGCTGAGGAATGTTGGAAAGATTAAGATGAAGAGGCTTAGCAAATACGATTTGCATTTTTCTGTTTTACTTTGCCTTTCATGCTCAGTAGGCTTAATCATGACTTAATAATTTTACTCTTCTGCTACTTTTGGCTAATCGCGAAGATGAGAATGAGTGATGCTATGATGAAATTGATTAAGGGACACCCACAAGGAACACCCAGACCGGGATTCGAACCTGGGATCCCTAGCGTCGTAGCGCGTCGTGCTAACCACTCCGCCACGAAGATCGGCGCGATGGGGTTGAGTGATGATTAGATGGAACTCATAAAGTGACACAAGGTGACAACTTGACCAGCTCGGGAGTCAAACCCGGAATCTTCCGTGGCGAGATGGTGAGCATTTAGACATACACGTGACCACGATGTTATATCAAATTGAAAATGTTTTCCAACTATAAACGCAACGGAAAAATACGTGTAATACACATTTGCCCCTATATAATACACATTTGCTCTATTGGCATTTTGTCATATTTATTAAAAATAATTAACACCTGTGTTACTTAAGTGGTACTGTTTATACAACTATATTCTAATTCCAATATTTGCGTATCTTTTTTGGTGCTTCTTGTCAATTTGACGGACATGAAATGCAAATAAATATTTATTGTACTGTACGTTATATATCTTTCCCAACGATCCCTGGATACATCAAACTAACAAAAGAACGGTCTCTAATTCAAAAGACAGCGAAAAGGGAACGTGTACGTTTGTGTATTATTTTTCTTGAATACGATAAGATAATAATTATTACTTTTCATACTACAATATTCTATCTCCTTCTACTGTTTGATGTGCGTGCTATATTGTGTGAGGAGAATTTCATTTTCCATTTGCCCTGAAACTGTGGAACAAAGGACAAGATATGGAAAAGATAACAACCAATGGCTTAGAGTCCTTTTAGCTACCGTTTCATAAAAGAGAGACGAGGCATTTCATTATCAAAATGCGGAGGATAAAGTTCCCGGCTTCCCATTCAATCGTAACCATGGCAACTAATTGTGTCGAACACATGGCAGGCCAGAGGCGGTTGGTAATTCCTATTGTGTTTCATTTCCCTTATTATTTTTTCCTTGTATATGTCTGAAATTTTCTGTAGGAAAAACAGAAATTAATCAATTTCCGACACATTTCGGCCATATAGATGATGTCGTATCAAACAATTTTGAAATCTTGGTTTGGCAATATATCTTTCAATCAATCCCGCTAACATACCTTCTTGGTATCTTTTGATTGATTGGTTGGTTGGTTTTATTTTACTTGCCTTGTCTTCCACTTTTGACTAATCGCGGAGATGGCGATGAATGGTGGTGATACGGTGAGCTGGATGAATGACCGACCACATGGGTGACACAACACAGGGCCTGCAGAGGATTGTCGTGGGTTCAGGTTCAGGCGCCAGAGCCTCGTTAGTCTGCAAAATTTAGTACAGGGTGTACTATGTGCAAGGGTTGATATTTGGGTGTCTTCTCATAAGGTCAAATCCTTATACCCCTAGTTAGTATGATGTCTATGATTTGGACCGGAGGTTGGAAACACTGATATTAGATTTAATGGATTGGTTAAATTGTTTAAAGTTTACTTTATGCACAGATAGGATAATCGGAACTGGACCTACAGGGATCCGAACAACTGTGCAATGTGCCTCCACCGGATATTGAACCCGCAACTCCTTCACTGATATAAGATTCTTGCACGTACCGTAGTCTTCATCTTCTTTCATTAACTAAATATATCCGAAGTAAAATCGCAATAAGAATTGAAGAAAATAACTCTAAAACCTGTGTCTGATTCTGAATCCACTATTTGGAACTTGTAATTATGAAATGAATGGTGAAAGGGTGAAAGAGATGTCGGAAGAAACATGCATACTCTGCCCAGGATTTGAAGCTAGGCCACGTGACTTGGTTGCGCGCTAAGCTAACCAATTATTAGGCTCTTGGTAGATCGAAAGGAAGAGATTTGATGCAGGTGATGGCTAATATCTTGTTTCCGGTCAGCCTCTGGCGTGCTTCAAGGTTTCATTGTGTTAGTCCCATCCTCTGTTTCATCGCTTCGTTATTCCTCATCGTCGCGATTAACTTAGAGAAGTAGAAAAGTCTCATAAAATAACCCAGAACACAAGCATTTGGTTTCCAGATGAAGAACCATACGAGAAAAATGCTTCAACTGGACCCTATTACAAGAACAGATGTATGTTCTTGCACAAGAACATCATAGGAATAAATCTGACAAGACGAAACTGGAAGACCCTGCTCGGATTACCGTAAGACGAGAATCACTGGAACGTGGCTCCAGCTGAGCAAAAACCAACGCCCAAAAAGGTAGAAATTCCAACCTGCTGGATAAGGCAGGAGGTGTTCTTGGAGAAGGAAGGTGGTACACTTCGAGTACCAGCTTTACCTCCGGGGCTGCGGACAATGAATAAGAAGCGGTCGGTGACGTCATTGCCCTGCGAAGGCGTTGTCTTTTCCTCGGTTTTCTGATATCCAGTTGTTGTTACGATAGCTCCATATATGGTGGAGTGTGCATGTGTCAACAACCGGTGATGAGTTGTAGGTTTTATATATTCTCGATGCAGACGGTGCTCACAACGTGAAGTCCGATAATGGCTGTTAACGTTTTCTTCCTTGGAAGACTCAACGTGCTTGATATGTTGGAGTATCGCCATGTTTTGGTCGTTTATGAGAAGGAATTTATAGGTTAGTATTCAGGAGGCCGCCTCCAAATCACTTATGTCCAACGTGCCGTCTGTAGTTGTCACTTGTTAGTGTTAGAAGTAGATGCTCAGTCACAATTTTTTCCCCATTTTATATTCCTTTCAGCTTTGGTTATTGGCTACCAGTTTAAACCCTGAACAGCTTTCTGATGATATCACGAGAAACGACACAGCATGATAAAACTGAATTAAATGATTGTCGTAAATGGCAGGCAATGCTCTGAATGGTTAAAGTATATAGGAATGGAACTCTTGGTTGAAGCAGATTTGATTGTCTTCCGTGCTGAAGGAAGTTGTAGTTGCTTAGAATCAGTTGAAACTGATTTTTAGATTGTCGGATAAGGCACCGTGAATTGAAACCGATTTGTAGATTTACAGATAGGACACCGTCTATTCAAACTGATTTTTTACTATAAATTTTAGGATATGGCTCTGTCATTTGAGCGATTTGAAGCTTGCTGGATGTGGCACTGGAAACTTACATTCATTTCATATCAGTGACATGACATATGTACTCGGCAGAAAATGTTCGATGTTCTTCTACTTCGTGTCTAATATGAGACCACTTCCTTCAAAGTCTCACTCCTCCACAACCATGTTCAACACCCATTTTTCCATTGTATTACACTCACACAGCGTACACAACAAAGATTAATCCTCCGTGATGTTTTATGCAACATATTCTTCATCTATCTTTTTCTTTCAATTTCTACGTCCACCTGCTATTTACCTCTTTAAAGCCTGTAGGCAGACACAGCAAATAATATTTTCGATTTTGTGTTCTAACATATGTAAAGTACATGCATTATTTTCACAATGCTGCTTTCTATTAAAAATATTATTGTACTTGTATTAGCAATTCTTGCACAAATTGTAGTAGGCAGGCCTATTCAGTGTACTGCAATAATATGCCGAACACAACAGAAATAAAATTTCCAAATACGTATTTCGAACCTTTTCTTGAAGATTATTTCTGCCTTATTCTCCATTCCCTGCAAGTACGATGTTAATATTAAAAAATAAGAATAAAAAAATATGAAAAACTTGAATTCTGAGAAATAGTTCCTTTCCTATGTGTTAGTTCTGGTGCCACTGAATATGGCTATTGGTTGTAGCTGTACATCTCATAGAAGAATTCGGTTAAGGAAGAGGGGGCGCCGAAATCTATTCACGTCCCAGGCACGGAACAGTCTCTATCTATGGCTCTGAATGTAGGTGTCAGTATTGATAGAAAACAAAAATGAAGTATCTAGTAACTAAGACTAATTTGGGACATACATTTGGAAGGGCACGATCAAACCTGGGGCTTAGCTTTGTGTAGGGCTGTGCATCTCCCCCAAGGTTAATGGCGCATCCCCAAAAATCATATCATGCGTCCCCACCAAATCATATCATGCGTCCCCCCAATCATATAATTCGCGCCCTCAAACCATATCGTAATCCCTACAAAGTATTTAACCACGACAGCGTGTCTACCGAAAGTAGCTGTTTTCTTAGCTTTTTGTTCCAAATGATGCACCTGCTTTAAATTAATCAGTATACCAACACTAAGCATTATATTTTAAGAAGTAATGTTATGAATAAATATCGAGAATATCGCTTATGTCTTTTAATGCAGCTATAGTATAAGACTTTACATTCACCTCAGTAAAGCATCAAACACTTATACTCGCAACATATCTTTGCAAGCGACGCGAGCAACAAAATTTTTACATCCATTTCTTTGCAGGCTTTCAAGAATATTAATTTAATGAAGTGTGAATACTTTCTTAGGATCCCGTGATATTTAGTCTATTCCAGCTTCTCTTTTGGCACGTTCTGTGTCGAAACCGTGTGGATACAAACAATATCGCTAAATACAGTCTCCAAAATTTAATGTTCGAACTCTCTCTCCACTACAGAAATCCCTTGACAATCTAAGATTAACACTTTATTAAGAGCTTCATATCTCTCCCTTTAAATTTAATACTCAATCCTACCACCAAACTTTCCATGCCAATTTTAGACTTACTGTTGATATTGAAGAGCGGATATTGCCTCCTCCAAAAAATTAATTCTCAGTCTCCACACCAGGATTTCCGCAACAGTCTAAGACAATAGTAATACACAAGAATTGGATACCCCCTCAATTTATTGTTCAATCCCTCTCTAACTAAAATACCCTCCATAATCTAAGACCTAGAGTTGGATACTGCCCCTCCACTTTTAATTCAAAATTCCCCCCCAGAACCCACGTGTCAATTATGGCCTAATATGTAAGAGTTGAATATTTCTCCCCCCCTTTCGAAAATACCCTTAAACACTTTCTTTTCTTCATCTAATGGATCAAATATGGTGCATTTGAGGTGTAGGTTGGTTGATTTGGTGTTTCAAGTACACTTTATGCACAGTAAGGCTAATCGGGACTGGACCTACAGTTTAAAGTGGGATCCGAACCACTATGTGTCTCCACCGGGTATCGAACCCAGGACCCCTTGATTATAAGACGACGACGCTACCACTGCGCCATCGGGGAAGCCGCATTTAAGGTGTAAAATGTTTACATATATTGTAAAAATATGTTGAATTTTACATTTTTTGAAGGGAAAAAATCCCCCCCAAAAAATCTCGATGGCGCAGCCTGCGCCATACCCCCCCCCCCCCCCCCGTGTGGTCACCCCTGGCTTTGTGAACGAGGCAGAATCAAGAAGTTTTCTATCCCATAAAAATAGCGTCAAGAACTGTTTTGCTGTTACATTTACGAAACCATAAAAATTACTAATTACTTGCTCCTCAGGTTCCAAAAGATTGACAAAAGTACCATTAAATTGTAAATTTCAATAAACCTGATTTTTTTGACGGGGATGCTCCCTTTTCCCAGCCAAGTAGTGTTGTCCACGAGATGAGACTTTGGCCTGTCTCGTCTCGTGGAAATGCTGTCTCGTCTCGAAAATATCAGTTTGTCTTATGACACATGGTCAATCTCGTCTCGTCTCGAATTTTTAAAAGCCTGTCCCGTCTCGTCCCGTGGACAACACTACAGCCAAGTTACACCCATGACTAAGACTCTGCCATTCCTAAACCTGATTGTTTGTTGCTGCAGCAAAAATTAGCCTTCCCATTTGTCCATATCCAGGGCCACCTCAATCGGTCTCATCCTTCCTTCACAATTTTCTTCAGGTTTTGCCATCCCTACTGGCTCTTTACCATCAAGTTGCCCAACACAAGGATCCTGTAAACATTTCTACAATCTTCAGTCTCATGAAATACATGAAAACTAATTCCTGATATAACCAGTTTGTGATGGTTTGAGACCAACTATTTGTTGGTCTTTCCACTGTGTGTGGAATCTCAATTTAATGAATCTTCCAGAAGCTCGAGGTGGTTTTTCTCATTTCCAGTAACCATGGCAACCAGCAACAATAGACTGAGAAAATATAAAAGGAAACGATGTGATTATCGCTGGCAGTTTTTCTGATCCTTTATTACAGCTTGTTATCAGTGTGGAAGAGTTCACACAGATTGAGGCTGTTCCTGCAAGCGAGAAGGAAAAGCTCGGGAGAGTGGAAGCTAATAGATCAAAAATAGCCGATCGTTTGTGGAAGGGGTGGGGGATGTGGGGAAGGCGAAGTGGAGGAGGTGGGGAAGGGAGATGCAACGAAACAACCCAACCATGGCCTCAGAACGACCGGACACAGGGGAGAAGAAAATATCAAAGACCCGTTTGCATGGCCACATTTCCGAAACCAATCAGGGAATGAGAAGTTTTTATCTTTCGCTGTGCTTGGTTCAAAGGAGTCTCACCTACGCAGTGATTGATCGGAAGAACCAAGGAATAATTGGAAATGATGACCAAAATTGCCTACCAAATGGACATCTCAAGCATCGGAAGTGTGGCAAATTTCAGTTTGTCGCCAAGTGATTTTCGGTACGTGTGATTAGAAGTTTTCTTGAAATTGAATGACGAGGATATTCGGTCTGAAAATTCCAAGCGTTTAAGAGCTAACGTCACTCTCATATTCACGGATTGAAGTGGAGAAGTTCTCTCGGATAAATGTCGAGTCGAGTTCTAGAGAAGAGTGTGGTCTTCGAAAGCTAACGTCACTCTCATCTTCACGGAGTGAAGTGAAGAGGGTTCTCTCGGATTAAGGGCAAGTTTAGTTTTGGATAAGATTCCAATTATTCTAAAGCTAGTGTAACTCTCACCTTCACGGAGTGAAGTGAAAAGGTCCACTGGGATTAAAGATCTGTTCAGTTCTGAAGAAGATTCCAAGAGTTCACGATCTAAAACCACTCTCATCTTCACACAGCTCTCAGATAAACGACTAGTTGAGTTCTGGAAAAGAGAATTGTTCTCTGTTCTCGACAACTTCTTTAGTAGAAATACTACATACATCGTTATGATTTGTATGACGATGTACTCTCGACTTATCAACAGGCGATTTCCGGAGACTTTTCCAAGGCCTGGCCATTGGTGTTCTTTTGTGAGTGCTCTTCATCAATTTCATCTAATCATCACTCATCCTCTTCGTTGTGATTGGGGTATAAGGGGTGCCTTTGTTGTAAGCAACCAAATGCCAACGTCCTTTCCACGCAGAACACCCTGGACGCGTTTTTTGAGACAAACGAAACTCTGGCATCATTTAATTTGCACCATTTCACTGAGGAAATAAATTGTACCCGTCACACGAAGAACGTTGTATCTAACAAAAAGCAAATGCCACAGAAACAGCAAAGCAATCAGTTATGTTGCTTTCTCTTATATGTTTGTCCTCAAACAAGACGTTTCACGGTGCAGAAAACTCTTCTATGTGTTCGTAAAACGTGTCACTACTATTTCCTAGAAGCCAAAAACAATTTATCTCCAATTTAATGTCGCTGTTGGCAAAACTATTGGTTACAACGTTGTTCGTGTGACTGATTCAATTGTTCAAAACTTATTTTTCTGAAATATAAATTGTTTCATCTGCAAGCAGATACAATGCTCCCATTGCCAATGAATGTATTTCCTCGGGATCTGTGCATCGCCTCCCTCTCCCTTCACAACATAACAGCTCTGTCTGTGGCCTCTTGTTTGCTGAACTCTTCAAGAACCCTTAGCTGGATCAGAAATGTGCAATCATCGGATTTGTTGATTGTTCATCTATATGTGATGAGACACAAGCATGTGCTGCTTAAATCCTAAATTGAAATGGTGAACCGATACGTGCTTCAGTACCAATTGATTCTCCGGGGGGAAAAAATGGATGAAAACACTGAAAAAGGAAAGAACAAAATTCAATCTGTCTGAATATTGGTGTCATCAATTCTTTACTACAACTATGAATTCTTAATTGCACCTTATCCATTGTCTATCTTTATTACCAACTATATATTTTGCCACTACGTTTTGTCTCCTCTGCAGATGAACACAATTCTTTTTAGTCGGTTGTCCGGAGTTAACGTACAATGGATATGTGATTTTACTGCAAATACTGTGGGGCTGATCAACTACTCCACGGCGCCGCCTAAGTGACTCTTTGTGTTACATTTAATTGATTGATTGAGTTTATTTTTAAGTCCGCTTTATTCACAGAAAAGCTAATCAGGACTGGACCTGAAGTTTAAGGGAGATTTCACACTGAATCGACAAGCAACAGACGACACCTGTCGCTTGAGGATTTCACCACTTGTGTGGCCTGTCATGCAGCTACGGTGTGAAACGTTGCTGTTGGTTGGTTCGTTTGCAAGTGACATGTGCCGCTTCGGTTTGAAATCTCCCTCAAGTGGGATTCGAACTACTATGTACTTCCACCAGGTATCGAAGCCGGCACCCTTTGATTAAAAGGCGACGAGGCTACCACTGTGTCACCTATAGCCCTTTGCTACATATAAGTTATTATTTCTACTTCTTGGAGCCACAGTGGTTGGTATCCTACTTTAAACTGTAGGTCCAGTCCTGATTAGCTTATCCGTGCATAAAGTAAACTTGAAAGAACAATTCAAACAAACAAATTGAATTCTACTTCTGGTGGGCGGTATATTTGCCTGAATTCTACGCTGGGATGAATTAGAGGGTGTTGTACCGATACTCGGTTTTTAATTGGATTCTTTGGGTGCAGTGGTGGCGATTAGGTGCCAAAACTGGAGATGCGAGGAAAGTTGAATTTCTCTTGGTAGACAAGGCTTAGCATTAAGAGAGCACAGCGCGGGAGCAAAAGTGGCAACTGCCCCTCTAACCGCCGGCACTGTTTGCGTGATATTTTTATGGGATTCGTTCCTTAAGCTTTCCATTATTTTTCGACTTTCCCATCTCTCATTTTCCCGTGTATTTGTTGTGTTCATCCATTTTGACGCCCCCACCCTCGTAAGAACTTTCCTCTACTTTCAATCAAGTTCAGATTTTTGAATATTTCTCTCATCCTTTGAGCCACGGTCGAGACACGCTTGGGACCATTGCCCTCACAAGAACCGCTCTTGTGCACACACATACGAGAAGTGTGGGTCGAGACTGCTCAGAGTTGATAAACCGTTGAGTTCGGGAGTGGGCGGAAAGGTAGCAGATCGTCACAAGTGTACGATGAGGTAGCAATAGCCTTCAGGAGAAGCAGGTAGAAGGAAAGAAAGAAACAAGTTGCAAGACGGTAAAATTTATGGACCATCAAATTAAGGCTCAGCCTGGATACAATGATACCCGATGCTTCTAGGAGCTGAACCACATAATGATACATCAGAGGAAAACATTCGAATGCACTCCTGCATGTTGTTCGGGGGAACTGACAGCTGGAATAGCTTCTAGTTGGGTGGAGCGGTTTGTGGTTTTCCTGTTCGAAGCTATTGTCGGCGCGGTGTCATAGATAAAGGTCACGAAGTCCTAGCCTTATTAAGAGTACATCCAACGAGGTAGGTTCTGATTGAGGAAAAAGAACCTGCGCTAGAGGTTATTTGGAAGTCGCTGAATGAGGCTCTTCGCTACAAAAACTTTCCGCATTGGCTGCTCCTGTAGGGTGTGAAAGGATGCTTGCGCACCCCAAATTTTCCTCTCAATAGTTTTGATTGATTGTTTGATTGAATGGGTTACGTCACTTTTCTGCCACGGTAGGCTAATCACGACCATGAGGATGATGGATGATATGAAATTGATGAAGCGGCATTCACAAAGAACACCCATGCTAACTCCGAGATACCAACCCAGGACCTTTGCCCGCGCAGCATGCTGTGCTCACCTCTCCGCCACAGAGGTCTGCCCTCTCAATAGCAATGATAACAAAATTAATAAACGAATATACGTAGAAGGAAATTTACTATAGCTTCTAGCGTACACAGGATCTTTTTCCGGAGTGGGCTGTTATTGTAAGGGTGAATAAATATTACATAGCTGGTTTTGGAAGGGGGATAAACAATAAAATATTTCGTCATTACCATTTTCAACTTTAGTTTTAAAAGTTGTTCAAACATAAAAATGGCAATCATGTAATCACGGTCATTATAAGGCGAGTTTGCATTTGTCACTTGGGTTTTTCCAAGTCCTTTACTCCATTATCTTCAAAACATTGTGGGGAGGGGGCTGTAATCCCATCAGCTTCCTGCATACGCCAGTGACTGTAGCAGTACATATTGCAATAAGGTGATCTGGGGCGGCAATAGACATGTACAAATCGAAATCCATTGACCTCTGTGTATTATAACGTATGCTGTTTCATTACCATTAAAAACAATCGTTTTTAAAGCACACGGTGAAACTACTTATATTTCTATCTCAATATATTACTGCCTTTTTTATTGTCTATATTTTGTTTGTGGATAATAAACCTTTTTCGAGCAAGGCCTCATCTCCAGGAAAGTATCAACTCGGGGCAAGCCTTGGCACCTACTAACCTGTTGGGTGAGATTAGTCAAGGCAAAATGGATAATAAACCATTTCCTGCTCCCACAAAAATAGGCAATAGTTAGGCTGGAGAGTTCAATGAACAAATCGATCTCTAACTACGCACTTGTTAGAATGTATTTTGTTTGTGCAGTATGAGCCTATTGTGTATTTGGCAAATATTAACATTACGAAGAGAGAAAACATAAATATGCTAAATCAATAATGAAATTATAATAACAACAAGGTGCGGATAAGAATAAATTTATATAATTATCAATGTGTTTTTTTCTATTAAACACACATCGCACCACTCATAGTAAGTTCTGCACCAAATAAGCACCCATAGAGTCCAGATTCTTGCGCCGCCTATAGTTGTGTCCGAACAGAATTTCATTCGATCGTGTATTTCTAAATCCTTGTTGAGATGCACTAATCTATCGTATTCCAACACAATTTCTCATTTTTAAAATAAAATATTAAACATGTAATTTAATATGAGCCTGCATACACACACATAAAGCTTATTTGCATCCATTGCTACCGTTATAAAGAAATGAAAACAAACTCTTAGAATTATATAAGAGATGAAAATTAATACTGTCTATTTTTGTTATTTTGTCACATATTCTTAGAATACATTTGTACTAATTATTATTGTCACTTTGTCGCCATCTGTTATTTTTATTATAATTGCACATTAACTTCTGCGTTTCCTAACGTAGTGTCATATTCTCAAGCTCTATAAGTGTATTTTGTTTTAAGTACCCTTTATATGTGCAGATATGCCAATCGGGACTGAACCTACAGTATAAAGTGGGATCCGAACCACTATGTCCCTTCACCGGGAGTCGAATCCGAGACCCCTTGATTGTAAGGCGACCATTACGCCATCAGGTATGGCAGTTTTATAAGTGAGGTTGCGAAATGTATACATGTACATGCCAGTGGCGTATACTGAGACCAATATCTGGGCTATCTCACTGTCACGTGGTCCTAGGCTATGAATAGGAATAAGTTTGCCAACTCATAGGAAATCAGGTTGCCAACTCACAAAGAATCAGGTTGCCAACTCCAGAATCACCATTATTTCACTGATGTGAATAATTTTATTTACAATTTCTGATCGATTTTCTTCCTGTATTTTATTCTCTAGACTTCAGGCTTCGCAGATAGCCTTGCTAGCCTAGAATATACGCTCCTGGTACATACCTATAATACGCTTATGTCTGAAGATGCTAAGGTCTATTTGGAATTTCAAAAGCTCAATCTAAAAATATTTATGTACGCTTATTTTTACATCTCCCGGCTTCCTGCGATGCATAGGTCAATATTCATCGCATTCATTCTTTTCATAATTCTTGCAGCATTCGGCGTGTTTATGGTGATAAAAGTTTTAAGTCCACTTTATGTTCAGAGGCTAATTGGGACTGGACACCGGACAGGATGGAATTGGTTGGGATGGTCACAGATTCCGCATAACGAATATTCTGATTTCAAAATATCCGATATCCTTTTCGGATGCAACGCAGAATCCGAATATCTATACCCTGTCCCAGATAACTGTAGAGCATGACTGCGCACAGCGTCAGAGAAGCGAGGGAAATCTATTGGCCAGACAGAAGCAGTAGACGCTGATGGGTAGGCTGGTAACTTCAGTCGCTTTCCCCCTCTCCATACAAATCCGTTCCTCTCGCGTCTTCATTGGTTTAGCCGTCTCGCGTCACTACTTGCGCAGAGACTTGTTTTCGTTTGCCTGCTCCACAGTTAGCTGGGACGGAGTATAGATAGTACGGATATCCGAATATCCGTACAGTGAATTACGAACATGACGAATAAAAGAATATGTGGAGAGTCCGTAAAACAGATAAACGATACAACTGTCCGGATAATGCACGCATTCGCATATCTGGATAATTCTGATAATACGAACAATTCGGATATCCGGACATCATATTATCCAGAAATTTGAAATCCAGAAAGAAAATTATCCCATATTCGGATAAAATTTTATCAAAATTTGGCCATTCCTAATCTGAACCACTGCCTAATCTGCAACTCGGAACCCCTAAATTTAATTAGAATTGTTTTATCGAACATTACGTGTTGCTCTCACGTTGTTCAATGAAACAAGCGACTGCTCGATGAGTGTCACTGTGCTACATGTGGCAACTACGGCTGTCTTATCTCTTGCAATAGCCATGAACAAAAAAATGGCCGCTGAAACGTGACCTTGTCACTCTGTGAACGTTTGCCGGAAACTATAAACGAGATCTTACATAGCAGCTTAGAAGGTTCTGTGAAGTTTAAATTAGAAGTATTAAGCTTAAATTCGTTTTCCTTTACTATTAAAACTTGTAATTTTTTTAGAAGAAGTAGAAAACTGACCTATCCATGATAACGGCAGAACTCACAGCCTAGATTAAAACTATGCCAAATTCAGGCTAGAAGGTTGTTTTACTAGACAGTTTGGTCAGAGAGCTATCGGTTGCATGCTCAAGTTGTGGCCTCCTTATCCAAATGAGCGTTAAAGATGGCGCTGCTATTTTTCACATCATTTCCCGCAAAGAAACCTCAGTTGTATACCTTCACGTCTACTTCACCATTTTTGTCATTATTTCTTATCATTTCTCTTCGACCAACACGTTGTCTCCGATGGCGCTGTGGTAGCGTCGTTGCCTTCTAATCAAGGGGTCCCGGGTTCGATACCCGGTGGAGACACATAGTGGTTCGGATCCCACTTTAAACTGTAGGTCCAGTCCCGATTAGCCTTTCTGTGCAAAAAAGTAGACTTGCATCTCGGACTCAACATAAATAACGTGGGCACACACGCAAGATAACCAGTAAATAGTAAACCCTCAAATTCCGCTGTTTTGGTATTGCAGTCTGACATTAGTGAAAATCATATTTTTATATTAAGAAAACTCATTATCATTATGTGACACTCTAGTGCATTAATCCATTTTATTGCTTTCTGTAACACACATGCTATTCTGAATACAGACAGATAAATTCATTAGCTTCTTTGGCCTCCTGTGGATCTAGAGCCCAAATAAAGCTGTTACAATCTAAATTAATTGTTGTTGTTTTAAGAAAATTGTTCATTTTTCCGTACTTGTATTAGAATTATTACAAGTAACTTTCAAGATCATGCGAACCTATTTCTTTTCATTTCGCAGAAGTGCTGTTCACTTTGTTAGAGAAGAGACTGCCACTTCATGTGCACTTCAAGGCAGCTGAACATTAAAAGCTTGCATGTGCAAATCCGATTACTCACACTGGAAGTGTTGACTTGCCTCCGTTCGTGTCTTCTATGATATGCAGACATAATGAACAATCTTGTGATAAGACTAGATATCTTCCCTGTTTACAAATATAAGATAGTTAACGAGCAGAATGATCACGGCTAGAGCTCGGATAGTTATGCACTAAAAAAATGCAAAATAGGCATGCAAATATGCACTAAAAAGTGTAAAATATGCACTTTAAAAACCTGTTTAATTTATAAACGCTGTATATTACAAACTATGAAAGATCACATGCCAGGCAATGAGTATGCATTATTCTGAATGCTCATTCGCTACACAGATTTTTTTTCAGTTAATATAGTTTTGCGTTAAATGAAACACAATACGTTACAGATCATGATTGCATTTGATAACAATTGATGTCTCAAATTTTCGAATTTGAAACTCCTTCTCTTTTAAGCTAGAATAGTCTTATATTCATAAAACACACGTTCCACTTCGCAAGATACAAGTGGACTGTATTTCAGGGCAACAAAGTCAGACACATCAAGTACCATATTATCCACACGTTGTCCATTTGTATCCAGAATTTTGCAAACTTTCACCATTGTTGCAAACTCACTGTTCGTTTTCAATACTGCATCCAATTTCTGTACATACACAGGATCTTCCACCTGGGCGAAGGCCTCTTTAACGTCTTCTATAATTTTGATGCTTGTTTGAAGTTGTAACCTTTTGCACACGGCGTTGGCAGCTTAGTCGATTGTTGAGGTGAGAATGACATACTTGCCACATTTCATACAATCCAGGAAAAAGAAAAGAAGAATGACAGAGAAAAGATAAAGAAAAGAGAAGAGAGGCGAGGAGAAGAAAAATAAATACAATATATGCTCTGTGTTGGTTGTGGGTACAAAAATATGCACATCAACTTATTTTCATACAAATATGCACCTGCATATGAAATATGCACTTTTAGTTAAAAATCCTTAAAAATGCATTTGCATATGCAATATGCAAAATGCATAATTATCCGAGCCCTAATCATGGCTAATGTTTTTACAGCACTGTATTAAACCAGGGAGGAAGACACTATTGAATGCAATAGGGTAGCTTTCTTTGTGTGGTAGTGGGATATGGTGTTCTTTGATCCACTTATGTTTACTGCATATGATTGATCTACATTTGTTATTTAGCGTTACTTTTCTGCCACTTTTGGCTAATCGCGACGATGAGGGACGATGAAGGAACATTCACACAGAACATGCATGCCCAGACCGGGATTCGAACCCGGACACCTGGCGTCGTAGCACGCTCCGCTGACCGCTCCGCAACGGGGGTCAAATCGATCCACATAAGCATATGGGTGACATATGAAGATGTTTCATTGTACACAAAATAGATTCAGTGAAATATATCTCCACGACTCTGTAATCACAACAACGCTATCTGCTTGATAATACGTATCAGTCAATAATGCACAGCAGAATCAACCATGCATAGAAGTGAATAAGGCCTGCTTTTACAACTAACTAACTAAATAACTCCCTAGCCTTCTTAAATCCGAAGGTTCATGGCTGCAGCAACACAGACCTTCCATCTTTCCCTATCTTGAGCAAGTTCTTTATACTCTTTTCCATCCCTGCCGATTTCCCTTAGGCCCATCTCAACGTTGTCCCTCCATCTTCGTCTTGGCCTTCCTACAGGTCTCTTACCATCAGGTTTCCCAACAAGAATCCTGTAAACTCCTCTTTCCTCTTCCATTCGTGCCACATGGCCTGCCCACCTAAGTCTTCTTGATTTAATTATTCTAATAATATCTGGACATGAATACAAATTATGTAGTTCTAAATTAAGTAACCTTCTCCACTCACCTGTCTCCTCATCCCTTTTAGGTCCAAAGATTTTCCTAAGGATTTTATTTTCAAATACTCTCAATTTATGTTCCTCTTTCAATGTAAGGGACCAAGTTTCACATCCATATAATAATACAGGCAAAACTACTGTTTTGTATATTTTAACTTTTAGTTTCTTAGATATTAAACGAGAAGACAAAAGTTTATGAAGAGAGAAGTAACATGCATTTCCTGAATTAAGCCTACTTTTTATTTCCTCTTTAATATAATTTTCATTTGTTAATATTACTCCTAAGTATTTGAATTTGGAAACTGGTTCAAACGAGTTGTTATCAATAATTAGATTTTGATTATTACCTAACACTTTGTTTCGGCCTGTAAGCATATATTTAGTTTTCTCTTTGTTAACTTCCAAACCTATCTCTTTAGCAGTTTTGAAAAATATTTTACCATTATTCTTAATTGTATTCACATCATCCCCCAGTAAGTCTACATCATCTGCATATGCTAACAACTGAGTCACACCATTTAATTTTAGTCCTTCTTTAGTTTATTTTACCTTCCTAACAGCATATTCTAAGGCAAAATTAAAGAGCAATGGAGATAATGCATCTCCTTGTTTTAACCCATCATGAATTGTAAATTTGTCAGACACATTAATACCCACACGAATTTTACTTTCTGTTTCACTGGTGCATATTTTTATCATACTAACAAGCTTCTTAGGTATTCCAAACTCTACTAATATATTATATAATTTATCTCTTTTGACCGAATCATATGCTTTTTTGAAATCAATGAATAGCTGATGGACATTTTGATTATATTCCCACTTTTTCTCAAGTGTCTGTCTAATGTGAAAAATTTGATCTGTAGTTGATCTGTTACGTTTAAATCCACATTGATAATCACCTATAATTTCATTAGCATATGGGGTTAGTCTTGTTAAAAGAATGTTAGATAATATTTTATATGTTGTTGAGAGTAGAGAAATTCCACGGTAATTATTGTAGTTCATTTTATCACCTTTTTTAAACACAGGAACAATTATGGATTCTTTCCACTGTTGAGGGATTTCTTCTTTATTCCATATTAAACAAATTAATTTATGAATTTGACATATTAATGAATTTCCACCATATTTAATTAACTCAGCTGGTATTAAATCAATGCCAGGTGCTTTGTTATTCTTTAGCCTTTTAATAGCATCTTTAACTTCAGTCAAGTTAGGTTCTGGAACTAAAGGTTCTGCTGTGTGTACTTCATTTACTTCTGATTTATCTCCTACATGGACATTTAAAAGGTCATTAAAGTAGTTCTTCCATCTATTTAGAATATCGCTTGGGTCAGCTAGAAAATCACCGTCTTTATCTTTTATCAAGTTTACTTTAGGTTGCCACCCCTTTCTAAAGTCACTTACACCTTTATATAAATCTCTGATATTTTTATTTTTGCTGTTTGTTTCAATTTCGTTAATTTTGCTTTTCAAGTAATCTCTTTTTTTACTTTTAAACGTGCGGTTAACTTCTCGCTTTATTCTATTATAATTGCTTAGATTTGTATCATCAGAGTTATTTAACCACCTAAGTCTAGCCTGATTTCTTATTTCTATTAGATTATGACATTCATTATCAAACCATGGCTTACTTTTTCTTGGTTTATGGTATCCTATACTTTCTTTAGCTGCTGATTCTATTGCATTACGTATGTGCTCCCAATTCTTATTTACGTCTGTTTCATTTATATTTTCATCGTCATTTAAATCCTGCAAAACATCAAATCTATTTGACAGTTTAATTTGGTAATCTTTCTTAATTCTTTCATCAGTAAACTTTCCTGTATCAAATTTTAGAACTTTTAGATTTTGTTGCTTATTATTTATCGCTGAGAGTCTTTCTCTTAATTTAGCAATTACTAAATAATGGTCACTGGCACAGTCAGCACCTCTATGTGTACGAACGTCGATGATACTAGTATGCCTTCTCTTATCAATGAGAATATGATCTATCTGATTATGAGTTTTACCATCTGGAGAAGACCAGGTATATTTATGGATATCTTTATGTTTAAAAGTGGTAGTTTTCACAATTAAATTCTTTGAGCTTGCAAAAGTAATCAATCTTATACCATTATCATAACTTAATTCATGAAGACTTTCTTTACCAATCGTGGGTTTAAATGTCTCTTCTTTGCCAATCTGTGCATTACAGTCACCTAACAGAATTTTCATATCATACTGAGAAAATTTATCAAAGACCTGTTCTAACTCTGTATAAAAATCATCTTTAGTATTATCATCTTCATCTTCCGTTGGTGCATGTATGTTTATTAAAATAATTTTACACCACCTACCCTGTAAAACTGCATATGATATCCTATCATTAATAGATTCTACTGTTTTAAGAGCCGAGATAATTCTATTATTTATGAAAAAGCCTGTTCCAAAATTATGATTTTCAGTACCACCATAGAAAAAAAGGATAATTTTTAGTTTTACAATTCCCTTCTCCTGGCCACATAACTTCCTGCAGAGCTACTACATCTAATTTATACTTAGCTATCTCATTAACTGTACACTGAAATGCCCCAGGCCGGTAAAGGCTCAGAACATTCCAGGTGCCTAATTTAATATCGTTATTCCTAACGTAGATCTTATCCTTAGTGAAGGGACCTATTTAGAATATCGCTTGGGTCCCCACCCGGAGATCCGAACGGGGGACTATTTTACCTCCGGAATATTTTACCTTGGGAACATCCATGGCCTTATATTGCTGTTTCTTGACATTTTTGTTACAGTGCAGAGTTGTCAGCTCTACGCCTAACCCCCAATATGAATGGAGGAACTACTACACAAGACAAACACAAACACATTACACAGACACACACAAACACATCACAACTATAACACAATATAAACACAAACACACCACAACTACTACACAATATAAACATAAACAAACTACACACCACAACTACTACACAAGACAAACACAAACAAATTAGACAGCACAACTACTACCCAAGACAAAACAAACATACTAGACAGCACAACTACTACACAAGACAAACAGAAATACATTAGACAGCATAACTAGAAAAACATATTAAAGCAATTCAAAATAACCAAATCTCAATTTCAATCTCTAATGCAATTCCTGGAATTGTATATTATAACTATTAATAACAAATCCAGTTTTTCTTGTAAATACATCTTTTATATGTTCTTTAACATAAAATAGCCCTCCCGATGGTGCAGTGATAGCATAGATGCCTTGTACAGGGGCAATTAGCATTTCTGTGCATAAAGTGGACTTAAAACACCAACTCAAACAAACATAACATAAAATATTACCTAAAGAATTTAATTATGTGCACTCATTATTTGAACTTACATGGCCCACATGAATAATTATCTATAACGTGGCTCCACTTTGAAATTTAGTTTGGAAAACTGCAACACTTGTAACCTCAATGAGAATTTGGAAATTGATGCAAGTGGACAAGATGAAGAATCACTTTTCTCTTAGAAATATTTTATTGTAGTGACATGTTGACAATTATGGTGGCAGTTGTTGGAAGAAAAAGGATTGGTGAATGGAAAGTACAAGTTGTAAATGTAAAATGTAGTTTCTTCATGCTCGTGATATTTAAGATTATGCATAATATAAATTCATTAATGCATAAAAGTTACTTTGATGCTTAGGATAAGTTTAATGTTTAAGTATGTCAGATTATAAAAATGAGTGAACTAAAGTGGAACATTAATTTTCAAGTTCAATACTACCTATACAGCACACAAATGTCCAAGTTTTGTGATTATGTAAGTCTATTAAACTACTGATAATATCCTATGGAAATCCCTTGGAGATTTGTTCTGTATGGGTAGGGACCTCCTTAATGGATAGTGGTTCTGTTGTTGCCTTGTAAATAAGGGGTCCTAGGTGAAAGATTCCTAGTGAAGGCACACATGACAGTGATTTGTATCCCATTTACAGTCACTATTATGCCAACTGAGCATAAATTGGCTAAAACATTTTTTTTCAACATTCGATGAAACATTCACAGATTACAGTCTTCCTTGATGAGATTTATATTTCACAAAACTAGAAGTGTAAAAAACTTGCAGCAGTTTCAAAATGAAGACATTCTACAACACTACAGCCTTTCATTCATATACATTCACACACACACATACATTAATTTTTTACAACTCTATGTAGAATTCTAAACATGGTCAGATATAATATTCAGGACCAAACCTGTGTGTGATTGGCAGGTAGTGTGCAGATAAACCTTTAAAAACAGTTATCAATAACGTCCAATGCTGTTCATAATGCACTCTATATCAAATTCTGTGAGCTTATAGCAATGAAAGAAGGTTTTGCATGTTGAGTCCTTGTTTGAGGTCCCCTTTATACACAGAAGGCTAATCGGGGCTGGACCTACAGTTTATAGTGGAATCCAAACCACATATCGAACCCTCGAGCCCTTGATTACAGTTTTGCATGTTGTTTGTGTATGTTTTCATCATTCTTTTTATTCCCTTAATTGTCGTCAACACGTAAAAAGGGACACTGGATTAACTTCTTTCTTAACCCGAGAGATACTCCTCAACATCTTTTTTCTGGATTTTGTCCAAAAGCTTTAAATGCGTTCCTGGAGTAATGGGAGAAAATGTATCTACCTCCTGTGGTGTTCCGGTGGGAACATTCAGCTGGAACTTTTTTCCCCCCCAGTAAGAATCCATTTGGAGGAAACGCATTTCTTGAGGAGTTTCCCGCAGTGTAGTTTTCCGGAATTTTGCCCCTTAGTTACCAAATGTGGCAGGGATGGCTGTACCTGATGAAATGTAAGAAGCTCCACTCAACTTACAAAAAATTATTAAAAAAATAAGCTTATGTAGAAGATGGTGAGCATTCTCCTGGTTCAGCCTAATGGATTGGTGAAACAAAATAATAGCCCTCTACGTAAGTTCCGTATGTAATGAATAGTTGTCTTATTCGTGTTGAAGTGACACTTAAAAACCACTAGTCAGTAGACAGTAACGGCTTCGAAGTTGAGTTGACGAGAGTGCTTACAATGATTTCGAATGTTTGTCCACTTTATTTTTCAGGATGTCTACCAGTCATGAAATTCATGAAAATCAAGAAGTTAAGAAATCAACAAGTCAAGTCAATAAAAGGTCAAGAAATTATACTTGTGGTCAAGAATTTTTGCTATCACGATGAATGGTTGATTTAGTTTATTTTACATGACTTTTCTACCCCTTTGGCTAATCGCGGAAATGAGGATGAATGGTGGTAAGATAAGATGGATGAAGGGACGGTCAGTCACAAATATAGGGACTCAACACGAGCCTCGTATAAGATTATACTGGCTGTGGGTCCAGACGCCAGCCGGTTCGGTGGCGGAGTGGTTAGCACATCGCGCTACGACGCCAGGGGTCCCGGGTTCGAATCCTGGTTTGGGCATGGATATTTGTGAGTGTCCATTCGTTCATTTCATCATATCATCACTCATCCCCATCTTCGCAAATTAGCCAAAAGTGGCACAAGATGCGAAGTAAAATAAAGCAAGTCAATCAGTCAATCAATCAATCAATTCAGACGCCAGAGCCTCGCTAGTCTGCCAAATGCTGTCCAGGATGTTAGTAGATAAAACGAGCCTAATTCTCTTGTTAAATACAGCTTTAGTTTTCATCTTAACTGGCCTTTTGGTAGGGGTTTATTATTAATTACAACGTTACTTATGTAGGCGTCGAATAAGTAAAGGTTAAGAAATACGACCAAAAAGGTCAAGAAAGAGTCAAGAATTTTGGATTGTTATTTTGGTAGACAGCCCCTGTTATTTGCCAATGCGTTAGTGAGTTTTAATCATATTGCATTTCTTAATGCGTGGATTTCAGTCTAAGGTAATGGCCGACTATAAACTGTGATCCCACGTAGAATTGTATGCCTCGTCAGCTGTTGTCTGCGACAGTAAAAAATCTCGTTTGTGATTTCAAAGAATCCTTAAGTGTCATAGTTTTGTCGTCATTTACGTTTGGAGTAACAGTTTCGATAGGACGTGAGTGACAATTTGTAATGAAATATATGAAGTAATATTGTTTTAGCAAATTCTCTATAATCACTACAACAGATTTCACTACCATTACACAGAGAAAAAAGTTTGAAATAACAAAAAAAAAAAAAAATCTGTTAACCAAACACTTGTTTAAATAGGCGATAAACAAATGATTGTTTACCAGTACCAACCACTCTAAGTGATCGTACAATTTTGTTTAGATTTAACAAATAATTTGGTCGAGATTACCAAATTTGGTAGAGACTGCCAAATGTTTTGTTTATGCTTACCAACAATTTTAACCATACGTGTTTTAATACTCGTAATTCAAACTAATCGTTTTTGTTTTGTTTTTTTTCAATGTAAAACGTTTAGTTGATGGAAGCACAGAGCAAGAGTGATGTTTTACATAATGGAAGTCACACTGTTCTAGCTTTAGTTCATTTAGAATGAAACGTTATACCTTCCTTTTTCAGGTTTCCAGCATTAGCACTCACCTTTCACGGCCAAACATTTGCACATAATACCTAGTGAATTATCGACACATCTCACAACCCCCATCCTACAATGCTTCACAAAGAATTTGAATCGCTTATTGCAGAAAGGGACCTGAGTCACTTTTGCACAATTCTGAGAAAAACAATGAAAAATCGTATAATATTAATAGTGTAAGAAAGAAATGTGCCGTTGTTGGCTCAAATATTCAACATAATGAATAGTTAATTTTGCAACCCTCAATGCACCCCCCTGCAGTATGCTGCTAGACACAGTGGAGATGAAAAAATTAACTCCGATACCTCAAAAATGTGACTCAGGTCCCTTTCTGCAATAAGCCATTCATTTATATTGTTTGGTGCTAAATTGACCATTGCAGCCTAATCGTCTTTACGCCTCTAAATAGAACATTCTGGATGATACCTGTGCCCAGTTGGCTTATTTATTTATTTACAAGGGTTGGATAAAAAGTAATGGCAACACTGCTGTCCCGTGAAAGGGGTGAGTCACAGCGCCACAAGCGTTTCGTGGCTGATAAAGGAATGTCAGACGAGGAAGTATAGTGAGTGGGAGCGATTGTATGTTATTCAGTCAAAAACAGCAGTGCTCTGAAGCAGAGGACGAGAGTGCAAGCGCCCTAACAATATGTTTAGGCAAGAAGAACAACGTCTCTCAGGCAGACGGTCAACGCAGCCTACTTCTGCACCTTCTTGCAACACCACCTTCGTCTCGCATTAAGAAGGAAGCGACGGCACGGTGTCCCATCATCCTGCTTGACAATGCAAGGTGTCACACTGCGAACAATGTGACGGCGCTCCTGCATAACTGGTAGTGGGAGGTACTGGAACATCCGTCGTATTCACCGGCATGAGACCGTGTGATTACGACCGTTTTGTCATAATGAAGGAACCACTGGGCGGGAAGCACTACGACACGCGCGAAGCAATCATACGTGCTATAGGGCGGTCACTGCGGGACACGACAGAGATGGACGCGCTGACGGTGTACGACGCCTTCCATACGTGTGGCAGAAGGTCGTAGATATGAGAGGCAATTACTTTGAAGGAATGTAACACGTGCTCCTCTGCCAATACAGTCAAGTACCAATTATACCAGTGTTGCCATTACTTTTTATCCAACCCTTGTATTTATTTATTATTATTGAACTCAACAGGTTTACACCAATTTACAGAGTTTATATTGATATTATAATAGTACAATTTCTTATACAATACATAGAATAACAATACTGTAGAGTTTCATAACATATTTCCATCTATTTTTCTATCCAATGTATTCATAACTGTTTTCTAGAATTGTGAATATGACATTGTGAACTCATTCTCCAAATAGGTGACCTTTTCATGATATTTGTTCGCGCTTTGCTCACATAGAAGGTTCCATGCTTGGGTCGTGTTTTAATGTTCGGAATGCGTATTTTGAATTGTGAAAGCCACAGAGGAGATCGAATTTTACTGTTAAAACGTTCCAAAGTAGCATAAGGTCTCGAACCGTTCTTCTGTGGTCAAGTCTGTCCATATGGAATTGCTCTATTAAGTTAGTATATGATTCGAACCTGTGGTATTCGCCTTCCAGTTTGAATTTCAAGTATCGCAAAAACTTTTACTGTACACGTTCTAAATTTGCGGTATGTTTTTGAACTTCTGTGTTCCATATGACAGAGCCAAATTCGAGTTTTGTACGTACTAGAGAATAATACAATATTTTTAGTGTTTGTGTACTTCTGAAGCCCCTGCCCATGCGAATAATAAATCCAACAAGCTTGTACGCTTCGCTTATTACTTTGTCCAGATGATAGGCGAACGTTAATTTAGAATCAAAAAGTATTCCTAGATCTCTTCCCATTTCTGCTTTCTTAAGGTTAACATTTTATACTGATAATCTATAGGCGTCTTTTGCTTGTTGTATGTAACACAGAAACATTTTTTAACATTTAGGGAAAGTTTGTTATATGAATACCACGCACTCAACTTATTTATGTCGCGTTGTAAGGAGGCACAATCGTCTGCACTTGTTATTCGTTTGTAGAATGTTAAATCGTCAGCAAACAAGAGCTTGCAAGAATCAACCAGATGTTCGGGTAAATCATTAATTAACAACAAAAATAGAAGAGGCCCTATAATGGATCTCTGAAGGACTCCCGAGCTCACCAAAAATTCATCGGATGAGGAGCCTTTGTAGGTGACATACTGTTGCCTGTTCATTAGGTACGACGCCATGAGTTTTCTTAGGGAGTGTGACAAATTAAAACTACCTAGTTTACTCAATAGTACGTCATGGTCTACTGTGTCGAAAGCTTTTGAGAAATCAGTATATATCACATCTACTTGCCCTCCTTCGTCTAATACTGTACTTGTATAATGCAATTTCTATCCAAGATTTGTTTCAATTGAGCTGTTAGGTAGGAATCCATGTTGAAATTCGGATATGGAATTTCTCACATTGTTAAAAATATGCATGTATAGTATTTGGTCTAGTATTTTTGCAGGAGTGGATAAAATAGAAATAGGACGGTAGTTTTGTATCGTATTGTTTTCACCCGACTTTTGAATTGGACATTTAGCAGTAACTTTCCATCTATCAGGAAACTGCATTGAAGATTGAAGATGATAGACAGAGGAACCTTTAAAACATCAGCGCAACCTTTGAAAATGTATGGTGGGATTTTATCAGGTGATACGATGTAGTGCCTCTGTTTGATGTGGCGACAGTTCGGTTCAGGCATCTTGAAACTCCAAAGCTAGCCGGCTTACCCTTTTTCTTTGTAGAGCGAGTTTCTCTATGGTAATGCAGGATGTATGGGCTTGTCCTAACCCTGCAATAATTATATAGAGCCAAGTGGTCAACAGAATGGAAATGTGGAGAAACTACCTCTTCCCTAGAGAAACCACGGTGGTGGCAATGGTTCACCAGACATTCCACTGCACAGTCGACACTCTGTGGAAAGTGCAGTCTATGTTCCTGCGACGAAAATATGAACATTTGAAAACTCGCTAGAGCTACTCGAGACCCATGATAAACATTGTAATATAATTCCCGGTTTTCATGCGACCTTTCCAAAAATTCAAGGGTACAAGAACTTTCAGCATCCACACACAAATATATATATATATATATATATATATATATATATATATATATATATATATATCCCCCTGGGATCTTTCAAGATGCGAAAGAGAGAGTGGTGTGCGGTAAGCAACGGGAAGCTACCGCATATATCTTTTCCCTAGAAAAACTGCAATCATGATGAGTCATTCCAAGGCAAAATATTCCGGACGTAAACTAGCCCCCCATTCGGATGTCCGGGAGGGGGATGTCTGGGAAGGACACGTTATGACAAAGGACACTGATGGGGAAAGGAGAAGCAAACAGAAGGTAAGATTAAGGATTGGAACGTGGAATGTCAGAATCCTGTTACAGTCGGGAAAGCTAGAAAACTTAAAGGCAGAAATGAGAAGAAACAAAGTAGATGTTATGGGAATATCAGAAGTGAGGTGGGAACAAAATGGTGAAATAGTGAGTGATGAGTTCAAGATGTTTTATTCTGGAGGTGATCAACAAGGAAACCGTGGTGTGGGAATAGTGCTAGGACCACGTGTGAAACATAAAGTTATAGCAGTGCGTTATGTGGATGACAGGATTATAATGGTGAAACTTCAAGGAAAGAAGAAAGACTTAGTGTTAATTCAAGTGTATATGCCACATAGTGGGTTGTCAGAAGAAGAAGTGGAGGAAAACTATGAGAAGATAGAGGAATTGATGGAAAAAGAGAGAAAGGGTTCGTGCATTATCGTAATGGGTGATTGGAATGCTGTAGTAGGAAAAAGGCAGGATGAAAGTACAGTAGGAAGATATGGATTAGGCGAGAGAAATGAGAGAGGGGAAAGCCTGGTAAATTTCTGTAAAAGAAACTCCCTAATTGTTGGAAACACACTGTTCCAGCAACATAAGAGAAGGAGGTACACCTGGATATGTCCAAGAGATTGTAAAAGATACCAGATAGATTACATACTGGTACAAGAAAGATTTCGAAATTGTTTGAAAAATGCGAAGACATTGCCAGGAGCTGACATTAATTCAGACCACATCTTGCTAATAGGAGAAATCAATCTTACATTGAAGAAGATAACCCAAAACCAGGTGAGCAAGAAACCCCACTTAGAGAAGCTAAGGGAAGAAGACGAAAGACAAAAATTTGCAGAACATTTCCAAGGAAACTATAATAAGTTTAAAGCTAGTTGTAACAATAAGGATGAGATGTGGGATGGAATAAAAAGCTGTTTACAGAAGGCAGTGGATGAAACAATAGGCTACAGGGAAAGGAAAAGTGCAAAGAAACCATGGATTACTGAAAGTATGCTGGAAAAAATGGAGGAACGGAGAAAATGGAAGAATGTAAATACAGAAGAGGGAAGACATAATTACAAGATACTGAATAACCAGCTAAGAAGAGAAACTGACAGGGCAAAAGAACAATGGATGAAACAAAAATGTGAAGAAATTGAAGAACTGGAAAAAAGAGGAAGGCATGACTTGATGAATCGTGAAGTAAACTGCTCGGGCTTCCAAAAGAAGAAATGGAAAACAATGTGGATGATAGAAGACGAGGAAGGATGTGAAATCACAGACAAAAAAGGAATATCGAATGTGTGGGGAAAGTACGTTGAAGAGCTCTACCAGAAAGAGAATCGCCCAGACAGTCTGAATGTAGAAAATGAAGACGACGTGCCTGACGATGAGAAAGGATACTATATCCTGAATGAAGAATTTGAGCAAGCACTCAAAGAAATGAGGAATGGGAAAGCAACGGGCACTGATGAAATTCCTGTTGAACTTATCAAATGCCTGGGAGATGGAAAAAGAGAAATACTGCACTTATGCAATGAAATCTATGAGAAACGGTATTGGCCACAAGATTTCACGGAGACTGTTTTGGTACCACTGCAGAAGAAAAGCAATTCCAGAAAATGTTCTGAGTACAGGACAATCAGCTTGATATCTCACTCGGCAAAAATTCTTCTAAGAATTCTGAACAGACGCCTTTACTCGAAGGTCAGTGGCGAGTTAGAGGAAGAACAGTTTGGTTTCAGGAAAGGAAGAGGTACAAGGGATGCAATTGGTTTACTGAGGACCATTGGGGAAAGATATTTAGAGAAAGGAAAGGAGGTGTTTGTAGTATTTGTAGACCTGGAGAAAGCCTTTGATAGAGTGAATTGGGTTAAACTTTTAGAAATTCTGAAGAAAATTGGTGTAGATTGGAAAGAGAGAAGACTTCTAAGCAACTTATACATGAATCAACGAGTTAAAGTGAGAACAGGAGACGAAATGACAGAAGGCTGTGAAATTGGAAGAGGAGTACGACAAGGATGCTGTCTATCGCCTACTTTGTTTAATATTTATTTAGAAGATATAGTGAAAACTTGTTTCCAGGGCACTGGAGGTGTCAAATTAGGAGGAAGAAGACTAAACTGCATAAGATTTGCTGATGACATGGCATTATTCGCTGAGGATGAAATAACCATAAATAGTATGTTAGAAGAGTTAAACAGCAGCTGTGAGCAGTATGGGATGAAGATTAATGTAAAGAAGACAAAGGCAATGGTTATAGGACGGAAACCAAGGAATATTAATGTGAGAGCAAACAGTGAAAGAATCCAGCAAGTGGATAGCTTCAAGTACCTCGGATGCACTATAAGCAGTGACATGAGCTGCAACCAAGAAGTGAAAATGAGAATCGCAATAGCAAAAGAAGCTTTCAATAGAAGAAAAAATGTTTTTTGTGGACCCATGGACATAGGTCTAAGGAAGAGATTAGTGAAATGTTTTGTGTGGAGTGTAGCACTATATGGTGCAGAAACCTGGACATTGAGAAGAAATGAAGAGAAACGACTCGAAGCTTTTGAAATGTGGACATGGCGAAAAATGGAGCGTGTAAAATGGACGGACAAGGTAAGAAACGAAGCCGTACTGAAAGGAGTTGGTGAAAAAGGATCTATACTGGAGACCATCAAGAAGAGGAAAATAAACTGGTTAGGACACTGTATAAGAAGAAACTGCCTGCTAAGAGATGCCTTGGAGGGAATGGTTGAAGGAAGAAAAGTCCGTGGAAGAAAGAGATATCAGCTTATGGATGATATTAAATTAACTGGGTCGTATGCTATTACGAAGCGTAAGGCAGAGAACAGGGAAAGCTGGAGATTACAGTGAAAAACCTGCCAATTAGGCAGAAAACAATGAATGAATGAATGAATGAATGTATATATATATATATATTTAATAACCCCTGAAGTAAGCCCGCCTCCACCCGCATACTTTCAAGGGTATGCGCTTGTTGTCCTGGTGCCTAAGAATATACCAGAACGTCAGTTCCTATGAATTTCAACGGTTCCCCCGACTTTATTTAACTATTTGTTACATGTGAGATTACAAATATAATATATATAATAAATACATATAATCAAAAAATAAGTATTGCATGTCGAGACACAAGTGTGCAATATATTACATGAGGTGAATTTTCTGTTCTGGTGGCCAGAACAGAGACGTAGCTTCGTGAGTGGCGCTTGGATATAATGTTTAATTGTTACAGTGACATTAGTGACATTTGCAAAAAAATACTCCAAAATGTACATTACATTTATAAAGTTTACAATTGCATTTATAAAGTTTACAATTGCATTTATAATTCTTACATTATTGACAGTGACAATTTGTGAGTGATAACAGTACGCGATTAATTATAAGTAGACCAAGACATATATTTCCCACGAACCTCAAGCGTCACGTCGACATCACAAATATCTATAAATAGATGAATTAACTTTTAACATTTTCCCACTTTGACTAGTTCCCAAAATACAAATCGATATAGATGATGAGTTGTGAATTGATTATCAGTTCTTAGCATTTAAGGCAATTGTAATATGTATTACTGATTGTTCCATGTTTTTAACTTGGGGCCATCAATTTTTGGCATATTCTAGGTTAATGAAGCTGTTAATATATTAACAGTATAAAGAGTCTTTGGGATCTGATTCCAATGTAAGCAACATTTCTAATACAATTCAACTAAACGGTATATATATTTATTTATTTTGGCCTCGACGATAGCGCAGTGGTATCGTTGTCGCCTTATAATCAAGGGGTCTCAGGTTCGATACCTGGGACCCCTTGATATATATGTGTGTGTGTGTATATATATATATATATATATATATATATATATATATATATATATATATATATAATATTTTAAGGTTCAGGGTTTATATTTGCTATTTCACATACTCAGACTCGACATACATCAACAAACGCAAGGCACAGATATTACGGGATAAACTAATCTACTAAGAATTGTTAATTGTATAAGAATAAAAAATTCAAACTCAAATTTACCTAAACTAATAAATTGTTCTGCAAAGGCAAAAACAATAACAAAGTAAACGGATTGAGAAAATTCTGTTTTATTTTCCACGCAGCTTTCCTTTCCTTGCTGGATAAAAATGAAAGCCAAACTGTAATTATAACTTGCCTCGTGGCATTCATAAATTCAATTTGATGTGGATTAATAAAAGTTGCAATATTTCACGGCTACGGGGAAAAAATTGACGCAGAATTCCCGGGGAGTAGCCAGCCATCCTGAAATGAATGAAACAACTTTATATCAGCCTGTCTGCCAATCGATACTGGTGTGAATAAGTTGAATTATTCTATCGATATCTTAGCAACCACGACAGTAGATGCGTTGCTACAGGGGGAACTAGGGTTCAGAATCGTCCCATATTTCTCGTTGAATATTATGGGAGTAATATAAATCAGGTTTTAAGAACAGTTCCAGTCTGTTATATGTTGATTAATAACTTGTAAATGCATTACCTCAGGTTGTGTAGTGAGTACCAAAGTCTAAGAATAAGTACGGTATGAAAACTTTTATCAATTTGCAAACGTGAATTTTTGAGGGGAAAAAATAATACAGTGAATTTACAGGTGCGGAAGAAAATTGAGGTTTTAAGCTAGATCAGGGTCGGATTAAGACGAAATTGAGCCTGATGCGTAAAATTGATACCTTGAAATCTTCGGTGAACAATAAACACAACGACGTTATAGTTACGTCACAGCGCAAAGAATAATAGTAAGTGTATGATAAGTAACGGTGTGTCTAGGCGTCTGAAATTGTGGCTCCAAATTTCACTCTAAGATTTATTTTCAGGTTAATATAGCAAAAGAAAACTGTTCAGCTTTTGGAAAATTCTCGTCTGTTTTCATCTGGGCCTATTTCAGGAATGGGCCTAATGCTGCAGCATCAATAGCACCCACCTTAATCCGCCACTGGGGACGATGTTACGTAGCTAGTGACTTAAGGGAGATTTCACACCATTGCGACATTTTTCAGCAATCGAATGTAGGCTTGTGTAGTGTGTCACGCCGCTACGATGTGAAACGTTGCTGTGGTTGATTGGTTCTCAAGTGAAACGTGTCGCGGGTGAAATCTCCCTAAAAGGAACTCAAGTTACACGAGTCATATTTTAGATGGCGCCACCATTTATGTGTTACTGGGGTATCCTGTCATAAAGGACGAAATGATTATTTTCTATTTTATTGTGTATAATATTGTATGTTTTTTATAATATTTTTGATTTCTTATAGATTGTGATATGTATTCTATTTTGTGTGTTTGGAAACTTATGTAGATGTCACTCTTATATAGACCATGTTTATTCAAAATCGATTCATCTGTACAACTTGTCTAACTTGAACAGTTATAAATAAACGGATTCTGACCGAGAAAATCATAATCGCATGGTATTTTTTTTCTTCATGGTACAGTGTCACAGTAATAATACAGACGGTAGCACTCCATTGGCTACAGAGAAAAGGGCAGTGATTCGGACTTTGATTCGCTTATCAGCCTTGAGAGCCAGTATGTGATTCTTACTTGGAATATGGTGGCTTTATTCCTACCTGCGTAAACAGGTTGCAAGGGACTTTGTGATATTGGAACCCGTGTAACTTCCTATGAGTGCATTGTGAGAGATTAACTTGGAAGATCAAAATGTTATACTGAACGAATCGAAGAGTGTTAGTATGTTTGATGAAGTACATCTGTAACTTACATGTTAAAACTTGGGCAAATGCAGTCACAAGAGTGCCCCACTGCCAAGACAAGATATTTTAAGCAGGGTTCTTTAAGGTCCACGAACCCATAAATTCTAATGGGTTTTATTGGGTTCCTCTGCAGGACCGGAACCTTTTTTCTCGCACAATTTAAATTCTGTCCAAGTTGCGTATTGTTACATTGAAAAGAGGTTCCTGGACCGTATTTTAATTGTTCCTGAAAAATGTTCCTGGACCGTATTTAAATTGATGCGGGAAAAAAGGTTCCTGGACCGAATTGAAATTCTTCCGAAAAAAAAAGGTTCCTGGACCGAATTGAAATTCATTCTGGAAAAAAGGTTCCTGGACCGTATTTAAATTGATCCTGGAATAAAGGTTCCTGGACCGAATTTAAATTGGTTCCGAATAAAGGTTCCGGACCGTATTTAAATTCACCCTTAAAAAGGTTCCTGGACCGTATTTAAATTCATTCAGAAAAATGTTCCTGGACCGTATTTAAATTCATTCAGAAAAAAGGTTCCTGGACCGAATTGAAATACCTTACAGATAAAAAAGTTCTTTACGGTCCAGAACCCATTTACGGTTGCTGATTTTCTCTCCTGGACCGGAATTGAATTTATTTAAAATTCCTGGACCTTTTACAACCCTGATTATAAGTGGCCATGTCCGCTTAAAGGCGGCGCATGTCGATTTTTCTCACAATGTTCTGGAATGTAGCTTGAAGCTACTGGTGTGTAATAACGCAACTGCAGCTGAGATTTTGAAACTCGTGACAAATTTTAAAGAATAAAGCAAAACATGTCACTCAAGAAGTCTCTGACAACAACTACAAAAATATTCTGATGATAAAAAACTGGCTTATTTCCACCTTTGTTTTGGATAAATTTTTATTTGGGCCACCCTGTATAATGTGAAGTTTGGAAATACTAAATTAAGGTCTATATGGATGGTGTCGAGACGAGAGCAGACCCTTCCGGACTTGCCAAGGCGAGAACGAGATCAGACCGACATATTGGATCTCGTTCGAGACTGTGGTGTAATCTTGAAAACCTCTCCCAAAGTATATACAGGGTGGGCACAAAGTAGCTTTCACCAATAAATGAAGAAATCATTATTTTGGGGAAGGCGACTTAGTGCCCACCCTGTATATACTTTAGATGGTTACGTCTTCAGGCATACTAACAGGATATCTACTTGACAATTTATGGACAATTTTATTTTGCTTAAGTCAGTCCATTAGTGACAATTGTAAACTTGTGCTGTGTGGTTGCATATATCCAGGATAAGAGGAAAATCGTTTTCCACAGCTCGTAGTGTCAAAACAGACATCAAACGGAACAAGTTATGGAGAATGACTTGCCTTAATGACCTCAGCAATACGCGCGACACCTTGTTTATGTTGTTTGTACCATATACTTCGAGACGAGAACGAGACGTATATTTATAAATCAAGATGGGGGACAGACATGTACACTCCCCCGCAATAAAAATGGAACACCTATAGCCTGAAATACTCGATTATTATGTGCGTTATCTAATTTTACGACGGCTACAGAACTTGCCACTGAAAATTTTCTATTAAAATTTACTCATCCCTTGAGTTAGGCAACACACATAACGCCTTGCAGGGGAAGCGAGAATTTCAGGATCTTGGTGTCCCATTTTTCTTGCCGCTGATTGTACAACTTGAGGCGAAACCAAGATTTGCCAAATCTGATCTCATCTGCTCCTAAAGTCTATGATTAGTTTGTCCGAAAAATTGATTCAAGACTCCATTAGAACTACCGATACCATGTGAAAGCTTTACCGTCTTTCAGCCTAACTAAATAATGCCTCACCTTATGTCTTGATATATTTTTATGAGCGATTATCTTACCTTCTTGTAAGTTGTTGACCATGAGGCAATCACTGATATCTAGTAATAACGATTAGATAAAACGGATGAAGGAACGGCAAAGAAGCACCTATTCCAGTGCTGGATTCCTTACCAAACTGTAAATCCACCCTCAATCTCCCTATCACAACAACTTAACTTTGTGGGGCCCCACTCATAACACAAGCAACAACCAACATCGTGTTCTGACGTCAGTGCAGAATGCTTTCGTTATTACGTTAAGCTCGTTATATTTAATGCTCTTAATATAAATAATGACCTAGAGGCATGCATATTTAGTTTTTGACGGAAGCACGAAATGTGAAATAACACATTTTTATGCTCATTTTTCATGTGTTTGAAAGGTGTGAGGTGCATTTTCCTACCTTGTTTTATCACGAACTAATACGAAATAAACTGCAAAATGCGAAATGAACTCTTGCACACGGAATTAAGAGTTTATATACCGACGCTACACTTTCTGAAGCCTGAATTATCCTGTGAGTTATGCAAATCACGAAAAAAGAAAATATTAATTCTGCTGTAAATGTTTGAGAAGCAAAAACGGGCTCCTTTACACAGGAATAAACCTAATACCGTGCTAACTACATAAATATGCTATTAGAAGGGGAATATTTATTTTGTGTACTTAGTGTAGCTTTTAAAAACAAATGTAGGGTTATATTCACTATTTTAACACCGAAATGCGATTTTATATACCGCTTTCATTCCAAAATACGCCCTGCTTTTGCACCGAATCCTGATATTTTATTTACCATAAATATGTGGCTCTAGTAATACCTTTTTGGACTCCCACGTAGCCAAGTGGTTAGCGCTCCCGCCTTTGGTGCGAACGGTTCCGGGTTCGATTTCCGGTAGGAGACCCTAAAATTTCGGCGTTGACCCAGCGTCGTGAGGACAATTGGGAAGCTACTTGAAGAGAAGAGGTAATGGGCTCCGGTCACAAAAGCCAGAAAAACAGCGGCGATGGGATTCGATGCGCTGACCATGCGCCACCCAATGACGAGCCCTGGCAGGCCCTGGCCCTTCGAGGGCTGTTGCACCACGGAGTTTAATTTAGTAATACCTTTTTGGTTAAGGTCAGATTCAAATATCAGTCAGGCACGTATTTAGAAATATATTTCGGGGCGGGGGTCTGAACCAAGTGTCACAGAAATAATAATAACAACAATAAAAATAATATAAACATTTAAATTAAAATAATTATATTATTATTATTATATTAAATTAAAATAGTAATAATTAATGAATATTAAATTAATATTGTATTGTACATTAATAGATACGATAGTTTAGTGTCAAGCGTCTCCCAATAAAATAATGATGTTGTTGTTATGCAACAAAAGAGTCATTGTACTACGTTTGCTTTGTTTAGACATACACACACATCCAATTAATGTTAAATAAAGGAATTGTAAAAACTAAATATTTACTGCCTTCAAATAAATTGAAACAAACAACCCTCGATTATACAAGAAATATTAAACAACGCATATTTTCATTATTTAATTTTTTTTAATTTGGTACGTCTTTGGGGGGGGGGGTCGGACTCCCTGGCCTTCTTTGCTTACGCCAGGAAACAATGTTGGCTGTTGCTAGTGCTATGAGTGGGACCCAACTTTGTGTTACAAGATCCCAAAAACGTCAATACCACTTCACCATCAGAAGGAGTATTACATTACACCTCTTCTGATCATTGCTATTCGCATTACTGTACATCACACCATGAGTATAACTGCCTAAAGGACACTCAAAACAACCATTAACAACAGTTGGCAACTTAGCATCCTTCAGAGAGAGAGAGGCCCATTTCCAGCATTGAAGAGCGATGCGTCTCTTTACCATGGTGATGAACTTCCGTGCAGCTGTCCGGCGCGAAAAATGCCTCGCAACATCCGCTAATTTGCGTCGCTGGAATAACACCTCCCAAAGGTATCTCCCCACGCCACGCTTATAATGAAAATGCATGGGTTTGTGCAGCACACTGGGCAATGAAAATGTCATTTCATACCAGGGGCAGAAATATGATAACAGCAGTGTTATAGATTGGCGGTGTCAGGTTCACATTGCTCAGCTTGAGTTCTCTCTGTGCCTGTCTGGACTAATCTTGGGATTTCATAAACGCAGCAACATTGAAAAACATTAATTTTTACAACAAACATTGTTTATATGTAAGGATTGATTTAAACCGTGATGAATGGCAAAATGAAGTTGTTGCCATATTCTACCCCTTAATCCAAGGAGAATAAAGTGTTCCACTAGTTTCCACAACCACCAAAATAAGGTAATATGTAAGAGATCGCATAGCGTAAAGTTTACGGCTAAAATTCCGTCCTAATTTTCAAATACTTCTCTTGAAAGAGTTGTGCAAAAAAGTTAATAACAAAATGGTCTGTACATTTAAGTATATTAACGGTATGAAATCTGAAAGCTTCACTGATGGCGTAGTGGTAACGTCATCGCCTTGTAATCAAGCCGGCCCCCGTGGCGGAGTATTAGCACATCGCGTTATGACGCTAGGGGTCCCGGGTTCGAATCCTGGCCTGGGCATGAATGTTTGTAACTGTCTATTCATCAATTACATCATATCATCAATAGAGCAAGTCAATCAAGAAAAGAGCCTTGTAATCAAGTGGTCGAGGGTTCGAATCCAAGGGGAGACATATTCTGGTTCGGATTACACTTCAAACTGTAGGTCAAGACCCGATAAGCCTATGCATAATGTATTCTTAATATAAAAATATGAAATGTTATGAAAATCCTGTTATGTCGAGTAGAAATATCTTCCACACATCGCGCTACGACGCCAGAAGCAGATCAATAAAGATTTTTTTAATGTAATTATCGATAACTAATAATGTGATTCTTGGTAATATTATTGTTTCCAACGAGTGATTTTGACAGACGTGTACTTAGAGTAGTATTCCTTGTTAATTGTGAGCATCCGGTAATGCATATTTTTTCTTAGTGCTGATTTTTTTATGTGCAGCACCGTAATTGTATTATTTGTGCTTTTTTTCTTTACAGGTATGTACATGCTTTTTTCCTGACAATATTCGGCTATGCTGTAAGCCTCGAGCAATGTTTTTTGATCTACTGTACCAGATATATGACGCAGGTAAGAAACCGGATGATAATTTTTTCTTTATTTATTTGTAGCATTCATTTTTATTTGTGCTGGGGTGTAGCGAAGAGATAGGAGGACGCGTTAGACAAATAATTTAGCATTTTTGTAACATTGGTGTTGACGCACGAGTACCTGACACACTTAAAAAGGGAATTAAATATGGATCCTATGCAACTTACTGTATTTACTTTTCAAAGACAATTACTACACAGTCAATAATTGGCTCAAGTGGTACCTTAGGAAATAAACCCAGGAGGCACATTACTGAATAGAATGTTGCAATGCTTAGCATAGGCAGACGACATAGATCTGATTAGCAGAACCACAAGAGAGAGACATTGTAGGAAGATTCAGACAACTAGAAAGTGTAGAGAGAAAAGTTGGTTTAGAAATTGACCAAGGAAAGACCAAATATATGCTTATGTCAAGGACTAGACAACTAGAGCACGAAATTCTTGCCATAGATGATTACCAGTTTGAGAGAGCACCAGAATTTAAATACCTAAGATCACGGAAAGGAATGAACAAGAAATAGAAATTAAAGCTAGAATAGCAGCAGGTAACAGATTATGCATTACATAAGCAACTAAGGTCATCATTAATATCACGCAAACTGAAGGATCTATCAGACAATCATACGGCCAGTAGTACTGTATGGAGCAGAATGCTGGCATGACCAAAAAAGATGAGATGGCATTAAACACCTGGGAAAGAAAAGTTCTGAGGAAGAGTTTTGGAGCTGTAATGCAGAATGGAGAATGGGGAATAGGAATGAGGTTATATGGAAAACCTGACAGTAACTGAAACTAAAATAAGGTGAAGTGACTGGGACACATGGAAAGGATGGAGGAGAACAGAGCGGCGAAGAAAGTGTTCTGCGGAGAACCAGGAGGTAGAAGAATGAAGGGGCGACCCAGGAACAGGTGGCTGGAGGATGCAGAGGCAGATCTAAGGCAGCTAGGAGTGGGGCGATGGAGACAGAAGGTTGCAAACAGAGAAGAATGGACTATGGTCATTATGGAGGCCAAGGTCCTTCAAGGGCTCTAGCGCCATGGGGTAAGGTAAGTAAGGTATTTCATGGCTATACCCATAAACAATTATAAAGGTCGTCGGTGAAAATAAAAGGAAGTTGTGTTTATGAATATAAGAAAAACACACAGAGAGAGGGAGAGAGAGACAAGCAAACAATAGACAGAAACATATGGTGAAGAAAAAAGGAGCAGAAATAGGGGCTATACTGCACAAGCGACCCTTGCATTTTACCGTTTCGGCGTAGAAGAAAAATATGTTCACTCGCAGTACTAAAATCGTGCTTCGAATTGGCACTGTGCATTTTCTGTTCCTGTTCTGTGAAATAATGTAAACTTTCTTATATTACTTACCATAGCTGCTTTCCCGTATCGAAAAACAGATTTGCCAGGTCGAACTTTGGTTTTGGACGTGTTTATGCGAATTTCAACTAGGTTTCAACTTTCCTTATTTCGTGTTTTCATTCGCATTTATGATTTTTATTTTATTTTTTGTTATTGAAGTTTATATTTTTTTTTATATAAGTGCAAATTATTTTCGTTAATTTAGGTTATTTTTCTTAATAATACTTTTAGTGTTCTTTTGCTGCTTGGCGAGTTTGACTTCACGGGTCACCCTTATCGCACAATGCTAGGACAACATTGCGTTCTGACGTCAGACGAGGAATGCCTACGTTGTTAGGTTTGGTCTGTTCTTAGCATAAACACACTGTAAATGTATTATTTTTGCCAAGATATTGCATTTATGCATTTACCCTATCATCTGCATCTAAATTAGGCTCATTATGTTTCATTTATAACTGAGGGTCCTCAAATACTACGTTTTCTTTTCACTTCCAATTGTTGTTTCCTCACCATAAATTCTGCATTTCCGGAATCCCTTTCCAACGATGTATTACACATATTTCTATTGGGAAGGGTAGATTCGACATCCTTACCACTAAATAGGCGAGTGAGTGAATGAGTGTGAGAAAGAATAAAAGAAAGTAGAGAAATAAATGAATGAATAAAAGGAGAGAGAGAGAGAGAGAGAGAGAGAGAGAGAGAGAGAGAGAGAGAGAAACAGTTTGAGAGCGCGAGAGAGAAACGAAACGAAACAAAGATTTAAGAAAATGATATAGAAACAGAATAAAATGAATAAATGAATGAAATAATTTTTAGGGGTACGCCAACACTTGGGTTATTCGCACCAGCCACATTATACGGGGCCAAGCCCCTTACCGTAACTAGAATCGAACATTTTTCTCTGAGCACTAAAATCTCTATACTGAGCCTGTAAAGGGGTGCTCAGCACATATAAGAACAAAACACAGCCGTACAGAGAATTATACTGACTCTAGGTATGTTTCCCCTACGTCACAAACTGTTGCATTGTGGTAAACTTTGCCGCAAACATGACGGCTGTGCACATCCTGACGTCACATGAAACCCACCTATAGGTCCGGACGCCAGAGCCTCGTTGGCCTCAGCATTGCAGTTACCGGGCTGGCAAGGTGGGCTCTTGGGCACCCCCTTCAACATTTCCCCCTCAACTCCACTAGAATATTTAATTGCCAATTACCTTCTCTCTTTGTCCTAAATAATTTACTTATAATTTTAATTTGACAATTCATAGAAATGAAAATAAATTTCTTATTAAGTGAAGAGGCAGTGTTTCGTCTGTTCCACCAGTGACACAAAATTGTTTACCTGTAGCTACAAATCTGGGAAAGTATTTTAAGGGTAGTTTATGTTTAATCAACAGCGTTAAGTCGCCGCAACCGAATTGTGCACACTTTAGATCCAGAATTGCGCACAAATCTCACTGACCTGTTTTGCGCACAGATTTTGATCGAAGGTTGCCACTTTGATAGCTTTAAAGTCTGGGCGCAAAACTGTTTTTTTCTTTCGACAAGAAGAGAGAGAGAAATTAGAAATAAAATAGTAAATCTCTTAAGGATTAAATAACAAATATAATTTGACCAGTAAATGTAGCCAAGATAGGTTAGGTTAGGCAAAACATAGCAAAAGCGCGTGTAAGTCCACACACACACACACACAAACACAACAGAAGTGAGAACGGCTTGAGAACATTTTACATCTGACAACATTGCCTCATTTTTTTGTGCGCAATCCTGTACATTGTGACAGCTTGTCAACGGCTTCCTACAGTTTTTGCCTTGTAACTTTTGAAGAAATTAAATGACAAGAAATTGTTTCGAATTGAAGTTGTAGCCTAATTTATAAGCTTTAAAACAATATCAGTTTTAATATATTTTAATGAAAGATGCGCCATAAAAAGTGTCTCCAAATGGAGGACAGCACGAAAAAAGGGTGTCTTTATGACAGTCCGGCGGTTGATTTTTCGATAAAAGCAAGAGACTTGGTAGAATTAATTGCTATAGTACTACTTAAGCCATGTTCAGTCGAGTCATCTGCGTACTGATGGCCGCCATCTTGAAAAGAGTCCGTCATATGGGATATAGAGATAACTGAGAGTCTGCGAAATTGATGTTTGGGGGGGCTCTTGGCAGGAGGGAGCTCCGCGAGGAGGGGCAGGGACTTTTGGGATTTTGCACTACTAGTAATGTTCTAACAACTGACCAAAATTCAGCTTTTACGGAATTATTCCCGACATTGGCCCTTTTTGTCCTTCATTGATTGGGCTATTTCTGCTGTATACTTTGCCTCTACATGATAGGGCATAGGACTGTAATGTAAGCAAAAGTGACTCAGCCACGAAGCACATCGATCGACGTGCTACATATCACGTGGACTGTACTTTGGTGTTTTATGTCTTACTGGTTTGTTTTCCCAGCAAGATAATACTCAAGGTCACCCAGTCTTCCCTCCGCATTAAGTGAGAAGGCAGTACACAACTCTCTGTTGTTATCCTGCAAGAAAATATACATTTACAAATAGAGTGCCATCCAGTAAGAACATGTTAATGTTGCTTAGGAAGTTACTGTACGGATTGTTAAGTACTTTCACCACTAAGTAAATAGCAATTGTGTAAAGAGTTTGTTGATAATGATAAAACGAAAGTATAAAGAAAATACTTTTGTGAGGATAAAGACTTCAAGCTCAGGTGCCACTATAAACTGTAGGTCCAGTTCCAATTAGCCTATCTGTGCATTGAGGGCGTCCTGATATAGAAGCAAAAAAGTCTCAGTAAACATGGATCTGCAAGGCGCCACTGACTTCATTGTTTGTAAACGTCGTCCTAGTTGGTAAAATGCTAATAATACAGTAACAAAAGTCATTGGAGATCTCATTTCTTAAACAAGGAATACAGTACTATGTTAGTATGTTACATGTTACAATAACTGTACACTCGTACCTGTTAAAGGAGGTGTTCAAAGTGTCGCCCTTGCATCTGGTTCCATTGTAAGCTTCAATTTTCACTATGCATAATGCAGTACAACACAACTGACGTGACTCCCACAGTACGATTAGACTGTGTACTGATTGTATCCATCCTGTTTAATTACAACGCCACCTCTCGGAAATGTTATGTTTTGTAAAAAAAGAGCAAACCTCGGACCGCGTAAGGAGTAAAGCACTCGGTGTTTACAAAATGCAATCAGTGACGGCTTCTAACCACACATTCGCACACATTATTAGCATTTTACCAATTAGGACGACGTTTACAAAGAATGAAGTCAGTGGCGGCTTGTATTCACACATTCGTGATTATCTCGGAAACGGATCGTTTGAAAACCCATGTTTACTGAGACCTTTTTGTCGCTATTATCGTGTACTTTCACCTGTGTCAGTTTGCGCTATTACTTTTGAGACACCCTGTATATATATATATATATATATAATGTGTGTGTGTATTAGATCAACCATGTGGTTACGACTTTTCTTTCTATCGCCGACCTCCGTGGCTTATTGGTCATCACATCGCGTTACGATGTCAGGAGTCCCGGATTCGAATCCCGGCCTGCGCATTGGTGTTCTTTGTTAGTGTCTTTTTATCAATTGCATGATATCATCCTTCACTCATTCTCATCGTGACGATTAGCCAAAGTGGCACAAAAACGACGCTCAATAACAAAAATCAAATCAAGTCAAGATAGTGATGAAACTCATGTAAAAAGGAGACTTTTGTATGAACCAAGACTTCAAACTCAGGACCCATTTAAAACTGTAGGACCAGTCCCAGTTGCCTATGTTTTGAGGTTACGACTTTTGTGTCTATCACGTTCCGACCACCCATGCACCTTCCATAAATTGAGCCTAAAACAGGAAACTTAATTTTTTGTGAGAAATTTTCTCCAGAGTTGAGAGGAAATTGATACGTTCCGCACAGAGAAAATGCAATCTCTCTAAAGATGTCAGGGTGGAAAGCTTTTCGTACTTTTAACCATATTTTTTCCTTGTTTTCGTTGAAATGCATTCATCCTTTGTAGAAATTTGTTTCATTTAAAGAAATCGTTCTTCTTGAGTGAGCTGCAACTCACTTTCCGTTAAAACTTCATCTCTGAACGCTGTATTTGTTCATCTAGATTGACGTTCCTCTATTCATTATTTCTCTCAGTTTAAGGTTAATATTTCCTCATATAAGTTCAAACTTATTATTGGTTGAGACGTTGTTCCTTTATGAATCTTCTTTCTGTAAAAAAAGAAAAATCTTTTGTATGGAACTCCGCTTTCGACTGAAACGTATTTTCATTAATGGTACTGTTTCTTCCTTTCGGTTCAAACATGTTTTAAAAAATATATTCTTCCCTCTCTGCTGAATTGTTGAAACCTGAAACTACGATATTCTTTCCTCTTCTCGGTTCAAACTTCTGTTTCAGGATGTTGTTCTCTCCTTTTCGTTAAAACGTATTTTCTTCGATACCCGGTGGAGGCACAAGTGGTTCGGATCCCACTTTAAACTGTAGGTCCAGTCCCGATTAGCCTTACTGTGCATAAAGTGGACTTAAAACAACAAATCAATCAATCAATCAATCAATCTTCGTGGATATTCTGCTCTCGCCTCAGTTGAAGCATGTTTTTATTTAGAGTATTATTTCCTCTCTTCGGTTCAAACTTTGTTTCTTGAAGATGGTTGAAACTTATTTCCTTTGAGACAGTTCTTTCCTTCTTTTGGCTGGATTTTTTTGGTTGACGTTTTCCTTTCCTTCTCTCTATCTAAACTTTTGTTGCCTTGGGTTGAAACATACTTTTATTATTCCGTCCTTTCGATTCAGCAATTTGCATTGTACTGGTTAATTTAAAAAGTCCCTCTGCCTCTCTAGCTTTATCGCGACGATGAAAATGACTGGCAATCAGATGTAAGTAGGGTTACCAGACGTCCTGTCTGGTGCTACACTCTGTTTGTAGCATGAGTAGTATAGTGGTGATGATTTACAAGAAAGAATGTGGAACTTATATCAAGTCTATATTACCAGCAAATACCTCAACCTGGCAGACCCAACATTTTCTGCAGTAACTCCTGCGAAGCTGCCAAGATTTCAGTGTGACGCTCATAATTACCGAGTGCTCTTTATGTACCTAATTTACTCCTGGCCAGGATTGGACTCTCCTTGAAAAGATCTTGCAGCCATTGTGGTTTTTCAAGCCCAAAGTTCCAGTTGCGTGTGGATTGCATTTCTTGACTCTTCTACAAAGTCCAAGTTCCACAAGCAACCTAACCAGTTCCAACTACTGTCACCGCATTACAGAAAAACCTGTTGCGGAGTACAGACGACCGAAAGTATAAAGTTAGACTCGCTCTTACGTAATTTGCATTTGCATCGTGTGTCGTCCCTAGCAACCAACGGTTTCGTACGTACTTGGAACGCCTTTAGGTCCTTGAGCTGAAATAGCCCCTTTCTTCAACATAATTCCACACGAGTTCTACCGCACAAAGGCCAAAATTGGTTTGACCATGAACGCAGTGCACAGAGATGGGAAACTTCTTGATCTGTTCCATCCGAAGAATCGTTATGGTTCGACAGATTCTGGTAAACCTCGTTGTTTTAATGTCTTTTTGGTTCATAAAACAGGCGAGGGTAGAATACCTTGCAGGCAAACAAATTGCAACCGGGGTAGTTAAGAATAGCCCCAAAGGATATAAATTTTAACAGAAAGAAGTAAAGAATTACCTTAAGGGAAATGATTTTCAACTGAAATAAGGAAAGAAATAAGTTTCAACCAAAGGAAGTAAAGAGCATCTTTAAATGAAGAAATTTTGAATCGAAGGAGAGAATAAAGTCCTTAACAAAATATTGTCTCAAAGAAGGGAGAGAAAGAATGTCCTTAATAAAAAAATAATTGCCTCAAAGAAAATAGGTTTCAAGCAAGGGAAGTAGAGAATATCTTTAAATAAAGAAAGTTTGAACCGAAGGAGAGAAGAAAGTCCTCAACAAAAATTGCCTCAAAGAAAATAAGTTTCAACCAAGGGAAGTAAAGAGCATCTTCAAATGAAGTAAGTTTGATTTGAAGGGAGAGAAGAACGTTATTAATACGAAGGCTGGTCATAATGATAGTTTTCCTACTTAGAACCCTCTGGAGCCCGTTCGAGTTGCTGTCAAACTTGGTATAGAGGCAATGGAGTCCGTGGGGAAACGAACGCTGATGAAAAATATATATATAGTTCAAATTTTCACCACCAGGTGGAAATGTGGCGCTTAAAATTACATTTCCCCTTCTGAAACCTTCTGAAACCAGTTCAAGTAACTGATTGCGGTGAAACTTAGTTTATAGTCTATGGAGACCATAGAGAAACGAATGCTGATGAAAAAAGTACAAATTTTCACAAAAAGGTGGAAATGTGGCGCTGAAAAAACAACATCCAGAAGTCGGACATACAAAACTTAATATTTACTTTATGTTAGTACAGCAGTGTTCAATATGCGCGCCGTCAACTTAAATGATATTTTGGTAGCCTAAAACCACAGATAAAACGTATGGGTAGCAGCGTGATGAATGGCTATACGAAGCGTTTTCGAGGATGTTGTTCACTGTGCACCAGATTTTAGCGCCACATCTCCACCTGGTGGTGAACATTTGAACTCTCTTTCGTGACTCCTTGATTAAAAGGCAACCACGTTAGCACTACGTAATCCGGAAGCCTCAGTTCTACAGTGAAGATTGAGCTCCATGTGTCTTTAACCTGGAATCGAACCCAAGATCCCTTAATTACGAGAGAGAGAGAGAGAGAGAGAGAGAGAGAGAGAGAGAGAGAGAGAAGAATTTCCTATCTGGTGTCAATGCTCGTGGTGAAAAAAAACAATGGCTTAAAGAATGCTCCCATGACGTCATACCATAGCGAGGCAAATATTTCTGTTCAACTTTGCATGCTCTACGAGTCGAAATTCCACTAGGCTTACTTTGCAGTCGACACCTTTCTCGTTATCAATAATTGCCGTGACGCATTCATCGAACACTAATCTGTCTGCTATTGTGTTTGTTGCACCTGCACCTGTAAACGTTTCCTTCCTGTTATGTCATTCGCACCTATGTTGTGTCTTTCGTTGGAAGACCTTGGCACTCAAACGACTGTTGCGCAAGGAACCTAATTTGCGACTTTCGTCGAGAAATTAAGCAGGAAATCCTCCCTTGCATTATTACGGCCTTTCTCTCTGTTTCCCGCCCCCTTTTAAATTTTCCCTCTCTTTCCGTTTTCTTTCCCTTTCCGTCTTCTGTACTCTTACATGTTTCTTTCGCTTTCCTCTCTTTCTCTGTTTTCCCTTCCTCTTTTGCACTTTTCCTCTCTCTGCATTTTCTTTCCCTCTTTTGTACTCTTTCATGTTTCTTTCGCTTTCCTGTCTTTCTCTGTTTTCCCTTCCTTTTTTGCACTTTTCCTCTCTCTGCATTTTCTTTCCCTTTCCCTCTTTTGTTCTATTTTCATTTCTCTTTCCCTTTTCCGTCCTTTTCTCTATTTTCCCTTCCCCTTTTACACTTTTCCTCTCCTTACATTTTCTTTCCTTTCCCTCTCTTGTTCTATATTCATTTCTCATTCCCTTTTCCGTCCTTCTCTCTATTTTCCCTTCCCCTTTTACACTTTTCCTCTCTTTACATTTTCTTTCCCTTTCCCTCTTTTGTACTCTTTCATGTTTGTATCCCTTGCCCCTTTACACTTTTCCTCTCTCTCCATTTCTCTCTTTTCCATTTCTTTCGATTCTTCTTTCTCCTTCCCCCTTTTTACCCTGTCTTTCTCTCTTTCCCTTTCCCTACGAGGTTTTCATTACTGTCCTCTCCATACATTTTACACTTTACTTGCAAAATTTGTTCGGTTTTGAAATAAACAATTTATAAATGTGCGATATTTATTGTTTTCTGTAAATTAAAAACGCCACAATCTTCTGCAATTTATGTTACAGTGCCATTTTTTTGTTTTCGTAGCTAATTTAGTGCCTAAAGTCCGGGCAATACATGCAGTGTTCCGCAACCTTTTTTTACTCACGGCACACCCCAGAGGGGCCTAGACTCAACACGGCACACCAAAATGTCTGTCCCCTCAAAATCATATGAATCTTAATATAATTACGAAATATTACGTCGTTATGTAATCAATTATTATTATCATCATTGTTGTTGTTGTTCTTCTTCTTCTTATTATTATTATAAAACATGAATAGACATGCATTTATTAAAAATTTATTAACTTTAATTCACTGTAGAAAATACACATTTCAAATACGAATTTTAAAGTAAATAACTCTACTCATACCTTCAATGTGATACTTGAGCCTGCTTAGCTGCACACAGACGGCTGATTCGTGGCGGAATCATTGACAAAGCAAGCCTCATTTCTTCATCGACGGATTTGAGTCTCTCTCTCTTTGATGTTTTAATTGCAGTCAACGTCGAGAAGCACAGTTCACACAAATAAGTAATTGAAAATGGTAATAACACATTAACTACCATCTCGGAGATAGCCGGGTATTCACTGCTTATTGACAACCAAAATGTAACCAAAGGCACTTCGAAAAATTTGAATTTCAATGTTCTGTCTGCTTTCAAATCTGCCAGTTCCTCTTATAAGAGTAAATTTTTCGGAAGATATTTCAAATCCATACTGAATGGATCACGAACCCAGTCAAAATCTTCAACGCTCTCTCCAAAATATTTTTTGAAAGTCAGCTGCAAGAGTACTAAATGTTCTTTAATTAAGTCCATCAACACCTTGTTATCGTCAGCAAGGGGCCATACAGTTTGGAACATCTCACACGATCCATCTTCAATTGTCTGTATCCACAAGTTCAACTTAATAATAAATCCTTGAATCTTATCCATACTAGTCAGAATATTTTCGTTTCTACCTTGCATTTTTCTGTTTAGTTTAAGAAGCGCCGAGAAACAGGCACAAAGCAGGCAGCCGTACACAAAAGATGCAGTGTTACAAACAAAGCACTCGCTTGAATAGCTCTATTGTATGATTGGTGCGGGCCGCTAAAAGACTTGCTAAAAGCCTTACGTGGCTTTCTTTGCGGTGAACACAAAGCTTGCCGCATGTAACCCATCAAACCGGCCCAATATTACAGGCGAGAATACATATAAGATGAGCAAACTATAACAATATTGAGTAAATAAATTACATTTAATTTCTATGAAAATATAACAGTTATCAGCAAGAATAAACAAGCACCTTCGTACTTAAAATCGACAATTAATTTCTTACAATATTACAATAGTAGGTAAAAGTTCGCGTCACACCTTTCACCTTGTGACGGCACACTAGTGTGCCGCGGCACACCGGTTGCGGAACACTGCAATAGACTGTTGATACCTTATATTTTATTTGTTTTTTAAAACAAACTTAATTATATTATATATATAGATATATATATATATATATGTATATATACACACGCGCGCGCATTATTCAATTCATTACTAACCTTTGTATTACGTGGTACTGTGTAGAGATTGTGTCGATTTGGTTTATTTTACTTCGCTTTTCTGCCAATATTAGCTAATCGCAACAATGAGGATGAGTGATGATACGATGAAGATGAAAGGAGACTCACAAAGAACACCCATGTACAGGTCGTAGAATGTGAAAACATTAATTTGGGATTTGGTGTCTGCATGTTGTATTTTTCTCGTTTTTCTGTTTCTGTTTTTCTGCTGGAATGTTAATTAATTTGAACGTATTTTATCGACTATTCTAAGCTTTTTGTATGTGAGTCATTCCATACGAAATCAGCACAGTCCACAACCTGACAATCTCCGAGTTTCATGAAGTTTGGGAAGTTGAAACTATGCATGGAACGCAGTAACTATGAACATTTTGAGTCTCGTGCAGCTTGTAATTGCAAAATTATTCAAGGTCAAAGTTCGTAGAAATTGCCCTTTCTGAGCCCGTTTACCTATACTAAATGTGCTGTAGCTTTACTCCTATTTGGCCTAGGAAGCTGACATAAAGTTTATTGTGCAGGGAATGGAACAAGCTTTCCATACGTTGGAAAACCTTTGCCACTGCATTTCTCTGGAAATTCTTGCCTGGTTTGATATATCACATCACCCCTTTTCCATTGAAAATGTTTGAGTTGAATTCAATATGACGGCCAACTATATGGCGGTCCTCAGCTACGCACACACTACTATGGTTCCTCTTGGGCCTAACATGTTTCTATCATTTCCAAATGTACCCAGCATAACTCCCTTACATTTTATAGGTGGTGTAAAAGGACTTTGACCCACCTCAGTACATTGTAATGAGGCCTTTATCAGTTACATAGCTACACATATTATTTTGTATTTTCTGATCCCATTGCAGTTCCAGTTTAATTTTTTTATATGTTTTAGAGTATAGCAACCTGCGCCAAATATATTTTTTTCACTAATATTGGCGATGACGTGTTTTGAGAGTTTCAAGGTCAAAGTTCAAGGTTAGGTGACAATTTTTTTATCCAAAGGTAGGCTTGTTACATATAAATGGAAAGCTTGATCCATTCCCTGCACAATAAACTATATTTCAGCTTCCTAGGATAAATAGGAGTAAAGTTACAGCACATTTAGTACAGCTAAACGAGCTCAGAAAGGGCAATTTGTGCGAACTTTGACCTTGAATAATTTTGCAATTACACGACAAACGAGACTCAAAATTTTCATAGTCGCTAAAAGTTCCATGCGTAGTTTCAACTTCCCAAATTTCATGAAAATCGAAGATGGTTAGGTTGAAAATTCCAGATATCTGTGTTGATTTGGCATGGAATGACTCATTTGTTGTTTTCCAGCAATTAAAGAAAAACTGTTTTTATTTCCGAATGGGTCGACCCTCGTGTATTCAAGCACACATCATTATAAATTGCTTCCCGAGACTACTGGGCGACATTTTGTCGCATCCTATACATTTCCCGCTCGTGGGCCGACAAATGTGGGATGCATAAAATTGGCTTTTAGTTGCAGCTTGTGTCTAGACATGTATTAATAACTTTTTTCCAACAAGCCTTGTTGTAGAAACTTTGACTTCGTTCCGGTTTCCTCAATTTAATGATTAATCAGAGATGCTGCAGGAGCTACTTGTGCTCGCAAGCCGCAGCTCGCTCCATTGTTTCGTCTTCTCGGGTGAGACTAATTAATCAAACTTCGCTTTTCGTAATGAACAAGATGCGCTAAGACTCCGCTGAAATATCTTCCCAGTTTGCACCGCGCTCATACCGAGACGTGATAATGTCCTCACGCAATTTGGAGCGTTAAAAGTTCCTTTCGCAATTTTGTATGTACAGTCACCGGCAATAAAAATGGGACATGTGCAGATCCTGAAATGGTAGCTTCCCTGCAAGGTGTGTTGCGGGTTGCCGAACTACGGCGATAAGAGAATATTTTTTGCCGGTGGCTGTACAGTCAACGGCAAAGATAATTGTAGCCAAATTGTCCATCGCTATTTGCATTCCATTATATTCTACGTTCTGTGTTGTTTTGAATGGAATTTTGTTGCTTCGAAGTACGCTACTTATTGATGTTTTTATGTCAATTCTTTTACATTACATGGTGGAAAACGAACTGAATTGAAATGATGGACAATTCGTCAAGTATTTCTTCTGCGTTGCCTGTACAAAGAAGCGATGTTGTGAAAAGCTTGAGAAAAGTTACTGGAATATATGGCAAGTCGGGAGTATAAAGAGTGCTTTTGAAGGTGAGCTGAATTTGTTCTTCCTACGGGAATTTCTTTGTAGAAATACTGGGCAAAAAACCCTCCTTTTTTATTTATTATTATTTACTTATTATTAAACACTAGTACAGGCAAATGCCCAGTTACAGTGCTTTGAGGTATTGTATGGAAGTAGAATCCCAAATTGGGTCCATACAAGGATATAAGGAACAGAAAATTATCAAGATTTCAGCGTTGTACAGATAAAGATAGCGGCCACCAGGCACATGGTTAAGTTCTGAGTTAAGTTCACATACATGTTGACGAAACAAAAGTAATTAAGAATTGGAAAGAGAAGACAAAAGCAATGAGAAAAGAAACTATAAGAAGGAACAGCTTAATTGTTACATAACAACAATATATAAGACAAGGGTGGTATATCATAAAGTATACAACATATTGGTTCTATTATACAGGATTCACATAATATTTTTCCTTTTAGGTCTAAATAGATCAATGTCAGGGAGACTATATTGTACAGTGTCTCTCAAAAGTTTTAGGACAACGACATTTTAAACTAGGCAACCCAATTTACACAAGGCGTTGGTGGGTTGCGTGTACAGTTAGGCTCAATTTCAGGGTTGCCACATGCACAATAGATATTTATAAAATGCGCGAAAGGAATAAAAACAAGTAATATTGTATAAAATTATGAAAAATATCACTATTATATCGCAAGTGACAAAATTCTTTCTGAAAGAAAATAAAAAGGTTTCTTAGTATTTCATTGCTGATGAGTCTACAGAAAGGAAAAGAGGTGAGAGAAAACGAAAGATGACAAAGGAGAGGAGAAAGAGAAAGCGAAAGGAGAAGAGGAAAAGTAGAGGAGAGAAGAAAGAGAGGATAAACGAGGAGAGGAGATGTAGTGAGGAGAATGGAAAAATATTCTAGGAGAGATGAGGAAAATGGAGCAAAGAAGAGAGAAGAGGAGACGAGAGGAGGGGAGTGGAGAGTAGAGTAAAGGAGAGAAAAAGAGAAGAACGAAAAGAAGAGGAGAACAGTGCGGTGGAGTCGGAAATCTAAGACAGGAGAGGAGATACGAGAAGTGGAGATGAGTGGGATGGAGATAAGATGCGAGAAAAGTAGGGAAGGCGATATGAGATAAAAGCAGATCGAACAGAAGGAGGGGAGAGGAGAAGGAGAAGAGAAGAACAGAAGGGACTGAAGAGAAGAGGTAGTTGCAGAAAATATCGTCTCAGCGTCAAGAATTGATGCATTGGTCAAATTATCGACATGAAACATTCAATAACATTTTGAAATGTATTGGAGAATGTATTAGATCGGTTCGAAATGCATTTTGGCTTAGTTCAGAGCAAGGTAAAATCTTCCATGTAAGATCTTTGATTTTACCTGCGATTATACCACTAAAAACATGAATGTAATTTTAATATTTATAAGAATTATCCAATTTTTGTCCACTTCTCGGTTCGTTGAAATGGAGATTTTGTAATTTAATATTTCCCCTCCCCCCATCGTTAATTCCAAACTGAATCATTCCGTTTCACACGGCGTGGACAATGAACACAATGGGATAGGTCTAAAACTTACGAAAATTTTCTGCCACCGGAAGGGTTTGAACCTACGACCATCAGATTGACAGTCCTGAACGGTAAACACTACCCTACAAGCTTTCGCTCCTGAAAGTAAGTAGAAGGAGCTGACCAATGTGAAATGTAGATGCAACTCTCCTCCTACATGTAATGTGCAAGCAATACTTGTTTGTAACAAAGAAAACGAAGGTACGTAGTACGACTCGGCGAAAACATTTAATTTAGGATTGCACATGATGAAAACTTTTCATTCGATATTTGCGGAGGTATCCTTGCATTGAACTCGAGTGGGAAAAGGGGTAAAGTTAGTATGTCCTGAATTGCCACAAATATAAATAGTTATTTCATTAATATTTGTCAATGTCTTTGAAGCAGTACACAATTATCGTTAGAGTATCATAATTCACGATCTTATACATGAAAATATCCCTTTGAATGTGTGTCAATTCATTTATTTGTTTAATTTTTTATAAATTACATATGCAGAACAATGTAGCCACTATACACTGCTATTACAAATAATGTTACCATGCTCTTCTTTATAATAAAAAGAGAATTAAAAAAAAGTACACCTAGTATGGAGAATCGAATGCTTTCAAGAACTCTAACCAATACACTACGCCCTTTGTTTCCCTTGGAGCAACAGTTCTTAATTATTCTGTCGCGTCAATATTGTAAACGTTATCCTGCAAAAAGAAGTTCAATACTCTGATATAGCTCTGTACTTCTAGAATTACTCTATATACATGCATTTGAAATTTAACTCTGAATTTATTTCTTCGTTGTTAGTATATCTAAGCTTGTGAATATACTTTATTTGTAATTTTATAACGGTTACATGAACATCTACGAAGTAGTTCCTTATAATAACCTCCGGTTGACCAAGTTGCCAATATAAACAAATGGAATACAGATTGTCTTCGAGCTAACATTGTTAAAAAGGAGCGGATACATGTATTACTATCCCAATACTTATTCAATAAGATTTCTTGTTTGTCAGAAATTATGACTTAAAGTATTGCATGTTGAGCTAGTGCCTACCTAGCCGCCTCTGACGAAATCTATCATTCTTCAGATTCTCTTTCAAATTCGACTCTGGTCACTTGTAACATGCTGGGTGCAGACACTGTGCATCGACGCACCGTGTTTTGCGATAAGAAGCGGCCTTGAATAGCGTGAGTGAGTCACTTTGAATGCGAGCAAGCTACGCTACCAAGCTTGTCTCCCTTTGAAAACCAAGTCATTTTTTTTCACCGTTTCCGAACGCGATTGCTATTGTAGAAGTATATATTCTCTCAAAAGAGCACGAAAGGAAATTTCACCAATATTCTCCCGTCGTTTAAAACCAAATATTATCTATTAAACGAAAAGTTCACGATTGTCAATAAACGGTTTAACCTATCTCAGCATAGGTTCGATCCCGTGTTCAGTCTCCGGGAATATTCGGCCTGTGTATAGGGCCGGTGGCAACCCACTATCGTGAGGAAATTGGGGAGCTCCGAGTGAGTGAGCGTAATCCGGTCGCGAAGTCCTACAACGGCTGGGGGTCTGTCGGGCCGACCACCCGTCCCCCTAGTCTGGCTGTAGATCTCCACGCCAGGGAGTCGTAACGTAACGAAATGGAACGGTATTTTCAATTACGGTTTCCGTTACGTTACAACCAGAAATAGAATAACTTTTTTCGTGAACAGAAACGTTACCTCAGGTATATGAACATTACGTTATAGGTGTGCATAACGGTACCGAACCATAACTGATCTCTGAAGGAGTAGGTCTTCACGTGACACTTTAACGTTACATCCATTGCCGGCAACCAGTAACGTTACAGGGTAAGAAAGAGGTTCGTCACATATTGACTAGTAACTTTAGTGTGTGTGGAAAGTGATAGTAACGTTACAATTAACCAGTAACTTAATTGAGGTCACGGCTGTAAAAACGTTACACTCCTTTTTTCAAAGCAACAACGTTATTTATAGCTGGTATCATACAGACGTTCCGATGTGCAATACCGTGTCCGATGCCGTGTTCCGGAGAGAATAACATAGGTCTCTCGTATAATTGTGCTCGTTACTTTTGTAACGTTACAGTTCTTTTCCTCCACAAAAGTCTGTTTCGAAAAAGTGATACACATATCCGTTACGAATAGCAAATACCGTTATCGAAGGCGTTTTCGAAGAAGCTTCATAATTATGATCGGCAGCATACTAACATTACAGTACTTTGACCCCTTGAAAGTCACTAAGTTATAATACGTATTTTCGTTTTTGATGTCAGTGAAAAAATTAAATTGTAAAACAAAACGTTTGAAAACATCAGTAAACAAGATTCGGCGTGACTAAAGTTCTGGTTATTGGAATTTACTTATTAACTATGTATTTATCACAAATATATTTATTTTCTGCATACTTAATCGCTTTATGTGAATTTGTTCTAATTTGATTATTTATGCTAGATGAATTTTAACATGTACGTTCACTTTATACGATAGCAAAGCAAACGTTTGTTGAGGGAAAACGTTTATATCTATCTATCTATCTATCTCTCTCTCTCTGTTTACATGTATTACATTTTTTTTTTTAAAAAAATACAGTTGTTTGGCGATGAGAATGATTCGTGCTTAGATTAAGTTGCTGAAGGACGAAACATAAAGGACCAAACATGGTCGAGCCAAAAAATCATCCGTGGCACGCGTTCGTCCACCTAAGCGAGAGGCAAGCTTTCTCCTATCGGAAGACGAAAAATAATTGCTTGCTTCGCGACCTTGAGAAGGCGAACAGAACTGATAGCAGCAGCACCACGCAAAATCGAAAATCTGAATCCTGAAACTTTGTACACGTGACCTTCGATCACAAAGCATCCGAGTAGACAACGCCTTGGGGCTATATGAAAGGCACTTTTGGCAAGTAGAAAATGCCTAGAAACGAAATGTTAGATGTAATTGTTGTACGAAACAAACGACACCGCGTTTGTGCAACTGGTCTGTAGCTAGACAGGGCCATTGGACTCTCAAGAAGGCAAGAATTGTATGGAAAGTGATTCTCAAAACTAAGCGAATAAAAGGACAGTATATTTATCATTTACAAGGGCCCTCATCCGCTTACAATTTTGAAAATTACTTTCAGTAATTCTTGTCTTCTTGGACAGGAGGTGCATTAAACTTTTTGGTGTAGAAACAGACAGAACGCCCGCCTACCTACCACGTTTGAAAGAAGGGCATAGACAGACAAGAAAGTAATTTTCAAGAACGCAAGAACGGCAGTCGACATGGACATTGAGCAACGTGTGACTGAGAAATACAATCGGAACAAAGGACAAGATTATTCAAGAAACAGTAATTTTATAAAACTTCCTATCATTAACTCAAACTCAGTTCATCCTTTTATCCTCTTTTGTTTGTTATACTTTTGTATTATTCATGTTTTATATCGCTTTTCTGCCACTTGTAGATAATCGCGACGATGAAGATGAATGATGATCATATTAAATCTATGAAGGGATGCTTACAAAAAAAAACAGCCATGCCCAGATGTCTACTCGAACTTGAAATGTTTGGTACCGAGTGTATGAGTGGATCACTAAACGACTTCGGCCTTCGAGGCTACGGTTTCAGTTGCAACATGCAGTATAATTACGTTTCTACTACTCTGAATTGACCAAAGCATGTGGTATGTATCCTTCATTTTACTTTAAAAGCCCCCTTGATACATGAGATACTACAAATAATTTCAGGCATACCCTCGAATTCTGATTGCCTGGTACTTTTTTTTTTAACTAAGTAATGAAGTGACGTTTATATTGATATTAGGCCTACGACTAGCTTGAACTAAAAACTCTTGTGAAATACTGTGTATATGTCATCCTTGTGAAGTGAGGAACTTCATATTTTGCTAACAAAATATGTATGAAAAATTATATTTGTAGCTACTACTTGAAGAATTCAAATTATTATTATGATGGAATTTCAACTTACGTATACTCTGCATATAATGTGTTATCGGAGAGGAGTTTTTGTCTCGCAGTCAATATATTTTTAGTTGAGGAACTCGAGAGTAAGTTGGAAATATATAATGACCCACGTTGTGGTGTGCTGTTCGATTAATCAGAATTGGAGTGAGAGAAATCTGTAGTTAACTTCATTCAACACGTCAATTTGTAACTGTGAATGCAAGTTTTCTTTGATTTAGCAGGAAATCAGTCTGCTATTGTTGTAAGTAATAAATGGAAATATATATATATATTTTCTGCTCGAGTAGGAATCCGCAGCCGTTATCCAATCAATCAGTTTCTGTGTGTGAAACTTCTGTCTAGGAAAGCTACATACAATTTGCTTTTAATAACAGCAGCTTCAAAATAACCTATCCATTCTTGTCATGCCAAGTAATGTTTGATTTTGATTTGTTATATTTAACTTTGGTTTTATGCCACTTTTGGCTAATCGCGAAGACGAGGATGGGTGATGAAATGACAAAATTGATGAAAGGACATCACAAAGAAAATAATGCACAGGCTGTGATCCGAACTCGGAACCTGTGGCGTCGTATTGCACTGTGCTAACCACTCCGCCACGGAGCTCTGCAAAGTAATGTTTGACCATACATTGTTCATGAAATAAAAACATAACATATACAGTGGTTCACATTAGTAATCAAATACGTAGCATCTTGCTGCATTTTTCACAATATTTGAAAATTAACAACATGTACATAAATATAAACGATGGTGAAATATTTATACGCATTTCTTAAAGTTATATGTAACTTTTTTTTAAATTTTGGGTGCGTCAGCACTTAGGCTATTTTGCACCCGCCACGTTATACGGGGTGCAGCCCCTTACCATAACAAATAACATAACTGTAATGTCGCATAACTGAAATATTAAAATATTCTGACAGGTTAAAAGCTGAGGCTGTAAAGAAGCACGCAGCGCATATGACAGAAAGCAGGAGAACACACAGAATTATACTGGCCATAGGGACAGTCGCCAGAGTCTCGTTAGTCTGCAAAGAGCAGTCCAGGGTGTACTACGTGGAATGAAGTTGAGGATTGGATGTAATACGTGGAAGGTCACCCCTTACACCCCTGTTACGTTTTCAAATCTGAAAATAGTTATTTATGTTTGGATGTGAAAAAAGAGATCACTTTAATATTCAGACAAATCGTGAAAGCCTTCTGTTTCTGTTAAGCTACGTTTCCATTCTGACAAGTTCCAGACCCATGACGCGCAACATGTGCCGGCGCATGTTGCGCGTCATTCAGTGCACTGTTTCCAATTCAAAACTACTTCTGCAAAATACGCCCGCAACAGCACCGGAGTGCAGGACTTGTGTGTAGCGTTGTTCCATTGTGCTTTAGAGTAGTCGGTGTTTCTTCTCTTGTATTGTAATAATTTGGTAGTGATTTAACTTGTGTAAAGATGAACAATACAACTATGGCGGGTTTTGTGGTTATGGCAGGCGCGTACCATGAACTTGTAAAAATAAGAGGCGAAAACGACCTAGATGGTGGATTAGAAGTTTTCTAGCGAAAAGAAATTCGGAAGGAGCGTATAACTCGTTGATGAGAGACTTACGTCTTCAGAGTGGATACGAAAACTTTGTAAGAATGACTGTAAGTGATTTTGCATTGTTATTAAATCTTGTTGGACCACAGATTGTAGTCGCGTCGTCTGTTTCTAATCTAGTGCGCATGCCCCAGGAACTTGCTGCAGGCTGTTTCCATTGTCCGCGGCGCATGTTGTGCGTCTTAATTGTCGGGACAATTTTGTCCCCGGCACTTGCGCCGCGGCATGTTGCAGACAGTTTCCATTTCAACAAATGCTTGGCACATGCAGCGTCGCATGCCGCGCGTCATGTTGCACGGCAAATTTGTGGTAATAGAAACGAGGCTTTACATAGTTTTTTTCTACTGGTCAACTACAGTGCGGGGAAGGAACAATTGATGCTACTTCCTGACTACATTTGTTACCAGTAGCTGCATTTCTCCCTGACTGAAGTACGAGAAAAATGGGTAACAAAAACAAAAATACAACATTTGACGAACGGCAGCTATTTATGTTTACCGTACCTAACCAAAGGGTACAGGGAAATTGAAAATGTTAAGTAGTACATGTAAGCGTACCGTGGGTGATGCAAAAAACGTAATGAAAAGCAAAATGAGGTAGATTCCGTATCTCAGAAAATTCAACCAAGAGAAATAGGAGAACGAAATGAACGAGCTTCAGTATAAAAAATCAAGACCCTTTCCTCATCCCCACCCCCTTTCCAAACCAAGAGCTCCGAAAGCAGCTGTGCAACTTGGAGCAGGCATTGGGACTGCTGTACGGTTCAGTAGCGAAATTTCTGGAAAAATGCTACAGTTCGTCTGCGACGGTTTAATGAGTTGCGTTTCGTTCTAGCCTGGCTGATGATGAGTCACACCTTGACTAACCACTGGCAGCGATGGAATTGGTGACTAATATACCTCGGTTTACAACTTTTAAAACTACATTGCATAGACAGCGGAGTGCAGACTCAAGACAAATTGTCGAGAGAGAGGTCCCGGGTTCGATACCCGGTGGACGCACAAGTGGTTCGGATCCCACTTTAAACTGTAGGTCCAATCCCTATTAGCCTTAATGTGCATAAAGTGGACTTAAAACAACAAATCAAATCAAAACAAATCGTCGAGAGGAAGTGAACTTGGATCTAGAAATTTTAGTCATGTCAGATGGCAACACTTTCTTACTATCTGACAACTATGAAGGTGAGATTTGCAATTTCCAGAGGGAAAGAAATATTAAAACAACAAAAAGATATTTTCTTGGATGGAGCATTTAAGTGTGTTAGCAAGAGTTTGCTTCATTAAACACTATTAGGATGGTAGCCCTCGGACGAAACGCTACTTGGTCAGGTAACCGTAAGTTGCCTGTTCCTGGAATTCGGACGCGAAACGCTGCGCCACGTGCTGTACACCTGGCGGTTCAGAAAGCGAAGTAGAGCATGAGCGACGAATGCTGAAACTGATGAAGGGACACACACAGAGAACCCTCATGTGCAGGTCGGGATTCGAAACCGGGACCCCTGGCGTCGTAGTGCGCTGTGCTAACCACTCTGCCACGTAATATTTTTATTTACTCATTTTTAGCTACTTCCTTTTAAACTAACTAACTAACTAACTCTCTAGCTTTCTTAAACCCGAAGGTTCATGGCTGCAGCAACACAGGCCTTCCATCTGTCCCTATATTGAGCAAGATCTATATACTCTTTTCCATCCCTACCGATTTCCTTTAGGTCCATCTCAACGTTGTCCCTCCATCTTGATCTTGGCCTTCCTATAGGTCTCTTACCATCAGGTTTCCCAACAAGAATCCTATAAACTCCTCTTTCCTCTCCCATTCGTGCCATATGGCCTGCCCACCTAAGTCTTCTTGATTTAATTAGTCGAATAACATCTGGACATGAATACAAATTATGTAGTTCTAAATTATGTAACCTTCTTCACTCACCTGTCTCCTCATCCCTCCAAATATTTTCCTAAGAACCTTATTTTCAAATACTCTCAATTTATGTTCCTCTTTCAATGTAAGGGACCAAGTTTCACACCCATACAATACGAGTACTGCATACAAAATTACTGTTTTGTATATTTTAACTTTTAGTTTCTTAGTTATTAAACTAGAAGACAAAAGTTTATGAAGAGAGAAGTAACATGCATTTCCTGAATTAAGCCTACTTTTTATTTCCTCTTTAATATAATTTTCATTTGTTAATATTACTCCTAAGTATTTGAATTTGGAAACTGGTTCAAACGAGTTGTTATAAATAATTAGATTTTGATTATTACCTAACACTTGGTTTCGGCCGGTAAGCATATATTTAGTTTTCTCTTTGTTAACTTCCAAACCTATGTCTTTAGCAGTTTTGAAAAGTATTTTAGCATTATTCTTAATTGTATTTATATCATCCCCTAATAAGTCTACATCATCTGCATATGCTAACAACTGAGTCTCACCATTTAATTTTAGTCCTTCGTTAGTTTCTTTTACCTTCCTAACAGCATATTCTAAGGCAAAATTAAAGAGCAATGGATATAATGCATCTCCTTGTTTCAACCCATCATGAATTGTAAATTTGTCAGACACATAAATACCCACACGAATTTTACTTTCTGTTTCACTGGTGCATACTTTTATCATATTAACAAGCTTCTTAGGTATTCCAAATTCGACTAATATATTATATAATTTATCTCTTTTGACCGAATCATATGCTTTTTTGAAATCAATGAAAACCTGATGGACATTTTGATTATATTCCCACTTTATTCAAGTGACTTCCTTTTACCTACGCTAAAAAAAGAAATTAAAAAAATGAATATGTCTTTTTTTCAACATGTCCATTGAGAATGTAAATGATCTGTCCATTTTTTTATTTTGTCACGAAATCTTTAAAGTTTGACATTATAGTTATTGGATCTTTGTCGCCATTGCACTGAAAGTTTACATCATTGCAAAGGTTGATATATCTATCTACCAGATAGAACACTGGAATTGAATGAGATTAGGTAGTTGTTCTGTAATGGAGATAACACAATTCCATTATAACTTTGTCATTCGGTAAAATAATCGATTACTTTGATTTCACTATTATTCAAAATGTATCTATATGTTAAAAGCAAAAGTAAGAACCGAAGTCCACCATGCCAGCAACGCTACTACTTCTAAGCAGCTCCCACAATTGACTGAGGTTAGAATGAAAGTTTGTCTTGTTTTAAGTTCAGTTGTATGCACAGATAGGCTAATTGGGAGTGGGCCTACAGTTTAAAGTGGGAAATGAACCACTGTGCCTCCACCAGGAATCGAACCCGGTTAGAATGCAAGTGGTTTCTCATACTCAGATGGCAATTGTAGTTGATTGAGGGAAATTGTAAGCTGCAATTGTTTCATCTCTTATCGTCTGATGTCTACATACAAGCAATTTGGTATATTGAGTGTGTTTTTCGTTCATCTACGCAATATGGCAGCAGCCACGAGAATGCAAACTCAAGACAGGCGCACAAATTTGGAAGTAGTAAATACTGTATAGATGATTGAACAGAGCAAAATTTAAATTAACACACAAGTTTTGCTTTCGAAAATCTTAACATGCTGTGGAGCAAATTGTGGTTTTGCATTAAAGGGAAGACACGCGAATACCACTACTCACTCGTGGATGTAGTGATCGAAGTGGTAGTTTGTTGCTAGGGTAAAACGAGCCTTGGAAATCGGTCGGGAAGTTGTTTGTTATTGTTTCACATAATTTGTAGGTAGTCACACGTAGTCTGAGAAACAGAAAAGTCACACATACAAGAACCTTGCTTGCAGGCCACGGATAATAATCCTGGGGAAGTGGCGCTACCAGCTCCTATTTTCCAAAATTTGGCACGTTAGGTATTACACCAGATGTGTCATTTGGGTATGATACATTTTTATTATATTCCTGTGGATATTCGAACAGTGTTCTCGGCTTGCGAGCCAGCTTAAATCGGCGTTAGCGTCCAATGTTTCGAGCGCATACATTGCTCCCATCATAGGTAGAGAGCATCCTGCTTAGAGCAATGTATGCACTCCATTAGTTTGAGAAAATCTAAAATAAGAGGAATTCCTATCCCTGTTCTCGTGTTGATATTTCCTGGCAAATAAGAGGCTGTCGCGGTCTATTGCCGCGCTATACATTGAAGAAACAATGCTTTTTAACGACCGCCATGTCGGGCAGATTTCAGTTGTATATTGGCATTTATCTTATTCGTATATTTTCAAGTTTAGAACTTGGATTAAATTATTTATAGTTAATTGTTTTTATAATTCATGTATATATTACGTTTCTTTATATTTTATAATATCATTCACGTATTTTTTTTTACTTTCTTTTTCGCGTATTTTTGCAACATTTATTCAGAATTTATAGGATCCCAAATAATATATGCAACGTTTTCATTGTTTTTGAAGCACAAGTTAAATACATTTCTTCTTAATATCGATTTTTGTTCAGCAATGTACAAGATTGAAGTAATTTGTCTTCCTTATAAACTAAATCTTTATTTAATCATTTTTTTATGTACAAGGACAAATATGATTTATTTGATAAAATCAGTTTAGTTATTTCTATATAGTTTAATATTGTAATATTATAGCAACGTATTTCTCCCTCGTTTTCAATAAAATATCGTATTCCTATTGGCTGTTTATGTTAGGAGTAGGGGAACCACGCTTCGTGTTCTTTGCGATGTAAAAACTTCCACGTTGGCATTTTTAATTGTTGCCAACCTTAACTTTAGCTTACTATCGCTAATTAACATTGATGTGTTATATAAATTATCAGTTTTTCTTGTGTTATTTTATGTTATGAGTTTGTATTGTAAGTTAGAACAATCTGTTATGCTGCGCCTCGCGCTTGAGGTTGCAGTTGAGGTCTTGCTATTAACTGTGAAAGCGGTGCGCGGACTCTCGTGTTAAATAAATTGCTTATGACTGCCTGCGAGCGTGCATGACCCAATAAATTATAACTTTTAACTTGTGCGAATCAGTATGTACGCGCGCGATTCGTGATTAAAGATTTGGACATTTTAATTATAAAGTATTTGGAATTTTATTTACTGTCACGTGTCGCAATTCGGTGGTTTCCTTCCTGGAGGAATGTGGATCGTCTTAATCCCGATCCCTGAGTGAGAACTGGTGCTCCCAACTGACCAGCCGGAGCAAGGAGCGGTGTGTTGCCAATTCGGCATACCCTGGAGTTTTCCGACGGAAAATAAGTTGGCAATGCTGCGAACACCGACGCATTCTTGATAAGACGCTTGAGGAGGGTCGAGAAAACTTTCCTGAAAAAGCGCAACCCCAGTATCGAAGGTCATGCTACACGTGGATTGGCAACTTTCGGGAGCATGCTGTCTGTCTACACAATTCTACCAAAATACCTGTTTGAAAATGAATCTTCTGCTCGCATTTTATTTTTCAAATGTAGTTCTGACATTCTAGTCATTTTGCAATTATTTTTATTTGTTCTTATTTTGCTTTGCTTTTATGTCACTTTTATAATTAATCGAAACTATGAAGATGGATGATAAATAGATTAAATTGATGAAGAGACACCTAAAAAAGATATTTACAGACCAGGACTCGAACCCGGAACCTAAAGCGGATAGGTTGGGGGGGGGGGGGAGACCGTCAATAACTCCCGGTCACGAACTGGCTTATAATTTTTGTAATTTCTCAGGAGTATTTTTTGTTCTGTTCATGCATAATGCCTGCTTTCGGAAACTTAATTTATAAGTGACACACTTCGTTCGGTGGGGACAAGCCACGAATTGTTTGAGAGGAGGGACAAATCTCGTTCATATACTAGATACAATCATGGACTATACTTGAAATGGCCTCCCCGATGGCGCAGTGGTTGCGTCGTCGCCTAGTAATCAAGGGGTCCCGGGTTCGATACCCGGTGGAGGCACAAGTGGTTCGGATTTCACTTCAAACTGAAGGTCTAGTCCCGATTAGCCTTACTGTGTATAAAGTGGACTCAAAACACCAAATCAATCAATCATATATTTGAAATGTGACGTGCTAAACACTACTTTCGGAGATCAGATGGACATGGCAATTTTGATATACAAGTTGCACTTTTTCTACTTAGATTATTTATGTCCAAATTTTATCCTAATAGATAATCTCGCAACAACGCAAAATGTTTAAATTGACTCGAATTCACAATGGCTCATATACAGTGTGTTTATAAATGAACGGTGCGGCTTCAAAAATTAATAATTAATCTATTTATTACCTTACACAGGCAAAACTTACACCGTAATCAGCAGCAACTGTCCAAGTTTATATAACTATTTTTAAATAAGTATAAAGATAGAAATCGAGAGGGGGCAATTGCCCCTCTGTGCCCCCTTGCAGGTGCTCTTGGCCGTCTGGAAGAAATAGTGCACGAAAGACGTTAAAACTAAATCCATCTTGATTATCCTTTTGTCTTGCTACTCTTAGATTCTGCAACCTTTCTTTCTATAGTCCAATGTTTGCCTTCCTTACCTCCTAGAATTGATTTCTGTACAAGTTTGAGGACTAATCTCCCCTGCCCCCTGTGGTTGTGCCACTGCATTTTCTTCCACCTTTGTTGCTTTGTGAACTTTCATCGGCTTCAAAATACTTCATTTTCTTCAAGAGCACAATATCGTTTAATAACCGGCGATATGATTCCTCTACCCTAAATTTCTGGAATAAAGTATAATAAAATAGGGGCATGGAAATCTGGAAGGGGGGCGAGGATGGCCACCTCTCCCCTTTAGAAAACGAATGTCAGCTTAAAGTATATATTTCACACGTATAATTTGATTTGTCATAGTAATTTACATTAATTATTATAATGGGGATGCAGGAATGCGATAATTTCGAATTCAAGTGGTGTTTCTTGAGGGGGCAACACTATTATCGGGTTAATATGCAGTTGCATATGGCATATTTCCCTGCGTCTAAAATATCGAAAGATGTCCATGACGAGGGGGGGGGGGGCATTTGCCCCCCCCCCCCTTGCACCCCGTGCGGACGCCTATTGCTACTCATTTCTACACTAGTCGGAAGCTTTATTCAATTTCGAGCCAAAAATGTAATTTAATATCAAATCGGGGTTGTTAAACGTCCACGAACCCATAAATTCTAATGGGTTCTTCTATTGGGTTCCGCAACAAGACCGGAACCTTTTTTATCGCACAGTTTAAATTCGATCCAAGTTGCGTATTCTTTCATTTCAATATGAAACTTAGACCGTCTTTAAATTGATCCGGAAAGAAGGTCCCTGTGCCGTATTTCAATTGATCAGGAGAAAATGTCCCTGGAACGAATTGAAATACATAAAGAGGCTCTTTACAGTCCAGATCCATTTATGCTTGCTAATATTCCCTGCTGAACCGGAATTGAATTGATTTAAAATTCCTGACCCTTTAACAAACAACCATATTTTTCACGGCTATTTCCCATACGATATACTGAGTTATTTTTCGCAATGTTCCAATGAAAGGTAAGAGATTTTGGCTATTCCTTTTTCTTCCTTGATGTTAAATAGATTATATTCGTCACGCGCCTATAACGTTACTAGCTAACATTTGTGAATTGTTCTTTCCTTGTAACGTTAACATCTACCATACTGAATTTATTTACGTTCCTTATGCAGATGGTATGTACCCAACTGCATTTTGTTCCGTTCCGCTACAGTGGTTTACATTTTGTTACATTCCTATGTAACGTTAGTTAACCATATTGCCTTTCACTTCATTCCGTTACGGAGGATTGCATTCATTACGTTCCTATGTACCGTTATTTACTACCATGTTGCATTTCGTTACGTTTTTGTAACGCTAGTATATACCATATTGCATTTCGTTACTACGTTCCTTGTAACGGTAGTATATACCATATTGCATATTACGTTATGTTCCAATGTGCTCATTTCGTTACGTTCCTTTATAACGTTAATATCTACCATAATACATTTTGTTACGTTCTCTGTAACGTCAGTCTATAACATATTGCATTTCGTTACGTTACGTGGGTACCAGCAGCTGAACCATACTCTTCCTCCTACAAAATGGAACGTAACGTGTAACGCAAATTGGGTACGCTACGACTCCCTCCTCCACGCCCCCCTGGTTGCCCCTCGTGGGAGGGAGGCCATCAGTCGGTAGGTAAGCCTTGGCCCAATATTGGGCTGTAGCCCAATAGGATTATTATTATTTAAATAATAAAATTTAATAGAAAGATTCTCCGAAATTTCTCTCCCACTGTCTACGTCAGGCCAGTACCCAGGGAGGGGGGGGCATGCCCCCTCGAACCCTGAAAAAATATTTAAATGTGAACCTATCAATAACTACGAAAATAACATCGTCGATTTTAGAAATGTGTAAAAATTTAAATTTTGTTCTTACATAAATGAATCCGTTTCTTGCGCAAAAGTCTTCAGGCTGCAATATTGGATGGTTTTACTTTTATAATCATTGATGCAAGGCTACCAGACGTCCGATTCAGCGATTTTGTCAGGACAGTGCGTTACTTTCAATCCCTGTCCCGACTTTTTCGAGCTGCAATCGTGATGCGAGAATGTCTGTGTATTATTGCTTTTTCTTAACTCACAATTAGACATGTTCTTTATTGCAATAATAATTCCTCGTACGCAACATTTAATTTATAAATATATTATTTTCTAAACATAGAATTATCATGACTTTTCAATTGCGCTCGGACTATTTGAACTATTTTTATTTTGTAATATCTGTCTCTCTTTCTCTCTCTCTCTCACTCTCTCTCTCTCTTTTATATATATATATATAAATTATAAATATGGGTCTGGCCCCTCCCTCAAACAAATCCTGCGTATGGGCCTGGTCTATGTCAATGACAGAAATGCAAGCAATATTTGTATTTATTTTTAACCCAATTAAAGGAATGTGGAAGAATTTAAAAGAAATAAGAAAGAGCGGAACGACTGTTGCTCTACTTTAAAAATTGTTGTTATTCGAGGAAGAAAAATAAGAAGGATTTACTCCAGCACCTTAATTCGGCCTCCCCGATGGCGCAGTGGTTGCGTCGTCGCCTTGTAATCAAGGGGTCCCGGGTTCGATACCCGGTGGAGGTACAAGTGGTTCGGATCCCACTTTAAACTGTAGGTCCAGTCCCGATTAGCCTTACTGTGCATAAAGTGGACTTAAAACACCAAATCCAGCACCTTAACACAGTGTCCCACGAGTCTCTCTTGACTAATACTGTCAAATGTGAAGTGATTTTATGAATACAATTTTCCGCCTGTTTACGTCTAACGTTGCGCAGATATGGTAGTTCGCAAACAGTTTAATTATTTCGTGTTACCTCACGCAACAGCAAATACATTTCAGAAGACTGTTCTGAACACGACACTTGCGTCAGTAAACAATCATTTCGTCTGTTGCAGTATCACAGGAAAAAATATCGTCCTGCAATGTTCAAGCCTCTAGATATCCTCCATTAATAATGTCTAATCACAATAATAAGTTACAAGAAATAACTCTCATTCGCAACTTCCAATATTCTCGTTTTTTTTCATCACTTCGAAAATTATTTCTCGAAGATATCTGTTATACCACAAGAAAGCAATTCAAATTTAAAGTAAAAGTTCAACTACATGTATACCCAACGACATTTACAATATTGGAGGGACAGAATACTTAAAAATTGTTGTTTCAATCGAAGGTAAGGGCGTGGTGTAGTGGTTAGAGTTCTCGATTGGGCAGCTAGCGGTCCCAGGTTCGATCCTCCATACTAGGTGTGGAGAGCATGGTAACATTATTTGTCATAGTAGTGTATAGTGGCTACATTGTTCTGCATATGGAATTTATAAACAAATAAATGAATTGACACACATTCAAAGGGATATTTTCATGTATAAGATCGTGAATTATGATACTCTAACGATAATTGTGTACTGCTTCAAAGACATTGACAAATATTAATGAAATAACTATTTATATTTGTGGCAATTCAGGACATACTAATTTTACCCCTTTTCCCACTCGAGTTCAATGCAAGGATACCTCCGCAAATATAGAATGAAAAGTTTTCATCATGTGCAATTCTCCATTAAATGTTTTCGCCGAGTCGTACTACCTTCGATTTCTTTGTTACAAACAAGTATTGTTTGCACATTACATGTAGGAGGAGAGTTGCATCTACATTTCACATTGGTCAGCTCCTTCTACTTACTTTCAGGAGCGAAAGCTTGTAGGGTAGTGTTTACCGTTCAGGACTGTCAGTCTCATGGTCGTAGGTTCAAACCCTTCCGGTGGCAGAAAATTTTCGTAAGTTTTAGACCTATCCCATTGTGTTCGTTGTCCACGCCATGTGAAACGGAATGATTCAGTTTGGAATTAACGATGGGGGGAGGGGAAATATTAAATCACAAAATCTCCATTTCAACGAACCGAGAAGTGGACAAAATTTGGATAATTCTTATAAATATTAAAATTACATTCATGTTTTTAGTGGTATAATCGCAGGTAAAATCAAAGATCTTACATGGAAGATTTTATCTTGCTCTGAACTAAGCCAAAAGGCATTTCGCACCGATCTAATACATTCTTCAATACATTTCAAAATGTTATTGAATGTTTCATGTCGATAATTTGACCAATGCATCAATTCTTGACGCTGAGACGATATATTCTGCAACTACCTCTTCTCTTCAGTCCCTTCTGTTCTTCTCTTCTCCTTCTCCTTCTCCTTCTTCTTCCCTCCGTCTGCTCTGCTTTTATCTCATATCGCCTTCCCTACTTTACTCGCATCTTAACTCATCTCCACTCCTCGTATCTCCTCTCCTGTCTTAGATTTCCGACTCCACTGCAATCGTCTTTTCCTTCTTCTCTTTTCTCTCCTTTACTCTACTCTCCACTCCCCTCTTCTCGTCTCCTCTTCTCTCATCTCGTTTTCCTTCTCTTTTCTCTTCTTTGCTCCATTTTCCTCATCTCTCCTAGAATCTTCTTCCATTCTCCTCACGACATCTCCTCTCCGCGTCTATCCTTTCTTTCTTCTCTCCTCTACTTTTCCTCTTCTCCTTTCGCTTTCTTTTTCTCAATGAAAACCTATTTTTTTCCTTTGAGAAAGAATTTTGTCACTTGCGATATAATAGTGATATTTTTAATAATTGCATACGATAATACTTGTTTTTATTTCTTTCGCGTATTTTATAAATATCTATTGTGCATGTGGCAACCCTGAAATTGAGCCTAACTGTACACGCAACCCACCAACGCCTTGTGTAAATTGGGTTGCCTAGTTTAAAATGTCGTTGTCCTAAAACTTTTGAGAGACACTGTACAACAGTGCACATTCTCCTCATGGGATCCGTTTTGGCCATCCTGGTTCGACCGAGTAAAATTTGGAAGAGGTCGTTTCTGGGTCTTAATTTTGAGTATGGAACATGAAAGTTTATTTTTGCGAGAAGTGCCAAGGAGTCTTTTTTTCTATTGACAAGTTTCGAAAGGAAGGTTAACTGGTGTATCTTTGACACGCCACTGCCTGTACCGACTGACTGCGCGGGTGCAGATGTAATAGGTAGAAACATGGATGGCAAGGACTAAGAAAACCGCCTCTTCCCCTCACTGCAGCCAACACGAGTCTGTGAAAGTACATTAATATAATTGAAAGGGATGTCTAAACTTAGTAATTTACGTGAACTTTATGTGCAGTATTTGAAAATGTTTGTGAAGATTTAACTTGTTCTTAGTAGTTATAACAGATCAAATTATGGCAGATGATTGTTCAGTTAGTTCTATTTTTGTCACTTCCCAGTACATCTTTCTGTTTTTATTTTATGACCCCTTGGAAAGCCTGTTCCTCTCTTCGAAGACCCCGTTGTGTAGTTCCCGAAGCCCTTTCCTGAAATCCGGATCTGTGACTGTGGTACCCACACTCTTACTTATTTCAGCTGATACTGACGCTAACTGTTCTAACACTGCCTTAAAATCATCCCCCAAATTTAACCAGCGCCCTTTGTTATTACCCCCCCCCCCCAAAAAAAAAACCGAATATATCAATGTTTTGACGCTAAATTTATATTTACACCGTCCCTCCAAAAGCACTTTCTACCCTCTCAGACGTACCAATTTCGTTTTCGGTCCATATTATGTACCATTTCAAGTAACATACATTGCTTTTTTGTATTTTTGTTATTTAGTGTGGCTTTTCTTCCACTCTATGCTAATCAAGAAGATGAGTATGAGTGATGATAATATGATGAAACTGGTGAAGGGGTACTGACAAAGAACACCCATTCACACTCCGAGATTTGAACCCGGGAACTTTTGTGGTGCGAGGAAAGTCGACTGCTTAATCAGGGTGTCTAGAGTATGGAATATTTCTGGAAAAGTCATGGAAATGTCAGAAATTTACTGTGTTTCTTGAAAACTCAACGTGTTTGTAGTAGTGTACTAAAAGTTGTTTTTTGAACAAAGAAAAGTGAAATACTCTGTTAATCCTATTGGCCACTGAGCCGCCTGACCCAACAAAGTATTACAAATGATCCGTGGCCTCCCCGATGGCGCAGTGGTAGCGTCATCGCCTTGTAATCAAGGGGTCCCGGGTTCGATACCCGGTGGAGGCACATAGTGGTTCTGATTCCACTTTAAAGTTTACTGTAGGTCCAGTCCCGATTAGCCTTACTGTGCATAAAGTGGACAAACACTAAATCAACCAACCAACAAATGATCCATGTCCACAGAGCATAGGAGAACCGTCTCAACATGTGCATAGCACAAGAAGGACAGCATATTTAACACATTGTGTAACTTTCAGTTTCATGGTGTAACTGTCATATGCCCATAACTTCCTTATGATTAAAGTCTTCATAAATTTGACTTCACCACTGAATTCCTGGTGAAATTCTAGCCCAAGACGATACCCCACATGCCCCCCTTCCCATTTAAAGAAATGAAGTTGGATCCAAAATGGCGGACGTTGTCATGACATGCACCAAAAAGTTTCCCCCCTAGGCCTAACATATCACTACCATGACCAATTGCTGCGATCTACACTCATTTTCATTTTATAAGGGGTGGTAAGGGACTTTTGACTCACCCTGTAGTACGTATACGTGTCGTTACAAGATGGGAAATGTGTATTGCATTTTATCTTCTGATGGAAGATACATATATTGGAATATTATTGATTCTTTTTATTTTTTAAAATTTTGTGAGGTTTTGTAAATTTCATTGGATGTTTTTCTTTCTGACTCAGGTTGAAGTGGCGTCTAAGTGTTATGACTCTACTCTCAACATTAATCAAGAGAAGAGAACTAACTCTCTGTGTCGGATGTCCTGAGTTGGAGAAAAAGGCCTGAGGGCTAGGCTGGCATTTTCCGGTTGCATGCATAATTATGTTCGTTTGCTGTTTCCATTTCGTACTAATGAGCATTGTACGTACTTTCTCTGCCTTTCTCTGTGTCTTCTGCTTCATCCAGCCTTACTTTCTCTTTAATTCCAGTCATGTATCTTCGTATTATCCTAATTAGACCATTTCTTAGAACGACCTCTGGCGGCAAGGCACGAAGGTAGTGCTTAAAATAGCGACTTTCCGTAAAGATGCTTGAACCTGTTAGATTCCTTTTTACTCTTCCAGAACAACAAGTTCAAGGCTTCGTTTTAAACAGTGTGCGAATTAAGGGGAGTGGATGGCGGGATTGAAAAATCATTCGGCCCAGTCATCAAAGATTTCCCTGCCGAAGAATATGCAGCCGTGTGGATTTAAAAAGGTCACCACCTTTCTGCAACTGACCAAGCTCACCGAGACGAGACAACAATTGTCCACGGTAGCCGGACAATTGCGAGGGCGGACAATTGCGATGAACACAGTTAGAAGTGAAAGGGCGGGTGGACAATTGCAATGACATTTTAAATCTTCTATCAAATTAAAGGGTGGCTTAATGCCCCCGTACAATACCTCCTACAAGAGAATTATGTGAAATATTGATATTTTCGGCTGGGAATTTGGTTCAATCAAGTTTTTGAACATGGACTAGAGCCAACAGACACCTTTTGAAGTCACCCGTTTCCTCATATGTGCGAATACACTTCCCAACTATCTCGTCGATTTTAATGTCACGCTTCTTCCTTTTCTGACCTTCTAGATTAAGTTCCATCCGCATGCACTTGATGTTGGTGTCTTCTGCTTGGCTCTTGAGGCAGGCCAGAACAGCATGAACTTATTTATTTTCTTGCTCCAACTTTTTACAGCATTTTTGTGTGGCGCCTTTGGTTAGGTTAGGTTAGGTCCTAATCGTCGCAATTGTCCGTGATTTTAGCTTCATCGCAATTGTCCTAGATTCGTTTTCCACTTAAGTTTTCATGGCACATTGCTGACGTTTTACACGTATTAAAGTGTTCACAAGAAACATGTAGGTGGATGGACATTAAATTTGAACTTGGGCAATATAAATTTTGCCAAGTTTCCTGTGTTACTAGTTCGATATGTATGAGTTTTCTTAGGAATTAAATATACTAAATGTTTCTAAATTAACTAAATGAATATTAATAAATTTACAAAATTCTAAATTAAGTTAACTCTAAATTATCATAAGATTTAATGATCTACCATAGAACCAATGTTTTATTAGATAACTCAAATAAACTTACCTCCCAAAATGAAATCACAAATACGCCATTAAATGGGCATCCTCCCCCCCCCCCCCCAAAGAAAAAAAGCTTTATTCGCACAGTGATTTTCAATCATCGACAAACTATCTACGTCGTTTATTCCCAAAGCTTGCCTAGTTGGGCGCTAAAAGCGACAGGGGCGTTATAATACGATGAATGGTGCTCGATAGTTCTTGCATGATTGTACATACATGTAATTTACCTTTGTCAGACCTGGAAGCAAACAGTTTCCAAGAAGTGTTGTGGAATGTGATTATTCTTCGCTATTGTTCAACGGTGTTACAATTGGAATGTTGACTCATTCCAGGAAATTCCTTACTGGAACCTGGCAGTCTTCACATAACTGCTTTCATACGCATTGAGGATATGGAAATTGATAAGTTTGGGTTGCGAAGTAATTACCTTCATATACAGTTCGAATTTACACGCATAATCATGCCACCGATCTCCGTGGCGGAGTGGTCAGCACAGCGTACTAAGACGACAGCGGTCTAGGCCCTAGCATACGCAGAGCGGGGAGGGGGCTGATGGGGCTACAGCCCTCTCCGAAATTCTGAGAAATTCAACATTTTCAAATAAAAGCCATGAAGAACTCGGGGAAAAAAACAGAGTAGTAAAAATCAAGAACCCTTCAAAATGACCTCCCATTGTCATTTTTGTAGAGTAGACAGTTTTAAATGTATGAAATATCATCTTGTGCATACCGTCCATTAGGAGCAATGTACTATCCATCCAACTTTTACAATTCCAGCCCTTCCTGCGTACTCCAGTGCGTCCAGGGTTCGAATTTCAACATGGCCATGAATGTTCTATGTGCGTGTCCCTTCATCAATTTCATCATGTTATCCCTCATGCTCATCTTCACAATTAGAAAAAAGTGGCAGAAATGCCAAGTAAATTAAACCAAATGAATCAATCAAAAGCATAATCATGCCTTCTCTTTCTCTTCCAGTTTTATCTCTATCTACCATTCTTTATTATTTGCCTATCTCCCTTTTCAGTTTTTTCTCTAAACTGGCTTTCTCTGGCTTGTGCAATTTATTTTTCTTCCCTGTCTCTTTCTCTGTCCAAACTTCTTTCTCTCAGTTCTATTGTCTCTTCTACTTCAACAATGTGTATGGAATAACTATCAGCAATAATGACAAATGTTTCTTTCCCAATCTTTGGGTATTTTAATTCTCTTCCATGCCTCATTACAAATCTTCCAAAACCATTTTACAACTTTCTTTCGTCCCAGCTTTATTAGTTCTGGATATACCCCGTCTACTCCTGCTGCTTTCCTAATGTCTCTCTCTTTATTCTTCTTGCATTCTTATTTCATCTCTTCCATCCTCTTCTACATTTGCACTCTCTCTTGCATCTTCTTCATTCACCTTCCCATTTTCATCTCTAAATGTGTTCGTAATACTTACTCCATGCCTTCAATATATCTTCAGTTTCTGTTTGGATCTTTCCTGATTCATCTTCTATGTTCTTATTTTCTTCCCATATTTTTCTTTCATCTCTTTTACTGTCTGCCAGATCTTTCGACTACTCCCTTGATAGTTTCTCTCTAGAGATGGTTACTAAAAGAGGGAAGATGCTATTGGAAGTTAAGATAAAGTCACAGGATAGGATGAGTTTTAGCAGATGGTTGAATGACTCCGCCGCCTAACAGGATGAAGGGCAAGAAGAAGTAAGTAAGTAAGTAATAATGACAAATAAAATGTGCAGATTCTACCCATGTCTGGAGGCATATTTTTTGAGCATCTGAAATGTAAAAAAACCATAGGGAGAGAACCAGAGAAAGATAGAGTGATAGATGAAGACAGAAAGATGCACACAAGGAGAAGAAAGAGAGATAGATTGAATGAAAATTGCAGAAATAAGAAAGGAGAGATATACCCAAGGAAAGAGATGGATAAATGGAGGAAGAACGAAAGACAGCGAGAGATATGGGAAGAAGGAGAGAGAGAGAGAAAGAGGAAAAATGAGAGAGGATGGAGAAAAAGAAGATGTAAAATGACAAACAAAAAGAAGGAAAGATATACACAAGGAAAGAGGTGGAGATAGGGAGGAAGAACGAAGTGAATGAATTAAGTGAGAAATATGGGAAGAAGGAGAGAATAAAGGAAGAGATGGAAAGGGGGAGGAAACACTACAAAGAGAAAGAGGGAAGAGAAAATTGATAAATAAAAGAAACAAGAAAGGTATACAGAAGAAAATAAATGAAAAAGAGGGGAGAGTTCGAGTCTTCACAAACACAGCCACGGAATCAGAGTCCATCGTAACAAAATTCTCCACTGACGCTACAACCGAGGAAAACTAAACAAATTCCATCACCGTTTTCATCTTTTGTTTCAAATTACATAAATAAAAGAGAGGGAACCTCGCTTTATGATTGTCGCATTACAGAGAAACTCGAGTATCGCTATGTGAATTATGTTATTGATTTGAAACCGATTGCGAAAAGCAGACGTGCGTAAAAAAGAAAACTGCCGGTTGAAATCATTCGACCTTCCAGCAACCAACAATATCACGTGAGATATCTGTTAGTGACAGTTGAGATATCAAGGCGGTCTCTGTTGTTGACGTATTGCGTTCGTCACACACGCATGGGTATAGAGATGAAACGCAACTCATATTACAAGTTTGTGTTGTGACATTTACATTATTTGACCGGAATGTGGAAAACAGACAAATAGATCAGGGTTGATTATCACTTCCTTTTAAGATGGTAAACCATTTTATCGTGTTAATACACGTATGTAAATGGTACGATTATGATCAAAAGGTGAGTGTAGTTTGACGTAAAATAATATTTTAAAAAGGTTGAATTAATTTAATTGCCTCTCAAAGCATGTGATTTATTTGGAACTGTTTTCTTGACGTGTGTGCACATTTCCTTGGTTGGATACACTGGATGTAAGGGGGTGGTCCTTTCTGAGAACACCCAAGTATCAACCTTAACCTTCCTTCTACACCTTGGACTATATTTTGCGAACTAGCGAGGCTCTGGCGCCAGTCTAATCCTCCGTTGGGCTCATGTTGTGTCGTCCACACGTGGTTGTGATTTTTCTGGGTCCATTTCATCGTATCACCAGTCATCCTCATCGTCGCGATTAACCAAAAGTGGCATTTTGGAAACTAATGCTCATCAAATAATAACACACTACTGTCATTATCGGCCTCCCCGATGGCGTAGTGGTAACGTCATCACCTTGTAATCAAAGGGTCCCTGTTTCGATACCCATATTAAACTTACACTTTAAACTTTTAATTTCTACATAAAGTGGACTTAAAAAACCAACCAACCAACTGGATCTATTTGGCAGACAATAATATCAGCCAATTTTTCGTAATAGGCGAAAACTTAGAAACTTAAATACCATTGTACTTGCATTGACATAGTCTACCAGCGTAGTAATGTTCGTAATTCTATCTATTATAGTTTTTGCGGTACAAGCCGAGACGTCTCTCAACCATAGTAAACAATTTTTAGCGTTGTACATTGTCTTAGAAAACACAGCGAGTCCATAAATTTTCAACTTCAACATCTTTTATCTTGTAGAGTACATTCTAACGAAATAGGTGGTGGGAGAGAAGGGCACTGAAACATCCTCTAGTCTATGAACTGTTATAGTCAAGCAACTCTTAACACCTAGCAATTTCGCATGTTACATATCATGGAAACGATGGAAAAATGATCTTCTTGTATTCATAGGCTCATTCCCTTGCTCATAACATCATCACGAAAAAAAAAATGTGTACAGCAACTATTGTTAAGTGATAAGTACACCTTGGATTTTTAGGTTCTAAAAAATGTGCTTTTACGTTCCTAAAATAGGTTCGAATAACCCTAAAATAGGTTCTAAAAATCCTAAAATAGGTCCTAAAAATCCTAAAAATCTTCAGTTAGGTTCGAAAAATCTTGAAGTAGGTTCAAAAAAACTTAAAATAGTTCAAAATTCCTGAAAAATGCTGATTAGGTATAGTCACCGGCAATGATAATGGGACACCTATATCCTGAAATACGCACTATCTTGCATAACGTTATGTGTGTTGCCTAACCCTACGGCGATGGTAGAACTTACCATTGGAAATTTGCTATTAAAATCCACTCCAGTCTGTTTAGTTAGGCAAAAATCTTTTTTCATGTTATCCACAGTCAAACTCCTCAATTTTGTATGTGAGGATCATCTTGTATGCTGAAAATAATATTTCAACAAAACATAGTCAGTGGTGCAAACATCAATACTGAAATGTTAGTTTGCAAGGCGCGAATGGAATGCCACAAAGCATCGAAGTGACACGAAAGTGAGCAAGACCACACAGTTCAGACCACTTTGGATTGTATAGGTAACAGTGGCACCAGACATTTTGCTTTGTTTATAGCTTTGAAAAATCACCATGAACTTGGAGGAAGGGAAATCCACAGAGAGTACGTTTCAAACACGTTCGTCATTGAATTTTTTCGTGACCAAACAAAGCAAATGCCTCTGTGTGACACAAAAATCCTGTAAAACCTTTAAAAATATATAAAAACCTAAAAAAAGGCTTGATTTAGGCACATAAACCTAAAATAGGTTCTAACAAGCAAAATCGTTTTTTTTAGACACTATAAAACTTCATCAGTCGTTGCGTTTCTTCACGAAACGCTGACATAACGTATTATTTCTTACATACCTGCAAAGGAAAAAATAGGTTAAAAGCCTCAAATCCGAGGTCTAGTGAAACTTCATGTGACTTGGAGATAAAAGTTGCGTTCTTAGCGTTGCGAGATATAAAAATGTTTTTGATGTATTTCTTTGCAAACTAACAACAAAGTTAATTTGATGGGACGCCAATACTTTCACAGGGCACCGCGGCGTCCATACTTTTCCAACTTTCTCTTTTTTTTCGGCGCCCTTTTACCTTGGTGACAAAGAGAAAAAAGTTATTTTTTATTAACTAAAAGAAGTTTCTCGTAACCATTTATTTAAATAGGCAACTGTTCACTGGTACGAAATTATTTTAGTAATTCTTAATATTTGATTAGTTAACAAAAAATTTTATAAAAATTACTACCAAAAAATTTTGTAAAAGTACCAAATTTAATAAGGGCTACAAAATTTTTTGTTTATGGCAATCAAAAGCTTCACCAAATATGTTTTGTTAATTCAATTTATGGAGGGTATAAATGTGCGTGTTTTTAATGTATGATTTGATTTGTTTTACTTCGCTTCTGCCACTTTTGACTGATCGCGAAGATCCAGAGTGATAATATGATGAACTTTATGAAGGAACACTCACAAAGAATATCCAGTCCAGGTTTCGAACCCGGCACCCAAGGCGTCGTAGCGTCTGCTAACCACTCCGGCACTGAAGTCGGCCTGTTTTTAGTGGGGAGCGGAAAGGCAAATTCACTATCAGAAGTTCTGTTTCCCCGCGTCTCAGTGGACGATTTTAATCACAAAGCTTCTTCAGTCATCCTGTGTCAAAATAAATACAGATCCAACTTGAATTTACACTAAACGCCTCCCTGGTGGCGTAATGGTAACGTCGGCGCCTTGTCGAGGACAGGTGGAGGCACGTAGTGGTTCGAATACTACTTTAAAGAACTGTAGGTGCAGTCCCGTTTAACCTGCGCATAAAGTGTACTTACAATTCGAAGTTTAACAAGTGAAAGTCTTCCAGTATGTTGTCTGGAAATGACCCACTTACGTATATATTTTTTTCGGGTGCAAGTTGTAACGAACCTGAGAGTTTAAGGTTTTATATTTGTAAGAAGTTAAGGTTTTTAAAATGTTTGTTACTTCAAATAATGTGCAAGTTGTCACAGACAACTATAGTTAGATTGATACAGTTGTAGTTGGAACTTTTATATATGTTTATAAATACGTCAAAATCTGTTCGTGTTGACGTCACTTTCTCATCTCAGCAGAGGAAGTGAACCAACCTGAATGTTTCTCACCTGACGACAGGCTGAGATTGAAAAACAGGTGAAGGTGAAGAATCAATAAGAACTGGGAAACGGAGGGAATTCAAGTATAGATTTTGGGTTTCCGAGTTTTCTTCTTGCCGATAAGTTGAAAGTAAGCAATTAATTATGTTCTTTGACTTTCGCTATATGTGAGGGAATTGCCCAACGTTAGTATTGAATGTTCTAGTGTTTTATTGGTAAGTGATTATGAAATATACGCGATTATAAAACTGCGTTTTAACTTTGAAAACAGTGTTGTGTTTCTTTTCTACCCAGCAAGCCCTGATGATTTGCAGATTTTCATGTTCCCGACTAAAGGAGTAGCGGACTAACTTTGTGATGACTGGTGTACAACCGGGGGAAGTTGCAAAGTAACTCAGTGTTAAAGTACCCACATTAAATCGTATCAATGCCAGCTTAAATGACGGGATACCTGTTTCGTCGAGCGTCGAAGTGAACGGCTAATGCCATTAACATGGGAAGCTCAAGCGACAGGAACCTCTTGGGCAGAAACGCCCCGGAACTGGTGGAGCGTCTGTTTCGTCCGTAATGAAGAAGCGTTTTCAACCTTGAAGCTTCCACAGCCAGCTACTTGTTGCAGTTTCGTATTGATCTACCGAAGCTGACCGAATTCTGCACATCCTATACCTGCGTGGGGTAGGCAGTCAGTCGAGCGTACGCACGCACGTTGCGAGACACGCAGGACTGGCTGAGAGTTTGTTTTTGCAAAGATTCAAGATCGGCGGTTTCGAAAATCAATTTCGTTTTCATCCATTCGTTTGTTCTCCCGACACAAGGCTGCGTACGGCTCGATTTCAATCCTTGCTAAAGCGCATTCGAAGAGAGATTTAATATAATTTCGTCACCGTGCTTTATTATTGTGAACACGAAAGTAATTATTATGATCTTGACACACTATATTCAGAGACGGCTGTTTGATTCGATTCTTGCAATTTAGCATCGGTTTTTTGCCAGTTTGACTAATCGCGGTGATGAGAATGAGTAATGTGATACAATTGATAAAGGGGCACTCACAGAGAACACCCATGCCCAGGCCGGGATTCGAACCTAAGACCCCTGGCCGCGCTGTGCTAACCACTCCACCGCGGATGTCAACATTGGTGTTTGATTTTTTGATGAGAGCTAGGATGTGTAAATTTATTTGGCTTCTGGAATTGGATACTTATCTCTGTTGAAGGTCAACAATTATGTCCTATTTTGTTTTTGGTAAGGGCGAAATGTTCACGAAATTTACAGAAATTCACTCTCTTTCATGAAAAACAACAATCAAATTAAGCTGCTTTCTTAGGGCATATGTATACAGGGTGTCTCAAAAGTAATAGCGCAAACTGACACAGGTGAAAGTACACAATAATAGAAGCAAAAAAGTCTCGGTAAACATGGGTCTGGAAACGAGCCGTTTTCGAGATAATCGCGAATGTGTGATTACAAGCCGCCACTGACTTCATTGTTTGTAAACGTCGTCCTAGTTGGTAAAATGTTAATTATGTGTGCGAATGTGTGGTTACAAGCCGCAATTAATTGCATTTTGTAAACACCGATTGCTTTACTCCTTGCGCGGCCCGAGGTTTGCTCTTTGTTTACAAAACAGAAGATTTCCGAGAGGTGGCGTTGTAATCAAACAGGATAGATACAATCAGTACACAGTCTAATCGTACTTTTTCAGGGCATGAAATCTCCAATGACTTTTTTAACTGTATTATTAGCATTTTACCAACTAGGACGACGTTTACAAACAATGAAGTCAGTGACGGCTGTAATCACACATTCGCGATTATCTCGAAACCATGCAGACTCATGTTTACTGAGACTTTTTTGCTTCTTTCGTGTACTTTCACCTGTGTCAGTTTGCGCTATTACTTTTGAGACACCCTGTATGCATATTTGACTATTTTTCTACTTTTTAGATCATATGTGTACTTTAACTATTTGTTCATCATCATCTTAAATCGTCTTATCTAAGATGATTAAATTTGTTCTTCTTGTGTCAGTCGATGTAGACATAAACTTTCTACGTACAGTCACGCATAAATCTGGGTTGTAACAGCCCCATTGATCATTACAACCATAAGTGGCCGTGACTGTATCAGATTTTGTTGCCTGATAATGGAATCCCACATTAAACGTAGGTCCAGTCCCGATTACGCTATCAGTACATAAACTGAACTTCAAACTTGGGAGGTGTGATCTTTGAGAAGGGACAAAATAGTCAATCTCACTTCCACGTAATACAACCCGGTAATTACAATGTTGCGAGACAAAGGTCTGTGTGTCCTGTTTTGTCCTTGCGCTGAGTTCTCCTTTACAACCTCGGATTTTTAACCTTTATGGATTTTCTAGTTTTTGAAGACGCGTCTTGATATTAACCATGTTACGCGTAAGTGGCTGGTCCCCGTGTATTATGACACACCCAAAAATTTTACTTGAATCATTCAATGAAACTTGGCAAATAAGCTCAAAGTTCTCACATATATAAACCAAGTTACTCAAAATAACTCAAATACTCATAATATACAAAACAGCAATTTTGCCTGTAATATTATAGGTATGTCAATTCTACGTAATAAATTAAGAGTATTTGAAAATAAAATCCTTAGAAAAATATTTGGACCTAAAAGAGATAAGGAGACGGGTGAGTGGAAAAGGTTGCATAATGTAGAACAGATAATGCGTCCAGATATTATTAGTAAAAATGAATTAAGAAGAGTTAGATGGGCAGGCAATGGGACACGAATGGGATAGGATAGAAGAGTTTATAGGATTCTTGTTGGGAAACCTGATGGTAAGAGACCTGTACTAAGGCCAAGACGAAGATGGAGGGATAACGGTAAGGTTGGAAAAGATTGGATTGATCTTGCCCAGGATGGGGACAGATGGAAGGCTTGTGTTGCTGCAGCCATTCGGGTTTAAGAATGCTAGAGAGTAAGTTACTCAAATTTTGTATGGTCCATGGGGACCTTAATGGTAATGTGGGACGTATAATAAAATGTACAGTACTGACTATCGCGATTGATTATGGAAGAGTGTGGACAAGGGAAGTTTACTTCTTGCTACTGTTTCTCCATCCTCTGGTTCTACTTAACGATAAGCAAGGAAGGATGTGGTTGCGTGTGAAGGTGCTGATAGGACTTTTGGAGACTTCCGTATTCCATGCTTTCCTCGAGTATCAATACCTGTTGTGTCTGTTCGTATGATTCACTTGTTAATCTGCCGTGGACGTCCACTGGGGATTTGCTAATGTTAGTGAGAAATAAATATCGTATCCTGAAATAAGATAAGTCCGCATGAAATCTTATTTAGGAATGATTTGATTTCGTCTCCCAATAAGTTGATTACGTTATCTTCATTTTCCTTTCTTTTATTTGCAACCCTTCTCAATTCTCTGTTTTCCTTGTTTCTAAATTTTCGGCATCCTTTTTTTCTTCTTTCTTTCGTACTCTCTTTACTTTCTATTATTCTTTTACCACATTTTCTCTCCAGTTTTTCGTCTCTTCTTCTACCATTTCTATTCTGCCATTCTCCTGTCGTTCTCTTCTTCTCCTCGCCCCTTGTTTTGCCTCCTATTCTTATTTCATTGCTTGATTGATGATTTGTTTTATTTTACATCGCTTTTCTGCCACTTTTGGTTGGGATGGAGATTGAATTTGAATTTGAATTTAAAATTTTGGGAGCGTCGGCACTTAGGCTATTTTGCTCCCGTCACATTATATGGGGGCCAGCCCCTTATCATTACAAATAACAACTCTAACGTTGTATCACTAAAAATCTTAAAATGTTCTGACTTCTGTTAAAAGCTGAGGCTGTAAACGGGCACTCAGCACACACAAGGACAAAAAACAGGACAACACACACAAAATTATACTGGTCATAATGCCAGTCGCCAGAGCCTCGTTAGTCTTTAGTCCAGGGTGCACTACGTGGAAGTGAGGTTGACTTTTGGGCGCCTTAGAAGAAGGCCGCCCCTTACACCCCGGTTGGGATGGAGATGAAATGTCTCAAGATGAGATGGATGAAAGGACAATCACAAACACATATGTACAGCACACAACACAAGTCCAACAATGGATTGTCATGGCTGTAATTCCAGACGCAAGAGCCTTGTTAGTCTGCAAATTGTGGCTGACATTTTGGTGTCTTCGGAAAGTGTGACTCCTTACATTCCTTATTTCTACCTCCTCCCCTCCTCTCTGTGTGTCTTGTTCCCACACATGAGCTTCCTCGATTCCGTTGTGGTAACGAACGCTGTCACATTGTAATCAAGGGGTCCTAGGTTCGATACCCGATGGAGGCACATAGTGGTTCGGATTCCACTTTAAACTGTAGGTCCAGTCCATATTAGCCTTTCTGTGCATAAAGTGGACTTAAAAACTCAAACGCAATCTTCTTTAGTACCTTCATTCAAAGTCGTATGGTCCCAATCTAATCTCCATCGAAATAAATAACACTCGATTGGCTGATTGATACCAGCAGTAACTATGAAAGTCTTACATAAGGGAAGAGTACAAGAAATTGCTGGTATGCGTGTGTGTGTGTATTTCTCGTCCTCATGCGCCTGCTAGATGGCGTAGTAGTAACACTGTCAGTAGGCACATTGTATACTGATTCGGATTCTACTTTAAACAAACCTTGGAGTTTCTCTCTTGTTCTATATCTCCTACAGTTTCTTTTATTTATTATTTCCATTTATCTCCATTTCTTCTTTCTCTATCTCTCTCTCTCCCTCTGCCTATTTCAAAACATCCATGTCTTACGATGGTCGACAAACATGACGTCACTCCTACTGGAATATACCCCACCTCGAGTTAAAGCTTCCCTTTGCGTAAGTTAAGAACTAATTCAGTTCACAAAGGCTAAAGTAACAGAAGTTTTAAACACCATCACGCAAAGTTCGAAACATTTGAACATTCCGGTCTCATAAAGCCACTCACTCCTTACCAGCTCGTTACGCTTGTTTTCCTCCCCAGGACGTCTCCCCCCCTCCTCCCCAAGAAGAAGAAATAATTCACTTTTCAGAGTGATCTTTCGCCGAAGAAGAAGAAAACCGAGCAATCAGGATGAAGCACTCGATCAATAGCGGAAGGTTGCCATGGTCTCCAGCTTCAATTGGCTAAGTATATCCCAAATTTTCCTTAGCGTTTGATCTTCCGGCTCTAAACTTGTCCCGTGATTCTCTTTCGATTCCCTGCCTTTGTCAGTTTCTCAGGTAAAAGTTATATCATGGATGTTTATTTTTTCGGAACCCCATATGCACTGTAAAACGTTTGACAGTTCCCGCTGCCACCCAACTACTGTGTGTGGGGTGGAGGTGCGGGAGGCTACAAGTACAAAATGTTGATTTTACCATAGAGGGAAACACGTAAGGGTAGGTTAGTTTTGCGGACCAGTAACCCAGAAAATGGACAGAACTCATTTTGGGCAAAATGTTACTAATACCTCCTTTCCTCTCCCAGGACTATACAGGGTGGTCCATATTGATAGGACACATTTCAAATGTACAATTCTAAGAATGGAACAAGCACGTTTATTATACACTATGTTTAATAATACATAACCACGATACACGAGTTTACAGCACTGTTCATCGCTTGCATGTAACATCCTGTAGAAGGGCAACCACTTTAGAACATTCTTGGGCTCTCGAAGTCGCACTGTTCATACTGTGGAGCAGCAAATCGACCGGAATGGCCTCCATCTCCTTACAGATGTTTCCCTTGAGTTCAGAAATTGTTTGGGGTAGTGTGGTGTATGTACACTCTTCCCTTTAGGTAACCTTACAGGAAGTAATCCTGTCATCTGGTGATCTGGATGGTCAATTTGTGACAATTACTTTTGTCACCAGTCTTTTTTGTAGTTTATGTGAGTGTATTTTAGAAATTCGTAAATTCTCTTAACAACTTTCTGTAGCCAGTTGTGCTTTTTGGCTTTTCTTGGATTTTCGGTTCTAGACGGCGAGGGTAGGAAAACAATACCGAGTTGTGGAATTTTTGACACCAAGGGTGACTTTTACTTGTCCAGCAATAGGAAGAACGTCCAAGTTGCCGACCGAGGGGGAGTTCTTTCGCAACACGTGTGAGGACTGCTCTGTTTTTTTTTTCGCCCCCAACCCCCCAAGTGGACAACGATCCTGGAAGAAGGACCACCGTCCAGCATTTTTTCTTAGCTAACGAACTTCGAGGCGGTTGATTTTTGAAGTTTCAAGATTTCCTTAAATACCCCTGGACTCCAGAGGACCGACACAGTTTAGCGCCATAACCAGACCGCGGTGGCTCAGTCGGTAACGCGTCTGACTACCATGCTAAAGGTCCCGGGTTCGATCCCCGGCCGGTTCAAATCCGGGAACTTTTCTAACGATGGAAGCGGCCCCGGCGCCCACCCAGCGTCGAATAACATGGGTACCTGGGGGAAACCCTGGGGGGTAAAGGCGGTCAGGGGCGTGATGCTGATCACATCACCCCACTCACGACCGGATCAAGAAAGTGTGGGGCGTTACCCCCACACCCCCTATACGCCTTCATGGCGTGGTGCTATGCACAGGGGAACACTTTACCTTTTACCAGACCGAACACCATCTCCGCGTCACTTTACGCGAGATACGGAACTTTGCTTTGTTTTAACCTTGCGACCGTGTCGTGTTAATTGTCGTGAGAGTGTGATCACAGTGACAGTGCCAGGAATTGAGGCCGTGTTAATTACGTGTTTCACGTGCTCCATTAGTGTTTTTCCCTTTTTTATAAGCCTCCCCCATGGCGCAGTGGTAGCGTCATTGCCTTGTAATCAAGGGGTCCCGGGTTCGATACCCGGTGGAGGCACAAGTGGTTCGGATCCCACTTTAAACTGTAGGTCCAGTCCCGATTAGCCTTACTGTGCATAAAGTGGACTTAAAACACCAACTCAAACCAAACCAAACCTTTTTTATAAGGAGGGACATTGAATAAACATGGGCGGCTGAAGACTACGAGAGGGACGGGACCTTCGGGTTTCCGATTACTGCTGCCATGAAGCCAAGAGAAGAAACCACGACGCTTGCTTAACTATACGACGCCTTAAGTCAAGAGAACCGCACCACGACGCTTGCATAACGGCGTCTGAGATGAAAGCCACGCTGCAACAACAGCTCGCATTGCCAACCCAGGTGAGAGACGACAGTACAACAGTGAGACGGATGCTACGCCGAGAGAAGGAGAAGAGATAGAGAGAAAGAGAGAGAGATGAAACGACGTCAGCCCTTAGACGACCCGACGCCCTGCGTATCGCCGAACGGCCATTGAAGCCACGACCGGATGCAACGCCCTGAGCAGACAGATGGAAGCGAGGTGCTTTTTCCGCCCATCTTCGTCGCCGCGATGGAAAAAGGGAAGAAAAATTAATGTTACGTCTAAGTCGAAGAGACAATTTTCGCCCGCCAGGAGGACAGACTGGCATAGCCACGAGTGTCGTCGGGACGCCGCAACGAGGACCGTTGACATCAGCGAGGACCACGCCGCCATTGAGTCGGTATAGTATCCTCCAGTTATCTCTTTATGTATGAGAGTGAACATTTGTCCACCTACGTCGCCACTGGTTCGTCATAAGACAAAGCGAGATGATACGAACAATGTTGCCTGCAATTACTAATTATTTTGGCCAATCCAATCAAAAGTACTATAAATCTTCAAAATTAAGAACCTATTTCGCTCAACCTTCGAAATTCTATAAATGTAAAAGACCTACGATTTGTTATTGTTTTTCCTATTCTCGCGCCGAGTATTTATATGATTAATTATAGGTTTGTTTTAACTTTGACCGTGCTCTTTGATATATATATGTAGTAGAAAACTAGGTACTAAATAGTATAGCCGACTTAATCATTTTTTAATATATCCTAGTTTATATTACAGTCGTTATTATTATCAGCAATCGTGTACTTGTAATCAAGTTAATTTCCTCTTGTCATTCATTTAGTGCATGCTTATTCTTTTTGCATAGTAGTGCCTCAACAAGTGTAATGTCAATTATTATTTACTTTTGGAAACTATGACGCCTAGCTAATCGCGGTTCATACGTGACAGAGCGCTGGCCGCGCTTATTTACATTTAAAGCAAGCCTAAGGGGCTAGTAGAAATCTCAAATATTCGAAGGTACACGGGAAATAAACCAAAGAGGCGGTTAGATATTTTATCATGTAATGGTATATTGTGTTTACCCCTGCAGCGTGTGTGTGTGAGTGCATGATTGAATGAGAGCGAGGGGATATGTAAAGGGTTATATTATCATTGTTGTGTTTATTTTTGCCGAATTGACGTATATATTCGTTATCCTACAGGTGTTCTTGATTCATTTATATATAGGTATAGATGTATATCCTCGTATGGTCGATATTTTTAGTTTTAGTCCTGAGTTTGAAGCTGTATAGCTTATCTCCATTGACCAGAAGGGTTATAGTTTTCTATTATTACAACAGTTATTATTATTATTATTATTGCTATAAATGAATAACAGCACCACTTTATGCACGACGTGGCTTACCGCCGGAGATGTAAATAACCGACCCGGTGACACGAACCTGGAATTAAACCGTTAGCTGGTGGTAGGAATCGTGTTTCCTGAACCGGAGACGCGAACCAAGGACCGACGACCGTCCAATCGGGCGGCCGCGGAACCCTGAACCAAAGGACCAGCGGTAGAGTTGTTTGGCACCTCGAACTGGAGACTTCGGTCTCCCGGACGTATTGTCAAACCCTTTACAAATTGACATCGCCGAATCTGGAAATGAGGCGACCAGGAAAATGGTCTCGAAGGGTTCTCATTGGCACTAATCCTGTATGACCAGTGGCACCATCTTGTTGCATCCACATTAGTGTAAGACCGAGACGCCTCATTTAGGGAACGACAACCGCATGTCCTTGTAGCGCTCAGCAGTGACTGTTACGGTTGGGATATTGCTCGACCGTATTCGCCAGGCGTTAAATGTTCTCTGCACTACGAGACGTTCGAAATAGCCCAGGCGAAGGTTTCTTATCAGCATTAGCTGTCTCTCGGACGTTTTTCAAAGCTCGCAGGATTATCTTCTGAAATGGAGCTTCACGCTTCTTGAAATCCTTTCTGAATCGCCTTTGTGATGTAATGACGAAGCTTCCACTAGTGAGGAACGCTTCCGCATCATAAGCAGTTTCAGCCGGAGTTCACAGCACCGTAATTCATTAGAACAATATAATGAAAGTTGAATTAATATAATCTCTCAAGCTCAGGCTTCCAAGTACCATGTATTTGAAAAATGTTAGAATATTCCTACTATCTGAAAATACAAAATAAAATGTGTTCCATCAATATTGACCGCCCTGTATGTATATAAAAGATTATGACCGTTCTTAAGGTATTAACGGCTATTACATACTTAACCTAACCTTAGTCACTGAAATTTTAATGATTCAGTTTAAAAAATTACATTTATAGTGAACATAAATGAAATTTATATAATCATCTATCTTTATGCAACGTGAAATTAATTTAAACTTGATTTTTTTCTCACACGTCATTTCTTAGTACTATACAACAGACACTAGGTATAGGTATATGGTCGTCTTGGTGACCGAGAGCGTTAAGCGGTCAACTTTCGACCTCATAACCGAAGTTCGTAGGTGTTTGGTGTGAGTGTCCCGTCATGAATTTCGTGCAAACATAACCATCACAATCATCGTCGCGATTAGACAAGAGTGGCAGAGAAGCGACGCTAAATAACAAGAAATCACACACAGAGATGTTATGCTTGTGTGTGTGCATATATAAAATTATGTGTGTGTGTGTGTGTGTGTGTGTGTGTGTGTGTGTGTGTGTGTGTGTATATATATATATACACACATATACCGCGGTGGCTCAGTCGGTAACGCGTCTGACTACCATACTAAAGGTCCCGGGTTCGATCCCCGGCCGGTTCAAATACGGGAACTTTTCTAACGGTGGAAGCGGCCCCGGCGCCCACCCAGCGTCGAATAACATGGGTACCTGGGGGAAACCCTGGGGGGTAAAGGCGGTCAGGGGCGTGATGCTGATCACATCACCCCCACTCACGACCGGATCAAGAAAGTGTGGGGCGTTACCCCCACACCCCCTATACGCCTTCATGGCGCGGTGCTATGCACAGGGGAACACTTTACCTTTACTTTTTTTTTATATACATACATACATACATACATATATATATGTATATACATACATACATACATACATACATACATAGAGTGTTCTTTTCTGCCGGTACTGAACGGTATGCCTTACCGACACCTTTTTATAATTAAGAATGAAAAATAAAACGTTTTATTGTTTTATTTTATAGAAAGAAATAGTGTGTGTGTGTGTGTGTGTGTGTGTGTGCGTGCGTTCATGCTTTCGCGCGAGCAAGAGCGTGTAACTACAAGAATGCACAATCATTTATGAACACACCACACATTTTGCGTACTTCTTGCACGGGTGCTAGCAGAAAATTTTCTATGGGGTGTCAAAATCTGAAATATACATCCGTTGATATATTGACGTCATGTTTACATGTCATCAAAAGAAGGAAGTTTCATAGAAAGAAGAACGAAGCAAGAAGCGGTAGAGACTGAGAGAAAGGGAGAGAACTAAAGAAGCCAGAGAGAGAGAGAGAGATAAAGATAAGGAAAGAGAAAGAGAATATAATCGAGGGAGAGACAGATAAAGAGAAACATAGAAGCGACAACACAGCACACTCAAACAGAGAGAGAGGGAAATAGGGAAGTGAAAGAGGGCGACAGAGAGAAAGAAAGGGAAGAGAGAGAGAGAGAGAGAGAGAGAGAAATAGGAAAGTGAAGAGGGGGACAGAGAGAAAGAAATAGAAGAGAAAGAAATAGCGAAATTTAAGAGAAAAAGGGTAGAAAGAGGAAGAGAAATAAAAAGGCCGATAGAGAGAAAGAGTAAAGAAGAAACCGATAAATAATGGAAGGAAAACAGGTAATGGTCAAGAAGAGAGGAAGTAAACACGAATGAATAGGTAGTAAAACTGAGAAAAGCTAGAAGGAGAAATAGACAGTTTTTCCTATGCCAAGTTGAAGAGTACCGGAACCTTTCTTCCCAGAAGGAAAAAGAAACATATATTTTGTGTACGCGTCCCGTTTGTGTAAATTAACGGGAAAGCTGATAAATTTTAACTGTAGAATATTGTAATTTTTACGGTAAGTTCTATCAGCGTAGGGAGAAGCCTCTTGGCTAGGTCACTTCTATTCTCGTATGCACATTCTTAAGGATCACGTGACGAGCTGACTGGATATCTTCAGCGCTAATTTCCAACATAATGGAGAGTAAAGAGTGACGAATCTAAGGTCTGGAAGTATGCGTATTTCTCAGCGTCACTCGAGCAGATTAGCATCGCCCAGTGTGTCACGGGTGGATTAAGAGGGGACGGCGGTGAACGTCTAAAGCCAACGATTAACGTAGGGGTGACCTTCTGAGAAGGTACCCAAAAATCAATCTTACTTCCACGTAGTACACCACAGCAACTGCAATCTTGCGGGGCAACGAGGCTCTGGCGTGATGGCTTCACAGCCAGTATAACCCACTGTGGCGCTTGTGTTGTGTTGTCCATAACTTTCCCTTTGTCCATCTGATCATTATTCATTCGAATCTTCGCGATTAGCCAATAAAGTGTCAGAAAAGCGAAGTAAAATAAATCAAACCAATCAATCAATTAACATTATATTGAGACGAGGAGATACAATTACGCACCAATTGTGCATTTATTTCAGTATCGCCCGAATGGGCACTGCTACTACAACAAACCCTGGGTGTATCCAAGAGTATGAATTTCTCTCCATATTGCAAGTGGAAGCGTTTTTTTATGTTGATTACGTATTAAGCTCGATACGATGTTTGAAAAATATGATTAATAATAATTTTCGGAATCCCATGTATTCCTTATGGGGAATCAACTTCAACATCAAGTTACGGCTAATCAAATTGAAGTTTCGACTTTTCCGCTGGTGAAATTCATCTTCAAACTACCCTCTTCCCGTTGACATCTCTTTCTATTCCATCGGAAGTTTTATATTCACAAGAGAATGAATCAAATCATACTCCCATATGATCAATGCTTTTTCCCTTGCCTCCTGGCAGTGTTGCCAAACCTGATGGGCATAAAAGAACTAAATTTCACCTTAAATGGACTTAAAACTGACTCTCATGGAGCTAGATTTACGATAGCTGGATAAAGTGCCTTCTAGGGTAATGTTAGTTGTCAAAGGGGTGGGGCACTGCTATTATCGTTAACTCTAATTTGTGACAATTTATTCTTAGTTTTCAACATCTAGATCCGGCGACATCGCCCATCCTAATAATCCACCGATGGTGGTATGAAATCGAAAGTAAAGAATTCCCTGACGACAATATTCAATATCACGTCACGTGCAAAATGTATAATTATAACGAAAGGTGGTCTATGTGGGTCGGAACCAGAGATGGCATCATAGTGGGGCACGGAGGGTGGGCGTCCCAGTTCACAGCCGAACGAGTGCACGAAAGACTGATTGATTGATTTAGTTTATTTTACTTCGCGTTTTGTGCCTCTTTGATAATTTGCGAAGATGGGGATGAGTGATGAAATTGATGAATGGACATTCGCAAACAACCAAGCCCGAGCAGGATTCGAACCCGGGACCTTTGGCGTCGCAGCGCGATGTGCTAACCACTCGGCCACAGGGTCCGGCTAGAGTGCACGAAAGAGCCAGATCTGGCTCCAAGAGAGCTAAGTTGGCACACTGCCATGGACGGAAGGGCTTGGGAAGACTCCCGTGGAAATTGTATCGCATGCCCTTAAGAGGCTATATCATGGGCAGCGGAAAAACAGACCTTCATTCAGAACACTTTTACTCGAAAACTATTTGAGACAATTGAATGAGCTTTGTGGTGAATTGATTAGAAAGGATGAATCTTAACAGTGAATATTGAAATTTTTTTATCACTTCCATATTTTAAAAGATATTAGCTGTCAAATATCTCACTTTTTGGATCTGCGTATAGAGCCCGATTCTAAGTTACTGTAAAAATTAAACCTTGCAAGGCTTTCTTGCATCCTTCCTGAGTAAACTGATTTTTTCTTTTTTCAAATTGAGAGGCCCATTGTGACAATACGCCATTTGCAAACATTGATATGCATTTTCAAACAGCTTTGAGAATGGCTTTATTCGAGCCATAGCGGGGCTGGCCATCGGCTGGCGGGGTTATGTTCAAGTCCTACAAGTTCAGCCGTCTGCCGATAGATGACTCTGACCAGGTTTTACAATAGTGGGCGTGCCTTCGCTTACTTCTTCTTCTACCCTTGGTATTGTCTTTTCCCTTGGGGGCGGCTTTTGACCGTGCTCCGACCATTTCGGAAAATCCAAAGTTGATTTCCTTCACCCGGCTGTTTTTTCATTGTGTTCCATTTGTCTTATTTCTATTTTCCAAAAGGATAAATACATTAATACAGAGACTGTCCCAATTGAATCTTGCATACATTATAGCAAAATTAAAGTTAGTTTTAAGTCAATTACATGCTTAAATAGGGTAATCGGGACTGGGGCTACAGGATAAAGTGGGATCCAGACCACTGTGTAGTTCTACCGGGGATCGAACGTGAGACCCCTTGAATACAAGTCGAGATAATTACTACTAATTTCATCGAGGAAACTCAAGGACTTATTTGGGGAGGGGTCCGGACCCCTCCCCAAGAAAGACTTTCCAAGTGCAAAAAATAAATAATGAAAATATATTTGTGTAGCATTCATTTATTACATAATCGATGGTTATAATTTCCTTTGAACTTATTGATTGATTTGTAGTTTCTAAGTCCACTTTTTGCACAGAAAGGCTAATCGGGACTGGACTTACAGTTTAAAGTGAGATTCGAACCACTACTTGCATCCACCGGGTATCCAACCCAGGATTCCTTGATTACAAGGCAATGACGATACCACTGCGCCATCGAGGAGGCCCACTCTTTGAACTTATTGGAAGAAAGATTGGAATTAGGGGGCTTAGAAGGACAGTACCAATTACCAAAGATTTATGTTTGCACGCTACTATTTATAACAATATGCATAAAATATTAATCAGGAACTTTACTTTTCGCTAACCGGATCTAACATTCTCTTTTATTCAATAAATATTCAATTCTTCATCAATTTGAAATGAATTTCTTTGTCAGGGCACTTGTTTTTATGCAAATTATGCAGATCTTAACTACAGGTAAGCTAGATAATGAATACGTGCTGTTATCCGATCTTTTTACCTATTTATGTGGTAATAATATAATTTTAACTTCAACATCATATTATTATTATTCCTGACACAATTGGTTCGGTGTATTTCTAGATACGTGCCTTGGGAGGCCCTACAGAAATTACAGCGAAAGGAAGTGAGACAGTCGGGTACTCTTTCAAACTCTAAATCTTGTTCTTGTCCCAAGTTATGTAAACGCTCTCTTGTTTTCGTCTCGATCTCTGAATATAATTTCAAGTACAGTCACATTAACTTCAACGCATTTTAAAAATACAATTTGTGTCTATACAAAGAACACGCTTGGGCAATACATTCACATTTAAAGAACACCGATCTATTTCATAAAGAGGTAAGACAACTATGCTGAAGGTAGATATTTAAATTTTAAAAATAATTCACTGCACATTCAATTATACTATATGTAATGTTATGTTATAATAATGGAACCCACATCTTGCAAATTTTTTAATTCTAGTTTCATTGATATTTTACTTTGGATATTATGTGAATACATTAATCGTGATGGAGGGAGAAAACACACCGGAACGACAAGTGACCGGCGACACGTGAATTGAGAATTGCACCAATCGAGCGTAGGCATGTGCTGCCTGTCATGCCGCTACGGTGTGAAACGTTGCTGCTGATTGGCTCGTTCCCAAGCGACATGTGGTGCGTGTCGCTTCGGTGTGAGTTCTCCCTAAGAGGGCGAGTGACAATGAATTCAATTACATCTTCATAGCTTGTTCATGACTGAAAGAAGCTACTCGTGTCTCATGTCGCTTGGATTGGGACTTTCTCTCAATATCGTGTATCATGTCGACTCGGTTTGTTGTTCGTGCATGTTTTGCTTTAAACTGAATAGGCTCTTGTTGCTTGATGTGAATGTCCCGTGTCGCTTGGGAACGAGCCAGTCAACAGCAACGTTTCTCAATGTAGCTGCAGACCGAAGTGACAAGCGACACATACCTCTAGAGAACAATCCAATCAACAGCAACGTTTCACACAGCTGTAGAATAACATGTCATACCAGCCTGCGTTCAATTGGTGAAATCCTCAAGCGACAAGGATATTTCATGCCGTCTAAAGAAAAATATTCACTGTGCATGAGCGAACAACAGGCCAGGGCGACACGATGCACGGTATGAAAAAGAACTCACTCCGAGGGACACACAAGCAACAGACAACACAAGCTGAATGTTTGGTAGCATTTATTACTGAGAGCCAGTTACCAAGAGACACATGTCGCTTGTCGCGTGTTGCTTCGATATGAAGTATCCCTAAAAGTAAGCAGCTTTTGAATAGTTAATAGGTAAACAGCAATGACAGCGCCAGACTTTCTTACGTGGGAGAACTACTGGATACCTGTCAAAGATTTGGGTGGACCACATCTTCACATAAATATATTTTGATATTCAAATTTTACGTGATCCATACAAAGAGGGTCCCTACCCTTGCAGCCACTTCTGTAACCTTTTTAGCACATATGCTCTTAAGCTGACAATAACTATTAGTTAATCATTTTCAAATGCCATTTTAACATGAATTAATTCAGAGAACAAGCAGTGTAGCATACAGGTATGAATAAGCGCATGATTTTCTAATGTCACTATATGTTTCCATTCACCACACCTACCATAGTTTATCAGAAAGATATTAATTTACATTGAAGAACGAGATCAGATTCTGCGTGGCCTAGGGACACGAGATCGAGTATGAGACTCCGTCTCTAAAATAGAGCCAAACCAGAATTGGAGGTAGGATATTTATTCCTTCTCATGTGTGAGCCGACGAGCTGTAGCTATGTATACAGTTGTGAAATACGTTTTCTACCACACTTTCCTTTTCGTTTTGGAGAAAAACTACCAGTTGCCCTTTAGTTTCTAATAATTTTTGACCCCGCTGATTTCCCAACACCAGCCACTTCAGCGATTTGCCGCACAGTCATGGATGTGTTCTCACTCAATGTAATAATTCTAGAACGTTTTCTGGGTGTTATATCCATACTGAAAACACGTAGGAACACGGAGCACAACAAAAGCGTGTTTACTACAGCCAAGCACTCACAGAAGTCTGTTGGTTAATAATTGGCATTGCATCACAACGACAATAATGAAACAACAGAAATGCTTCAAACCTTGCAATTGTTGCAATTGTTGTAAACAGTATCAAGTACGCATCAAACAGTTAGCTGATACTACTAGTAGGGAGGTTATTTCAGTCGTTCACCGCCAGCGTGACGGCCGTTCCGCGGACTCTTCATGCAACAGGTCCCGGCAAATTGCGTTCAGGAAGTCCGTAACAGAAACCGCTTGTTTTGTAATGTTTCCACTTTTCACAATTACAGTTACAATTACAATTGAAATAAGCACGTACCTTGTCGCACGGATGCAGGAAAAGGTGTCCTCCCAAATACAAATATTTCCGGCACCTTATTTCTGACATCTAATCTTAGATTAGACATCGCTACTTTATCCTCAGTTGACAGAAAGGGAAGACAGCATCCCGGCGCATAAAGCAAACCGAAAGCGTAAAATGATATTTAAAAGTAATAATAATGATGATCACTAACCTCCTGTGTTATAAGAGATGTTGAAAATGACTTCCTTCAACAGCAATACAACACGTTTCTTAGGTTCAAGAGATCCTGTCTATCGTAATCCCTGACCACTTTTCTGCAAGAATTCGTTTTCACGTAATTATCGTACATAAAAACTCTTATGTTCAAGACTATATTTGTTTAACGACATAAGTAATGAATGAATAACAATTAACACACAATAAAGCACTGGCCACGAGTAAGCACATTGCAATAACACAGTATAAGCAACACGCGTACTGATAAATGAACAGAAGTGAACATGAACGTACACTGACGTCTGGTAGCCGACAGTGTTGCTAACCATTTTTCGGCAATGTCCCTACAGACGTAGTCAAAATGTCCCTACAACTGACCAAATGTCCCTACGCCAAGTAAAGTGACTAAAAAAAAAACACCTCATGAGCATGCAAACAGAAGATAAAATATACACATTTACTTACCAAATCTTTCTGCTCGGTGCTTCCACAATTAATGAAGGAGCGAATTTACAATACAGGACCTCTCCCCGATTTTTTGTAATATTTCGCATACTCACTAATTGAGGCCTCCTAATCACGAATTTGAAGTTAAAATTTGGGGGGTCACGTGTAGAAATTGCAAAATAAGTGACATTGAGTGGTCCGCGATCGGCACGATTGCTTATTATTTACCGGAAGATTTTGTGTTTCCAATACTTAAAAAACGAAATATACATTCCTGATATTACTACGACCCCAAATTTTAACTATGTTTGCCTATCCTAACCTAACCTAACCGTACCTGAATGGTTCGTGGGGCTATCCGTCAATGGTTTGTTGGGCTACCCGTGCATGTTTTTTTCGAGCCCAAATTTTAACTATGTTTGGCTAACCTAACTTAACCTAAACTTACCGAGAATGGTCAGTGGGGCTATTCCTGAATGGTTTTGCGGTAATTGTGATTACGAACCGATAAAAAATATTATTTTCGTAGCACTTTAACGGCAAACGTTCATCATCGAAGACGCCATTTTCGTATCCTGCAATTTTATGATTGATGTACTGTTGCCAAATTTACCTGTAATCAAATCAGTTCTTCTACATCGTGATTGTCGCTGTCACATGTAAGCACGTTCTTTGGGCAATATACTGAAATCCATAAGTTTATTAATTAGCCCACAGCCATCCTCCTGCACACTCCACCTAACAATCTGTACAACATTAACAACTTTTTTACTGTTCTCTTCCGCCATTCTTACACGATCCATGCTCTCCAAGTATGAAATCAACAGTGTGGCAACGCTGTAGACAGCGTAACTAATTTTAATTTGTTCATATCAACAAATATGGCTACCATACTTGTATACGGAGAATCATTGCGAGAATTGAAAAGCTTATTTTACAACTTCTACACGTTAATGAACATTTTTTCCCCCTCACCCCAACATGTTAACTTGAGATAAATAATCACGAATAATTATTTCGTGAGTATAAGACGTAGCATAGAAATTACAGAAGGGTCCGGTATTGTAAATTCTTGCCTTAATGAATAATAGGGGTGTGCTGGACAGAATTTTTTGGGTCGGGACGGGATCGGGACGGTAATTTTTTTAAATCCCGACATTCGGGACTGAAAAATTTGCAATTTCCCGACCAAGTCGGAAAATTTTCTGGACGGGAAATGTTCGAAATTTCCCGAAGCACTGGAAATCTCGAATTTTACAAGTCATTTTCACATTAAGTGATTGTTTTTGCATTTCTAGAATAAAAACGTACAACTTTCGATAAGTTCCAGAAACTTACAAGGCAGAAAACGTCGAGAATTAACGACTTTTTAAAGTAAAGAATCCAGCACACCCCTAATGAATAACGTTGAGTCGTTTACTGTTGATTATGTTATTTGAAGTCATACATGCTGCTGCTGTGAAGAGATAGATGTTGGTTGGTGATGCTGTATTTCCTGCATTCTTTAACAATTTTGGTCCCATTTTATTTCCCTTTTTTGTTTTTGTATCACTTAACATTGAAAATATTCTTTCCGTTTCCGCGTTAGAATGCGGCAATGTTAGCACTATTTTCGCGAGAGTGGAAATGTTTTCAAAAAGGAACTTGCCTTGAAAGTTTTTGGTAACCGATAACATGTTCCAAAATTCTGATGGAGATCTGTTAGTTAGTTCTTTTTTCTCCTCCTCGCTAAAGTATCCAGATAAACTAATTCATAAAATGTAATTTACCAAGATTGAAAAAAGTACCTACGTTTTCCCTCATTTGGCAAAATCTGTCCCTACGTTCCTACGCGGGCGAAATTTAGTGAAAAGTCCCTATGCGTAGGGACATGTCCCTACGGTTGGCATCACTGCCGACACGTGCAGTATGAAGCGCCCTCTCGCGGCTGACAACTCACCCAACCCCCGATAAGCTGCAGGCGCTGTCGCGACAACTGAGAATAAAGTAGCGATGACTAATCTAAGATTAGATGTCAGAAATAAGGTGCCAGAAATATTTGTATTTGGGAGGACACCTTTTCCTGCATCCGTGCGACAAGGTACGTGCTTATTTCAATTGTAATTGTAACTGTAATTGTGAAAAGTGGAAACATTAGAAAACAAGCTGTTTCTGTTACGGACTTCCTGAACGCAATTTGCCGGGACCTGTTGCATGAAGAGTCCGCGGAACGGCCGTCACTCTGGCGGTGAACGACTGAAATAACCTATAAGTTTATGTTACGTATTTATTCGATTATCTCCCATAAAGCGTGGAGAACTGTGGAAGGGTGATTTTTCTCTCTTTGTCCGCATTAATTTGCACAGCACTGTATGTGTGAGTGTGAGTGTCCGTATCTATAGGTTAGATTACCATTCTTATATGTATTTTTTCTTTGTATTTCTTATTTCTCTGTAATTTTAATATATATTTTTATTTTTCAATATTTTAATTATTTCACATTCATATTTTTTTGTGGAAGTGGAAGTGGAAGAAAAGGCTCCACAGTCTTAACTTCGCCATGTAAAAGAAGACGAAATAAATAAATAAATAAATATAGATACATTGTTTGAAAAATAATAATAATTCAAAGGAATTTTAATGGTACACTTCTATGGTACGGCTAAATGATCGGGCAAGAAATTTTATGTTAATTGCGCAGTACTTCCACATTTATGGTAAACACCAACAAATACTGCTGTTTCACTACATCTAACACGGATGATCTTTCTTCTTCCTCGCCGTTACCTCATTTCTGCAGGTTTCATTTTTTTATTAGTATTTCATACTCTCGGTCTCGACTACTTCAAACATACCTGAACGTTATTTATCACCTTCATTATTTACAGATTATCATAATCGAAATTACAATCATAAAGATAAATCGTAAGTGTCAACTGTGAACCTGTGCGCCGTCATTTCACATATTCAGGCGAATTCAGTTTTCCGAGGTTCTAAGAGTTGAAACAAGACGCCAGCCCCATAGATCAGTCCCTGGGCAGGATTGTCGTTTGGTGCCTCCCTTTCCCCCGCACTACTAAGCACCGACATTTTATACTTTTTTCTTATGCAATGGTTTTTAATATTTACATATTACAAATTGTGAAATGATGAAACAATTAAAACTCAGTAAATGAAACAACAACAACAATAATATACTAGACCTTGGTGGCGTCCCTTCATCATCATCGCGATTAGCCGATGTTGGCTAAAAAATGACGCTAAATAACAGAAATTGAATAAAATATATAAATAATACTTGTTAAATTTGAAGATCAGTAAAGCCGGCGAATGGCAAAACTGTCATAAAAGTAACAACAGCAGCGCAGCGTAGCGACCATTTTATTTTCGTAAAGTGTTTGCGTTCCTAGAAACTACTCTATCCCTCTCCAGTAGTCGGGGCATCAACCCATCTCATGGTAGGTGTAAAGAAAATCCACCCACTGTTTATAAGTTAGACTGCAAATATTTATTTCCCACCAGAATACTTCCGATCTGCAGCAAATTTGAGCACCAGACCTTGAATATAGATGTTTTTAATATACGAAGATAAAAGATACTCGTTCGTCTAGAGAACAATCCAATCAACGTTTGTCTAATATCACTAAGGTAAGGACTTAGGGCAGTGCGGGTTATTCTCAAAATTATATTATTGGTATCCTGAGATCGATGCCAACCCTATTAAACTTCAACTACCCCAACTTACGAGGAATTTATACTCAAGCTCTCAGCCTCGAACCCCTGTCCTTTAGTAATTTCAAGAATCTGAAATATTACATGCAGATATTCTGAAAATACACAGTTTCATTTCATGCAATGCACAAAGAGAAATGTCATTCCTTTAAATTAACAGTTCCTGTCACGTTTCACACAGTTGTAGAATAACGTGTCACACAAACCTGCGTTCAATCAAGCGACACGGATATTTCACACCGTATAAAGCAAAATATTCACTGTGCATGCGCGAACAACAGGCCAGGGCGACACGATGCACCGTATGAAAAAGAACTCAGTCCGAGGGACACACAAGCAACAGACAACACAAGCTGAATGGTTGATTGCGTTTATTACTGAGAGTCAGTTACCAAGAGACACGTGTTGCTTCGATATGAAGTATCCCTAAAAGTTAGCAGCTTTTGAAGCACAGTATGAATAGTTAGTAGACAAACAGCAGTGACAAAACATATGTAATGATATATATATATATATATATATATATATATATATATAGAGAGAGAGAGAGAGAGAGAGAGAGAGAGAGAGAGATAGAAAAAATTGCCTACAAATCCGCACCCTAATCAAAATTTATTAAACATATCAAAACATATTTTTTCATTCATCAATTTTTTACGCTTACAATAACCTCTAATTATTACTAAATCAATTTTTGTATTTTCCACCTAATATCTTATTCTATTTAGCTCTTGCCAGTAGGCACTTTATCTTCATATGTACATTTTTTTTGGCCTCCATCTCATCAGACTTAGGCTATCATTCATTAATTTCCTCAATTATCTCATCCAACTCGTTTGCATTTCCACCCTCTACATAGGAGTTGTAGCTTATTTGGCGACGTCAATTGAACAGGGGAGGTCAAATCAGCGTTAGCTTCCATCGTATACATTGCTCTCATCTTCAGGGATGAGATGTTGTTGCTATGTATGTGCTCGAAACGTTGGAAGATAACGCCGATATAATCTGGCTGGTACACCTGTTCGAATCCTTCTACATGCTAAATTGAAACAACAATCTTTCGTAATCATTAAACAGGATGGAATAAATAGCGGGGAGGCTTTTGTAATATTAGTAATTTAAATTACATCCCCATTAAAAACTGAGCATCCTCGATGGCGAAGTGGTAGCGTCGTCGCCTTGTAATCAAAGGATCCCGGGTTCCATGCCTGGCCCAGTCCCGATTAGCCTTACTGTGCATAAAGTGGACTTAAAACACCAAATCAATAAATCATTAAGAATTAATTTTAAAATTTTATAATGAATTTCGGGTGAAAGATTCAATATACTAACCTTCATTATTAATTCAATGCCTAGAGAATTATAAAAAATTGGGGGGAGGTAGTATTTATATACACGAACGCTCGGGAGCCAATATAAGTTTACAACCTGCAAATCGGGTTTTCTCTACCGATTCAATATCTCCAATGTTGTTTGTGCTGCACCTGATTCAAAATCGGTCATAATTTATTTCGGAAATTATTTTTGGGAGAATAAAGACAGGAGAGCTTGACTGCCGTTCGATTCCCGGAGGAGAGGGTGAGGAAAGTAGGCTCTCCCACTGCATGGGGTGCATCTAAGTACAAGGGACTCTTCTATATAACTACGGGGGAGCATAGAGACGATTTGCATCGCTTCTATAAATAACCGAGACTGTGAATATGTAAAGGGCCACCACCACCCACCCACTAATATGCCTTCAAAACACATTGCATAATTCAGGTAGGTGGCTTTACCAATTTCTTTCAAATACAAGTAGCTAATTATAGTAACAAAACATATTTTTATACATAATTGGATTTTTCAAAATTACAATAAAATAACAAAGCAACCAATTTTGTTGTAATTCTATAAAGAATAAGTTAACGTAGGCCAGAATCGGTGAACTTCCCGTTCGGACAAATGTCGCAGTTGAAGTAGTGGTCTAAACAGGTAAAAACTGCTTACTGGCACGTAATCTGACTTAAATTTGGCATAAAGCAGTCTATTTTTTAGTTCGAAAGACCTTGTGACATTTGTCGAGCCGGGATGAAGTTCTTCATAACTAATGGGATAAAGAAAAAGGAAAATTTAATTCGTAACACTACTAACGGACTTATTACGCCATTCGCATGATGTAATTAATAAATACAATAATTCTAATTACATGATTATTAAAAAGCAAACATTTCTTTGTAAATAATAATGTAAAATGTCTGTTTTTGAACAATCCCTCCCCTGTTGTAGGTTTGTTATCCATGAAATATCAATCTGGAAATTTTGTTTCACAGGTACCTGTCATAGAGTAATCCTTACGCTGTAAATATAATTTTTTTAGCTCCCCCATCGGAGACATCTGGGCTCAAAATTTTGAAAAAGGGAATCAAGAAATGATCAAAGAGCTATAACAGTAATTCAGCCGAAATACTCTGATATTACATAACTTCCCTAAAAAGATCCTAAACTTTGAATTTTGGTCAAAATCAATATGTTGAAAAAATACACGAAACATACAATGTAGCTTGAAATGAACTGAAAACAATGTTTCTTTACCCAAGCTAGATGAGTTATCATAATTACCGCAACTGTCTACAAAGGCTAAAAATGCCGCAAATCATAAGCCAAACATGGCTGCAGTTTTTAAACGAAATCAAGTTTAGGAAAATACTACCCTTGCATAGGGGTTACAACAACAAAAATATATATAAATAGAAAAAGTTGACCATTTTGTTAATTATTATCTTTTTGGAAAACATGGTATTAAATAACCATATTTTGCTTTAGACCTAATATTAATTAAAATATGCAAGTTTGATTAAATTAGTGCATATATTGCGTATCAGTGAAAGTTTTATAAAAATAGATCAAATACATTCACAGTGTTGGTTTTATGCAAGGATAATGTTGGAAAATTTTCCGCTTGAAATCATTCACACTGAGAATCGAACCTGGGTTTACTACGTGGCAGTCCGATGTCATTTTTTCTCTGTTTTTCTCATATATCAGTTTTTACTCAGTTCCATATTTTTTCACATTCACATTCAGAACATAAACATCCATGTCTTACTCGGGATTCGAACCCAGGACCCCTGCTGTCGAAGCGCGCTGCGCTAACTACCTCGCCCCGGAGGTCAATAATAGACTACTGGGACTCCTTATTCGTTGAAGAGAAGACGCTTTCACAATTATGTATGTTACAAGCCACATATTGTTGCTGCAGGACTCTATATTATCGTCTGGAATTTTGGCACGAAATGGTAAGATCAGCTTTTGGCAGTGAAGACCCGAACAGCAAAACCTAGGACATGTCTGAGGAAAGAAATGACAAGGGTTTTACGACCTGTCAATCACTAACTGCCCGTGTACCGAAGGAGGCGTGTTCTTGAGGAGCCTCGCGAAGCGGGCCTGGACAAAACATCTGGTGGTGTAAACGCTGTGCGCGCTCTATCGGCAAAAGGAAGGCGAATTCGGAAAAGGCCTTTCCATGATATACAGTCTTAAATGACGATCAACAACGTTAGACCTCTCTCCATCTACTGCAAAAACAAAGTTACTGTTTGTAAACAAAATCACGTGACTTCTGACAATGAGTTCATTTCCTTTGTGTTGGGGATTCGATCTCGGTGGAGGCACAAAGTGTTTCGGACACCACTTGTTCCTGGGCCTTTCTACGGAGATAAGGAAGCTTATTCCGTTCTTTATTGCTTCTTCGGAAACCTTTGCTTCTGAAATAACTTGTTGGCCGAGCATTGGCAGTTTCCGAAACTAATCCTTAATTGAACCCTTAACTGGTATGAATTAATAACCTATTGTATTGTATGACGATAACAAGCTGTTTTCTGCTTTTAATTATGATCAAGGCTGCTCAGTTCTGAACCCGCGATCTTTCGATAAATCCATGATGAAATTCCTAAACTATTCATTCTCATAAAAGATAAGTGAAAGGTTCCACGATTTTCGTCGTCGTGATTAGCCTCATAGGTAGAAAAGCGACGTAAAATAACCAAAATAGAAATAAATAAAAAGATATTACGTTAAGTTTGGGGCTAAGTCTCAGGAACGTTTTGACAATAACGCACACGCACCCACGCACATACACCCCCCACACACATATATACATATACACGCCTGCGTGCGTATATATATGTATGTATTATGTGGGTGCGGGGCTGCCCGATGCGTAGTGGTAGCGTCGTTGCCTTGTAATCAACGGGTCCCGGGTTCGATACCCAGTGGAGGCACATAGTGGTTCGGATCCCACTTTAAACTGTAGGTCCAGTCCCAATTAGCCTTACTGTGCATAACGTGGACTTAAAACACCAACTAAATAAAGCCTTACTGTGCATAAAGTGGACTTAAAACACCAACTCAATCAATCAATCAACGTATGCATGTGTTTGTTTGAGAGAAGGACATGTTTATGGATTGTGAAGGTAACTTAACTTGCTAACATTTTTGTATTGAAATTAGGCATAATTATATTTTGAGGTATGAGAACTTTTGGCTCATATTTCTATCACTGTACGTTGTTTTCCTAGCTCTTAGGTTAATCGTGGCCATGAGGATGAATGATGAACTGATGAAATGGGTGATGAGAGAACATGCCTGACCAGAGTTTGAACCTGTCTCCTCAGGCTTCGTAGCACGTTCCACTAGCACAAGTTCCGACCCCTCCCGTCCTATGTGCTATAACTACTATTGTAGTTGAGTGATTTGTTAATTGCCTGATATCGACATTACTCTAAGTCAGTTGCAGTCGCAGTAAACATTCTCGATCAGGTGTAGAAACCAGTCGCCTGTTGCATAACGTTTCCTCGCTGGCAAATACTGCGACGTCCACTTTGCTTTGTTTCGGCTGGCGAGGCTCCAAAGGAAATGATGTGTAAACCACACTGACGCCAAGCATTCGTTTCTGCATTCCTGACACTGTTGTTGATAGGTTAAGCGCATTGATATCAGCACTTTTGAAGTTGCTGGTGGCATCATATTGCGAGAGGAATTAGCTGAGAAAAGTTGCCCGTCGGGAGGTCCCAAGCTGCGATTCTGGGTGTCCATTCTAACCTTAATGATCGAACCATTCTTAGAGTTTATTCTAGCGCGTGTGAGTGACCTTTAAAGAATGCTTCTGAATGGACGAACGTTCATTCTTGCCCTAATGATGAAACCATTCTACAGTTTATTCAAGGGCCTGTGATCGAAAGAATGCTTCTGGCTGGGCGAACCTTGATTCTTGTTCTAATGATCAAACAGTTCTTATAGTTTATGCTAGGACTTATGATTGACCTTGAAAGAATACTACTGTTGGGGAACGTTCATTCTAGCTCTAATGATCTAGCCGTTCTTACAGTTTATTCTAGAATCTGTTATTGAAAAAATGCTTCTGAATGGACGAAATGTTTCTCATTCTAGCCCTAATGATCGAACCATTCTTAGAGTTTATTCTAGGACCTGTTTGTTGGCCTTGAAAGAATGCTTCTGAATGATCGAACCATTTTTTATAGTTTATTCTGGGACCTGTTTGTGTAATTTGTTTTCAGTGAAAAGTGAAAATGTAGACAGCAGATATTATTTTGCTCACAACTTCGGTGAAGGATAAATTCAGGGAGCATGAACAGCAGCTATTACATTCGTTCATCTTATTTATAAGCAGTCTTAAGTAGCGGTAAGTATTTAGGAGATTCTCTTCTCTAGACTTCAGAAAGTTCCTTCACAGGGGAGCTTCTTTATCTGTTACCTTCGTTGCCCCTGTTGCGACCTCCCAGTTATACAGAAATCGGTGACTTTGATGTCATTATGCAAATTCCCTCCGCATCTGCGTCAAAGGTCAACAGCTCCTAAGTTTTGGGAACGAAGGGGAGTTTTATTGTTTCGGCCGGGGAGTGGAATGTACGGTTAGCACTATGATTGATGTCATCAAACGTAGTATGGAGCGTGTAGTAAGGGATGATTTCCAGTGGCGTAGCATGGACATTTCGGGTGGGAACGCCAAGTCCGAAGGAAGAGTCGGCCCTTTCTTGCTTAATAATTTACTTATGGTATTAGTCGCCACAGGTATTATTTGCCTGAAGTAAGCTGGGTTTTCAATAAAACATCATCATTGCATGTTTTAGCTAGAAAATTAGATGCCTCACTATGCCACAGATGTTTTGAACTCTGGTGTTCTATACCTTTTTTTATATCTTTCTGCATGACGCAAGTCATTAAAAACCTACCTGAATCACAAGCGCCTCTGCCCAACAGTAGACGTCATTGTTGTGGGCGATCCAACTACTGATTGATTTGGTTTATTTTACTTCGCTTTTCTACCACTTTTGGTTAATTGCGAATATGAATATGAGTGATGATATTGATGAAGGGACACTGACAAAGAACACCCGTGCTCACGCCGGGATTCGAACCAGGGACCTCTGTCGTCTTGGCGCACTGTGAAAAGCAGAGTGGATGATCCAAATATCGTACACTCTAGCGACGTAACAGTGCCGATTAGTAATTCAGACCACTGTTTATTACATCTTGAGAATGCTGATAAACATTTTAAAATAATTTTCTCCAGAGACCATTCGATGTTAAGAGTTTTCAAATGAATGCTAAACATTTCCATTCACACAATATTAAGTAGTTAGATAATAACGAAAAAATACAATTAAAAAATAATAGTTTTGCGGGTTAAGTGGTAGAGCAGCCACAGGCTGAATTTCTACCACGAGGACTTCACCAACTTATTTGACAAAAACTGTGTTGATCTTTTAGTTTCTAATACACATCGCTGTTCGTGCGATAAATTATACAATGCAGTGGCCATTAAGAAGCAGTATATTTGAGATTGGTAAAGTTACGTCAGTCAATATTGCGTATTGTAGCATCACATAGCACGAGTTGCATGAGCGCGAAGAACCGGGTAGGAATTCTGCCGCTGTCGTCTGCTTCAGAAGGCAGGAAGGGTCACATGAACCAATCACGGTAGACCTCTCGTACGCCAGCGTAAGAGAGCCCATTTACGCGCGTGCTGTAGAAATGGAAGCTTTCCCTCCATAAAGGCAGCAAGGAATATAGGAGTCCTGTACGCCGAACCTGCTCGGCGTCCGGCCGGGAAAGGCATTGAAAAGAGATGCTAGAACGAGTGTTGAGAGTGGAGTGTTGCAAGCGGATTGCGAAAAATAGCCATTATAATGCCATGAAGGTCAAACATATATGAAATTAGTCACGTTTTACTTTATAATCACAGCTTTTACGCATTTTTGAAATTTTAAATCTGGGAACGCCGGGCGTACGGGCGTACTATAACGCTACACCACTGATGATTTCAGTAGCAGTCAACACTTCAAGTGATATTTTAAATGATATAGAAAAATGTAGTATTTGTGTGATATTTCTAAACTTTCTGTAACTTAATGACCCCCCACGCACACACACACACATAATTACATAATTTACCTTCATTAAACACTGTAAATCAAGTCAAAAGTTTAACAAAGCCCCCCCTTATAACCCGTGAGCCCCCCCTGGAGATCAATTCTGGCTACGAGCCTGGATGAGAGTGACATTAGCTCTCGGAAACTTTTCCAGAACTCACATCTGCCATGAAGATGAGAGTAACGTTAGCTCTCGAAAGCTCGGAAACTTTTCCATAACACTGTCACTGGTCGTTATATCGATAGAATGTGTTCAACCTGTACCAGTCTCTTTATATCGCGCACAATTATTCCCTTATGCGGGTAAAGTGTGCACTTAGCAAGTTAATACTAGATAGATGCAATTTTAAAATTTGTATAAGTGTGTTCACAATTGGTTTATTTCGATTGCACGTTAATTTTAAGCCATTTTTAAGCCCACTTAATGCACCGATAGGCTAATCGGAACTGAACCTACTGTTTAAAGTGTAATCCAAAACTCTATGGGCCACCGCCATCGGGAAGATACACATGCTTAGCTGTAGGCCATCACCTGCGTCATCTTGTTGACGCAAATGCCTGCGTACATTTTTGTACCTTAAATGCCATATTGATAAACTTAATGTACCTTGCTATGTCAAACAAATTCGTATCAGTGACCATTCACTTGGCAATAAACTGGTTCAGCATAATTGGAAATCTCATTTAGATTAATAACTCGGTTGTACGAGCAGAAAACAAATGCGTATGTACACACGCACACACTCATACACACGCTTTGAGTCAATTGAATATAGGTCAATATTTTAAAGTGGGAAGCGGCTTAGCTTGTCATCAACTTATTTGCACAAAATCTGGCTGTTAAATATGGTACTGCACGGTGAAAAATTGCTAATTTATCTGTGCGACGTTCTTTAAAATTTTGCAGAGATGACGCAGTAACTCATTTCACCACACATCAGGATTACTTCAATATGCTCCCATTCCTACGCTGCCATGTTTCATTGACCTGAATTTTCTTGTAAATTTTGTAAGGTTGCCTGTTAATAAAACATATGAAAATTAATCACGCTACTGACTTTCTTCGACTGTTCTAGTCCAATCTGATAAACTGCATAACCATGACCCCCTTTTCCTCTTAAATTATAATTGATGCAAAATCCAATATGGCGAATTTCAAGATGGCGCCCATCTTTTGGTTATGTCAAAAATGTACGCCATGATCACTTCAGTCTTGTGACTTCTATCTCAACTTGTGTGTATGTATGTGATGGTACATACAAGCACATTAACATTATATCTCTATTAATATAAAAATGGATGTACGTATGTGTGTATATGTGTGTATATATTGTGTATGTATGTGTGTTTGTTCCAGCATAACTCTCGAACGCCTGGAGCAATTTCAACCAAACTTGAAACACGTATCACTTGCAATCTCAAAAGAAATACTGTGGGGGTAAGACACCCCTGGCACCCCTAGGGGGGGGTGGGAGGTGGATGACATGTAAAAATAATCAAAAAACGACCGATATTAGTGTGGAATCCATAGTTTTCAAGGTCGGAAAGATGAATAAAGACACTCCTAATGCCGTTGCACTTCAAGTTCATCACCTATCGGGATGCAAGTTCATCACCTATCGGGATGGGGGGTGAGAAAAGGTGAAAATTAAAATGTCAAAAATGACCAAGATTAGTGTCGAATCCATAGTTTTTGGAGTCGCTAAGCTAATTGGTGACATTCACGATGACCAAACTTGGTACACATATGACTTACAATCTGGAAAGAAATACTGTGGGGGTAAGAAACACCTGGCACCCATAGGGGTGGGGGTGGGAAGGGGTGACATGTAAAATTAATCGAAAACGACCGATATTAGTGCGGAATCCACAGATTTTGGGGTTGCTAAGATGAATAGTGACTCTCCAAATACCGTCAACTCCAAAACATCCCTGGCACCTGTAGGGGTAGGGGTGGGAAGGGGGTGACGTAAAAATAATAAAAAACGACCGATATTAGTGTGGAATCAATAGTTTTCGGGGTCGCTAAGATGAACAGTGACACTCGCAATGTCATTCAACTCCAAGACACCTCTGGCATCCCTAGGGGTGGGGGTGGGAAGGATGTGACATGTAAAACGATCGATATTAGTGTAGAATCCATAGTTTTCGGGATCGCTAAGATGAATAGTGACACTCCCAATGCCGTTCAACTCCAAGACACCTCTGGCACCCCTAGGGGTGGGGGTGGGAAGAGGAAGAAGTCCGGGTTTGACAAATCCGGAGATCTCGGTGGCCACAGGTTCTTGGAAATTATCCGGTCGTCAAAGAAACTTTCAATGAGCTCCATGGATTGGTTCGATGTATGGCACGTGGCTCCGTCTTGTTGAAAATATCTTTGGCTCGGCTCTAGCCTTTAACCAGCTCTGTGTCATTCAGTTGCTCAACAAACACCATTAAAATATGAAGCACGTACTGTATCCATGCACTGACTGAGAAAGCTACCAAATTCTGCAAAGCTGCGTACTCGCTTGAGGATGTATGAAGCTCCCAGATGTCCTGCGTCATGTGAAACTAACTTGGAGAATTACGAGGTATTCTTGTTTAAAAATACGACAAAGAAATGTGTTAGTTTTATATTAATCACCCTTTATCTGTAGGTGGGATTTGTCTGCTGGAAAATGAACATGAGGTATGAGATACACTTTACATTTCTTTACAATATTTTTAAAACAACAAGTCTTTATAAGCATGTTGAACGCAATGAAACCTGTCTCAGAACTTCGTTACGGATGATATGTTACCCTTCATATCATAGAGGTTGAAGAACACACTTCTTTTTTGGCACCATCTCGCTTCATGCAATACATTCCTTTACTTAGTTCTCCAGTTGCCCACGAGATGACACTGCTGTCAGCTGATGGCGCCTCGACGACAACTGCGAGAACTACAAGCTCAGTCAGTGTTGCTAGGCTACAGTTTGGGAAACGTGGAACAACATTGCCAACTATGGAGATAAATTACTAAATCTGGCTGCAACAAAACCGCCCTTGCATATGGAATAACTAATTTTGCTTCCTCCAATAGAAGGGATGTTATGCGAAAGTATATGTGCTATGGAGTGTAACAGAAACCATAATTGTGTATATTTGCATACAAAATGTTTGCGAAGAACCAATTTGAGCGTTTTAGGTATTTGGAAATAGCATATTCAAAATTTCGGGGTTTCAGTATTTTTTTGTCTTTCGATTCACAACATTTTTGAATTTTGAAATGTTGACATTATTGTTTTACTTCGGAATCCTATTGTATCAACACTTCGCCTTTTTGACATTTCGAGCAATATTTCTATATATCCATACCTTCAATTATATAAGAATTGCAGAAACAGAATATCCAGAAGCCAAAAAGCTATTCTGATGTCTGTAATTATTAGTCTAGTTTCTAAAATAGAAACCCACTGAAATTGAATTTCGAAAGATGAATTTTCATGCATGTATTTGTTGTTTGTTTAGGAAGCAAATCTAATGTTTAATTTTCCAGCTCGACGATTGTCCCCCTGGTTTCTGGTTCACAAGTTCGATTTCTTACATAGTTACGAGTTTTCTGTGTTGGACTGGACAAATGAGGACAATTTGGTAGAAGAAATAGCACACGTTGGGCTGGAACACCACAAGGCCTCAGAACTCTTACTTAATTTTTATAATGTTTTTTAGTGATTTTTCCCAAATGTTGGCAACACTGACACACAAATGAACTTGAGTTGGATAAGCCCGGTGTTTCCGTGTCAATGAGCGAACGATAGCTTCATTAAGGGCGGTGATGGGATTAAAGGGTTAAATTTCGTAAGATGGCGCCCCTGTCTTTTCCTTAGTTACGCCTTTTGCAAAGCGCCGAGGTGTCAGTGGGCGATGCGCTGTAAATCTACTTGAACAAGTCCTTTCATCTCGCGATCGGCGTGAAACCCGTGGGAGCATGGACGACGGAAATAGCCACGAGTTTTCTAAAAATAGCCGCAAGTCTCTTATTGAGTCGGGACGGCGGAATAGAGAGTGAATCAACGGGGGCACGCTTCAAAGGAATCATTTTTATTTCCTCACTCCTGCTCAGGGACGAACAGTAGCCGTTGCGCAGTTCTTGTGTCGTAGGCGCAGACTTCGGAGGGGCAAGGCATATTTTAATCCCCCTCAGTATCCACCTTAATAGTCAATTTTTATCAATATAAATATCCCAGACATTGGCGTCGCCTTGTCCCCGCATAAAGCGGCTCTGGGGATCACCCAACCTCAAATCAATGGGTACCTGGGGGCAACCCTGGAGAGTAAAGGCGGCCGGAGCGTGGTGCTGATCACGTCACTTCCGAATTGGCCCTGACCCCCACATCCCCTAAATGTGCCTTCATGGCACGGTGCTATATGCATGGGGAACTTTACCTTATTACTACCACCACCACCACCACCACTAATAATAATAATAATAATAATAATAAACATTATTTTTATCCCTATTATTTTTTGTAGGCATCTTATCTGTGGCGGAGTGGTTAGCACATCGCGCTACGACGCCAGGGGTCCCGGGTTCGAATCCCGACCTGGGCATGGATGTTTGTGAGTGTCCATTCATCATATCATCACTCATCCCCATCTTTGCAAATTAGCCGAAAGTGGCACAAGAAGCGAAGTAAAATAAAGCAAATCAATCAATCCATCAACCCAATTCTTAAATGACTATCCGACACAATTATATTTCATTACTTCCTGCACTCTTTGTATCGGCCCCTTGCCCTTTGATTATAAGTAGACGACGTTACCGGGGAAGCCCATGAGACACCCATGCCTGGGGTTCAAATTTATGAGCCAAACTTTTCCTCCTGGAGGAATTGTTTTGGTTAATCCTAACGCAATACAAGGCAATGCCTTCAGCTGGCAAGGACAATTGATCAAGGAAAACTAGAAGAACTGGTTGACAATCATAATAACCTCCAACACTTTCAGTACAAAGAAGGGTTCGAAGTACAATGTAAAGGAAAGCGCTACCTCGCATGTATCGCTTATCGCAAGTGAATAAACCAGTTATCTTTATAAAACATATTTTTTTTATCGCTAGCAGTGTTGCCTGCTACAATGTGGTGAATAGGTCTCAGATATATCAGGGCTATAGTAAAAAGAAACAGGGCTTTCTGAGCGTAAAGTTATACTCTGACCCAGCTAACTGTGGAGCAAGGAAACGAAAACAAGTCTCTGCGCAAGTAGTGACACGAGACGGCTCCACGTGAGAGGGAACGGAACTTAGTGATGTTATATGGTGCCGAAACCCGCGAATTGCGTGGAGGGGGAAAGCGACTGCAGTTACCAGTCTTCCCAGCAGCGTGTACTGCTTCGCTCTGGCCACTCGATTTGCCTCCCTTCTCTGACGCTATTCGCGGACTTGCTCCACAGGTAGCTGGGACAGCGTGTAGTTTACATCCAAATTTATATTATTTGTATTTTTTTAAAAAAATATTTTTCTTGTTTTACGTCACTTTATAACCGTACCTGAGCAGTCCCGTAGCAGGAGCCCCAAAGCATGACGCAGACCGACGGCCACCGTGCCGGGTTATTTAGCCACTTTGTTATATTTTTTAGGTTACTCGGTGCAAAGAATATTGAGTGATTGTAAGATGAAATTTATGAAGAGACACTCACAAAACCCTCTGTGACCAAATAAATAATCAACCATTCATCAAGATATTAGGCTATCGAAGCTGCATCTAAATTTACACACACACACACACAAGCAGCGGTGCCCACAAAGGGAATTCATGACGCGCGTGCGTCATGGGAATTTCGAGGGGGGGCAATATTTTATACCAATTCTATGTATCTTCACACGAAAATGAGGGGATCGTTTCGTTCGATTGGCTTGTTACGGTTATTATGTACAGTTTTTTTTTACCTGCCTGTGAGTGATCGCTGCGATGGGGTTCAACTGAAACTCCACCCCTTATGCCTTTAGAATCGGTTTGGAAAGGGTAGGAGGGACAGACGTTACACAGGATTACTTGTATCAATTTTATTCCACAACACAAAATACATAAATCAGTATCAGCCTATTCACTATTCGTTAATCGTCAAAAAAGCATTGTAAATACAGTATTGTTAAAATATTGGAAGCATTCTACAAGTACTACGTAAATGTACACTTGTTATGTTATTTTTGGCAAATGTTCGAAGCCATCCTCGAAGATCGCCTGAGCTTCTGTACTTCGAAAGAACACACTCAACATTTGTCCATTTCGATCTATTGATATTTTCATATTCTCAGCCATCTTGTCTCTTACAAGTCTCAGTTTTACATAAATACTAATTTCCCAATGTAGATCCCTTATATATACTTTCATCTTACATTCATTTACCAATCACCTTCCTTTTCGATTGAAGATAAACGTCATAAACACAGGTGCGCGCGGCGGTAATGACACTCCGGATTGTGGGAAAACCCACCAAGGAAGGTCTTGACATATGTCGCGGCGGAAATGAACCGATAAGAACCCTCGGCGCAAGCGACACTTACTCGTACGCATTAATACAAGGTTAGTCAAGCAGTCAAGCTGTTAAGAATAGGGTTCAGTACACTAACAATGGCAGTGAACCTGAACAGTTTTGTACGTTTTATGTTAGCAAACATGAAAGTACCTAAGGTAAACATATGTTGCTTAAATATGTCTGTATTATTTCTTCCGCCAATTTGGTCTGACCAAAATAATTTGAGTAAATAATTCGGCACAAAGGGGGGATGTTCCACTTCTTGGGGGGGCTGCACACAAGCATATTGAGAGAGAAAGAAAGAAAGATAGAGAAGCAACAATAGCACATTGTCATCCCTGTAACTCAATGAAAATCATTTTTCTGTTTACTTGTAAGAAAATTCGAATCCATCCTTGTACGTACAGTCATCGTCAATAAAAATTGGACTCCTAGATCCTGGAATGCTGTATTCATTGCAATGTGTTACGTGTGTTGCCTAACTCTACGTCTATACCAGAACTTACTATTGAAAAGTTGGTATTGAGCTCATTGTCATTCCATATTGTCCAAACAAGGCAGAAATGCTAGTAAAATAACACAAATGGGTCATTCCATGTCAAATCAACCAATAAAAAAATATTTTTGAACTTTTAGGATTCAGATTTTTAATATTTTTTGTTCATTCATAGTGCCTTTCAAGAGGACGAAAACTGCCAAATATCAGATTTTTTGGGCTCATAGTTTTTGAGTTATTGACTTCGAGAAAAGCAAAAATGCCAAAATTTGATGACATTTTGAAATCTTTATACAGCTGTAGATCAAACACTATTTGACCTAGAGAGCTCAAATTGGTGTCATTCTCTTCTGCTTTTAATGAGCTTTAATTTAAAATGCAACGTGACATGTGTGACTTGAATTTTGTAATTTTTCATACACTTGTAAAAAATTTTTTTTTTTGAAAATCTCAAAATCGTCCCTTTAATTTTTTTGAAAAAATATATGTTTTGAAGACATCAATTTACTATTTGTGTGCAAAATTTCATAATGGGACTCCAATGGGTTCCTATGGAAATTAAATGTTTTGTATTGTTATGTGTGCGAAATTTGCTAAATTTGTTGATTTCCATATTAAAACCATAACTATAAGCTGATTGGTTGATGTTCAAGTCTTCATATTAATCTACCGGTATTTTATAATTGTTGCACTACAAAAAATATGAAAATTTATAATATGTATAACTTTTAATAATAATGTAACGATACATGTTGCATAAAAAATATCACAACAACCTTAATTTAAAAATATATGGTGTTATTACCATTTGAGGAGCTTTCAGACAGATGTGACATGCAAAAAGCGACACATGTTTCTTGTCCCTTGCATGTAGCTTGGACTGGATCGTTTTCTCAATAAAGTGCATCATGTCGCCTCGGTCTGTTCGCCCATGCTCTGCGAATGCTCGCTTATAGACTGAAGGGGTCCGTGTTGCTTGTCACTTCGATGTAAACCCTAGCTGACGCTTGTCACTTTCCATTTGTTGTTTCTGTCTGATATCCCTCCTTACAGGTATTTGAAGAATATAAAGTATTTAAATCATGCCTCTTAATGCAATATAATGATAGACGAGAGACAAGATCTGTGAGGTATTCCACTCAGTTTTACAAAGTCATAACAATGGCTCGGAAGTTGAAGACCTATAAATTGCCAAAAAAAAGACCTATAAAAAAAGACCTAAAAATATCAAAAAAAGGACCTAAAAACGGAAAAAAGGATATAAATGTGATCCGAAATCTGAAGACAACCTCCCCGCCCTCTCCCTCTGCGCGGCACCTTCAGATCTTTGCAGGCGCGTGCTGTCTGGTCCTATACACACCGTGCTGAAAGCTTCAAAACTAGAGCAAGTTGCCACTTAGAAGCGCAACCTTCCAGACAAGTTACGATTAAAGGACCTTGTACCGTACCTGCTTCAGTCGTCCAAAAATGTTTTTCTCTCCTTGCAGGGATGGTTCAAATATATATTTATTTTTATTTCTTTACTACAGAAAGGATGTTTAAGAGGTGATGAACTGATGATGATTCGAGTTGAGAATGGGCTGTGAAAACGTAGTCGAAAGAAGGTGAAGTTGCAAAAAAAAAAGCCGTTAACACCCAAAAAAAGGCTAAAAAAAGGACCAATAAGCCAAAAAAACGCCGAAAAAGGCAAGAAAGGACAAAAAAAAACACCTTTTTCTGGCCTAAAATGACCCAAAATGAACATATTTTTTTGGGCCTTGTCTTCGGACACTAGGAAAAAAAAGGATTTTCCTCAACTTCCGAGCTCTAGTGATAACAGAAATGGAACAAGTCTCAAGAGGAATGACTAAGCTGTATTTCTTTATTATTTACAGTGATATGTGGCAGCAACTGATTGTGGGTAATTTTAATGCATCGTCCATCCCCCCTCCCCTTTCCTTTTCCGCACACAGACACACACAAATGGATATATTGTATTGTTGTTTCAATAATATTTGTGACGTGACTATTGTAATTTATTGCAATGTTTGCAGAGGCCGGTGGGTTAAAGGTGAGGGACTAGGGAGAAAGAAATAGAAATTTTAGTTTAACTTAGGTGCCAGTCTACCTGAAACTCTTCAGGCTGTCGAAAAGGCTGCTGAGTAGCTCCTTCGAGTCTGCCAGCTTATCATAGCGGAGGGTAAGAAGCACGTGAAAATGAGTGTCGCTTAAGAAATGTGCCTTCGACAAGACAATAAATACTGCGATTAGAAATGTGAGAGCAATTGATCTATCACTACTAGACTCTATATACCTAGGTACCTAAGTGAACATCACTAATTGTTGTGATATGCTCAGTGAAGTCATAGGAGTGCGCACGGGGGGCAAGGGGGGGGGGCAATTGCCCCCTAATCATGGACGTCTGCAGATTTTTTCCACGGAGGGACAAGCAAGATATTTTTTCATTAGGCGTGTTACCACTTGAATGTGAAATTATCGCATTAATTTAAATTATCAAATTATACATGTTAAATATATACTTTTAGGGTGACATTCGATTTCTAAGGGGGTGGTGTGACCATCCTTGCCCCCTACCCCTTCCAGACGTCCATGTTCCTACATTATTATACTTTCACCTAGAAATTTAGTGTAGAGGAACCTTATCGCTGGTATTAAACGACATTATACCTTAAAGAAAATCAAGCATTTTCAAGCGATTAAAGTTCAAAGCAACTACGGGGGAAGGGGGTGCAGTGGCGCAACCATAGGGGGGGGGGGGCAATGGACATTGCCCCTCTCCAACCTTGGACGGAAATCAATTCTAGAGGGCCAAACATTGAGGTAAAAGAATGCAAGACTAGTAGAATCGAAGAGTAACAGGAGAAAAGGATACTGAAGATGGAATTACTTTTCGCGCCTTTCTTGCATTACTTCTTCCAGATTAGGGCTACCATACGTCCTGGTTTTCCCGGACATGTCCTCTTTTCGGACCCTGAAATTTGCGTCCGGGCGGGTTTTTACTTTCTGTTAATATGTCCGGGTTTTTACTTTTATCCAATTATCATAGGTCAGAGATCAGGAAGTTACGACTTTTCGAATCATTAAACGTCTGATTACGGCGCTGTAGTCTGATGTTGGCAGTACTGGACGATGCGCTAAGCGTTAGTCGTTTGTTGTTACAATTTCAAGTTCCGGTCGATGTGATTTCCGCGTCATTCGTTAGTGGCAGTATAATATCACGGGGAATAATATTTTATTTAATGGTGATAAATTGTGTGATTTATGTAATCAATGTCTTCGTGTTTGTGAATAAATTGATGGTGTGTGTGGCTTTCGAAGAAAATGTCTTCTTTTTAGCATTTCAAAATATGGTAGCCCTATTCCAGATGGCGAAGAACACCTGTAGGGGGGCGCAAAGGAGCAATTGCCCCCGCTTCGATATCTAATTTTATACGTAGAAATAAAAATACAAGCTTGCAATATCTGCTTTTCTTACAGTCTTGTCAAGTTCAGAGCCGTAACTAGGAGGCGGTGGGAGTTCGCCCTGGGTGCCGAATGATCTAAATGAAAAAAATGCCGCCACTGAAATTTTTGTACCATATTAAATCAATATTGTTTTCAGTTTGCAAAAATGTGGATATAAAAAATTTCTTGCTCTCTTCGCTCGCAATTTTATTGTTTTCTGTAATGCATTGTAAATTACCAGACAGAGAAGTTATAACTACTAAGTACTTCAGACTCTTGCTGCTAAAGCAGTTTTGTCTTAAATGCATGAACACAATTGTTGGAGGGAAAGGAGCGAGACACATTTCAGAGACAATTTATATATTCGTTATGGTGCCTCTATGTTGCTGCATCATATATATATACATACTCCCAACGATGCAATGAAATTAAACAGTGAAAAAAAATGAGGTTTTTCTTTCCCCACTGAACTTTCATCAAGGCTTCTGCCCCCCCCCCTAATCAGAGGGTCTGCGCACGCCTATGAGTGAAGTAGCTGTGTTATATACTTGTACTCTCAAAGTGATGCTTTTAAAGTGAATTAATTTAAATGAATTGTTATTAAAGTAATGTATGGCCTGTGGTTGATAAAAACGGTTGTTTAGTTCATTACGAATATTATGTATATATATGTTTTCGGTATTTGTATCCTATTCTAAAATGTAAACACAATTTCAAATTTGCTTACCATTGCCGTCCCATTATGAAATTTTGCATACAAGTAGTCAGTTGATGTCTTCAAACCATATACATATTTAAAAATAAATAAATAAATACAGGGGGTGTTTTTGAGATTTCCAACTTTTTTTCAAGTGTATAAAAAAATTAAAAATTCAAGTAACATAGTCATATTGCATTTCAAATTAAAGCTCATTAAAAGCAGAATAGAATTACACCAATTTGAGCTCTCTACGTCAAATAGTTTTTGATCTACAGCTGTTTAAAGGATTCAAATGTCGCCAAATTTTGGGATTTTTACTTTTTTTTTAAGTCAATAACTCAAATACTATGAGCCCAAATAATCTGAATTTGGCAGTTTTCGTCACCTTTACGGGTACTACCACTGTACCAAAAATTATCAATTTCTTAGGTGTCAAGGTTCAGACCATTTGTTGATTTGACATGGAAAATGACCCAAATAATACATGCAACAGATACACAAGATCGGTGCTAGTAATTGACTTTTCAACCACCAGATGTCTATTCAGACAACAAGCTGTGCTACTTCTCTGTTCTCTCAACAGATGGCAGCTCTGTGGTTGCAGTGTCGATTCTCGGAGCTTGCTAACTGCTTCCTGGTTTAGGACAAATGAAAGTCGTTCATAGCAACCGTAAAACCAAGATACACGGAAGATAGAGCGAGAGGCTGGTTTTCCGGGAAACATCTTTCTCAATTTATCGCTGGTCGTTGCAGTGACCACCCGACGCAGAGAAAACAAGAAAAACTAGGCAACGTAATGAACTTTACTCAGAATATATATTGATACTTATTTTGAGTGGCGCAACCAGAATTCTTTCGAGGGAAATGCATTTGCTGCATCGCCATTGTTTTGTAATATCTTTGGAGGGAGAAGTTTTGGTATCTAATCTGAACTCAAATTTGCCTTAAACTAAAATTTAATATAACTTTAAACTTGTCACAGAAGAAACGAATAATAACCTGGAAAGCAGGTTTGATTTAATTCTGAACTATGCTAAATTATGTATTAATTTAAATGAAGTGTTGTTTTAAGTCCATTTTATGCACAGGTAGGCTAATTGGGAATGGACATACAGTTTAAAGTGGGGTCCGAACCACTGTGCAATATGCCTCCACCGGGTATCGAACCCGGGACCAAATGGTAGTAAATAAAGTATTTGTTTAGTAAGGGTTTATGTAATGGTTCAATCCCATTGGATGGAACTGTAGGCACATCTATGTGTGATTATAGGTAGCATATTTCAACATCGAAGTCTTTTTTTCTATGTCCATTGTATGGATATCCTAATCTTGACTGGAGTTGCAGTTTAAAGTGGGATTCGAAACACTAAATATGTCATCCAGCAACGCCTAACAGCTCCCCAGAACTTAAAAAAAAAAACCTAAAGTTTTTCACCTAGGCCTATTTTATGATCATTTTATTGGTATATTTGACTATACCCCCTCTCCATAAAAACGAACTTAGACACGCCCAAATTGAATATTGTGGCTACACCTCTATCCTTTCTACAAAGCGACAACGTTAACCTCATTGAGGGTGTAGAAAAGTTATGAGCGCCCTCTCGATTTTCTTGCATCCCTTCCATTTCCGCAATAATTTTTGTGGCGATATTGCCGATTTGTTCAGTTTTAATATCTGAAGCGATTGCTCTTTCTGGTTTGAGTTTAGCGTTGTGTATTAAGTTTAATGCGTTACATTGCTTACTGAATATCTTGCAGATTATGTATCGTCCCCACGCTACCCATTAGATCTGGTTTCTGGATAGACGTTCGAAATTCAGTGCCATCGTTAGGTCTATAACATATCTGGGCGTTCTGGTACTCGATGATACTTGTATTTTTTCTAATTAAGCTATGCTTTTCTGCCTCTTTTAACTTATCGCGACTATGAAGGCGATGATTAGAAAATAAATGTACAAGAGGCTTATGTTCTAAGCTCTCTGCGATACATTGTTCATCTCAAAGAGAACATGGTGATGTTTCATGAGTTGGCAGCCTGATTTCTTTTAAGAATTAGGAACCTGATTTATCAGGAAATTGGCAACCTCATTGCTTATGAGTTGGCAACCTTGCTATCACTTCAAAATCCAAAAGTGAACGAGAGAGAGCCCTACCTTTACACACACACACACATAAACAAAAACTACTTGTACATACACATAAACTCACCAATACAACATGTGAACACGTCCACACAACGTCGCATCTACCCACTCAGCTCCTAACACTTTCTCAGTCAAGTGACGTACTGAAACACACTACAAACCTAAGAAAACGACCACAAAATAAGTATCATATTAAAAAAACTTTGTAAACCGGGTTTGTTCTGGACTACCGAAGAACCCCGGTACAAGATCCTGTGGATTACATTGTAACTTGCAGGAATGTATTTATATGTATTCTTTGAACCAAACAAAGCCACGAAGAAATGAAAACGGGGGAGCCGATATTTCTTGGAAAAGACGTTTTGGTCTTTTTAGGTACCAGAACATAAGCGAATACCCTCGAATGTATGCGGGTGGAGGCGGGCATCTTCTGGGGGTTCCCCTTTTTCTGTCCAAGAACCTTTTATCGGGCTGAATTTAAATACGGTTCAGAAACCTTCTTTCAGGATCAGTTTAAATAGGGTCCAAGTTCCTGTTATGGAACCCAATAGAACCCATTAGAATGTACGGGTTCCTGGATGTTTATCAACCCTGGAAAATAATTACTCCAAAATTTCTTAGTCTATCTTTTAGTAGGCAGAGACGTCAATCTCTGTCGTTCAGCAGGATCGCCAACTTCAAGCAGCTTCATTGACGCTTCATTTTCTGTTACTAGGTGTCATCAAGGAGAGCTTGACATAACAAAACAGAGCACGTATCTCCCCGTAGATCGACCGTTAAATTTCCCTCCTTTGAAATATTTCCCTTTTAACCACTTTAGGTGACATTGGATTTGACGAAAGGGAATATCCCGTTTCGACTAAAATGGCGGCCAGGTTATTATATCGTGCTGATAAGCAATTAAAAGAAGCGGGAGTACACGGGAAAGGGACAGATTTCCGTAATGATTGTAGAATGAAGAAGAAATACAGGTAGATAGCGGTAGAGTTTGCCTACGATTACCTTTGCTGTTGATTGTACCTTTTATCCCTGAGCCAGTCGCTTATTGCTACTTAGCAGTGCACTGAGCTACCATTACTTTCTTTCCCCTCTTCCACTTTCCTTTCTGCTTTCTCTTTGTCATGGTGACCTACCAATGATTGTCCTGAAGCATCGCTGTCTTGGATCTGCACAGAAGTCCGTGACCCCTGTTGACTTCCTCGGATGCCTGAGGACCCAGATGAAACCTCCCGTGTCTGCTCTCTCTCTATACCCAAAGACAAACAGGTCGAGAAGTCTGGTAATTTCCATCCTTCGCTCGTTCATACAAACACAACCAGTCTTGTCTTGTGTAGTAATTGAGGATGTTCTCATATCAAGAGTCGATCCACGGTGGATTTGGTGTCTTCCTTTACTTGTTTCGCTCCGAATATTTTGTAAATTTGGCTCGAACGAAATCATCTTCTCAACATGTACTCGAAGGAAGCCTAAACAGCCAGGATAAATTATCGAAGCTTTGGCAGCCCCGTAGCGAGGGGAAGGCTAGAAGACCATGCACAGAGAGCGCCATCAAATCATTTTTTAAAAAATGGAAAATAAAACAGTCAGAATATGCGACAAAATTTACACTTGGAATTGTGTGTTTTCCAAACTAGCAGAAATAGAACGTTTTTGAAGAAGTTCTTCAGACATTAACACGTATCCAAAATATTATTAAATATTCTAAACATTTCCTTTATCAGAAATGCAAACTACGAGTCTTAAATATAACCTATATTTTTTAAATGATATTTCTTTGTTTCCTCATTTCAAAATTTCCCGGATGTAAATATTATAAACTATGGTATAAGAAGGAAATATTAAAGGATGCACATAAGATGTCGGAGACTGCTTGATAGTACGAGAGGGGCAGGGGGCAAACCAAAATCCTGCTTATGTAGCTACGGGGCTGAGATTTAACGTTTATTCTATATCTCAGTAATAACTGAAAAATTAATGCAAGAAAAGAAGGGTTCTTGAGCGATAAACAGACAATCCTTAAATTAAGCGACAAAGTACTAAGATTTAGTTTTTGCCAACACGACTTTCTTCAGATTGTTGCTATCCGACGCTGCTCGCTTACAGCTTTCTCTCGCTTATCACAGGATTTGTTCTATAATTCCTGGCTTGTGCGTACAGGAACCATGGAATGGCAAAAAATGTGTATTTTTTCCGTCACACCCTGTACAATGAAACATTGAAATACCATTTTTGCTTAACCTATTGTTGATTTGTTGTTTTAAGTCCACTTTATGCACAGTAAGGTTAATCGCGACTTGACCTACAGTTTAAAGTGGGATCCGAACCACTTGTGCCTCCACCGGGTATCGAACCCGGGACCCCTTGATTACAAGGCGACGACGCTACCACTGCGCCATCAGGAAGGCTTCTTGCTTACCCTTTTGGAGCGGCAAGTGCATATTACGCGCACCAGCTACCCTTTTGTCACAAAGCCAGTTCAACACAAAAAAGCGAGAGATACTAAGCCGGGGGTGGGGTGGGAGTCATCCGCCCACACGCACGCACGCATTGGAAGTTGCCGGTTCATTGCGAAGGTCAGTGTCTGCAGATAATTAAATCACGACTTCCTGTACCTTGACGCCGGATCCAGATAAGGTTCCATCTGACGCGGTTTTTCCCCCCACGAGCTTGCTTTCAAATTCAGGCAGAAAAACAGAAATCCAGGAAGTGGGAGATAAATTAGATCACGGAACGTTCAACTTACTTGAAAAAAACCTGCGTGGAAGGGATCTGAACTATGACGTAATATTGTTGTCCACTGACGCACATTTGTCAATTAATCGCTATCGAAACTGCGCGTATCGGAACGCCAATAACAAGTTATTTTTACGAGATTGAAACCCTTTGGAATGATAACGCAATATGCTTGGATTGACGTACTGTGTGTTGTGTTGTTTTTTTTGTCACTTTTGGGCTAATTTTCCTAACGCACATTTCGTTACGAATGTCGTATCTGATACACAAAGTATGGACCAATCGCTTCAACAATTTCATCGAAATGAGTAAAGAATGCTCCCTCTCCGGAATATTTACTTTAAAAACAGCATTTATGTTGTTAGCATATGGATATTTTTACTGAACAGCAATGTTCTCATTATAATATATATACGAGGGGAGACTGAAAAGTTTTCGGCTAGACCAAGAAGGAAATGATGTTGAACCATCTAACTTTCCTACTGTTTAACATATTCACCCCGAAGTTGCACATTGTGTCTCAAATCTGTTTAACCGTTTCAAAAAGAGTTACCTTGACTGGCCTTCAAGATACTGATATTTTGCTGCTATCAGGTCTAAATCCTTTTGTTATCTTGTATGGTTAGGAAGATCTGGCTAGTAGGGTGAATGGTCTATGCACCGAAACCCCAATTACTTGAAAACAGGCAGTCGTTTTCCCAGCCTTGTGTGAGGGAGCATTATCCTGCAACTCCCACATTCTCCTTTACCATCGACTTAAAATAAATGAAGAATAGTGTTATGATCTTACTAATTAGTACATTATGCTATGAGATAACACACTTTACAGCGACAAAGTTTATATTTAGATAACGGGGTCGGGACGAGAACTTTTCAGCCCCCCCCCCCCCCGCCGTGTTTGTGTTCATGCAGAATTATGTGAATTTTTTTGGCACACCCTGTGTAATAAAACACAACACACATACACACACAAATATATGATCCACAAAGACAACATAAGGAAACATCACTGTGGGGTCAAAAATAGTCATTCTGTATAACGTTCGCGAATCCCCCCATCCCCTCCTACCAAAGAATCATGTGAAAGTACTGTACTGTATCATTTTCCACATTGAAAACGCGACGTGCTTCGTCTTTGTTGTGGCTTTGAAAAGAGGAAAATGAATGTTTTCCTGGTCCCCCACCCCTCTTGTTCCAAGTGCACATCCTTTGCACATGCTCGTGCCTGGGTGATAGTCAGCGAATCCATGTCCAAAACGACAATCCGCGAACAGGAAACGTCGACCAATCCCCCCAAGGTCGTCAACATTGGAAACGCACGATCCGAATTCTGCGAAAGTTGCCATAGAGACAAAGTTGCAAGCGGGTAAATTATGGAGGAAGACGCATCGCTGTAACTGGCCTTGCTTAACCTACACTGCCAGGCCGTGGAAATGACTTTTACATTTTACGCATTCCTAGTCACTTTTCCGCCTCCTTTGCCTAATCGCGACGAATGATGATGATAAATAAAATTGATTGGCACCGATACCCATGCCAAAGACGGGACTCGAAACCGGTACCCTCAGTGGGCTGCCGAAGTGGGACTGTGGGAATGAAGAGAACGCCATGTTGCCCGACCTTCGTGGCAGAGTAGTTAGCACAGCGCGCTACGACGCTGGCGGTCCCGGGTTCGAATCCCGGCCTTGGCATGGGTATTCTTTTTGAGTGTCCGTTCATCAATTTCATCATATCATCATCATATTCGCGACTAGCCAAAAGTGTCAGAAATGCGAAGTAAAAATAAAACCAAACCAATCAATCGAAATTTCTGCTTTTATTTTGTAACATCTTAGTAACGTTGTTAGAAACTGCACCTTCCCGGTGGTATAGTGGTAACGTTGTCGCCTTGTAATTAAGGGGTCACTGGTTCCATACCCGGTGGAGGCACACAGTTGTTCGGATTCCACTTTAAACTATAGGCCCAGTCCCGATTAGCCTATCTGTGAATAGAGTGTACTAAAACAAAATTCAATCACAAACCAAACAAGGACCCTGGACTAGCTCTGTGGTTCACCCAGCCACTAATACATGGATACCTAGGGCCGGAGCGTGGAGCTGATGACATCACCTCCTCACCGCCTAGATTGTGAATGTGTGTTGCACCTCCATATACCTTCACGGTATGGTGCAATGTCCAGGGATATTTTACCTTTTTTCTATATACCTTGAGATATCCAGTAAAAAAAAGGTTCCCTGGTTCGTATTCCCTACCTCTTATGTTACAGCGAATCTCCACCAATCTCTCTTTTTAGGAAATACAAAGAATCCCTGGAAAAGCTTTCCATCGGATTACTTTCAGTGACCTAAATTCATTATTCAGCACGAACAGATGCCTTCCTCAGTGGGCCGTGACCAAAACTTTGCTGCGAGAGACTCGGTGTTAGGACTACGATTAATTAATGAGATTCCTGAAGCGAACACTTGCTAAACTATACGCTCCTCCTCTCTGCACAATAATCCTTTTTAGGTAAACTTAGAGTTTGGATATCTTGGTCCCTGCTTTGATTCAGTCTCAACCTTTTCGTTGAAAATTTTGGCTCCGTTTGGGTATGAAGTTGAGAATCCACCTATAGAAAATCATGAATAGTTGTCATGGGCACAAGCACCACATAAGCACCCGTAGAGTCAAGATTCTGGCATAGCTTTTGTGTACATTGTACAGTCACAGGCAATGAAAATGAGACACTAAGATCCTGCAAAGTGTTGCTCTGTGCGTTGCCCAATTCTACAGCGATCATCCGACTTCAATAGCAACTTTTTAATAGAAAGTTCTGCTACAGCCGTAGAGTTTACTACACACATAACAAATTCCAGGAAAGCCAGTATTTATTATTTATTTATTAAACAAATTAGTCATACATACATTTTATGCATTACATACATTTGTGCATTACATAACTTGTTTTACTAACTACTATACAGACGAACCCCTCACTCCTTTCTCCACTGGCCCAGTAAGGCTCTTTTGAATGATTGAAGTGACAGACTGTTTATATCAACGCTCGGATCATTTGCTACCACTTCATTACAATTTTTACCCATTTTTCACATCGGAGATATCTTTACATAGTTTGTTCTAGATTTTGGCACATGGAACAACCCGGGTTTCGGTCTGGTTCTCATTTGAGGTACACGATATTGTAATGCAGATACTAGAGTCTATTTTGTTATTTACAATTTTATATAGCGTGCTCATCAAATTAGGAATAAACCTTTCTTCAAATTTTTTCAATGTTAAACTGCGATACAAGCTCAGAGTACGAAGTAAATTTAGGGTACACTTTGTCGTATTTGTACTTTAGGTAGCTCAAGAATTTGGACTGAATCATCTCTATTTCTCCCATATGTTTTTTGTCCAAGGGCTGCCATATTACCGATGTATATTCTATGAGTGAACGTACTAGGGAAACATACAAAGTTATTAATATTGATGTACTTGCCAGATCTTCCCCACATCTTTTTATGAACCCTAGTTACTTATACGCTTGGTTAACGATACGATGGATATGTTCTTTAAAGCATAGGTTATAGCGTCATATGTGACACCAAGATCCGTGAATTTACTGACCCTTGTTATTTGTTTTCCACCCACTTGATGAGGAAAGTTTCTTACTGCTTGAGCCTTTGTTATAGACATTTATAGACCTGACATCTATCAAGATTAAATGAAAGTCTATTATTTTCGCTGACTTACAGACGTAAATAGATTACTACTACTTCTATCTTCGTCAGAGCAAATTGTTCTAAATATTTTCATATCATCAGCAAATAGGAGGCAACGCGATTTCGAAATTATTTTCGGGAGGTCATTAATAAATAGAAAAGAAAAGGAGTGGACCCAAATTGGATTCCTGCGGCACCCCAGAAGGCATAGGGTATTCCCGCGATATGTATCCTCTATAATTAACAAATTGTTTTCGGTCCATTAGGTAAGATTTTAGTAGAATAATTACGTTTTTTTTAGAAATATTAAGATACGATAGCGTCTGGAGTAAATTATCATTATTTACGGAATGAAACGCCTTGGCCAGGTCAGCATAGAATACATCTACCTGTTTTCTTTCGTCTAATTCAGAAGCTACAAATTGTGTAAATTTGGCAAGGTTTGTGATTGTCGATATATAGTATATATATATATATATATATATATATATATATATATATATATATATATATATATATATATATATATATATATATAACCAACCAACATGTTGCATGGGAGATATAGCCGGTCGTACATTGACCATTATCCGCTCATACAGTATTTGTTCAAACACTTTGCAAAATGCTGGTAGAATTGACACTGGCCTAAAATCAATCAATGTTCTTTGCATTTGCTTTCTTTGGAATGGGATTAACTTTAGTAATTTTCCATTTTGATGGTAAGGCGTGATGTTCCAAAATTTTATTGAATATTATGTTCAACTGTTCTATTAGCGGTTCAGCACACCCCTTGACCACATAGGGAGGTATGTAGTCCATCCCCGCTGCTTTTTTCGGTTTCAATATTTTAATTGCTTTATCGATCTCGTTCAATTCGATACGCGATATATCGAGTTGTGAAAGCACTCCGGTTTCGCAACTTATCCGATTCAATTATAGAGTACTGTGAAGCATCTTTGTACACGGATAGAAAATAGGGAGGAAATGCATTTACAATATCGTGACCATTGTTCAGTATCTAGGTCCCATTTTTATTGTTCGGCAATGTTTCTTTTTTTTATCTTATGTTGTATAACACTCCTTTATTCGACAACATTGGCGTTGCTATGGTGACAAGAAAATAACGGTTAACGTTATGGTTGATAAATTGAATGTACTAAGACTTGGTTTCGTACATTTTTCTTTCTTCATTATAAATTTCAGTGAATTTAGTACTGTAATCAACCCACAGAAGTTCACCTCAGCATTCGTGGAGAAAACTTCAGTGTTTAATAGCAGTGCAAATACGTTTAAGTATTGACGTTGATATAGCCCAACTTTTGGTGGTCACTGACAATGTATGCTATTTCCTTGTCCATTTAGCCGGTGGCGGAGTGGTTAGCATAGCGATTCCGAGTTCGATTCTCGGCCTAGACATGAGTGATCTTCGTGAGTGTCCGTTCATCAATTTCATCACATTATCACTCATCCTCATTTTCGCGATTAGCCAAAAGTGGCAGAAATGCGAAGTAAAAATCAACTAAATGAAACAAAAACCTTGTCCATTTCTTTCCATTGATCTCTCTTCTTCAACAACGTGAGCCGACAACAGCAAAGACCACGCCAAGAGGTCCCGGGTTCCAATACCGGCCTGGGCATGGGTGTTCCAGGGTTGTTAAAAGTCCAGGAATTTTAAATAAATTGAATTCCGGTCCAGGAGAGAAAATCATCAAGCGTAAACGGGTTCTGGACCGTAAAGAACCTTTTTATCTGTAAAGTATTTCAATTCGGTCCAGGATCCTTTTTCCCGATCAATTTAAATACGGTCCACGAACCTTTTTCCTGAATGAATTTAAATACGGTTCAGGAACATTTTTTCCGGATGAATTTAAATTGGGTCCAGGAACCTTTTTTCCCGAACCAATTTAAATTCGGTCCAGGAACCTTTTTTCAGAATCAGTTTAAATAGGGTCCAAGTTCCGTATTGGAATGAAACAATACGCAACTTGGATCGAATACGGACTTGACGATAAACAATTATCCACTTGTGAGCATGAAAGACTAATCCAGGTGCTGGCTATCTCGAGAATCTAAGATTCAAGGTAGAAATGGGCGAAACGCAAACGATGCAGTCACGTTACCCGTCTCCATGTAGTCCCATTCTATCGCGCGCGTTCCTTTCCTTGGTTGTAGTAACACAGCAGCCTCACGTTACCTCATCGACGGCTCCTATTGGCTGCGGTTCCTGGATCGGATGCCGGAGCAACATGTGACGGGTTTGTTTGAACTCAATGTGACGCCACATTAATATAGTCCATTGCGTTGTGTACAATGTACAGTAACTCTTCGACAAGGGTGTATTTGAATGTGGCCCACGAGAGAACAACAGCGTTATGATTTATTTCCTGCGATACGGTTCTACAACCGCAGTGTGACATTCCAGTGTAAACGTACTCGCGGACATTTTTAGAAAGCAACTTTCAATAGGTCAACCCTGGTCTACGAATTGTAAATAAATTCAATACCTGACTGGAAGAGAAAATCAGCAAACGTGAATGAGTTCTAGACAGTGTATAACCTTTTCATATTTATAGCATTTCAATTCGGTCCAGGAACCTATTTTCCAGATCAATTTAAATACCGTCCAGGAACCTTTTTTCCGGAAGAATTTGAATTGGGTCCAAAAACCTTTTTTCCAGGAACAATAAAAATGCAGTCCAGGAACCTTTATTTATTGAAACAATACGCAACTTGAACTGAATTTAAATTGTGCGAGAAAAAAGGTTCCGGTCCGGTAACAACCCTGGGGTGTTCTTTGTGAATGTCCTTTCATCATATCGGCATCCGTCCTCATCTTTACGATTAGCCAAAATCGGCAGAAGAGCGAAGTAAATGAAATCAATCAATCAACCAACAACAAAGAAACATCCATCTCTATCGGGGCCTTCCTGATGGTGCAGTGGTAACGTCGTCGCCTGGTAATCAAGGGCTCTCGGGTTCGAAGGCACATGGCACAGTAGTTTGGATCGCACTTGAAACTGTAGATCCAGTCCCGATTAGCCTTTCTGTGCATAAAGTGGACTTAAAACAACAATTCAAAATTCAGAAAATAAATAACATCCATCTCTGTCTCCAATTCGAAGCCAGGACTTCTCAATACCTGCTGCAGATAGGAGATGAACTCCTGTATATGTAGTCTTGGCAGAAACCTAATATATCATGAGTAGAACTTCAACGAGTTGAACTGTGTATTTCTGTCAAGCAGGGGTGCCCACAGGGGGGGTTTCATGACGCGCCCGCGTCATGGCAATTTTTTGGGTGGACAAAATTTTATACCAATTCTATATATCTTCACACAAAAATTGGCGAGATCGTATCGTTTGATTGACTTGTTATTGATTTTTAATTTTCGTTATTGTGTATAGTTTTTGTACCTACCTGTGGGTGATCGCCACCTCTTAAGCCTATAGAATCGGTTTGGATTGGGGGGGGGGGGTATTCGCATTAATACAAGGTTAGTCGAGCAGACAAACTGTACACAAGAAGGTTGACTAACAATGGCAGTGAGCCTAAAGTATCTGAAGTAAACCTATGTTGCTTAAATATGTCTGTATTATACAGTGACGCAACCAAAGGGGGAGCAGGGGGTCTTTGCCCCCCCCCCCAAACCTTTGACGGAAGTCAATTTTAGGGGGGCAAGGAGGAACAAATATTGACGGCCAAGGGCACCTGCAGGGGGAGCACAGAGGAGCAATTACCCCCCTTCGATTTCAAATTTTATGCAAATAAAAATACATTTTGTAAAATGTTCTTTGCTTCCTTCGCTCGCATTATCTGCTTTTCTCGTGTTCGTCAAGTTCAGACCTGTAGCTAGGGGCGGCGGGAGTCGGCCATAGGCTCCGAATGATCTGAAGAAAAGTTTTAAAAGAGAGAATGCCATGGCGTCCAGTGAAATTATTTGCGCCCTATTAAATCAATATTGTTTTCAATTGCAAAAATTGGATCTAAAAATCTACTTTTGCTTGTTTTCTATAATGTGTAATGTATTTAAATAATATGTGTTGTATATTTGTATTGAATAAGCTTTGAATACGTACACAATTTAGTGTTAGCTTGTTGCATACTATGTATTTTCTTATTTTATGTCGCTCCATGTTGCATAGCGTAAAACATATGTTGTACATGGAAGTTACACATGTATCTTCGGAATGGATTTATTATTCATTTTTGCCATTCAAAAATACAGTTTGTATGCTTGATTTCCATTATTAGCTAATGTGAAATTGACGGTGTTCAAAAAATATTTCAAATCGTTTGTTCCAAACAAATGCTTTAGCACAGACTTCTACCCCCTTTTTGCGTAATTTATGAGGATAATAACTACTACTAATACTACTACCACTAGTAATAATAATAATGTCATTATTATTATTATAATTGGTACGTTTATCCTGGTACTTGCCCCCCCCCCTACAAAAATTCGTGGTTGCACCTCTGATATTATATTTTTCCGCAAATTTTGTCTGACAAGAATAATTTGAGTAATGAATTCGGCATAAACGGGGGGGGGGGGAGGAGAACTGTTCTACCTTTTTGGGGAGAGCGCGTCATGGGGGGGATGGACACCCCTGCTGTCAAGTACCTAACCTTTCCGAATTGCCTTATTTACGCAATAGTTCAGAGGTCGATTCATCTTGCAGAAAAGCAAAGAGAGCCATTACGCAACGCCTTTTTTTTTTTTTACAGACAAAATCCCTCCTGATGCTCGCACAACGCAACGGCCTTTGAGAAAAAGACCAAGATATGCAGGGTTCAGCTTGCTGTGAAAGATCCTCATTACAATGCACCGACTATTTTTAGACGACTTTAAGTCCGAATAGGGGAATAATGGTTGTTCGGGTGTTTTTGATCTAATTTTAGCTTCTCTTATATCCTCTTCTCCTGTTGCTGTTGGCGTAAAAGTGACATGCATTCGCGCACAGACGAGTGCGCGCAAGTTAAAAAGAGTTTCATTGTCCATTCGCCCTAATTCCTTCACTCATTGCTGCTCAAGACCTCGATGCTTGGTAATTTTCCCTGACGAAGGGAAAATCCCCCCGAAGCAAGTATTTTTCTCCATAATGGAAAATTTTCCTGGTGTAAATTTCCCTCCACCTAAAGAATGTTTTCCCTCATCAATATGTTGTAGGGGTGTCAGGGGTGATTCCTTGAGAGGTACCAAAAAATAAACATCAGTTTCATGTAGTATACTCCGGTATAAACTTGCAGGCTATAGAGGCTCTGGCGTGTGGACCTGCGGCCAGTATAATCATCTATAGCAGTGGTACGCGTACCTCCATGGCTACATGAACTGCTTGAATGCCGGACCCTGTGGCCGAGTGGTTAGCACATCGCGCTGCGATGCCAAGGGTCCTGGGTTCGAATCCCGCTCGGGTTTGGTTGTTTGCAAATGTCGATTCATCAATTTCATCATTTCATCACTCATCCCCATCTTCGCAAATTAGCTAAGAGGCACAAAACGCGAAGTAAAGTACACTCAATCAATCAATCAATGAACTGCTTGAAGGGGTACGCAATCAGCTCGGAGAGTACCTAAATACAAGTACCGAAATAGAATAAATTTGGAGCCGAATCTCCGCTAGAAAGTTTCAAGTGCACAACCACACAAGAAACTGTATCAGGCTATGCAGGCACATCCTTCTCACTAGAAACTCTGAGGATTTACAATAAAAAAAGCTCCACAATTGTGCTCGACTTTACTTTTTTTTCAATGTATGAAAATTAGTTTTTTTATGTACTTCTTAGCATACACGTGTTTCACATTTTTATTTTTGTAACTAAACAATCAAAAGTATTGTATACGTAGAAATACCCAATAAAATAATAAAGGTGGGATTCTAATGTTTATTTATTTACCACCTTTCCCCATACTGTCCGAATGTCATTTTTCCCTATTGCAAATACACGCCTCCAACATATCAGAAACGCCCCACAAATCAGGGAGCCAAAAAAATCCCCAAAACCCATTATTCGGAGAAAACCTATGATGGGTTACATTAGACATTTAGTTAGAATTAAAGGGTACAATGAGAAAAAAGTTCGAGAACCGCTGCTCTGGTTTGGTTTGAGTTGCTGTTTTAAGTCCACTTTATGCACAGTAAGGCTAATCGGGACTGGACCTACAGTTTAAAGTGGGATCCGAACCAGTTGTGCCTCTACCGGGTATCGAACCCGGGACCCCTTGATTACAAGGCATTGACGCTACCACAGCGCCATCGGGGAGGCCCGAGAACCGCTGCTCTATAGGGTTGTGTGTTGTGCTGTTTTTTAACCATATATGTGCTGGATGCCCCTTTAGAGCCTCATATTTTGACATGGATAAGAAGATTTTTGTCTTCGGAGACAGGTGTTGATTTTAGTTACAATAAGGGGCTGGGCATCGTATAATATGACGGGCGCAAATAACTTAAGTGCTGACGCATCCCAAATTTTAACTCAACTAATATATTGTTACAGGCCTCCGTGTTAGCCTACGAAGGCAGAGGTCTCAGGATCGAATTCTTTATAAGGGATGGATGTATCATTGTGTTCGTCCCATCCATTCGATCACTCGTACTCATCGTCGCGATTAAACCAAGAGACAGAAAAGCACCACAATGTAACGGAAATAGAAATATGAAAAGAAAGTGAAATATCTCGTTAGTGCCGTATTCAAACATGTATTGATTGTGTTCTTAGCATGCGGTACTTGCCCAAACATGTACCCAAATACCTCGACTGAAAACAGTATATATATGCACATTCCTTGCCTGGTGCAGTAATGTAACTGCCATCTTTCCAACTAAAGTCTTACATAATTTTATTCCTCCCACATGTACCGTCTCTTCTTGGCGACCTTGATTTGTGCATTCCTCTATTCTTCCCTTTATTTTTTCTTTAATGCTAAACTCTATTTTCCCCGTAATTCTTTTCCATTCTCACATTGTCAGTCTTAATTTTCAATACCTTTTTACTTTGTTGATTGTTTCTTCTCTTCATTTCTGCCACCTTGTTCTGTTTAATTGTTCTTATGTCTATTTTCCGAGATCTCTTTTTACATTCTAGTTGAGGCAACTAGAGTGACCAGTAAGTTGTGGGTTCGAGTTCTTTGCAGTGTTCTGCCAACAGCTTTATCTCATCATCCTCAACGTTGCTGTTAGCCTAATTAGGCAGAAAAGCGACGTGAAATGAGAAAAATATAAATACCCGTACGAAATTCTTGTGTGTGTCACACTGGAGGTGGTCATCCATGTGAAACTGTAAATTTATCACTACACCCTGAAAAGTGTGGTTCACAGTAACACAATGCATGGTCTTACAAACAACTCATACCTGGTGTAACAGAACTCTTCTTTATTGGTGTTAACAGGCAATTGGCATTGTTCAGCACTGTCTTTGATGTTACACCAGTGAGCTGTCACACAAAGCCAAGTACAGAGACCATTCACACAAGATTATGTGTTGTCTTACATCGATTATGATGGGTACCACGTTTGGTGCATATTTTTAGATGCACTATTTTAATTTTATTTTATTAATAAATGAAGGACTCGGAGGTAAGTGACATTGTGGTCATTATTGAGTTTATTAAGCAGAAAAGTTACTGGAAGCTACACTGTAGATAAATTGTTTTCGTCTTGTGTTTACCATCAGAAGCGTTCAATGGGTCAATGCAAATTGCATGACATGGCAATTACACGCGAAAATTGAAGGATGGCTGTTTTTACTTTGTAACTCAATAATGATCAAAATGTCACTTATCGTGTTTTACTCCCGACCCCTTCAAATAATAAAAAAAATGTAACAACAACCTTCTATGAGAGAGGTTAAATAAACTGTATCTAACGAGGATGCCATTTACATAATGCCATATACGAGGCAAATCGGCGAAGCATTGAATATCCGTTGTTGAAGTCGTCCACAAAATATGATTGAAATTGGCGATCAGCTTTCCCATGCGGGAATATGCAGCACTTAATAATTCTCCACTCCAAGTGTCTTTTCATGCTTATTTTCCTCCACCCTTCAAACAATCCATGCCACAAATGAAGCACGCGACCAGTCGTGGTGCGCGCATGTGATACCAAAAACGTGTTCACGAGCTGCAAGGTTGATCAGGACGAACGCACTCACAAAAGAAAGAAAAAAAGGTTTATCTGTGAACGCGAGTGGCACAAGTGTTTCGAGGTCACGTGATGAGCGTCTCTAGCGATGACAACTGGGAGGATGTCATCTATGCGTAGGTCCTGCTCGCTGTGCAGCGTGCGACAGGCGGCTCCCCCGTGATCCGACCAGGGAAACTGCCAAGTACCGTGGGGAATTCGAATGAAAAACGTGGTTTACCTGTTCGGTAACGTGAATCTTCTACCCCACTCTGCTTGCTCCAAGCTAAAAATAATCTGACATCTGAAACGAACGTCTTTCTCCCCTTTTGCTCGTGGGGTTAGCAGAAGCAGTTTTATGCTCATGCAAGTGATGATGCTTCCCGAGCTCAACCTACACATACTTCGCTGTACAGAATCTTCTTCTTGTTTTTTTTTCCAACTTAGAAATCCTCCTCCGTTGTCTTGAGTTTTCGTAATGTGGGAGGAGATAGAGATTTGGATAACGAGTTCAGGTTTCGAGATTTGGGTATCGGATCCAGGACTCTACTTCTGGGATCCAAAATTCGAGATATACTGTAGATATAGGATCCAGGATTCGTGGTTATCGGATCTAGGATTCGAGATATGGATATTAGATCTAGGGATGTAGATTTGGGTATCGAATTCAGCATTCGAGATTTGGACATCTGATCCAAGATTCGAGATTTGATTCTCGGTTTCAAGAATCGAGTTTCGGATATCGAATCCAAGATCCAGAATTCGGATCCGAATGCCCATCCTATTATCGTGACCAATTTATGTGCAAGGCCTATATGGATGGCTTCCAACTGCAATCTCTTTAAAGAAACGGCAAGTGATACGACATTAATCTATGAATACTGACACTGTGCCTCGTTTACCTCATTGCCTCCTTCACATATGCTTCACATATGCAAAACTGTTTTTCCTTTTCTTTCTTATATTTTTCAATTATAATATTACATATTTTGTATATTTATAGCTTAAGTGTAACCCTACTTCAAATAATAATACATAAATAATAAAAATATGTAGTGCTTCCTATAAAAATCTTTATGTACTCCTGGATGATGTAGCGTACAGTACTATGAGGCAGATAGCTGAGTTGAGATTTTAAGTCCACTTTATGCACAGTAAGGCTAATCGGGCTGGACAGTTTAAAGTGGGATCCGAACCACTATGTTCCTCCACAGGGTATTGAACCCGAGCCCCCTTGATTACAAGGCGACGACGATGCTACTGCGTCATCGGGGAGGCTATGAGGCAGACAGAGCTCCTGTGACTCTTACAGAAATGATCATATTATGAGCGAAGCGAGCAAGAACATTTTTTTAAGACAATTTCTTTTCAAACTTGCAATTTAAGAGGGCGCCAATACTTCTGCTTGGCGCCACAACATGTTGCGACATTCTCTCTCTTCCTCTTTGACGACTCTGAGCCAAGGTTCACACTAGTGCGTTACATCTTCCGGAAGGTTGATACAGAAGTCACTAGCGCAGATAAACAGCATTGCTGCAAAGCAGCATTCGTTAATTGAAAAGTATTAATCTAAATCTTGCTTCCATCCGAGAATTTGCACTCTTCCCTCTGTCTTTTTTAAATTCTTGTCAAAAGTAACTTCATGCGTAAATTAGTTCACAGAAAACCATGCCCAGATGAGAAATCATTGCCCGCAGCGTTATGCAATTCTGCTTCAGCCACGAGATTGTTGAGGGGAGGGGATTGTGATGTTCTTGTGAAAGATCTGCAAGGTTCTCTTTCAAGGTCTGCGTTGGAGATGCCGGTTGCTTGGACCTTGCGAAATCAATGCAAAAGGCCCCGAGGCGATTAGCACTTGTTTGCGAAGCAAGGCTGTTCTCGTAAATCATATCTTTGTGAAGATCCCTTTTAGCACCATGTTTGCGATTTGTGCAGCAGGTGTCGTTATTGTGGATGAATGAACCGCATTGCTGCTTTCGTTATTTTATTGAGATGTTAATTCCAAGAACGTTTAATCAATTAATTTGCAAGCGACAAACGGGCTTTTGAAGGTTGCAGCGCCATGGTTTCCCTGGCGGGGTTTCCTTTTCAGCTTTGTGATTGGACCTTACGAGGGCGTTTCCAACACGTCACAGCTGGCGCTTGGAACGGCTTATCAGGGGAGCGTGACCTTGAAATGTGTTTTATTGGAGGCCGGAAATATGGTCGGTTGGATTTTCTTAACCCATCTTTTCTGTTCGTAGCGTAGGGTTTAAATGGTTTTTTCCCCACGCTAGCTGTCCCGGGTTCGAATCCCGGCCTCGGCATGGTTGTTTGTGAGTGTCCAATCAATAATTTCATCATGTCATCACTCATCCCCATCATCGCAAATTTGCCAAAAGTGACACAAGAAGCGAAGTAAAATAAAGCAAATAAATCAATCAATTTTTTTTTCCCAGTATGTGTTTCTAGTGGTTTGAAATATTTCTTTCTGTCCTTTTTCCTTGGCTATTCTTTTGTTGACAATTTCCTGTGCGCGTATGGCAACTCTTTTATTTCTTTGCAAATCCATGGTCCACCATTCTGATTGAGGTATTTCCTTAGTTTTCTCCATTCGCCTGGGAAGAATGTTGGGATGGTACCTTTAATGTAGTCGTGTTTCCCGTCGTTGTTAACATGGTAATTATTTGCATTGTAACGAAGCGATTCCGGGTTTGATTCCCGTTGAGAGCACTAGTCAGTGGTTTAGACACACCTTTCAGCCTGTTTTTGCATAACTGTATCAACAACTGTATCAACGGTATTAGGTGTTAAGGTGTGTAGATATATTTGCGTTTCTATATATTTCAGCTACATCTCCAGTGTTCTGTGGTATGGCCTTGATTGTTCAGATCTGGTGTTATCGCTCTTGTCTCAGATATTATCGTGGCAAATCTACTTCTTTCTGGTTTGAAATTATAGTGGCATAAAAGCTCAATATGGTTGGAATCAGTGGCGTGATTATACGCTTTATTTGTGGGTCATCTGGTAGATATGCTACTAAATTATACAAAATGACTTTTTTTCTCAGTGCTCTCACCGAGGCCCTTTTTACATGACCTATGTTTGACACTTAGTCCGGAGACCGAAGTCCCCTTCCTAGGTGCCGGGCCCAGCTAACGGTTTTGATTCCAGGGTACGTGTGACCGGATCGTTTTTTACCCCCGACGAATAGCCGACTCGTGCATAAAGTGACGTTGAATAATAATAATAATAATCAATAATAATAATAATTGATGTTAGCCAGCAGAAATGCTTTGCTGACTTAACGTTGAACTAAAATATAAATACCACCAGTTATGAGGATTAGTATACTATTTGTATGAACACAAATCATAGTCAAATCATAAATAACAAAAATGTATATTATATAACACACAAAAATAGACAGATTACACAACCCCTCACTATCATTCAAGCATTCACACACTCTCTCATACCGCAGGGGAATAATTACATTAAGATAAATACATTGGCCCTTTTTTAGACACCATGCAATATTTAGTTTTTTCTTATGAATATTAAACTGCGCCCGAAGACGTTAATTGGCTTAGAATTAAAGATACTAAACTTTCATCTGCGCGTGCTCATTACATTCTGCCAACGGGCATGACACGTAAACTTTTTATTCTTGCAATTTACCAAAACATTTAAACAATTATTGTTTAAATTATTACTAATGCGCCTTGGAACTTCAGTAACATTAGGCAGGGCACGCAACTCGTGCAACATAGATATCAACTGCAAGGCATACATGTTTACAGAAAAAATGAAGACACTTATGTATGAATATATATTAAAAATAGCACGCAGTTAATTTACTTCCTCACTTAGCAAACTTGAGGGATGATTTCTGCAATAGATACACGATTTATGCCGTTTTAAACAAATATTTACCGAGTAAAGCATATAAGGTGACATAAATAAACATTATTACTCAACAGCTCGGCGCAGAGCGTGGAAAAACAACAGTATGCTGTGAATATATCTTCCGAATTAGCAATTGTCGTGAAATTTAGATGATGCTGGCGAGAAATAATTATAATCAATACCTTTGCGACTTTTAACTTTAAATACAGGTATCTTTTCGTCCGACGGCCGATCTTTGGAGGCTTGGGTAGATGATCACTCACACATATAGAAAATTAACAGTAGTATACTATACCATCTCGACGTTCTAGACGTTTCAGCGACGTTTACCGTAGTCCTCTAAACGGCGGGGGGACGTCGATCCGCGGTCCTCTTTGCGACACTAACACTTCCCCACGCTACTTCTTTGTAGCGGCACTTCGCAATCTTCTTTGACACACCTTCCTTCACGCTTCAAACATCACGGCGATCATCCTGTCGGCCTCGTAATGGAGCGATTAATTGCTTCGCATCGTCTCTCTCTCTCTCTCTTTCTGGGGGGACGGCGAAAAAATGGGCGAAGTTCCTTTACCGGGGGTACTCGTGGATTCTCGCTGCTAATCTCACGCGGGACGTCGGCGTCGTCTCAAGACGCAGTAGGTGTCGCTTCATTATCTCAATCTTCTCTTCTAGACGGTAGATCTAAGTGTGGGCTGGTGTCGCTTCATCTTCCAATTTCTCTCTCTCTCTCTCTCTCCGTAGAATTCTCGTCGGGCGTCGGCGTCGGCGTCGAAGTACTCTAGGATGCTGATTCGGCTTCGGCTTTCGGCGGTATCATTTCAGGGCTTCTAATCGGGCTGTGGGCGTCGTTTGTGGCTTTTGTAGCGCTTGTGGCGGCGTTTTAGTGGTGTGACGTCGCGACGCTGAGCGATGATCTGCTGCGTTGTCGGCTTCATGCAGGCTAGGAAGACCCAAGGCCCTCCTTCTCTCGTGATTAGCCCGCCATTGTGGTATTAATGTTCCTCGTCACAAAACGAATAACTCGAATCCAGTGCACAGGTCACAAATTAACACTGCGTATTCGTACAACTAGTCACTGTCACTCACTCACGCAGGATAAAATACACGGCGCGGTAGAAAAAGACAAAGTCCCGAATCTTTACTCCGACTGTCGCAGAGGTGTTGTCGGTTCGAAAACTGGCGCTAGACTGTACGTGTTTGTTCGTTGTGCCACTATATAAAGACAGCTTGAAACTTCGAATACAACGGACTGACGTTTAGGCGCGGGAATCTGAAGTTACGACGTTGGTGGTCAAGCGTCCATTTTTTGCCTGGTCCAGCTTCTTGGGGCACACGTGTTGCGTTAAAATGGGGTGAAAAGAATAGTTCTACCCTCATCCGGTACGTAACATGTTCCTCCAGTAATTGGCCTCCCAAGTTGACTTTCCCGTCGCCAAATGCACAAAAGTCGCTCAAAAACAGTGAAGGATTTATCACAGCACACTGTCGGTCCCGAGCTCCTACGACCGAAAGGGGGAAAAGTTGACAAAGGCAGAAAAACACAAAAGGTTCAGGAACGTGGCGTTTTTCTACCGAAGCTTCAAGCGGATACGAAGTTACAGAAAAATATAAAATAACGAAAACCTAGGATAAAAAAAGTAGGTGACAAAAACTGATTGTCATAGTGCAGATACAAATATTATACGCTCCAGTTTGTACAATATGATGAACATGTTTTCCAACCCCTCAAGGAGGGAACCCTGGTCATCTTCGGGGTAGTTACGCTACTGGTAGAAACTCCTGGATGTTAACCCCAACTTTCTGGATTGTACCTACATTATTTGAATTCTTGTACTTCGTCATTTGCCCTCGTGGCCTCCAGTTTTTAGAAAATATAAATTGGTTGGCTTAATTATTATCGTACTATACATTATTCTGTGTTAACTTCTGAACTTGTTAGATTTTTTGGTACACTTTTCTTTAGTGTGGTTCCAAAGATTGATTTATTAAATTGTTTTATTTTACTTTACTTTTCTGTCACTTTTAGCTAATCGCGAAGATGAGGATGAATGGTGATAATATGAGATGCTTGAAGGGACAATCTCAAACATATATGGACGACACAACACGAGCTCAACAGAGTCCGGACGCCAGAGCCTCGTTACTCTACAAAATGCAGTCCAGGGTGTACTACGTGAAAGGGAGGGTGACATTTGGGTGTTTCTAGAAAGGTTCACTCCCTAACACCCCGTAGTTCCCAAAAGACATGGACGCATTTATGCCGTTCATTAATTTGTATTTTCATTACTTTACATCGCTTTTCTACCTTTCGTTAATCGCGACTATGATGAAGATGGATGATAAATTGATGAAGTATAGATGAAGAAAGATACATAAACGTGGGAGTACAGGTTTCGTAGCACGCTACATTAACCACTCCGCTATATGGTCTGGAGTCAACTAATTGTTGAGTCGACTAGAAATCAGAGAAAGTGGGGAGGGACTCACACAGTGGTTGTTGAAAAATCAATACTACTAATCCTGTCTTCCTTCTAAATTGCGGGGGTGGATGAGGAAGAACCTTTTAAGAAGACAATGCGAACAGCAGGACAATAGTTTCCTCATTGAAATGACGCTTTGAATTGCCGTATATTTAAGAGGCCTGGTCCGTACTGGCCGTGGTGACATTGTGCAAGCCCAGCTTTGGTTGCCTAGAAGGCGGAAGCGATTTCTCTAGGCCTCCAGTGGCGAACCTCAAATCAAGCAATTGCCTGCTTAATGAGCATTGGAACACTTGTTGCACGGCGCTGACAATTGTAGATAATTACTGTTGTGCAAACAGGAAGCATAGCAAGGACTGTAGGCATATTTTTTCAGAGGCGCGTAAGAATAACCACTGAAAGGTTGAAAGGAATGGATTTTGCTTGCACTCATGGTCCTTCCGTGTGATATATGGTCGATTAACCCTCTTGACATAAACGTCATCGTTTATTACAAAGTAATAATTTTGTTATTTAATAACCAGTTAGAGATTGGCCTCTGCCAACCCGTATTTATATTGCTGACAGTGTATACGTAACAGTCGTATTAATATAGCTATAATATATTTTGTTATGGCTAGGTGAAGTGCTGAATGTCGTAACATCTTATACAACGTAGCGAGAACTATTTAAAGACTTGCTACTTTAACCTTGTATGTATGGGTGTTGGTCAATATTTCTTCTACCATCCTTGCCATCCCCTTTTAGTAATGTGAAGGTCTCGTATTCGGGAATTCAAAAGTCAAATTCCGTGGACGATCATTCCAAGTTGTACCTTTAACGAAGTTCACCTTTCCTGTGTCCAATTCTTCCATCGTTCCCAAATGTCACCGTTACTGTTAACATAAGGGCATGGACAGAAAAACTTAAAATAATTCAGGCGCCAGCCTTTTCTTTGGTAGGGGCAAGTACGGTCTAACATAGCCATGAATCCAACTAACATAAAGCTACACATTTTGAAATATAATCTTAGAACCTTCAATTTATTAATTAATACAAAATTGTATTAAAAGTAATTAATTCTTGCACCGGGGTGGCCTTCCCAAAGAAGGCTCTGCTGGTAACAGCATGAATATTATACATTCTCGTATTATATCTGACTTTTACCATTTCGCCTCAGATTATAAAATTCGGCTAGCAACAGTGGGAAAATTAATAATGGCATGTTGATGTTATTCATGATACACGTGATATAGAAAACATAAATGCTAAGAAACATATATTGTACTCGTCATTTAAAAAAAAGGTAGTTAAAAAATAAGCAAACTCGAAAAATGAAAAAAATATAAATATTTTTCCTGAAAATTCAGGCGTCAAGTAAAATAAACTTCGAATTTTGCATAACTTCCAGGATAATTAGACTGCTAAAGTGTGACGTGGCATTTTTTCTGAGCTCGTTAAATACCAAAATGCCGAGAAAGTATCGGCAGGTATCGGTAAATAAATTCAAACCACTGGTATCGGCCGATACCGATGTATCGGTATCGGTTCAGCCGTAGTTGTTGTTCTCAACAGCTTGCAGTTCAAAATTAGGCATAACCTAAACAATATATTCAGCACATCGCAGTTTAACATTTTTTATGGATGCCCTTGGACAAAGCGAGGGAAGCCAGATATCGAAAAATTCGAGTGAAGATTTCCTTGTTCCTTAGAAATCGAAGAAATAAGGATGCGGCTCATTTTGTGGTACCTTTGATGTACATATTTACAAGATAAGTAGGTGTGAAGTTCTATTTTTTGTTCGTACGCCTCCATTATTAAGCAAATCAACTTTGTCATTGTCAGTGTTGCCACTAGGCTGCAAATATTTAAAAAACTAGTAAACCTCCGGAATCTAGTAAGTAACTGTGTTACTTTCATGGGATTTAGGTTAATCTTGACCGTGAATGAATGTGATGTGTAAATGAAAGGTGGCAGACATTACCAGTAAGAAAATGGGAAATCTTGTTCAAATCCACTTTAGGTAGAAAGTCTAATAGGAATTTTAACCAGTTAAGGAATAAGAAGTATTGAAAAAAAAACATTTAATATCTCAGATTGAGAAAGTTAAGTATGCTACAGAAATATTAAATCTGCATGACAAATATCCGAAGATGAAGGTCAGAGGTAACAAACAACCAGTTAAATCAACGCTCGTCGAACTTCGGAAAAATGAAATTTTAATTGCAAAACGTTACTGAACTTGTAAACGGAAAGTGAAGCAAGTCCTTTTGCTCAAACTCCAACGGATCATCCTGTTATTTTCCTTTTTCAAGAGCTGCTTACAGTGTGACAAAAAATAAATGAAAACTCTGATGTCACTATTATAACACTACATGTATTCTACATATATTTGTTTCTTTCCTTTTGTCATGCTCAACATTTATATAAATTTATACAGCGTCCTTTTATATTAGCAACAATGTGGATCATAATTATACAACATTAATTCCCGGGCCTCCCCGATGGTGCAGTGGTGATGTCGTCGCCTTGTAATCAAGTGGTCCAGGGTTCGATACCCGGTGGAGGCACAAGTGGTTCGGATCCCACTTTAAACTGTAGGTTCAGTCCCGATTAGCCTTACTGTGCATAAAGTGGACTTAAAACACCAACTCAATCAATAATTCAACATAATATTTTTAGAAATATAACAAAAATATGAATTAATAACAACACAAATATATGCATATGAAAAAAATGTAACACTAAATAATAATTGAAGGTACAAATAAAATAAGTTTTGATGAATGGAAAATGTCAAATGTATGAAAGCATATTGTAAATTCCAGTACAGCATCAACGTGGCAGGAAATGACAACACTACCTTGCTTACGACAGAAAATTGACGTACCTGCCCCCCCCCCCCCCGACTCTTCAAATATGAATATGAAATGAAAGATAAACGCATGTAAGATATGTAATTACTATTGAATGTTAGTGAAGAAAGAAGAGGTTCTCTCTCGACAAGGAGTGTTAGAATAAGTATAGGTAAAATTATTAGGCAATGGATAATATCCAATTAACATTGCATGGTAATACCTTATTAGTAACGAAACGAACTATATCTCATATTTTTTACATGATTTGTAACATTACATCATGGAAAGTTATTCGTTGAAATACGTAACAAATGAGGTGAAAGCTTTGTTGCATAAAATTTCTAAACCTGTCAGCATATTAATTATTAGTAGAAAGGTATGCTTTGTAAAGTGATACCCTTAAAGGTTCAGTTTCGTAATCGTAATAATTGTCGCCTACTATTTCAGGGTCATTAGATTGGAAAATATCTATCCAGAGCCGTAATATATATACTTGCATTTGTGGAGCGTTATAGCGAAAAAGATAAACAATGACTATTATGTGTGTATTAAATAAAATAATATGTTGCGTCAGAAACTTTCAAGGCATTCTTAAGATATTATGCGCGAGAAAATATCCATTTGTTTCAAAATCAAATAAGTGCAAGCAGTGGGTGCTAAAATTGGGGGGGGGGGGCTGGGGGGGCAAGGACAGTTTACTTTCTCTTTGTAGACAAGGCTTAGCATTAATGTGGGGTCAAAAGTGGCAAAATATTTGGTGGGGGAACTCTCCCCCACGCACCCTCCTAATCGCCGCCACTGAGTTCAAGTCTGTGGCAAGGGAAAGGGCGAAAAACAATTATTTACTTGGTTACAAATTATGATTGATTGATTGATTGATTTAGTTTATTTTACTTCGCGTTTTGTGCCTCTTGGCTAATTTGCGAAGATGGGGATGAGTGATGAAATGATGAAATTGATGAATGGACATTCACAAACAACCAAGCCCGACCGGGATTCGAACCCGGGACCGGTTACAAATTACGATTTGTGCTAACAAAAATATATGCTATTATTAGTTTTAAAAGTATTTCTCCAAAGGTTTTGTGCTACAGATCATATATATATCATTAGTGTTGGAAATGAACAGTAAAATTCAATGTGGCCTCGTCGATCACCGGGTGTAAATCTCGCTAAAGGATTATGTATTTTGTACATGCATGAAATTCGACCTGTGTGGAGTCTCAAACGGCAGAGTATATAGTGCGAAATGGAGTACAATTTACACCGTAATACGATGATGTGGAAATTCGGTAACGAATAAAAACTGGTCGGTAACGCGCTTATAAAAATTTCATACATGATCAATAAGCACCCACTATTACAAAGGGAACGAAGATTGTGTCGCAAGCGAAACGGGCACACGTGCTTCCACCTCGGGGCAATGTCCAACGTTTGTTGGTCTATGGGCAAACTGGCCAAAATCAAGAATTCGGTATAATTTGGGGGTACTTATTTTCCTTTATACCACAGTTAAATGGGTGTCCGAGGATACAGAAAAATCATGCTTGCCATCTCAAAGTGGTAGCTAATAGAAATGGCGAGCAATCCAAGATGGCGGATGTTGACATACGAAAAAATGACTATGTATCTGAAACCAACGGCCCCATCTCAACGAACTTTTTTTAAACGAATGCTTAATATATGTTATATGTTTAATGTTATCTTCAGTTTTTCGATAGGAGAAAGCGTTAAGTAGTTAATCACGTATTAGTAAAAAATAATCTTATTTTTTTACTATTAATTTTATATTTATCATTAATTTATTAATAATCTAGGCATCTGAGAAGAAAATGTTCCAAACAAACATTGTAGCGTAAACGCTTATCTTTAATTTGACATATTACACTTGTTGGTTTTCACCTTAGAATTCATATAAAACAAATTATTTTTGTAGCATGTGTCCTTAGTCCTATTTAATTACACGTATTGTAACTGGTATTGACTATTGAATAGTATATTATTGTTATATACATGCAATAACATTTAATAATAATCATAATAATTAATATTAGTATTGTTATTACCATTAATAATAATAACATAATAATAATAATAATAGTTGTTTTTGTTGTTGTAGTATTAAATAGCCATTCATTTTGTTTAATTGTTACCGATGTTCATGGAAGAATGTTATTGATTGAAATTAAAATTTTGTATGCATCAGCACTTCGGCTATTTTCACCCGTCATATTATATGAGGCCAAGTCCCTTACAATTAGACTTCCGATTTTAGGTTTTTAACCTATTTTCTCCTTTACAGGAACATAAGAAATAATAAGTGATGTCAGCGTTTTGTTAAAAAACGAAACAACTGTAAAGTTTTATAGTGCTCAAAAAAAAACTATTTTTCTTGTTATAATCTATTTTAGTTTTTTTCACCTAAATGAAGCCTTTTTTAGGTTTTTATATGTCACACAGAGGCATTTGAGTTAGTTAATACTACAACAACAAAAACAACTATTATTATTATTAATAATAATAATAACACTACTAATATCAATTACTATGATTATTATTAAATGTTATTGCATGTATATAACAATAATATACTATTCAATAGTCAATACCAGTTACAATACGTGTAATTAAATAGGACTAAGGACACATGCTGGTAAAGACGATACACACACTACATAATTCATTTGTTTTATATGAATTCTAAGGTGAAAACCAACAAGTGTAAAATGTCATATTAAAGATAAGCGTTTACGCTACAATGTTTGTTTAGACCATTTTGTTCTCAGATGCCTAGATTATTAATAAATTAATGATAACTATAAAATTAATAGTAAAAAAATAAGATTTTTTAACTAATCCGTGATGAACTACTTAACGGTTGCTCTTATCGAAAAACTGAAGATAACATTAAATATATAACATATATTAAGCTTTCATTTAAAAAAGTTCGTTGAGATCGGGCCGTTGGTTTCAGAGATATAGTCATGTTTTCGTATGTCAACATCCCCCATCTTGGATTGGCCGCCATTTCTATTAGCTACCACTTTGAGATGGCAAGCATGGTTTTTTTGTATCCTCAGACACCCATTTAACTGTGGTATAAAGGAAAATTAGTACCCCCAAATTATACCAACATCTTGACTGGCCCATAGACTATGTTGTTTGCTGGTTTCTTCTGCAATACTTATTGTGCTTTTAGAGCATACATATCTGCTGCAGAATCGCCGGGCTGTTGTTGAAGACGTGCGTGTTTCTCAATTCATACATACAAGAGACTATCCATTCATGAAATTGCAATGGCGTCAGATGTATGATATGATAATAATTGTGAAAAGGAGGCTATCTCAAAATTTGTTTGGTGTCTATTTTATGCACAGATAGACTAATCGGTAAGTGGACTTATTGTTTGAAGTGGGATCCGTACCACTATGTACTTCCACCGTGTATCGAATCCGGATCCCCGGCCAAAGAGATTGATTGATTGGGTGTAATATAGTACTTCGCTTTCCTGCTACTTTTGGCTAATCACGAAGATGAGGATTAGTGATGATATGATGAAATTGATGAAGGGACACTTAACAAAAAACACCTATTCTCAAGCAGGGATTCGAACTCTGAATCCCTCGTACCGCGGTGTGCTAACCACTCTGCCGATAAGGATGTGACTAAAAGTCTTACCATGAGACAGTAACAAAGGTACCGTACCATGCCTCAGTTCGACTCTTGTTAAAGAATTTACTCGTTGGATTTGACCTTCGATAAAACCATCTTCACTGGCGTACGCAGTTGGGGAACTGGTAGGGTTCTAGCCCCCACCCTAATTTTGAGAAAATAAAAAAAATGAAATGAAAGCAGTAAAAACTCGGGAAAAACCAGAGTTAAATACAAAGTTCCGTTACGTGGCTATACAGACGACACCAGGGGTCCCGGGTTCGAATCCCGACCTGGGCATGGGTGTTCTTTGTGATTGTGCTTTCATTCATTTCACCTTATCTTCGCGATTAGCCAAAAGTTGCAGAAGAGCGAAGTAAAATAAATGAAATCAATCAATCAAACAAGCATTTTTGTCTTTGAAAAGCTTTTAAAGTGAAGGCTAAAGATTGTAATTAAAGCATATTCTTTTCGTAAGCCTTTACCTCACAATCTATTTTACCTTGCTTTTCAACATCTCCACCACTCCATTCCTTTGCCCCATAAAGGAATCAAGTTACGCTGGGAGTAAGACTGGATTCTTACAAAGCTGCTTTCGTGCACTACCTCAAAGACGCCGCCGACTCGAAAGTGATCATCTGTAATTGAAGACTCAATCTGAGAAGTTGATAACATCATGTCTTGATTAGTTCAGTCGCATACCTACTGTTTAATTTCTGGGAGATGGTATCTTGAGCCCTCAAACTTCAATGTAACTCAGGTCATTCGTGGTAGTATATGGTTAAGTATAAACAGAGAAACAGAATAATTGTTTTAAGCCAGTAAGTGTTGATAATCATATTTTTTTCTGGTTGAGTGACAGTTCTGGGGGATTCGAGACCGATGCCCCCCTTGAAACACCTCCTCCTTTGTATTTTTTTTTTTTTTTGTTTTAAATCCACTTTAAGCTCAGAAAGACTGATAGTGACTACACCTACAGTTTAAAATTAAATCTGAACCGCTATGTGCCTCCACTGGGTATTGAACCCGGTACCGTTTGTTTACAACGGCGTCACCAGTACGTCACATCGGGTAGATTAAGTATCGAGCTTTATTGTTTCTTCCCGGAACCAGTTTCTGAATTTTGTGTGAAGATTACTACTAAACATGACACGTTCCTTTACAAAATTTATTTTTCGTACCAAAACGCGCTCATCTATATTCGGGCTCTCCGCCATTCTACCAAACCATTTTGTACTTCAGCCACGGTGCTATCTAGTGATGGATTTTGAAAACATACTTTTCCACAATACAGCATTAAAATATAAGATTTTTGTTCTCTTTAATTCGAACTTGGATAATTCGAACAGAAGTTTATTCCTCTTGAAATCATCTTTATTGATGTTTGGATAATTCGAACTTTTTCTTGTTCCCTTGGAGTTCGAATTAAAAGGAGTTCAGTGTATTTGCTTTTTCTGTGGTTGAAGTTGAGCGCAGTCGTAGCTTATTGGCTGTTACCATTGATGCGAGCTATCCCGTGTTCGACTCCCCGTTGGAGTCCAACATATCCAGATTGATCCAGCATCGCGAAGACAACTGGGGAGCAATAGTAACGGACTCCGAATGTAGAGAACAGCGACGATGGGACACTATGTGCTTAGCATCATCAAACGAAAAGCCCCTTGTGCTTAGTGGTCTAAAGCCGAATGCACTTACTCTGAAGGCTGCCGGTTGATATCATGGGCTTCTTAACTTTTTGGATTCTCCATTTCACTGACTTATCAGTTGATTCTATTTTAGTCGAAAGGTGCTTATTGGCTCTGAACTTTGCATACATATTTCCCGACAAATGCTTATCACGTCGCATATTTAACAGAGCCTTGAACTCCGACATTTTCTGCAAGAGGCGGTGAATGGAACTGAGCATTAATTATGCTCCTAATCAAAGCACGACCAAACCTAAATATATCCTATGCAATCACTGGTAAACAAATGTCAAGATAACACCCGTCACGCACCTTTTAGCGTTTATCATCCACGGAGCAAAAACTGCATGTTCTTGCTGCTATTTTAAACTCTCATGTTGCTGTATATTGTAACCAGTGATGTGCCGTATACTATAAGTTTACGTCTACATGCGTTGTCTACACGTAACCTACACGTATATTACATTGGGTTGTAGTTTACATAGACTACGTAGACAATCTAAAGTGCATTAAAATTAATTTTCAAGGCTTTCATGAAAGGAAAGTGACATTTTCAACTATATTGGTTCCTAACGAACTGAAAAGAATCCTGTTTACAACAAAATTTATCTTCTCTTCTATCATCAACTATGGAAAAAAAGCAAGAGATGGCAGTCGTGAGGCAAAATTAGTATTTTTTCCCCATAAAACACTACAATATTTCCTATATTAGGTTTGTTCCTAGGTGAGAAATTATTCAAATTTGGAAGGAAGAGTATGAAAAGTTCTCCTCGCACATCAGCAACTGATACGCAGTATAATATTGTTCAGTGGCGTCTCGTCCCTTGGGGCTTCCCGGGGCTTACCCCCTAAAGAAAAACGGACGTATTCACGTAATTATCAATCACCATAACGCATAACTATCACACAGTCTTTTAAAAGGCGATTTTTACGCACGTAAATTCATCGTCTGTTGCAATGGATACGACAGCGCTCCTAGCGACATTGATGTCAATTACCGTTTTCCGGGGCACGTCGCAAAGGAAGGCGTGGCCTACACCCACCTACGCTACAGTGAAGGTCACATGCTAGCAGAGAGAGGAGGGAAGAGTGCAATGGATTTGAGTGCTGATTCGGGGCTAGCTCCGTTGCGTCGCGTTCTGTAGTGTTTTGGTGGCTTTCATTCGCTATGTTTGAGTGAGTTTGGCAGGGTTGATGTTCGAACACAAATTGATGAAGGACATGGGTTGTCAATTACAAGACACAATGAATTTGTCCGGAAAAATAGGCATATATTAAATAGAATTATCGATTGCTTAAAATTCTGTGATCGACATGAACTTGTTCTACGAGGACATAATGAAAGAGAACAATCTTTAAACAGAGGCATCTTCCCAGATTTATTATCCCTTCATAGAAGAGGGAAAACTAAAGAGGGAACTTCGTGTTCTTTATTGTAGTGAAGAGTTGAAAAACATAAACTCTATCAGTATATTGCATTCATTTTTTATTTAAAATTATTTAGAGGATAACTTTTCAGAAACAGTAAAAATGACAAACATAGTTTTAATAACTCCAGTGGCAACAGCTGAATCTGAACGATGTTTCAGCACATTGAAGCGTGTTAAAACCTGCTTATGAAATACAATGGGACAAGACAGACCAAATGCCTTGGCACTTGCTTACAATAGAGATAGAATACATTTCAAACAAAGAGGGCTTCATCGAAAAAAGTAATAACAAAATTTGCTGAGCAGAAGAACAGGAGTCAACGTTCGTAGAAAGGTATGTTTCACAACAATACCTGTTTCTTTTGTAGTCATGTGAATTGTCATTATATTTTAAATTCTTTAAAAAAATAAGTCCAGTTTTGTCCCGTTTTTTTGTAATTCATGTAATTTGTCATTACATTTTAAATTCTTTCAAAAAAGTAAGTCCAGTTTTGTAGTCTAGAAGAAAAAAAAACCTTTTTTTTTGTAATTCATGTGAATTGTCATTATATTTTAAATTCTTTAAAAAATAAGCCCCGGCCAAATTTGAGAGACGCCACTGATTTTGTTTTTCTTCCACGGCGCCGTTTGCTAAGTTATCACCTTTCGCCATGTTGTTTACATAGAATACGTCATCTACGTGTATAAAATAGTCTACGTGTAGAATGTAGACTATAATCAAGGGGTCCCGGGTTCGATACCCGGTGGAGGCACAAGTGGTTCGGATCCCATTTTAAACTGTAGGTCCAGTCTCGATTAGCCTTACTGCGCATAAAGTGAACTTAAAACACCAAATCAAACCAAAACCAAACCAAGAATGTAGACTATCGTTGTTTACACGTAGACGCACATCACTGATTATAACCCATGGCTCACCTTGACTGTCATGATGTTGATAATTTTCCTTTATCCTGAATATATGCAACCAGGCTACACAGGCTCCTAATTGCTACTCTTGTTTGTTTGCTTCATATCTATTTCGCTTTTCTGCAACGTCGCGAAGATGGGGATGAGTGATGATGTGATATAACTGATGAAGGGACATTCATATAGAACGCCCAAGCCTGCATTTGAACTTCAAATAAAGATTAAGTATAAAACATTCTCCTAAGTTTCAGCCAGTCTGGTTCATCTTAACGGCTTATCGATCAGTAGGTTTTACGAGTGAAAGCGAACAAGATAAGAAGTTCCTTATTAGTGGCAATGATTCTTCATATATCATCGAAATGGAAGTGAAAAAGTGATGCAAGAAATGCAATATTAATTATGATAGCGGAAGAAGATACTTTGTGGTAAAATGGAAAGTGCATGTTGGGAAAATATTTTAGAGGTGCAAGATAAGTAAATCCTGTACGTATAAGAGATATTTCCACTTGGTTCATGTCTGTGCACATTGGTTGATTTGGTTTCTTTGCTCTTCTGCCACTTTAGGCTCATTGCGAAGATGGGGATGAGTGATGATATGGTGAAATTTATGAAGGGACACTCACAAAGAAAACCCATGCCCATGCGGGGATTCGAACCGTGAACTCCTACTGTGTATAATGAATACTGGGTTTTTTATGTGTAGCATAAATTGTATGCAGTACAAAATCTATTCCCAGGACGGCGTAGGATCCGGCGTGGAGACCGCCTTTATGGCAGCGACCCTCTGTTCCCGAGTTTACCTACGAAGGAACTCGCGGTCAAACAACCAATTAGGCCCAATGCTTGGGCTAGAAGCGCCAACAATAAAAGGCCTCCTTCCCGAAGCAGCCAACAGGGAAACAGAATTTTGTCAAAATAACCGCTCTGCGTTGTGATTACACACCTGTTGGTACGGCGGCCGAATTCTATTGGCCGAGCGCCTTAACTCCCCACCGAAGTAGCCGGGTTCGAGTCCCGGTCTGGGCAAGGGTGTTCTTTCTTCTCATCAGTCTCATATAATCATCACTCATCTTCATCGCCGCGATTAGCCAAAAGTAATAGAAAAACGACGATGAGTAACGAAAATACAAATACAGACTTGGTTAACTTTTCCCTGGATTAACACTTCCCAAGCATTAATATGCAATTAATACTTGCATGAGGCAATTTTTTTTTCATATATTCAGTTTTGTCAAATTCTCCTCATATGTACGACTCTTTAACTTCATATATGTTGACTGTTCTCTTGTCCAAATCAAACTAATTACACGATTGTGTTAATCGGAACCCTTTCACATTGGACAGAATAACTCAGCGATAAACAAAGATGTTTCATAATAACAGGCATGTTGTTGGAGTAACATATAAACAAACATAAAGTCTTCATTAATTGCTAGGAAAATGAGCATTGAAAGAAACAGGGTCTGCGCAATCATACTAATAATAATGTATTTGGAATAAAGTGGTTAATTTTTATTTGTTTATGTTTGATGGTTACCATCACATACTAATAATGATAATCATAGCCATGATAGTACTTTCTATTAGTTTTATTTCTACTATTCTAGTTTTATAAATGGCCTGGTCCCTCCTACAAAATTATTTTTTTGGTAACGTCTAATTCTGTTGTACACTCTCGTGTAGGAATTCCGTAACTTTAACATTCCCGTTTTCCCTTTAACCACCCACTTCGGTTAAGAGTTAGATATTTTACAAATAATATTATACATTGCCACCGAAATATGTGGAATAAGCTCTTTTTGAATGGCTGTAATGATTCTTGTTTGTATTATAAGGCACTCATCACACACTTGTGACAGAAACATCAGGGGTTATTTATACATCCACGTCCCGACACTGTCACTAGACATATAAATAACACTTCAACTGCTAATTACAAAGTTCATGATCACCAAGTCATAATCTACAACCGAAAAATCTATTTCTCTAAATCGGTGAGTGACAGACAAACGGATGTAATTTTCCTTCATGCATGAGGGCAAGTTGCAAGAATATATTATTACGTTACTTGAAGCCATATGATCGCATTACAGTGTCATTAAAAATGCTTCTGAGCTCCATACATAACATTTGCAACCATAACTGAAATAACTCGCCAAAAACACGTATTTAAAAAATTCGAAATTATTAGAAATAAAAATCGTAGTCTGACTTACCTCCAATCAAAGTAAAAAAAAATCAAGGAAGTAATTTCTATCCTTCATGTTCTAATATTCCTTAATTTACTACAGTAGGAAATTTGTGCTTTGGGTTTTTGGCCAGGATTTCAGGGCATTGTAAACCCTGTCCAACAATGTAATTCAACCTTGGTTTTCTTGACTGTAAGAGAAGTTGTGGTATCTTTGCAACTACCTTCACAACTTTTGCTTGTAATGGAATGTGTACTTTTAATGTTCTTTAGCTGGTTAAAAACTTGTGCAAGATGATCTTGTTTTTTGGGACAGAAACCTAAAATAAGTCCCAGCATCTAGTCATCATTCTTGGCTTTGTAAACAATCTTTATCAGTAACAATAGAAGTGACAAAAATGCAATATTGTTTTTCGCTATCTATGTTGAGCAATTCCTATTAGCCAACTACGCTGGAAATATGGGTCTAAGGCGGGATTTGCTTCAAATCTTGGAATTATGTGGGCAGTTGTAAGCCCTCCAGGAAAGGGGGGGGGGGGTTGGCATTGGTGCAGTCATAAAGCATATATAGATCGTAGTACACAATTTTTAGGACATTTTTTAAAATTTATATTGCATATTTTAAGTGCATATTTTGCCTGTTTTTAATGCATGTAAATCTGCCACCTAATAAGAAGGATAATTAATCTGTCTGTGAGAGAAAACTTAATGATTGAGGAACTCATGTATGTGACGCAACAGCTTCGACTGGTGTGGAAAGAGAGAAGGAATAATTGCAGGTGTAAAATGATTTCTGTTTTCAAGTAACAGAAATCACACTCTACTTCCTTGATCTTCAGTCTCAGGTCTTATTCATGCTAAAAACACTGACACTACAAGATTTCTCAATGTCTGTAGCATGTGAAATGAAATATCACAGTGTCATCATCATGCATTAGATCCGCAACGTTGAAATGTTCGTTATTCATATTCCTAACAGTCTTTCTTACGTTTCTTTTATAAAAATAATAATGCATTTTGATGGTAGCATGTCGTAAATCCAATAAAAAATAAGTCTCTTGTGCAGGAACAACAAAGTAGCTGACATATTAGTATATTTGTACACTCCTTTGATCATATATTATAATTGTATTCCATTTTTACATAGTACATTAAGACGTGAGTTATAATTCCTATATATTTTCTCATTTCAGGTATGTACTGAAGTATATAATTCACATCATACAAGATGCATAGCTTGGTGGTGAGTCAATAAATATTAGATATTATTAGTTTAACGTACGTAGTAAATTTCGCAATGTCCCTGGTGTCTTCTCACTACCAATATTGCTGGCGACTTACAACCCACAACAAGTGGTGCATACCAATTCCGCATTAGCACTAAGAGGAGTGTTCTGTTGCACCATGTAAGATCACGCTTGGTGTTACTTTGCAGCACACTTTTTTCTTTTTAGAGTGTTCAATGTTAGAAGTTACTGTAAAATTTACAACATTTCACCGTTAAATTTTAACAGTCTGTCTGTTAATTTACAGAAACAGGACGTAACCGTATTTCTCATGAGCGCATGTGCGTTGATGTACTGCATTGATATTCGTAAATAAAATTCCAAATTTTAATATGTTTTTAAGAAGTTAAATGTTTAAAATGGCATTAATTACGTTGAACTATGCAATAGGCGTTAACGGTTTTAAAACGGTCGTTGTAAAAACTTTAATGGAGAAATGACGTTCTAAGAACGTCAATTTTTGCTCTCATCCAACTACCGTAAGAAATGGCCATGGCCGTTTTTTTAGTTTTACCTGCCATTGCAGAATTAACCTTAATATTATTAATGTCATACGTATTAGTTTAAGTCCGTTTCTAAAAATCTAATTTATGGTGTACACAACTATAAATTATGATCATTACCTAACTTTATGCATGATAAACCCATACAGCACACAAATGTCCAAAAGACATCCATTGGATATCTCTTCGATATTCGGGTCGGAATTTCTGGATATACAATAGATATCCAGGAATATCCAAATTGGACAATGTTTCTGACAGCCAGTTCTATACATGTTTGGACTATATTCCAATTTTGATAAAAACTGTTTCATCCCGTTTCTTTCTAAATAAACGGTGACTTAAATTTTATCGGTAGAATATTTTACAGTTTAGGGTTAGGCCCACTTCTAACTGTACAGTCACGTTTTTGCATATTTAGTGCTGTAGCTGCTTGTTTCTATGTTTGTAGCCGAGATTTCTGTCTCTGTGCCACAATGCGAATGGCAAATCCTTATTTAGGACAACGACATGGAGTTTTTGTGCTTCAAGAAAGTCCTGCAGAATTTCGATTTCGAGAGAAAGCCGTCGACGTGACCAGATACTCAGAGCGAACGCTGACTGGGGAAAAACCCACGTTAAGACACATTATTTCACATGGACAGGTGGAACAATGGTTCGTCTCTTCGAACGAACACAATGAAATGGTTTTGTGGACGAAAAGCGATTCTAATAATTTTTGGGCGAATTCAATCAACTCTCGAGCACGATTCTTCTTCACGCTTCCTTCCTCCATCCACTTTCCCCGACTGTATTGTTTCTCTAAGGATGCCTTCAGCTGGTAAGGTGAAAGTAATGGAGTTAACACATTGTTGTTCGCGGAATGTTGTTGTTTTAAAGTTACATACTTGACACTTTTTTAAAACTACTGTTGGAACCAGTTTTACGAAAAATCCAAAATTTTATTATTTTAATGGACGTTTTGTGAAACTTATTTTCTATCTTAGTTGGTTTTTAATTCCACTTTATGCACAGGAAGACTAATTGGGACTGGATCTATATTTTAAAGTGGGATCCAAAGCACTATCTGTTTCCTCACATTATACAGGGTCCAGCACCTTACCATAACTAAAATAGTATAATTACAATGTCGTGTTACTAAAATATTAAAATATTCTGACTTCCGTTAAAAGCTGAGGCTGTATAGGGGCATCCCCCCCAAGGCCAATGGCGCAATCCTCCCCAAAATCATATCATGCGTCCCCCCAAATCATATCATATTCCCTATAAAGTATTTAATTACGACAGCGTGTCTACAGAAAGTATTTTTCTCCTCAGCTTTACTGAACACTATACTTGATCTGCCCCTCCTACATAAACAGGGGTGCTCATCACTCAAGACCGTCCCTAAAATCGGTTATCATAATCCCCCCAGAGTATTTTTCTTGAATTCTTAATAAATTATGTTTATTTGAATGAAATGCCATGTTAAACTGTACATATTTTTTAATTGTTCAATTTTAGAAAAATACTTAAAGCTAGCACATTGATTGGTTAAATGTAGTAAATTAAATTATGTAAAGATGCATATAAATAGTGTTAGTGAGTGGCTTTATAAAACTCACAATTTGAGTACTTAACACAAATTTACACAACTTACAAGATAAAGATAGAAAATTCAACCTTCGCAAACCAAATAACATGCTCCAGCCGTATGACCGATTCAATTATTGTTTCGGGAGACGTTACAGAACCCTAGTTAGACATTCTTAAGCTCAGGGCAATAACATAATACAGTTTCTATTTCAAAGAACTCACCCCCACCAACGTTTTCTTGGGGTAAAAATATTTCATTAACTCATTACAATAATTACGTGGATTTTATCTTCAGTGCAAATGTAACTTGTTACAATTTTCCTGTGACAAAAAGTTAGAAATGCGGATTCGATATATTTATGTTCCAAATTATGCATCTGCTTTAAATAAAGCAGCATACTAACACTAAGCATTATATATTAAGAAGTGATGTTATTAATGAATATCGAGAAAATCGCTTATGTCTTGTAATGCAGCTGTAGTATAAAACTTTACATTCAGTTCAGTAATGCGCCAAACACGCATCCACGCAGCACAACATTGCAAGCGATGCGAGCAACAAAATGTTTACATCCATTTCTTTGCAGGCTTTCAAGAATATTAATTTAATGGGGTGTCAATACTTTCTTAGGATCCCGCAATATTTACTCTTCTCCAGCTTCTCTTTTGGCACGTTCGGGGTCGAAAACCATATCGCTAAATATAGTCTCCAAAATTTAATGTTCGTATTCTCTCTCCAATACAGAAATCCCTGGCAATCTAGGATTTAACACTTTACCAAGAGCTTCCTATATCCCCCTTTAAATTTAATATTCAATCCTCCCACCAACATTTCCATGCCAATTTTAGACTTACTGTTGATATTGAAGAGTGGATATTGCCTCCTCCAAAAATCAATTCTCAGTCTCCACCAGAATTTTCGCAACAGTATAAGAACAATAGTAATACCCAAGAATTTGATACCCTCCTCAATTTAATGCTCATTCCCCCTCTAACTAAATTACCCGCCATAATCTAAGACTTAGAGTTCGATACTGCCCCCCCCCCCCAACGTTTAATTCAGTATCCTCCAGAACTCACGTGTCAATTAAGGCCTAATATGTAAGAGTTGGATATTTCTTCACACCAACCTTTCGATAATACCCTTAAACACTTTCTTTTCTTCATCTAATGGATTAAATATGGTGTATATCAGGTGTAAAAGTTTTACATATATTTTGGAAAAATATAAAATTTTATATTATTTGAAGGGGAAAAAAATCCCACCAAAAATCTCGATTTCGCAACTTGCGTCTTAATCCCCCCTGTGGGCACCCCTGCAACACACAAAATTATACTGGCCATAGTGCCAGTCGCCAGAGCTTCGTTAGTCTGCAAAATGCAGTCCAGGGTGTACTACGTGGAAGGTCACTCCTTACACCCCGGGCATGTTGTTGTTTTAAGCAGTGGCGCGCGGTGACATTTTTCGTTGGGGAAACAGATCCCAAAAAATTCAGAAAACCAAGATACTGAAACATGAACACTCTACCTGATACTGTATCCTTAACGTCTCTGGTACTACACGACGGTCTTCAACCACCGAGTATTTGAAAGGGAAAGGTGAATGTCCTTGCGCAGTTGTTCATTTATTCAAACGTCATTTGGTATGTTGTCAATGTTTAATGCAACAGACGAACGCAGATGATTGAACAGTTTTCACGATTTTCACATATTGCAATATTCACAAATCCACTTTGGCATCACGTAGTTCCTTCCATAGAAAATAGTAAACAATAACTGTACTAAAGATTTTGAAGCTTTCTGTTACCAAACAACCACTCTAACTTCCCGCAAAAGCAAACAAAACAAATAGAAATTCACACGCCCGAGAAACTTTTAACTTCGTAAAGCGCTTGGAGAAAAACGTGACCGCGGCCAGCGAGTGTTACCAACTCTATTTGGCGGATGTGTCTATGGATGTGATGTCTTAATAGATCGAACGCTCTGAAATGTTCATATTCACATAGAATAATCATACGCATGTTAGCAATCATATGTTTGTGTTCCTTGTGTGCTTTAAAACTTTATCGCTTATTTAAAAACATTAAAATTGTAATTGCTAGGTTGATATGCTACAACGCTGGCGTGGACACTTAATCGTGCAGTTCGCAACACTGAGGACGTCAGTGTACTTCACCGATGGCACCCGACTATCTTTCATCCCTTACCGATTGGAATACGAAGTTTCCCGCCACATTCAAGGTCGCCTGGTTCTCTTGGGGATTCTTGCTGGCGCTGACTAGAAGCAGGCCAGGGTGATGTGTGGCAGGGCAGATGTTTTGTCAACAAGCCACGAGAGGGTGTGGATGGCCCCATATCGGAAAAGGACGAACATTGTAGGCCTACGGTGGGTTGATTCTGTTGAGGTAACAGGGAAGAAATAATAAACAACTAAAAGTTTAAAAAGTAATTTTGTAACCGTAATACTGTTGGCCTTGCTGTACTGGAGTGCACGCGAATGGTTTTAAGCTTTTTTCACACTTTATAACTACTGTCGAAACCGGTTTTACGAAAAATTGAAAAATATTATTTTGTAATTGACATTTTATGTAGGCGCCTGACTGCCACGCGGAGACCCAGGTTTGATTCCCGGGTGATCTATTCCCAGCATAAAGCGGCTCTGGGGCTCCCTCAGTCGCAAATCAAAACCTGGGGACAACCCTGGAGAGGTAAAGGCGGCCGGAGCGTGGTGCTGATCACATCACTTTCAAAATGCCCGAGATCGAGAATGTGTGGAGCCCTATCCCCACATCCCCTAAAATGTGCCTTCATGGCACTGTGCTACGGAGAACTTTACCTTATACCTAACCTTAAGAGAGACATACATTTCTGTACTTTTAGCACCACACTAAAAGGAGTAAAATTAATGCAATGTAAATTTACAAATATACCAAATTCATTTCGCTCCGTATTGAAACTTTTATTCTGAATTGAAATATTCTCATCACAGTAACACTGCGAAAATCTGACAATAGGTCTTGCCTCATTGTTTGACAATGGCTAGAACAGAATTTAATTTGTGCTGGAAAGCTAAGGTTTTGGGTATGAATCGAGTGAAAGAGATTCTTTGTAGGACACTCGTTGTCACGATTAAGATGCTGAAGTATAATATTGAATGCCCGAAGAAATCTAATTGTCCGATAATAAGTAATCATGAATAGTCCATGCTGTTGTGTTAAGAAACATCCAACCATGCAACTTTCCCACCAAATTTTTAAGAATCAAAGACCTCATAGATTCAGGCGCCAACGGTATTTTTGCGCCTTGCTAATTTCGAAAATTGATGAGGTTGATCCTGAACTGGAGAAATTTTGTACTGGCAACCCTATCGTGTTGGGTGTTCTTTGCTCCATCCCCGCTGGACACTCTTCCACAGTGGTTCGGCTCCCACGTTAGACTGTTGGTCCAGTCTCGATTAAGCCCAAGTGAGCAAGAAGTGGAAATAAAAATTGACTTTGAAACTTTGAGAATGAAAATTCAAACATCCTAGCTTGATCAGAGGTTCGGATTTACTAATCCTTTCGTTTCACAGTCTGGTGCACTTCCACAGAATCGTTGCAGTCCTAAGGACCGGAAAACATGACCAAGGTCAAGTCATGAGAGGATTTACACGTTTTGTCATCCATGGAGAGATTTGCATGCAACAATAAGGAGAGGCCGAATCTTACATTCTGAAAGCAAAGAACCCACCCAAGTTGTAAATTTAAGGGCCAATTCGGGCTGAAGATTGCAGCTATTGTTGAATTCTATTGAAGAGAGGACAGTCAAAGGTACATCATAAAAATTCAAATTATCCCAACACAAATTGATGTATATGGATGCGACGCAACACAGGAAAGTTTCTTGCGAACGTCAATTGTTTTATTTGGCTGCCATATAAACCGACATTTGCTTTGATGGATGGTGGTACTCGAAAACTAGTTCTTGGTTCGAGTCTAAGAAAGGCGTTGACATTTTCTTATGTCTGTTTAGGGTCATGTCATATTACCCTCCCCCGTGAAGGAGAGGTTAGCGTACTGTGGTACAAAGCCGGGGTAAGGAATGTGTCTGTTCCATCATGTTTAATTCACTCATAACGCCGCGATGAATCTAGAGAGCCCGAAAAGCGACGTAAACCACCAAAATTAGAAACATTTCGGTTTATTCAGATCTGAACTGAACTGTGTGACAACAACCTAACAAGCTCAATGTGGTAAGCCCACTACCGCTGTCTTATGGTTTTATGGACCGGAGCTAAGTAGAATCCAAACAGTACTTACGATGCTAGATCAACACCGAAATTTTGGAACTTCCGCCGTGGCTCGAACCCGGAACTGCTCGCATCAAAGACGAGAGCGCTAATTATTTGGAGGAGCACGATTTATTCAGAAACAAACCAGATATTACAGATGTTGATCCCGATATAAACGCAGATTGTGTTTGCGTGTGTAATGATGACACCACGACTACAATATGTTGACACAGTGTTGGTCTTATGCATATCTTCTTCCTGTTGTATTGTTGATAAGGTCTTCATAAAACAACATGATAAAATAACCCGTGACGCAACAGTCCGTGAGGGTCGGGGCCTGCCTAGCGATTGCCTGCCTCACTCCCACATGCTTCAGCAGATAAGTTTGTATTTTTCTGCAATAACGTGTAGTGGAAGGGAAAACCCTTACGCAAAGCACCCAAATGTCAACCTCTATTTCACTAACAAGGCTCCAGCATCTGGACTCTGTTGGGCTTGTATTGTGTGCTGTACATTTGTGTTTCTTCCATTTGATTCTTGTTACTTAGCGTCGCTTTTCTACCACTTCTGGATAATCGATGAGGATGGGTGATGATATGATGAAATTGATGAAGGGACACCTATGTCCAGGCCGGGATTTCAACCTGCTGCTCTGGCGTCCTAGCTCTGTGCTAACCACCATTCATCCAGTTCATCTTATCACCTTTCATAATAATCTTCGTGATTAGCCAAAAGTGGCATATCGAAGTAAAATAAATTCTTATTACTAGGGCTCGGAAATTGAGGAAACATCTTTTTTTCCTAGTGTCCGAAGACGAGGCCCAACATAATATGTCATTGTAGATCAGAAAAGGATGGGTCTTTTCTTGCCTTTTTTTTAGGTCTTAACGGCTTTTTTTGCAACTTCATCTTCTTTCGACTACGTTCTCAATTCGAATCATCATCAGTTCATCACCTCTTAAACATCCTTTCTGCAGTAAAGAAATAATATATATATATATATATATATATATATTTGGACGACTGAAGCAGGTACGGTACAGTGGGATCCATGAGTATTACCTTGCAAATAGACAATGATTATTTTCATTAATATTTCTCTTAAGCGATGGATTTTTATGTATGCTGGTGAAGAAGTTGTCAACAGCTTGTTTTGAGTTTTCTTTTAATTCTTGATGCTGTTATTGGGTCAAATAAAGTGCACGAACATGGTGATGGACAATTTGCAAGGTAATACTCATGGATCCCACTGTACAAGGTCCTTTAACCATAACTTGTCTGGAAGGTCGCGCTGTAAGTGGCAACTTTCTCTTGTTTTGAAGCTTTCAGTTTTTCGCACTGTGTGTTCCATACCACCAGAATTTTGTATTTTTTTTTATTCATTAAATATGTAATTAAAACTGAAGTTATTAATGAATTTGGATCACATTTATACCTCTTTTTTTCCGTTTTGAGGTCCTTTTTTTGATATTTTTAGGTCTTTTTATAGGTCTTTTCCGAGCCCTACTTATTACCGTTATCCCTAAAATCGAACTTGCGCTCCGCCACTGCTCATTCCCAAGATTTTTGTCGTATTTTAGTACTTGGAAACAGAAAGGATGCTTTAGGACATTGTACAGCATGAGAGGTCATTGCACCTACATTCTCTGGATGAAACAAATGACTTGTCTTGTGTCCCATCTGCAATCCCTAGTTGTCCTATATTTAACTCCTTATCTCGAGCAGCTTTTGCAACGTGTGTGTGCGAGAGTAACTATCTGCTCTCACCTTGGCTTCCTATCGGCGTGTTGCTGTCACGTTTCATAACGCACAACACTTCAAGGCCACGATGCTTCGCAAGGCGGTTGCGTAACACGTTCGCCTTTTCGAATGAATGTGTTGGTTCCTTGCTGTTGTATTTTGCTTACGTTTTACTTCGCTTTTCTACCACACTTCGCTAATCACGATGCTCAGGATGAATAATTAGATGAAATTGGATATACGTGTATTTTGCTCTTACAATTTAATAATATGTCTTATAATGAATGCACTTTGCACAGTTCTCCCATCTCAGTATGTTTATATTACAATTGTCCGGATGTTGGAGAAAGTACTTCTTTTATAACTGATCATTTTCGGCTCCGGCTACTGAATGAACGCAGGTTCGAGTCTCCTGGGGGAAATTGTAACAACTTTTCTCCTGAGATCTCGGCCCGTGTATCAGACCAGTGGCCACTTGACTTCAGCTACGAGTAGCGTAAACCTACATGTAAACCTAGAGAAACGACTTCGTGTTCGTCGTGCTGACAACACGTCACCCCGTAACTGGTTACATGATCTTCCACCTCTGGCGAGGTCGGCAGTCGGTAGTTAGGCCCTGTCTCTGAATGGCTGTTACGCCACGGCAAGCCTGTAGCGAGAATTTTACTTCGGGAGAGGCCTCATTCCTTATCAGCAGGCGCCATCTGAAGGTGAAAATGCCCTGAAGATGAATTTTTCAGTTACAACTTATTACACTACTATGAAAGTAAAATTAATTATCAAACGGAACATTTGTAGGATTTCGGGGGAACTTCAGCCCCCCGATCCCCTCCCCTGGCTACGTGCCTTCGCCACGGATTTATCAGTAGTATTTTCAAGAAAACTACTTTTCTTGCGCCATCTTGTCTAGGAAATGAAGTACGGAAAAAAGGTTGATAATGATAAAATTTACCACCATTGGAACTAGCCTTAAGATATGGATGGAACATTTTCAGAGCAGCATAATTAATGAACGCACGCTTCCTTGAGCTCCACTTGCGTTCCCACGTTCCCGGTATGCCGCAAGGCGGCTTCAGATCACACACACACACATACAGCATGATTAGTGTTTTGCCACGAGGTAAACTGCACTAATGAATGACTGTTTTGCGTTCTTCCGGATTTTTTTGGCTGCGAACAATTGCGTACGCTAACTGCGTATATGTTGCGTTTTGCATTGAAATCACGTCGGATTGGAAGTTTATGAGAATCATGGTTGCCATCTGAGAAGTTTTATCCGAGATTAGTGACGGTGATGTACAGTTGAAGTCGATGGATGATTTAGATTTAGATCGGGTGGCCTCAAGGGTGCTGGAAATATTTTCAGGTGGGCCAAAGCTGAAATCAAGGTTCTCTCTGTCTTTTATTTTTCCACTCTTTGTAAATTCCTTCCTGTTATTTTTCTTCCTTTCTCTGATTCTCTTTCTTCTTCTGTTTACGTCTCTTTCTTTCTTCCTCAGGTCTATTTCTTTCTTTCCTCACTCTCCTATTCATTTCCTTCTTCCTGTTTCGTTTTGTTTTTAACCTTCTTTGTTTCTCTGTTTTTCCTTTCTTCCTTTGTCTATTACTTCATTTGTTTCATTCTTTCTTTTTCTTCTATTTCTCTTCCTTCCTTTGTTTCTCTGTCTTCATTTGTTCCTCTATTTCTCCTTCCTTCTTACATTATTTGTTTCTCTATCTTCCTTTCTCCATTTGTTTATCTTTCTTGCAAATTTTATTTGTTTCTGATCTTTCTGTCTTCCTCTGATTCTCATTCTTTGTTTTTCTTTCTTTCTTCTTGTTACTTTCTTACTTCATTTGTAGTCTTCCTTTCTTCCTTTGCTTATCTTTTCTTACATTCTTCGTTTCCCTACATTTCTTCCTTCTTCTGTTTCTCTGTCTTTTTACTCACCGTCTCTGTCCCTTTCTTCCTCTTATCCCTGTTTTTATTTACTCCTGTTTTCTCTTTCTCTCTATCTGTGCTTCTTACTTTCTCTTGCTACCGTTCTGTTTCTTTTCTTCCTCTTGTAGCTATCTTTCCCTTTTCTTTGTTTATTTTATTATATTCACAATCAAGAACTAACGAAGACAAGGAAAACAACTCCGAAGTCCAACATTTTGTTGAGAACAAAGACCTGCCAATGTGGTGATTACCGCATCCAGTCAAGTGGACAACACTCCACTTGTCCTCACCGAAATTTTAAGGTTGCGGGATTGTAATCCGGATACAATACTACACCACTTGGCCTCATGGGAGCCCCTAGTACATTTTACTATAGCTATACAGAACTTCGAAATGCATCAAATTTGATTTGATGCATTTGTAATTTTGATTTCCTTGCAATGTTTGTGTCTTCTTCTCAAAGGATGCATTTGAGTGCATCACACGAAACAACCGCTGATGAAAGTACACTTTGATGCATTTCCGTATGTATCTTGGTACATTAAAAGTGCACCAAAATATTATTATCAGCTTATGTCTTACTGGAGTTAAAATATTTACATCAACTGTAGGTATGGCCACAAAATCCGGATTTTAAATTATACGGATATCCGAATAATCCGAATACGTATTTGGATAGAACTGATTTGATGAAGGATTTGTATAAAATCCGTATAGTGAAACACGAAAGTGACGAATACAATAATATGATAAACTATAATAAAACTCCAGATAATGCACACATTCGGATATCCGGACATTTAGGATAATCCGAATATCCCAATAATCCGAATGTAGGATATCCGGATATTTAGAATATCCGGATAATCCGCATATCAGAATAAATGATATCTGGATAGAAAATATCCGATATTCGGATTTAGTCATCCCTAATCAACCCACAAATTATGATTTCACTGAGCAGAAGTAACAAATCCTAGCGTCTAGAGCTGTACTTATGCTTCCTGTGGCAACACTAGAATCTAGAAGGGATTCTCAAGTTCCAAAGCATTGTATCAATGCTGTATGCTACCAGAAAATGGTACGTGATGCTTCTGCCTATCATTAAGTACCTAGTCTTTTAATGAATCACGGCACGTTCTGTCGGCCTCTTTTCGAGTTCTCTAACGGTTCACGAGAAAGGGATGTAATTACTCTTGCTTGTCTTTGCACCTGAGATCCCCTCAAAAGCAACACATGTTCACTATGCTACACATGAAGAGTAATTCCTTTAATCGCCGCTTCTTATGCTCGGGTATCTTTTGAAAGAAGCGAGCGACTGCACCGACTGCGCAGAAAGGCTTTTAGTGGTTTGTTCGGTTAACTGAAAAAAGGAACTTCACACTAAGGAAATATTTTGGCCTAGAAATTACACCAGGTGGACTGGCACTATGTGTTACATTGGAGCTAACCGAGGACGTGATTTGAATTCACTGAACTGGTATAAGAAGACCGCCACTATAATACTGCTAATTCTTAAAATAGATGCTAGTTACTTGAATACTATTTTAGATTTTGCATTCGTATTTTGTGTGCCATAATAGGTGCGTTAACACTTCTATGTATGAATGTAGTGTGTATGTGTGGGTGAGCATATGTGAGATGAATATATGTACTTTGTGTTTAATATATTAATGTATAATTTTATGTACAACATGGTAGAGTGGAAGAAAAGGCTTTGAAAGGCCTTAACTCCGCCATTTAAAACAAGACGTTAATAGATAAATACCTAGGTACTTACGTACTTAGATAGATGATTCGGGATGGATTTGTTGTTTTATGCACATATAGGGTAATCAGGGTTGGACCTACAATTTAAAGTAAGATCAGAACCACTGTGCAATGTACCTCCGCAAATCCGTTTCTTTTTGCTTTCTTTTATATTTCGCTGAGATTTCATTTACGTGCCAACTGTACAATGACTAGAAAGATGTAACTCTCTGGCTAGGCAAACTTAGCCGTGTACAGTCGGCCTAATATAATTGTTGTTGAGAAGGAAGTGCACGATCCTCCAAACAATTTTATTTCTGGTGACTAATCAAATATTGGGTAACGGGAAACTATTTTTTTGGTTATCTCAAACGTTTTTGAGTGTACTTGCAAGTATATAATCCGCTACGACGCCAGGGATCCCGGGTTCGAATCCCGGCAAAGCTGTCGGTGTTCTTTGTGAGTTTCTTCACCAGCTACTTCGTAACTTTCTCAACGTCACGATTAGCCAAAAGTTGCACAAAAGCGTCGCTAAATTGCCAAATAAAAATCAAATCATTCCTTCATAATCACGTTATTCTTGCATAAGGGTAAAGGTTGGTATTATCGTGATATAGGTAATATCGTGATAATTTTGTATTGACGTACCACGAAATAACTTCGCGTGCGAAAAACTGCCTATCGTTCGTACGTGTTTCGTAAAGGCCCTGCCAGTATGTGAGCAAAATGGCGCCAGGCAGAAAGACAGTGTTGAGCAGAATACGTCAATACAAAACTATCACGATATTACCTATATCACGATAATACCAACATTTACCCCATATGCATTCTGCCGCAATGTAATGTAATGAAGGTTGCCTATATGTAAGGGTGCAGTTTTGTTCATTTAGTTTGTTTATTTTACTTCACTTTTCTGCCACTTTTGGCTAATCCCGAAGATGAGGATGAGTGATGATATGATGAAATTGATGAATGGACACTCACAAACATCCCAGGCCGGGATTCGAAGCCGGGATCTCTGGCGTCGTAGCGCGATGTGCTAACCACTCCGCCACGGGGGCGGCGATGGAGTTGATGAAGGGACACTCACAAAGAACACCCTAGCGCAGGCAGGAGGTATTGCAATTTGAGAGCGCCTTTGTTTTTGTTTCACTGATCACAAACCACTTTTGACCTTAACTGTACATTCTTGGATAGAAGTAGTGGTAGGCGTTTGCCTTTACAGAGGGTGTAACTAATGTTATGAGATCAGGTTCTTAAATTTTTTACTTACGTGCGTGTGGACGAAATTCAAGGTAGGTAATCGCTTCATTAGATAGGGTAAATTTTCCTGGGCGTGAGCTCGTTAATCTTTCGATCAGTAAGTACTACTTAACGGTGCAAATGCGTTGATCATGCCCAACCGTCTCTCCCATTTGTTGAGGTAGGCTTCCTATTCACGGCCTTGGTCGCAAGGCAGAGCCTGTTACGCCCCTGGACGCAGGTGCTTCGGAGTGTGGAGAAGGACATGCCTGTGGAAGTACATGACCACTTACCGAAGGAGCTTCCTCGTTCCTTCCTGTTTGTTACAAGATTACAGTAGGAAAGTGGAGGCTCACTTCGAAAAACTCAGGCTCCTTTGAGTTTATGTTGTTAGGACCACTTTAATGGCTAATCAAGACTGGCCTATAGCACCATATGCCTCCTTCGGGTATCGAACCCGGGACTACTTGATTGAGAGATGACGACGTTTACCACTACGCCATCGGGGAGGCTCTATGCAGGTTCTCGCAACGAAAGAAGTGATAATAGGCGTCCGTAGCGTACGCAAAATTTTATTTTGGAAGCAGTAACATTTCTTGGTTTTGACGTTCACATTGACTTTAAAATAGAATCGTTACAACACAGAAGTTTATGTGAGTGTACAAAGATTTTATGCTGGTAAATCTGCAACTTCGCAGTTAAAACTCTGTCAGGTCCAATTTTGAATATATTGGAGGGTTTTCTTTACTTGTAAAGTAAATATAGATCTCAAAAAGATTTTCTCAATCGTTTATTTCTTTAATATTTATATCTGGAAGGGGCTGCAACCTCCTCAACTCTCCCCCTTCAGTGCACCCTCCAGTGGTGCCATGATGTAACAGATCAGAATAAAATTTATTCAGAGTGTGAACCTTTACAGCTGTACACACCCTACAAAAAAAGTGCATTTCCCCTATTTCACAAAACCTATATTGTTTTTTTAACTTTTTCTTTGTTTCCTTATTTCAAAATTTGTAGGATGTGAATATCACAAACCAATTATTAGGGCGTCAAAATATCTGACTCTGGGCCTGAAATATTGTAATGAACTTGACTGTACCGGATATCAACGATTTTCTTATGCACGACCTCCAACTTCAAAACGAAAAGTTCATCATCATTTCATGGTTGTGACGACCCGTTCCTAAAAAACTAGACATCACATATTTCTGGAAGTCATATAAGTTATGCATTGTTATTGTGTTGTACTAAAATATGCATCGAAAGAGTTGTTGCACTTAGCATAAAGTTTCCCATGTCACTTAGATGACCATTTGATTTAAGCAAGTCTGGCTACTTCAGAAAATGTATGGGTTATGTTGCGGTAAAGAAAACTGAGGTTTGAATTACCGCTTTGCTTTCCAACGTAAAACTTAAATGCATATCCCGTTGTAGGTTACAAGGTGTACCAATGTGGCAAAAGGATTTACCAGCAGCGTGTAAGCCGTTCCATTAACATTCCTTTCCGTGCTGTTTTAATGACTTCCTCCCGTGCTGGTTCTTAATTTCTTCTTGCGCGAACCTTCGTGAGTACCTGAACCATTTCCAGTGTTGGCCCCAATCCGTGACTCAACAATGCATATGCATACGTATCGACAATGGGAAGGTTTTTCCCCCTTCTGTCACGACCAAAACGTATGCTTTCCTGTCGTTACGTCCTCGTTCATGGACATGTGTTTTTAAGTTACTGGCCAATCACTGAATCATGAAAACATGGCCTGGGGAGCATTAATTTATTTGGCAAGTCTTTTCATTTCCCCGTTATGGCTTGTACAGACTCGCAACTTCTGTTTCCCAAGCTGTTTACATTCAATTCTTCACAAGATATTTGTGTGGAAAGTATACTAAACAGCAATGGTCAACTGTGTGAATATTCAGAGTTGGCGTTTCTTATTTCACACGATTCTACCCACGGCCGAATTTAAATAAGTGGAAGTGGAGTGAGTTTGAGGGCCTCTGCAGTGATGAAATTCAGGAGGCGGAATCCCCCCCGGAAATTTCAATAACCTGGTAGAATATCCCGACAATAACTAAGAAATTTAGCAACCATGTTCACTTTAGCTTTTTTCAATCACTTTAATTTAACGTGGAACGAACTTTTTCTGTCTTTTTCGTAAGCATTGTTTCAGTCCCGTTTATAATCAAAATTAAAAATAATGAACGAATTTTAGTTATCGTCCGTTTTGATAACTGCTAACTAGTAAGATATAATAAAATTGAATTTCATTGAAAATCAACAATGGACACGTGACAGGGCTGATGCAATGTAGGTTCTATTGTTGAAACAAATTTCAAATTCTTACACAGCTATTTTATCGGATAGTGAGTCAACAATTTGTTGAGGAATGGTGTTGTGCAGTCCTATCGAAATGTATACTTAATTTAACTACGTATTAGAGATAAGGGGCAGTTAAAAAATATAATATAAAATAATATTGCTTCTGTTATAATTTGTTACCAATGACATTCCTACGGGAAGTTTGATATCCCCCCCCCCCCCGGAGGAAAGTGGCTGGATTCAACACTGGCCTCCCCGATGGCGTAATGGTGACATCGCCGTCTTGTGATAAGGGATCCCGGGTTCGATAACAGGTGGAGGCACGTAGTGGGTTTGGATACTTTAAACTGCAGATCCAGACCTAATTAGCCCATCTGTGCACAAAGTAAACTTAATCCTCAAAACTCAAACAGATAGTACATTATTAAACAATAACCCGGCTCTACAGCCCGTAAGGGCCTTGGCCTATCTCCCTCCCGCAATCCTACCTAGAGGTTCTTCAACCGGTAATGGGGTGACGTGGTGTCTGCACTTCGAACCATCAGCCGTTATAGGAGATTTCCGAGACCGGGTTACTCACCCGTAGCTCCCCGAGAACCCAGAGACTGAACCCAGGCGGACTCGAACTCATGTCGTCCCGCAGTCGCAGTCCATAACGCAGCGCCTTAGACCGCACGGCCACGGAGGAGGACCCTGCTTAGCTTATCTGTGCATAAATTGGACTTAAAACTCAAACAAGTTATAACTTTTAGGCTAAGTTATACCAGTTGGTTAGTTTTTTATAAATTGTTTTAAGTTTTACCACATTTCAACTACGATATCTTAGTTTTTCATCTTGAGGCCCCTTTCAAAGTGTTCTTCTCCAGTGTAGATTACAGATGGTGGCCCGGGGCCTCAGCTCCTTAAAGCCCCCACACTATACAACCAACGTCGTTCTTAAATATGGTGGCGGAATCTCAACTCGCATTGGTGATGATATTTAATATTTTTTACTAAGTGAATTTGATTGGGCTCTTTTTAATTGTTTTTTCGAACAATGCAATGCTTTAGAAACTGACAGCGCTTTTCTTTAAGAAATATAGTTTTTTCACTGTGTACGAGGGTTTGAAATATATATATATATATATATATATATATATATATATTACGTATATCATATATAAATTATTAAACATAAAGGTAAATTACTAAATATTTCGAAATACGTTATTATTATTAAATACATATAAAGGAATTAGAAATGTATTACTTTTATACATGCCAGATATATATAAACTAGCAAACTAATTATTTTACAAACTGATTAAAGATGTCAGTGAATTTAAAAATAGTTGTACTAGTTTTATGTACTATAATAGTTTGTTTAGTTTTTGCTTTATATTAATATAAATCAATTATAGATTTCATAGTTATTTGTCTTACACGCTTGTTGTGCTTTTATTATGTGCATGTTATTATTGGTGTAGATCTGTTAATGTTCTAGAGAGAGAGAGAGAGAGAGAGAGAGAGAGAGACAGACAGAGCATGTATAACACTCACAGCACTACTATGTGTGTGTTTTCAATATTATGCTTTGTATAGTATATTTGAAGTCAAAACTAATTGCTTATCTTTCGTCTGTTCACTTTAGTATAATCATATGGAGTGATGGACTGATTGTAAATGCACTGACATAGGGAAGCATTTTAAATATTAATATTGAAGGTGTAGCCCTCAGATTTTAAAAAAAATGAAGATTCTTAAATGGCATTACGGACAACGTGGGAAGTGGGTTCGGCATGAATGGGCTAAGAACTATATTGTTGTGCTTTTAAACATCATCATGAGAGAACATGCATGGCGATGCGAGGTTCAGTGAGGTAATGAAAATGGAATTGCATAACCTTGGTCCTTTCATTGAAGTTGCAATTTATTCCTTGGCTGCCATTAGGAAAGACAATAAAGTCTTTACGTAACAAGTTTCTGTGCGCAGACATTTAAGAAGGTCTTAGCTTCTGGGTATTAGGAAGAAGGTCTACAGGATATGCAGTAGATAGAGATGGGAAATGAAAGTAAAATGCTAAAGCAAATGTGTAAAGAGTAGACTGGATGAAATATTTTAGTGAAAGAGGATATCAAAATAGCATTAAAGTAAAAAAAATGTGGAAATTGAGAAAGGGGGAATTGTGTGACGAAATAGGGATATGAAGGAACGGGGAAGAGTTCTTCTTCATCTTCTTTGTGTGCCCTTTATGCACTTGAGCGTCGGGTGTATCTCAACCTACTGTTTCCATTCTTTTCTGTTCCTAGCTGTATTTCTACATAACTATAGTTCGGGAGGGATTTGAACCAAGTGTCACATGTAATAATGACAATAGTAATAATAATAATTATTATTATGATTATATGTTAATAAGATTAATATGTCTGTTGACAATTTGAAATGATGTAATTAATAAAATATGTCTTTTGTAATTACTGTTATTACATGAACATAAAAGGATGATATAAGAATAGAGATATAACAGCACGTATTCGTTACCTTTGATTTGTTGTTTTAAGTCCACTTTATGCACAGTAAGGCTAATCGGGACTGGACCTACAGTTTAAAGTGGGATCCGAACCACTATGTTCCTCCACCGGGAGGAACTTCCTATATACATTTCAAAGTACTCTTGCCTTTTTTTACAATGGTTGGCATTGAAAAGGTTCAGTGATTGTCATGCAAAAAAAGTTCCCTGTACAATCTTGTAGTGATGTTTGTTTCATCCTGAGGCAAGGAGCATTGTCAAATATCACCGATGTCGATGCGCTAGTAATCAACGTATGGAAATGTTTATATATGTGTGTGTGTGTGGTTATGCCGCATGCTTTTGGTCGGTTCCGTGTTCGATTTTGGAGAGCCAAATTTCGCATTTGCCCAACCAAGATCGTGAATTTGAGTTGAGTTGAGTTGTTGTTTTAAGTCCACTTTATGCACAGTAAGGCTAATCGGGACTGGACCTACAGTTTAAAGTGGGATCCGAACCACTATGTTCCTCCACCGGGAATCGAACCCGGGACCCCTTGATTACAAGGCGACGACGCTACCACTGCGCCATCGGGGAGGCCGTATTCGTTACCTAGCTTCTGCCTAGTTAAGATCACTAGATTTTGATGAAAACAATTGTCCTGCAAGAGAAAGTAATGTAACAAAAAGGGCTATTTCTTGAATACTGAAATGGTTATTAGGTCCAGGTGATGAAAAATAAAGTCTCTGATTGTGGCATCATGAATTTTGATTTGTTTGATTTGAGCGCGCTACGACGCCGGAGGTACCGCGTTCGAATCCCGAATTGGACTTGGGTGTTCTTTGTGAGTGTCCTTTCATCAATTCCATCATATCATCACTCATCCTCATCGTCCCGATTACCTAGAGGTAGAAAGGCAACGTTAAATAAGCTAAGTCAATCAATCAAACCATTTTTGTTTTTAATAACTTCCAAAACGAAGGTTCAAAATGGTTACTGGCCATTCCGACCCCCCTTGGAACGCAGCCATGTAATATCCACTTTCAGAATTTCAGCCCCCTGCTTCGAGATAAAATCCTGAATACGCAAGTGTTCCACACAGTTCTGTTGGTTTGGCCCCTTATTTATATAATTGAAGTTTGGCCCTTGTTTTTGTTTGTTATTTCCAAATACTGTAAATATAAGAATGAAAGAGAAAAAACAGGCGGAAAGTTTGAAATAGTGCAAATATATCTGGAATCATGACCTAATTCAGAAGTGGTAAAAAAATGAGGTTTCTATGTCTCCATTATTATAATCTTTGGTAAGCAGTCTGCAACAAGTGACCGTTCTCTGCAGTATAATGTACTTCTGCCTTGATTAATTGTAGCCTACGTCCCTTTCTACCTCTTCTACATCGCGACAATGAGGATGAATGATGAAGTCGGTGATGGGACAAGCACAATCATACATGGAACAATGACGAAGTCGCTGCACATACTGAAGGTATCAAGTCACTCACTATGTACGTGTAGTTGTATGTTAATTTTCTTCTTCTTATTATTATTATTACTGTTATCATAGTTATTATTGTCTTCTGTATTTGCAGTTTCACATTTATGTATCCATTAAATTTTGTGTATTATTTTCAGGTATATATGTATCATTTTACATGTAGCTTACTGCTCCATATATATTTAAATGTGTGTTGCTCTATTAACCACATGTAATTTTATTTTTGTTGTTTTATGTTGTTATTTTTGTCGTTATTTTCTGTTAATAAGTTCCAATGTAAAATGGCTAACGCTGTATTTGGAACCTTCTGTTAAATAAATAAATACATTAAATAAATGTATGTAACATTACATATACAAAGGTTAGGTGGCAGAGCAGCCCTAGGCTAAACCTCACGCACTTAATAAAGAAATTTATTTTTATTATTATTATGCCTCAACCAGGTTTCGAACCTTTGCCTCCCAACTTGGTATCTCTCTAGGGTAGTGTTTATATCATTTTCCTCTATTGTTTTCAGGTATTTTCCCTACAGTTCCATTGTTAAATAAATTGGAATCATTGTTTTAGAGACTGTTGGAAGTGCTTGCGACAGGCCAGTGAAAAAATGCATGAGGAAGTGTCGGGAATAAATCAGAATATGCGAGACATGGCGTTTTACGCGTCAGGTAGCCTGAATAGAAAGTTGGCGTTAAGAAATAATAAAAGTGGGATTAGCAGCTCGGAACTTCTTCCCGTTTTTTACCCGTCGTAAATAGGGAACCGTTAGAGAATACGTTAGAACGTGCATGGAATAGCCATTTTGCGAAACGTTGCGTTTTGCATATTTTGAAGAAACTTAGATTTGCTGTCCTCACACGATGTTTTTTTTCCTATGTTAACGATGTTAGCGGAGGTTCGTTAGCCATATAAACAGGATGGAGCAAGAACTTAATTCCTTAAGGCATACGCAAGGTTGCAAAGCCGGCGACAGTTCTTCAACTGTATTTAAATAACTACTTTTTCCCAAATAAAATGAATACAACAGGGATTTTACATTAAGTACGAAACCAATTCCAGATTCCGGCACACAGTGGTTCGGAACCCACTTTAAACTGTAGGTCTAGGCCCGATTAGCCTTTCTGTGCATGAAGCGGACTTGTAAACAAAAAATCAATTTCAAATTTAATACCAAAATATTAAATAAGTAACATTTAGTTAGTGAAATATCATTAAATGGTGCTTAGGCTCTTTAGGGTCAGACTGGTGACTCTGAATTAGGGGAAGAGCTATTCGTAAGAAAATGGGGGTAATAGAGAAAATTAGATTAATAGTTGCACATACTTATTAGAAACCCATTTTCTATTTTTTTTCTGCGGTGTTAACGATAAATGTGTAAACAGCCGAAAATATTGTGAAGATAGAAACTTCAAGGTAGGTAGTTAAAGATATCTTAAGAAACGCGTCATGATATTAGTAATGTGTTTAAGTATATTAGCCAGGTTGTTACAATATTAAATCGAATTATTACTTGGAGTTCTGATTCGGAGATGAATCTGAGTCGGCCCGTCATAGTCTGAGCAGCCGGAACGACAATGAGACGTCTTGCAGGTTTGCCTTACAACAACTTGGTAGGTGAAACCAGGGTTGTTAAAGGTACAGAAACCATAAATTCTAAAGGGTTCCATTGGGTTCCACTGCAGGACCGGAATCTATTTTCTCGTACAATTTAAATTCGGTACGAGTTGCGTATTGTTTCATTGAAAAAAGGTTCCTGGACCGCATTTAAATTGATCCGAACAAAAGGTTCCTGGACCGAATTGAAAGGTTCTTCACGGTCCAGAACCCATTTACGCTTGCTGATTTTCTCTCCTGGACCGGAATTGAATTTATTTAAAATTCCTGGACCGTTAACAACCCTGGCTGAAACGTAACTTCAAATTTTGTTTCGTAATAGTCATCGAAATAGTCATGGCATTAGAGTGAGAAAGTGTACATATTAATGCATCGCGCTTTCTGAACAATAAAGCAATGCGGAAATAAACACACGCACATATAATATATATCGCATTGTCCTTCATGCTTAAAGACGCTGGCATAAACACACACACGCGAATGGCATGTGAAGAAATTGTCAGTTTTAAATTTCGATCACGCAAACGACTCATAACTGTACTTTCCCCTAGTTTATTTATGTTTCCTCTTTTGCTGGATGAGATATTTCTTTTAATGTAATTGTGTTTGTGTCGGTATGGTGCATAATGAAGAGAACGTAATATGTTATTAAAGGCACTTTGTTGTGCTCGCAATGCGTAGTACAGGAATGAACATGTGAGTACACACATGTAAATGACGGGCATGTGTCCGCATATTAAACCGAGATAATTTCGGATCTAAAGTGCAAATTATAAGGAAATTAATGTCACCCACGCAAGGAAACCAGGCTCTTTTGGAACGCACACCTCCCGAAGCAAAGCGAACAAGCCACTAGTGTTAATAAACCCTTTTTCACGATGACTTCGTCTACACTGTTTTGTAAATGTATGTGTTTCTCTCTGAAGAATTCAAATCTATCTTTATGCATTTCAGTTTCAAAAATTTCAACAGGTTCATATTACTAAGGTTTTGTGTTGCGATCTTGAAAAAAGCTGACGTTGTAGTGCGCATTACATTCCACATGAATACACACACGTTTTTCATTTAAGAATTTCAACTTGTCTTAAATATCATAACCGCCAAAGCATTATAATACTGCCATGGAGTAAATATCGGGGTAGAGAGAGCGAAACGTGGAACCCAGAAAGGGGAGATAAACAGAGAAAATAGATAGACGGGGGAGAGAGAGAGAGAGAGAGAGAGAGAGAGAGAGAGAAAATCCCAGAAACAGAGAGAGAGGGGGGGAGGGAGAGGGAGAGAGAGAGAGAAAATCCCAGAAACAGAGAGAGAGAGAGAGAGAGAGAGAGAGGGAGAGATAGAAAACCCCAGAAACAGAGAGACAGGGGGAGAGATAGAAAATCCCAGAAACAGAGAGAGAGAGAAAACCACAGAAACAGAGAGAGAGAGAGAGAGAGAGAGAGAGAAGCCCAGAAACAAAGAGAGAGAGAGAGAGAGAGAGAGAGAGAGAGAGAAAATCCCAGAAACAGAGAGAGGGAGAGAGAGATAGAAAACCCCAAAAACAGAGAAAGAGAGAGAGAGAGTGTGTGAGAGAGAATATCCCAGAAACAGAGAGAGAGAGAGAGAGAGAGAGAGAGAGATAGATCGAGATAGAAAATCCCAGAAACAGAGAGAGAGAGCGAGAGAGAGATAGAAAACACTAAAAACAGAGAAAGAGAGAGATAGAAAACCCCAGAAACAGATAGAGAGAGAGAGATAGATAGAAAACCCCAGAAACAGAGAGAGAGAGAGAGAGAGAGAGAGAGAGAGAGAGATATATAGAAAATTCCAGTAACAGAGAGAGGGGGGAGAGAGATAGAAAACCCCAGAAAGAGAGAGTGAAAGAGAGGAAAACATGGCATATCGAAACATAGAGAGAAATGGACATAATAGAAGAGAGAGAGAGAGAGAGAATGAAAACAGGAAGTGCAAGTGAGAAAGGTGAAAGAAGATAGAGAGAAAATAGAAGAGATAGGAATATAAAGAGGAGAAGAAAGAGAGAGAGAGAGAGAGAGAGAGAGAGGAAAATAAACTGCAGTAGAGAGAGGAAAACAGTCCCATCAATATATCCATTCTCTCTGGAGAAGATATTCGACAGTAAAACCTTCATCTTTCTGCTTAGAAAATGAATTCAAGTGTGAACATTTCGAAACTGATTTCAAAACTTTTTTTTTCTTTTTGTAAAAAGAAAAATAGCACTGCATGTAATTAATCTGTGGAACCCGTTGCAGTGATCCGTCCGGCTACACTGTGCATTCTGTCACTGAAGCCATTATTGGCGTTTGTTCTTGGATCGTTGTTATTCGTTATTTTCCGCTCGCTCAAGCGTTTCCGCATGGTGAACCCATCGCTCCAGACGTCTTAAATTTGCAAACGGAAGTGTACACAAACTCATCACTTCCCGTCTGCTTCACTAAGCACCACCGTTAGTAAGAAACACGCAAGATCTAATTAGTATTTTTTATGGTTGTGTTGAACCAAATCTCCATTGCCGTGACGACTGACGGTAAGCTTGAGGACCTCGGGGTTAGTGTTTGCCGTTTCGCATACAGTTCTTGCCTTTTTTCAGTACCAGAAGAAAAAAAGTGCTGGTCGTTTTTTTACCTCCTTGTGAACCGTTGGCTGGTTGGTGTGAGCTAATAAACACTATCTTGTTGACATATTAGGATGTATAAAGGTGCATAAGACTGTGATACGAAAGTATAGAATTTCAGATCTTGCTTTTTATACCAACGATCTTATCCGGCACCATGCCCTCAAACATTCTGGGGGAGAGTTTCTTTGTTGTAACAACCTGAGATAAGCAACGTAACATATGGTAAAGTTGAAGTCCTGATTGGAACGCCAGGTCGGTATCTTTGACGTGGCTCGAGAGGAAGCCGACTGCATACGTATCGGGTTTCGAGCCAGCACCTGTTTTTCTGAGAAGCAATGTTGTCACTTTTACCTGCAGTATTTAGACAACCATTCATTCACTGCGACGTTACACTCCCAAGGTCTCCACATTGTGTGTGTGTGTGTGTGTGTGTGTATCAGGAGCGTATATTCTAGGTTAGCAAGGCTACCTGAAAAGCCTGAAGCGTCGAGAATAAAATACAGGAAGAAAATCGATCAGAAATTGTAAATGAAATGATTCATATCAGTGAGATGAGGATGGTGATTCTGGAGTTTGTAATCTGATTTCTTATGAGTTGGCAACCTGATTTCTTATGAGTTGGCAACCTGATTTCTTATGAGTTGGCAACCTGATTTCTTATGAGTTGGCAACCTGATTTCTTATGAGTTGGCAATCTGATTTCTTATGAGTTGGCAACCTGGTTTCTTATGAGTTGGCAACCTGATTTCTTATTAGTTGGCAACCTGATTTCTTATGAGTTGGCAACCTGATTTCTTGAGTTGGCAACCTGATTTCTTATGAGTTGGCAACCTGATTACTTATGAGTTGGCAACTTGATTTCTTATGAGTTGGCAACCTGATTTCTTATGAGTTGGCAACCTGGTTTCTTATGAGTTGGCAACCTGGTTTCTTATGAGTTGGCAACCTGATTTCTTATGAGTTGGCAACCTGATTTCTTATGAGTTGGCAATCTGATTTCTTATGAGTTGGCAACCTGGTTTCTTATGAGTTGGCAACCTGATTTCTTATGAGTTGGCAACCTGATTTCTTATGAGTTGGCAATCTGATTTCTTATGAGTTGGCAACCTGATTTCTTATGAGTTGGCAACCTGATTACTTATGAGTTGGCAACTTGATTTCTTATGAGTTGGCAACCTGGTTTCTTATGAGTTGGCAACCTGATTTCTTATGAGTTGGCAACCTGATTTCTTATGAGTTGGCAACCTCATTTCTTGAGTTGGCAACCTGATTTCTTATGAGTTGGCAACCTGGTTTCTCATGAGTTGGCAACCTGGTTTCTCATGAGTTGGCAACCTGGTTTCTCATGAGTTGGCAACCTTATTACTTATGAGTTGGTAACCAGATTTCCTATGAGTTGGCAACCCTTAGTAGTTAGTTAACTTATTTCTTCATAGCCTAGGAGCACGTGACATAGTGAGATAGCCCAGAGTTTGGACTCAGTATACGCCACTGATATCACAACACAATAACACAACCTAGCAAAGATAACCACACCCTCACGTTATATAATCTTTAAGGAAACTGGATTGGCAACACCTCATTTACTCCACGTGGACTTGACAAGTGCTAAAACGGACGCTATTGGTGGCAAAGGTTTGAGGGGAGGGTATTCTGGGCTCCACGCGCTCGTATGGTTGTCAGAGGGAAACTGATCTTTCGTAACGTTCTTTGAGGTAAAATGGCGTTCAAATGAGGACTTCAACTTTACTGTGCGCTTTTTTTAAAAAAATATTGGGACGGCGTAGGAACCGGTGTGCAATCACAGCGCAGAACAGTTATTTTGACAAAATCTTGTTTCCCTAATGGCTACTTTGGGGAGGGGAATTTTAAAGTTGTCACATCTTGCCCAAGCGGTGGACGTAATTGGGCGTAATTGGTTGTTTGACTGCGAGTTCTTTCGTAGGGAAGCGCAGCAACAGACGGTCACTGCCATAAAGGCGATTACCGCGCCGGATATAAGGACGGGGGGGGGGGGGTCTGCGGTAGACGCGACCATCGACGATAGAGGCTTCTTAGTGGTAACGCTGACGCCTTGTATTCAAGAAGTCACGGGTTCAATCCCCTGCAATCGTAATTTAAATTGTAGGTCCTGGCTCGTTCAGCTTATCTGAGAATAAAGTGAGCTTAAAACGAAGACTTAGCTAAATCCTGCCTGCACACACACACATTTTACCCTTCACTTACCTTCCCTCTTGTTCTCTTCTACCCTTCACTTGTCTTCCCTCCAGAGAAAGAGAAGGAAAGATTGAAATAATAACAGGAAAAGAGGGAGAGAGTGAGAAAGAGAAGGAAAGTGAGAAATAATAACAGAGGAAATGAGAGAGAGAGAGAGAGGAGAGATAGAATTAATAACAAAGGAAAAAAGAGAGAAAAGAGAAGTCAAGTGAAATAGTAACAGGAAAACAGGGAGAGAGAGAGCAGGAAAGATAGAAATAATAACAGAGGAAAGGAGAGATAGAAACAGAAGGAAAGATAGAAATAATAA